>NC_091471.1:97840966-99194716 GCF_036971445.1 Narcine bancroftii | reverse complement strand
TTGAGCATGACCACTCATTTAGCAAGTTTGTCTGCAAAATATCACTTTTAAAATTTAACATTCAACATTCAGTGTTAAAATATATAAATATTTTCAAAAGAAGAAAAATTGAACAACCAAACCACCTAGCATTAGTGAACAACTTCATATCAAATGCTTTCCACAAATACTGGAAGTATTAGCTTAAATATTATGCTAATTAACCCGGAGGAATTAATTATATCTATTTTGAATGAATTCTGATTATTCTCTATTGAGAGATTTTTGTCCACATAATAGTGAGATGTGAAAATTAATTATTGCCATACTATGTTAGAGATGAAATCATGTTTAATTGCTGTATATGTCATATATTATTTGTTTTTTGAACGAATAAATAAAGTTTAAAAAAAAGAGATGAAACAGAAATTTATATCAAATATCTTTGTTATGCCTTGACATTTAAGTCATCAAGTCAACTTTATTTATCATTCATATCATGCTCGCATGGTAGGATGAGATAGCGTTTCTCCAGGACTACAGAGCATATTTACATGGATATATGTTAGGAAAGTAGTTAACACATTAAAATATTAAGGTACTAAGTTATATTCACTTGAAGTCTACAGTTCACTAGCCACATTGTACTGGGAGTTCAGGAGCCTGATGGCTTGGGGGGAAAAGCTGTTTCCCACTCTGGATGTAAGGGCGCAAGTGCTACAGTGCCTCCTGCTAGATGGCAGAAGGGAGAACAGTTTACATGCAGTATGTGGGGTGGGGGGGGGGGGGTGTTCACAATGTTTTGTAAAAATTAAGTGGATTTCCTCCTTGTTTTCCATTTTTACATTTCATATTGTCACTTTTACAAATATTTACAGTGTTAATCCATCCTTTACTTTCATTTTTCCTTCTCCAGTCTCATGACTTGTTCAACAGGCTAAGCCCAAGTTTAAATGAAACAGGCAGTGAATCTGGAGAACAGGTAATTTACTTAAATATGGCTAAAAAATGATTAATCTAGATACTGTATTTATTATCTTCTAAGCTAGAAAATAAAAATGTTAAAAAAATTGTTGGTATAAAATTGTCATAAATCTGTTCTGTTTGTATATTCTGCTGTATAATATTCCAGTTGGACATAATATAAATTATTTTTTAAGCTAGCACCAATATTTAAGCACAAGAAACAAATGCTAGAAATGCTCTGCAAGTCAATCTGAACATTTGTGGAGGGAGAAGGATTAGGGTAATATTTTGGGCCTAAACCTTCATCAGAAGTAATCTGTATGTTCCAGTTTCCCTGTATCCACTGCATTTTAGATTGAATTCCAAGTTAAGTAAATTTCTAAAAAAACATAAATTATGATTTCTTGAGTTAATTTAGTTTATAAATCACCAATTGTTTGTTGCAAGATGCACCTATATTCATATGAATACAACTGTTATCCTATAGGTCCCACAAGCTCGACCTGCATGGCCCAGCAGCACCCTGGTTTACACAGGTTCTGGTGGAACCATTGAATCAATCAATCTTGATGCTGTCCCACAGTCAATGGGTCGCCTCGACAATACTGCAGCTAGGCATAAACTTTCTGTCAAGCCACGGAATCAAAGAGTATCAAAGAAGCATGGCAGACTGGCACTGGTAATTGTATTGCTAAAAAATTTGATTAAAAAAAGTTGTACATTGTTGCATTTAAAGTCTGGATAATTTTCAGTCACAATATTACATGATAACTACTGTTAAGAAACCATGGAAAAAAATCATTATTTTTATTCTATAATTATTTTCCGATCATGAAATTATAATATGGTTTAAAATGACTAAACCATTGTTGAAAATTATTGGGAGGCATGGTTAGCACAACGTTGTTACAGTGCCTGCAATCGGGGACTTGGGTTCGAATCCCAAGTTGTACGTAAGGAGTTTGTACGTTTTCCCCATGTCTGGGTGTGTTTTCTCCCACCTTTCAAAACGTACTGGGGTGGTAGGTCAATTGGGGGTATTGGGCAGCATGTGTTTGTGAGCTGAAAGGGTCTGTTACCGTGCTGTATGTCAAAATTTAAAATTTAATTTAAGTTAATCATTGTTTGAACTATTAAGTTATTCTTTATTTTATTGAATAACAATATAAATAAATTTAAATTTATACACAGCACAGTAACAGGCTCTTTTGGCCCATGAGCCCGTGCCACCCAATTACAACCAATTGTCTTCAAACACACAGTATGTTTTAAATCATTCACTTACTGTTGAAGCATAGAATATTACACCCTTACCATACTAATGTACCATACAAACTTATCCTAGTTTGCCCATGTGCTTTTTTTCTTATTAATTTATTGAGCAGGGGCACCAATTTTCCTTGTATTAACTTGCATGTACCATTTTAGGTGGTGAACCATCATGCACACATTAGCTATATAATGGGTGGAAAATTGCCTAAGGGACATTAGGTTTGTCCAAAATTCCAATTCACCAGTTTTTGTTCCTGATTTATTTAAATTAAAAAAAAACTAATGGTTCCAATTCTATTATATAGGCCTTTAGCCGCTATGCTAGCATATGGTCTATTCCAAAATAATCTGACACTTAGCTTTCTAGTTCTGTGTTCATAACTAAAGTTGCACTTTGCTGGTGAACTTCTATACTCCATCTGCTCTTTTGCTTTAATGAATGTCCTATAATAGTTTGCACAAATCTGCAGCATCTAAGAACCAGGCAAAATTTTCTATGAATTTATCTATATCTTTTAACTTATTTGCTTCATACTTTTATTTATAAAACCAAAAAACAACTGTACTTTTTAAATTTTCTGACACAGCAATTTCACGGTATTATATATTTGTAACTTTGGGATCCTGGTTCCATATCATTCATCAACTGTCCAATTAACCGTACAATTAGCATTGTGAATAGCACATTATTACAGTACCAGCGACCCGGATTTGAATCTGTAAGGGGTTTGTACATTCTCCCAGTGTCTGCGTGGATTTCCTCCAGGTGCTCCGGTTTCCTCTCACCTTCTAACAACATACGGGGTTTACAGGTTAATTGGTGTGATTGGGAGACACAGTTTGTGGGCCAGAAGGGCCTGTTACGATGCTGTATGTCTAAATAATATACTTCACATTCCAATTATTCCAAAATAAGGGTGTATTCAAAATTGTCCAGAATTAATTGTATTTATAACCAATAATTAGCCCAGATATGCAGCTGAAAACTTGGAATTATTACTTCATATTCTGATTGCAAAGGTTACAAGGCTACTTATAAACAGTTATGTTTCTTTTGAGGGTATAAAACATAAGGATTTGTAACAAACATATACAAGCCCTTGACATATACTACAGCTAGGGTGAACTGATTTATTCAAGGCATGCACCTAAAACCTATAAATAGATTAATACATTATTAAATTATCATTCTTACCAGTGGAGTACAAATATTTCATCCACAAACAGAGTGGGAGGTGGGGTTGGATTAGATGTGAGATTTGAGGATGGTTTATGGAAGACTTTGCAAATAATTAAAACCTTTGCATCTTGCAGGAAATGCAGAATGTGATTGTCCATGAGTTTGAATATGAGCTTGAAAAGAGGGTGCAAACTCATGTGGAGAATGGACAAAAGCATTATAAAACTGTAGAAGGAAAACAGAAGGAAGAAAAAGGACATAAGGGCCAGGAACAAAGTTGTAGAGATGAAGGAAAGAAACATAAAGGGCAGAAAAAAGATGAAACCCAATATGAATTCACAGAACAAAAGAAACAGGAAAATGAACAAAGGCAAGAAGCACAAAGAATACAAGAGCAAGGACAAAGAAATCAAGAAGTAGAAGAGCAAAAAGTGCAAGAGGAAAAGCAAAGAGAAAGAGAAGAAGCGGAGAAAAAGGTGAGAAAGGAGGAGCTGAAACAACGAGAAGAAGAGGAACAAAAACTGCAAGAGGAGGGGCAGAAACGAAGAGGAGATGATGAGCAAAAGTTAAGAGTGGAAGAGCTGAAACAAAAAGAAGAGGAAGAGAGACAAAAAGAAGTAGAGGAACAAAAGCTACGAGAGATGGAGCAAAAAGTGCGGGAGGAAGAGCAAAGACAAAGAGAAGCGGAGCAAAAAGTGTGGGAGGAAGAGCAAAGACGAAGAGAAGAGGAGCAAAAAGTGCGAGAGGAAGAGCAAAGACAAAAAGAACTAGAGAAACAAAAAGTGCGGGAGGAAGAGCGAAGACAAAAAGAACTAGAGAAACAAAAAGTGCGGGAGGAAGAGCAAAGACAAAGAGAAGAAGAGCAAAAAGTGCGGGAGGAAGAGCAAAGACAAAGAGAAGAAGAGCAAAAAGTGCGGGAGGAAAAGCAAAGACAAAGAGAAGTAGAGGAGCAAAATTTAAGCAAGCAAGAGCAGCAATGCATTGAAGTAAAGGAGGAAAAAATCCATAAGGAAGAACAGACACTTTATGAAGAAGAGAAACAAAAGAGGAAACTAGAAAATAAATATAATGAGACAGTGGAATTTAAAAAGGAGAATGAAGAAGAAAAATGTTTGGAGCCAAAGGAGATAAATGAAAATCAGGAGAAAGAAAAACTACATTATAATGATGCTGAAAGCAAACAATGGAATGAAGAAATACAAAGAAAAGATTTAGAAATGCACAAACAGCAAAAATTGCAAAAGCAGCACAATTTTCAGAATCTACAAATGGAAGATGAAGAGAAGCAAAAGAATGGTAAAGTGTTCAATCAAGAAGAGCAACAATTTCTTGAAGCACTGGAAGAGGACCAACGTAGAGAGGAACTTAGATGGAAAGATCTGGATCAAAGACAAACTATGTCACAGCCATTTTCATTCCAAGTTGCTTCAGGAGAGAAGCAAATTATTTTTCCAAAAGTTAATCTGACTCCTGTGACCCATCCAAGAGAAACTGTGCCTTCTTATGATACAAATGTTTTACAATCTTCTCCAAAGTCAAGTAAAGGTCTCTCCTCTTCAAGTTATGTTCCCCATACAGCCATATTGGTCACTGGAGCTCAGCTTTGTGGTACTGCTGTTGATCTGAAAGAGATTAAAGATACAGCCTGCAAGTCTTTGCTTGGTATTTCAGAAGAGATAAAAACACCAGATTTACCATTGATTGAAAGTGCAAACAAGCCTAGTCCTGATGTGAGAGGTAGAGCTGGAAAGTCAAAATTCAATCTAGGACAATCACTTGACCAGTCAAGAGCTTTAACTGAGTGGGCTGCCATTAGGGCAAAAATTCTTAAAACTTCTAATGAAAAATTGCAAGAAAGGGAAAGACGGGTTCATAGCAGACTTAGTGATGATTGGACGGCCTGCAAAGTTTCCAGTTTGCATGGCAGCTTGAGAAAAACGCTGTCTGCTAATGCAAAATTTTCCATCACCCCCGCATGGCAGAAATGGGCGGATAGCAATAAGGTCAATGACGGTGATAAAGTAAACATCTCTCACGAAAAAGAGAAGCAAAATATGCCGTATAAAAATGTGCCTATGGCTAATTCCACAGTGGCACCTTCTGAACCTAGTAGTTCTTTGACATCTGGAAGCATTGTACAGGATGCAACTGAAGGTGGTTCACACACGGAAAACCACAATATTAGGAGGCCAGATGCTGCTGAAGGCTGCAAATTTGCCAAAGATCTTCCATCATTTTTAGTTCCAAGTCTTCCTGCAACACCAAGGAAAGAACATTCACTGCCACAAGCCCAGCTTCCACTTGGAAATCAAGCAGCTCCAAATGAAACTTCACAAACTGAGGGGACGATGGATACATCACCATTTGGCATAAAGTTACGGAGGACTCACTATTCTCTACGGTTCCACTACGAGCAGCAAGGAGAACAAAAAAGGAAGAAGAGATACAGTGCTGGAGACAGTATGGAAGGTATTCCAGCCTTTCTAGCTGCAAAAGAGAAAGAAGGTGAATCTTGCACTGTTTCGGGTAAGCAAAGCTCTTGTACCAAGAATAATATGAATAATAACACTTTGAAAGACAGCTTAAGTAGTATTTCAGACGTTTCACAGCCTGGAATTACACATCTAAGTAGTGTTGATGTCGCAAAACATATTAAAAATAAACTTGCTGCACTTTCAAATCAAAAACTTTCATCAAGACCACAAACATCTCAGAAACCAGCTTTAGCACCCAAGCCTTCACAGTTCACTGCACCTCCATCCCCTCACATTACCTTAAACAAGACAAACTTTATTAACATTGCAGATCACAAAAACACAAAGACTTCACTTGATTCAGATGTGAGGAAAGAAGATGAGAAGAATGGCACCTCAATGCAAACATGCAGATTAAAGAATGAAGAAGAAACAAAAGATAAAAAATCTCTTTTCCCATCCATCAACCTTCCATGGAGGGAGCGGGCAGAAAGAAAACCTGACTCCATTAAGAAAGGTAGGCAAAGTGTGAATTCTTTGCAACTATTTTGATTCCATCATGCTCTATTAATAATAGTAGGATTTTCTGCTTCTTCACAAGGGTTCTGCTTTTCAATTCCTCAGAGCATTGAAATGTAGAAAAAAAAATTGAAAACTCACATTTATAAAACATATTTTCTGACCTCCACTAGCTCCCCAACTACCTCAAAACACCACACAACCAAGGTAGTCCTCTGTTTTCAAAATTAGTGATATTATTAAGAAACAGTTATCAGTTTGTTCACAGTGGGTGGATTGATTTTAAGTGGTGGCTGATTTATTTGAAAGAGACCCACATGATTGTTTGCATTTTATTTTGAGAACAGATGGGGCACCAATTCACAATCCCAAAAAAGTGGTAGCATTCTATCAATAATATACTGGGATTAAATTTTTGTGTTTTCTTTATTTTGTGTCCCTGTTCTAGTGAACATTATATTCATGCACCCAGGATTATGTAATGTATGATAGGCTGATAGAAATAAAATACTGTACAACAACTTAAACAATTCACAGAACCCTGATGAACTTTAAAAAAAAACAAATTAAGGGGCCATACACAAATCTTCTCATGACGCAAAGGTAAGAAGACTACAGATTGTGTGGGGTTATTATTAGAGCGATTTATTAGAGCGATTTGAAACTAGATTACAAGAGAATTAAGGTGCTTTTTAAACATGGTCTAAACCCACTACATAATATGGTAATATGGAAAATGAATATTTAAGGGATGGTGGAGGAGTGAGGGCATTAGATATCTGGGTCACTGAGATTGTTGCTGAGGAAGGTAGGAGGTGGGCCATGTACAATTCAAATGGATTACACCTGAGCGACAATGGTGGCAACATTTTTCAGGTGATAAGAGGAGAAGTGAGTTCGGTGGATTACTTGCTCAGTTGTGGAAAGTTTCAGCTAATTTGGCAGAGAAATGAGACAAAGAGTATGAGTGAAGTAAGGTTGAGGAAAAGAAAAATGTAGATGAAAAACAAAGTCAATCTGGTAGGTAGAACATACAGTGACAATAACGCCATAGGGAAGAATGCAAGGTTGGATTGCATTTATTTCAGCATGAGAAATATGATATGTGGAGGTGATCTAATAATGTTGCTATCATTGTATCAAAGAAATATTAGTTGAAAGATTGGCAGGATTGCCATCTCAATATTCCAGGATCTTTAGGTATCATGGGGATACACAAAAGAGGATGTGGGAATGCAGATTCAATCAAAGAATCCATGACTACAATGAGGAATATTGGTATGCCAGGAGGCTCTTCAAATGTGGCCATACTGGTAGAGCTTAGAAATAAAAAAGAGATAAATGCTTTATAATAGACTTTCAAACAATTGGTAGAAGATAGAGGGACAAATATAAGACCATAAGATATAGAAACGGAATTAGACCATTCAACCCATTCAGAGAGCCATGCCATTTCACCACAGCCCATTCTCCTACCTTTTTGCTGTAACCTTTGATTCCCTTCCCTACCTCTGCCTTAAATATCCCCAAACATTTTGGCCTGCAGAGCCATCCACAGCAACAAATTCCACAAATTCACCACCCTCTGGGTAAAGAAATTCCTCCTCCTCCCCTCTGTTTTAAAGTGACATTTTTGCATTCCAAGTCTGTGCCCTCTGGTTCCACACTCTCACACCAAAGGGAAACATTCTCTCCATGTCACTCTATCCAGGCCTGTGTTGTCAAAATTAATCATATTATTAAGAAATAGTTATCAATTTGAGCACAGCAGGTAGTTTGATTTTAGGTACTGGCTTATTTATTTGAAATAGTCCACATGATGTTTTGCATTTTCTTTAGGGGACACATGAGACTCCAATATAAGGAGATCCACAAAATATGACAGCTCCAACAGAGCAGGATTCTATCAGAAACAGACTGGGATGAATTCTTCTTCTCCCCAACCCAAACCCAATTCTAAATGCAAAAGTTCAGATTTTTAAAAATTCAAATAAATTTTAAACAATAATCATAAAGAGATGATCCTAACCAATTCATTGGGAAAACTGAATAACCATACTGGAAATTAAACAGAAAGTGCTGGAAACACTCAACATTTCAGTGTTATTCACTCTCCATTATCCAAACTCTTCCAACTAATTTTACCACTCAATTTCACCTGGTCCTGACCCTATCATAGACTTTCCCTCTTGTTTTCACCATCTCCATCCTTCTCTCTACAACTTTATATTTATCTTTAACACAATCTAGTTCAGATGAAAGGACAATTCTGTTTCTCTCTGCACTGATTCTTTGTTAAAATTCAGATCTTAAGCATTTTCAGTGTTTTGATTTTAGACTTAATCGGACTCTAAATATGGGTTTAGACATAATTGGCCCAGTACATTCCAGCCTGGATTTAAAACCATCCCTAAAGAAAAGGGTCAAGTATTTATAAAATTCAATAGCCCCTATCCAAATAATAATGAATTCATCATCTGCTGAAAAACTGGTATATTGAATACACTTTTAGAAAAAACTGGTGGTTGAAATTTATATAATCATTCAATTATATCAGAAAAAAAGTAAAAATTTGTTTTGTATATTATTTCCAATATTCCACTGTCATCTACACTAATCACATGACTATGTTGGCAGTTTTATAAGAAGCAGTAATTAATTTCCATGTTTTTGTTTTCATTAATTGTAAATAGGCAACAAGAACAATTTTTAATAATGAGTTATAGTTGAAACATGCACTGACATTCATGTTTGCATTGTAAATTTTATGCTTAGACCCAAATTTCATCCATTCATATAGGTTCCATGGAAACAGTAAAGAATGTTATCACAATTAGTATTACTGTTTCTTCTGTCTACCTATAAATTTATCTAAATATCTTTCAAGTATTGAATTCAGTTTATTCTTTCTCCATTTGAGCTGGTGATTGAGCCAAGCTTTCTATTGGTGACTGGGGTAAAAAGCTCTTTCCTGGAACTGAGTACCTAATGCAGTTTGATATTTCTTGCAGAAACACCAAGATAGGTATAAATGGTAATCAGAATTCTTAATTATAAAGATTCCTAAAAAGGAAAATAAATAATAAAGCTTTATTTTTATTTTTTGACTTGCAAGGTTCAGAAATGCAATTCTGAGGATAATGATGAACTTCTCCTGCTCTTGCTCTTTTGACTTTGGCTTCCATTTCCTCCTCCTTCAAGCCATGCTGTATTTGGATCCAGCCACTCTGCCACCAACAATCTACTTCACTGGTTAACCACTCAGTACCCACAGTTTTCAGAGCATTTGAACAACCTTAATCTGTGAGGTTTCATGCCAAAGGGGGGAAGGGGGTTGAAGATGCAAAACTCTTTCAGGATGGTTGATTTGCACATGATGGTTCCCATTGGCCTACCAGTTGCTATGATTCCGTTTGATCAGATCAAGCTGGACTGAGCTTGCTGCCTTGAACTGACACGCGCCTTTGTGCTGTTTGCAGATAACCTCACTCATTGGCTATTTACTTGCTAGAGTTCATCAATAAGTTCAAGAGAGCAAATGAGGCACATCTCTGAAATATCCAGGTAGCTGGCAACACTGGAAGCAGAATTTTGCCTTCTTTAAAAAATGTATAAAATATGAAAACATTAAACCAAAGTATGATCCAAAAATGAAACCTACTTTATTTCCTATTTGGAACTCTACATTATGTACTGTGAGCATTGAGGTATTGGATCCTGAGCCAGGTCTGAATAGGATTCACCAACAAACCTGGGTCTTGTCTCTGGAATGACTGCTGGATTCCGCCTTCCAAATCAATCAGTATATTCCTGAACTTTAATGTTTCAATACATCTGTAGTGACTGACTGGCTGAAAACTGACAACTCCAGCCAAAATAATTTCATTCAACCCAATGAGTCAGTCAACAGGTTTGATACCATTGACAAAATGTGCAACAGAAATAATAATAATATGATCATTATTAATATTTTAATCTTAAAAGTCAGATGTCTTCTATTATCTTGTGTTGAATTTGGTTAGAAAGATATTATTTAAACGTCATTCAGCATTATGTAATTTTAATTTAAACACAGTATCTTCACATTTGCTGGGTAATGTCTATAGTGCAATGCATCTGGTCAGGTGGGAATAGTAGCTTAATCCCTCATGTAGGGTGTTACCAGACACTTTTTTTTCTGAGGGGAAAGTAAGGAAAGATCAATGGAAAAGAACAATAACCACAAAACAGCTCTATAGTTCCATTTTATGATGGTTAGAAAGAGAGTGGAGTCTACAATCTGGTTGCTGAGTTTCCCTGTAGGTTGTGCTTTCTTAGGCAGGGCAGAGGGGAAACAGCAATTTTGTCCTGAGATCTACTTTATACATATAATATCCTAGTAGATATTATCATTGATATTTACCTTGTATATTGAATATTTATCTCACACTTTTCTTTGATCAATTAATTGACTTACATTATTTAATTATCAAGATCTCAATGTCTGCATTTATGTGGCAAAAAATCTAGAGTCAACATTTTGAGCAAGGAATACTTGATTTTACTGTTCTGATCAAGGTTTCACTAATCTCTTAGCACAAGGCATAAACTGGGTTAAGTTATCATTTGGGTTAAAATATCTGTCCATTCATTATCATTTTTAATCAAGCTACTTTTCCTTTATTAATGTGTTTGCAGAAAAGCCAATTCTCCAGAGCAGACATTCCCTAGACAGTTCAAGGCTTGTGGACAAAGTTGAATCTGCCCAACCACTCTGGATTACACTGGCAATGCAGAAGCAGAGAGGGTTTCGTGAACAGCAAGCGAGCCGAGAGGAGAGAAGGCAAGCCAGAGAAGCCAAAATGGCTGAAAAACTAACGAAAGAAAATGTATGCTCCTCTTTCTATTTTATGGTTTAAAATTTGACTAATTAAATTAAAGGGACTGCATATCAAGTCTGGTGGAAGATGGTAAAACTTGGTTATACTGTATTAAGATTATAATTGTATATTAACATACAAAAATGTTTTAAAAATATTTACATGTCTAAATTCATACATTTCAAATATGGAGTCCATATTTTTTTCAAAACAAGAATAATTATTTCTCAAATTATATGTAATTTTCTCTAAGCATAAACATGATTGAATTTCATTATGCCACCTCTGTATACTCAACTCTGCATCATTTTTCCAAGTTACTGCTATACACTTCCTAGCTACTGCCAAACTCAACCGAATAAATGCAATCCAAGATTTATCCAAACGCGCTGTTAATGGATTCATATATCCTAATAAACACAACTATGGATCCACATGCAAATCTATTTGAAATAAATCTCGCAAAAATTTTATAATCTTTTCCCAAAAGGGTTTAACCGTTGTTCAATTCCACACAGAATGAACAAAAGTACCTACCTGATCTCCACACCAAAAACACAGATCAGCATCTCTAAAACCATACCTCTTTAACTTTTCAGGAGTTAAATATAACTGATGTAAAAAATTATAGACAAAACTATAAAACACACATTAACTAATTTTGTAACACTATGCAAACATAAGTCAGACCATTCTTCCTCAGATATAGAAGTAGATAACTCCTGTTCCCATTT
Organism: Narcine bancroftii; assembly: GCF_036971445.1. Taxonomy (NCBI): domain Eukaryota; kingdom Metazoa; phylum Chordata; class Chondrichthyes; order Torpediniformes; family Narcinidae; genus Narcine; species Narcine bancroftii. The sequence continues at coordinate 99,182,733 of NC_091471.1, read as the reverse complement.
ATCTCTTATTCTCAGTACACCTACCTTCTTCATTTTTGACTGTAACATTGAATACATTTCAGAAACAAACCCTTTCTTTCCCTTATCCATAAGCAATATTTCAAACTTCGATTGTATTGGTAATATCATTTCTCGACCGAAACACTCACTGTTGTTTGGGAAATATGGAATATTAAGTATATTAAGTATACCCAAGTTAGGTTTGTAGTTTGTTCATCCAGAAAAGTTAATAAATTTGACCATATTCTAATCATGTTTGCAAATGTTGTTCTTGATTCACTTTGTATCAGGGAAGTGAATCACTACAATCATCAGTATTGATTACCAGTACATTATATAGTGTTATCGATGCGGCTTAAACATTCTACAGCTCAACGTGGACATTGACAAATATGAAATATATATTTTTGTAACTGCCTCCTTAGAGAAAAACTCAAACTATTTAGTCCATATTAACTTCCCTTTCAATCCAGAACTAGCAATGCATGGTGAGATTGGTAATTAATAACCTTGTGGTATTCAACCTCTGTGAAAGAGTGATCAGATAGAATATCATACTATGATGTCTTTGGATGATTTTATGATCTATAGTTTTAAAATAAGAACCTATGCTGGTAAGCAAGCTGAGTTGTCAAAGGTAATTAGGAAAAATAGATTTAAAGCTGTTATGGGAGATAGTGGCATATCCATGGGTTAGAGTTTGTAAAGTGTGGTCAGGAAAGTTTTCTTAATCAGCATGTAGAAGAACTGACTTGAGAGGGGGCAGTATTGGATCTCCTATTAGGGAACAAGATAGATCAGGTGATAGAGGTTCATGTTAGGGAACATTTTGGGTCTAGTGATCACAATACTATTAGTTTTAGTCTAGTAATGGAAAAGAATAGAGGTGGACCAAAAGTTGAGATTCTTGATTGGAAGAAAGCAAATTTTGAAGGGATGAGAAAAGATTTGGAGGTTGTGGATTGGGATGATATTTTCAGGGAAGAATGTAGCAGATAAATGGAGAATATTCAAAGGAGAAGTTCTGACAGCACAGAGTTGGTATGTCCCCATGAGGATTAAAGGAAAGGTTAGAAACTGTAGGGAGCCTTGGTTTTCAAAAGATATTGGGAACTTGGTTCAGAGAAAGAGGGTCATGTACAACAGATATAAACAGCAGGGAATGGATAAACTGCTTGAGAAATATAAGGAGTGTGTAAAAAAATCTTAAGAAGGAAATTAGAAATGCTAAAAGGAAATATGAAGCTACTTTGACAGGAAAAGTAAAAATAAGTCCAAAAGGTTTCTATAGGTACATTAAAAGTAAAAGAAAAGTGAGGGATAAAATTGGACCCGTTGAAGGTGAGAAGCCAGAGGAGATGGTTGAAAATTTAAATGATTTTTTTTCTTCAGTTTTCACTAAGGAAAAGAATATTGAGCCAGATGAAGTGAAGAAATATGGTAGGGAGCTCGTGGATAATATAAAAATTAATGAGGAGGTGTGTTGGCTATATTTAAAAAGATCAAGGTGGATAAATCCTGACAAAATATTTCCTAGAACCCTGAGGGAGGTTAGTGAACAAATAGTGGAGGCATTGACAGAAATATTTATAATGTCACAGGCCATGGGGGAAGTGCCAGAGGACTGGAGGGTGGCTCATGTTGTTCTGCTGTTCAAAAAAGATCCAAAAGTAAACCCGGTAATTATAGGCCTTTATGTCTGACATCAGTGGTGGGTAAATTAATGGAAAGTGTTCTTAAAGATGGTATATACAACTATTTGGAAAGACAGGGATTGATCCAGAGTAGTCAGGATGGTTTTGTATGTGGTAGATCAAGTCTAACAAATCTTATAGAGTTTTTTTGAGGAGGTTACTGAAAAGGTTGATGAGGGGAAGGTGGTGGATGTTATCTATTTGGACTTTAGTAAGGCTTTTGATAAAGTTATCCATAGTAAGGAAGGTGGAAGCATTAGGTATTAATGATGAAATAGTGAAATGGATTCAACAGTGGTTGGATGGGAGATGCCAGAGAGTAGTGGTGGAAAATTGTGTGTCAAATTGGAGGCCGGTGATGAATGGAGTGCCTCATGGATCGGTACTGGGTCCACTGCTGTTTGTCACTTATATTAACGATCTAGATGATAGGGTGGCAAATTGGATTAGTAAATTTTCAGATGATACAAAGGTTGGTGGTGTTGTGGACAGTGAGGAAGATTATCAAAGCTTACTGGTGATATTGGACAGTTAGAAGAGTGGGCTGGAAGATGACAGATGGAATTTAATACGGATAAATGTGAGGTGATACATTTTGGTAGGACTAATCAAATTAGGACATACATGTTAAATGGTAGACAATTGAGGAGTGCAGTGGAACAAAGGGATTTAGGAGTCATGGTACATAATTCCCTGAAAGTTGGCTTTCATAAATCAGAGTATTGAATACAAGAGTTGGGATGTTATGTTGAAGTTGTATAAGACACTGGTGAAGCCAAATTTGGAATACTGTGTGAGGTTTTGATCGCTGAATTACAGGAAGGAGATAAACAGAATAGAGAGAGTGCAGAGGAGGTTTCTGAGAATGTTGCCGGGGTTTCAGGGTTTGAGTTACAGGGAAAGGTTGAGCAGGCTGGGACATTATTCCCTGAAGCATAGATGATTGAGGGGTGATTTGATAGAGGTATTCAAAATTATAAGAGGGACAGATAGAGTCAATATGGATAAGCTTTTGAGGGAGATTCAAACATGAGGGCATGGATTAAGAGTAAAAGGGGAAAAGTTTAGGGGAATTTCTTCACACAGAGGGTAGTGGGGGTGTGGAATGAACTTCCGACAGAAGTGGTAGAAGTGAGATCGATGTTAATATTTAAGGAAAAGTTGGATAGGTATATGGACATGAGAGGTATGGAGGGTTATTGGCCGAATGCAGGCCAGTGGGACGCGGTGGGAGAAATTGTTCGGCATGGACTAGAAGGGCCAAACTGGCCTGTTTACGTGCAGTAAATGGTTATATGATTGTAGTGATGACGCAGCAGGCTGAAGGAATTGAGCAGGTAGATATTAAGAGAGAGAATGTGCTGGAGCTTTTGGAAAGCATCAAGTTGGATAAGTTGCCGGGACCGAATGAGATGTTCCCCAGGCTACTGTGGGAGGTGAGGGAGGATATTGCTGAGCCTCTGTCGATGATCTTTGAATCATGAATGGGGATGGGAGAGGTTCTGGAGGATTGGAGGGTTGCGGATATTGTTCGTTTATTCAAAAAAGGGAGTAGAGATAGCCCAGGCAATTATAGACCAGTGAATCTTACTTCAGTGATTGGTAAATTGATGGAGAAAATCCTCAGAGGCAGGATTTATGAACATTTGGAGAGGTATAATTAGAAATAATGAGCATGGGTTTGTCAAGGGCAGGTCCTGCCTTACGAGCCTGATTGATTTTTTTGAGGATGTGACTAGACACATTGATGAAGGAAGTGCAGAAGTAGTGTATATGGATTTCAGCAGGGCATTTGATACCTTCTGTAAGGTTGGTTGAGAAACTGGCCTATTTCTGTGCAGTAAATGGTTATATGGCTATGCTTATATGACCTTTTACTGTAGGTGAAAAGCAGGGAAGAATTTCTCTAGTGGAACTGTCACTGTAACTTGTTTTCTTTTGTGAATAGAATGTGGTTGTTAATCTGTGGATGAGAATAATGAGTGATTGTAAGATATTCAGCTCTCAATCAGAGGGAAACTTTTGACAAACAAGTATAGAAAATGTTCTGATTTCCTTTTTAACAAAATTGTGGTTTGAAAAACAGTTTTGACAATTGCTATTTTAAATTACTTAATTTTGAACTGGAGATTGTATACATTTTACTTGTATAAAGGGCAATTGTTCATGAAGAAAGCTAATGTTTATTACTTCCAGAATATTACAAAAATAGAATGGATTCTCTGGTCAACATTGCCTTACAGCTTCTATAAATTACTATCTTTTCCCGATTTACTCTGAACATTTTCAAATGTAAAGATGAGGGTAAAAGCTATTGGATTAATTCAAGACTAATTAAATTTGGGTAAAAAAGAATATGTTCATTCTTCATTTCATATGCGAGGTTCATGCAGAGAATGGGTCAGTTGGTGGAGGAAGAGCAAGCAGCGGTGAAGATGTTCCAAATGGATTATCTCCAGAGATAATCCTAAAATTGAGGCCTTTCCTCAATTGCAATTTCTGAGTAAAATATCTAATGTTATTTTTGTCAGAACCAGGGTCAACAAAAAGTTAAGACAGATGAAACATTTCTTTTTACAACTTGCCAATACAGGTAACAGTCTCCAGCTCTACAGACGTCAAAACAGACAACCATTATACAAATTCACTGAATAAATCTACTCAGGATGAAGAAAAGAAAATCGGGATCAATATTGTATCAAAGCTGGAACGCCGTGAACATCTGAAAAAATCTGCGACACTTCCAAATTCTGTCACAGGTAATTGATGCATTCCTTATCCAAGAAAGAATATATTTCAGAAACATTTTTATTTTCATCATTAATTAATTCTGCTGCTTTGCAGATATTTTGGAAAGTTGAATCCTGATACACATTGTACTGCTAAAAGTTTTTCTCCTCAGTTTCTGTGAGAATGTCAAGTCACAGCCTGGACTGGTCACAGGTTTCATTTTCAGGGTGGTTGTTGTTTTATTAGCCTTTAGTTAAGAGCAACATCCCTTAAAATCCTCAGGATGTAATGTTTTTGGGGTAGGAATTATTTATGTGAATCAGCAACTGTCCTCTGAAAGGCCAAGCAAACCACTCAACTGTACCAAACCATCTTGACAGAGGGGACACAATTATGGTGTAATCTGGAGCAAAGATCAAATTGCTGGAGGAACTCAGCAGGTGGTGTAAATATGTGAGGGAAAAAGAAATGTTGACTTTTCAGGTTGAGACTTGCAGCATAAGAGGTTGGGGAGAGGGGTAGGGATGAGATAGGAGCCAGAAAGTTATTGGTGGACCAAAAGGTAGGTGAAGAAGGACAGGCAGATGTAGCCAAGTAGCAGAAGGGAAAGGGCAGAGTCAGCACAGGTGAGTTATCAGTGGAAGAAGATAAAGAGCAAATGGAGCCAGGTGGGGAGAGGCAGGATGAAGGTGAAGACAGCAACTGGAGGGCAATGACCAAGACCACCACAAAGAGAACCAGTGCTGACAAGGAAGGTGATAATGGGAACCATTGGGGAGTTCTCCCATTACTTGTGTGGGTTTTCATTGGGGGCTCCAGTTTCCTCCCACTGTTTGAAATGTACCAGGGATTGTAGGTTAATTGGGTGGCACAGTCTTGTAGGCCAAAATGGCCTCTTACCATGCTGTATGTCTTTAAAAAAAGAGATGAAGGGCAGATGGAACTAGATTGGGAGGACACTTGTTGGGTGACATAGTTAGTACAAAACCAGCAACCCGGTTTAAAATATGGCACTGTCTGTAAGGAGTTTCTATTCTCCCTGTAACCGCATAGGTTTCTTCCCACATTCCAATAAAGTGTGGGATAAGAAAAAATGTCATTGGCCCAATTCCTTGGGAGTTATGAAATCGTGTACATAATGAGTCAGTTGGGTATGATTAAAACAGTGGTTTTCAAACTTTTTCTTTCCACTCACATACCACTTTCAGTAATCCTTTACTAATCACACATCACCTATGGCATAGGGATTACTGAAGGTGGTATGTGAATAGAAAGGAAAAGTTTGAAGACCACTGATCTAGGTCATTTATAAAGATCACAAAGAGCACGGTTCCCAGAACAGATCCTTGCAGAACTCCACTCACTGCGGAACACACACAACAACCTGTGTGTGAGAGACTGCAGGCAAAGGATTAGGGCTACCATTTCATGTGAGTTCTCATTGAAAGAATCTGCTCACAGTACAAAAAAAGCAGCTCTTCCCCTCATTGCACTCTTCTGGTCACCATAGCAGTTTTCTATGGAACTGGACTAAGTTCTTCCATCATGTTCTTTGTGTGTTGTACATAATGCCTCACCCTAAATGATGTCCTAAGTCCTGTACTCATTGTGCTGACTGATGAAGGCAAGAGTGTGAAATATCTTCTTCACCACTCTGTGCCACCACAATCAAGGAACTATATACGTGTATCATTAGGTCTCCCTGATAGATTCCCCAACACCGTACTGTGTACATTTTGCCTTGAATTAACTGGTCAAAATGGAATACATCGTGCTTGTCAGAGTTAAGGACCATCTGTCATTCATTCATACATTTCCCCAGTTGATCTAGATCCTGTTTTAATTTCAGATATCCTTCATAATTCACTTAATTGTAGCCAAATCATTTACAGTAGATGGCAAACAACAGTGGTCCATTCATTGATTCTGCAGCGTTCTACTGGTCATAGGCCTCCATTCTGTAAAGCCACTCACTACCAAGCCAATTTTGTAACCAATCAACTTGATCTGGATCCCATTGGATCTAGCCTACCATGCAGGACCTTGCTAAGGTTGATATAGACAATACCCACCAAACACTCCGCCCTTGTCAATCCTCTTAAAAAAAAACCTCAATTTTGTGAGATACATTTATGTTCCTGAATCCAATCTTGTCTCGTCTTTCCAAGAGCTGGTAGATCCTGTCTTTCAGAATGTAGAGGCTTATAGCATGGATTACTTTATGTAATCAACAAAAAGGCAGGCATAGCTGGGGCCCATGCAGGTATCTTGCCCACATGGGTTCCAGCTATGCCTGTATTTTTGTTGGCCGCATGGAGCAATCCATGCAATAAGGCTCAACTCTTCCTCTGCTGCATTGACGACCTTGGTGCTGCCTAATTCCCCCATGATGAGCTTGTCTACTTTATCTACTTTGCAGCCAACTTCCATCCTGGCCTCAAATTCATGCTACATCTCTAGCAACACTCTTCCCTTTCTCCATCCTTCTGTCTCCATCTCAAGAGACAGACATTTCCGACAAACCTATCAATTCCCACAGTTGTCTCGACTACACCTCTTAATGCTGTGTCCCCTGTAAAAATTCTGTTCCTTTCTCCATCTCCCATCATATCTGCTCCCAGGACAAGGTCTTCCATTCGAGATGGCCTTCTTCAAAGAAGTGGCTTCCCCTATACAATCAACTGGGTCCTCACCTGCATATCCTCCATTAACCCTCAGCGTCCTCAGCGTGACAAGGACGGGATTCCCCTTGTTCTCTCCTACCACCCCACTAGCCACTGCATCCAACATATTATCCTTCACCATTTTCGCCACCACCTTCTCTACCTTCTGCAGGCTTTGCTCCCTCTGTGACTCCCTTGTCCATTCCTCCCTTCCCATGGCATCTCTGACTGTATGAAATGCTACAATTGTGCCCACACCTCCTTCACCACCATTCAGGGCCCCAAGCAGTCCTTCCAAGTGAAACAACACTTCACTTGTGAAGCTGCAGGGGTCATCTACTACATCCAGTGCTCCTGTTGTGGTCTTCTCTACATCGGAGACACTGGACGCAGACTGGGAGATCGCTTTGTTCACCACCTTAGCTTTGTCCACCACAATAGCAGGGATCTCCCAGTGGCAACCCATTTCAATAACTCACCCCATTCCATGGTCTCATGCACTGCCAGACTGAGACCACCTGTGAATTGGAAGAATATGATCTCATAATTCCATCAAGGCACCCTTCAACCAGATGGCATTAACATCAACCTCTGATTTCCTTTAGCCCCCCCTTTCCCCAATCCATTTCTCCTGCTTTCTTTCCTTTCCCGTCTCCTTTCTAGCTCAGCACTTAGAGCCATCCCTCCCCTGATCAATTCTCAGCTTTTTCCTCATGTCCTACCCATAAAACACCTTTTATCTGCTGCCCAATTCTAACACCCCCCCACCCCCCACCCCCACTGCCCTTTCTTCCCAGCCCTTTTATTCATGCAGGTTTGGTTTTCATTCGTACCTTGAGGTAAGGCTCAAATCAGAAACATTGATTATATATCTTTACCTCCTATGGATGCTGCAAGACGCGGAGTTCCTCCAGCATATCTGTGTTTTTACCATTGATGTCACCGGTCTGTAGATCCCGAGCCTGTCCTTGCTGCCTTTCTTAAATGTAGGCACAATATGAATCACCTTCCATTCTTCTGATACCTCACCCATGGCAAAAGATAATGGAAATATCTCTGCAAGGAACCTGAAACCTTTTCCCCAGCTTCACATAATAATTCCTCCAGCATTTTTTTGTTTTTATTACAATCACAGGATCTAGACTTTTGTGTTTTTCACCACTATTCATTTCCCTTAATTCTTTGGCTTCCATGGCCTTCTCCATGGTAAATACAGCTGAGAAATATTTATTGAAAATGTTGCCCATCACCCTTGGGTCCACATACCACATTAATGCTTAACCATTCACTCCCTAATTACATTTTTGATCTTAATATAGTTGTAGAATCTCTTGGGATTTTTCTTCACCTTATCTGCCAGAGCCATCTCATCACTTTTTGTCCACCTGATTTCCCTTTTTAAGTGTACTTTTACATGAGGGGTTCCTTTGATCCCAGCTGTCCGAATCTGGTATGTATACACATCCTTGCTTTTCCTTACTTCCATATCCTTCATCAGTCCCCCTAATTTTGCCAGCCTTTCCCTTAATTTTAAATGGAACACACTGAGCTTCAACTCTCCTGCTATCACTTTCAAAAGTCCCCCACTTTCCAGATGTCTCTTTATCTGAAAAGAGCCTGTTCCATTCAACTTTTACAATTTCCAGTCTAATGGCTTCAAAATCTGTCTTGGCCCAATTTAGGATTTATGAACCAGTCCTATCTTTTACTGTTAAAAGTGCCAGTAAGAAAAAAAAAATCATGTGCTCCTTTTGTTGGCTTGAGTGGGAATATTAATCTCTCTTAGCAATTCTTGTTTTAAACAGTCATCCTGGAATATTTAAAATAAATCTGGACAAGATGGAGATAAATGAAAGGTCACTGAATAACATTTGTAAAATTAATTTCTTTCCAGTAAACTTTTCTTATAGTAAATTGTGATGCATTTATCTTGTATCTTACTCTTCAATACATTTATTTTTGGTATTTTCTTTCTAAATTCTCTTTACATAGTTGAAATTTGTGATTCACTAGCTCCAATTCCACCAGTAAAGGAATTGCCGAAGAGATTCTCAACTCCTGATGCTGCACCAGTATCAGTGGAGCCTGCCTGGTTAGCTCTTGCCAAGAGAAAAGCTAAAGCTTGGAGCGACTGTCCACAAATAATTAAATGACTCCATCTGGTTTGGGAGCTGCTCTCATGTCCTGTATAACAACCATTAAATAGTGCTAAAGTGTATTTTATTTTGCAGATAGATTAACAAGTTAAAAACATCTCTGCATGGGCTGCAGACATCACATTCCTCAGTAAATCAAGAATGCAAATACTGTGTACATTGTAAATGTATAATTCCATTCACAGGTTATGTCGTTTTTCCAATAAACAGTTTAAATTTGAACATAGAGAATTGCACTTGCCACTGCATATATTTAACTGTTGTGTGCTACATATGTCAAGGTATTGTTCACTCCCTCTGCCACAACGTTACACCTAAACATTATTTTAAAGTGGTTAGAAAATATCTTAACTTTGTTCTCAAATTTTTCATTTTGACTTTTAATATTGGGTAATTTAAACAGCATCTTATAAGAATTCAAATGCAATAATATATTTTCATAACTAAATGAAACACTTAATTTATTCATTACTTGAAGTATTTAATGTGTGGGTTAAATTTTGGCATAATGTACACTCCTGTGATTCTAAAATACAAAGATTTCTGCTGAATTAACTGGTTCATGTAATCAAAACTTAAAACTGTTCTGTGGACCAAAACTAAAGATACTGAGGTAAATATCTAAACAAATTACCCACAGGAGTTCAATGTGATAGAATTATCAACTCCCCTACTCCATTATCATTTTTTTATTTTTCATATTTCCATTGGGAATAAGGAATGGCGATCTATAAATTATAGAGTATGACTATGGAGATCTGTGTTGTAAATTACATTTCCAGCACTGATTTTGGATGTGCATGTACCTCTTCAAACTCAGTGGTCTATCACGATGTCCTGTTTCTGACTAAATAAGCATGTTTTGTTTTGTACACTTAATAGAAAAGTCTAATTTTTAAAATGATTGAAGACTATGGTGAATAAATAACTGCTGCACTTGTACAGGAGTTGAGGGAAACCTGTAACAAATGCCATCTGTTTTATTCCTGTATTTCCACAGCTCTTATCTCAAAGTTATATGTGGACTGATGGGAGAACCACACCAAAATTTAGCCCTCTTGCATCCAACTGATCCGTTTTTCATCACCCTGTTGTAGCTGATATGCTACTCCTCAAGGCCAAACTTTCCACATTAAAAACCCAGGCTTCACATTAAAAACTGTTAATATTGCAAACTTCTATAAAGAACACACCCCACCTCTATCACTCTATTTCCCATGCTGTTTCTTATTGCTCAGCCTCTCTTTCATTCCTTTGTTGATTTTGTCTCCTACTCCCTTATATTTTTACTTCCTCTTTTCTGTCCTCCTTCTTCATAAATATTTCCTCCCTTTGGCACTCATTTCTTGTTCTTCATGTTTCTTTCCCTCCATTAGAATTACATATATTTACTGAATTCCTTGAACGTCTGCCCCATTTTCACATCATTTTAAATGCTTTGCATTTTCCCCTTTCTCTCAGTTTTTGTTGACAGCCTGATCCTCCTCTCCAAGTCTCTCTGCCACACTTGTGTTGCATTTCTCCATTTGTTTCTTCTCTCTACCAGGTTAATTTGCATATATAAAATGAACACACAAAAGATATTTAACATCTGACTACAACTATCACCTTACCATTGCTCAAATTTTCTACAGGAAACAAAATGTGAGTCCTGCATACTGCTTAACGTGATATTTATGAATATTCCAATAGCCAAATGTTATAAATTGAGCAGCAGGGATTTCAGAATTACTTTAGGTTGGAAAAAATAATTAACATTTCTCACATGATATTTTGTTTTCCATTACTGTGAAGAACAAACAGCTTGTGACTATTTAACTTTAATTTTTGATATTATTCATACTTCACGTGATCAGAATTGAACTAATGAAACTCTTAAATATAGCTTGCTTGGGTTTTTTCTAAATTGATCCAATTTGATTATATCAACTTCTACCATTAACATTTAAACAGTGGGATCCAAATTATTCAAAAATTCAAAAAATTTTTCTGTTAAATTTGCATTCCAAAATAATAGTTGCAAAGGAAAGTAAGAGGGAGGCAATAGAAAAAAAAAATGAAATTCTGTCATCACTGGTCATTTAAGATGAAACAAATGTAAAGGACAATTTAAAAAAATGTAAACATACACTACGGTATCAGGCCATTTCGGCTCCTGAGTCTGCGCCACTCAATTAACCTACACCCCCGGTGCATTTTGAATGGTGGGAGGAAATCTAAGCACCCAGGTAAAACCCACGTAGACCCGGAGAGGACGTACAAACTCCTTACAGACAGCGCAGGATTTGAAACCTGGTCCCAATCGCTGGTGCTGTAAAGGCGTTGTGCTAATTGGTAGATAGCTTAATAATACTATTCCCCGGTGAGTTGGTCATTGGCACGACAATTATATTTCCAGTTATTTGGATATCATCTGGTTTGGAATTAGACAAGTTATTCTCATTAAAACCAAGTTTAATATATAATTCAAAGACTGACATTAATTTTAAAACTGCAGTATTTGATAGAAAGCACACACCACTTAACCTCATCTATGACATATACACATGAAAAAATCTTGAATTTTTAACAAAATATAGAGCACACACTCCATCTAATGTAACATGTTAATCTGCCTATCAGAATGCAAAATTTAAATTCACGGGAATAATTAAATTTTACCCTAAACCGGAAGAATAATAATTATTTAACATGCATGGAATGTTCAGCACACTAAAACTCTGTTTTTAGAATATCGAAAGGAAAATAAGCATGGCTAAAATTGTGGCAGGAACTTAAGTAGAAATGGTAGCAACGAGGAATAGAAAATAGCAGGCTGGAAAATTTGGATTAAAAAGCCAATTTTTCCTGCCATTTAAAAAAAAACAGTAATCTATCCATCAGTAATTTTTTTTTTAACCTGTATTTTGTTTTTGCCAATTTATGCATTTTATTGTGATGTTTTTTAAATTTCATGAAACTTGATCTAGGTAGGTACTTGAGGAACCACAACTTAGGTTTTCTCGATGAACTGACTGACATATGAAACAAAAATTAAAATTTAATTTATATCCAAGCATTTTATACCATGGCATTTGCTAATGTAATTTCATTACATTAGGACAAAAAATTCAAACTGCACAAGTCCAGAAATAAAATAATGATTCTAATCTAGAAGCTCTTGTAGGCATTCTTTAAAGATGTTTTATTACAGTTTATCCTTTCAGATAAGAGTCGACATGAATATTATTACATTGTCAACATAGAGCTTTTCATGTATTTGATTGATACAATTCTGACACACTATGAAGATAGGATCAAGTGTATTAAAATGTATGGAAAACAATAAAAGTGCAAATTGTGTATACGTATAGGTAAAATGCAAGCAAACTAGCACAGAAAGTTTAATCACACTACTCCAATAAATAATTTTGTTTGGAGTGCCAATTTATAAGGTCAGAAACTGAAATGTAATATCTGTATGTTGTCCAAAACTTTTGCTCAAGCTACTTTGCACTAACAAATATTAAGTACTATTATTGCTGTCACTTTATATTCATCCTTTAAACTCATTCGCAGTATTTGTTGAGCTAAATATTTGTATATGGAGTTTCCATTCATTCAACACTGAAAAAAACAAGCACTGTGTAGTTAATTTTAATAGTGAATACATTATCAAAACCTTTATTCAAGGGCAAAATTCTTACCTTTTTTGGAATACAATTTTTTGTCTTGATGAATATTTTGTTTATAATTTTAGATTTTCATTGTTTTAACAATGTAGACACATTATTTCTGAAATCGTACGTATTAATGTCAGTTACATAATCAAAATAACTGATCCTAATATTACTACTCTTCCATTTATGTGATATTATGATACAATGTTACTGTAACTTGGCTTAATTTTATTTTTAAAGTGTTGAAAGTGCAATTGTTTTTAATTGTGTTGTTTCTAAGTTTACATTATTTTAAATTCCAACACCACTTATTCCTGTACGTATAATGAAAAAATGTTGAACAAAATAAATATCTTTTATTGACCATTTTTTTTTACCTCTGGTCTTTTACTTCCTAAAATCTTAAAGGAATAAAAAAAAAGACTTGATTCAAAAATACACTACGGTATGTACAGTAAGTTTCTGATAATCTGAAAACCACTTTAGTGAAATTCTCAGTTATCGGAGAAAATTTTCTGCGGCGACATGACATCACAAGTTGAATTTTTTTAAATTTGCCGTGCTCAAGTGGGACTCTGACGCGCAGTTAGCGCTATTTTGAATCCAACAGAGCTCTTGTCTACTCAAGGTAAGAATTAAACTTTATTTTATCCTTGAAAAATCTTCCTTGTTCTTTGTTGTGGTTTTCGCCTTCCCAAGATCGTGTTCTATGGCGAGCTCTCCACTGGCCACCGAGACAGAGGTACACCAAAGAAGAGGTACAAGGACTGCTTAAAGAAATCTCTTGGTGTCTGCCACATTGACCACCGCCAGTGGGCTGATATAGCCTCCAACCGTGCATCTTGGTGCCTCACAGTTCGGCAGGCAGCAACCTCCTTTGAAGAAGACCGCAGAGCCCACCTCACTGACAAAAGACAAAGGAGGAAAAACCCAACACCCAACCCCAACCAACCAATTTTCCCTTGCAACCGTGCCTGCCTGTCCCGCATCGGACTTGTCAGTCACCAACGAGCCTGCAGCAGACGTGGACATACCCCTCCATAAATCTTTGTCCGCGAAGCCAAGCCAAAAAGAAGAAATGCTAATGCTACTAGGCTGGGATTGGAGCACGGACCTTGGTCTCCTGGGCAGGTTCGGCAACGGCAAGGGGAGGTGTCTGGGATTGGAGTGGGGACCTCAGGCACCAGGGCAGGTTCGGCGATGTATTGGGGATCCAAGCGGGAACCCTGGGGTTCTGGGTAGGTTTGGCAATGGCAGTGGGGAGGTATCGAAGATCGGAGCAGGGACCTTGGACTCCCGGTCAGGTTCGGCAATAGCGGGAGAGGACTTGGGATCGGTGACGGCTGAAACAAGTATTCTGCTGCTTAAACTGGAGAGCTTAAAGCAATTTCTCAAATAATCCAGAAAATGCAGTTAACTGATACATGTCCTGTCCCCAGCGTTTCAGATAATCGGAAGTATACTGTATTAATCTCCTACGTCTTACCATACAAATCCAAACAACTGTGAAACATGGCAGGCAGATATTTGTTTTGCAGATAAAGGATAATACTTTTTCATTAACCTCATTGTGGTGTTTAAGTACACTTAATCTTCATTATTACCATTTTTGCAATTACATAGAGTTGGAAATGGATAGATGGAACATTTTATCTCGTTATATTGTTGAATCAATGAAATTAATGTACAGAATGTTTGGTTCATATGGAAATTATGCCAACCTCTAAAATTAGGTTTGTTAGAATAATGATATGAGATTCAAGGAATAAGGGAACAGAACTATTTCCTTAAATGCAGAGTAAATTCTTTTTGTAAGCTTATATTGCTTATTTCAAAGAGTGTTGCCTCTACATAACTACAGATTCACAATATTCCAAAGGGCCTGACAGCAATGGGCTTCTACCTCCCTTCACAGAATAATTATGAGGTAATGTAGGAAAGATAACAGTCAATTTATAGAAAAAACAGCAGGAAGATATTGGGCTACTAATGCTAAATAGAGCAGCTGGCATTCAATTGTTCCTGGCAGTGCAAGTCCAATGCCAGGACTTTATTTCGTTTCCAATAACAGACTCCATGTAGTGTGCAATGAAGGATTCCAGATGTGTGGAGATTCTCCAGAATTACATTGGGGAAGTTGCCTCTGTGGCCTCATTGTGCATGACTCCCTGTGGGTCAAATCAAGTTTATTCAATCCACGAACTTTATATTCAGTTTCAGGTTGTGGAATGAATGTACATTTTTATTTACACTTTGAATCTGCGCACTACTCGAAAGAAGACACACCCACGTAGTGTAGTTAGGTTAAGCTCGGTTTTATTAGGGCTCACACTATTTTGGGGTCGCTGGTCGTTAAGCAGCACTTGCTGTTCACCTGCTGTTTCGCTTGTCGGAGCCAGTCCTGCTGCGTGGGCTGCTGGCCTTTGGCTGCACTCACCGCAAACAAGAAACACTAATGGTTTGTATCAAAGATTTAACTATAATTATTTGATATATTGTGCAAACAAGAATTTGGTTACAGGTCATCTTCAGATTATAAATGCCCACAAATGAGTTCCCAGAATAATAAATACAAAAGTCCGATGCATACATTCACTCTTATGAAAGGCAGAACTCATTCCCCCCCCCGTCTATTTTTAATAGATGTTCTTTATCATCAATCTTGTGCTATGGAATTCAATACTGTGGAAGTATGGTTACCATCTTGAGCGATTTTTGTGCATTTTCCCTCCTTACAGATAAATTCAACTTCTGGATATCTCCAAGAATAGAACCTGTTTCTTGGGGAATGACCTGTCATGCACATTGTCTTGCATCCTCCCTGAGCACAAAACCTAGCCGCTAATGCGTTACAAACTTTTCACATAATACTATATTCCACAAATTAAAAAGTTACAATTTAATGACAGTACTGGGTTTTAGTTGCAGGAACAGATTTAGTAGTACACCCTCATACAAAGACTGCAGCGGTTCAAGGCTGGCACCACCTACTTAAAATTGATTAGGGATGAGTAAAATATGTTGGCCTTGGCAATGTAAACCACCGTCTCCAAATTAATTAGAAAGAGAAGTCACACTCATGAAAGAAGGAATAGTCAACTGTTCTAACACCTAAAGGCATTCACAGAGCAATGTTCAAGTATTTATCTGATTCCCCCAAGACAGCTTCTCAATGTAAAACATCCAATTCCTTTCTACCCATCGATGCTCCAGCAATTTGGTTTTTTTTTGCTTCAAGTATTTATTTATTAGTGAGACCTGAATTCTATCCAAACGCAAGCGAAAGTGCACCTGATAGTGTAAGGTAAAACATCATGAGATGTGAATGTGTAAGGAGTTACCCTGGGCAGGGCTGTAACAAGATGTGAATGCATCCTTGTACTTACAAGATAAGAGAGACATTGATGGATTGAGAGGCAGGAAGCTAGCAGGGAAAGGATAGCAACAGTTTTAGTCATTGGACAAGTAATGATATGATGATGTTCTAAGCACGTATCCAAGGGTATAAAAAATCACCATTTTGCTGATAACGGCAGAATGCATTCTCCGACTAACATTGTTAGTTGCAAGTGTTACAATCCGGTAATAAAGAACAAAGAACCCTGATTTCGACTCAGTCTGGTGTTTGTCTCACTCATTCATGAACAAAGCAGACCTAACAATAGGCTGCGTGCAACTCTTTACAAAAGAAAAAATATTTTTTTCGATAAAACTTTGATAACAGGTCCTGCATTTATAGCTGCTGTCTTGTTACACTCCAGGAGACAGAGATAAGCCTTGAAGATGCAGTTTATGTCAAGGCCATTCAATTACATTATAGTAGGGATTTCTCAGTCTTTGATCCAATGTCAGTAAGAGGGTGGTGATGCATGTCCAAATCCATATCCCTCCAAGCTGTTTCTATCCATGTACCTGTCCAAATATTTTTTGAAAGTTGTTATGGTACTCACTTCTCCTGACAGCTCATTCCATATTCCTACCACTCAGTATGCAAAAAAACCTGATCCTCAGATCCCTTTTAAATCTTTCCCTGCTCATCTTAAACCTATACCCTTTAAATTTTAGTTTCACCTACAATGCAAAAATGTTTGCAACCATCCACTTTAACTATGGCCCTATGATTTTATAAACCTGTAAGGTTAAGACCTCCTTCGGTCTGGACCCAGTCTTCCAGATACAGATCCACATCTGAAAAAATTGTTGATTCTCAAAGCTGAAAAGAATACAGAGTGGCCATAGCTGTAGTTCAACACTATTACAGCACCAGTGACCAGGGTTCGAATCCGACACTATAAGAAGTTTCGATGTTCTCCTAGTGTCTGCGTGGGTTTCCTCCAGCTACTCCCCTTCCCTCCTACCCTTCAAAAATGTACAGAATTTATGTTAATTAGTGTACTTGGATGGCATGGATACGTAGGCCAGAATGGACTTACTGTGCTGTATCTCTAAAATTAAAAAGTTTAAGTCCAATTAATCTTAGAGCACCAAACTTTTTAAGTAAATTTGTATACAACTGATATCCTTTTTCATGCAACTTGGGTTATACGTTAATAGCCCATTCAAATATGGCCATTCCCTGTATTTAAATTATGATAAATATTTCTAATTCCTGGGTGCAATGAATCATTTAGGAAAGTACTCACTTTCACCCAAAGGAATCTTTTTTTTGTTCTGCTGTAGACATCTCCAAACAATAAACAAAGTTGTTCCTACAACCGACAATTAGTGTATTTCTCCATAAGACTGGTGAAGAGAAGACTTCACCTGGAAGGGAATATGAAGTAATCAATTCTCCTGTTGCAGCAGCAAGAATCCATAAGCTTCCATCTGTAGAAATCACAGCAATCAATGTTCTATCATTGAAATCACAGCTGGAATAAACAAATGGAACTGCATATACTTGCTTGCTTGTTTTAAACTTCCATGCTAAATTTCCATCTTCATGCAAACAGTACACAAAAGAGTCATAAGACCCAAATATTATTTTCCGGTTTGTTGCAGAAAAGTTGCAGATGCATGGTGAAGAAAAGATAGGGCCTCCTGTTTCGAACTGCCAAAGCTTTGAAAGGAAAATATCTTTGTTAAGAGATCATATTTTCTTGATATAATAGTTTAAATCCTTGCAAACTCGCACTCAATTCTGATTCTCAGGTGCAACAAATATTGTTTTTCAGTTAAATGCGATACAAGCACGAGAAGAATTGCATTGTGAGGACTTTTGAGAGATACACACGGAGGGGGTAGATTAGTTTTATGTTTTCTTTTTTTTTAAACCCAAATAATTTGGTAAATAGGTTTAATTATGTAATTGCTTTGTTTCTCATATGAATAGGCAACTGGTTAATGATGTTATATTATTCTTTCTGATTTTCTTTACATGTACATGAGATGACTGGTTATACATCTCATTGAATTTTGTATGCAAGTTCATATATTAAACTCAATTTTAAAATATTTTAAAAAGAGAGATGCACATTGGCCAGAGAGAATTTTACCACTTTTCTTCAATAGACCCTCCATATCTACAAAGAATGGAGGGATCTCTCTTCTGGGAGTGTAACAGGTCCTCATTAATGCACTGAAGAGTTCATTTAGATTATTGGCTCAAGCCTTGGCGGTGGTTCCTGCACCCACTACCATCTGATCCAGACTAGTATGCCAACCCAGTGAATTCTCCCACTGACTTCATGAATGTACCCATTAACTATTTCTAATAATGTCAATCAACATACTCTAGAATTATCATACAAATTAAACCCCGGAACTTTAAGGAGTAACTTTAATGTATTTCAGACATTTTAAAATATGATTAAATTTTGTTGGACTTCCGGTTGGCTGCACATGGGGTAACAGCAGCAATCTAATGCTCCTGCTTACTTTACAGTTCTTCCATCTATTCAGTTCTCTATTTTACAACTAAAGTGCTCCATATTACTTGCCTTTCTTTTTTCTACTTATACTCACATTGAAATGGCTACAAGAAGCAAATTTGGGAAGTGTCAACAAATCTGACTATGGAGACTATTAATGAGGGACTGAATCAGTACAGATAGATGATAACCAATGATCTTAAGGAAGTCTTGGGTCAGATTAACACTAAACTTGACCAAGTCCAAAAACTAACTAAAGTACACGGTGAACGTTTGACAGCAGTTGAGAAGGAACTGAGCAACTTAAATGAATGGATCGATGAAGTGGAAAATACATGCTCTGGATTAAGTGGTAGCAATTTTAAACTAACGGCGAACGTCGTGGATCTGGAAGGTAGGACCAGATGACAGAATCTGTGAATCCTGGGTTAGCTGAATTTACAGAAAGTGGACACTTACAAAATTATTTTCGGAGTTGTTTTATAAAGTCTTTGGGAAGGAGCATCTTTCATCTCCCCCAGATTGATAGAGCTCATCACCCTTTATTACCTAAGCCGGTTCCAAGGCAAAGACGCCGTTTGGTTATTCTTCGGCTACATCATTATCAAATAAAGGAGTTTTTGATTCGTGAAGCTCATTGAAGAAGGGCACTTGAATATCGTAGTCAGTATATCAGAATTGTAGATTACTGTCCAAAAGTCATGTAGGAGTGCAATGAATATAGAGAAGTTATGTCGGAGCTTATATAAACGTGGTTTAAAGCCTACCTTGCTATATCCTACACATCTCCACATTATACTTTCTAATCGTCAGAAGAAGTTGTTCCGTTCTGCTGTAGAAGCTTGGAGCTACCTAGAAATTCTTACCACTTACATCGTGCCCAGCAAAAACGTCTACTTGAGGATTGAAGTTGATTGACTATTATTAATTTTCAGGTTTTCCAACATTTTTGGTTAAGTATTGGATGGTTCTTTTTGCCTGGGCATTTTTTTCTCTTTTATTTGTTATTTTTTCCTGGGATAATAAACCTACTGGTGTTGTATTTATGCAAGTAATTTTCCCTTCTCCTTTTATTAAGTCATTGAATTATTACAAAAAGAATACTGAGAAATAAATATTCATATTCAGTAATTAATTTTCAGTAATATTGGCTCAAATTTGCTTTAGTATTTTTTTTCTATTAAATTTATTGAATTATTTAATAGAGAAAAAAACACGAGAAATTTTAAAGTAACCATTGTTTTGATGGTGGTCATAATAAAATTAATCATAGTTTCGAAGAGCTGTTTATATTTACATTTGTAGCAATGGAGCTAATGTCAACAGATTCAGCAAGGAGAATTAATGGGTGTGAAATGGTTTGTTTTGGTAAACTTGCTATGAAATCTCTAACAGCTGTCTGATTTTGGGAAAGGAGGGGTGGGGGAAGAGGTTGTGGGATTTTCTTTTCTTCGAGGTTGTTTTGACTTTAGGAATATGTTTAAACTTCGACTGTATAATGAATTTTGACAACATATCACCAAATTCATATTTTTACTTCAAGGCTGTCACCTGGTGGCTAAATATTAGATGTACTAATCAATCTAAATTAATTATGGAAAATTATGGATAATTCTATAAACTTTCTTAGTTGGAACATAAAAGGTATGAACCATACCTTTTACAGTTAAGAGTATTCTCACATATTAAACAGTTTAAAGCTATTATTGTCTTTTTAAAAGAAATGCATATTCGTAGTTGTGATAATTCCCACCTTATGACAAAGTGGAGGGGGCACGATTTTCATTCCTCCTTCAAGGTTAAAGCTACGGGGATTTCGATTCATATTAACAAAAATATTCCTTTTATCTATCACAAAGTCATATCAGATATAAATAGTCGATATATCATTGTTTCAGGGAAACTGAATAATAAAATGGTAGTTTTTGCTAATACTTATGTCCCTAATGCAGATGATGTGGGTTATTTTTTTAATGTTTTCTTTATTCTTTACTTGATTTGAATTTATACTCTCTACTATTTGGTGGGGATTTTAATTGTTGGTCATTTGTCTTTTAAACCTACCATAATGAGTAAATCTGTCTGCCTTATTAATTCATTAATTTTTATCAGATTGTGGGATTTCTGATGTTTGTCATTTTCTTTATCCAAATAGTAGAGTACTCTTTCTTTTCACATGTTCATAGAACTTATTTGCAAATTGATTATTTTTTTTAATTGAGAATCAAATTATCTCACTCATTCCTGTAGTTATTAAACTATAGTAATATCAGATCATGTCCCTGTTATATTATCTATGACTTTTCCTGGCTTTCCTCAAATAAAAAGACATTGGCATTTCAATTTGACTTAATATCAGATAATGACTTTGTAAAATTTATGGAGGACAAGATAACCTTTTTCTTTGACAATTTGTAAGAAGCTTCTCGTCTGATTGTTTTGGATGCTGAAAGCTTTTCTGAGGGGGCAAATTATTTTTTGTACTGAATGTAAAAAAGACCAATCAAGAAAGATTAAAATTTATCTCCATGGTGATAAATCAGACAAGCTTTTAGCTAACCAGTTGAGAGGTTTTGCAGCCAAGCAGCAAATTAGAAAGATCTGAAAGGACGATAGTAATATTACTATAGACAATTCTGAGATAAATGTCATATTCAGGAAATTTTTCTCCTGACTTTACACCTCTGAATTCACAAATGATAGTAATTCAATGGAAAATTTCCTGGATTATCTAAATATTCCCATGCTTTCATAGGATGAACAAATGAGACTAGATGAGCCTATATCGTTGCTGCTATTTCTTCACTGCATTCAGGAGGAGCTCTGGGACCGGATGGGTTTCCTGAGGAATTTTAAAATTATTTTTCTCAACTATTTGCATCTCAATTAAGTTTGGTGTTATTGGATTTGTTTAGGCATTTAATGAAGCACATATATCTCTTATTGCAAAGAAAGATAAAGAACCAATTGAGTGCTCCTCTTACAGGCCAATTTTTGTAAAAATTTTGGCTGAAGTTGTGGCCTGTATATTGGAGAATATCTTACCATCTCTGAAGACCAGACTGATTTTATTAAAAACCATTTTAATAAAGTTTGGTTATTGGATACTTTGTATTTACCTTTGAGTGTGGTTCCCGAATATATTCTCTCCCTTGATGTCGAGAAAACAGTCAATTGAGTTGAATGGAAATATTCATTCAAAATTTTAGAAAAAAAATCAATTTTGGATCAGGTTTTATTTCATGGATTACATTATTGTATTCATGCCCTATGGCTTCAATTCTCATTAATTTTTAACAATCACAACTTTTCAATCTTCAGTGGGGAACCCGTCAAGAGTGCCCTCTAAATCTATTATTATTTGATTTGGTCTTAGAGCCATCAGCAATTGCATTTCAAGGGTGTGGTGGCATTTCAGGGATTTGTAGAAAGAGAATTAAACAGATGATCTTCTGCTCTACTTATCAAACCCTGACACTTCTTTACTGTCCATGCTGTCAATACTTTCCCAATTCAGTAAATTTTCAGGATATAGATTAAATCTGCATAAAAGTGAACTTTTCGCTTTGAATACATCTGCATCAGTGTATGCCAATTTCCGTTTTAAGATTGTGGAAAACCAATTTAAATATCTCAGCATTAAAGTTACAAAGAATCATCAGTACCTTTTTGAAGATAATTCTTACATTATTAAAGCACATGAAACAGTCTCTAACACAACAGTCGCCCCTCTCTTTATCCCTGGTCAGTCATATTAATTATATTAAAATGAATATTTTATCTAAACTTTTATACCATTTTCAGTCTATACCAATCTTCATTCCCAGATCATTTTTTGATTTACTTGATTTGATTATATCGTCTTATATGTGGAAGGGCAAATGCCCTCATCTAAACAAAGTTCATCTTCATAAACCTAAAATGCATGGAGGCATGGCTCTACCTAATTTCAGATTTTACTAGTGGGTGGTCAACATACATAACTCTATGTTCTAGTGACATTTTTATAATCAAGTTGACGTCCAGATGAGTAGCAATGCACTTGAATTCTGGTAAAAACCTTTCGTTTCCAGCATTTCTTGGATCCTCAATTAGGTATTGAATGTTTCAAAGATCTTTTTATTGACAACAGTTTTGTGTCATTTGAACAGATTTCTGGAAAGTTCAATTCACCAAATACTAATTTTTTCCAGATATCTGCAAATCAGACATTTTTTTAAATCTCAGATATCTAATTATTTAAGGGCACTTGATGTGAACATTGTTAATGTGTTATTTAGGCTACAACATTCTCGTACATGTTTAATATCTATTATTTATGATAAACTGATGGGTTTGAGACATGCCCCTCAAGTTAAAATTAAAAATCCCTGGGAACAGGATTCAAACCTCACATTAACGGACGTAGCCTGGGATCTAATTCTTAAGCTGGTTACATCCTTATGTGCCTGTCATTGGTGTTTTACAATTTCTGGAAATTTCTGGAGGGAGGTATTTCAAACTCTAGCTTTAATTCTTAATGTAAATTTAGAGCCTAATGCTTTGGTTGCTCTTTTTGGTACAACTGGAGAGGATGATACTCTTTTACCTCCAATTAAATGTTGTGCTGTTTTTTGCATCTCTCTTGGCTAGACGATATTGTTTAGATAGAAGGATGTTGCCCCGCCTACTCATGCTTAATGACTGAGGGACATTATGTCCTGTTTAAATTTAGAAAAGATACTTTACTCAATTAATAATTCAAGTATAAGGTTTCAAATGATGTGGGGACCATTCCTGAGATACTTTCATAACCTCTGGACATAATATTATTTTTGAATTTTAATAGTTGCTGTTTGATTTCATGAACGAATTTTAGATTTTCCTTGGGTTAGGGGATAGGGTTTAGAATGCTCAATGTGGGAAATATTTTCTTTTTGATGCAATTTTGAATTATGGTCGTCTTATATGTGTTTTATAGTTTGAGTTATCCAATTTCTCATTAATATTATGCATTCCATAAATATTTCTATATACATGCTTATTTGTGAAAATCAATAAAAATATATATTTTTTGTCAGTTATCAAGTTAAAATACTTATCTTTAAAATGTCAACTCAGACCGTACCTGATCACCATTATGGCGAAAGCAAAGCAGGTTCCCATCCACACAACCTACATACACACACTGAGAAGTACACTGCGGTGAAGAAAATAAGGGTTTGCCACAGGAAAGTTTCCAAATTGGGGTTCCAGTCTCCTGTTATTATGCATTTAAAAAAAAATCATAGTCTTAACACAGCTTATTCTCTTTCCATTTTCATTAATCGTTGCAGAAAAATAATCAAATTAATTTCCACTTTCACCACTTAAATAAATGAAACTCCTTCTTATCTTATCAGATTTGTCCAAAAAAATTTAATGGAATTTTGATGTACCCGACTAAAATTGAATATTTAACGTTTGTGAGCAATATAAACATTACAATTCAAATAATAATTTAGCTTGTCAATTGTGAATGGCAAAGTCTTTAAACTATCCTAGTTACAATACACGTGATATACAATGTACTTATCTAATTGCAAGTTGTACATTTTCACAATTAAACTGAAAATGGTGCAGTATAAATTGCAGGATAGTGTAGTGTGTATATCATAGACTTACTGGATTGACAGTTACCAATGATCCCCCAAGAGTTGCCACATAAAGCAGCCTTGGGAATTCGTTTAAACAGGGAGTTGAGAACACTGCACCTCCTCTACAGTGCAATTTCCAGATACATGTTTTATCCTAGACACAGTGAAAGAAAAAAAATATAAAATTTTGAACATAATATTTTGAAATAATAAACTTTGAGCATTTGATAACAAACAAGGGACTGCTTATATCCTGTCACCAAGAACTTATTTCAAAAATTATGATAAAAATATCCTCTGAAATATTATCTTCAATATATGTACTTCAAAGCTGAATTTTGATGAATGTAATCTAATCCTGAAATCACTAGATTGATAATTTTGCATAATAATCCCTACTATGAGCACAGGTAATTGAGGTATCACAAAATCTGGCAAACGTTTTCCTTAGTGTGGTAAGGTTAGCACCACGCTATTATAGCCTTGGTTCTAATCTGGCGCTGTCTGTCGTGAGTTTGTACGTTATCCCTGTGCCTGCATGGGTTTCCTCCTGATGCTCCTGTTTCCTCCCACCCTCCAAAATGTACGCGAGTTTAGGCTAATTGGGCGGCATTGGCTTGTAGGCTGGAAGGGCCTGTTACCATGCTGCATGTCTAAATTAAATTTCAAATGAATCTTGAATATATAGTCACCTCTATCATGCCAATTTTCATGCCAATGTTTATGCTACGGTGTCTGTGCTGCTAAAACATTTAGCTATTTTGTTCCTTTAGAACTTTGACATTCAATCAGTCTTTTCCAATCTACCAAACTTTCAGCTCATTCAAAAACCTGCTGCCACATCAGAATTGATCCAAAGTCTAATTTCTCTGCTCCAGGTCTGACCAAGCCTCAAATTTAAAATTCTTATTCTTGTGTCCAAGCCTTCCAAGGGTTTTGGGGCCTAATTAGCTCTATAGGAGATAATAATCATTGTTTCACACAATGAAATCCAATACTTCCATGTAAAACACACGATTCACAAAATGCTGGAGAAACTCAGCTGGTCAAATAGTGTCCTTCATGTAGCAAAGGTGAAAATACAGAACTGACGCTTCCAGCTTAAGCTTTTCATCAAGGTCTGGAAGAATGTTGTCAGGCATCCAAACAAAAGGGTGAGGGGTGGAAACAAAGCCAGGTGACAGGTGGAGAAGGGAGGGACAGCAGCGATCGGGGGGGGGAGGGATGGCTGGGTGAATAGAGAGGGAAGAGACATGAAAAAACTGGAAAGGGGGAGGAGAAAAAAGGGAAGAAAGTTAGCAGAAATCAGGGAAGTCGATGTTATTGCTATCTGGCTGGAGAGTGTCCAGACCAAAAACTGAGGTGTTGTTCCTCCAATCTGTGGGTGGTCTGGGTGGAACAGTACATAAGACTAGGGACAGACATGTGAGCTTGGGAGTGTGACTCAGAATTGAAATGGTCTCTCTTACTATAGCGGAGGGAGTGAAGGTGCTCAGTGAAGCAATCTCCAAATTTGCGAATGGTCTCTCCAATATAAATGCCTTCATATTAAAAACCTTATTCCACTCCAGCTACACTCTGTTCATCCCCTTCCAACAGGGAGAAAATTCACGTGTGAGATCACACCCCAGCAGATTTAAAGATAGTTTCACCAGTTTATCTCTCTTTTATTCTGCACTTTTCTATATATATGTGTTGTTCTCTGCCTGCTTGCAAAACCTTGATCACTGCATTTTTAATATATGTGACAATAAACTTGAACTTGTACTAAATTGATGAGCTGCTTTGATTCTTACAAGAATATCCAAAGCATAGACATGCTGGTCATGTGATCCAACAAAGACCAATCCTAGGTCAGGATCCACAACAGGAGAACTTTTCACTGAATTCTGTGTGCAAAAAGTCCAGTATGTTTCCCCATCAATGCTTCTCAGGACATGTATGGAACCATCATAACAACCTAGAAAAATAAACAATAAAATTACTGCTTGTTTTAGTATGTCAAAATATACCTAGCATTCTGGGTTTCTTAATAGAGGTATTGCTACACAAATGTCATTTTTATTGTTCCTTTAGGTGTATAAAAATATTCCCTCCTATTTATTGGTCGTGAAAAATACAAACAGTTCTAATTGGAATCATTGAATTAGCTTGTGATATGTTCTACACCTTCAAAATTAGTTTTCGTACAGTGTTTAAATATATTTGAGAATTTAAGTTTGCCAACAGGATCATTCATCTTACATTCTGTATCGTAAAGTCATATAATTCTTGTTTCAATGATCAAAGTATGGCCTAAACAGTAAATATCTGGTTCATACCCACAACAATAAAGTTTCCACATCTGGACAGACAAGCTGATGACTCAATTCGATCTCCAAGAATCCGCTCCCATTTTATTTCTCCAGAAAGAGCATCAATTGCTTGCATCCTGTGAGAGTGAGATCCAATGTACACGGTGACATCTGAACCATTATTCCCTGATATTACCAAGAGAGGAGATGCATCCACACATTTTGCAGTATCAGATTTCCATCTAATTTTGAATGATACTGTTCTGCAATAAGCTGCCGGATCATCCAGAATGAATTTTTCTTTGCTGTGCGAGAAATTTACTATATGGTTTTCAAACATTTCCAGACATTCATTCTGAACTGACATTTTCTCTTCATTTATCGATGCATAGACATTCATTTTTTCAGGCGTTTTAGAACAATTAAGTTCCTTCTTTTCTTTTTCATTTGAATTAGCTGCTTGTACACCAAGTCTGTCTGCAGAGTTTAAATTTATGTGAAGCTTTGTGATCCTACTTCCTCTACTTATAGTAGTAATACAACAATTAATGGCAGTTAATTTCCACTGGCTAATTTGTTCTGAATAAAAGTTTGCACTTTTATACTTCATGATTTTTGGCTTTGTTCTTCTGTTCATTTTATCATCAAATTTTTCCTTGTTCTCAACTTCAAAAGGCATTTTATTGCTAATATAATTGTAAATGTCTAGAAATGAGCTGTTTAAAATGACTTCAGTGAGTCCGAGTATTTTTTGTCCGACAAGTGTCTCAATTTCTTCTACAAGCCTCAAAGCTTTTAATGAATCCCCTCCACTGTACAGGAACATGCAATCATCAGGGGGATCTGTCATATCTTCTGGAAGATCGAGAACAACCTGCAAACACAAAACTGCATAAGGAAACAGAATGGACCACGTGCTACATCTGTAATTCCATTAGTTATACCAAAAGGCAGATAATTCATCTATTAGAACATACAACAGTACAGCACAAGAACAGGCACCTCAGCTCCAATGTCTGCACAAAACATGATATTCAAATTATACTAAAATTCTGCTGATTGCAAATTCTACTAATTGCATGTGATCCCACTATTCCCTGCACGTTCATGCACCTATCACTTTTTAAAGAGCCGATAATGTTTTTAAACTAAAACCCCGCAACCATGGGTCTGTGCCCATGATTTGCGGAGCCTGCGCTCGGCAGCAGCCATTAGGGGTTGCAGACTCTGGGGAGCAGTGGGCCAGTGCAGGGCAGTAGAAATGGGGAGAACACCATCCACTGAGAAAAAGCAGAGGAGACTCCCCTACAGGACGGTGACCACTGGAGTAGGCTCAGCAGCTGAGAA
Source organism: Narcine bancroftii (assembly GCF_036971445.1). NCBI lineage: Eukaryota > Metazoa > Chordata > Chondrichthyes > Torpediniformes > Narcinidae > Narcine > Narcine bancroftii. The sequence continues at coordinate 99,154,705 of NC_091471.1, read as the reverse complement.
GCATACATGCTAGCTGACAAAACTCACATCTCATAAACAAGACATAAATTGAAGTTTAACACACTGAACAATATTTTCTGGATTAATAATTATAAATATGTATTTTATTTAATGGGACTTTTTCTATGTTGAATATTATGAAGAAATTAACTCAAAACTGCTGAATTTGTTTTGTTTTCAGTTTAGGTGGGTACATTTTTCAACAAAATAATACTGATGCATGATGGTGCATAGAAGACACTCGATGTCACTGTGCTAAATAGAGGTCAAATCTCTTAATTTACTTGTAATTCTTTATTTGCTGGGGGGAAAAAATATTCTGAAAGAGTGAAAATTGTGGTCATCCATGGAACTCTAGCTTGAACTTCCCTACCCTTCCCTTTCACGAGAATATAGAGTATGGCTAAAAATTCACATTAAATGCAATAAATTGTTCAATTACAGTTTTATTCACAAGGTTCTTATTCCAAATTGACCTAAGCTGGTTCTGTTCACATCCCATTCAGCTTGGTCCTTTTCCAATTAACTATTTTTCTTTGCAATCATTCTACTTTCATTCTAAAGTTATGATACTATGACCACTAATTACCTGATGCTCACCAGCTGATAACTGTCACATATGATTGGACTAATTTCACCAAAAGCACAGAACACCTTGGAGTGAAAACTGGGAAATAAGTGAGGCCAAGTGGAGCAAATATCAATGAGAGAAAAAGTGGATCTTGGGCTTTATTACTAGGAACAAACAGCACAAGAGCAAGGTGCTGTTTAATCTTAACAGGTAACTTTCTGTTCTAATGTCCCTACAACATTCAATTTAACAGTCCATGTAAGCACCTTGAAACTTAACATAGCAGTCAACAGAAATTATCAGCGCCTAACTCACCCTCCTTGGATCACCAACTGATGACACAGGCTGGGGAACCTATATTTAACGCACACAAAACCTCCAACCACTCGCTGTCAGGGCCGAGCCAAGCGTGCATGCATCACCATGCTCCGTGGCGCATGTGTACTGGTGCACACACCAGCCCCCGCTGAAACTACTGACGCCAGGGCCACGCCAACCATGCATGTGCCATCATGCTCCTCTGGCGCCATAAATGGTGCCAGCCTTCGCGCATGTGCCAACAGAATAGGCCTACTTACAGATCCCAGGACACTGCCGACACAACAGGTAAAAAACAAAGGCTTCAGCTCTAACATCGGCCCCTAATTATTACACTAAGATGTAATGTCTCTAATTCTTCTTTGGCTTGGCTTCGCGGACGAAGATTTATGGAGGGGGTAAAAGTCCACGTCAGCTGCAGGCTCGTTTGTGGCTGACAAGTCCGATGCGGGACAAGCAGACACAGTTGCAGCGGCTGCAGGGGAAAATTGGTTGGTTGGGGTTGGGTGTTGGGTTTTTCCTCCTTTGCCTTTTGTCAGTGAGGTGGGCTCTGCGGTCTTCTTCAAAGGAGGTTGCTGCCCGCCAAACTGTGAGGCGCCAAGATGCACGGTTTGAGGCGATATCAGCCCACTGGCGGTGGTCAATGTGGCAGGCACCAAGAGATTTCTTTAGGCAGTCCTTGTACCTTTTCTTTGGTGCACCTCTGTCACGGTGGCCAGTGGAGAGCTCGCCATATAACACGATCTTGGGAAGGCGATGGTCCTCCATTCTGGAGACGTGACCCATCCAGCGCAGCTGGATCTTCAGCAGCGTGGACTCGATGCTGTCGACCTCTGCCATCTCGAGTACTTCGACGTTAGGGATGAAAGCGCTCCAATGGATGTTGAGGATGGAGCGGAGACAACGCTGGTGGAAGCGTTCTAGGAGCCGTAGGTGATGCCGGTAGAGGACCCATGATTCGGAGCCGAACAGGAGTGTGGGTATGACAACGGCTCTGTATACGCTTATCTTTGTGAGATTTTTCAGTTGGTTGTTTTTCCAGACTCTTTTGTGTAGTCTTCCAAAGGCGCTATTTGCCTTGGCGAGTCTGTTGTTTATCTCATTGTCGATCCTTGCATCTGATGAAATGGTGCAGCCGAGATAGGTAAACTGGTTGACCGTTTTGAGTTTTGTGTGCCCGATGGAGATGTGGGGGGGCTGGTAGTCATGGTGGGGAGCTGGCTGATGGAGGACCTCAGTTTTCTTCAGGCTGACTTCCAGGCCAAACATTTTGGCAGTTTCCGCAAAGCAGGACGTCAAGCGCTGAAGAGCTGGCTCTGTATGGGCAACTAAAGCGGCATCATCTGCAAAGAGTAGTTCACGGACAAGTTTCTCTTGTGTCTTGGTGTGAGCTTGCAGGCGCCTCAGATTGAAGAGACTGCCATCCGTGCGGTACCGGATGTAAACAGCGTCTTCATTGTCTCTAATAATAATCACATAATTATACAATCAATTATATAATAATTAACTACATGACATTCAAAATGTTACACAAATCTTCTTTCTTCATCTTTACCACTGTTCTGCAGTCTGTGTAGTGGGCAAAGTACAAAATACAAAAATCCACCAAAATAAAGTCAATTTGTACTTATTGTAGTTCCTTCATCTGTTGTGGAATTCTTAAATTACATTCATCAATCAGTAAACCCTAGATCTTCCTCAGACAATATAGACAGTTTTCTTTTTGAGCTTACCACAAGGTACATCTTCATTATGCCATGTTTCTTCCTTTTTCTAGCATTCTGCTTCTCATAGTAAGAACTTGAACTTTTAAAACCAGATTTTGAAGATTTATCTGATCCTCTTGATTTTAATCAACTGGTCTCTTTAAACCTTCCCTACAACAGGTTTGCTCTTCCTTTGCTTTCTTTTCCAGTTGGTCTGGGATAAGGTAAGATTCAAATGACATTAGTTCTTTAAACTCATCAACACCCACAGAATCCTTCTGTAAAGAAGTAGACTGGTTCCACTTAAGGCTCCTACAAATTTCTTTAACTAGAACTGCAGCCTTTTCAACCACTCTGGCTTCTGTCTTTTCCTGCAATCCCAGATCTGATTTTGCAACTTCCAATTCAGTCTGATTTTCTGACAGTTTATTTTGAAGCCTTTTATTAGACTCTCCCTGAATTCAACTCTTTCGATAAGAAAGTAATTCTCTCAATATCTTCCGAGAAGTTACAAACATGATCTGGAGTTAAAAGCTGGCGTGATACATTGGTAACTCTGGTCAGCCCTGCTGTAGCAAACTTGAAGTGTCTGAATTTCTTCATCTTGCTTCTTACATTGCTAAAATGTAATAATTCCCTCTCTTTCTGCATTGTTATTAGCTGGGTCTTCATGATACATTCTTAATTGTTTTCTGTAGTCAACTGTCTTGTGTTATCAACCAATGACTTCTCTTTCAAAAGATGAATCTCCTCTTTCAACCGTTTGCATCGATAAAATGAAATCTTTCCTCAACTGTATTCATTTCCTCAGCAGTTATTCTTGTCTTCTGTTCTCTGGCTTTGGAAGTTCTATCTACAATTAAATCTTTCTGATTATTGTTTTCATGATTATCCAATATTTCCAAGACCCCTTTCAAAATTTTGTTTTCTGAAGGCATTTGGACCAAATTGTCAGTCATATGATCCTTTATTCCATCAGCGTAATTTTCTGCGTTCTCCAGTTTTGAAACATGTTGCAAGATTTCTTCATTGACCTTGTCAGCTGTGACCTCTGGGCTACAGAAGCTACTTTCCGTTTAGTTCTCAGTCATTTGTTTTAGCCCTGCCTCAGATTCAATTACACAGGAATAATCCAGCAGTATTTGCAACATCTTCTAATACTTCATTTCAGAATCAGAATTTTATTGTCATTAACAAGTCATGCAATTCGATGTTTTGCGGAGGCATCATAATGCAAATGTTCAAATTAAAGCCATCTTACGACATTACTATTTTTTAAAAAATGCACGAAAAGTAAGGCAGTGTCTATGCTTTATTGATTATTCTGATGGCAGTGGGGAAGAAGCTGTCCTTGCGCCGTTGAGTGCTCATCTTTAGGCTCCGGAACCTTTTTCTCAATGGTAGCAGAGTGAAGAGGGCATGGGCTGGGTGGTGGAGATCTTCGAGGATAATAGAGGTTGCTTTTTTAAGACACCGATGTCCTCAATGGAGTGAAGTTTTGTGCCTGTGATGCAGCAGGCCGAGTTAACAACCCACTGGAGTTTATTCTTGGCCTAAGAGTTGGCGCCTCCATACCAGGCAACCAGCCAGAATTCTATCCACAGTATACCTATAGAAGTTTACAAGAGTCTTCGGTGACATACCAAGTCTCCTCAGACACCTCACAAATTATAGACACTGGTGAGCTTCTTTGTGATTGCATCAATGTGGAGGCTCCAGAACTGATCCTTGGAGATGTTGACATTCAGAAATTTGAAGCTCATCCAATGTTGATGAAAATGATTCCTTCAATATTAGTTTAAAACCCTTTAATTTGTTTTCACATTGATCTGTTTTCTTTTTTTCATAAGTGAATTTCTTATTTACAGTCTTTTGCTGTTCCCATAACTCATCATGTTTCATAACTGAATCCTGTTGACATCTCTGTTAAAAGGGGTGATTATTGGTGAACAAGACCCGGCAACTTCATGCTTGGGGAGGATTTGTCCATGCCTTGTGACTGTGGTACAAAAAGGTCCTGCATTACCATCAAATGCTCTCATTTCATGTGATGACATCTTACCATCAGACCCCTGAGATACGTCGCTTCGAACAACAGATCCTTTTAAATTTGTCAGTACCTTCACTTCACCCTTCTTAGCAACAAGTTTTAATTTCAGATCCTTTTTCTCTTTAGCTGCTCCTCCTATCCCATTTGCTGTTTTATTTGGTCCATTCATTGCCTCCTTAGCTACTCCTCCTGTTCAATTCACTACTTTATTTGCTGCATCCTTAGCTGCTCCTCTAAGGTGCATCTTTTTCAGTTTGAACAGCAGCCAACTTGGCCTTAGCTTTGATATATACATATTTATTTATATGCAGAGGTACACTTGGAGGGAGTGGGCAGAACCAGTGTTAACAGCTCCCATCTTGTGACAGTTAAACATAACAGCCTCCTATCTACTGGCAACTAGCCACTAAAGCCATGAGGCATAGTGACTCAGCAGCATTCGTAGGCCTACTGAGAAGCCCTGGCCTACTCAACGTAGTTATGTCATGAGGTCATTACCACATCAGGTGTCATGACGCCAGGTCACATGTTGTGTGTCTATAATAAGCCTGATAACACTGTAATAAACATTTTTCGCTGGCTGACACTCAGATGTGGTCTTGTTATTTCAACATGATGGCGCAGAAGAACAAACATCATCTGCCACACATATAACATGAGGCACTTGAAGAACGGGAAGTCCTGGAGCCCACTTTGGAACTTCTTTTGCTTATCCTGCTTCCTGGTTCAAGAAATGCAGGTGTACATACTGTTGCATTCCTGTTTTTGGCATTAATTTGTACAGGCACTATTGAGAGTTTGCCGTTACCGGCCACAGTAAGACCACTCGTCTGAACCGAGGCTATAACACTGTTTTGTGCTGGATTTACTTCTGGTACGTCAGTTGTTGCCGGAAGTCTGACTCCTTTACAAATTCAAATCATTCGTTTTCTTCCCTTTCATCCTCTTCGTTGACATTTTGTGATACATTTTTAGCCTTTTTCGTACCACTGACTCAAGAATTAGCTGATGTCATCTGCAGAGCTTTCGCGGAGTCTTTACTCTCATCAACCGAAGCTGCCTATTCTTCTTCAATTGCCAGCTTCAGTCTAGCGAAGAGAGCACCCTTGTCACCTGTTGTATCTAGCCTCCAACACTTTAGTTCTGCTCCGAGATCCGCAACCCTCATATCTTCAATACTTTGCTACTCTACACCTACGCCTGCGGTAGCTGCAGCCATTTTACTCATCTTGTTCCACCGTCCGTTGAGGTGGAGCACCAAGCATGCACAACACAATCCAATTCAACAGTCCCTATTGGATTAGCGGCAGAAAATCCAAACAGTGTTCAAAACTTGCCATAAATACACAGAAGGAGTCCACAGACGTAAGCCTACCGCTTTTGATGGTTCTAATGTGTTGCTGTTATTCAAGCGAGTTTTCACTGCAACATCTGTCTACAATATCACTGATTTTAAAGAAATGGCTTTACCAACGTGACAACAAAATCCTCTTCTTATAGATTAGAAGTTTCAAACTCTTTTTCTGTCCACTACTCAGGGCAATGAATGTGGATTACAAACTGCAGAGCAACTTTACATTTCTAAAATGGCCACCATATTGCTTTAAATACAATTCAATTTCACTTTACAGCAATCCAAATGTTCCAGTAAAAGAATAGTTTCATGTTGACTAAATTTATTTTGACTAATATAGCGACTTCATTCCAATAAAAATAGTAATTTGAAGGCTAAGTTAGGTGTTTGTCTGTGACGCATTTCTTGAATAATCGGTAACAAAGCCTAAACAGTTGTTATTAATAAACACAAAAGTGCTAATATTTGTAGTAAATACCAATTAATTTTAACAAGTAACTTTCCGTTCTAACATTCCAATAACGTTTGATTTAATGGTTCATGTAAAGTAACTTAACTTAGCCTATCGGTTGACAGAAATTATTGCCGCCTAAATCACCCTCCTCAGATCGCCAACTGATGATCTGGGCTGGGGAATACTTATTGTGCGCAAAACTGCCTACACGTGCTCCTTTGGTGGACATGCTGGCCCCAGCTTCAACTGCTCTCTGCCGGAGCCAAGCTGAGAGCGCAAGCGTCACCACGTTCCATGGTGTATGTTTACTGGTGCACACGCTGGCCCAGGCTGAAACTGCTGCCGCCAGGGCCAAGCACCACCATGCTCCTCGGGCACCATAAATGGTGCCAGTTTTAACGTATGCGCAAACGGAAACAGGCCTTCTGGGACACCACCAAAGCCCACAGCCACATAGTAAGAAACGAGCCTAAGGGTCTGGAATGCACTTGCAGAAAAACAGTGGAGACAGAATCATCTGAGGGGTTGAAAATGCAGCTGTATAAGCAAAGAAAAAGATAAGCTTGCCATATTATGGAGAGAGGATGACAGACTATAACTAACTGGGATTGTTCTTACAATCAGCCTAGACCCAATGACCAAATGGCTGTTCTGTAACTATTCTATGAATTTCATTTTCAAATATTGTACACTCTACACTATATTCAAGAATTAAGCAATGTTACACAAAATAGTATTAAAGTATTTTTTTGCACGAGGATTACTGAGTTTATTATCTATCTTACGTATTTATTGTCTCTTTTAATTCAATTAGTTTACTATTATAGCTTCTCTTTATAAGTATCTGCTCAACTGCAGCAAGTAAGAATTTTGCACATATGTATATTGTACCATGTTGGATTCAATGAGACGAGTAACACATCAACCATGACAGTTAAATGCGATCTTCCTGTTTCTTTGAGAATGAATGATTTAAAAATTTGATTGAGGTCCACTATCTTTTCTCTAGTGTATGAATATAAATGAAAAGTGATCTAATGATTGTAACTTTTTAAAAAGCTTACTTTCCAAAGCCGATGAATACCTTCCCAAATTTCTTTTCTCCCCAGCCTGCAGACAGAGTTCAAGTTTTTAGCCTTTTTCATTTCTTGATACGTCTGAATCAAAGAAGTTTGATCTATTTTTCCTATTTTTAACAGATAATGAAAAAAGTATTAAATGAATATCAGTTTGAGTGAAATAATATCAGCTGTTAATTTACAAGACTGCTATCCAGAGGTCTACATAAACAATTCGAAGCTCCAAGTATAATTAATTCACTGACCATTCAAATATAATTGATTAGATGTTTGATTGAATGGAATGCAGTTTGTTTGGCAAAAGAAAGTGCTAAATAATGAAATGAAAGGCTTGAATTTAGAAAAGCATGCAGTGAGAGGAAAATAAACTGGGCTGTTCTGGGGCAACCAAGAGACTGAACCACGTCTGATAGAAATAAATGACTGATTATCAAAATAGAAGCCAACAACAAGGATCAAGAATGATTGGTTGCTAAATTACAATTTTGGGTAAATAAAGGTCAAATACAAGTGCTGGGAAGACCAATAAAAGTCTAGAACCAAATATTAAACTAGAAATTGTCATGAGATCTCTCAGGAGAGTTTTTTTTCTAAAAGAGCTCAGCAGGAAATTATGTGGAGTCTTTAAAGTGGATTGTACCTTGCGTAGATTCAGCTGACATCAAAATTCTGTAAATTGAATGGTAGGCAATATTTCTAAATTAAATGCAATCCCATCACCAAAATCTCATAATACTTAAAAAGAAATGTTGATCAAAAGCTTTCTCATTATTAGTCTGAGCATAGGTGAGAAACAAACTTTGAGCAGCTTTTTCTTCTAACAATAACTGGACATTTTGGATATATGCAATTGAGACAAAAATGAAGTTCAAAATCATATTTGCAAGTGTACAAAGTAGTTGGTAAAAGAATAAACAAAAAATGAACTAATAACTTGACTTCCATGAAATAGGAAATAGCAGAATACATTCACAATCTACGAGTTCTTCTGAAACAAACATCTGAAAGGAGCATATATTCAAGCGAAAGAATGAAATGAATGAATCAGAAACCTAGCTCACTCATATTGACGCTATAAGTTGCGAGTGCAAATGAATAAAGAAATCTACAAAATATTTAGATTTTCTGAAGCAACATGGCAACGATAAAGATATACAAAGCCATAATAAGTGTGCATTTTAGATAACTTGTATGTGAACGCCAGCATATCACTGCTCTTGAAAGGGAAGAGGTGATATTTTAAAAAGATAAAGATACAGAGAGAGCGAGCAAGGCAAAAAAAAAAGTTTTTGAGGTTGAAGCAAATTTATGGCCAAATAAAAAAAGTAAATAGATATAAATGTTAGAAATTTGAAATAGATCATTGTGATGGGTTATATTATATATAAATGTCTTTAAAAGAGATGCATTGTGAGAGATTTAGTGTAGGTCACCACAAAAAAAGACAGTAACACTTCACAAAAGTCATCTCATTTAAAATGTAAGAGCTATGCATAAGGAGAGACATAATGTCCACAGTGACTTTACAGAAACATTGAAGAATGTCTATGGAGACTTTACAAGTAGGTGTTAATTGGACTGATGCTGTGGAGTAAATGGATTATTGCTTTGAAAGCAACAGATGCAGAAACTGATTCTGGTGTCGGCAGAAACTGATTCTGGTGTCGGCAGAAACTGATTCTGGTGTCGGCAGAAACTGATTCTGGTGTCGGCAGGAACTGATTCTGGTGTCGGCAGAAACTGATTCTGGTGTCGGCAGAAACTGATTCTGGTGTCGGCAGAAACTGATTCTGGTGTCGGCAGAAACTGATTCTGGTGTCGGCAGAAACTGATTCTGGTGTCGGCAATTTGTCTGCTTGTTTGAAACCCCATTTTGAAGACAGATTATGAGTTCTGAGTTCAGCCTGTTGAAAAACCCTTATAGTTCTTACAAGAGGAAGTGGCTGGCTAGAGTGTTTCTCCTGAAATAAGGGAAACAAGAGGAACTCGGTGGTGGCCTGGAAGAAGAGGTTATCATTCGGAAAACGCCCGTTGGGGAAAGTTTCTTCGGCAAGACACTAGTGGGAAATGAGTTTGTGTGTGTCCAACAAGCAACAAATATCTCTCTGAAACCAACGAGAATCTTCCTGAGTGGTAACCATTTACCTTTTCACTAGACCCTGGCGAAAATACATAAATATTAAATTCTGTGCAGAGTATAAGAATTGCCTAATACTGGTGAACTTGGAAGAGTGAGAAGTGAGATTGGTCTGTGAATCAAAGAACTTTCCTGAACATATACACATTACATATGTGTGTGCTTAGAATTAGTAGGAGGTTAAGCTAATAGCAATAAGTTAAAGTTTGATCCTGTTTTTATTGTGACAGAATATAGATATGTTTTTGGGAGATAAACTGGGACAGGTTTGTTAGTGTAGGCCACATACAAACACTTTAAAACATATTATTTAAAATACTGGAGCTCTGCTAATGTTAGACATATCGGGGCCTCAGAGCCTTTGCAAAAACTCTGGAGAGTGCCCAAGAGAATTCACTAATGGATTGTTGATTACAAAAAGACAACAGATGAAAGAGATTGTTGGAGCCTCCGACAGTCTGGAGGAGAACTTGCTATTCTTGGAGGTTCATGTGGTTTTGCAAGTAGAGAAAGTTAAACAGGCTTTCTCTGTGTGTGTGTGTGAGAGAGCGAGACACACACACAGATCTGTTCTACTATGTTATACTCAGCAGCAGCAACTGGGACTGGAACAGGACAAGCTGGCAAGCTTTTGGAAAACTCCATTTTGAAAGATGGGTTGTGAGTGCTTAGTTCAGCCTGGTCAAAGCCCCTGTGGTTCATGCAAGAGGAGAGGACTGGCTGTCTAATGTTTCACTTGAAATAAGAGAAACAAAAAGGCACTCTGTGGTGACTTGAAAGAAAGAGGTTAACATCTGGAGAACCCTGGGGTGGGGGGGGGGGGGGGCAAGTTTCGTCAGCAAGACACTGAAGTGGCTGATGGAAGTAAATCAGTTGTGGGTGTCCTGGAACAACAAATCTCTCTCTGAAAACTGACAAGAACCTTCTGAATGGTAACCATTTACCTTTCAAGCACCAAAGCCTGGTGAACTTTATAAATGTTGAATTCTGTGCACAGTATAAGAATTGCATGCAACCAGTGAACTTGGAGGAATGAGAAGTGAGATTGGACTGTGAACCAAAGAACTGTTCTGAACTTGCACACACATTACAGACACATGCACATAGAATTAGAAGGAGGTTAAGTTAGGTTTGTTAAGTCAATAGTGATAAGTTAAAGTGTGATTCTGTTTTCATGTTTAAAGATAATTAAAAGCAACTTTTGTTTAAGTAACCATTTGTCTTGATGAATATCTATTGCTGCTGGGTTTTGGGGTCCTCTGGGCCCATAACATAATGCTCGATATACTTCGATCACAAGCATCTGTAAAGAGAGAAACAAAACTAACATTTCAAGTTGATGAACTTTCATTAGAATTAGGAAAAGTAGAAAATATGCTTTAAGTTGAGTAGATGGGATATGAGGAGAGGACAGAATATTTCTTGTATCATATCATATCTTGAGATACATCTGCCCAAGATCTTGTGATCCATCATGCCAACATCATTATAACTAACACATTTACAATTTACCTAGTCCATAGCTCCACTTTATTCTTTCCCAAATTCAGTGCTTCAACAAAATAATTTTCTATTTGCTTTCAGATGACAAAGAGTGCAAACATCAAGTTTTAAATGTTCTTCCAGATCTTTCTCCCTGTTCACTTTCACCTGACTCATCTTTCCCTCAATCATACTGGTTGAATTTTGCTCTCACTACCCCTTCTGATCTTCTCTTTGATCGCAAACGAGCAGTCCTCAGCTGAAGCCTTATTATCATAAGGAATTCTGAGGCCAACAGGACAATGAGTTATTTCTCCATTGCTTCCAACCCCTGCACTCATTTCTTTAGATAGGATTCTTTACCCCGTTCCTGATCCACTCAGATGCTTCCCTCTGGACATTCATCCTCTCTAGATCCATTCATCACTAAGTGCCAACATGACAATGACTGATTTATTTTTCACTGCACTATTCCCTTAATGAACTACCACGTTCTGCTCACTAAGCACCTACCCTAATTGACATCAAAAGTGGCCACAAGGGTAATGCTGCTCCATGTTGAACTAACCTCTCCATCAGAGACCAAGTGCCAGCATTCTGATATCTCTTCTAACTTTTCTTTCCACCTTAGCCATTGCACCCCACCTCCCAGTTATTTAACTAATTTCCCCCTCAAAATTTTCTCCCCACTACCTCCAGATTTGTCTTCATGCCATTCATGCTTCTACATCCATCTCAAGATCCACTTAGTACCTGTTTCAACCTGTACCTGTTTTACAGAACTTTTTTTCCAAACATGACTTTTTTTTCTCCCAATATAAATTGTTAAATTAAACCATTCAACAATTCTATTCATTATTGTCACAGGTACTAAGATAGTGAACTTATTTGCATACTATCCAGACAAATCAAGCCATTTGTAAGTACAACAGGTAAGCAAAGTAAAACAGAAATGCAGAATATCGTGTTAACACAGTCTTGCCAATCACATCTTTGACACCACTGATGCCCTCTGCCACTTTGACAATTTCTATCCTCATTTTCACTATCGAGATCCATCCCACAACATTTCCATTCATCACCAAGATTGCCTGCAGGCCCTTTTGACCAATCCAACTACATCCCCCTTCCTTCATCTAGTTGTGCTTAACCTCACAATAAACAAAGTATTCTTTATGATACTATCACCTCTTGGATCCCTCCCCCAACTTATTTTCCCTTTATAAATTATCTTTGCCTTGATAATGATTTCTACCCAAGATTCTAGCTTTTGTGTTTCTCTATCCTTTGTCTCAACTCACTTCTTCCAATCACACAACCAAACAATGCCCATTTCCTCCTCAAAAAACTCTATGAGAATAGTTAAACATGACCTACCAAGCATAAAGTCATGTTGACTATTCCTAATCAGTTTCTGGCAATCCAAATAGTTGTATATCTGATCTCTTAGAATAACTTCCAATAACATAGCTACTTCTGACATCAAGCTCACTGATCTATAATTTCTACTTATTTTTGGAGCCTTTTTTTTAGAAACACGGAACAACGTGAGCTATCTGCCAATCCTCTGGCACCACACCTTCGGCTAAGGACATTTTACATATTTCTGCCAGAGCCCCTACAATTTCTGCACTTGCCTCCCTCAAGGTCCAAGGGAATATTTTTCCACCTTTGTTTGCTTTAAGACAGCAAGCACTTCCTCCTCTTTAATAGGTTACCTGACCTCACTGCATGTTTTCCTTCCTTCCCACAACTCTGTCCCTTATCTTGAGTGAATACTGATGTAAACAAAATTAACATCTCCCCATCTCTTTCGGCTCCATACAAAGCCGACCACTCTGATCTTCAAAGGGATAAATTTTGTCCCTTTTGCTCTTAATATACCTGTAGAATCACTTGGGATTTTCCTTCACATTGTCTGCCAAAGTAACCTCGTGTCTTCTTTTAGCCTTCCTAATTTGTTTCTTGAGGTTTTTTTTGCATTTTTTATACTCAAGCATCTCATTTATACCATATTGCCTATACCTGCTATACATCTCTCTCCTCTTCCGAACCAGATCCTCAATATCCCTTGAAAAACAAGGTTCCCAATACCTGTAAACCTTGCCTTTAATCCTGAAAGGAACATACAAACTTTGTACTCTCAAAATTTCAGCTTTGAAGGTCTTCCACTTATCTCACACATCCTTGCTGAAAACCAACTTCTCCCAAATCCACACATTCTAGACCCTTTCTCATTTCCTCAAAATTGGTATTTCTCCAATTTAGAATCGCAATCTGAGGCCCAGACCTATTCTTGCATAATTAACTTGAAACTAATAGCATTATGATCACTGGACCCAAAATGCTCCCTTACAAATACTTTGGTCACCTGTCCTGTCTTATTCCCTAATAGGAGATCCATTATTGCACTCTCTCTAGTTGGTACCTCTATATATTAATTTAGAAAACTTTCCTGAACACATTTGACAAACTCCAAGCCACCCAGCCCTTTTACAGTATGGGAGTCCCAGTCAATATATGGAAAATTAAAATCTCCCACTGTCACAACTTTGTTTCCTGCAGCCGTCTATTTTCTCACCAGATTTCCTCCTCCAATTCTCGTTGACTACTGGGTGGTCTATAATACAATGAGTGTGGTCATACCTTTTCCGTTCCTCAGCTCCACCCATATTGCCTCAGTAGATGAGCCCTCTGGTCTGTCTTGCCTGAGCACAGCTGAGACATTTTCCCTGATGAGCAATGCCACTCCTCCCAAACCCGGAACATTGAGCTGCCAGTCCTGGTCTTCCTGCAACCAAGTTTCACTAATGGCCACAAGGCCACATGCCAATCCACGCTGTAGAGTCTAAGCTCATCTGGCTTTCCTACAATACTCCTTGCATTGAAATATATGCACCCAAGAACATTTCCACCACGTACAACCCTTCTAACGATGCATGCAATTTTCATGTCATCTTTTCCCCCCTCCACTCCTATACCTGCTCTGGCACTCTGGTTCCCATTCCCCTGCAAATCTAGTTTAAACCCACCAGAGCAACACTAGCAAACCTTCCTGCAAGGGTACTGTCCCCTTCCAGTTCAGATGCAAACCATGCTATTGGAACAGGTCCCACCTTCTCTGGAAGAGAGCCCAATGATCCAGAAACCTGATGCCCTCCCTCCTGCATCATGTCTTTACCCACTTGTTAAGCTGCAACATCCTCCTATTTCTAAGCTCACTAGCACATTGCATGAGTAGCAATCCTGAGATCACAACTCTGCATATCCTGTCCTTCAACATAGTGCCTAACTCTCTGAATTATTCTTGCAGAACCTTATCACCCTTCCTATCCATGTCATTGGCTCCTATATGAACCAAAACATCTAGCTGCTCACCCTCCCTCCTGAGAATGCTGTGAACTCGATCTGAGATATCTCAGACCCTGGCACCAAGGAGGCAACATACCATCCAGGATACTCAATCTCTTCCACAGAACCTCTTATCTGTCCCCCTAACTATGGAATCCCCTATCACTACAGCTTGCATCTTCTCCTCCCTTCCCTTCTTAGTCACAGGGCCAGACTCTGTGCCTGAGACCTGATTGCCATGCCTTGTCCCTGATAAGTCGTCCTCCCCAACATTATCCAAATGGTACACTTGTAATTGAAGGGAATGACCAGAGGGATGCCCTGCACTTGAACACGCCGGGCATAGAGAGATTTGGAATTAATGTAAGCAATTGAGATTAGTATAGATACTATTAACCTAGACATGGCGGACCCATGAGCCTATTTGTTTGCAGTATAAGGAGTCTTTCACTCTAGATGAAATATTCCTTACATCACACTTACTCAGGTACCCACTTCTCATCTTTCTTAATGGATTGGTGCTGTTTCTTGCATCTTATAGAAACACAAAAATGTCACTTTTGCTTCTATTTTGCACCCTGTTCTCATTTTCACATGGTCCATCTCAGACACTTCTCTCCTGCCATCTTACTGGATAGGGCAGCAACCAAAATCCATTACCAGCCAACAAACTCCAAATGCTGTCTTGACTGCACGTCCTCCTAATGTGCTTCCTATGAAGATTCCACTCCATTCCACCAGCTCCTTAGCATTTGTTCTGATGACAACTCCTATATTATACCAAAAATTCTGAAATACATACTTAACTGCACATTCATCACCACCAAAGTTGTATGCAGTATCAAGCATTCTTACCCCTTTTCTGGCAGTTCTGTTCTTAACCACCTTCTTCCTAGCTAGATTATGGATTGATTTTACCTTGTTCTCACCTTCCACCCAATCAATTTCTTCATTCAATATTCTCCATAATTTCCACCACCTTGAAAACGATACAACTATATCCTCTCCTGTTTCAGCATTCCCAAGGGACTGTTTTCTTAATCACTCTTTCATCTCCAAGAATAATAATTCCTTTTTCATTGCATCTTCCAATGAAATTACAGAAAATTTCCCTTTGTATCAGTGTACAACCTGGATGGAAGCCATTTCATCCATCGAGCTATGCCATCTCATAGAGTAATCCCATTTCCCTGTGACTTACTGCACCCACATTCTCTCCACTCCCACTCAGATTCTATCACTCCCATGCACCCTGTGATCATCGGGAGAACATGTAAATTATACCTGGACAACATTAGAAGTCAAGGTTGAATCTGGGTCACCAGAGCTGCAAGAAAGCAGCTCAACTAGCTGTGTCACTGCATAAAATTTGCCCTTTTCCCTCCTCATTTTCCATTAGCCAGAGATCCATCCATTCCTTTCATGCAAAGCAGCAATTCACTTGCACTTTTTAACCAGTTAATGCAATAGATTTGGTGTTCATAATATGGTCTTCTCTATATCAGAGAAAACAAATGCAAAAGGATTCATTGCTTTCCAGAAGCAATCCCCAAGGGAGACCCAATCCATCTCCTTCCTGCGCACTGTTTTTAGTTTTCACTGGAGCAGTGCAAGATGCCAATAATAAACTTGAAGAACAGCATTTTGTCCTTTGACTAGGCAATGAATATAACTATTTCAAAGAATTAGTGTTTTCATTTTAGACTAGAAGCAACCAGTTCTAATGAAAGGTCATCAACCTGTGATGTTAACTGTTCTTTTATCATCACAGATTCTGATCAGACTACTGAGTTTTTCCAGCAGTCTCTTATTTCAGATTTCCTTCAACTGGTGTGTTTTGCATCTCTCAGTTCTAGTACAATTAAAATTACTTCCATTATTATAATTTATCTACTTACAGCTCTTTCAGGGTGATCAGCTGAAATTAACAAACTTTCAGCATTCTCTCTTAGCTGCCATAAACATTCTGTTCATTCTATCCACTGCACCTTCTCTCAACTTTAAAAATAGTTTGATTTTTAAAATTTTCCTGCTTCTTTTGCAAGGTCATCAACTTCAATGGGTAGCTCAGTTTCTCTGTGTTCAAACACTACATGACCTACTGAGTAAATTGGGCAATTTTGTTTCCATAATAATAAAAAAATAACCAGCTTCACTAATATAGCATTTGTGCTGTTCTCAGAACCCAATCTGTCTGGTATCTCTCAAAACAAAGCTCCATTCCCTCAGCCAAAATTTGGATAAGACTTACAAACGATGCACATTGAAATATCACATTTAAGAATGAGGCAAAATCTTAAATAGAAAATAAATTGTGATTTAATTACCATGAGCTGTGAACGATATTGTACGGATCTGGACAACATCATCTGGAATAGCATGAGAAGGGACCAATTTTCCAAGATCAGAGAGGACTCCTCTGCAGAAATTAGTGGAACTCTTGTTCTGTTGTTCAGGTGAGCCTCTGGGCACAACAAACAGAATCAGCTTTTCCTGATCACATTTAGTCAGTACACAGGCTTCCACTTGTTTCAAGCTTTCAGCTACCTAGAATTATTTAGAATACATTTGTTTTTTTTTTCATCATTAAGTTCAATAAAATCTTAAACAAATCCCAAAATGTTACCCAATTCTTCAAAGGAGGTCTCATTTAAGCTATATACAATATGCAGTAAAATCTTCAGTATCTGGAATTCATGCAACTGGCAAAAAAAAAAAGAGGAAATAAATAAATATTTAAAAAATAAAAATTTAAATAAAAGTTTAAAATTGTAAAACCAAATGTTCTCCAAAGCAACACAACCCTTAGTGTAGATGGGAGGAAATATTCAGCCAGCGGAGCGCTCCAGTTGTGCCCTGCCCGCAGCAGCTGTTTCAATAAAGTTGGGTTTGATTAAAATGATAGCGCCCAAGATGAAGAGCCAGTTGATGCCGCTTGCTGCTGGGGCGACTTTCCAAAAGTGTCTCCCTATCCCTGCCTAGAAAGAATTTATATCTTTATTAGCCATAAGTATATTAGTAAGGCTTTATCTGTAAACTTGGGGGAGGGGGAGTTAATTATGACGGTGGCATGGTTATCGCAGCAGTTAGTGCAACACTGTTACAGCGCCAGCAACTGAGACTCAAATTTAAATTTAAATTCTCTAAGTTGCAGGAATGACCTGATTAATGTGAACTATACATAATTAAGGACTACAATCCTGATTTTAGTTTTCAACTTGCTTTACATTTTGCAGTCTTTTAAACTGTTTATTCTTAATGCAGGTATATTAGTTAGGCATTGTAAGAGTGTGTCTCAGGCCACTGAAAAATTGCATATCTGGCATCCGCAATCCCCGTAGGTGCCAGATACTGATGATTTTGCAGTATATTAAAAGTCTTTTTGCCCAATCACTTCACAAGAAAAGCCTACATGCAGTTCCTTTGTGCTTTGTGTACAATAATACCAAGATTCCATCTCCAAAAAAATTACATTTTTTGACATTAATGATATGACCTGAAAATATCTGAATGAATAGCACTATTCCTTGTGGCACCCAAATGGTAATTCTATCAAACTGAAAAAGACATGTTCATGCTTTCTGTTTTCTATCCTTTAATAACCTCTGGTAATACATGAGCAGATCTCTATCCATGAGGCCTTCAGTAACCACGCTATCTTAAGCAAGTGTTACTTGTATCTTATGTGGTAGAAATAAATTACCTGCTGTATGCTTTCAAGATTTACACGTTTCCCATGACGTTTAATTTGGTTGTCTTTACGACCTAAATAATACATCTGTCCATCTTTAACCATTACCCAGTCCCCAGTGGCTCTCATAATTCCCGGGAACACAGTTATTTCATCATTTAGAAAACATACACGTTCTTTACCACCTGGATAAGAATAAAAGTACAAATGTAATTTACTGACATGTAACATTTATAAACAACAGATTTAGAATTATGTTGCTCATCCATTTATATGGCCACTTGCTTGGGTATTAATATGCTTCTTCTAAAGAGGTAATATATACAGTATGTGTGATGTTATGAAACTCACCATATGTTTCCAGTTATGCATAAGAAATCATAATATGTGTAAAGGTAAATGCATATAAAATATCAGTGTATCTTTTTCAGTTACATTGCCAAGTAAATTGGTGAAATGAAAGAACTCTGCTTATCCACGGCAAGGTTAACCTGACTGAAATTATGGGATTCCAAAATAAAGAGGCTCAAAGGGCCAAGGGATGATCCATCAAAGCTTCCTCCTGAAACCTCAACCATCAAAAATGTTGACCTTCAGTCAGTCTGATTCACTCCATTTGAAATCAAGAAATGAGTTACTGCACTGAAGACAGCAAAGGCTAAGGGACTAGTCAGTATCGGAGCTGCAGAATTGAAAACCTGAACTCTAGAGCTAGCCATTCTTACAGCTAAGATGTTTCAATAAGGTAACACCCGTAATATGAAAAAACTGCCCAGATTTGTCATGTTCTGAAAACACGGAAGAAATCCAATTGAAGTGATGGAGGATATTATTGAAAATGTTATCAAATGGCAATTACTTATCAACAATATTCCCAGTGATGCCCAGCTTGGGTTTCACAAGAACCACTCAGCTCCAAGAACTATCACAGCATAGATCTAACAAGCTGAACTGCAAAAAGTGGGACAAGATGACAGTTTTGAAATTAGGGCAACATTTGACCATGCATGGCATTAAGGAACTCTAATTTTAAAAAAGTGGAATTAAGAGCAAAACACTTCAATGGTTGGGATTCTACCATGCACAAAGAAAGAAGATGAACAATACTGAATGTCAGTCATTTTAACCGAAGGAGCTCCTTAAGGTAATGGCCTTCACCTGTTTCACCAATGATCTTCCTTCAATCGCAAGGTCTGAGGAGAGGAGTTTTACTGACAATTAATATTTAAAGAGCAGCACAAATGTCAAGAGCTCTGTGAAATGCTGTTGACCTTCATTCAAGTGCAGAAAATGACATTCTATCAACAATTATTCTAGTTTTAGGGGTTTCGGAGATATCAGCATGTACAGAAAAAGAGAAGTGTTGAAGATATGATTTTACAACACGTGCGTTGTCCTGCTTCACCATCACATACCTAAATAATATCATGCACCCCCTGTCAAAGAGTTAAAGTCACATTCCAGCTTCTTTAAATTTGTCACAAGCTCTCACAGTTACAGAATAAACTTTCCTGGGAATTTGAGTCAGTCATACAGCATCAACACAGGCCCTTTGGCTTACTGAGACTGCATGGCGATTCACCCATTTTCATTCATCCGACATAAATTCCATGTTTTATTTTCTCCTCATGCTCATCTACTCCCCCCAGATTTTGCACTACTCTACAGACTTGGGCCAATTTACAATGGTCAATGAACCTACCAAGGAAAGGAATGCTTGCAAGTTTAGGACTTCTACATTAATGCAAGACCCCAAAATATAGAATTCTGCATGGAACAGCACTGTTTACCAACAAGACCGGCTATGAATGGTAAAACTTTGATGTTATCAACCAGAAATATTACTGTTAGCAATATATTCCTTCCATAAGGGAAAAACCAGCAGCAAAATAATTATTTCAGAATAAAGTTGCCAAAAGAAAGAGTCTCTACCTATGAAAACCTGCCCTTCTCCTTCCTGGATTACTTGGCCAGAGTCATTTACAACATCCAAAATGGTTCCTAAAAGAGGGAATCCTAAAGGCACTTGGGCTTCATATCTAAAATGCAAACAGAGATAACAATCATTCCCAAATTACAATCAAGACATAAGCAATTTTATATTGACATGGATCACAGGAATTTATTTTTAAAGAGATAGATTTTGAAGTAACATTCTATTTATGTCAGGATAGTCAGGTAACAATGAGAAGCTGGAGGAACTCAGCAGATCAGGTAGCATCCATGGGCAAAAATGGTCAGTCAACATTCAAGACTAAAGGAAGTGGTGATCTCAAGTTTATCGAGGGAGAAAATAGTAACATAGTTACTTGACAGTATGGTGGCCAGTATCGGAGGTCAGTACAGAGAGTAATTAAAACTGCTGAGAAGATTACTGTGCTCTCCTTTCCTTCTATCAATGAAATCTACAGGGAGTTGTGCTTAAAGAGGGCCCAGAGAATTACTGAGGACCTTTATCGTACAGCCTGCAGTATTCTAAGCCCCCTTTCCACTGGTACCTTGTCCAAGGAATTAACTGGGACAAGGTCCAGTGGAAAAAGAAAAGTGTCAGCATGCCGTCGTCAAATGACATCATTTCATGCCGAGGATTAGCCACCTCAACCCCTACTCATATCCCCAGCATCAGCTGATGCCAGCGTGCTGATAAAACCAGTGGAAAAGGGACAGCAGAAATTCACCGGTTTCCAGTTGAAGGTAGAACACTCTGATCCCCAGTAATGAGTTGGCCCAGTAGAAACGGCATAAGGGGCTTCCTATCTTGGGACACTGCACAGCTAATTAACTGGGATGCTAATGGAAAAGGGGATTTGGAGACACCACCTTCAAGGAAGAAGTAGAGGAGCATAAAGAACAGCTCCTTCCTGCAGTCAGTGAGGCTGTTCAACAATTGTAGATACCTGTTAATTATTTTTATTTAGGATCACAATGTTTATATATATTGTTTGAGTGTTGGGTTGTACTGTGTGCCTGCACTTTGGTACGGAGATGTGCTGTTTCGTCAGGTTGCATACATACACTTAGTTGACAATAAACTTGAACTTGAATGAGCTAAATCTTCCCATTTTTTGCTGGAGGTTCCAGTTGATAGCACTGTTTGTCAAAGATGTAAAAACTATTTAAATATATTTTGCACTGCAGGAAAAACCCTTCCCCCAGTTCTGTAGGCTGTTAAAAGCTACTGGGGCACTCTGGGTTTGGAAACTGGTCACTAAAAGAACATAAGAAAATAGAAAGACAAATAAAGCTATTATTAGGTAACCTAACCAACATTTAACTCAAAAATTAGTACCAGAACAATTCATGTTTTACTAATATGCATTGGTACCACAATGGGACCCAGAATGTACCCAATGAGGATCACAATAAGTAGACCTACCCGCTGGCATAATGCAGGGTTTCTTCAGGAATTTTGTAGCACGTGGCCCAACATGACACTTCAGTAATCCCATAAAGATTGAAAATTTGAGTTTTGTTTCCTTCTGCACACCAGTTTTTCAGTACATGTAATGAGGGAAATGCTTCTCCACCAAGTGCTAACACACGCAGTGATGAATTAGTTGAAAGCACTACAGATTTCAAAATGTTGGATCCAAGACTTTTAATTAAAGTTGGGGTGGCCTGGAGAAAGATGGATTTAAAGTTGTCATTCTTGTTCAAGTTTAACCTTAGATCTACATCCAGGTTTATAGATGCCTATTTATTGCCTGATTCCCCATTTTCTTCCCTGATTTTCTTGAAAATCTAGACCCATTAAGAGGTCCAATTCCATAATGTTTACTAACCTTAAATATTCATGAGATTATCCTCAAATTTGAGTTAGGTAGCAAGTACTAGTGGACTATTAATTTGAGTCACAGTTGACAAGGTGGGCAACCTTTTACCATGCGTGGGCTAGATGGTGGGTCAGTGGTTGAATGGCGGGCTGCACTGATGTTACCATAAATGAAATAAATACCAACACCAACACCAACATTATGAAATTTAAGTTTTCGATTGTCTTCCTTGAAGTACCTAATGTACAATGTATGAACATAAATGACGATAATTTATCAAAAAATAATCCACAGAGAAAGATCAAGCAATGAGGTCAACCATATTCCTTCCAAAAAAAAACAACGATGTATTTTGGAAATGCAGCGAAAATCATGAGTTAGTCATTAAAATGACACAATACAAAAAACATAAAAGTCAAAAAGGAGAAAAATAAGTCAGAATGAAAACAAAATAACTAACCTCAAAACAGACTGCAGTGAGAAGGGAAAAATATCATAGTGAAGAGGGGGAATGTCACACAAAGAGAGGGTGCTCTCAGGCAGAGAGAGCGCATGTCACAGACAGAAGATGAGTCTCACAGAGAGAGGAAGGAACAGAAAGAGAGGGATTTACACAGAAATAGGGGGCCTCCAGGGCAGAGGGTGCAGGGTGAACCTCCAGAGTTGGGGGGGGAAGGTGGAGACCCTCCAACAGAGTTGGGGAGGGAGGAGACCCTCCAACAGAGTTGGGGAGGGTGGAGACCCTCCAACAGAGTTGGGGAGGGTGGAGACCCTCCAACAGAGTTGGGGAGGGTGGAGACCCTCCAACAGAGTTGGGGAGGGTGGAGACCCTCCAACAGAGTTGGGGAGGGTGGAGACCCTCCAACTGAGTTGGGGAGGGTGGAGACCCTCCAACTGAGTTGGGGAGGGTGGAGACCCTCCAACAGAGTTGGGGAGGGTGGAGACCCTCCAACAGAGTTGGGGAGGGTGGAGACCCTCCAACAGAGTTGGGTGGGTGGAGAGCATTCAACAGAGGGGGGGAGGAAGCCTCCAACAGAGTTGGGGGGGTGGAGAACCTCCAACAGAGTTGGGGGGGTGGAGAGCCTCCCACAGAGTTGAGGGGGGGGGGAGAGAGAGAGCCTCACACTCCAGGCAGTAGGTTGCCTACCGCTGTCCTATACTTACATAAACATCACTATAAAAGTTTTCAAAATGGGTTCAAACAGTAGGGATGAAGCAATACCACTATAAACCAAATTACAATAATTTACAGGAGCCAAGGATATTTGGGGAGAGGTCGGACAGTAGGCCATTTAGCTCATTCAACAGACTTCACCATTGAGTGAAATCATGGCCACACTTTGACTGAATTCTACACTGGACAATTTTGTTGCATTTCTTACTTCAACCCGAAGATAAAAGATCATCGGATCTAGTATAACTCGACTTCTGTGAAAAAGAGCTTCAAATTGCTTCCATTCTTTACCTGTAGAATATTTCTCAACTTTTGAAAGATACAATTCTGTGGTTCCAAAACAGTGTAAACAATTTCTCTCCATTCGCCCTACGAATCCTCTGAAAACTAGTCAAATAATTCGCTATCCGTCTGAATTGTAGGGAAAACTATTTCAGTTTGTATAATGAAACTAAGAAGCCAAGGTATCAGTCTATCAAATTAAGTTGCACTCCTATCAAGGACTTTCATATAGTGTCATTCTTGTAGTGTGTCAGCCAGAACTATTTCCTGTACTGCAAATGTTTAACCTCTTTCATTCCAACTCTCTCAATATTAGCGCTGTAAATTATGGTTTCTTTTAAAATATTGATCAAATTTTAACTAAATTCTTTAAACCAATTTGACTTACAAATAAATTGTAAGCCAATGTTGCATGACATACAGAATAATTTTCATACCATTTCTATACCACCATACCTGCATTACAGACACATTGTGATGACTAAAAAGAACTTTAGTTAGTCTCTTTGGCATCAATTTAATGGCTGGTGAAACAATAAGTAGTGTGGCTCCACTGCAGAGTGCCATAAATATTTCAATAATTGAGGGGTCAAATGTCAGAGGAGAGGCCATAAAAATTACATCATCTGAAGAAATATCGAAGATTGACCTGTAAGACAAAATTAAATAAAAGAGCAATAATGAGGCCTATCAAGTTTAACATTTTAAGAAGTGCTTTACTGCAGTCTAAAGCTCCTTTCACATTTGCATCCCACTAAATTGGTTGTTCAGTGTCTTGGGATAGGAATGGGGGTTTGGCTTTACACATTTGACCACTCCTAACTGGGACAATGAACATGTTCACACTTGCAAGGAGCCATCCCCAGGGTTAGGACTGTTTTACCTTCTACTGGTGATGTCATGACACAACGAGTGATGGTGAACCAGCCCTAAATCCTGAAATTAATCATGCATAATTATAACAGTATAAGCCCTTCAGCCCCTGTTGTTGTTTTGCTGACCTATATAAACCTTTATAAGCGACCGTAGGAAAGTGCAATAGCGGACAATTTTTAAAAAGGGTGGAAAAGTTGGTAGCGCTTTAGCATACAATTTATATTATATAGCTTGGGAAAGTTTGTAGCGCTATAGTGCACAATTTATACAGTGTGGGAAAATTGATCGCACTATCATGTACAATTTATAAATACCGTGGAAAAAAGCAATGGCTGACCTGCCCTCCCAGGATTCTATATGGCAGAGAAAGGGCTGTATGCCTGGCTGCATGCATGGAGTATTCATAGAGTGGCTACATGGCATTCTGGGAAGTCAGATCTGTCATTGCTTTTTTTGCCACAGTCTTTATAAATTGTGCGCTATATACTGCTACCAATTTTCCCATGCTGTTTAAAAATTGTCCATTATTGCTGTTTATTTTCTCCCTCTCTTCCACTGCTACTTTCCCATGGCAAAGTTTATATATTCATTTTAATCTTTTCTTCCTGCACTCACGCAAAAACTTGGGTCATTTCAATTCCACAATTCAATTAGCCCTTTCACACTTGCCTGATTGCAACGCCAGCGTCTGCAGACGCCAGGGATTGCACTAGGGGTCGAGGCCGTCAATCCCCAGTGTAAGATGATGTTACTTGACACCGAAGTTGAGCTGATTTTGCTTCCACGATTGCACTTTAAAGGCCGATTGCAAGTGTGAAAGGGGCTTAAGATCACAGTGAAAGTATAAATGGAAGTGATTTGATTTTGCAAGACAAAAGGAAAAGATAGAAATCTTTCAGTTACAGAACAATACAAATAATGTAGTCTCAGTATGTCTTTTAGTTTAAGTAAACCATTAAAGCTGCTAAACTATTCTTTGTTGACACTAAAGTAACAATCTCAATGATACATAGTTACAATTACACAAAACTTGCCTAAGGTCCATTTCATGTCGGGCCTCCGCCTTGAGACTGGCTACAGAGCAGATGGAAAAATAGGAACTTACTTTTTAGACAGCAGCCCTAAAAGGCTGCTCCAGCATCCCATTCATATCCAGAGGCACCTCATAGTGCCCTCTGGATCTGATGGAGGTGGGGCAACTGGTGCCGTAACGCTACCCACCATAAATATGTGGCAGAGCAATGGTCGTCTTCCCTACCCATTATCCCCATGGCAGCTGAAACCGCTCTATGGTTCCCAGAACAGTTCCAGCTGCATGGGGGATTATGGGTAGGGAAGACAGCCATTGCTCTGCCACGTTTGCAGCCACAGAGAGCAGTCATGAAGGCCGAAGCGGCCCGGCATGGCTGTCGCAGCCCGCACCGGCCGCTGCCTGAGGGCTCCCACTACCCTGCCAGTCCCCGTTGTGCTGACTGTCCCAGCTGACAGCTACTGCTGCCCAGAGGGCTCCCACTGCCCCAACTACCCCAAGGGCTCCCACTGCATATTGATCTAAGGCAGTGGTTCTCAACGTTTTTATTTCCACTCACATACCACTTTAAATATTCCCTATGTCATAGGTGCTCTGTGATTAGTTAGGGATTGCTTAAGGTGGCATGTGGGTGGAAAGAAAAAATTTGAAAACTACTGTTTTAATCATATCTAATTGACTCGTTATGTGCAGGTTTCATAACTCCAAAGGAAATGGCCCAATGACATTTATTTATAAGCAAAATATTTCAGTAACATTGGGTAAAGAGCAGTGGTTCTCAACTTTCACTTCCCACTCACATACCACCTTAAGCAATCCCTTTCTAATCACAGACCACTGATGACATCGGGATTACTTAAAGTGGTATATGAGTGGAAAGAAAATAGGTTGAGAACTACTGCAAGGTAAAGCTCCAGGTTAGTACTCAAAAAGTTCCACACTCCCAGAGGCTTTAGCCATTTTCACTGGTGGATGAAACGCCAAAAACTGAACCAGATTATTCATAACCTATGTCACATGTAACTGCAAGTTCATCTTTAAACCAAACATCCATTTCGTCGTTAAGATAATCTGTTTTCATTCCTCAATAATGTTAGACATTGGCAGCCAAAACCTTCATCCTTGATTGCAATGAGCACCTTAAAAGCATTGTCTATAATCCTGAGGTCACCCAAAATTTTGAGCTCATCTCCTAACCCACGCCAACTCCTGTTCATAACTATATCTGTTATGACGATGGCTCCCAGTTAATCAGCACTTCGATTTTAAAACTCTTTTCAAATTCTAGGATGTCTTGCCCCACAACTATCTATTTCTACTTTCCTCTAACCCATCAAAAATAATCTGCTTCTCATCAGATATGGGTCAGAGTCAGGCCGGACTAATGTGAGTAGGACATTTTGGTAAGTGTGGGCAAGTTGGGCTGAAGGGCTTGTTTCAATGACATTGGTGTGGGGGGCTGCACAGAAGGTGGGGGGGGGGGGATCTTGCACGGTGGGCAGGGAGGGCTGTGTTTCCACAACAGTGGGTGGGGGTCTCCAACGCATAAAGCTATGGAGTCGCTCAGTCAGAGTGGGAGCCTCCAATGCAGAGAAGGATATCATGTTTGCTACATTATAGCACAAAATTTATTCTAAACTTATTTCAATGGTTGGAGCTTTCAAGCACTCCAATTTTATTTAAAGTTGCCATCAAAACAGTGTTTTCCTGATTTTTTTCATACACTTCAACACAATGCTGGTTTTATACTTTCAAGCCTATTAAACTTTACATAGATCCATAGCGTGCAGGAATAGGCTCTTTAGCCCATGTGTCTGTGCTGAACGTGCCATTCAAATCAAAATAAAAATCTGCTGCTTTAACTTGATACATATCTCTCCATCCCCTGCATATACAGTATATACGCACCATTTTAAGATATCTCTAAACTGAAAATACTAATGATCCATCTTGCACATTCTTTCCACTAGTAATGACGAAGAAGGAAATCAACAGCCCTCTCTCCTTTACAATGGTTGCAATTGGCACCTTCAAAGTGTACAACTTAAAACTGTATGCAGAAGTGTGACTGACCTAGAGCAGCTTTGAATGTACACTTAAAAGAAGTTGTATTCATCCCGTATGTCAGTGTAAGTATAATGTTCCTTTTTTGCCACCTCATTGAACTTTCATTGTGAATGTTTTTTTTTAATTTTCAATATGCAGATTAGTGCTAATTATACATTTAAGATACATTTTAAATTTAAAATCACTTGAATAAATTAATTTTGCTAAACCTCCTAATTTGTCATTTATATGCTTTTTTTTGGCAAAATGTTCCAAAACATCAGTTTTCATGCCAGCTCTCACATTCACAATTATAGATTAGCTTTCTGTATCTGTTACCACCTTTATGTTAAGTGGTGAAAGGCCATTCTGATGAAACTCTCTACTCATGGATTCTGCCCGATTTACATAGAGCATGGAACAATACAGTGCAAAACAGGCCCTTCAGCCCACATATCTGTGCCAAACACGAAGTCCAAATCAAACCAAAACTCAGGAGCTCACACATTATTCATATCCCTCCATCTCCTGCATAATACAATGCTCTTAAATGCTACTATTGTATCTGTTTCCATCACAACTTCTGGCTGCTCTTCGAGGCACCATTCTTTGGGCAAAGTATTTGCCCTGCACATCTCTCTTAAATTTTCTCCCTCTCACCTAAAGGTACGTCCTCTAGTGTGTAGGATTTTTACCCTGGGAAAAAGTCTGTCCACCTTCTCTTGATTTTATAAACCTTCATTAGGCTTCTTCTCAACCTCCTATAACTCAAAGAAAGTAACCCAGGTTTGTCCGATCTCTCACCATAACTCAGACTCTCCAAACCAGGTAACGTTTTGGTAAAACTCTTCTGTACCCTTTTGAAAACCTCAACATCCTTTCCATAACCGGGCAACCAAAATTGCACACAGTATTCTAAGTGCAGCTTTAGCAAAGTTTAATGTAGCTGCAATAGGATTTCCTTCTTTCTATACTTAATATTCCAGCCAATAAAGGCAAGGTCCAGTGTCCAGTGCCTTCGATACCACCCCATCTACTTGCATGGCCACTTTCACTCAAGAACTTTGACTCAAGATCCCTCTCAAAATCAATACTTTGAAGACCCCTTCCATTAACTGTATATATTCTGTTTACATTTGACTTCCCAAATGAAACACCTACTTGTCCAGATTAAACTCAATCTGCTATTTCTCTACCCAAATTTACTGAATATTTTCTATTTGTTTCAGATTTACAAAATCTTCAGTAATTTGCTTTTGTTAAAGTACCTGTAGTTATTACCTGCAATGAATGAATAGAATATGGCTCCCAAAAACATGTCTCCTTGCCCAAGTTGTTTTGGTTATATACCCTAATACATTCTATCTGGCTTGGTGTTAATTTCTTTAACAATGCCTTTTAGATGTATTTGTATTATATCCATACAACAAATTCTGGTATTCGATTGTCCTGGGTTTCTTTACCATTGGTTTAAGATTTTGCTCTGTCAAGGTGGTGTGATATCTGTGGTACATGGGCACCCTACATTGAAAGAAAATGAAATAAACACAAATATCACTCAACAATAATAAAATCATTTTCAATTCCAAAGGAAACTGCCTAAAATCCTGTTGACTTTTAGTTACTTTTGTGCATAAGCTTTGTTCCCCATATTTCTAATACCTTTCCTTTACATTAAACTACAAATCTTAGGTTAAATTAACAAATAGGTAGCACTATTTATTGTTTGCAGGACAGATTCCATGTTTCTATACCTTTGATATGTGAAGCATTTCCCCACTTCCATCCTGAAATTTAGCTTATTATTCATTGCTGTAATTTCCCCAATCAGTGGAAATTATTTCCCTGCATCCAAATTATCATATCAATATCTGGTATTAATATCTACAATTCTCGAAGTTAGTAATCTTTTGTGATTAAACTTACATGAGATGCTGTATATTAGGAACAATACATTGATGAGGTACTCGAACGATTTTTGGAGCTCCTGTAGTACCTGAAGTTTGCAAAATATAGGCCAAGAAACCATGACAGTCCAAATGTTTATATGCATGACTTCTGTTATTCTTGTCAGTTGCCTGAAATCTACTTTCTTTTAAAACTTCTACTTTACTGCAAATAGCATTTTCTTTGCTTCTGGGTTCTGAAGCAATGGAATCCATATCAGTCATCAGCCATCGAATCTTAACGAGCATAGCATTTAGTTTTGGTATATCACACTCAACGTTAATACACAACCAGGTTAACAACGAGTCTCTGAATTTCTGTAAAATAAAGGTATAGAATACTATTTATTATCTTGACAAAAATTAGCTTTAAAAATTAAAGTCACAATTCTTTTATCAATGCAGGGCTTATACACAGGTAAATAAAAAACACATAGAATATGAATAAATATGACAGTAGCCTTGTGTTTTTATGAATAAAAAAGGAAATGCTGGAAACACTCAGCAGGTCAGGTAACATCTGAAAAAAGAAACATAAGGCACTTTCAGGTGGCCAAAATCCCCCGATGTAAAGCCGCATATTATGCCAATATGCGGCTGTCGGGAGGCCACTTGAAAACGCAGAATGTGCATGCGAGGCGAACATAGTAACCTTCCTCCGGGAGGGATAATCGCAGGAGCACTGAGGTCCCCAGCGGCATCTGAAAGCAGCCGCCAGAAAGCAGCTGCTAAGGGGATGACAATCAGCTGGTGAGCACATGACAGCGCCCCCCCTCTCAGCTGCCCCTGCCCTGACCCCATACTGAGAGTGGAGCAAGGAGATCTGTGTGAGGAAGTCCTCCGCGGGACGTCCCCGCGCTGACAGCCCGCGCTGGCTGTCCCAGCTCTGACAGCCAGCCATCCAAAACCTGAAAGCCCCAAGGGACGGGAACTGGAGTGCACTGCAAGGCGCCTCCCATGAAACTGTCCCTTTCAGATGGCCAGCACTGCGCTTTCAGTGCTGCCACCTGAACGACCATTTCACAGGTCTGAATCCGCTTCTGCAGGTGCATTCTTGACAGAGAATGCACCTGAAGAAGCCTATATTTAATGTTTGAGAGAATCAGATCCTACCTATTTACTCCACCAAGGTATCTCATAATTTTACACTCCACACTCACCAGCTAATCAACCTATCGACTAGCATACAAAAGAAGCAACCAGGAAGAATATGCACACTCACTGCAGGCAGTAATGAAGGTCAGGATCAAACATCTGTGGCACAGCAATTCTGGTACCTCACAGTTCCAGAAACTTTGCTGTAACAGTAACTGAGTTTTCGTTCCTCTTGACAATGATGTTGCTGAACCTGCTGGCCAATTCATGCATTCTCTAGTTTCAATCAGCTTTAGAATTTTCAATGGTCACCTTTTGACTGTCCCCATCCATCTCCTTCTATTTACATCTTCTATTAAAAGATCATTGTCATTAGACCCTTTTCCACTGGTATCCCAGTTAATTGGCTGTGCAGTGTCTCAGGATAGGAATCCCTTATGTGCCATTTCGATTGGCCCACTCTTAACTGGGACACTAATTGCTTTTCCACTGAACATATCCCCGGGGATCAGACTGTTTTACCTTCAACTAGAAACAGCTGACTTTCTGCTGTCCCTTTCCCACTGGTTTGTCAGCACACCGGCATCAGCAAACGCTGGGGATATGAGTAGAGGTTGAGGTGGTTAATCCCTGGCGTGAAATTACGTCTTTTGATGCCCGTGCTTGGACAATGTTCCTTTTCCACTGGACCCTGTCCTAGTAAATTCCCCGTTAATTCCTGGGACAGGATGCCAGTGGAAAAGAGGCTACAAACAAACCTTCATCACCATCTCTCAGAGACCACAACCACTAATTGGCATCATTTGGTATTCACACAAACAAAAACATTTGAGATCCCGCTGACTTCTCTGCAACCAAAAACATTATTGGCTCCTGGCTATTCCTTGGTCCTGCTGAAAAGGTCATTGACCTGAAGTGTTATTTTTTTTCCTCTTTCCATAGATGCAGCCTAACCTACTGGCTCGTTTCTGGATTTTCTATTTTTATTGCAGATTTCCAGCATCTGACAGTTTGTTTCCTTTTCGAAACTAGGCAGAGTAATTTGCTTAGAATAGAAGTGAGGAGAAAGTCTGTGTGGACAGATGGATGCCTGTGTACCAAGGGTATCAGATGACATGAACAAGGAACAATGTGAACTTGAAATACAATATATTCAATATCTTATTAAATAATGGAGCCACATGGCCTATTTGCTGCTAATCCTTAGGTCATAATATAAAATGCATTCAATTTTTCCCTTGAAATTATCAATGCTTCTATGATTCTAAGATATTTCATACTCCAACACTAAACACAAAATTCATCTCTCTGTGAAGCCTTACTAATAATCATTGTTAATTCTCCAATTTAGGTTGAAATTGTTTTGCTTATAAACCCACCACAATTTAGAAAATCTGATTTAAGTGCCCTTTATTGTGTGTCCACAGAAAGCAGGTGATCCAGAATCAAAGGACACTAGAAAAATCTGGATTTGTTTACAGATATGGTTATCATAGTCCTTTTAGCAAAGAATTCTCAAATTTTCAAAGGGGAAAATGATTAACTGTTGAGGTATTTGACAAAAATTATCCATGAGACTTTGAATGGATGCCGCACATGAAAAAACAAATTCTTGAACCCGATGCGATATATGTATTTAAATAAACATTTCACTTAATGATTTGAATACTTCAAAGAACACTCAAATTTTATCTTAAACAATAAGCAAGGATTAATTCCAAATAAGCGAGCATTTATTAATTGTTATTATGTGTTTATATTTTTAAGAGAAGAGCAACTCACCTGCATCATATCTTTCTGAACAATTAAGTACTTCAGTTTGCACATTTGAATGAAGTAAGCTGATAAAGTAGGAGGACTTTCTGGATCAACTGGGCAAAACGCTGCTCCAGCTTGAAGAATTCTGAAAGTGCACAGAAACATAAAATACCATCATTTCTGAAATATTTACTGTCATTCATATTTTGTAAAGCAAAGGTGGCCAAACTACAGCCCTGGATCAACTGCAGCCCAATACCCATTTTTAACATCGTCTCTAATATAAATTGCACTGAATGTACCTTGTACATCTTAGTTTCAACACTAGATGTCACTGTCATTTACCAACTACTAGACTGACCATTGAAATGTTACTCACCAATGAAAACATTTACTTCAGTTGATTAAACATGGCAGAACCAAAAAGTTGTAAAAGAGCAAAGTGCCACAGTGGGAAAGTGAGTACTTCTTCACAGAAATCAAGGGGAAATGTGTTTGTTGGATTTGCAAGGAATCTGTTAACTTTAATAGCCTATTGGAGTGTGGATTGTGGAGGGTCGACAGCATCGAGTCCACGCTGCTGAAGATCCAGCTGCGCTGGATGGGTCACGTCTCCAGAATGGAGGACCATCGCCTTCCCAAGATCGTATTATATGGCGAGCTCTCCACTGGCCACCGTGACAGAGGTGCACCAAAGAAAAGGTACAAGGACTGCCTAAAGAAATCTCTTGGTGCCTGCCACATTGACCACCGCCAGTGGGCTGATAACGCCTCAAACCGTGCATCTTGGCGCCTCACAGTTTGGCGGGCAGCAGCCTCCTTTGAAGAAGACCGCAGAGCCCACCTCACTGACAAAAGGCAAAGGAGGAAAAACCCAACACCCAACCCCAACCAACCAATTTTCCCTTGCAACCGCTGCAATCGTGTCTGCCTGTCCCGCATCGGACTGGTCAGCCACAAACGAGCCTGCAGCTGACGTGGACTTTTTACCCCCTCCATAAATCTTCGTCCGCGAAGCCAAGCCAAAGATATAACTTCTCTGTCTGGAACCTGATGGGAATGAGGATTGTGGAGGGTCAAGTGACCTCTCCGACTGGAACTTCATCAGAAGTCGCATCACCTGCCAAAGTTGGAGTCTACCCACTCAGTGCACACCTAACCTCATGATTAACCTCACATAACCTCATCTGGACTCTCCAGATTACTGTACTATAAAATTCACCACGTGCAGTAGCTCTTCCTCTTTTCCTCCTCAATCCTGAGATGAATCCTGCCCCACTCCAGGTCATGACCTGTGGACAATGCTGTGGACATTGGTAAGGTGTGCACTAAACAGCAATCTGGAGCTATGCTAGACAAGGTCATGAACTGTGGACAATGCTGTGGACAATGGTAAGGTGTGCACTAAACAGCGATCTGGAGCTATGCTAGACAAGGAATGGAGGGCAGTGCATTGTAATCCTTGGTTGTTACAAGTTTGTACACAGTTACTAGTATCAGTAGCATTAAGTCTGATGAGACTGGGTTGTACTATGCTTGTAGGCCTGTACACAGTTACTAGTATTGGTAGTGTTAAGTCTGATGTGACTGATTACATTGTGTTTGTACGAGTGTAAGTAGTTCCTAGTTCGGTCGTGTTAAGTCCGATGTGACTGATTTCACTGTGTTTGTACAAGTGTAAGCAGTTGCTAGTTAGGTCGCGTTAAGTCCGATGTGACTAATTTCACTGTGTTTGTACGAGTGTAAGCAGTTGCTAGTTTGGTCGTGTTAAGTCCGATGTGACTGATTTCACTGTGTTTGTACGAGTGTTGCTAGTTTGGTCGCGTTAAGTCCGATGTGGCTGATTTCACTGTGTTTGTACGAGTGTAGGCAGTTGCTACATCGGTCGTGTTAAGTCCGATGTGACTGATTTCACTGTGTTTGTACGAGTGTAGGCAGTTGCTACATCGATCGTGTTAAGTCCAATGTGACTGATTATACTATGTTTTATGATTGGTAGTAATATTGCATGTTATCCCTGTTGCGATCCCCTTGTGTATGTTTTAATAAATATCCTTCCTGTGTTCACCCTGTGTCTAGATTCATTGCTCTCTAAATCCACTGAACCTTTTCTTTCCACACAACACCTATCTACAGATTTACACATTGCATCATAATCATTAAGGTGGACACTTGGGTCATGAATGTTGGAAATTACCTTGACCCTTTCTTGATCTTTTCTCCTGTTCTTATTTTGCACCCACCCAGCTATTTATTTTGCACTGCTTTTTGAAAAAGAGATTTAAAGAGTTTTATTGCATTCATTTAAATTTTGGAGCAGCAGATACAGAAATGCTTACTGTAACATGAGCACATTAATAAACTACAGTAATGTCAACAGTTAAACTGTTTAATAGTATCGTGTAGTTAAATTTTGAGAGAAAATAAATTTTCGATGGCACAGGGATTTTTTGGTCTAAAAACATTATTTTTCTTGAAGTGTAATGGGTTGAAAGCTGCCAGGCTTAATATTGTTTGGCCTCATATTATTCTCTACGTGGCCCACAACTAAAAATATTTGGCCATCCCTTTTGTAAAGTCTAATGAAAAAGCAGGCAAATTACATAGTTTTCATTTCTTGTGATGCACTCATTAATTTGTTCCGTTCTCTCGATATTTAGGCTACTGAACTAAATGTGGCTCATGGTCATAAAATAGATGGATAAAGGATAAATTATAGAGATTATGGGGACAATTGAAAAGTTAGAACAGAAGCCCAAGCAAACTTAAGGATCCAGTCACACAGTTCGTCATAATGTAGACAGGGGACACTGAAAAGACAAATCAGAAAGAGAAGCCTTATCCTTCACAAATCACTGGTCATACTTAGATTGCAAGTTACAGAGAAATAAAATTGAGGAAAAGATTTATTGAAATCATATCAAGGATTAAGAACTTTTGACTGGAGAGGATATGATTGTTCAGGAACAGTTGTACCGCTCCACAATCAAAGTCCTAGTCAACATTCAATCAGAGACTCATTTAAGGACTCTTATTTTGCATATTATTTGTTACTAATTTTTTTCTGTATTTGCACAGCCAACTTATTTACATTTCATATCTTCCGGTTTAGACCACCAATAAGTAGAAATCCTGCCTGACCTGTAGGAAAAACAATCTCAGGATTGTACGTGATGTCATGCATGTACTCTGACCATAAATTTGAAATTTGATGGAATCATTTTAAAAAAGCTGTTCAAAATTAGAAGGGGGCTTCATTAAATAAATGTGGAAACAGAAGTAAATTTAATGGCAAAGAAATATCCACAAGGTAGATTTCCCCCCCCTCAAAAAAAACCAGATAGTTGTTTTGATCTGGAAAACACTATCTAAAAATGTCGTGAAAAATAGTAAAATAACTTTTTTTAAAGTTTTACAAATATTTGAAAAAAAATCCCAATCCATGGAGGAGGAGCAGGTTCTTTCAAAGACCTAAAATAAACATGGGCCAAATTCTCTTTCCACAGAGAGCGATTTTAAAATAAATATTGTATTTAAACAGAAAACACTGGAAGAAGCAGAGTTAAAGTTTCACTTCAGGACAAAGTCCTTGCTTCAGAACAGGGAAAAAATAAGATTGAGTTTTGAGAGGGAGGGGAAGAAAGGCTATATATCTGATGGGGTGGGGTGACCAGGGTTGCTGTGGTGATAAGATGAAGATACCATGTATTTGATAGATTATTGAGAGGAAAGTAAAATATGTAAACTGAAGAGCTGCAAAAAAAAAAGCCCTCCAGGTTTGACTATACCAGTGCAGAGAAAAACTGTGTTAATGTTAGAATGGATGACCTACTGTGCATAAGAATTGCTCTGTCCACCACGACCGCCAGGAACTCCCACTGGCAAGCCACAAGCCACTTTAAATTGTTTCTGCAAGTGTGAAAGGGGCTATGATTGAACCCTTCCACTGCAACTGCGCCTCCAAATCATTGGTAGTGCTCGGAGGTTTTCACCTTGACAGCAATTAGAGGAGACTAATCTTAATGCTGTCTTGATATTGCTTTGAAAGTACGACCAACACAATGATGACAGTTCAATGACCTGAAGCAAGTGAGAGGACGGAAATAAACGAGCGATTACCCTAACATGCAGCTGGGCAAGTTTACGGTCGGATGGCAGTACAGGCCGATCGCATATCCGTGGCTGAAATCACAGTGCAGCTGCAGCCGCTCTCGGAGCTCATCGCCCAGGCCAACCGCCTGGCGGTACGTGTAAGAGAAGCGACCTCCTTCCGCATCGCCGTCGTAGCACACCGCCGTCCTCGTGCCGTGTCGCGCCGCCGCGCGCATCACCAACTCCTGCAAGCGGCCTGCACCCGCCTCCGTCTCACCCCTCGCTGCCATCGGCCGGCCGCACGCGGCATCTGCCACCGCTCCCCCCGTGCCAAACATCACTGAAAGCTCCTCTGCGTCATCACGTCACGGTCGGTGCCCCGACAACAAACTGACGGCGGAAGCCTCGCTCGACGCCTCACCGCGTCATCCATTGCTTGAGCTAACGTCATGACGTAATTCGATTACTGTTCACGTGGTTCAAACGAACAAGAGATCCCGACGTCAACTTGGAAATGTGAAGCATTGTGACGTAGAAATCTGCAAGAAATTCTAATCTTGACGCGTTTTTTTTATAGACTGCAGATGTTGCAACCTAGAGCTAAATGCAATAAACTGTTGGAAGAACTCTGGGGGCAAAGTTGTGGTCAAAGTTTCGGGTAGATGCACCAACATCTGCAGACACCGTGATTGAAGTAAATACACGAAACTAGAGAAACTCGGGAGGTCAAACAGGCTGCTTTACATCGCAATGGGAAAAATACATAACCAGCGTTTCGGGCTTGAGCCCTTCATCAAGGCAGGTTCAAGATACCTTGATGAGGGGCTCAAGCTCAAAACGTCGGTAATGTATTTTTCCCATTGCTATATAAAGGAGTCAGTTTGACCTACTGAGTTTCTCCAGCTTTGTGTTTTACATTTAAAGTAGATCATGTTACATTCATTGGAGCGACTTCATCTCCAACATCGAAGTACTCGAGATGGCATCGAATCCACGCTGTTGAAGATCCAACTGCGCTGGGTAGGTCACGTCTCCAGAATGGAGGACCATCGCCTCCCCAAGATCGTGTTATATGGCGAGCTCTCCACTGGCCATCGTGTCAGAGGTGCACCAAAGAAGAGGTACAAGGACTGCCTAAAGAAATCTCTTGGTGCCTGCCACATTGACCACCGCCAGTGGGCTGATATCGCCTCAAACCGAGCATCTTGGCGCCTCACAGTTCGGCGGGCAGCAACCTCCTTTGAAGAAGACCGCAGAGCCCACCTCACTGACAAAAGACAAAGGAGGAAAAACCCAACACTCAACCAACCAATTTTCCCCTGCAACCGCTGCAACCTTGTCTGCCTGTCCCGCATCGGACTTGTAAGCCACAAACGAGCCTGCAGCTGATGTGGACATTTACCCCTCCATAAATTTTCATCCGCGAAGCCAAGCCAAAGAAGAAAGAAGAAGAAAAAGATCATGTTACACTAATGCATATCAAGCAAAGGAGAACCCAAGAGGTTGGATCAATTAGATAACTCCCTTTGAGGGCAATTAGGTATAGACGTAGTATAGTCCTTGATCACATTTAAAAAGCTTAAGACTAAGTACAATGTTGATTAACATCCCAGTTACGAAGACAAGGAATTGCATCTCTCGTCGGTGACCATGACATTTCAAAGCATTAGGTAGAATCATAATTGATCGTCACGTACAAGTCACGAAATTCACTGTTTTGCGGCAGCATCACAGTGTAAACATTTATCTAAAGCACCTTACAAAAATAAAAATATGGTGCCTCAAAAAGTCAAATGTTATTTTTGTTCCTAGAACAACCTTGCGTGGTTTTAATACTTAAACAACTTTATTTTTTGAACTGCTTGAACCAACAATGCAACCAACTTCTGTTTCTTGTTCCCGCGCAAGTTGCCTAAAAAAATACTATGTCGACTCCACTCAATCAGTCTCTGAGGTGGTTTAACAGTCCTTTTTGGTCTGGTATGTGTTTCCACCAGTGTATTGCTTACATCTGCTGTATTAATAGTTGAGCTCTAAATAACATGTTCCTTTTTTGTATGTGCTGGCCCCTTTTGTGTCCCTCCCTCTGCCTGGATCGGATAGAAATATTTCCTCTTGCACAGAGTGGGCCTCAGAAGACATCTGATGGTGTCAGCAAGTGCAGCCCCAAACCCTGAGAAACGCTAGTGCTGCGTGTGGGTGGGAGGGAGTACCCCCTTTGGAGGGGGGGAAGACATAAGCCCCCCCCCTCCCCATGAAGCTGAGCCCACTTGCACATATCCTGGCATAGACCATGTGTCAGAATTGTGCTCTCAGATTTGTAATTGAACTCCAGGCTTCCGGACAGGTCGGTAATATAATACTGTTTCATTTTTACTTCCTCTTCCACTTTAGCCTGTTTGACCTTGTGTGCTCCTTTAGGTGTCAGCAGATTTTCATGCATTGGGAGGTTAGTCCATATACATCAACCCATCAGCATTTGGGCAGGAGAAAGGCCATTCTGTAGAGACACACTTCTGTGAATCATTAAACTTCTGTGGAAATTCTCTCATCTATCATGCACTTTCTTTATGAGGCTCTATACCTTGACAGTACTCTCTGCTAGGCCACTAGACTTTGGGTGATGTGGACTTTAAGTTATATGTCAAAACCCCCAAGTATTGGCAAAGGACTCAAATTCACTGCTCAAAAATTGTGGACCACTGTCTGATACTACTTCACAAGGAACTCCATGCCTCTCAAACACATTTTTTATGGAAGTAATAACTGCTTTGCTGGATGTTGAAAAGTCTGTAACTGCTATATGATGTTCCCATTACAGTCAACATCTACTCCATCTTTGAAGTAAGGCCTGTCTGGTACAAGGTGTTGTGTAAGCAGTTCTGCTTGCTGCTTTGGTCCTCTAGGTAAGGTATATTTCGCATGAAGCAGTGGTCTATCTTGTGTCTTGGTTCATTCTTGGCCAGTACATCACCTCTTAAGCTCTATGTTTTCATTTTTCCTCTTCAAGATGTCCTTCGTGTATCTTCTGAAGCATTTCCTTGAGAAGCAACAATGGAATCACAAACCTGTTCCCTTTGAAGACCATATTTTTCACAACTGACAGTTCATGCCCAATAATCCCAAAAACCCATTGGCAGTCATTTTTAGCTACTGGCCATTCTTCTGTATTGTATCTTTGGGCTCTTTCATTGTTTCATCTGCCTCTATTACTTTCCTGATCTGTTCTGTTCTATCCCAGGATACTGAAAATGAGGTGATAATCATGTCAACATAGGGGTGTAGCTCCACATTAACCTCTTGGTTGCTCTTTTTCTTGTCAACTGCTCGAGACACGTAGATTATTTTCAAATCATATTTCTGCAGTCTTATCAACATGTGCTGTACTCTCATGGGACAGTCATTCAATGATTGGACATAATTGAGACCAGTGGTTTACGGTCTGTCTCCACTTCAGGAGCTTGTCCATAAATGTATTGATGGAACCTTTTGCAAGCATAAATGCTGGCAAGAAGCTCTTTCTATCTATGCATAGTTGGCTTCTGCACTTGTTAAATCCCTTAATGCATAAGCCACAGGTTGCCATATGTCCTCATGCCGCTGCAGTAGCACTACTCCATGCCTATGTTGGGATGCATCAGCCAAGATCCTGGTGTGCCTATTCAGTTCATAAAATTTTAGTACAGGCTCTTCTGTAAGGACTTTTTTGAGTGCCTGGAAGCACTCTTCTTGCTCACGTGAGAGAGATCCACTCATTTTTCTGCTCAAGGAGTGACCTAAGTGTCAGGTAAATCACCATTCCCCAAGAAACGCCCCACCTCCTCTGTTTTAGAGCCTCACAAAATTCTCAATGGCTGATGTCTTTCTTGGATCAGACTTCGCTCTCTGTTCAGATAGGTCAGCTTCTATTGTTATGGACCTTGACAATTTTGTTTTTTTCTTGACAGGACTGAACACGCTGCAGGGGATTTGACAGTTGTAGTAGCGCTAAGGTACCACTAGGGGACTTTAATCGCAGTCAAAGGACTGAACTTGCTGAGGGGGCTTTGACAGCGGCTAGGAGTTGTAGTAGCGACATTTTGACAACTGTCAAAGCACGAGAAACACGCACCTGAAGTTCGTGGGCTCGCAGGAGAGCAAGCCTGCAGCTGCTAACCTCTCCGCCAGTGGGGAGAGCTGGAGGCAGCCCTGGGCAGCTTAAAAAGCCTAGAGTGCTAGTTCGAGGGAGGTTTGCTGGTGGAGTGTGCAGGATTGATCAGTGCTTCTCCTATCCCTTTTCAAAGAAGAGGACTCGTGTGCCAGAAGGACACTTGTGAACCCTAAGGAGGGCTTTGGAGGGTCACCAGACCACTCAAGTCTAAGGAAGAACTTGTGTGCTAGAAGGGCACTTCTGAACCCCAAGGAAGGCTTTGGAGGCATGAACCTCGTATAGTGATCAGGAGGTCATTGTGGATATTCCTGGATAAAAGTGAAGGGCAGTGGTAGCCCATTTGAACCCCAAGGTAGTCTTGTGGTCCCCTGACAGATTTATGAGTACCGTGGGGTTTCTTTAGAAATTTTGGTGTTTTTTTTTGGGGAGGGGCACATTTCAGTCTGGACTGTAATGGTCTTTTTCCCCCCACATATACTTGTTGTTAATAGTGTTGTTGTAGAGTTGCCATTAAGGCTGGTGTTAAGTTTATTGAGTTAATTCTATTGCTAGTTTGGTTAATAAATTTAAAACTTTACTCATTCATTTGTGTACCTTCTAATTGCTGCTGGGGAGTGTAACAGTATGAAGGTCTGTGTCTTTACGCCAAACTCTTCTCTTTATTTAAAATTGACATTCTGTATCATGTCAACCACTTGCCTTAGTTGTGTGTCATATTCATTCATGGTGGACCCCTATACAATGATGTGGACAAGATCTCATATGGTAGCTGAAGAAAGTGGTATCTTCCTTGTGGAGTAGCAAACTTGCCTTATTGATCTTCATCTGCCAAACCCGTGATGATCTGTCAAGCTTGCTAAACCACTTGGAACCTCCAAACTGGGACATAATTTCCTCCTGTCAGCAATTTAAAATGCTCTTTTGATGGCTTTATTGAGATATCTTGGGTCCAGACATTTATGCAATGCTCCATTTTCTTTTGCACAATGACCAGAGAGCAGATGCAACCTGTAGGTTCTTTAAGTTTATTTCTAAGTGGAAACAAATCTTTCATGGATGTATGGACAACAGGTGCCATTCTCTCATCTACATGGATCTTTTGTACATCAGGTAAGCATCCAAGCCCCTCAAAAGCATCTGTTCTCTTCCATGAGTGTGCTCCTCTTCAGTCTGAAGCCACTGAAACTCTTCACCAAGTTGAGCTCTTCACATGCACTCAGACCTAATATTGGAGAATATTCTCTTCTACAATCAGTAGCTGTGACTTTAGATGCCACCTTTTGTGTTTGAAGATCACCATACAGCCCTTTTTTAAAAAAAAACTGGAATGTTCTCTCCAATGAGATGTTTTTACTTGGAACAAAATACTCCAATTTTGTAATCAGCATGTCCAACACAACTGTTTCATTTGAAAACTGATAGATGTCCAAGGCATCTTCATCCATCATGTGCAGAAATACACTGTTTTTCATCAGTCTCCTCTGCTCCACCAACCTCTAAATAAATGTTGAACCATGTTTCCAATTATCAGTTAGATTGCTGGTAAATTGCATCAGTGTGGGAGAACTAACCTTATCTATCATGGGAACTATTGTCTTATATAATCATCTAACAATTAGAGCATGGAAACAGGCCAATATGGCCCTTTTTGTCTGTGCTGAAAGACATACTCTCCTAGTCCCACTGACCTGCATTCTGCCCATAACCTGCCATACCTTTTACATCCATACCTATCCAAATTTTTCTTGATAATATTGTACCTGCCTCCACTGGAAGTTCATTCCACATAGATCTCACTCTGAGTAAAGAAGCTTCCCTTTGTGCTGCACCTAAACTTTTGCCCCCTGACTCTCAGCTCATGTCCTGTTTGAATCTTCCCCTATCCTCAAAGGAAAAAGTCTATCCACATCTACTTTCTTGATCCACCTCAAAATTTTAAAGACTTCTATCAAATCTCCCCTCAGCCTTCTACACTCCAAAGAACAAAGACCTGACTTGTTTAAACTTCCTCTATAACTTAGGTGCTAAAACCCAGGTATCATTCTGATGAATCTTCTCTGTACTCTCTATTTTGTTCACATCCTTCCTATAATTTGGTGACCGGAACTGAACACAATATTCCAAATTTGGCTTCACCAATACCTTGTACAATTTTAACATTACCTCCTAACTTTTATACTCTCTACCAGTGGTTCTCAACCTTTTTCTTTCCACTCACATACCACTAAGTAATCCCTATGCCATTGGTGCTGTGATTAGTAAGGGATTGCTTAAGGTGGTATATGGGTGGAAAGAAAAAGTTTGTAAACCAGTGCTTTAATTGTACTAATTATGTGCATGGTTTCATAACTCCAAAGGAAATGGACTAATGACAATTTTTCTCAAGTAAAATATTTCAGTAACAATTGGGTCTAGAGCATTGATTCTCAACCTTCCCACTCATACCACCTTAAGCAATCCCTTACTAATCACAGAACACATGGCATAGGGATTACTTAAAGTGGTGAGTGGAAGGAAAAAGGTTGAGAACCACTGCTCTATGCTCTGATTTATAAAGGCCAGCATTCCAAAGGCCTTCTTCATTACCCTATCCACCTGAGATTCCACTTTTGAGGACTGTGTACCATTATTCCTAGATTTCTGTTCAATTGTGTTCTTTAATGACCTGCCATTCACCACATTTGTCCTATTTTGATTAGTCCTTCAAAATGTAGCACCTCACTTGTCAGCATTACTCACACACTTCTGACACCATGTTATGTTTGTTCCTTGAAGAACAACCTTGCATGGCTTTAATGCTTAAGAAACTTTATTTTTCAAGCTGCTTGAACCAAGAACATCTGTTGTAGTGTACATTTTGTACCCACCCATGTTGCCTACTTGGAAATATAGTTATTATACACACAACATGAGTTCAGAAGAATGAGAGGAGATCTTATAGAAACAAATAGGATTATGAAGGGTATGGATAGGATAGATGTAGGAAGGTTTTTTTGAGCTGGCTGGGGAAACTAAAACGAGAGGACACAGCCTCAAGATTCGGGGGAGTAGATTTAGGACAGAGATGAGGAAAAATATTTTTTTCTCAGA
Source organism: Narcine bancroftii (assembly GCF_036971445.1). Taxonomy (NCBI): domain Eukaryota; kingdom Metazoa; phylum Chordata; class Chondrichthyes; order Torpediniformes; family Narcinidae; genus Narcine; species Narcine bancroftii. The sequence continues at coordinate 99,111,200 of NC_091471.1, read as the reverse complement.
GAGTAGTGAATGTTTGGAATTCTCTAACCAGGGAAGTGGTTGAGGGTGCCTCATTAAACATATTTAAAATTCGGTTAGATAAATTTTTACATGACAGAGGAATTAGGGAATTTGGGGAGAAGGCAGGTAGGTGGAGTTAGGTCATAAATTAGATCAGCCATGATCGTATTGAATGGCAGAGCAGGCTCGATGGGCCATTTTTGGCCTACTCCTGTTCCTATTTCCTATGTAACACAAACACCAGTGTCTTTGTTCATTCAGGAATCTGATGGCAGCAGGGAAGCTGTCCTTGTTCCACTGAATGCTCATCATCAGGCTTCTGTACCTTTTTCCCATTAGTATCAAGAGTGAACAGGGCAATCTGGGTGATGTGGGCCCTTGAGGACAGAGGCTGCTTTCTTAAGACACCGCCTCTTGTGTGTCCTCGATGGATCGAGATCTGGTGCCGCTGATTTCATGGGCCAAGTTAACAATCCTCTGGAGTTATTTTCTTGTCCTGAGCATTAGCACATCCATTCCAGTTTGAGTCTTCGATTATATATCGAATCTCCTCAAACATGTCACAAAGTACAATCACTGGTGAACCTTTGTGCTTGAGCATGCCAAAGATATCTTTTTCAACAATTAAGATGTAGCAAGTTAGCACTGTCAACAGATGTAGGTGAATAGGAGATATCTTTTTAAGGGCTCTAGTGACAAACTCTGTGATACACCATTGATACACAAAATTCATCAAGCTTTGCACCCTATTACTGAAACATTTTGGGATCCAATTTGCTGACTTAGTCAACGATCAGTTCATTTGGATCAGTCTCCCATGTGAAAGTCTGTTAAAGAGCCTACTAAGATCCAAGTCAACTACACTGTTCTCATCGCCATACTTTGATATCTCTTTGAAAAACAAATTGATCAGACAGGTTCTCCCCTTAATCTTTGATTAATTTCCATCTTTTCACCTATAATCTTGTTCCTCAATGTTTTCCAGTGACTTCTCTACCACATTCATTCTCAAACCTGACTGAAACCATAAATTGAAGAGATCTTTGATTTAAGTTCTTGGGCGTCACTATCTCCTTGTCCAAACACACTAATAGCATAGTGAAGAAAACACATCAGTGCCTCTACTTAGTCAGGAGTTTGGGGCCGTTTGGTATGACACCAGAAACCCTGGCAAATTTCCACAGCTGTGTGGTGGAAAATGTGCTGACTGGCTGCAGAATGGTCTGGGTATGGGGACACCAATACCCCTAAGTGTAAACCCTCCAAAAGGTAGTTGTTTGTGCCACTACAAAGTTATTATTGGGCCAATAGAGCAGTTTTTATTTTTGTCTATACACTATTCCTAATCTCTACTCGGATGAATTAACCATTCCCCTCTTATATCATCTCTCATCTTAAATTATGAGAGCTACCCCTTATCTTCCTGCCTAATCTTCTGAATCATCCTTGGATATTTAATTCTTAATAATCTCTATCTGGCAACCACATTGATAAATCACACCCCTTTATACTGATTTATACCACGAGTGAATAGTCAGGGTATGAAAGATTATGGGGAGATGGCAGTGGAGTGCAGCTGAGTGATGGAATGGCAGACGGGACTTGATGGGCCAAAAAGCACGTATTTTATGGTCTAAGTTCACTAAACTATGGGCAGATAAAGTGCCAAAATGCTTGTCTCCATTTAGAATTTAGTGACCTGTTTCTTTTGCATTTTACTTTATTTGTGCCCCACTCTTCAGATCAGATAGTATTTATTGTCATGTAATACAACGGAAATGTAATATTACACAAAATTTCTTTTATCTTTTCTAACTTTTACTTTGGTCTTCACATTGTTTCCCACCCTCTTGCCATATTGGTTTAAACCCTCGCAAACATCAACGAATTTCCCCCTAGGATATGAATCAGAGTTCTCTCCAGGTGTACACCATCCAGTTTGTACCAGTCCTACGTCCCCCAGAACTGGTTTCAATGCCCAGGAATCTGGAAGCTCCTTCCTGCACCACTGCTCAAGCCACGTACTGTATTCATCCTAACCATTCTATTATTCATATTCTGACTAGTGCATGGCACAGGGAATAATCATGAGAGTTAATTTACCTCCACTGTCCCTAAATTCAGCTGGTTAGAACTCGTTCTACTTTTTTCCATGTAGGCGACAACTTCATGCTTCCCTTTCAGAATGCCCCGCAGCTGCTCCAATATATCCCTGAGCCATGAACCCGAAGGAAAGACATCAAATGGGAGTCCCGTTTGTGGCCATGTCTATTCCCCTTTATTCAGACACCATCCTGTTCTTTGCTTATTCGTTGAAGAAGGGCTCCCAAAATATTGGTAATATATCTTTACCTCCTATGGACGCTGTCAAAGTGGATGAGTTCCTCCACTATTTCTGTGTGCTTTTACTACAATCTCAGCATTTGCAGAATTTTGTTTTTCACTTTATGGAGTCCCATACCACTATAGCTCTGCTATTCTTTATCCTGCCCTCCTGTGCAGCAGAACCACTCATGGTGCCATGATCTTGGCGACTACTGTCTTCCCCCAATGCACCATCTATGCCAACAGATCCAGAGTGTTGGAGGGAACAGATCACAAGGAACTCCTGCAACTGCTATGCCTATTGGTCACCTATTCTGTCCTTCCTTAGACCATTAAACTGTGGCATGATGAATTCACTAAATGTGTTATCCACAACATTCATGGATGCTCCAAAGTGAATCCATGGAGTCCATCAGAAGCTGTAACTGGTTACACTTTCTGCACACATAGTCATCAGGGACACTGGCAATATCCCTAAGTGCTCACATCATGCTGCAAAAATATAAAGCAGAAAAACAATGGTTAAAGTAAATGTAGATCCCTTGTCAGATGAGAAGGGGAATTAATACAGGTAGCCCGACTTATGACCTATGCAATTTACGACCATCCGTTCATACCACTGAATTTTTTTTAAATTAAAAAAATAAAAATTGCACTGTTTATGTTGCATTTCACAAACTATAATAGGGATACAGGGCATGTAAGAGCCAAAATGTACATATTTACCTTGTTAGTCAGCGTTCTGGGGCTGGGCGCAGCAATCTTGATTCCTGTGCAAATGCGCGAATCTTCGGTAGGCGCATGCACAGTGGGTTGGCGTATTAGAGTTGGGTTGGCACATACGCGAGTTAAGGACACAAATTCAATATCGTCAGTGCACTTAACTCGCATGCATGCACCAACCCAACTCCAATATGTGAACCTACCACGCATACGTGGTGTGTTCAGATTTTGGAGTTCAGTTGTTGGTACATGCGTGAGATTTAAGGATGCGATTTTAATATTGTCATGGCGCTTAACTCTCGCGCATTCGTTAACCCAACTCGCATATGCGAACCCACCAAAGGCTCATGCATGTGCCGACTGAACACTTGTGCATGCGCACAAGAATCAAGATAGCCACGCCCAGCCCCAGAACGCCGACTAACAAGGTAAGTATGAACCAGAAAGTGGAAAGATTTGCAAAGGTTGCTTGACAAACATCCAGAAAACTTTAAGTTGTTATTGTCAAATGTACGATGAAAAAAATTTAATTAAAAAGTTTGCTTTAAGACATCGGTTCTCCATGCACGCGGGCACAATTCAGACTTAAGTCCATTCCGAGATACGTCAGATTCTTCAGTCCCCATTATGGTCATAAGTCTGGAATTTGGTAATGCAGAAATGGCCAAAGCTATAAGTCTGAGCTCATCTCCCATCAGAAGATACACTAAGTAAAGAGCTTGATGAGGTTTGGAAGTAGGAAAAAAATGAACTTTACCTTAGTATTGCTTTCACTTCTCATCTAAGTCCAGTAACCAGCAGCACCTGGACCTGACACCAGCCTATCTCAAAATGGCCACTTGGCTGGAGTCACCCTCCTTTTATATTCACCCTTGAGAAAGACCTCACAGAATACATCAGTGATAGTTTTCTTGAACAGGATGTTACCCAAATTACAAAGGAACTTTGTAATTTTAGATCTCATCCTGTGCAATGAAACAAGTAAAATCACCTTGAATTTAATGTCACGCACGCCATTATGTGAAAAAGTAGCAAAAGGCAGCTGGCTATAGGTTAGTTCACTTAATGTCTGCAGTCAGGAAAATGCTTGGCTCACAGGTGGAACAGGTTATCAAGAAGACAAACAGAATGTTGGCCTTCATTGCTACAGGTCTTTAATTTACAAGCAGCGAGGTTCTGCTACAACTATACAGGGTATTGGCCAATCTGCTCCTAGAATACTTGATGTAGTCCTGGTCCTCTTACTTGAGAAAAGGTATACTAGATTTGGAGGCAATGCAGAGCTTTACCAGTAGATTCTGGAGATGAGAGATCAAGAGGCTTGAGACTATTCTCCAGAGGAATGAAAAGGGATCTTATAAAAACATAAAATTATCAAAAGGGATATATAAAAAAAGTTGTTTCCACTAGTAGGTGGAACTAGAACTAGCAGAAATAGCCTCAAGATTCAGGAAGTAGATTTAGGATGGAGATGAGAAGGACCTGCTTCTCCCAGAGACAGAATCTGTGAAATTCTATGCCCATGAGAACAGTAGAGGCTGCCTCATTAAATGTATTGAAGGCATATTTGGATTGATTTTTGCATTGGAAGAGAATTAAGGGTATGGGACAGAAGGTAGGTAGGTGAAGCTGAGTTCATGTTCAGATCAGCAAACTTGCTACATGGCTCAATGCCCCAATACCTGTTCCTATTTTTTCATGTACTTATGATTTTCTTTTCTTTTACCAATAGTCAATATTACAAATCAGATACATATTGGAACACGTGGAATTCCAGAAACTTTATAAGTACAAATATTTATCAATTCATCTTATTAATTTTCAGTAATGATAATGGGTCAAAGCCAACTTCAGTAGTACTTAAGGGGCATATTGAGCCCACTATTTAAATCAATAGACAATAGACAATAGGAGCTGGAGTAGGCCCTTCGGCCCGTCGAGCCAGCACCGCCATTTTACAGATCATGGCTAATCACTACCATCTGTACCCCTTTCCAGCCTTATCCCCATAACCCTTAACTCCTTTGCCCACTAGAGTCTTATCTAACTCTCTTTTGAACATAATCAGCGAATCTGCCTCTACCACCCTCTGTGGCAGAGCATTCCACAGATTCACACTTCTCTGGGTAAAAAAATGTTTTCTCATCTCCGTCCTAAAGGGCCTACTCTGTATTCTTAAACTATGCCCTCTAGTCCTCGTCTCCCCCATCATTGGGAACAAGTAATCCGACTTCACCCTGTCTATCCCCCTGATAATTTTGTATACCTCAATCATGACCCCCCTCATCCTTCTAAACTCCATCGGATACAAGTCCAGTTTTTCTAGCCTTTCAGCATATGTCAACCCTGCCATCCCTGGAACTAACCTTGTAAATCTGCGCTGCACACCCTCTATAGCTAGTATGTCCTTCCTCAAAATTGGAGACCAGAACTGGACACAATACTCCAGGTGGGGTCTCACCAGGGCCCTGTACAAATGCAGAAGGGCATCTCTGTTCCTATACTCCAATCCCCTCTTTATGAAAGCCAACATGCTATTAGCCTTCTTCACAGCTTTCTGAACCTGCATGCTAGTCTTCAGTGACCGGTGAACAAGTACTCCCAGATCCATTTGCTCCTCCCCACTCCCTAGCTTGTCTCCATTTAAATAATACTCAGCTTTCCTATTATTGCCCCCAAAATGGATAACCTCACATTTGCTTAGATTGAACGTCATCTTCCATTCAGCAGCCCACTCCCCCAACCTGTCCAAGTCCCTCTGCATTTTCCTGACATCCTCCTCACACCCCACACCGCCACACCGTTATTTTTATACAAGACAAAGACAGCATTACATTCTTAATGTACAATGATTAATAACTGATATTCTAAATTCAATACAGGGTTTTGACAGCTTCACTTTACCAAACAAGGAAAATCCTTGCAATGAAGAATAAAAGGCAGCTTTAATTTAATTTTTAATTTAGTCATACAACACGGTAAGAGGCACTTCTTGCCGATGAGCTAATGCCGCCCAAGTACTCCAATTAACTTAAAACATCTGGGAGGAAACCGGAACACCTGGAGAAAAGCTATGTAGACATGGGGAGAATGTTCAAACTCCTTACAGACAGCATGCCACCCTATTTGATTTGATAGCTATAGACAATCCCATTACTTGTGTTACTTTTGCATTAAAGTTAAATGGCCAGTTCCATAAAGCTTCTTTCAAATTATGTAGCACCCTTTGTTAATTTAAGTAGATAATTAATCAAGAGTATTTGGACATCAAATGTATCACCAAATGCTTAACTCCAAGGAAGGAAGTCAAAAATTTTTAAAACAAAAAGAAACTCTTCAAAATCCCTGCATCAACTTCACCACGACCTTGATCTCATGACAAAAGACCACAGTATGCCAACGTGACAATATGCTACATTGCAAAATTTAGCCACGTCAGTTATGGATAAAAACAATTGAAACAGAACAATAAAAACATATTAAAATACATACAAACATTTACCAAGGTCATTCCAAAATCTTCTGGAATTGTTTTTCCGTAAAAAGTTTAATTATGCCATCATTTTCAAAATATTTTTGACAATAGTTAAAAATATTGATTTGGTTGATGTACTCTTCCAATAAATGCAATTCATTTGACTATGTTCCAGAAACAAGCGAGATCTGTCAAAATGTCTACAATAAAGTAATGCACACTTCCAAAGAACCACGGAAGTGCCAAATAAATGCAATTCAGGATGTATTTGTGCGTGTTTAATGTAATTAATTCTGATACCACAAAGAAAGTTGGGAAATAAATGCCTGGGAGGTGAAAATATATTGAAAAAAAAACCATGCGGATGTTGTCCTGAGCACAACATGTTTTTAGAAGATGACTTTAAATCCAAAAAAAATCATCAAATAATGACATCTACATAATTGAGGCAACTTTACCATTCAAGTTCTACAGGGTACTTTCCTGTAAGACAAGCAGTACAGTGACCCATTTGTCTCGTTGAATTTTTGTAATTTTCAGTATTTAGTATGGAATTTGGTTGCCTCTTGATTCCCTCTTGTACAGCCGATATCAATCCATCAACAGAGAGATAAATCACACTATCTGCGCCTTCAAAACAAAAGGAAAACAACAGTTTACACCTTTATGAACTTCACGAAGCCTTTTGATAATCTGTTAGGTCATTTTATGACAACTACAGTAAAACCTCGTTAGAACACAGTAGTTGGGGGTCCAAGATTTTGTTACAGCCAAGTTGCGGAACTGATGCATAAATGTCAGAGTGCCCATGGATAATCAAACCCAAATATTACCAGTTTTTGAAGGATCTGCTATCTATAACTAACAATTTCAATGAAAGAAAGCAAGCGAATTCTTTTAATATTGGTATTCTGAATTTTAATCAACATATTTGCAAAGTTTGGGGTCCACAGACACCCGCGCTATAATCGATTCTGCAGATTAACGAATCGCGTTCTAACGAGGTTTCACTGTATATAAATAAAAGCTGCAGCACTTTCACAATGGGAATCATGTACAATATGACCAAAGGAACGAAATGAAAGTTTTATTCATTCAGAATTAATGATAGTCTCAAATCTAAACTATACAGCAGGTCTATCAATAAATAAGTAAATACAAATTCAAGGAAATAGTAACTTAGATAAACTTATATTAAAAAATAGAAATATACATTGAAGGCAACTTCACAACTCAAGCTCAATAGGATACATTTTCTGTGGGATAGTCAAACCGCAATTAATTTGTCTCAAACTTTCTTTGGTAACTTTGAGGTTTAATTTGGCATGGAAATTGTTCAAGAAATACTGCATTCAATAAGTTGTTGCATTTTTTTTTGAGCACCAAATGTCAGACTATCCAGTAAGACTGCCTTTTTTAAGCAGCAAAATGGAGAAAATAATCTTTCTTTTTATCATTAAAATCCTTTCATTTCCCTTCTTCAGATGCCCTTTACAACCAAATCTCCCAATGCAAGACCATTACCACAAATTATTAACACCTATAGTAGACACATCTAATATATATTTGTGCATACATGTCTGTCAGTTTGTCTGTTTTCTATGTAAAATAAGCTGGAGCACTCTAGAAATGTCCAAGGAGGTTCAGTAGGGGTAACATTTGATGCTGAATGTCATGACCACATTGAATTTAACATTTAAGGTCATGTGAAGTTCAAAAGTTTAAAAAAAAGAACTTGCTCCAGGATCACCTGAATTAGTTACAGTGCTGTGCATCAATGTAGATTCAGAATAAAAACAAGTGGCTAAACCCAGTTCAATATGCGTCCAAAAAAGCAGAACATTGGCAGAAGCTCTTCACGAACCCGTAGAGTTAGACAAAGGGGAAAGCAAGAGACAGCAGAGGAACATCAGTCTCGCCTCACTGTTGGTGCTTCCAGTCTTGCAAGGAGCAGGCAGCAGGAAAGAAGAGCAGTGATATGCCCAGCTCAGTGCTCAGACATCCAGTTAGGCAAGGGGCAGGCGGTGGGAAACAGAACAGCAACACCAGGGCTGCCTCAGTGCTCAGGCCTCCAGACAAACAAGGAGCAGACAGCAGGAAACTGAGGAACAATGACGCCAGGCATTCCATGAGCAGACAACAAGAGACTGCTGAGGAAGGACAAGCAAGAGTTCAAGCAATGCGAACAAAGGCCCCCTGCCGAAGAGCAGCACCATTTACTACATCCAACCTGCTAAAAGCTGCATTCAATTACTCGGATGACATTGAGTATTCTTCCATTAGTGGAGTTATAATTGGATTCATGTCAGAGATATGCCAACATAGTGGAGCAAAGAAGTGGAAAGGTGAAATGCCATCATCTCTGTTACAAAGAATATAAAAGTTGTGTTTGAAAAAATAATATTTATGCAGAATTACCATGAAGCCTTTTGGGTACAGGTAGTCCCCAACTAACGGCCATAATTGGGACCACCAGGTTGGTCATTGCATGAGATTGGTCGTAACTCAGGGACGTCGGGCTGCTGCCGGGAATGGGAACCTCGGGTTGCCATGGGAACCGGGTTGCCGTGGGGAATGGGGACCACTGGTTATGGTACTTTTAATATACAATATGTACTTGTACAGTAGTTTTAATAAAGATTTTAAAAAATTGGTCGTATGTGTGGGTGGACGTAACTCATGTAAGTCGGAAATTGAGGACTACCTGTATTTTGTTTCAACCATTTAGTCAACAACTGAGTATTTTATTTCCCGGGCAACGCTGGGTATCCTGCTAGTTATAAATAAATACAAATATATACATTAATTCTAACACAAAACACATCACTTTTTAAAATTGAGAGTAGGAATTAACGTTTCCAAAAATTTGATTCACCTCAGCATTTTTATCCAAGTTCAAAAAGAAAATTACATGAAAAAGTTACACTCCAGAAGCTGGAAGTGTTTTCATAAGAGAGCTCGGGATAATACGAAGAAAGCATGTTCCTGTTAGAGTGAAGGATAAGGCTGGCAAGGTTTGGGAACTAGAGAGATCGAGGATCTGGTCAGGGAAAAGGAGGCACGTCATGAAGTGAAGTGATTAATTTGAGCAGTAAGGAGGATATAAGAGTTCACTTAAGAGGTAAGTTATTCTATTATTGATAAATTAACCTGGAATTATAAACTGGGAGGATTAAAGCTCCCAGACTTTAAATATTACTGGGCAACTCAAATTAAGTTCATCACTTCTCTCTTTGACAGAGGAGACAAGTCTTCTTGGGTACAATTGGAACTGCATAAGGTTGGTGGTTCTTTGATTTTGTTTGTTTTGTAACTCCATGATGATTGAAAATACTTGGGCAAGCCATGAAAACAAGGAGGGAGTATGAAGTAGCTCTGGCAGATAAGGTTCAGGAGAATCCCAAAAGATTCTACAATTATATTAAGGGCAAAAGATTGACAAAGGAAAGAATAGGGCCTCTTAAAAGATCAAAAAGTTTGTCTACATGTGAAGCCACAGGAAACTGATGGGGGGGGAGGGTGGGGGGGGAAACAGGTCTTATATTTGCCATGGAGCAAGACAAGGAGGCTAGGAAACTCGTGGAAGTAAATAACAATTTCTGAAGAGAATTCACATTACAGAAGATGTTGAAGTTCTTAAAACATACAAAGATAGATAAATTCCCCAGGGCTTGATCAAATGTATTATGGGAAGCTAGGGAAGAAATTACATGAGCCCTGACTGATTTTGCCTCATCATTAGGCATAGGTGAGATGCCATAAGAGCATAGTGGTTAATGCTTGCCCTCATTTTAAAAAGGCTGCAGGTATATAGCCAAGGGAACGGCCAATGAATTTAATGGAAGCCGTGGGTCAGTTACTGGAAGGGATCTGAGAGACAGGATCTGCTTGTGTTTGAAAAAGCAAGGATAAGTTCCCTGCTGGTGGTGAATGGAGTAGGACAGATTGTTAACTGCTCCTAGCCTGTTAGCTCCCAAGCTATATTTCAATCTATAATGTCCTTAATTTGGAAGTCATGGCTAATATCTATTCCTCTTCTTTCTCCAACTTGTTTAACATCTATCCATAATATCTCAATCTGCCAAAGCTAGAAAAAAAGGAGGAAGCCTCTTCTGAGGAAGATTTTTCAACTCTGTTGAAACATGTCAAAGACTTGACTAAGGACTTCAAAAAAGAGATTAAAGATATCAAAACCACCTTTAGTCAAGTTGCTGGAAATATCAAGGAAATACTGCAACATATAAATGAGCATGACTCTAAGATTCAGGAGATGAATGAATTTATGCAGCTTCATGATCATCTGCTGAAAGATTTGCAACGGGACAATTCAGAGCTGATGAAGTCCAATGATTTATTATTGAAAAAAGTTGTAGGTTTGGGAGCAAGGAGCAGAAGGAATAACTACAGCATCACCTACGGCTCCTAGAACGCTTCCACCAGTGTTGTCTCCGCTCCATCCTCAACATTCATTGGAGAGACTTCATCTCCAACATCGAAGTACTCGAGATGGCAGAGGCCGACAGAATCGAATCCACGCTGCTGAAGATCAAACTGCGCTGGGTAGGTCACGTCTCCAGAATGGAGGACCATCTCCTTCCCAAGATCGTGTTATATGGCGAGCTCTCCACTGGCCACCGAGACAGAGGTGCACCAAAGAAGAGGTACAAGGACTGCCTAAAGAAATCTCTTGGTGCCTGCCACATTGACCACCGCCAGTGGGCTGATATCGCCTCAAACCGTGCATCTTGGCGCCTCACAGTTTGGTGGGCAGCAACCTCCTTTGAAGAAGACCGCAGAGCCCACCTCACTGACAAAAGACAAAGGAGGAAAAACCCAACACCCAACCCCAACCAACCAATTTTCCATTGCAACCGCTGCAACCGTGTCTGTCTGTCCCGCATCGGACTTGTCAGCCACAAACGAGCCTGCAGCTGACATGGACATTACCTCTCCATAAATCTTCGTCCGCGAAGCAAAGCCAAAGAAGAGAAGAAGATTTGGGGATGAAATGTTGCCAACCACCCTGAAATTGACAGAGTTCACCACTCAGTTAATCGCAAACCTGTTCCTGGTTTGAAGCCCCAATCAATTATCCTTTGCTTCTATCACTTCCAGGTGAAAGGCCTACTTTTAAAAGAATCGCAAAGCAGAGGCACCCTGAATTATCACTTGCAGACCTTCAGGATCATGGACGATAATCCACCTGAAGTAATGAAAGAGCGAACTGCCTACAAGGATGTGGTATCTTAGTTATACAAAGCCGGTTTTCGACCTTCATTATATCCAGTGAAATTCACCATACATATACATCCATTTATTACTTTCTCATCGATAAACAATTAATTCCAACTGTTGATCCTTGTAATTATGCAAGTATAATAATTTCTGACCATTCTCCAGTTGTATTATCTTTTAATATCCCAGACTTACCTAAGACTACTAGACAATGGCGATTTAATCCTCTTTTATTATCTCACTCTGACTTTTTGGAATTTATGAAAGATCAAATCATTTTTTTTAAATGGTTTCTGAAATAATAGTCTGGGATGCCTCTAAAATTTTTATTAGAGGTCAAATTATTTCCTATTGAGCTAATCTTAGAAGGAAGGCACACTCAGAGAGATGGCTTGGCTGCTAAATTAAATCTTATTGACCATCAATATGCTACATCCTCGAAACCTGAGCTTTTTAGAAATAGGGTTGAATTTAAAACTAGATTTGATTTATTACTTACTTATCCTATACAAGCCCAGTTCTTAAAATCTACATCTAAATATTATGACCATGGGGATAAGGTTGGTAAACTTTTAGCAAGTCAAATTAAAAGCAAGATTATTAAATATCTGACAGTGAACTCTCTAGAAATCATGCTGAAATAAATTCTACTTGCATCAGTTTTATTCTAAATTATATAGTTTTGATCTTCTCAAGATTGAATTTCAATATGGAAATTTTTTTAGACAAACTGACAATCCCTTCAGTCTACTCAGATAACAAAGTTAAATTGGAGCAGCCTATCTCACAGCAGGAGATTGCAGCAGCTATTAACTCTTTACAGTCCGGTAAAAATCCTGGCCCGGATGGTTCCCAGCGGAGTTTTATAAATCATTTTCTTATTTATTGACACCTTACTTGGATTTGGTTTTTACTCAATCTTTAAAAAGTGGACAATTACTGCAAACTTTTTATGAAGCTACTATTTCTCTTATTCTTAAAAATTATAAGGATCCATTACTCTTATAGACCAATCTCTCTTTTAAATTTTGATGCTAAGATTTTATCTAGGATTCTAGCTTCAAGGTTACAACATATCATGCTTCTAATAATTTTTGAGGATCAGATGGGATTTATCATAGGACATTAATCACAATTCAATGTTCGGCGATGTTATTTATTCTCCTACTATCTCGTCTTCAGAATGTATTCTCTCTATAGATGCTGAAAAAGCATTTGATAGGAGTGAGTGGAGATATCTTTATTGTGTATGGCAGAAATTCAACCTAGGTTCCCGATTTGTTAATTGTACTAAATTAATATATCCATCCCCTACAGCTTCAATTTTTTTCTAATTCAATTAAATCTAAACCTCAAACTATTTTGGGGAACTAGAAAGGGTTCACTCTTATTTAATTTGGCTTTAGAGCCGCTATCATTGGCTTTTCGGAAATCAGCTGAATCAGGAATCTCTAGAGCTGGAACTATCCATAAAGTATCTCTTTATGCTGATGATCTTCTACTATATATACACCAGTATATCCAATCCTGACAATTCAATTCCAAAGATCTCACCACTTCTCAATCAATTTGGTCAATTCTCAGGTTACAAATTGAACTTGCAGAAGAGTGAATTATTCCCATTGGATTCTTCCAGCTTTTTTGACCATTCTATCCCTTTTAAAATTGTTAGAAACCAATTTAATTATCTAGGTATTACTATTATTAGAAAGATCACTAACTTGTTTAAGGAAAATTTTCTTATCATGTTAAGAAATCCTTATCTCAATGGTCTCCTTTTTTGGTGACATTAATAGGGAGGGATAATATTATTAAGATGAATATCCTGCCTGTTTTTATATGATTAACTCCTTAATCTTTTTTTTTGATTAATCAGATTCACTTATTTCCTCTTTTTTATGGAAAAATAAGCATCCCATTTTAAAAAATTCTTCAAAATACTAAAAGTAATTAATGGCGGCTTGGGCATTACCTAATTTAAAACTTTATTATTGGGCAGTGAAGATTAGATTTGTGGCGGCCCACAACAGCAGAGATCGGGCTGGCAAAACGCATGGTAATAAACAGTGGCACAACTCACTAACACGACCCCTAGCATAGCGAACCGGAGCGGTTGGAAGCTGGGGCAGTACAAGATCAGCAGCCCTAAAATGGTGCTGGACAGGCTGCCCAGCTAACAGAGCCACACCAGGCTGCGGTAGAAGGGTATTCATATGCAAGAATGTTCCCACGGGAGGAAATCCTTATTATGTTATTCATGCAGCTGATGTCAGCCAATCAACCTATCGGCGGGAACTCCAACTGTATTGGGATTTTCAGCCTCAATAAACTCAGAGCTTAACCTCCCACACTGCACGTGCGAACGTGTGTGTGTCTTTCTTCGTAGCAGACGGCTACAGATTTATCATTATTTGGAAACATCATAATGAATATTCAGGTGCCTCAAGATGGAATGACTGAGAGATGAAATCCATTAACCTTATCTCAATTCTTGGAGCACATTTGCCTTTTTTACTCTCCAAGTTAACTTATTAATTTTAGTTAGACATGCTTTGTGTATTTGGTTCCAATTTAGAAAGCATTTTGGTTATCATAGATTTTTATTAATTAGTCCAATTTTACATATAACCATATAACCATTTACGGAGCGGAAACAGGCCATGTTGGCCTTTCGAGTCCGCACCGGTTCACTGATTTTGTGCGCCCTCTTCAGGCAATGGTCCCGGTGGGTTTGGCCCTCGAATTCCAACTTCCGTGGCTGAATTCTTGGCAAACTCCAAGAGTCTCTTTTACACCAGGGATATTTTACAGTGACCTTCATTTCGTAAATCCTTTTTTTTAAAACCTTTGGTTCAAGATATTGGATATACTCAATTCACCAGATTAAGTATTCGGTCTTTCTTGGACTTATATGTAGACCAAAACTTTACCTCTTTTGAGCAATTATCTGCATTTAAATTAAATTAAATTGTTTCACTATTTACAGATTAGGATCTTCTTAAACTCCTTAATGTTGAGGCTTCCCCAAGATTTAGATTTTAATCAAATCTGGAAAGTATACAATTTTACACCTAATCAGAAAGGACTCCTTTTAGCCCTTTATGAATTACTTTTAAGATCTTGTGATAGTTCTTTATCTAAAATAAAGAAAGTTTGGGAACATGACTTTCGACAACCTGTTTCCTGAAGATACATGAGATTCTATTTTGAAAAATGTACATTCATCCTCTCTCTAATCTAGACATTCCTTCTTACAATTTAAAGTAGTCCATAGGGCCCAATATTCCAAAGTTCAATTAGCTAAATTTTATCCTAATATATCTTCTAAATGTGATAAGGTAAATAATGTACCTCAGAAAGGTACATTATTTCATGTTTTTTGGTTATGTCCCTCCCTCTGTAACTACTGGAAAGTGGTATTTAGTACACTATCGTTAATTCTTGATATAAATCTGTCTCTGAGCCCTTTTCTGGCTATTTTTGGAATGAGGGGACCAGTGGACATAATTTTGTCTCCATCTCAATGCCATGTTGTTGTTTTTGCTTTTCTGATTGCTAGTCAGCACATTTTGCCACAGTAGAAAGATCTTGTCCCTCCCACACATGCACAATGGTTGCTGGATTTGACGCTGTCCCTTTCTCTAGAGAAAAACAGGTATTTAACTACCAACACAAATACTATTTTTTTTTTCTCTCTTTGGGGTTTGTTTATCAATTATTTTCAAAATTTATAGATCAAAAAATTTTGGTTTTCATTTATTTATTTCTTTTTCACTTCCTTTTTTTCTGATCCTATTAATATTGAAATTAGTAATTGACACTTGACTTTGATAATAATTGCTCAAACAATAGGTTGGGGTTAGAAATTAAATTAGTTATAGACTTTTTTCCTCTTTTTTTAAAAATCAATAACATGTATCTTGTTTATCATTGCTTACTATCTGTAATTTTAATTTACTGTTACCTGAACATTATATCATATGTATCTGATATTTTTTTCAAAAACCGATAAAAAGATTGAAAAAAGAAAGGCAAGGATTGATTAGACGTAGTCAACATGGTTTTGCCATGTGGAAATAGTGTTTTATGAACTTGCTTGAGTGTTTTGAAGAGGTGACCAAGAAGATTGATGAGGGCAGGAGAGTAGATGTTGTCTACATTGAGTTTAGCATGGCTTTTCAAAAGGTGCCACATAGTTCAGAAGGTCAGATCACATGGGATCCAGTGTGAGCTGACCAACTTTATACTGAATTGGCTTACTGGTAGAAGACAAAGGGTGGACGTGGAAGGTTATTACTCAACAAAGTGGTGCTGCAGGGATCAGTGTTGGTTCTACAAATGCCTGTCGTCAAAATAGTGGGCATGGTTAGTAAATTTGCAGATTACAATAAAATTTGTAGTATACTGGTGTAATGGAGGAGTTAGACCAGCTTATGCACGAAGGGATGAAGTTGCATCAGAAGACAGTCTAAATTCCACCATGGGGGCCAGGGATGCAGTCGAATCGGAAGACACAATCTAATTTACACCATGAGACCCAGAGATGCAGTTGTCTTTTGTTGGTCACAGACTGTCAGGAGACCTTGAAATTAATTAAATAATTTATTCAAAGAGATTAGCTATGAGTAAACAACTTTTGGGTAATACAAGCCATGGACCCACTGCTGAAGTTTGAGACTCTCCAAGAGGTGGTAACATCTCTCAGCAAGAAGAACTTCTAGACTCCAACCAATGTCCCGGTTGGGGGAGGTGGAGAAGCTGGCTACTGGCGCCCAGACAACTATGACAAGTGTGCAGTCGTTGCCTCGCTTCGGCAGTTGGGACGAGTCCAGGCGTTGATAAGTATAATTGGGAAGGGCTTGCATATTGTAGTTTGAATTCAGCTTTAGATTTAGTAATAAAGACTTGTATAAACTGAAGTGCTCTCGGTGTGTGTGTGTCTGTTTTCTTTCGGTAGCTCAAACACTGTGACCAATCTAAAATGAACCAAGTGAGAGGTACATTTGTAGTATACTGGACAATAAAGATTACCTAAAGATTACAATAGGACCTAAATGAGCTGGGGAAGTGATTCAAAGAATGGTGGATAAAATTTAACTTTGATAAGTGTTGAGAGTTGCACTTTGGTAGTTTAAACCTGGGTGGGATTTACAAGTGAATGGTTGTGCCATGAGGAGTGTAGTGGAACAAGTTGCTTCAGGATATAGGTGCATACTTCCACGAAAGTGGCGACACAGATACATATGGTGTTGAGGAAGGCATGTGACGTGCTTGCCTTCAGGGTATTGAGTACAGGAACATAATGTTACAGCTGTACAAGACATTAGTGAGGTAACACTTGAAGTATTGTGGCACTTTTAGTCACCATGCTATTGAAAGGATAATAAGCTGGAAGGGTGCAGAAAAGATTCATGAGAATGTTCATGAGACTGCTTGGCTTATACTATAAGGATAGGCTGAATAGGTTAGGATATTTATCCCTGAATTTTGATACATCTGCACATTTGGCTGATGAAAAAATTCTCATCAGTCATAATTTTCTATTTGACAAGTTCAAAAATATTTCTCTTTCTAAACAATGCTTACATTGACCAAATGTAAAATAGCTCAGAGTGAGCAATACATTCAGAGGCCCTGGAAATAGACCACATGCATTCAACTAAACTGCCTTCTCTATGATTGGACAGATGAATTTCAAAGATAAAATCTCCAAGCCCATGATTGATCTAAAAATTGTCCATGGTCACAAAATAAGATCATCAGTTATGAGATATGAACATATTAACCCAGAGATAGAAGCCACTATAGGAAAACCCAAGCACACGAACCATGTCTGCTGGAATATAGATGAATATTACTGTATATTGAGAAGGTGGTAATTATTACAACCAAAAGAATGCTGTTAATTTGGTTAGTCAGGCACAAAGGACCTAAAGCTGTAGATTGACGATTGAGGTTGTACATTTGTCTAAACGTGTCATAGAAATGATCATTTTGGGCATAGATATTGATATCTATTTATTGCTATCTTAGTTAAAATGGTGGAGTTAATTATTGTTATTTTCATTAATGTATTTGGCTTAATTATTGCTTATTTTTCTATCAATCTTTACCAGGGAATAAAAAACAGCTTACTTCAGACAATTAAAATAAGTGTTATTGTTGTGTAAATATCAATATGGTGGATTCATTTCCCTCCACTTAAATGAATTCTTGAGCCCAATTTAAAATCAAACGACTTGGCAGCCAAAGATCTGAGTGGCATGGTTGGCTTAATGGTTAGTGTATTGCTATAACAGCACTGGCAACCCGGGTTCAAATCCAGTGCAGTCTGTAAGAAGTTTGTGCTCCCAACCTTCAAAACACATAGGTGTTGTAGGTTAATTGGGATATTTGGGCAGCGTGGGCTGGAAGGGCCTGTTACCATGCTGCATGTCTAAAAAATCTTAAATTTTTGTAGACATAGAGCAGTCACAGACCCTTCCAGCCCACAAGCCCATGCTGCCGAATTACACCCAATTAACATAGAAAATAGATCATGACAGCATAGTACAGGCCCTTTGGCCCTCGATGTGGTGCTGACTCATATATTCCGAAAAAAAGTACTAAACCTTCCCTATCCCGTTACCCTTCACTTTTCCTCCATCCATGTGCCTGTCTAAGAGTGTCTTAAATGCTCCTAATGTTTAAGCCTATACCACCATCGCTGGCAAGGCATTCCAGGCATCCACAACTCTGCATAAAAAAAATGTAACCTGATTACTCCTCTAAACTTCCCTCCCTTCATTTTATACATTTGTTGTTTGCTATTCCTGCCCTGGGAAACAGCCATTGTCTGTCCACCCTATCTATGCCTCTCATAATCTTGTAGACCTTCGGTAAATCAACTCTC
Organism: Narcine bancroftii; assembly: GCF_036971445.1. Lineage (NCBI taxonomy): Eukaryota > Metazoa > Chordata > Chondrichthyes > Torpediniformes > Narcinidae > Narcine > Narcine bancroftii. The sequence goes on along the minus strand of NC_091471.1, from coordinate 99,092,550 downwards.
ATCCTTCTATGCTCCAAAGAGAAAAGTCCCAGCTCTGTCAACCTTGCCTCATAAGACTTGTTTTCCAATCCAGGTAACATCCTGGTAAATCTTCTCTGCACCCTCTTTGGAGCTTCCACATCCTTACTATAATGAGGTGACCAGAACTGAACACAATACTCTAAGTAGTTACAACATGACCTCTCTACTCCTGCACTCAATCCCCCATTAATGAAGACCAGCATCCCAAAGGCCTTCTTAGCTATCCTATTGACCCGTGTGGCAACCTTGAGGTATGGATTTGAACCCCAAGCTCCCTCTGTTCAACCACACTCCTAAGTAACTGCATATTAACCCTGTACTCAACCTTCTGGTTTTTCCTTCCAAAATGCATCACCTTGTACTTATCCAGATTGAACTCCATCTGCCACCTTTCCGCCCATCTGTGCATCCTCCTCAAAAACTTCAATTACACTCGTGAGGCTCTACCTTTCCTTCACAAAGCCATGCTAACTATCCTTGAGTAGAATGCACTTTTCCAAATGTTATAGATCCTATGAATCCTCTCCAATAGTTTGCACAACACTGATGCAAGAGTCACCATCTATAATTCCCAGGTTTCTCACTATTACCTTTTTTTAAACAAGGGGACTACATTTGCTATTTTCCAATCCCTCCGGCACCTCCCCTGCCTCCCAAGAGGACTGAAAATCATAGCTACTCCCCCCTGCTATCTCTTCTCTCACTTCCTACAGCAACGTGGGATACATCACATTCGGCCCCGTGGACATCAATCTTGATGTTTTTAAGATCCAAAACTTCCTTTTCCTTAATCTCTACATTGTCCAGCACACAAGCCTGTTCTATTCTAACCTCACCCTGATCAAGGTCCTTTTCTCTTGTGAATACTAAAGCAAAGTATTCATTTAGGTCCTCCGCAACCTCCTCCCCCCTCAGGCACGATTTCTTCTTTCTCCTTCAGCGGTCCTACCTTCATTCTCGTCATCGTTCTGTACTTCATATATACATAGAATGCCTTGGGGTTCTCTTTAATCCTACATGCCAATTCCTTCTCATGCCCCCTTCGAGCTCTCCTAAATCCTTTTTTAAGCTCCTTCCTGGTTACCACATACTTTTCATAAGCCCTCCAGGTTTCCTGCTTCCTACATCTAATATATGCTTCCTTCTTCCTTTTAACTAGTTGCATCAATTGTTTCATGAGCCACGGTTCCCTTTTCCTAACATCTTTTTGCTTGTGGCAATGGGACAAATCTCTCCTGAACCCAGCACAAGTGGTCCCTAAACTTACTCCACATTACTTCTGTGCTCTCACCCTTCAACAACTGTTCCCTGCCTCATCCCTTCGTAATTAGCCCTTCCCCTATTAATCACTTTCCCATTTTGTTTTTATCCTTTTCCATAGTTATACTGAAGCTCAGGGAGTTGTGGTCATTCTCACCATAGAACGAGAGGTCCATCACCTGACCCGTTTCATTACCCAGAACAAGATCCAGTATGGCCTCTCCTCTCGTCAGCCAGTCCACATTCTGTGTCAGGAATCGTCCTTGAACACGTCTGACAAATTCGGCCCCATCCATCCCTCTTGCAGTCAGGAGGTGCCAGTCAATACAGATAGACCCCAAATTGCGATGCTCTGACTTCCAATATTTGGAAGTTACCATCATCAGCGCCTGTTTTGAATAAAGGCAAGTTGGGGTATACCTGTATCAACACGATTGATTTTCCTTCTCTGAAGGAAATGCTTCCATCAATATATGGTTATATAGTTAAATCAGCACATGCAGATCGCTTCCCACCACCACCATCCCCGCTGAGCGTCATCATTTTGGTGCTCCTCTTGCAATGACACCAAGGAAACGTGCTTTGATGGGCCCAATCCGGATTTTAAAAAAAGGTGATTAGAAACACATGCACAGATTGATGTTGCTGGGGAGGGAGAGAGAGTGACAGTAATCTGTGCTTGTGTTCCAAATCACAAAGTAGGTTGCGAGGTTACACTACTGCCCCTAGTTACCCAGTGCCATGAAAAGATGGTGAGTGAGGGAGAGTGTATGCTGAGAGCATGGTCATCTTGCTCACCTTCCCACTAAAAAAATGGGGGGGATAGATCGGACGGTGGGAGGGAGAGGAAAGATGATTGTGTCTCCCTCCAGCGAGTTGCATGCAGCCTTTTTGGAACTGTGGAGTTCTTGGTTGCCAATGCACCATGGCCATGGGGATCAAACTGTAACATGTGAATAAAGGTTTTAGTGTCCTCTCCCCGACTACCCACACATCTGAGCTCCCAACCATGGGTCCTCAGTTCTGGAGGACGCAGATGTTTGCTGAAGAAAGCCAGCGGCCACCAACTTCCTTTGATCTGGTACTCCAGAATTCCGCCGATCACCGTTCCTGAGACATCCATTGTCAGGGCCATTGGAGCGTCTAATCTGGGATGTGCTAGGAGAACGGCGTCTGTCAGGACTACATTGGCCTTCACGAAGGCTTCTGCTGACTCCTCGCCCCAGGTGATGTCCTTCTCCTTGCCAAGGGCTGCATGATCTGGGCAGTTGAGGGGATGAACCTGCGATAGAAATTGATCATCCCCATGAATACCTGTAGTCCCTTGGTCATGTTGGGTCTGGGGAACTTTCCTATGGCCTCCATTTTATTGGGTAGCGGTGTGGCTCCTTCCCTAGTTATCATATGGCCCAGGAAGTCAATGGCCTCCAATCTGAACTGGCATTTGGTTGGGTTGATCGTCAGGCAGAACTTACTCAGTCGGGTGTAGAGGTTGCAGAGGTGCACTATGTGTTCCTGTTAGTTCCTGCTCGCCACCAGGATGCTGTCCAGGTGCATGAAGGTGCTGTCCAGTTATCGGCCCACTGCGTCCATGAGTCGCTGTGAGTCTGTGTGGCATTCTTTAGTCCGAACGGCATTTGGAGTAATGCAAAGAGGCTGAACGGGGTAATGATAATGGCCTTGGGGATATCATCGGGGTATACTTGGATCTGATGATATCCCTGCACGTGGTCCACCTTGGAGAAGATCCTTGCTCTGTGCAGGTTAGCTGCAAAGTTCTGGATGTGCAGCACGGGGTAGTGATTTGGTGTTGTTGCCTTGTTGAGCCAGCGGTAGTCGCTGCATGATCTCCAGCTTCCAGTTGCTTTGGGTACTGTATGTAGGGGAGAAGCCAATGGGCTGTCCGACCACCGTATGATGCCAAGCTTCTCCAGCTTCTTGAATTCCTTCTTCACCAGCTGGAGCTTTTCTAGAGGAAGGTGTCTTGCCCTTGCGTGGAGCGACAGGCCCTGGGTCAGGATGTGGTGCTATACTCCATGTCAAGGCATCACTATGGTGAATTGGGGGGTGAGCACTGCAGGGAACTCGGCCAGGACCCTGGTGTACTCGTTATCCGATCCCTGTATGGAGTGGAGCTGGAGTGCTGGGAGTCTGGCGTCTTTGAAGGATTGAAAAATCTTGATGTGGACCAGTCTCCTTCCCTTGAGGTCCATTATCAGGCTATGGGCGCGCAGGAAATCTGCCCCAAGAAGCGGCTGCTCCACTACGGCCAGAATGAACACCCACGAGAAGAGGCTGCCTCCCAAATGCAGTTGGACCTTGCAGGTACTGAAGGTCCAAATCGTGTTGTTGTTGGCAGCCCTCAGCATGGGGACCAACTGCCTGTTCCTGGTGTCCTGTCCTGATGGGGGACAGGACGCTGACCTCTATTCCTGTGTCCACGAAAAAACGTCATCTGATTGTCGGTCCCAAATGTATAGGAGGCTGTCTTGGTGGCCAACTGTTGTGGCCATTAGCGATGGCTGGCCCCTGGCATTTCCATGAAATGTGCATGGTAGCTTGCACCGGTGGGCTCCAGCACCCCAGCTCAGGTCCTACCTGATCTGGATGTATTAATTATCGTAAGTATTCACCCAATCTATTGGCTAGTGCCTTTACTAGAATTTTATAGTCTGCTTTCAGAAGTGATATTGGTCTGTATGATGAGGATTTTAGTGGATTTCTACCTTTCTTCGGTAGCACTGTAATTATAGCAGTTGAAAAAGTTTCCAGGAGAGTTTGGGTCTCCACCACCTGGACATTAAAAGAGGCTTCAACAAATCTTTAAGTTGTCTATAGAACTCAGGAGGGATACCATCTTACCCCGGGGACTAGCTTGTAAAGTACCTAAAGCTTTCTCTTTCTTCCCTTGTAAAAGGTGGATCTAAGTCATCCCTTTTTCTCTCTTTCAATATTTATTAAAAATTCTTCCATTTTGTTTTCATCTCCTACTAATTCTGCTTTATACAGTTTCATATAGTACTGTCCAAACATATTATTTATTTCTTTTTGATTATATGTTAAGTATCAGTTTCTGTTTCTATTGCATTTATCATTCTGCTTTTACCTGCCAAGATAACACTTAGTGTGCTCATTCTCCTAGCAAAAATATTTTTGTTTAGTTTTTAGTATCATTTTTTTCTGTTCTATACATATGTAGTGTATAAATTGTAACTGTTTATTCTCTAATGTTTTTTGTGCTCCTAATATCTGATATTCCTTTTCTAATTTTTTTATATCCTTCTCTAAGCCTTCTAATTCTCTCACATATTCTCTCCTAATATTTTTAGAAGAAATAATTTGTACCCTCAAGTAAGCTTTAAGTGTATCCCATATTAGAAGATTATTGTCAGTAGAAGGAAGATTGTTTTCACAAAATATTTCTATCTGTCTCTTAATAAATTCACAAACATCTTTCTTCTTTAGTAATGAAGCATTAAGATGCCATCTATACATACTTTCTTGCTTTTCCATGATCATAATAGTTTATGTTAACGGCAAGTGGTCTGATAAAAAATCTAGCCAAATACTTTGTTGTTACCAGTCTGTAACTGAGCAGACATTAAAAATATGTCAGTCCTTGCATGTGAATCATGTACCCTTGAATAGAATGATTAGTCTCTTTTTAAGGGGTTAAACTTCCTCCATATATCGATTAAATTTAAGTCCTTCATAAATGATAATTCAGTTTTGCAGCTTTCACCCTTGTTGTTCTCGCTGATTTGTCCAATATTGGATCTAAACAAAAACTGAAATCTCCACCAATCAATATATTTTGTCTTCCCCCTGTGGTTTTAAAAAAGATATCCTTCATAAAGACTTCATCGTCAGAGTTTGGGGAGAAAATATGCATAAATGTCCATGATTCTGCATAAATTTTACAATGTGCCATTACAAATCTTCCAGCTTAATTCATTAATGTCTCTTCTATTATTATTGATATATTTTTATTAATTAAAATCACTACATCTCTTGTCTTTGATCCAAATGAAGATGATATTACTTGCCCCCACCCATCCACTTTTTAATTTTGCATGTTCCAATTTGGTATGGTGTGTTTCTTGTAAAAAGGCTATATCTCCCTTTAATTTTTTTTAGGGATGCCAAGACCAGTTTTCTTTTCACTGTACCATTAATTTCATTAACATTAAAAGTAACAAATTTAATTTTCTATTCATATTTCTTTAAAGCAATATTTTTTAGCAATATAATTTCTTTGACTCGTTAAATAGCAAAGTGATCTTTCCCCTTTAAGAAAAAACACTCAATGTTCCCGCCCTGTTGATTACATATATGTAGAGCCCCAAAAGCTTGCAAAAAAAAATCTCGCAGGATCTCTTGAGGAAGCATTCCTGTAATTCTCCACTGTATCCTCTATTGAACCTTAAAAACTTATCTGAAGTGCAGTGGCATCACTGGGTGCAAAATCTCCTTTATAGTTTAACCCGTGTAATAGGGTGACAGCAAGTTCTGGCACAATATCTTTTTTTTGCTCTTATAAGTAATTAAATTTCTTTCTATTGCATAGTTATCAGACAAATAGTGAAATTATCTAATCTGATAATGTTTTGATAAGGACAAAAGAGACTGAATATTCTGGAATGTGGAACAAATTTTTTTTTAAGAATTAAGACAAGCAGCATCGATGGAAACAAAAGTTAATGTTTTGACCTGGCATGTTGTTCCATTGGCAGGGACCAATTCTAAAATAAAACCTAGTGTAATTTTATTGCTTCAGACCAAATTAAAAATAATGAAATATGTTAAATTGCAAGAGATTGACCTGTAAATAAACTTTTCATGGTAAAATATATAGCTCAACAAACATATATAGCTCAACAAACCTATATGTCCTGGAAGGTCTTCAAATTCTGGTTTGTTGGCAATCAGTTCTTCTTTTGTTGGAATGTTAATTCCCATATAACAAGGAAACCTTATTGGAGGTGAAGCCACTCGAATGTGTATCTATGAAAGCAAACTTATGAACTTTAGAAAAGCAAAACATTTTAGGATTTTTAAAAATGCTATATCATTTTTGAAGGCAAACAAAGCGCAGGGAAACTCTTCACAAACTCTACGTAAATTCTCACCGACTATTAGATGGTCCATAATACAACCCCATTAATGTGGTCATACCTTTCCCATTCCTTAGCTCCAGCCATTATAGCTTCAGTAGATGAGCCATCCAGTCTGTCCTATTTGAGCACAGCTGTGATATTTTTCCTAACAAGCAATGCCACTCCTACCCCTTTCTTCCCTCACATTGGACAGCACAGTTAGAGTAAAGATTAGAGCAACGCTATTATAGCATCAGCAACACAGGTTCAAATCCGGTGCCGTCTGTAAGGAGTTTGAACATTTTCATCACGTATGCATAGGTTTCCTCCCACACTTACACGTGTCCAGGAGGGGGAAGGTTGTAGGTTAATTGGGTAAGTGCGGCGGCACAGGCTTGTAGGCCAGAACAGCCAGCTACTGTGCTGTATGTCTAAATTTAAAATTTATATATCATTTAAAACAAAAGAAGCCCAGAACATTGAGCTACCTCCTGCAACCAAGAAAACAGATGAGGTGAAGGAAAGTCCCAAGGGATTCTACAGGTATATTTAGATCAAAATGATAGCATGGGACAAAATTGGTCCTCTTGAAGATCAAGTGGTGGGCTATGCATGGCTATCAAAGAAGTGAGGGAGATTTAAATAGTTTTTTTTTTGCATCTGTGAAATATGAATCTGGCATAGAATCTATGGAAATGATACAAATAAGCAGCAAGGTCGAGGAATGCATAAAGATTAAAAAGGAGGTGCATGCTGTCCTAAAGTGAATAAAGGTGGATAAATTCAAATGGCCTGACAAGGTATTCCCTTGGACCTTGAGAAGGCTTTTGCAAATATATTTAAAAAGTCCTTAGCCAAAAGAGAGGTCCCAGAGGATTGGAGGGCAGCTCATGTTGTTTCATTGTTTTTAAAAAAATCTCCAAAAATAATCCAGGAAGTTATAGGCTAATGAGCCTGGCATTGGTAGTAGGGAAGTTACTGGAAGGTATGCTAAGCGATTTGAATAGTCAGGGACTGATTAGGGATAGTCAACATGGCTTTGTGCTTGGTTATTCATGTTGAACAAATTTTAAGAGTCTTTAGAGGTTTTCAGAATATTGATGAAGGAAAGGCTATGGATGTTGTCTACATGGGCTTTAGTAAGGCATCTGACAAGGTCCCACATGGGAGGTTAGTCAAGAAAGTGATAGTTGATGATTACCTCAGACTGGAGGCCTGTGACTAGTGGTGTTTCTCAAGTTAGTGCTGGGTCCATTGTTGTTTTTCATCTATATTAATGATCTAGATCAGCAAGTTTGCAGATGACACCAAAAATTGGAGGTGTAGTGGAAAGGGAAGAAAGCTTTCAAGGTTTGCATAATGATATGGACCAACTAGAAAAATGGGCTACAAAATGGCAGATGGAATTTAATGCAGACAAGTGTGACATGTTGCATTTTGGAAGGACTAACCAAGGTAGGTCACATGGTGAATAGTACGGCACTGAGGAGTGCAGTAGAACAGAAGGATCTAGGAATAAAGATACACAATTTCTTGAAACTGGCGTCATAGGTAGATAGGGCCATAAAGAGAGCGTTTGGCACATTGTCCTTCATCAATGGAAGCATTGAGTATAGGATTTGGGATGTATGGTAAAGTTGTACAAGACACTGGTGAGGCCAAATTGGAATATTGTAGGTGACCTAACTATAGCAAAGATATCAATAAAATTGAAACAGTGCAGAGGATGGTGCCAGCACTTGAGGGACTGAAGTGGTGAATGCAGACTCAATTTTAACATTAAAAAAACATTTGGACAGGTTCATGGATGAGAAGGATATGGACTGGGTGCAAGTCAGTGGGACTAGGCAAAATGATTGCTTGGTACAGACTAGAAGGGCTAAAGAGCCTGTTTTTTTTGTGCTATGATTCCCTACAATTGGTACATTTTTTTTATTTTGAGAACAGTTCTTCTAATTAGATTAAAATATATTTAATGCTATGCATGGAGTATAATCACGCTCATTTTAAAAAACATCTTCCAAGGCGTTTGTTACTATTACCTCTTTGGCACCTGCTTCCTTTAGTACTTTAATGATTGGAGAAATTGTATTTCCACGCACAATCGAATCATCTATTAGCACAATCCGCTTTCCAGCAAAGTTATCACTCAGGGCTCCAAATTTTTGTGCCACTCCAAGTTGCCGCAGTCTTGTATTTGGCTGAATGAAAGTTCTGCCCACATAGCGATTTTTGCAGAGTACTTCTACATATGGTAGCCCAGCCTGTAAAGGGAATGAACAATATGAAAACTCCTGCACAAATTAACACCACCTTATTCTCAAAATGATTCCTGCTCTAACTGTTGGGAGGGGGAAAATAATTATTTTCTTGAGAATGTTGATCTCTTATTAGTTTGGGGAAACCTTTGCAAAGTTGAGTCACTGAAACCTACAAACAAAGCAGCCATGATACTGCAGTCATAGTCATACAGCATGGTACAGACTTTTCAGTCACACTAATCCAGGCTGAACAAGTCAGCATTCTGGGCTCATCCTATTTGCCTGCATTTGGCACATTATTCTTCTAAACTCTTTCTATCCATACATAGTCAAAGTGTAGGAAATCAAAATTAATTAGCTAACTTGATGTAGCAATGAGAACATTATTGGGACTGATAGGATGTATTGGTCGGCTTGGTAGATTTAAAAACAAGTCAGTAAACATGAATAAAGGTTGATTTTCAAATCATTGTGTGTACATCCAGTAAATGTAACAAAAGATCTAAGCTTTTAGCATTTGGATTCTTCACCCACTCCCCAAATGTGGCATTAGTGCCAAATATACATGAATTAAAATAGATACGATTAACTGATGCATGTATATTTTTAATAATTTTGAGGCCAAGTATACGAAGCTTATAATCACACATTATTAACAAACTGGCCCAGGATTTTGTACAAATCCTATAAACCAAACATAAAAAAAGATAACTAAGTGCCCAAGAATAATAAATTAATAATTAATCTGTTCTTATTTAAAAATCCATTTTAGTGCTATTACTGCTATTTAAGATTGGGATGTAGTGACAGCTACATAAACAGAAACTCACCACAAGACTCGGTTGAACTGATTTATTTGAATTTCGCGTGCGCCTCTTTAAGGCCAATAGGAGTTCCGCCCCACCTGGTGGTGATGTCATCACGTTGCCTGGGGCACGAGCTGTGGCCTAAGCCATGAGGTAATCAGTAAGCCCTGACGGCGCCATCTTCCTGCAGCTGCCCCTCCAGCGCGGCGATACAAGTGGGGCTGGTTCACCACAAGAGATGTGCGCCAACACACAACCCACCCCCCAGAACTGATTTACGCATCTTGCCGCTTGGGCAGCCGACCCCTCCGTTTGGGTTGAGCCGTTCTCACCAGTTGTTCCAGATCCATATGTGATGGTTTTAGTCTATCCATTGTACATAATTCCTCCCTCTTTCCCAATGTCCAAAGTAAAAGTCTTTCCAGAACGCTTCAGGAGCTTGTACGAGCCCTCATACAGCTGCTGCAGGGGGGGAAGCACGCGGGCCATGCCAGACGAAGACGAAATCCGATGAGGCCAGCTCTTTGGGGATGTTCGTCGGGTGTCTGCCGTGGTGGGTTGACGGAGGGGGCCAGTGAAGCGAGTCTGTTGCGGAGGTCCGCGAGTAGGGTTGGGTTCTCACCTTGAGTTGCACATCTGGTCCAAAGAACTCTCCTGGCAGCAACAGCGGTGCACCATAGATGAATTCCGCAGATGAAGCCTGGAGATCCTCCTTCAGGGCGTACGAATGTTGAGCAGGACCCAAGGCAGTTTGTCTGTCTAAGTGGGTCCTTTAAGTCACACCATGAGGGCCGCCTTGAGGTGGCGGTGGAAGCATTCCATGAGCTTGTTGGCCTGGGGATGATAAGTCATGGTGTGATGGACAGGAGTTTTACCAGTGGCACCTAGAGGGTATAAGTGAACTGAGTGCTCCATCGCTGGTCATATGCGCCGGGATGCCAAACTGGGTGACCTAGTTAGCGAGCAGGGCTCTAGTGCAGGACTTGGCGGAAGTGTCTTTCAAGGGGATGGCGTCGGCCACCCCGTCGTCTGGTCGACCACAGTCAGTAAGTAGCGGGCGTCCCTGGGGGCGCCCACTATGTTGATGTGGATATGGTCGAACCTTCTGGCTGGCAGGTTGAAATGCTGTACAGGGGCTCTGACATGGTGCTGGACTTTAGAGGCTTGGCAGTGCCTTGCCACTTGGGCCACTTGTTTCTTTAAGCTGTGCCAGACGAAGCAGTCCGCCACCATGCGTACCAATGCTTTGATGGAGGGGTGGCCCAGGTGGTTGACCATCTAGAATGCCTCTTGTCTCCATTGTGGGGGTCAATTTGGTGAGGGGAGCCTGTTGAGACATCACACAGTGACATGTCATGACTGCCCAGTAGCTTCAGGTCCTCTAGGGGCAGGCCGGTGATGTCTGTTCGGAAAGCCCGCATCTCTTTGCCCCTTTTTGGGCCTGAGCTAATTGAGCGTAGTCCAGGCTGGGGGATATGTTGTGGTTGGTGGGCCTTGAGAGCGCGTCAGCGACAACATTGTCCTTACCCGCCTGGTGTTGAATGTCGGTAATGATATAGGAAAGGTGTTGCCACAGCGAAGGCCTGAGTGAGTGGCTTATGGTCTGTGAATGCAGTGAAAGACCTGCCCTCCAGAAAATAGCAGAAGTGCCTGATGGAAAGGTACAGGGCCAGACACCATATTTCAGTTTAGGGAGGTGTCAGAGATGGTGGCTGAAAAACGCTAGCGGGTGCCACAGTCCATCGACCAATTTCTTGAGTACGCACCCAATGGCTGTGGCAGATGCGTTCTCTGAGAGGGCTGTATGGGTGTCAGGTCATGGGTGGGCCAGTAGGGTGGTGCTAGCGAGGGTGTTTTTGGTTCGGGCAAAAGCCGCTATGCCTTCTTTCGTCCACTTGGGTGTCTTTTGTTTTGCCGGTATTAGAGTGAACAAGGTGGCCCTTGGGATGAAACAATGGTAGAACTTAACTATCTTGGTGAACTCCTGCAGGCCCTTGAGGGGGTTGGCTTGGGGAACTGCTTTATAGCCTTGATCTTGTCCAGCGATGGTGCTGCCCCATCCGCAGTGGTGGTATGGTCCAGAAACTGTAGCGACTCCTTCCCGAACTGGCATTTGGCCATGTTGATGGTGAGGCCAAATTCCGTCAGGCGGGCGAACCGTGCACAGAGATGGGTTTTGTGCTCGTTGTGATCCCGACTGGTGATGAGAATATCGTTGAGGTAAAGGAACACAAAATCCAGGTCCCCACCCACTGCATCCATGAGCTGCTGGAACGTTAGGGTTGTATTCTTCAGACCAAAAGGCATCTGCAGAAATTCGAAGAGGCCAAAAGGGGTGATGATGGCAGTTTTGCCGATATCATCAGGGTGGTCGGGGATCTGATGGTAGCCCCTGACTAAATCGACCTTCGATAAAACTTTGGCGCTATGCAAGTTGGCCGTAAAGTCTTGTATGTGGGGGATGGTGTATTGGTCAGGCGTGGTTGCGTCGTCGAGACGGCGGTCGGGGAAGCACATTCAGATCTGCTCTGGTCTCCACCAGAAAACGCTGTCCACTGGTTTTATCTGTTATATGCAGGAGGCTGTTCTTGTGGCCAGCTGTCGCAGCCATTAACGGCAGTTGGTCTGATTGTTTCCCTGGTATGAGCAGGACTGTCGGCACATGCGGGCTTGGGCTCCCCAGCTTTGGTGGTAGAAACACCAGGTAGTTTGGTGCTCCTCCGGCCGCTGCTTGGGGGCAGTCTGTGGTCGACTGGGTCCAGGGCGGGTGACCTGACTCAGGGCAGCTTTGTTCTCTTGCTTGGTTCTCCACAGTACATTGGTGCGGGCTGCGACTTTCCATGGGTCCGAGAAGTCCTCATCCACCAGTAGGAGTTGGATATCTTCTGGCATTTGCTCTAGGGAGGCCAGCTCGAACATCAGGCCGGGTTGGTGGCCCTCTGCCAGTGTGAGCATCTCATCCATTTGAGTGGACGGAGCTCTGTCCCCCAGGCCATTGAGGTGTAACAGCCTGGTTGCATGTTGCCAACAGGAAAGGCCGAAGGTGCCAAGGAGTAGGGCTTTGAGAGTGACATATTTACCCCCCTCTGGTGGGCTGTGGATCAGGTCATCCACTCTGGCCCCAGTTTCTTCGTTGAGGGTGCTCACCATGTGGTAAAACATCTTGGAGTCAGAAGTGATGTGTCTGAGGTGAAAATGCGCCTCTGCCTGCCCGAACCAAGTGTGTGGGTGATGCGTCTGGGGTGGGGCGGGGGGGGGTTTCACCACCACAGCACTGATCGCCATCGAATCCATGCTTGGAGACCAGATAAATGTCTGGGCTCTGCGGGGTCACCAATATAGCGGCAGCTACACAATCAGAAACTCACAAGACTCGGTGGGGTTTCAGTTGAACTGATTTATTTGAATTTTGCGCGCGCCCCTTTAAGGCCAACGGGAGTTCTGCCCAACACAGAGGTGATGTCATCAAGTTGCCTGGGGTGCGAGCTGTGGCCTAAGCCACGAGGTAATCAGTAAGCCCCGACGGCGCCATCCTCCTGCAGCTGCCCCACCAACGCAACGATACAAGCGGGGCTGGTTCGCCACCAGAGATGTGTGCCACCACAGGGAGTACTTATTTATAGATGATTGAACTGAAATTCAATCCACAGGACATGATTGAATTTTGTGGGTGACAAAGAACATTGTAACACATTGTAAAGGAGTTGAAAAGTTTGCCAAAAGACTGACGAAATGCTAAAACAGATTAAATTAAATTCAAAGGAAGAAATTTGCTTTTTGAAGAGGATAAATAGTGATGACACAAACTATATTGTACAATTTTAAAAGATACAGGAAAAAGAGATCAAAAGAGTTTATTCACATAATGCTTTGCGGATAGATGGACGATTCAAGGCTTTTAAAACGCATACAAAATCCTTGGTTTCATTGATAAAGACGAAACACCAAAAAAAAGACATATACTAAATGTTCAGAAAATCCCAGATTTTAATCCTGTATTAATTTCTGTGAACTTCACTTTTAGAAGGGCTTAGAAAGTGCAAAACAGATTAATAGAATGGTATAAAAAGGTAAAGGTTCCATTATTGTCACATAATGGATAAGAGACTAAGATAATAAGGAGAGACTGATGTAGCTAAAGGTGTTCTCTTTAAAGCCAAGCAGTTAAAGGATTTAATTCCAGTACTCAGAATTATTAATTTTGGTAAGGTTAATAAGTGGAAATTGTTTCTCATGATGACCATAGGACACAAATTTAAGGCAACCAGTAAAGGATCCAGGTAGTGACAATACAAAAAAAACCATTTTAAATAAAAGAGTTATATAGCAACAGTGCACTTTCAGTGAAAGTTCTTTTGATTCAGTATGTTTCCGATTATCTGAAAACCACTCAACCGAAATTTTCAGATATCCAAAATTTTTTTCAGTGGTAACATGATGTCACAAGTTGGAAAAAAAAATTCACCCAATGTGCTCATGGGAGGGGGGCTTTGATACACTGTTAGAACCAGTTTGGTAACATCAGTGAGTGACTGGAGAAAGTTGGTGAAGTCAGGCAGCACATGGAGAGATTGTCTTTGTTTCAGGTAACTCCCTCCCCTCTCTTTCCATTTCTTCTTTACCCTACACTGCACATGAAATTCTGTTGTCCCAGCATCATCAAGGGGAGCGGTTACCTGGGCAGGAGTGGGGACCTCAGGCTGCCTGGCAGGATCAGTGACGGCTGTGGGGAGGTGTTGGGGATCAGCGATGGCGCCAAGAGCAGGGACCTTGGGCACCCAGGCAGGATCGGCGATGACAGTGGGGAGGTGTCGGGATTGGTGATGGTGACAGGAGCAAGTTCCTTGGGCTCCTGGGCAGGATCAGTTACGGCAATGGGGAGGGGTTGGGGATCGGCGATGGCTGCATGAGCAGGGACCTTGGGATCCCAGGCAGGATCGGCGATGACAGTCGGGAGGTGTCGGGGATTGATGACGGTGAAAGGAGTGGGTTCCTCGGGCTCCCGAGCAGAATCGGTTATGGCAATAGGGAGGGGTTGGGGATCGGCGACGGTGACATGAGCAGGGACCTTGGGCTCCCAGGCAGGATCAACAATGGCGGTGGGGAGGTGTCAGTGATCGATGACAGTGGTGGGGAGGTGTCACGGATATTCTGCTTAAAGCCACTTCTCAGTTATCCAATAAATGCAATTATACATAGATGTGTAACCGATGCACATCCGGTTCTGAGCTATTCGAATATTCGGAAACGTACTATAGTACCATTCTGAAAATTGGATAGTTCCAAACAGCTGGAACTGCTAAATGGCCTGCTCCCTGGTCTTGCAGTTCTACAAGAATAACTGCACTTCCCTTGTTCACTGGTTTAAGTTTCTGGAGCTCTCCACATACCTCTTGCGCGTAACCAAGGGCCGCTGGAGTTGCTGATTCTGGAACTGTGCTGACTAGGTCGGCGTCAACAGGTGCCTCAATAGCAAGTTGTCGACCACAACGCTGCCTAACTGTATACACCATCTGTCCTTATGAATCAAAAAATTATTACATTAATATTGGAAAGCCACACTGAAAAGTATAAAATCAAGCAAGAACAAAATAGAGATCACTTTTTTTGCTTCAACTAAAACAAAAAAAGAAATAATTTTTTACATTGAAAGTACAAGTTTTAATAATCTGAGGTCTATAAACAAGGTATCATGGTGACAAATTAAAGTGCAATGTTGTATTTATAATCTCACTTGTAAGTTTCAAAGTAACGAGAGCCAAAATATAGCAGACAGGTTGATTCCATTTTGCAGCTTTGAATGGTTTCAAGGTCAATTTGCAATTATGCAAATGATCTTTATTACAAAGTTTCAAAAATGCTTCATTTTATAATTACAACAACATTGAAGATTTATTAAATGCAAATTAGGTTTTGTTTTACAACAGGATCCATGTGAAAACTTCTCTCATGTAGACAATTAACTGGGAACCTCACAGCGTTAAGTGTTTGATCAGGTGGAATTTCTAAATTGTGCCCATGGAAGTTTTTTCAAACCATATATAGATGACACAATTAGAGAGGGTGCAAGACTAGACTTCATCTTGGAAAACATAGGAAAGATTGCTGTAGGAGAGAACTTTGAGACCCGTGAACATCACTTCATTAGTTTAAAAGTTATGGGAAAAGATAGGACTTTTTCCACAAATACCAGTCATAAATTGAGGCAAAGCTAATTTTGAGGGCATTAGATGGAAGCTTTCTATGATTGAGAGAGACAATTTGCAGGTAAAGGGACCAATGCTAAGTCAGAGGCTTTTCAAAGAGAAATAGTGAGAATTTGCATTTTAAAGTAGTAACGAGAATAGCAAGGAACATTCCATTGAATGTGTTGATAATTCAGCAAGGCTAAAGGTGATTGTGAAGAAGAAGAACAACAACTCCATATTTGACAAAGACAGTAAAAGACAATTAACTATTGGGTAAGGGACACGACCCACTATAACGAATCCCAAAAAACATCTTAAGAAACATACTTGTATGGAAACATCTGTTTGAATATTATGAAAAGCTGGAAATTTTTATGTAAATATATGCAATTTGTGAGCCGCATGGCAGACTGACTAGTGATGAGGTTAGCTACAGGTGGCAGTGCCTCTTGCTGTAACGGAGTTCTCATACTTTGCAAAGCAACAATAAAGCACTTGGCATCTGTATCTGCATTCATTTGTCAAGTATTTGCAGGTCAACTTTAACAATCGGGTGAATTCAGGGAAAACATGGTCCTGTTAGAATGAAGGGCAAGGTTGGAACGATGCGGGAACTCTGGATGACCAGAGATACTGAGGTTCTGATCAAGAAAAAGGTGGCATGTGTCAGTGAAAGAGATTACATCAAGTGAAATTTTTGAGTATAGAAGATGTAGGAGTTCACTTTAAGGGGAAAATCATGAGGGAATAGAAGGCGTATGAGATAGTTCTGGCAGACAAGGGAAAGGAGAATTCCAAGAGATTAAGTATATTAAGGGCAAAAGAATGAAACACAAAAATATGCAGGCGCTGAGATTGTACAAAGAATACAGAAATGCTGGAGGAACATTGCAGGTCTTGCAGGTAAAGAAATATAACTGATGTTTTGGGCCTGAGCCCTTCTCCAAGGTATCTTTTTTTCATGGACCAAGTGAATTTGACATTGGGGTGGAAGTTGTATAACCTGGACAACCTCATCATGTGTGTATGAGGCAGCACCAAAGTAGTCGTCAATGAAGCTGAGGAAGAGTTTAAGAGCTTTGTCTCTGTAGGTTTGTGGCACGGATTGCTCTACATAGTCCACAAAAAGGCAGGCATAGCACAGGCTGTGCAGAGACTTATAGTGATGAGTCAAACGACAAGGACCAACGTGGTAGGCTGCTCAGGCAGGTCAGATTGCATGGGCTTCAGGGTGAGCTGGCCAACTGGACAGAGAATTGGCTTGATGGTTGGAGATGGAGAGTAGTAGTGAAGACTTGTGACCAGTGGTATGCTGCCAGAATCGGTCCTGGTCCACTGGCTGTTATCTATATTAATGATTTGGAAGAAATATAGATAACATGGTTAGCAGGGTACAGATGATACCAAAACTTGTGGGAAAATGAGCCAAAGAATGGCAGGTGGAATGGAAATGGCCTAGAGAATGTTATCGAACAGACAGACCTACGGGTACATAGAGTTTCTAAAAATGGTAACATAGGTAGAATTGGTGAAGAACATGTTGGGCACACTTGCCTTCATCAATCAGGGCAAGGTGTACAGGAACAGGGATGGCATGTAACAATTAGACAAGAAGTGGGATAGACCACACTTGAAATACTGTGCGTAGTTCTGATCACCGACCAACAGGAAAGATATAATTAAGAAAGAAAGGATGCTAAAAAGATTCACAAGAATGATAGTAGGACCGTGGGCTTGAAATACAAGAGGCAGTATAAGTGTAGACTTTTTCCTCAGTATATAGGAAGCTGAGGGGAGGATTTTAACAAGGTTCATAAAATCATGAGGGATGCAAATAAAGTAAATAGTCATCATTTTTTTTCCCCAGGAAAGAAAAATTTAAAATAAGAGACCAAAGAATTAAGGTCAGTGGAGAAAAATTTAAAAGGGATCCGAGGGATACATTTTTCATATGGATGTAGGGGGGGGGGGGGGGGGTATAGGAAATGAGCTGCCACAGAAAAGGCTAGAATGGGTAAACTTGTAATGTTTAAAAAACATTTGGGGAAGTACATGGATAGGAAAGGTTTCAAGTGATGTGGGCTGGGCGAAGGCAAATGGACGAGCATAGGTAAGCAACTTGGTCAGCATGAAAAATGGCTGAAGGACTAGTTTCTGTAAAATTCTCATGATTTAAAAAATTAAAAGCAATCATCCAAAGAATTCAGTTAAACATTCATAATTACCTTCAAATATGGAGTCAGATCTGGCAAAGTAGACATACTCAAAGATACAAAATGCAGGTGGATCTCCCCCAGTCCTTGGTACAATATCAAGTGTTTGGATTCCATTCTTAGAGATCTGTACTATTTCTCCTGGTAATATTTCCCGAAAATATCTAGAAAAGTAGAAGAGTGTTACTTCCAAAGTAATGCTTAACATCAACACTCCAAACTTCATATAAAGTTTATAAATGGCACCAAGGCAGTAATATTAAATATTAGTTAAGGACATAAAAATGTATTCCTGAAAACTAGCTTCATTAACTGTTCTCAGCTGCTTAACAACAGCTTTGAGCATGTAACCTTGCATGATGTACATATGCCTGAGATTAGATCCAAAGTTAATTTCATAATCATTATTTATATTCAACTGCATTTTCCAGATTACAGGTAATCCCAAAAACATCAAAATCGGCCTGTCATCTTGACAATGAAGATGCTTAAGCCCACAAATATTTTTCTTTTTAAAATTTGTATACAATTCATATAATACCTACATCTGGGTCATTGATAAGAGTAGTGAAGAGAAACCAGTTCAATAATGATCCTGAGTGATAACCATTGTTAACTCTTGGACAAGTTCAACATAGTTAATTATTATCCAATCAATATGCTCTCAATTATCTAAAAAAAAAGTTTGTCAAATATTATCCAATGCAATTTACTCATAAATGCACTTTGGTTTTCATCAAGACCATGCCTTGCTTCAAGTATGGATTAAAAGCAATAATTCCAGAAGAAAGTTAATACTAGCATCCATTCACATAAAAGATGCATTTGACAGAGTGTGGCATTAAGGAGCCTGGCAAAATGCAAGTTGTGTATCCAAAGAAAAACAGCCTAACTGTTAGTGTCACACCTCACGTAAAAGAACATGGGTATGGTTGTGGAGATCAATCAACCTAATTCCAGGATTCCACTACAGTTCCTTAAGGCAGGGTCCTAGCCTCTCTGCCAATTATGTAAGGCTGACTATCAATAATTATGTAATGTTCAATTCCATTTTCGAGTCCTCAGCAAATGAAATAGTCCATGCCTGAAACCAAAGCCCACAACTCTTGAAATTATCTGAACAAATCTTTAATCATCTGCCCAGCCCACCCTTATGATAGCAGGTTAGGGTATCCTTTGCTCTGAGAATGGGTCAGTTGGTGTGGGCGAGAGAGGCAGATTCAAGCTGTGGAAATACATCTCAGCACAAGTTCTGTCTTTAAACCCAGAGGGCCTCTAATTCCAGTGCTGTTTCCAAAAATTCCCATTTACAGGAACAGACTACCAAAGAATAGATCACCTTACATAAAAAATGAAAATACTTCAAATGATAACATTCTACTTTTGTCACAGTTATAGTAGGCTATACATGAACTACCCTGCTATGACAGTTACCTGATAGATTAGTAACACAGGAGCAGTCTAAATATTCAACACAGTCTCATCCCCATTTACAAGTTTGAAATCACATCAATGTACAATGGAATATTTATAATCTGCTAACACATAAGCAGTCATGTAACATACAAATGCGAAGCAAATACAAGCACCAGGCACAAGTAAATTGCAAAATAATGAAGGTATGTTTGTATTAAAATCCCTTACCCCTGTAATAAAGCCTTACCTAGCTCCAATAGATTGGAAACAACACGATTCAGAGGAAACTATCCATCCTTCTGTTTCTGTTTCAATACCCGGTTTTCCTCGATTTAAATGAAAAACCACAAAATCATCCAAAGATCTTGAGCATTTTTACATAATTAATTTCAACTGCAAAAAGATTTGATGTGAAACCACTCCTATATTTAAAAGACAGTAATTTGCCTGTCAGATGAGTAAATAACATAACTGCTTTTCTGAGCTTCCCCAACTGTCAGCCCTTTTTTAATCACCTGTGCAGCAGAGGTGCAGATATCAGGAGGCCCTTTATTGACTATAGTTCAGCATTCAACACCATCATCCTCTCAAAACTGATCAGCAAACCCCATGACCTCTGCCTCAATACTCCACTATGTGATTGGCTCCTGGATTTCCTCACCTCCAGACCACAATCAACGTGTATCGATTGACCAAAACATCTCCTCCGCAATCTTCTTCAGCACTAGTGCACCACAAGGCATTTCCTGGAAGAAAGCACGTCAGCAATTCTCCTTCCTCGGCAGCTTGCGGAGATCCGTCAGGACATCGGAAACTTTTACAGATGTGCAGTGGAAACTGTGATGACTGGCTGCAGCACAGCTTATGGGGGCTGCCAACATCTCTGAGCAGAAAGGTAGTGGACACAGACTGGTGCATCAGAGGCAAAACTCTTGCCACCATCGAGAAAATCTTCATGGAACGCTGCCGTCGGAGAGCAGCAACAATCAACAAGGATCCATACCACACAGCCACATGCTCTGTTCTCTCTCCTGCTATGAGGAAAGAGGTATAGGTACCACCAGACATGCTTTCTTCAGGTTCAGGAAAGATCCATTGAGGTAGTGACTCCCAGGAATTTAAATTTGCTCACCTTTCTCCACTACTGATACCCCCAATGATCACTGGATCGGACACCTCTGGTTTCCCTTCTGTATCCATACTCATGGCCATTTTTTAATACAGCCCACTATGTGACATCATCAGCAAATTTGTAAATGGAGTTGTTGCTGCACCAAGCTATAGAGTCATAAGTGTAA
Source organism: Narcine bancroftii (assembly GCF_036971445.1). NCBI lineage: Eukaryota > Metazoa > Chordata > Chondrichthyes > Torpediniformes > Narcinidae > Narcine > Narcine bancroftii. The sequence continues at coordinate 99,071,991 of NC_091471.1, read as the reverse complement.
ACTGAATAGAGCAGGGAGCTATGTACGCAACCCTGTGGTGCTCTGGTGACGATGGAGATTTTGGAGGAGACGTTCTTTCCAATCTGCAATGATTAGAATCAGGATTTATTGTCCTGAATTCATGAAATTTGTTGTTTTGCGGCAGCATTACAGGTGCAAAATTGCTATAAATTTTGTTTTTTTAAAATAAATAAATTAGTGCAACAAAGAGTAAAGTGAGATCGTGTCTGTGGTTTACTGTCCATTCAGAAATCTGAGGGTAGAGGGGAAGAAGTTGTATCGCCTTCAGGCTCCTGTACCTCCCTCCTTATGGTAGAAATGAGAAGAGGTCATGGTCTGGGAGGTGAGGGTCCTTGAAGATAAGAGACTGCTTTCTTAAGATGCCGCCTCTTGAATAATTCCTTGAAGGAGTGTAGATTGATGCCCATGATGGCACCACCAAGTTCACAACACTCTGTCGTATTTTCCTGTCCTGTGCATTGGCACCTTCGTACCAGACAGTGATACAACCAGTCAGAATTCTCTCCACAGTTCACCTAAAGAAATTTGGACGTCTTTGGTGACATACCAAATCTCCTTAAACTCCTCACAAAGTATAGCCGCTGGCGTGCCTTCTTCGTGATTGCATCAACATGGAAGGCCCAGAATCGATCACTGATGTTGACACCCAGGAATTTGAAGTTCTTAACCCTTTCCACTGCTGACCCCTCAATGAAGACTGGTTTATGTTCCCGATTGCCCCCTCCTTAAGTCTACAATCAGTTGTGACTGCAAGGTTGTTGTGACATCACTCAACCAGCTGATCTATCTCACTCCTGTACATTTCCTCATTGCTGACTGTCATTCTGCCGATGACCATGGTATCTTTGGCAAAGTTCGCATATGAATTATGCCTAGCCACACAGTCATGGGTGTGGAGAGAGAAGAGCACTGGGCCAAGCATGCATCCTTGAGGTGCGCCTGTGCCGATTGTCAGTGAGAAGAATTGGTGTCTGGAAGTGAGGAAATCCAGGATTCAATTACAGAGTGGAGATTTGAGGGGATGTTGATGCTGAATGCTAAACTGTAGTCAATAAAGAGCATCCTGATGTGTGTACTTTGCTGTTCAGGTGTTCCAGGGTTTTGTGTTAAACCAGTAAGATGGCATCTGCCATAGATCTGTTGCTGCAGAAGGCAAATATGAACAGATCCATGCTGCCGCTTCAACATCAGTCTCTCAAAACACTTAATCATTGTAGACATGAGTGGTCCTGGTCAGTAGTCATTTAGACAGGTTTTCATACTCTTCTTAGGCACAGGTACGACGGAAGCAGTTTGAAAGAGGATGGTACTAAGTTCTGTCAGAGTTACATGTTGAAGTTATCCATGAATATATTGGCCATTTAGTCATAACAGGTTTTCAGTACTTGGCAAATACTCCATTCGGTCCAGATGCTTTCCTTGGATTCACTCTTCTGAAATTAGCCCATGGGTAAACTTTGAATACTTTATTTTAAAATTTTAAAACCACAATACAGAAAAATATATGTGGATAATAACAAAAAACTCCAACCTCCCTCTCCCTCCCCACTAATATTCGCTCTCCATCCCCCTATATCTACCCACTAAAGAAAGAAAAGAAGGAGATCATCAATTATATATATAAAACTACTTGGCTATGAAACCAAGATGTCTCACTGGAACAGATTGAGAGTTCAAATCTTCAAACCAAGAATTTTCAAATATGGGCTCCATACTTTTACAAAAAGAAAAATGATATTTGTCTTTCAAATTATATGTAATTTTTTCAAGAGGGATACAAGATTTCACTACAGTATGCCATCTTAGCATTCCTAGAGCTGAATCAGATTTCCAAGTAATAGCCAAACATTTCATAGATATAGCCAAGGCTAAAAATTCAATTTGATACATAGTCAATCTTAATCTTAAAGCAAGCGTCTTACTATCTCCTAATAAAAAAAACATTGGATCAAACGGAAGTTTAACTTTTAATACTTTTTCCGAAAATAATTTTAGCTTGTATCCAAAAGTTCTTAACTTAAGGACAGATGGGTAATCTTTGGATATTGACAGTTGAGAATCATCAGGGGACATGGGGTACACAGAAGTTTTTCCCTGTTATGTTAGTCTACATCTATTCCCTCAAATTCTGACTCTATGCTTCTCATGTGAAAAGGGAGATTTGTGTTTTCATCCATTCTAAATATTAAAGTGTATTTTAATATTTTGTATCCACAGTGGTTCTTGCTTTGGCCATTGGCTTACTCCTTAAGTAGTTAAGTTGCATGGAGGATGAATACTTTATTAAGTTTTATACCAGTGTCATCTGGGCTATTTTCTCAATTTCTTTATTTTCTTGTCCCAAGATTCCCACAACAGCTACTACAATGTTGCCACTCCTTCTTAGGTGACTAATCAGCCCTCTCCTCCATGCCATGGATTAAGCTACTCATTGGGATTGGCAGTATTCATCCAAAGTGGAATCTCATATTGACTAGCCATGAATTCACCACATTCTGTATGATACCCAGGACATGGTATATATTTTTGAGCTTCCTCACAAATTAGACATTTTATGAAGTCATAATACTCCAAATTCTTTCATCAGTCAATGAAACATCACAGCCGATAGTGGATTGGAAAGACAACGAGTCCAAGTATATTCTCATGAACAATTTTTGTGTGTGTATACAGTCATAAGAAATAGGAACAAGAGGGGGGGAAATATCATGTGATGTAGTGGAGGAAGGAGGTGGCCTCCTGAGACTCCCAGATAATTATAAAAGGAAAATAATTTTCAGTAATTTAAACAGGAAGGAAGAATATATCTGAAGTGCCAGTTGATGAAGTAGACAAAGATGATGCAGTCAAACAATATTCATGGCTTTTATTAGCAGAAAAGTATGGTACAATAATGAAAGACAATGGGTGCATACACAGTTATTCCTAAGTGGAGTGTCTTTAACGGTAGAGATAATGCACAACCAATGTTAGAACAGCAAGGCTCGCCAGAGGGGAGCCAAGCAGCTTAGCAGAGATTCACCACAATATCTTTATTGTGAAGATGCCAAAAAAGAATCAACAATTGTCAGCAACTTTGAGCTCCCAATGAGAAGCACATTTTTCAATGGAAGAGGGCCTACTTACAAGAAGAAGCTAGGGGTTGTGGTTTGTTCTGCCACCCATGCAGACAACCTGATGCCTAGGAGGAATGATGGAACGTTTTCAGCATTGGAATCAAGAGACCTTATGGAGACTGGGCAGGAGAACTCAAAAAGGCAATTCGGAGACTGATCAAAGTACAGAAGAAGAGGATGAACTGGTAAATGTTAAACAAGTGAGTCGTTAAAAAAGTTAAAGTACAAACTAAAGGAAAATATACTGATGAAGATATAATGAAAGTACTTTTATTGAAAGATTAGAATACTAACAAGAAACTGGATCATATTTTAAAAGTAGTGACCAGACTAGAAACAGAAATTAGGATTTTAAATGAAAGAGTGACAGAAGTGGAAGAAAAAAATGGATGAAACTATGGAAAGAGTGGTTAAAGTGGAAAAAGAATTAAACAAATGGGCTGCAGAAAAACCAAAAATATTGGAAAAGATGGATTCTTTAGAAAATTTTACTAGATGTAATAATGTTAAAATAGTGGGACTCAAAGAGGGAATGGAGGGGATAAATCCCATCTGCTTCTTTCATGAATGGTTACCAAATGTCCTGGGAGTACAAAATGTCAGAGCAAAGATAGAAATTGAGAACGTATATAGATTCAGGAATGAATCAAAAACCACACTCTATATTAATTAGATGTATGAAATTTAATGATGATGAAAAAATATAAAGGGCTGCAGCAAAAAAGGTTAAGGAGAGAGAAGGAAAACCACTAGAAGTTGAAGGCAAGAAAATATTTTTTTTTATCCTGATATAAGTGCTATGCTAATATTGTGTAGAAAGGAATTTAATCCACTGAAGAATACCCTTTGGGGAAAAAAAAGGTACAAATTTGTGTTGCGTCAACTAGCCAATTTAAAAATCATGATTCCAAAATGGACAAAATAAGTTTTTTTACTGATATTGAAAAAGCAAAAGAATTTTGTTAACAAATTAGCAACTTTGAAGCAAATTGAAAGAAAATGAGAGAACTTTAATTCTTTAAAACTGAATTATGATACAATTTCTTTCTGTGTATTTGTATTTGTTTAATATTAATCCTTTTGAAAAATGAAGGTAATTTTTTAAAAATTGTTTGTGTGGGTGTTCGGGAGGCTAGCCTCCAGAATTCATGCATATGCGTTTGTTAGTAGGTTTCCCCACCACACATAAAATAAAAGGGGGTGGTGTAATTTTGCATTTCCATTAAAGGGAGGGTTTCTCACTTTTTTTTGAGACTTCATATATTCTTTTTGGGAAGGGTTGTTGATATTGGGTCCTATGTTCGAGAGAAGTAGATAGAAGGAAAGGTGTGAAACAAATATAATGATAATAAGGATTTTTTTTGTATGGAATATGATAACTAAAGATTTTAAGTAATGTTACAAATTCTGTGTTACTTTTCTATATTTTTGAAATTCACACATTTTTTAGATCTGGTAAAAAGGGAACAAGATAGCTTTTGTTTTGATACTAGTCCTAAGATTTTTTCTATTCTTAATAATATTTTTTTTCTGCAGGTGGGGGGTGGATAGAATAGGTTTGGGTTTTAAAGTCACATCTAATATGGTTTATATGATAATATTGTACAATAAGTTTTGAATATCGTTGAGTAGGATTTGGAATTTATGATTTATATAATTATATTGAATATGGATGAATGTATGACTTAAAAACTTTAACATTTAAAAAAGGAGTGAGAGGAGGCCACCTGGCCTGATAAGTCTGCTCTGCCATTCAATAAAATCATGGCTAATCTGGCCACAGTCTCAGATCCACTTACCCATCATTTCCAATAAACCCTTAATTCCCCTATTCTTCAAAAATCTAACTGTGACTTGAATATAATCAATGAGGCAGTCTCTCCTTCTTCCTTCAACAAAGATTTCTACAGACTTACTACCTTGGGAGAAGCAGTTCCTCCTCATCTTGGTCTTACATTTACTCCCATGAATCTTGAGACTGTGTCATCTAGTTCTAAACTCATCTGCCCATGGAAACAACCTTAGTTTCTATTGTATTTATTCCTTTCATAATTTTGCTTCTCTAAGATCCCCTTCATTCTTTTAAACATTAGACTCCTAGACCACTCAATCTCTCCTCCTAAGATCACCCCTTCAGTCAACTTGATGAACCTTCTCTGCACCGTCCCCAAAATTAGTGTATACTTTCTCAAGTAAGGAGACCAGAACAGCACACAATACTCCAGTTGCTGCCCCACCATTACCCTGCATTGTTCCAGCAGAACCTCTTTGTTCTTAAACTTAATCTCCTCAGCAATGAAGACCAACATTCCATTTGCCTTCTTGATTACTGCCTGTATCTGCAAACTATTTGCGATTCATGCAGAAGAACTTGCAGGTTTCTGCGCACAACAGCTTTCTGCAAGTTTTCACTGAGCACTCTGCACTTTTTCACCATTGATATCAAGTAATTCAAGTCACAAAATTTGAATTTTCACTCTTTCCAATAGCACTTATTGATCCTGATTCCCAATGCTGCTATTATCATAGAGCTCAGGAAATAATCGTAAGATAATCATTAACATAAGATTTCATAAATCTTATCATAGATCTCAGGAGCAGAATTCTTCCATTCCATTATTCTAATACTTTCTTTTAACTTGGGAGGGCCAACGAGAACAAGTTTAAAAATTGAAGTTTGGGTCTGTTCTAAAAATGCAAAATAAAATTGGCACTGCCATTCATGCATTAAATTTCATAAAAGATAAAACAAAACAAAAAAATCACAAGTCAAGGTTTGGAGTACATTTTAAGATTTATTCACAAAAATAGTTTTATTCTTACCTGAACTATATAGCTTGGACACAGGTACAAGGCAGCCTATGCACAAGGGACGATTTCCATAAGGATCACGGACAGCATAGATGACATCTTTATACATTAGTAATATTGAATAGGAGGTAGGTGTGGCAGTCATTAAATTTCTAATCCTGGAAAAGAAAAAATTGGTCTTAAAACTATTTTCATCTCTTCGCCAGTTCCACTGAGCTATTTCACTTTCTGTAGATGCTATAAAACTGTTGTCACTTTTCTGGATTTACTGTTTTTATTTAAAATTTTCAGTACACATTTGTTTCCATCAAAATTGCCAATTACAAGCAATTAATAAAGAAACAAAAAAAAATCCATCTTTATTAATTACACAACTAATTTTATTGGATTGTAAACATTCTTTGCAAATATTTGCTACAAATAACCAAGTAACACTACATTTGAATAGATTTTTTCCTCTCCTCCCATGAAGATTTTAACTGGAAATGTGAAAAAGGATCATAATTCTTTTAATTTTTAATCATGTAGTTCCTTATTCCAAATGAGGGAGATTTACAATATGAAACCAACCCTTAAGCAGAAATCTTTCCTCTCTCTAAAGTTGATACCTAGTTTGTTGAGCATTTGCAACATTTTCTGTTTTATATTGATTTCTAATATCAGCAACACTCGGCTTTTGACTTTAAAAAAAATCTAATATTCCTTGTGGACCATTCTTAGCCAAAATCATAAAAATACAGGCTAAAATAAGGTTTTGTAATTTTGCTACTTCGCACACTAAATTTGCAACTATAAAACTAAATTTAAAATGTATGAATTCAAGTGCTAGAATTAATTTATAAGGCTCGCATACCTTGCAGTCAGTACCTAGCACTGATCAAGATACTAATTTACTGCATTCATTGTGGAACTATTTATATCTGACAGTTAGATGGTATATTTTACATTGGAACCCTGCACTCAGTTCCATGTGTTCTATGCTGTATTAGCCACTAAGTACAAGAAATGGTGGTATCTAGTTCATAGCAAACCTTATCGTTTCATAAATCCATATAATTTTCATAATCTCAGAACAGCCAGCATGTTATTTCTCAATCATCATGTATCTGGACTGATAACGAGAGATATCAGCATGCATCAAGCAAGCTGCACAGCTTTGCACAATAGTGTTACAACACTGAAGTTTACTTAAGACAACTCCGGATAAATCTCCAACTCAAATAGTGTTTAGAAGCACTGAGCTTAGTTAATGATTTTTTTTTTACTTGCCAAACGTTGAGTAAGAGGCAAAATTTTCTTCGATAAGTATAAAGGTTAACCAAAGAGAACCATTTTTACGCAACTTTAATTAGTTATGTTAAGATTTTTAAAAATAGATATTAATTTAATTCATATTTTAACATTGCACATTTAAAACTCCATTAAGTTTTTAGTTTGTTGCTGATACTGTAAGGTAAAACATCATGAGATGGGAATGTGTAGGGAGTTACCCTGTACAGGGCAGTAACAAGAAGGGGAGGTGTCCTTGTACTCCTGTTAGGTAAAACATCATGAGATGGGACCGGAGAAGGAGTCACCCAGTACTAAGGAGTAACAGAATGCATCCTTGTACTTACAAGATAAGAGAGACATTGATGGATTGAGAGGCAGGAAGCTAGCAGGGAAAGGATAGCAACAGTTTTAGTCATTGGACAAGTAATGATATGATGATGTTCTAAGCATGTATCCAAGGGTATAAAAAATCACCATTTTGCTGATAACGGCAGAATGCATTCTCCGACTAACTTGTTAGTCGCAAGTGTTACAATCCGGTAATAAAGAACAAAGAACCCTGATTTCGACTCAGCCTGGTGTTTGTCTCACTCATTCATGAACAAAGCAGACCTAACAATTTGGTGACCCCGACGTGATGGGTGAGTGAACACTGGACGACGGTTTCTGTTTTTTCTGACAATCATCTCAGCCGGCTGATAAAAAGGTCCAGAGAAGCCTGTTTTAACAAAATTCTCTTTTTTTTTTAAAAAAAAATCTTTATGATTGTCAGTAAGAACTGGAGATCGGACAAATTAGACGACCACAATTGAAGGTCGCATGCCAGGATTGTAACACGTAAGTGATTACAGACAAGATAAAAGTCCTTAAGGTGTTTGAATGACATTTATTAAGTGCTTCGCAAGAAACTACTAGAGTTTAAAAGTCTTTATTGTGTCGTTGCAAAGTCCAATAGAGTGAGAAGGTGGTCTATAAACAATTGAGGACCTGAGTTTTCTGCCCTAAACTGGTTATTAAGAGGAGAAATCTCCCACGTGAAGGTTGGGCTTTGAAAGAAAACAAAGGTTCAGGCTTATTGGCCTCAATTGTATCTGAGAGACTGACTTATAAATGTCCGGTAGGTATGATAATGTCTGTACACTTGAGAAGTTAAGAATTTATTTCCCCAATTCGCCGTGGTGGAATACCACAGCAGACACTAGAGACCTTGAGACAACAAAAAAAGTACTCAGGGACGCCTGCCTGGTGAACAAGAACGACGACAGAAGGCTGCGACAGCTGTGTCCGGATCAGGTAGGAGATATTAATGAAAAAGTTGACAAACTCCTAAGAGACACCCAGTTTATTCGAAATACTTTTGATAAGTTAAATGAGGGTATTCCCAACATCACCAAGGAGATAAAGTTACGTAAATTCATAGATTGGTACAGGGAAACAGGACAAAAGTATAGCCCAAATATTTGGTTTTCTAGTTGTAATTTAACTTTCAGACCCCTTTGGGAAAACAGAGAGTGGAAAACGAGCAATCAGAGTATACAGGACAGTCTGAAGTCAATTGGAGGACAAGACTTCGAGACTGTTCTTTTAAAAGATATTAGTCATCCAGCTTGCAAGGGGACATTTTTAAAAGCAATTTTCGTTGACATAGATCCCCTAAACAGACAAAAACCTAAATTAAAACAGGCATTAGAAAGCGGTCCCGCAGCTATGGCTGTACAGTTGCCTGCTAAGACTTTTGACCAAGTTATTAAGGAAATTAATCAGGAATTAGAGGAGCGAAATACCAGTAATGCGGCATTGGAAAAACATAAAATGCTCCGAAAATGTGTAGACCGCTGGAGGAAGAGGGGTTGGTTACCCGGGGGCACTGAGATGTTCCTGACAGGTGAGAAAAAAAAAAAAAAAATTTTAAAACGTAGTGTCTTAGATAAGCTGGAAGAAACAAAACACAGAAGGGAAAGGAAAAGTGCCTGTTTCCAGTTTCCAGCCACGAAGTGTCCGGGTTTGCTCTCTCCCTCCCTCCTTTCACCCTCCCCCCTCTCTCTTCTCTCCCCCTCTCTCTCTTCTCCCCCCCCCTCCTCTCTCACCCACTCCCCCTCCCAATCCCAATCTGTGGTGGTGCTGCCCTGAAATCCCCAGGTTGGGCAGGGCGGAGAAATACAATTTGGTTTTAATTTTGTGCCCACAATTCCAGCTCCGCATCAAATGGGATCCTGTTTTATCCTCTCTCCCTCCCTTTTTCCCGCACCCCCACCATTGCGGGATCAGGGCAGACATTGTGGGCTGACGTGTAGCTCACTCGAGGTGGGAGGGAAGGAAGGAGTGATAGTTCCCAGTGGTGGGAGACCCAATCTGATCCAGACCAGTGATCACAGGATGAGAACCTTTTAAAACCTTTGAAACGAAAGTGTTAATCTGAAGACTTTTCTCCCAGTGGGGCCAGTGCAAGGCATTTTCTCTCTCTATCTCTTGTGCTCTGTGTATCTGCCTCTCTATCTCTTTCTCTCGCTATGCTCTCTCTCTCTCTCTCTCTCTCTCTCTCTCTCTCTCTGGCACCCCAGATGGGATCCTGGAGTCACGTCCCTTATATTCAGATATTGAGACACTGGGGTGTGACAAGAACCACGGGAATAGGGACACATCAGACGAGGTACAGGCCCCTTTAATAAAAATAGAAGGGGGAGTAATAGATGTAGAGACCCCTCTGGAGTCCAAGAAAATAGAAAAGGAGTTAGAGATACAGAAATGGAACATAAAAAAGGTTCAGGATAACATTAAAAACTTAAACAGAGATATTAATGTGCTGGGGCAGATCAGTGAGGATCAAAAAGAATTAATGGTAGGTGTATTTAAGGAAGTGGAAAAGATAACTACAACACTGTCAGGAGAAATTAAAGCTGAAGGAATGGTAATAGGAGTAAAGGACGAAAAGTGTAGTACAGATGAGGAAACGAGATACGATCCACCATGGGAGGAAAGTAAAAGGAAAAGACTCGGGAGGGAGAAAAATAGACATGCCTACCTGGACATAGTTAGAACAAAAGAGAAAGATGTGAAACAACTAAACTATGGCCGAAAAGATTATCTTAGAGATGAACGTGACCAATATACCTTTGACCCTGAGACATTGGAAGCTGATAGGGACAGTGACAGTGACGAAGAAGAGTCAGAACAAGGTGGGATAAATAAATGCATGCCAAGAGTAAAGAAGGAGCAGAAATCCCCAAAATTGAGATATCAATGCCCATTACTGATCACGGGACGGGGAACTCAAAAATATGTACCCTGGTCACGAATGGACTTAGAGAGTTTAATGAAAAAACTACCTCCATTGAGTAATGGGGCTAGTCCATGGATTTCTTGTTTTGAGCGAGAAACCTGCCAAGAACAATTAGCACTCGCAGATGTCAGAACTATCATGATAAAATTAAAGGCAGAAGGGGCCCTGAAGCAAATAGAGAAAATTGTAAGAAGCAGTAAATTGGGGGATGAAATAGAATTTAACCCACTTCGGAATAAATTTTGGGAAGCACTTAGAGAAACATTTCCTACACCCTATAGTTTGGATGCCTTGGTAACCCTTCAACTAAGGAAGGAGAGACTGCACACGAGTATTTCACTCGAGCATGGGACTTATGGGAAACAGGGACTGGAGAAAGACCCGACCACAGCCCCTTAGGAAGGGCTCACTTTCGTAATGGGATAATAAACGGACTACCTGCTACGGTTCAAGCAAAATTAAGGGACATTGTGGGAGTAGAGACAATGTCAGAGGATTTGTGGAAAAGACACCTGACACATGCAATCAAACGACATCGTCAATCAGAGCATGCTAAGTCAGAAAGTGCGTCCCAGAAGGAGGTGGACAAAACAACCGATAAATTGGTGAGAGCCATAGAACATATAGGGGTTAAATTAGCGGCCCAACAGATAGTCCCACAGGTCATGGGGCCAGTGATAAATCCGGGACCCCAAGTAAGAAATGGTTGGGAAAGACAGCTAGGTACAATGTATAGAGGGGAACATGCAGTATGCTGGTACTGCCAAAATCCTGGACACTACCAGCGGAACTGTCCGGAGGCTGGGAGAGCAAGGGGAAAAAGATTACCCTCTATTAGAGGCTATCGGGGAAGAGGAGGAAACTTAAGAGGACAAGCAAGGGGTAGGGATGGACACATTGATGGGCCCCAGAGAATCGGGGGGTGGCAGAGTGATCAACAAGTCCAGGCACCTCAGTGTAATGACTATATTGAGGAAGGAGCTGAATTTGATTATTTATGGTGCCCAGGAGAATCAAAAATCACGCCTCCCTGGGAGCCACCAAAAATTTGGGGGACGGTAAATGGAGAAAAAATTGAATTTATGGTTGACACAGGGGCAGCAGTTACGACAGTGATTAAAAAACCCCCAGGGAGCACATTTTCGGGCAAAACATTATCTACAATAGGATTCTCCGGGATAAGGGAAACACAGCCCTATACAGATAACATCGACATGACATTTGGACGACAAAGGGTTAAAACGCCTGTCCTGGTTGTGCCAAGTTGCCCCATTAATTTATTAGCAAGGGACATTCTTACCAAACTAGGAATAACCATACAATGTTCTGAGAAGGGCCTTCGGTTAACATACCCAGGGGATACAATAAGAAGGGGAGGACAGTTTATAGTAATGACCCCATCTAACGCTTCAGAAGTCTCTGTGGAGGTTAGTATTTTCTGGAGTCGGCTACTGTATGATGAACCAGGCCCAGGGCTGATTAAACAGTTTTTTGAGTGGAGGGCCAGTATTCCTCGGTATGGGGATTACCTTTATCCACTAGATCCTATGCATGTTACATTAAACTACACCATCCACCCGGACCAGGAATATGAGGAGAGGTGGGACTCTCTAAAAGAAGGGAAGACAGAAACGATACATTGTCCATTTATCTTTGTAGGTAAGGAGGGAATAGCTGCTATGGTTGTCATGACAGAAGAACAAATGGAGTGGTTCTGCTTAGGAGTAGAAAGTGTGCCTCATGTGACCTTGGGTATTGCCAAAGATCATCACGCTCGACAGCTGGGTCCGATGGTAAAGGAAGCGATAGGGTGTGAATACAGGCAGACAGAAATCCCGGGATATTCCACCTCGGAGGGAGGAAAATTTGTCAGACTGAATATTGAAGCATGGGACCAGGTAGTGAATGAGAAAGTAGAAAGAGACCGAGCCATAGAAGGAGAAAATATTGATCACAGAGACTCAGACAAATATCTTTCTAATCTGAGTCCACATATATGGACAACGGGGCCCTATGATGTGGGAGTAATAAAAGGAGAGGTATTTCTAGAATTGGCCAACCCCGGGCAGAAACCAATATGGAGAAAACAATACCGCTTGTCGCCCAGTCAGGAGGAGGGTATTAAAGGAACGATAGAAGGGTTAATGGAGTCAGGGGTTTTAAGGGCGGCACCTGACAGTATGTGGAACACGCCCATCATGCCTGTTCCCAAACAGGGTAGAAAAGACTGGAGGATGGTACACGACCTCCGGGAGATTAACTTGGCTACCAAGACCATCGGGAGACCAGTCCCAGACCCATATGTAGCACTTAGGGCTCTGAGTCCGGAGCACGAATACTATACTGTCATTGATCTGGCAAACGCATTCTTCTGCTTGAAATTAGCTGAGGAATGCCAAGACTGGTTCACTTTCACTTACCAAGCACATCGGTACACATACACTAGATTACCTCAGGGTTATAAGGACAGTCCAGGACTGTTCAATCAGGCCCTTAGCGAAATCCTAATGAAATTAAAGCTCCCGGAAGATGTTACACTGATTCAGTATGTAGACGACCTACTATTAGCAGGGAAAACGCCACATGGGTGCCTGACAGGGCAGCCAAACAGGTTACTGGTTATCATGAACATATACAGGGGATGATTTTGAGGTCCCATAACAAAAAAAATGAATCTGAAACTAAGGAGACTTGTAGCAGATTGAATGACTACACAGATGAGTTTTGTGGAGGAAGAGTGCTGTACAACTGGCTCCCTGCTAACTGGGATGGTCGGTGTGCTCTAGTAACCCTTAATGCGCCAGTGCTGATTGTCAAAAGGCAGGAGGGAGATGAGGATTCCCTAGAATTGCGCCACACAGAGAGTTGGCTGTGGAGAAAAAGGAGGAGTGTTGGACTCTTGGGGCCAGGAGGAAGGAACGCTGATGGGGTATGGATTGATGCCATTGGCCAAGCCCGGAATATTCCGGACGAATTTAAATTAGCCGATGAGATTGCAGCTGGGTTTGAAAGTTTTCCTGTTTTTAGTGCAATTTTTCCCATCACTGTAAATAAGAATGTTAATAGGATCAACCTTATTCACTATAATGTCCAGCGCCTTGCAAATTTGACCAGGGACGTTGTTGAGGCAATACATCAACAACTGTCAGAAACTTCCCTTATGACACTTCAGAATAGGATAGCGATTGATATGGTCCTGGCAGAGAAAGGTGGAGTGTGTGCTATGTTTGGAGATCTATGCTGCACTTCTATCTCTAATAACACAGGGCCAGATGGATCACTCACTAAGGGGTTAACGAAACTTAGGGCATTGGCGAAAGAATTAAAAGCCCAGTCTGGAGTCTCCAATCCTGTTTTATCCTGGTTACAGGGAGTGTTTGGGAGATGGAGCACATTGTTAGGACAACTTTTGCTGGGTTTGTTCATTTCTGTATCAATTTTTATCACTTGTGGCTGTTGTTGTATTCCATGCATTCGAACGCTGGTCACGAGGACCATAGAGACAGCCCTTGCTGACCGTGATGAACTGCCTCCGAAATATCAAGCTGTGCAGGCTGTGGAGCAAGACTATCTCACATTACAGGAGACGGAGAAAGTTGCTGAGATCGATCTGGAGTCTGAAGGGGAATGTGATGGGAAGGAGGGATTGTGAATTAGATTGTTACACATATAATTTTAACCTTGCTTGTAACCCAAATATTATAACATTGATTGTAACACAAACATTATTAATCAGATTGTAGAACAAGTATTATGAATTAGATTGTAGACCATATGTTAACTTGGGAATTTACTAATGTACGGGGGGTTAGCTAGTTTTTTGCTTGGGGGCAAATGGGATGAAACTTGTAAACGGGCAATGGGATCGGGGTGACGGATGGGGGGTGTACGCAAAGGAGGGTTGGGGGAGCCCTCGCCCACCAGCCGAACTGCCCTGTGAACAGAACCCGTATAGAGCTTGGCAATAATAGGCGAACTAATGTAACGCGGTGGTAGCATAGTCAGGGCGAGATTGTCCTCTAAAGAGGACAAAGGAGGGATTGTAAGGTAAAACATCATGAGATGGGAATGTGTAGGGAGTTACCCTGTACAGGGCAGTAACAAGAAGGGGAGGTGTCCTTGTACTCCTGTTAGGTAAAACATCATGAGATGGGACCGGAGAAGGAGTCACCCAGTACTAAGGAGTAACAGAATGCATCCTTGTACTTACAAGATAAGAGAGACATTGATGGATTGAGAGGCAGGAAGCTAGCAGGGAAAGGATAGCAACAGTTTTAGTCATTGGACAAGTAATGATATGATGATGTTCTAAGCATGTATCCAAGGGTATAAAAAATCACCATTTTGCTGATAACGGCAGAATGCATTCTCCGACTAACTTGTTAGTCGCAAGTGTTACAATCCGGTAATAAAGAACAAAGAACCCTGATTTCGACTCAGCCTGGTGTTTGTCTCACTCATTCATGAACAAAGCAGACCTAACAATACACAAGTGCAGCTACACTTGTTAATAAATCATTTTGAAGATACATAATCTTTAAAAACAATGACAAATAATTTCAGGTCAGCTTTGAACAAATACAGAAAACTACAAAAAGTAATGTTTAATTTGGAAATGTGTTTGGCCAGATCAATTGTTGAAAGTAAAACATGAAAGAACTGCAAGGAATTCTTAACCCTCTAATTTTTACATCTACGAAGACTTCAAACAATTACTTATCACTCAATTAATAGGTATTAGTTTTTACATGCAAATAATAGAATGGAAAATTATCTTGGGCAATTATCCTCAGAATACTGCAATATGTTATTTTGTTGTATGCTATATATTCAGCATCCTCAATTTATTGTAATTTTATGTTAAATTAAAAATGATCGACCAATCAGGTTTTTAAAAAATGCTAAAGAAAATCACATTTTGAAAAAAAACCATAATGAATTCTTAATATGAATGACAATTAATGTAAAATTTACTTTTAAAAAAAAGTTTGGCAAAATTACAAGCTAGACACTTTATAGTATATACAAAACAAACTCAGAAGATATGACCAGTTTACTTCTAAAAATGAGTTAAACTCAAAAAACACACCAGATTATATTGTCATCATTAATATACCCAGCCTTTTCCAGCTACACCAATTCATACCCAATTTTATGTCGTTAGACTGCAAATCTTTACAAACGGAATCTAGAACCTCAGAAAAATAATTTCCTCTACCTGGCCACCCAGTCTGGTGTATCAGCTTCCTCCTTTGGTGGCGTCAGGGCCAGAAGTTGCGTGATAAGCTCACTATCTGAGCTGGTTGACAAGCCAACTCCATGACGTAGTACCTGGAATATCAATTGAAAAATTAGTTATTTTATTCTATTTGAAAACAAACAGGTCCAAAGTACAACTTCACTTTCCCATAGAAAGCTTTGAAATTTTCATTCTGAGAAACACTTATTTTGCAGCATCATGAACACATAAACACAATTTTCAGAGTGGAATGTGACCGTGACCGCTTCTGAGCTAATTTTTACCTATCTTGCAATTCGAGTGGGTTACATTATCATTGATCCACACCACCTATGCTTATTGGCATGGCTCGGCAAGCAATATGTACTGCCTAATGGAATTCCTGAAAGAGTAGTCCTATTAAGAATGGCTAAGATAGTTCTATATTCTTTGGAGTTCAAAACAACTGGGATGATCTTTCTGAAACATACAGTATCCTAAGGGAGCAAGTTGAAGCAGATGTTAAAACGTTTCCATTAGTTGGAATGAGAGGATATGGTTACATTTAAAAGTGAGATGTATAGGAATTTCTCCCAAGGTTGATCACTATCTTATTTTCTTACTCCATTTGGCTGTGGAGGCTACATCACTGAAGTTATTTAACTGGAAGGTAGATAGGATTTTTAAAGATGGGAGTTTCGTGGAACTGACACAGGAGTTGAGCTTGGTACACATCAGAAGAGATCTCATTAAATGGGAGGTCAAATTTGTGTGAACATAAGTAGGTCATCCGGCCTGTCAAGCCTGCTCCGCCATTCAATAAGAGCATGGGTGCTCTGATCATTGACTCAACTCCACCTACCTGCCTTTTCCCCATATCCTTAAATTTCTTTTTTATGTAAAAATCTAACTGAAACTTAAATATGTTTAATGAAGTAGCCTCAAATGCTTCCCTCGGCAGACAATTCCACAGATTCACTATTCTCTGAGAAAACAGTTTTTCCTCATCTCTATCTTAAATCTACTCCCCTGAATCTTGAAGCTGTGTTCCCTAGTTCTGGTCTTACCTACCAGTGAAAATAATTTTCTTGCCTCTATCTTATCCATCCCCTTCATAATTTTATATGTTTCTCTAAGATCTCCTCTCATTCTTCTAAATTCAAGTGAATATAATCCAAGGCGATTTAGTCTCTCTTTGTAAGCCCTCATCTCCAGGATCAACCTGATGAACCTCCTCTGTACTGCCTCCAAGGTCAGCATATACTTCCTCAAGTATGAGGACTAGAACTGCATACAGCACTTCAGATGCGGCCTCTCTGGTACCTTGTACAGTTGTAGCATGATCTCCCTGCTCTTGGATTCAATTCCTCTAGCGATGAAGGGCAACATTACATTTGCCTTCTTAATAACCTGTTGTACCTGCAACCCAACATTTTGTAATTCATACACAAGCACACCCAAGTCCTTCTGCACTACAGCATGCTGCAGTCTTTTACAATTTGAATAATAATCTGCACTTCTATTTTTCCTACAAAAGTGTATGACCTCGCATTTACTAAGCTTGTACTCCTTCTGCCAGACCTTTGCCCACTCAGCCTCTCCACATCCTCTGTACAATTTGTTTTTACACTCAATTTAGTATCACCCGCAAACTTGGCTACACGACACCCTGTCCCCTCTTCCAAATCACCAATGTAAATGATGACCAGCACTGATCCTGCGGCCCCCCACTTACCACTGTCTGCCAATCAGAAGAACACCCATTTATCCCAACTCTCTGCCTTCTGTCAGTTAACCAATCCCCTCAATCCATGCCAATATACCTCCCCCCAACTCCATTCATCTGTATCTTTTTGATAAGACTCTTGAACAGCATCTTATCAAACGCCTTCTGGAAATCCAAATATACAACATCAACCTGTACCCCTCTATCTACCGCACCCATTATATCCTCAAAGAACTCCAGCAAGTTTTTTCAAACAAGACCTGCCCTTTCTTAATCCATGTTGCATCTGCCTTTCTTTCTAAAGGCTCACTATTTCATCCTTAATAAAAGCTTCAAGCATTTTCCTGGCTACATATTTTAAGGTAACTGGCTGATAGTTACCAGTCTTCTGCCCACATCCCTTTTTAAAAATTGGCATGACATTTGCTGCCTTCCAATCGGTCAGGACCTGCCCAGAGTCCAGAGAATTTTGGTAAATGACTACCAACGCATCAACTATAACACCCGCCATTTGCTACCCTGGGATGCATCCCATCAGGACCAGGGAATTTGCCCGTCTTCAGTCCCATAAGTTTGTTCATCACTATTTATTTTGTAAAAATTATTTTGTAGAGTCCCTCACCTCCCTTTGCATCCCTAACACCACTCTGGCATGCTGGACGTGCCTTCCACCATGAAGACTGACAAAAAAAAATCTGTTCAATGTCTCGGCCATTTCCACATTTCTCAATATCAATTTCCCTTTCTCATCTTCCAAGGGACCTAGGTTGACTTTAGCCATCCTCTTCTGTTTTATATATTTATAAATCTTTTTGCTATCTGTTTTTATACTTTGTGCTAATTTACCTTCATAATCCTTCCTTTTCCTTATTTTTCATTTAGTTGTCCTTCGTTGCCTTTTAAAGTTTTCCCAATCCTTCAGTTTTCCACTACTCTGGGGTACTTTGTACACAAGCTTTTAATTTTATACTTTCCTTTATTTCCTTAATTAACCAAGGCTTGTTCTTGCGTGGAATGAGAGATTGTTTATAATTAATTGGAATTTTAATCAATTTTAGGGGTACTGAACAAATTAAAATTACTCCTTATTCATAGTATGGGAGAACACAATATTCCTTCAAAGTAATTGAATTAATGGGATCTTTAAATATATGATCCAGCCAGATACCTTGAAGAAAGGCTCAGGCCCAAAACATCAGTTATATATCTTTACCTCCTATGGAAGCTGCGAGATCTTTTGAGTTCCTCCAGTATTTCTATGTTTTTACTTTGATCCTGTCAATTGTCAAATTTGTGCAATTAACACATTTAAATACATCTCCAGAAACTGAAGAGTTTTGGGAAACAAAAGCCCTCTCAACCTATTCTTAGCATTGACATATCTGAGCACTCTCTCAAGCTTCCAAGCTCCTTATCAATACAATACAAGAGCAAGGTATATCAAACCTGTAAAGGAGGTGATATGGATAAGATTGTACGACAGTTTTGTGAAAGTGCAAGCAAAGGAAACTATTCCCATTAGTCAATGGTACAATGGCTAGGAGGCGGATAAATACTTTGAGCAAGCGATACATGGGGATCTGAGGAAGAATTTTTTTTAATGGTAATCAAATCATGCTCATTGAAACTGGTGGAAGCAAAAATAATCAACAAATAGTTGGACAGGCATAAGAGAAAAAAGCTTCCAGAGTTATAAGAATAAAACAGGCATAGGGGACAGAGTGTATTACTCTACAGAAATGGAATTTATGATCCAGTTAGCCACCTGTGTAGTTACAACTCCATGGTCGCATAGATTATTTTTGCTTCTGCAATGATCTAATTTGAACTTTCACAATGCCATATTAGAAAGTTTTGTGATTTCAACAATGGCGATAGGTACATTCACCGTTCATCTGTTTAAGGCACAAGGTCAATGACTGGCAATTGCACAAGACTCACCTCAACACTGCAACAGACAGCTCGTTTCTACAAGGAAGACTGCAATGTCTCAATAACTTAGGATTCTTTATAAGTCAACTTTTTTTTAGTGAATGAAGGATTAATCTAACAATGAGGTGTAAAATTGAATCAGTTATCAGGCTATTTTTAATAGCTCTGTGCTTTAAAGCTCAGTTAATAATGTGCTAGACAAGAGGAACTGAGCGACTGATTTAATCATTGACCTAATCAGCACCCTGCTCTTCAAGGAATAAGCCACAAGCAGGAAATGTCAGAAAGTCTCAGAATTCAGACAATGCTGGCTGGGGGAGGAATGCAGACCAACTAAAGGAATAAAGGTGTTAATTGGATTTGGTAGGGACGAGGTAGTAGTTAAAAAAAAGGCTTTCCCTCAACCACCATATCCTCCATTACCCGCACATCTGCGCTGGCCCCCTCCACCCCACATGCAACAAGGATTTCTCTTGTCGCCTACCACCCCACCAGCCTCTACATCCAACACATCCTCCTCCACCATTTCCACCACCTATGTGATCCAATCACTGGACACCTATTCCCCTCTCCTCCCCTCTCTGCCTTCCGCAGAGACCGCTCCCTCTGTGACTCATTTGTCCACTCCTCCCTCCCCTTGGGACTTACCCCTGTCCCTGCAAGAGAGGCTCCACTTGTGCCCATACCTTCTCCCTCATCACCATTCGAGGCCCCAAACAGTCCTTCCAAGTGAAGCAACATTTCACTTGTGAATCTGCAGGGGTCATCCATCCAGTTCTCATTTTGTGGTCTCTACATTGGAGAGACTGGACACAGACTCTAGGAGATCGCTTTGATGAGCACCTTTGTCTGCCACAATAGTCTGAATATTCCAGTGTCCACCCATTTCAATTTTCCATCTCATTCTCTTGCTGACATGTCTGGAGTATTGTGTCCAGTTCTGGTCTCCTAATTTGATGAAGGACATTCTGCAGCATCGATGAATAAGGTTAGTTCCCGGGATGGTGGGATTGGCATATGCCAAAAGATTGGATAAAATGGGGTTGTATACGTTGGCATTTAGAAGGATGAGGGGAAATATGATTGAGGTATGTAAGAATATTCAGGGATTGGACATGACAGAAACTGATTACATGTTCCCAATGTTGGGGGAGACTAGGACAAGAGGTTATAATTTAAGAATACATGGAAGGCCCTTTAGGACATTTTATTTTTTACCCAGAGTTGTTGTTCTGTGGAATGCTTTGCCACAGAGGGTGGTAGAGGTGGGTTATCTGGATAAGTTCAAGAGGGAGTTAGATAAGGTTCTTGTGCAGGGGAATTAAGGGCTATGGTGAGAAATCAGGGACAGGGTACTGATAGTAGAAGATCAGCCATAATTTGAATAAATGGTGGTGCTGGCCCAATGGGCCAAATGGCCTACTCCAGCATCTCTTGTCAATCCACATTCTCATGCACTGCCCAACTGAGATCACCTGCAAATTGGAAGAAGAACACCTCATCTTCCGACTGGGCACCCTCCAAACGGATGGCATTAATATCGATTTCTCTGGCTTTCATTAAAACTCACCCCCTCACTTCTTCCCCCATTGCCTTCTGCTAGCTCTGTCACTCCATTCTGTCTCCTTTCACACAAACATAATAAATTCTGACCATGTCCCTTATTATATCCAATTAATACCTATAGTTGGTCTGCATTCCTCCACCAGCCAGCACCGTTTGAATTCTGAAACTTTCTGAGATTTCCTGCTTCTGGCTTATTTCTCAAAGGGCTCAGGCCCGAAACATTGGCGATATATCTTCAGTATCCATATATCCTATGCATACTGAAAGACCGGTTGAGTTCCTTTAGCATTTCGGTGTTTTTACTACAATCACAGCATCTGCAGAATTCAGTGTTTCACTCTGCATATTTCCTACCTTGTTTAGGAAGATTGCACCTCACTGAAATATATTAGCACATATTTCTGAACTTGAGATTGTAAAATGAGAGCAATATTGAAAATCTTATGACGAGATAAAAATGCTACCGAGTATACTTGCAAACATCAAACTTGTGGAATATACCGTATATTTTGGCGTATAAGTCGACTGGCGTACAAGTCGACCCTTATTTTTCAGTCTCATTTTAAGGGTTTTTATGGTATATCTGGCATATAAGTCAACCCCCATTTTCTGGCTGCCTGAATTGGCCTGTTGACTGGTGCAAAAGTCGACCTCCAAAGATTGCGCAGATTGATCTGTTAGGTGTTGGCTGGAGGTGATTGCTATCAAGGAGGGTCCATCGACACAACACAGCACATGATGAAAATATGAAGCGAGTTTTAAGTTGAAAGTGATAGAAATGGTGAAGAAAACTGACAACTGCGCTGCTGCAAGAAAATTTGATGTACATGAGAAGTTGGTAAGAGATTGGAGGAAGAAAGAAGAAACTTTAAGAAAAATACCAAAAAGGGAATGTTCTTTGAGAAAAGGAAGCACTCATTGGCCAGAGTTGGAAAATCACGTTGCTGAATGGGTATGTGAACAGAGGGAAGATTGCTACAGTCACCTGAAATAAAGTAAGAACATTTGCACTGCATTGGGCAAATTGCACCCAGAGCTCAGTAAAGATTTTGAAGTTACATTAGGCTGGTGCAATCATTTCATGAACAGGAAAATTCTGGTATGATGACAAAAAAAATTGCGCAGTAACTACCAAAAAATCTTGATCATGAAGTTGTAAGTTTTCACCAGTTTATTACACGGAACCGGCAGAAACACCAGTTTGCATTGGCAAACATTGGAAACATGGACGAAACCCCCATGAATTTTGACATGATAGGCAATAGAACTGAGGAATGGTAAAAGTTTAAAACTGTGAAAACCAGAAATACATGCCATGAAAGGACCATGTTTACTGTGGTTTTATCGTGCATGGCCGATGGGACGAAGTTAAGAGCCATGGCAATCTTCAAACACAAAAGTAAACCGAAAATAAAATTCCCTGCAGGTATTTTTGTACATTTTCATGAAAAATGACAGATGGATGAAAATGGTGTAAAACTATGGGCAGACATTATGTGGAACAGGCGGCTGGGGGTTTATGCAAAGAATGGAGTTTGCTGGTCTGGGATATGTTTGAAAAAAATTAATGGTGGACGTAGTTTTTTCTACATGAAACACACCGTAAAAATTGGAACACAATAAATTAAAAAGGGTCTGTGTCGGATAAGTCATATGCTCATGTTTTAATTCCAAAGCGAGGGGAGTAACAATTTTAATTAATAAAAATATACTGATGCTGGTTGAAGACACATCCATTGATCGGGCAGAAAGGTCTGTCATGGCATATTATCCAATATATGCAGAACCCTGAATATTTATGTTCCATATTTTGATGATGAATCCTTCATACAGAATATCTTCTTAAAAACAGTAGAAGGAAGACAAAATGTACTGGGTGGGGGTATATTTTAATTTTTGCTTGGACCTCCGCCTGGATAAATCAGCAAAGATAGTAACAAAGGTAAAATCTGTGAAAGTTACTTTATCTTTTATGAAGGATTTAAAGCTGATAGATGTATGGAGACAGTCACACTCCAGGGTGAGAGATTATTCATTCTACTTGAAGGTTCACGACTCTTATAAGGGAAATAATATTTTTTTAATGTCTGCACAATTGAAAAACAGAGTGGTTGAAATGGAATACCTAGCTATCTTATAATCTGATCATGCACTGATGACTTTAACTATGACAATACCTGAAAAAAAAACTAAAAGAGTGTCCATATATGGTGTCTTAATCCTACCTACACTGTTGGGAAGGACAAATTTGTGTAATTTTATTAGGGGACAAATAGAATTGTTTAGTGAAACAAATTGACCCTCTACTAATGACAGTTTTTTTTAAAATATGGGATATTCTCAAAGCTTACTTAAGGGGACAGATAATTTCATATACTAAAAAAAAGGAACATGTGGCAGAAGTCAATAGTCTAGAGAAAGGAATAGCAGAATTGGAAAAAGAGTAACAGAGAACGGGTTCGAAAGTTAAGTACAAAGACTTGGAAAATAAAAAAATGAAATATGACACATTGCAAACATATAAAATGGAAAAAAAACTATTTTAAAATCAAAATAGAAGTATTATGAATTGGGAGATAGAGCATATAAAGTTTTTTCATGGCAATTAAAGGCAAAGGAGACATCAAGGATGATCAATGAAATCCAAACTGAGCCTGACAAATTAACATACAATTAGAAGGAAATTAACAATACTTACAAACAATATTGCTAGGGGACTCTACTAAGATAGATGAATTTATCTCGGTGATTGAACTGCCAATATTGGAAAATAGAGATCAGATAGCATTGGATGTCCCTTTTACTAGAGAAGAGAATGAAAAGCTTTGAATAAATTACAGGCGAATAAGACACTGGGAGAAGATGGTTTTCTGCCCAAGTTTTACAATTTAAAGACCTTTTGATGCCTCTTATTACAGATATATTGGACCAGACAGTAGAGACTCAGACCATCCCAGAATCCTTCTCAACAGCTATTATTATGGTACTACCGAAAAAGACTAGAGATCTGCTAAAACTGTCTTCATATAGACCCATTTCCTTATTAAATGTGGACTATAAGTTTTGGCAAAAGTTATAGCTAATAGGCTAGGGAAATATCTACCTAAACATAAATTCAGAGCAGATAGGCTTTGTTAAAAAAAGAGACACTTGTGAACAATCTGGGCAGACTATTTAAAATATAATTCATCAAGCTAAGTCTAAAGTGAACCTTCGTATAACTGTATCTCGACATGTAGAAAAGGCTTGAGTGGCCGTTCCTATTCAGAGTACTAGAAAAATTTGGAATAGGCCAAACATTTGATTAGACAGAAACTCATAAGCCACAGGCCAAAATTATAACCAGTGGCCTGGTGTCGTCGATGTTTCCTTTGAATAGATCTAGCAAAGGGGGGTGCCCACCATCTCCTGGTCTCTTTGTTCTGGCAATTGAACCACTAGCAGAAATTATAGGGAGGGATCTGTTGTGTATGCACTCACACAATTAAGTTTGGAGACATGATGTTTTCTCATCCTTTACTTCTATTAGACTAACATGGTTACTGACACACAGGGTGCAAGGGTGACATCATGACCTGGGCGTCATGATGTCCAGCAGAGGGCAGGCTTATACCCAACACTCTTCTCCCACCTCCCCTCCCACCCCCACCCCCATGCGATAAATGCTGACTGGGCCCCTTTGAACTAATAAGATTACATCAGGCCCAGGACTACAAGTGAGAATTAGAATACATCTCATGAGTAATTATAATTATAAAAGGGGAAAGTATTTAATAATAATCAGGGCACATAGTCCTTAAAGTGTTTAGATGGTCTTCTTTCTCTTTTGGACCGCCTCAGCGTGGTTTGCTGTGCTGGTCTTTGCTCAGGACCCGTAGATGGTAGGGTTGGCAGTTGAGTCAGTGGTGACTGCCCGTCGTCACTGCCCTCCTGGTTGTGTGTCTGTTACTGGACTCCTCTATGAATTGCTTGGCTGCACGACCGTCTCTGCCCCTTACTCACTCGGGGCAGGCCACAGCACGTCTGGTTCCAGTTCCTCCAGCTCAAGAGGCAGTTTGTGGACCTTCATGTCAGTCAATACTCGTAATTGGTCAATGTGTCGCTTCCACAATTGGTCCCCAATTAGAACAGAGTATGAGCAGGGGCTCAACTTTTATCAGATTACTCCTACCACCCATGGGAATTTATATTATCTATAATCTTGTATCAGAACTCTCTCGCCCACTTCCAATGTTCTAGGTGAGGTCTATGGGAAAGCTGTTTTTTTTTGCATTTGGAGACCCAGATCTGGATGAACTGCAGTCAGCCTGGTCCATAGGTTGCGGCCAAACCTTTGTTCTGCTGGGGTGTATTTTGTGGTAGAATGTGGCATTTCTGTAGCCCAATAGGAAATTTGTGATTTTGTGTGTTCAGGAGGCATTTAGAAGTTTCACGGTTTTCATTGCTTTTTTGAATGTTTGTACAAAACATTCTGCCTCCCCATTAGTACTTGGGTGATAAGGTGCGGACAAAATATGTCTGATATTGTTGTCATGCATAAATCTTTTGATATAAATTGAGGCCCATTGTCTGTAACTAATTCATGAGGCAATCTGTAAGTGGAAAAGATAGCTCGTAGACAGTCAATCGTGGGATCTGCTTTGGTGTTTTTCAGCTGTGAAACTACTGGCCATTTGGAGTGTGTGTCCACAGCAATTAGAAAAGTTTCACCCATGAATGGTCCAGTGAAGACCACATGAATCCGATGCCAGGGCTTGGATATCGGCCATTTCCATGGGTTAGCTTCGGCTTGTGGCATTTTTGACTGTATTGACTGACATACTTTGCATTCCTTTACTGTTGTTTCAACATCTGTCTATGGAGGGCCACCAGACATGCATCTGGGCCAGTGCCTTCATTCGTACCATTCCCAGATGGCTGTGGAGCAGTTCTGATAACATGGTAGTTTGCCATTTGGCTGGAATAATTGTACAGGTACCCCATAGTAAACATCCTTCTTTGACTGATAGACCATGGCAGTGAGGTTTTATATCTTCTGGAATGACTTCAGATTCGGGCCACCCATTAAGGGTGAAATATAGGATCTTGCGTAATGTTGCCTATTTTCGGGTTTCCTTTCCGATCATCTGGCCTGTAATGGGCACTTGTTGAATTTATTTTTGGTTGATGGCTGCAGCCTCTGCTGTCCATTTAATAATTTCTTCTCGTTGTTCTGTTTCTGGTAGCAGAATCTGTTATAAGGCATCTGAATGGCTGTTGAGTATACCTGGTTTATGTTTTATATCATAATTACACACTGCTAGTAGCATGGCCCATCTTTGAATTCTAGCTGCAGCTAATACTGGTATATCTTTGTGTGGCCCCAGGATTAAACTAAGGCTTGTTGTCTGTGATCAGGGAGAATTTTCTTCTGTAAAGATATTGGTGGAAATTTTTTTTTTTTACACCACAAATGATTGCCAATCTTTCTTTTTCTAGTTGGGCGTAATTGCGTTCACTTGTGGTTAATGTTCGCGAAGCATACACTACTGGTTGCTCAACTTTTTCTGTGATTTGGGATAGTACTGCTCCTAGTCCCACTGGTAAAGCATCCACGACTAGTGTAACTTCTTTACTAGGGTCGTAGTGGATCAGCACCTTACTTATTGACGTTAGTATTTCCTTTAGTTGATTGACTATGTTTTTAGTTTCTGTGTTCCAAAACCATGTTTGATCTTTCTTGAATAATTGGTTCAGCGGGCTACATAGTGTAGATATATTAGGGATATGTTTTCAGTAGTGATTAACAAGTCCTAGGAAGGACTGTAATTCTGATTTGTTGGTTGGGTATGGGGCCTTGCAAACGGCCTCTGTTCCTCCTGGATTCATTCACACCACCTTGTTGTCGATTGTAAACCCAAGATATGTTACTGAGGGCCGCATGAAGACACATTTGTCCTTTTGTAATCATATATTAGCCTGTTGTAGTCTGGTTAAAACCTTTTCAAGATTTTGTAATTGTTCACTGTTGACACCCAACTGAGAGTCCATGTGGTAATTTGTCCATTGTTCCGTGAAAAATCACAGGTCCTACTGATATTCCATAAGGCAGGTGTGTAGGTGATTCTCACATATTCCCTTGATTTTTTTTTGTCCAATTCTACCTGTTGATATGCTTGTGACAAATCGAGCTTTGTGAATTTTTGCCTTCTGTTTAGTGCTTGGAACAATTCTTCAGCCTTGGGCATTGGGTGTTCAGGTATTTTGTGTGATGGATTGATGGTGACTTTGTAATCACTGCAAATGCAAATTTCACCATTTGCTTTTTGTATGGATACAATCGGCGCTACCCAATCGCTGTATTGTATTGGTTCTAATATGCTTTCATGTTGTAGTCTGTTTAATTCAGCCTCAATTTTCCCTTTCATAACAAATGCGACTGTTCTGGCTTCTAAGAATTTTGATTCCGCATTATCTTTTAATTGCAGTTTGGCTTGAATGCCTTTAATTTTCCCCAGTTCTTGTTGGAAAATCACTGTGTGGTTGTTGAGGATTTGGTCGAGTTCTGGCTGGGAGGTGTCCGTGTGGTTTACATTTAGTATTGAACCGATTTCCAGCCAGTCTAGGGGAAGATCTTAAGAGTTATTTCAGTTGTTTTTGCCGGGAGGCATGATAGCAAGCGTTCCTTTACATGTAACGGCATTATTTTTACCTGTATAAAGATTGTTGTGTTTCCTCCGTTTATTCCTCAGATGTGTAATATCTCAAGAGCTAAAATTTCAGGAGCTCAAATCTCCGCCATTCAAGGTCATCATCATTGCCAAGTTGCCTCTCTCTCTCTCTGCAATTGTTCTCACTTTAGCTGCCTGTTTATTTGCAGGCCACCTGCGCTTTAGAAGCGGACATTTAGTTTTGGTATGTCCTTCTCTTTTGCAATGGTTGCATTTAGAATTTTTAAAAAGGTTTTTTGGTCGTATTGGTGGTTGTATTTCCCACAATGGAAGCATTGTTGACAGGAAGACCTCCCGACCAGTAGGTCTGGTTGACACATATCCAAGTTTTTATCTGCTATTTCAGCGCTACAGGCAATATGTAACATCTTCATCCATTGCTAATCATTTTTGCCTTGCTTGGTGATTTACCAACCCCATCACTAATCTGTCTTGCAGTGCCTGATTTAGAAACTGCTTGAAATGACAGTGCTCGACCAGTTTGCGCAATGATGCCAGGAATTCACTTACTGTTTCTCCTGATCCTTGTCTCCTTTCATAGAATCGTTGCCTTTCTGCCATAACTGGTGATTTGGGGTTTAAATGGTTCCTTAGAGCCAACGAGATAGACAACAGACTCGCCAAGGCAAATAGCGCCTTTGGAAGACTACACAAAAGAGTCTGGAAAAACAACCAACTGAAAAACCTTACAAAGTTAAGCGTATACAGAGCCGTTGTCATACCCACACTCCTGTTCGGCTCCGAATCATGGGTCCTCTACCGGCATCACCTACGGCTCCTAGAACTCTTCCACCAGCGTTGTCTCCGCTCCATCCTCAACATTCATTGGAGCGCTTTCATCCCTAATGTCAAAGTACTCGAGATGGCAGAGGTCGACAGCATCGAGTCCACGCTGCTGAAGATCCAGCTGCGCTGGGTGGGTCACGTCTCCAGAATGGAGGACCATTGCCTTCCCAAGATCGTGTTATATGGCGAGCTCTCCACTGGCCACCGTGACAGACGTGCACCAAAGAAAAGGTACAAGGACTGCCTAAAGAAATCTCTTGGTGCCTGCCACATTGACCACCGCCAGTGGGCTGATATCGCCTCAAACCGTGCATCTTGGCGCCTCACAGTTCGGCGGGCAGCAACCTCCTTTGAAGAAGACCGCAGAGCCCACCTCACTGACAAAAGGCAAAGTAGGAAAAACCCAACACCCAACCCCAACCAACCAATTTTCCCCTGCAACCGCTGCAACCGTGTCTGCCTGTCCCGCATCGAACTTGTCAGCCACAAACGAGCCTGCAGCTGACATGGACATTTACCCCCTCCATAAATCTTCGTCCGCGAAGCCAAGCCAAAAAAAGAGCTATGCATAATTTGTTGAATGTCTTCGTCCCTGGATCCTATGGGGCCAGCAAGGTCTTAGGAGGTCAAATATTTTGCTGCCCATTATACTGAGGAAGAGGGCAAGTTTGCAGTTTACTGGACTTTCCACAATATTGTGGGCTACACAGTAGTGGTTAAACCGTTCTATGTAGTTATCTCAACTTTCTTCTACTTCATTGAATTCCCCAAAATTTCCCTCTGCCATCTTGGAGCAATTTCATCTTGATCTTTGGGCGGGAATTTGTTGGGGTTGTTAGGTAGTTGTTTTCTACCTTTTTTTTGTTGTTTTCCTTCTCGTGGTTGGTGCATGGAGTATATGTAGGGTTCATTTCATTCCTCGTCGCCACTGTTGTGTATGCACTCACACAATTAAGACTCTGAGGTGAGATGCTTTCTCATTCTTTATTCTATTAGACTAACATGGCTACTGACACAGAGGGTAATTAAATATATGGAAGGGTGACATCATGACGTGAGCATCATGATGTCCACCAGAGGGTGGGTTTATATCCAACAGAATCCAGACATAAAGGGATTCAAAGTTGACCAGGAAGAGCATAAAATTAATATATTTGTTGATGATGTGCTGTTATATTCAACAGACCCAGTTGAGTCTTTGGCCAAACTACAGACCACATTGGAGAAATTTTGTAGAGTTTCAGGTTATAAAATTAATTTTGCAAAAAGAGAAATTTAAACCATTAACAATTTTTGATTATGAAAAATATAAAAAGGAGTGGTTTAAATGGAAATCAGAACATTTAAGAATAATGGTGGATAATAATCTACAAAATTTGTACAAATTTAACTATTTCTTGTTGCTTGGGAAGATAGCGGAGGATTTACAAA
This sequence comes from Narcine bancroftii, assembly GCF_036971445.1. Classification (NCBI taxonomy): domain Eukaryota; kingdom Metazoa; phylum Chordata; class Chondrichthyes; order Torpediniformes; family Narcinidae; genus Narcine; species Narcine bancroftii. Next base: position 99,042,122 of record NC_091471.1, on the reverse strand, counting down.
GATGGAAGGATTTGCCTATTACTTTAGTTGGGAGGTAAATTGTGTGAAAATGAAAGTGATGCCAAGACCGCAATACCTCTCAATCGTAGCCTATTCCTTTACCTAGGAATTTTTTAAAAAAACATACTTAATGGTCATATAAGACATTTTCTTTGCCTAGGATCTCCATGATGTTGGAATATAAAATGGGTGGATTAAGATTACAAGATTTAAAAATATTATTTAGCAGCTCAGGCAATGTTCCTCTCATCCTTTTGTGATGAGCTCTCCCTCATGGATCTAAATGGGATTACATACAATGAGGGAGGGGTCAGCAAAGGATTTGATTTACAAATGGAATGTCAAATTCTTCTTCTTCTTTGGCTTGGCTTCGCGGACGAAGATTTATGGAGGGGGTAAATGTCCACGTCAGCTGCAGGCTCGTTTGTGGCTGACAAGTTGACAAGTCCGATGTGGGACAGGCAGACACGGTTGCAGCGGTTGCAGGGAAAATTGGTTGGTTGGGGTTGGGTGTTGGGTTTTTCCTCCTTTGCCTTTTGTCAGTGAGGTGGGCTCTGCGGTCTTCTTCAAAGGAGGTTGCTGCCCGCCAAACTGTGAGGCGCCAAGATGCACGGTTTGAGGCGATATCAGCCCACTGGCGGTGGTCAAATTAATAACCAAAAAAAAACATACAATCCCACGTTAATACATACAATTAAAAGTTTGCATTAGATTAATGAATGTATAGTAATTTATGAGGAAGAACGACATGTCCTTTGATCAATTAAAACAGAAAAATGATTTATCAAACGTAACCCTATGCTTTCTTCAGTTTAGGTCGTTCTTGCAAGAGAGATGGGGTCCCAAAATGGCCCCACCCTCGAATTGAAGTGGAGAGGATGCTATGACTGGGAAATACACCTAAGTTTATGACCAGCATTAATTCTGTTTACCAAGGCAAAAATGCTAAGCCGGACCTCCAAAGGTCGAGGGAGAGGTGAGAGTCGGATCTAGTTGTTATAATACAAGAGGAATGTTGGTCTGATTGGTGCCTGGATAGCATGACATCAACAATAAATTCAGGATACGGATTGGTTCAATATAATTTTTTTTACATCAACCATAACTACACAAATCAAAATCTGAAATACTCTATCTGAAATGTGCTTTAGATGTGGCATTGAAATTAGACCCTTCTTACATTCTACATGGTAGTGTGTGAAGGCAAGACCATTCTGGCATCTATTGGATTTTGAGCTGAATTTAAGGGCGCAAAAGTACATCCAGCATATAAATCGACCTTTAATTTTTGAGAGATTTTTTTTGGGTTTCACAATTTGACTTATACGCCAAAATATATGGTATTTGCCAGAAAAATCCATTTTTAAATTTAAATTTAGACATACAGCATGGTAATAGGCCATTTAGGCCCACGAGTTCATGCTGCCCAATTTATACACAATTAACCTACAATCCTGGTACATTTCAAATGGTGGGAGGATACTAGAGCCCCTGGAAAAACCCACACAGACACAGGGAGAACATATAAACTCCTTACAGATAGCATGGTCCGATCACTGGCACTGTAAAGGAGTTGCATTAACTGCTAAGCCAACCATGCCCCCTAAAATTTGGACAGGGACCTTTCCCTAATCTTTTGCGCTGTGAAAAGTTACTATCAACTAAAAAGGTTAATAGGTCAAAATACAACAATTATTTTCCAACACTAGTTATTCGATATAATTAGACCAATGCTTATACCTTCATTTTTAATTTTTTCGCATTGACTAATTCTCCATTGTGTGCTACAGCAATCTTTCCATGAAGCGTTTCCACCACAAATGGCTGACAGTTCTGTAACTCGGAAATGCCTGACGTAGAATATCGTGTGTGTCCAATACCCAGATTTCCACTGCGAAGCTTTTGTATTTGTTCTTCACGGAAGTTATTGCTGACAAGGCCCATTCCCTATAAAAAGAAATACTTTTTTTGAGTTATTCATGATCTCTAGTTTTGAAGGGAAACAAAAAACCCTATAATTTTGATAATTACATTGTTTCTGATTGCACTTTGGAAATTTTACACATAACACAAAAACATGCATTTCTGTTCCAGAATTTAAAAATTATTTTTAAACATTGCCACCTTTACTCTGTTCAGGCCTTTCAATATTTAAATATTTCAATATTTAAAATGCTTTTATCAAGCCCCCCCCCTTCATTCTTCGGAACTCCAAGGAGTACAGTCTTTTGGTCTTATAGTGAGTATATATTTCCTGGCCATGGGACCTAGAAAAAAGGACACAATCTAAAAGATAAAGAATCATTCTTTCAGGGTAAATATGAGGTGATTTTTTTTTCAAACAAAGGGTAATGAGGATTATGAAGGCTCAATCACCAAGTACTGTATATTTAATTCAGTTTTGTCAGATTTTAGATATTAAAGGTATACAAGATTAGTATTAGAAAGTTAGTTGTGATCTTATTGAATGGCAGAGCAAACATAAGTTACCAACTCTTGCATCTATTTCTTGTAGCACGAGGCCTCATTAAGTTGGATAACAAGCCATAATTCAATTTGCTTAAATAGTTCCACAAATTAAAATTGCTTGGATTTAAAAATTCAATTGCATTAATGTTCTATCAGTTTCCATATTTATGTTTCATACACATTTAAAACTATCCCATCCACAATTTGGTGGAACTCCTAATATTCTGTCTCTCCAACCAGATGACATTAACATAGACTTCCCAAGTTTCTTTTAGCCCCCTCCCTCTCTCTTTCCTTATCCCAGTCTCCTTTCCTCTAGTTCTGCACCCCTTCCCTCTCCATTCAGAGTTATCCCCTTCTCCAATCACCTCAGCCTTTTTTCTCTTTTGCGCTCCCATCCAAATCCACCTATGACCTGTTGCCTGTGCTCTTCATCCTGCCCCTGCCCCTCTCCCCACTAATTTATTCAGATGCCTGCCTGCCTTTTAATCATACTTTGACAAAGGGCTTGGTCTTGTACCTTTGCCATAAAGAACACTGTATGACCGGAGTTTTTCCAGCACTTTTGTGTAACAAACTACAATCACAGCATCTATTTTGTTTAATTTTATTAAAATTGTATTTTTTTGCTTGTACATATGCTATAAGAATTACAATTTGCTACCCTTGGACATTTTGCTTACAATGCTCATAAAGATATAATTTTTTTTTAATGCATGCCATAGACGGCTAGATCATTTGGAGAGAATTTTTTCTTCTGTCTGGAACAAATTATTTTACTTCAATAATACTGACTGCTAATTCTGGGTCAAAAAAAGTTTTCCTTGATTACTAGCTTTTACAATTTTCACACCTAATTAATCCAGTCAAAAGAGGACATCAACATAAAATTAGTTTGGACATTGAATAAACTGATTAAATCCACTGAATTAAGTGTTATGAAGATCAATGCAATACCTTATGTGTCATGTATAATGGTGTGGAACTCCCATTACTTGTCACAATTCCAGCACTTTCCTGACCTCTGTTTAAAAAAAATTATAATAATTATAATAAGTACTTGGTTTGGAAATGAGACAAGCATTTTCACACTGAAAATCATTCCAAATTTTAACATTACAGAACCACAGAATCTTAGAATAGAAGTCATTCTTATGTATTAATTATACGTTGCAACAGAATCTTGTATCTAATATAAAGGTGATAAATATTCCGATAATCTTGTACATGCTCTGCTGCTTCTATATCTGTTTTCTATAGCTGGCAAAATTCAACAGTACACAATTCTATCAGTCCTCTAAAAATGAAAATAATACAGAACTGAATGGACAGAGCTGAATAATACAAAAGCATGTGGAGAGCTCTTAATAGATTCTTATCTATACTAGAAAGTTTGGAGTTCTCATGTTCGATTACTGCATTCCTTGCTGCTGCTTGAAAAAGATAGTTAAAGATGATTTTGGAGCATCTTCTAGTGCTATATTTAGCTGAGGAAAGTAAGATATAATAATTAAATTAAGGTCAACTTCAAATTAAAAGCAACATTGCTTCTGTAGTTTTTGTCTAAGGCATTGGACATCTTAAATTAAACCAGAAACTTAAGACAGTGAAACGGAATTAACATTTCAGGTATTAACCTTTAAAATGAACGGAATAGCTAAAGAAGAAAAGTTTTTTTTTGTTGCAAGGGACAGAGCCAAGAGAATGGTTGGGTGTAGACTAAGAGACCGCATGATACGAATGATGGAGGAGTTTTGGAGGATGGCAAAAACTTGTTAACAATAGCAGAGTTCAAAGAGAAAACAAATGCTAGGAAGATGTAAAGCAGTGGTTCTCAACCTTTCCCTTTCCACTCATATACTACTTTTAAGTATTCCCCATGCAATAGGTGATTAGTAAGGGATTGCATAAGGTGGTATGTGGGTGGAAAGAAAAACTTTGAAAACCACGGTTTCAATCGTACCTAATTGTCTCGTTATGTGCATGGTTTCATGACTCTAAAGGAAATGGGCCAATAACTATTGGGTCAAGAGCAGTGGTTCTCAATCTTCCCTTCCCACTCATGTAAGGGATTAAGCAATCCCTTACTAATAAAAGAGGATTTATGGCATAGGGATTACTTAAAGTGGTATGTCTTTGGCTTGGCTTCGCGGACAAAGATTTATGGAGGGGGTAAAAAGTCCACGTCAGCTGCAGGCTCGTTTGTGGCTGACAAGTCCGATGCGGGACAGGCAGACACGATTGCAGCGGTTGCAAGGGAAAATTGGTTGGTTGTGGTTGGGTGTTGGGTTTTTCCTCCTTTTCCTTTTGTCAGTGAGGTGGGCTCTGCGGTCTTCTTCAAAGGAGGTTGCTGCCCGCCAAACTGTGAGGCGCCAAGATGCACGGTTTGAGGCATTATCAGCCCACTGGTGGTGGTCAATGTGGCAGGCACCAAGAGATTTCTTTAGGCAGTCCTTGTACCTTTTCTTTGGTACACCTCTGTCACGGTGGCCAGTGGAGAGCTCGCCATATAACACGATCTTGGGAAGGCGATGGTCCTCCATTCTGGAGACGTGACCCATCCAGCGCAGCTGGATCTTCAGCAGCGTGGACTCGATGCTGTCGACCTCTGCCATCTCGAGTACTTCGACGTTAGGGGTGTAAGCGCTTCAATGGATGTTGAGGATGGAGCGGAGACAACGCTGGTGGAAGCATTCTAGGAGCCGTAGGTGATGCCGGTAGAGGACCCATGATTCGGAGCCGAACAGGAGTGTGGGTATGACAACAGCTCTGTATACGCTTATCTTTGTGAGGTTTTTCAGTTGGTTGTTTTTCCAGACTCTTTTGTGTAGTCTTCCAAAGGCGCTATTTGCCTTGGCGAGTCTGTTGTCTATCTCATTGTCGATCCTTGCATCTGATGAAATGGTGCAGCCGAGATAGGTAAACTGGTTGACCATTTTGAGTTTTGTGAGTGGAAAGAAAAAGGCTGAGAACCACTGATGTAAAGCAATGTAGTTGTTAGAAACCAAGTGAAGGGATGAGTAACAATTTGCAGATGAGTAACATCTATATAGAAAAAGTGTCATCAGTTGATAATCTTTAATGTAAAGTACAATGGTTGGCTTTCTGAAAACAATTAATTGAATGTGGAGTCCTCACATTTGTGATATGGACAGTTGTTAGATCAAATATCCTACCACTTCAATTCCGACCTCACAATTTTGGGCTTTGTTAGAATCATGTGAAAGGCAAAAATGAAAACAAGATGTTCATGATAAAAGGAAATCTTTATATGGTGTTCCACTTTGTGGTCACCAATTTACATTTAGTTTCTCTAAAGTTGAGGAGAATGCAGAATCCCTAACAATCCAGCACGGGTCCCTGCGGGAGGCTCTTTTACACTGACAGGGGGCGCATCAGTTGCTTAGAAACAAAGTACACTGAAGCTACCTGCCAGCTGTCTAAAGCATGGCAGCTTCAGACAGCCCATTGACCTGGCTGGCAGGTAGACCCTGTTAAGATTAGAATGATCATTATGCACAGGGAGGAGAATGATGCATGGTTGGGAGATGGAGATGGGTGGTTGCCGTTGATGATTTTGTGAAGGCTGAGTCCGATTGCATGCACCCCGCTGTGCCCTGGAGACCATGCAATCCCAGCCAGTGTCCATGCAGTCCCAGACCTGCCATAAGGAACCCCCACCCATCAGCTGACCATAATGGGGAGAGTACTGAGAACAGTGAGAGTCCAAGAAGACGGGAGAGGGGCTAGTGTGAGTTCATAGAGAGGGAGTATGCCACCAAGGAATTGGCTGCGCTGATGGACAGGTACTGCCAGCAGTCAGGTGAGCATCTACTCACCTGTCTACTCTGGCTGTGGTCAAGGGGCCCCCCATATTCACCGTTCCCATTTAGAGGCTTGAACTTTGGGTATTCTGTCCACTCAGTTAATAGCTCTTTGTAAGTGTCTCACGAGGGGATAGAGGAGGGAAGCATGCTGTGGGATTGGATAGTGACAGCGGTGCAGGCCAGGTTCCACGTGCTTAGAATGGGACCTGACATGCCAACCGCAGTGGTCCACCATTAGCGAGGGCATGAACATCTTCAGGGAATGGGCCCTTATCACCAACTTCTATGGTGGGGTTCCCAGGCGCAACATCCCTGAACATGTCAGGGTAACCCCCGCCCTGGCAAGGCATCTAGTTACCATTGTCTGACCCAACCTTAGAGAAGTGGTCTTGCCCTTGATGGGAACGGCAAGCGGCAAAACTATCCGTGACTCCATTGCCTTTCTGGAAGGGCTGGTGTACAGGTAAGCATCGCTCAACATCCAAGATACTTCCGTGAAACTGGCCGTTATGCGATGTGGACGTTCTGCGAACACCATATTATTGTATATACTCAGCAAAACTATATGGAATACTGAAATTACTATAAATTAAACAGTTTACATAAAAGTTTTAAAAAATGAAAAAAAAAACTTTGTCAGCTTATATCACACACAATTTAATAAAGAGGATCAGGATCATCCACATCACTGTTCTCAACTTCCTCATAGTTTCAGGTCCAATAACCTCCATGGATGAACGGTCACTCTAATGCCTGAAGGACCTTGCTGAGGCTCTTCCTGGGGAGGTGTTGCTTCTTCAGGAATATGTCCAGTGTTGTTTGCCTAGTTTGCTTTTTATTTTCTTGATACATTTATTTATATGCAGCAAACACTGCATGAACTCTATCAGCGAAAAGCATTCAGTGTTCATTTATCTGGGATCTACCAATCTCCATAGGTGCCAGATAGTGGGAGTTTCATTGTATTTGGAAAATGCATTTATTGACCAACAGTGAAGTTATGAGAAGTTAAAAAAATTTTTCATAAGAATCAAAGTTCAGCAACATTTTAATTAGATGCAAGAACTCCATAGATTAGACTTCATTCAACTTCTATTCTAAATTGTAATCACTATGAATTCATTTTAAATTTAAAAAAGTGTGGGCAGCCTTTTCATAATTAGGCAAATTTCTTGTCTGCTAAATAATAGCATTATTTTATAAAAAGCAGAAATGAATTTATTCTCTACATCAAGACAAGTGTTTACAAAGGAGTGGAGGGACTATTAAAGGAAGTTATTTTATAAGGTACTAATTCTTTCACAATTTTACATTAATTATAACACATTAAGCCATTAACAGTAATAAATAATACCCTAGATAAATAACAAAATGTGCTTTGTATTACAAATAAGTCATTTGGATATTGATAACTGGGTTTTATCTAGCAAAAAGCAAACATTACACAACTGTTTTATCTGGATGACCAGACAAGTCTTAGTGCCACTAACCCCATTATTCATAATAATGCTGAATATATCCAATTTGATGTCAAAGGTTCTAGACTTGATCAGCTGAAAGTCACATTAGCCCAATGAAGGGGACTACTTCAAACTGACGCTTAAATTTCATACAAGTATGGTTAACAAAATTTTACAATGATGTTTATTGTCATGTACATTGGTTAATGTGCTTATGCACCTCAATTGTTACTGCCCCAGCCTAATAGGGTACTTTGTAAAAAGCATACATTAAATTGAAGACAATAAATTCTAAAAGATCATTTTCAGTTATTATAATGCAAGAAATATTTTTACAAGAGCGTAGACAGTCCTTTTTGAGGTCTTGGGAATATTTTATGATTAGTATAGTAAAGAGAAGGTTCAAGAGACCAATAGCCATTGGAAAGAAATAGTTCTTGAACCTATGAGGTGCTAAATTTCAGGCTTCGGCACTTTATTCCCAAAGGTAGCAGAAGAGAAGGGAGAATGTGACCAGTGGTCCTTTATGATGTAGGCTGCCTTCTGGAGGCAGTGCCTCACATCGACAGAAGTTTGAAGTCTTGATGAACATGGCCACATTTGGTTTCTTCTGAGATGCTGGGCAGTCGAATTCCCTAGACACTACTTTGCTGCAACCAGTCAATATACTTTCCATAATGCACCTATTGAAGTTTGAACGAGAATGCCAAATGTCTTGATTCCTTAGAAAGTGTGCCTTCATCAGTTGCCTCAAAATGCTGGCTCCAGGAGAGCTCTTCTGATAATATGGACTCTCTTGGTCTTGAAATTACTAGTAACCCTCTCCACCTCTGTCCCATCAATCCTTCAATGCAGACAGGAATGTGGTCCCTTGTTTCCTCCATCTCTCCTCCACCTCCCTCCCCCAAATTGTACCATGTTCCTTGGACTTGGTGACACTGAGAGCAAGACTATTGCCCTGACACAACCCAACCAGATTCTTGAACTCCATTATGCATCTGACTCATTTTGAGTTATTCAGCCAACAACGATAGCATTGTCAGTGAATTTACAGATCGCTTTGGATTAAATTTGGCTACACTCGTGCTCCAAATCAAATTATATGAAAAAGCAGCATTTCAAATTTGGCTTTATAAATGATCTGCAAAGTTAAAATAGCTGGAGGTCATAAAATGTTTAATTCGTCAAGTCAGACTGCACACTACAACATTTTGATGAAGGCACCCTTATATTCTGATAAATCTTATGACTTTAAAGAACAGATCATGTACACCACTACAATCTAACCAGAGTTTATATTGCAATTTTTATACTTTTGCAATTATCTTTATACAGCCCCCTCCATAATGTTTGGATAATACATTATTTCCTTTATTTGCCCCGTTTTAAAAAAAATATTTAATTAAAAATTTTAAAATCACAATACATTTAATTAATAATGAATTATGCATTCAAGGCATGTGGTATATAAAAAAAATCCATCCCTGCCTCCCCACCATCCTCCCTCCCAAACACCCCAAAGTGAAGAGATTAACAATATACAAATTCTGATCAAATGCCAGGGAACCAAGGACCACCATCAGGACGAACTCTTGAGAATTTAAATTTTCAAACCAACTTGTTGTAAATATGGGCTCCATATTTTCAAACAAGTGATATTTATCATGTAAGTTGTTATTTTTTCAAAAGGAATAGAAGATCTAATTTCAGTATGCCATCTCTGCATCCCCAAATCTATATCAGACTTCTAAGTAATAGCTGCACATTTCCTTGAAACAGCTAAAGCGAATCGTAAAAATTCAATCTGAAACATAGTTAACCTTAATTTTAACCTGAACATTTTAATTTCCTAATAAAAATAACATTGGGAATAATGGAGGTTTAACCTTTAACACTCTCTAAAAATAGTCCAATTTGTATCCAAAATGGTTTAACCTTAATACATTGCCAAGTCAAATGAAAAAAGGAACCTACTTCTTTACAGTTTTAAATTTATAGTCAATCAATTCACATGTGATTAAAGTGCACATTCCAGATTTTATTAGTGTATTTATGTACATTTTGGTTTGACTATGTAAAAATTACAGCACTTTTTATACATAGTCCCCTCATTTTAGGGCACCATAATATTTGTACAGTACAGCTCCAATTATTAGAAATTTGATTCTCCAAAATCCTCATTTTAAAATTTCAATAAATGTGTATATCCCAAACAATCAGACCATTTATTCAAAAAGTTTTTTGAACCGAATTGACTGGGGACCTGGGGCTCCCAGCACGAGCAAAGCCTTGGTGAGGAGGTGTCGGTGATTTGTGGCAGCCAGCATTTTTTTGGTGAGAATTAAATATTATTTTAATGCATAAAAAGCCTTCCCTTGTTGTTGTTTAAACACTGTTACAAGTGATTTGCTGTTGCTACTGGGCTGTTTTTAAAACGTGACCAGTTCTCAGAAAAAATCTATTTATTCGACATAGACCCAGTCCCAACCATTTTATTAAAGTAGTATGTTTAGTACTTCATTACATATCCCTTGCAAACATGCTTACAGTCTTTGATTCAAAAACATCATGGTCTGCCAGACCTCTACTGCAGACATATTCGTTCCTGCTTCTTTCAGGAATTGGCCTCTAAAGTTTTCTCTTCAGCAAATGGAAAGCTTGCTTAATTGGATTTAGACTGGGTTACCAATTTGACCATTCAGGAATTTTCCAGTAGTTTACTTTCAAAAACACCTTTATTACATTTGCAGTATGTTTGGCATCATTGTCTTGCTGTAGGATGAAGTGCCATCCAATGAGTTTAAAGGCATTTGCTCAAACATGAGTAAATATGATGTTTCTATATACCTCAGATTTCATTTTGCTGCTGCCATCAGCAGATACATCATCAAATGAAGATAAGTGCACCAATACCTGTGGCAGCCATAAATGCCCAGGCCATAACAACCCCATCACTACGTTTCACAGATGAGGTGATATGCTTTAGATCAGTGGTTCTCAACCCTTTTCTTTCCACTCACATACCACTTTAAGAATTCCTATGTCATAGGTGCTCTGTGATTAGTAAGGGATTACTTAAGGTGGTATGTATGTGAGAAGAAAAGGGTTAAGAACTACTGTTTTAATCGTACCTAATTGACTCCCAATGACAATTTTTTTCAAGCAAAATATTTCAGTGACAATTGGGTCTTGAGCACTGATTCTCAACCTTCTCTTCATACACCACTTTAAGCAATCCCTTACTAATCACAGAATACTGATGGCATAGGGATTACTTAAAGTGGTATGTGAGTGGACCTTTATGGCTCTACACTTTGCTTTTGCCATCACTCTGACACAGGTAATTTTGGTCTCATCTGCCCACAAGGTCTTTTTCAGAATATTGGAGGGTCTTTTAAATACTTCTTGGAAAACTGTAACTGGTCATCCTGTTTCTGAGGCTAACTAGTGTTTACATCTTGCTGTGTAGCCTCTGTATTTCAGTTCATGAAGCCTTCTGTAGACAGTCGTCATGTGTTTTTTTACATAAACCTTAAGTGATTTTTCCATTCTTAAGTTGCCGTTAACACAGGAACGACAAATACTCCAAATATCCGTATCTGTCTGCGAGTTAAGTCAGAATACTGGTAGTAAGGTATGTAAAGAGGTGGGAAAAGCGACACCAAGACACTGAAGTGACTGATTGGAGGAAATCAGTTTGAATGTGTCCAATGAGCAACAAATATCTCTCTGAACAAACAAGAACTTTCCTGAGCAATAACCATTTACCTTTTAGCACTAGAGCCTGATGAAATTCATAAATGTTAAATTCTGTGTACAGTATAAGAATTGCCTGATATCAGTGAACTTGGAGAAGCGAGAAGTGAATGATTGTACTATTAAAGCAAAGAATTTTCCTGAACATATACAAATTACATACACATGTGTTTAGAATTAGAAGGGGGTTAAGTTAATAATAAGTTAAAGTTTGATCCTTTTTTTAATGTTAAAGAAAATTAAAAGCAACTTTTGTTCAAGTAATTATTTGTCTTGGTGAATTTCTGTTGCTGCTAGGTTTTGGGGTCTTCTGGGCTCATAATACCCTGAAATGTAGGAACTATTTATTAAAAAGTGCTGTAATTTCTACATGGTTAAGTCAAAATGCATACCAATAAGCTTGAATAAAATCTGGAATGTGCTTGGAGCACAGGAGCAAATAAAAGAAAAAAATGGGTCTTTGTCCCAAACATTATGAAGGGCTCTGTCTGAATATATTCTGAAGTCCCCATATCTTTGAACATTCGCTTATTGTGAGAACTCAGTCTTTGGCATCCGACATTGTTCCAATGTCAGCAAGAGGAACATCAAGATATCTTTTTAATCCTTTTTATTGTTTTTTTTATAAGAAACACAGTATCATATATATAAACTTGGTCCCCCCTCCACTGCAATGGGTGAAATTTAAAAAAAATCTAAAGTATTATTTAACCTCCCCCCCACCTAACCTACTCTAATTAAAAAAACTAACAAAAAAAAACAGTAGAGCAGCTTATTCTGAGAGTTACATATATTTTATAGTTTTTGGTTCCTACCATAAATCAAAAAACAAGGTAAGACTATATCTCATCTGGAAGAGTTAATACATCTAATCATATCAGAAATATTTACATCATATGAAAATAAGACATTAAAGGTGTCCATATATCTTCAAATTTCATTGATGAATCAAATATATGATATCTATTTTTTTCTAAGCTTAAATAGACAAAATATGAGAGAATAATTGAAACACTGATGGAGGTCTTCAAGCCAACAATGTAGAAAAGGCCACAATGCGTTGAACAGGTACAAAAAAATCCTCCCTACATCTTCTGGGTCAATAACCCTGCAAAAAGCAGTTATCTGGAGTATAGTTAAAAAGATATTAAAAATTTCAAAGGATGAACAAAACCAAAATATATGTGTCAATGTAGCAATTTCAGATTTGCATCTGTCACAAACAGAGTTAATGTTAGAAAAATACTACCCAATTTATCTTTGGACGTGTGAACATGATGCACCACTTTGAAAATGATTAATGAATGTCGGGCATATATTGAAGATGAATTTACTAATTTAAAAATCTTGTCCCATAGATCCTCAGATAAGGGTCTCTTGCAAGTTCCAGTTCCCAGGCCTTTTTAATCTTGTCATGAAGTACAGGTTGTAATTTTAATAATCTATCCAGTAATATGGTATTTAAGAAGTTTCTAATCTGTAAATATCGAAAAAGAATATTTATCAGGTAATATTTACTTGCAAGCTGTTCAAAAGACATTAATCAACCTTAAATAAATTTACAAAAGAAACAATACCTTTGATTTTCCATACAGGGAAACGTTGATCAATTATTAATGGTTGAAAATAATAATTATGAAAGATAGCCCGAGAGAATTATTTTTTAATTAAAATAATGTCCTAAATTGGAAATCAACTCATCTTCACACTGGCCATTTCATTGTTTTTATAACTCAAAATAATAATGAGTTTATTGTCATATAAATTGGACATTGTATATATGCACCAAAATACTTTGTTTCTGCAGCTGGAAAGGTACTTGGTGAAACAAAAACTACAATGGTATACTTAGTTAAATTAAAACAAGACCTCGAGTACAAAAAAAATCATAATAATATTCAAAGTTATACTAGTGAAAAAATTGACTTATCATTAGTATAGACATTTCTTTTGTGGTGTCAGAGAAGTCCCTGGTTAGAATTACATAGGGAGTTTCAAGAGCCTGATAGCCATTAGAAACGGTTCTTGAACCAAGAAGTGCTAGTCTTCAGGCTTCTGAACCATCTGCCTGAAGAACTTCTAAGTTCACTTCTGAAGGGTTGGGAGCGGGGGGGGCAACTGTTAAGAGATACAAAAACATTTAGGAAACAAACTATAATGGAGGAATGTTTAAATAACAGGACTTTATCACCCCCAAAAAACAATCAAGCTAGAATCACTGCTGTCTGTTATATCGTTTAAATAGATTTTAAAACGTTAATCATCAGTAAGACAGAAAAAATAAATTACTCGTGATGCATTCAATGGTCGTGCATAACTGGTAACCAGCATTTAACCTATTAGTTACACCGTCAATAGGAACACTTCTACCAATTATACGGCGAGGTTTATCAAAAGTAAAGAAAAACTGACTGCAGAGGAGTTTTTAATTTTTCTCATCACTTAGATTACATTCAAGTTTTAGGCACTGAAAGGAATCTGTGCTATGGGTTTTTTTCTCTTTACCCTCAATGGCTCAGCATGAAAGATTGTAATCATTCACAGCAACATGCTCATCAAATATTATCCTCACTAGTATCTTTTCCCATTAAAAATTGTTATTCACAATTTATCTACAATAAATGTAGTAAAATCTTCTTTACTCATGAAGTGGTTATAATGTCAAACTCACTACAAGTAACTGAGGTAAAGTAAATGCAACCAAGTTGAAGTTAGAAGCATGGGGTCCAGCAGAACAGCATTACTTCAGTTCAAATACACAAATCTGCTCTGTCATTTTAAAAAAAAGTAGAATTACTTTTTTTAGATAGAAGGTCATAATTCATTACCAATCTCCAAGACCTACTGAAATGATGGTGAGTCAGTCTCTTAAACCATTGAATCTTTTGTGGTGTTTGGTGTGTGATTCCAAGATTTAAATCCAACAAAGGTTAGTACATAACTTAGAGTGCAGATCAAAATTTGGGAAAGCCGTTAGGTAAATTACCAAAATAGATTGAGTAGAACATCATTGTAGCCACAGGATATTGGTGATGAAGAGAATGAATGTTTAAGATGGTGGACGGAATGGTATGACAATCAAGCTTCTGTATTCTGAAGGGAATTGAGTTTCTGGCATGTAATTGAAGTTATACTCATCTTGCCAAGTGTCGTAAAATCCATCACGTTCCCAATTTCTGTCTTCAAGGTGCTGGATACACTTTGAACTACCAGGAGGCAAGTAATTAATTATTTTAGCCAAGGTATTTATGGTCTAGCTGAACTTTGGAAAGATGGTGGTACTAAGGATATTGGTGGTGGGGAGAACTTGGAGATTGTAATGTCATTGAATATTAAAGGAAGGTTTTCTTGCTCTTTTTAGAAATGTTCACTGTCTGACGCTATTGTGAGACAAACGTTACTTGCTACTTACCAGCTTTTGATTAAATGTTGTTAGATCTTGTTGCATACAACCTCCAGCAACGATAATAATCTAAGTTTGAGTGAGATACATCTCCTATGATTGAATAAAGCAGAGAAGGACAACCTTTTCAAAAAAAAACTCAAGAAAAGGTTACCACTGCTCTAGACCCAATTGTTACAGAAATAATTTGCTTGAGAATAATTGTCATTGGCCCATTTCCTTTGGAGTTACAAAACTGTGCAGATAACAAGGTATGATTAAAACAGTGGTTTTTAAACTTTTTTTTCCATTCACATACCACCTTAAGCAATCCCTTACGGCATAGGAATTAATCAAGTGAAATGTGAGATTTAAAAGGTGGCCCACCCTGGATTAAAGTATGAAGAAAAGAATACAGGGCTACAGATACTGTATAGCAGTTATTTGAAGTAGTGTGAGAATGCTCATGTGTGCATGAATATATTTATTTCTATCGGTTTCACTGATGTTCAATTCTAGATTACACAGGATTCTAATGTGTGGCCAGAGGTTAATTACAAGTGCACGTATCATCTTAACAGAGGAATGAAAATAATATTTTTTTTCCATTCATATCATGAGTAGACAAAATTGGAAAATTCTAAATAAATAAAATTTCTTGGATATTTCTGATGTTAAATGCTCTGACCTTGTTGCAGAATGACCTGCTCCTCTTTCCACATCATGTATCTTGGTGCCGATGATGAAGATTACTAATGCACTGACCAAATTCAAAAGATTTAGAACAAGATGGTATTTACAGAGCAAACTATTCAATAAATGTTGGCATTAAACTTTGCTTCCTATGAAAACACTATTAAAGTTCAATCAATATCATTGCGCTTCAATACTCCAATCAATAACATCAAAATGAAAGATGCCCCATCTGAAATGCAGTTTTAACATCCCACTCTCCAAATGTGATTCAATTTGCTGTTAATTCACATTTTAGCATCAATGTTATTCTGATTTTGTAATTAAAAAGTGAACATAAACAGAATCCGAGCAGAACTTCTCCCCTCCAACATTTTCCCTCTGCAAACAAGATACACCTTCTATGCCTCTTTTGAGAAGAACCAGTGACTACTAGAATCCTTGCGAGAACCCTGTGATATCTGTCTCTGAAGACAATGTCAGAACATCATTCAAGAGGGCGAACCCTCGCAAGGCATCAAGCCCTGATGGCATCCCTGGCAGGGTGCTGAGAATCTACGCCAACCAACTAGCCAGAGTGTTCACAGACATTTTCAAACTCTCAATGCTGCAGTCAGAGGTTCCCACCGGTTTCAAAAGGAACCCAAGATGAGTAGTGTGAACTGTTTCAACAACAATCACCCAGTGGCACTAACTTCTACTGTGATGAAATGCTTTGAGAGGCTGGTCATGGCCAGAATAAATACATACCTAAGCAAAGATCTGGACCCACTGCAATTTGCCTACTGTCACAATTGCTCCACAGCAGATGCAATATCGCTGGCTCTCCACTCAGCTCTGGATCACCTTGAAAACAGCTCTTCATCGACTACAGCTCAGCCCTCAATACCATTATTCCCTCAGTGCTGGTCAAAAAGCTACAAACTCTGGGCCTCTGTATCCTCTTGTGCAACAAATCTTTGACTTTCTCTTCAGAAGACCACAGCCAGTACGAATTTGGAAAACAATATTTCCTCTTCACTAATTATCAACACAGGTGCACCTCAAGGATGGGTGCTTAGTACACTGCTCTACTCATTATACACCCACGACTGTGTGGCCAGGCACATCTACAAATTTGCCGATGACAGATGGCAGAATCACAAGCTGCAGTGAGGAAGCTTACAGGAAGTATATCAGCTTGTTGAGGTCACACCAACAACCTTGCACAACGTAAGCAAAACCAAGGAGATGATTGTGGACTTCAGGAGGAAGTCAAGGGAACATGATCCAGTCCTCATCGAGGGCTCAGTAGGGGAAAGGGTCAAGAACTTCAAATTTGTGGGTGTCAACATCTCCAAGGACTTGTCCTGGAGCTTCCATGTTGATGCAGTCACGAAGAAGGTTTGCCAGCAGCTAGACTTATGAGGTTTTTGAGGAGATTTGGTATGTCATTGCTCTCAAAAACTACTACAGGTGTAGCGTGGAGAGTATTCTGGTTGTTTGCATCACTGTCTGGTATGAAGGCACCAACTCTCAGGACAAGAAAAAACTCCAGAGTGTTGTTAACTCGGCCTGCAACATCACAGGCACCAGACTTTATCGAGGACATCTACATGACCTAAAAAAAAAGCAGTCTTCATCCTCAAAGACCCCCACCACCCTGGCTATGCCCTCTTCACTCTGCTACCATCGAGAAAAAGGTACAGGAGCCTGATAACAAGCACTCAGCGGCAGAAGGACAGCTTCTTCTCTACTGCCATTAGATTTCTGAATAATCAATGAACCAAAGACACTGCCTTACTTTTTCTGCACTATTTTAAATTTTTTTGTTGCAAGATGGTTTATATTAAGAAAGTTTGCACTATGATGGTGGAGCAGCCTTTGATGTATCAGTGGTGAGGCTTGCGAGCTTCTGACCAGGCGGTGGAGCAGCCTTCGGCGGCGAGGCGCGTGAGGCTTCATCGAGGCAGGGCAGTTTTCGGCGGTGAAGTGTTGGTAGGGCAGCCATCGTCGAAGCTGGCTTTTGGCAGCAAGGCCTTTGGATTGATATTTTGGAGCAGGTAATGAGTCATCTAGGCCGGTGGATTGCTCTCATTATAGGATGTGGGAAATCTGGAACAGCACAATTGTCCCTGAAGACTATACCTGCAAAAGGTGCATCCAGATGCAGCTTCTGACAAACTGAGTTAGGGAACTGGAGCTGGATAAACTCCAAATCATTACAGAGGCAGAAAGGGTGATAGAAAGAAGATTCAGGGAGACAGTATCCTTAAAGGTCTGAGGCAGGTAGCTGGGTGACTGTCAGGAGAGGGAAGGCGAAAAGACAGAGAGAGCAGAGCATCCCTGTAGAGGTTCCCATCAACAATAAGTATACCATTTTGGATACTATTGGTGGGGATGACCAACCAGGGACAAGTTGTAATGGTTACTTCTCTGGGACCCTCAACTCAGGAAGGAGGGAAAAGACGAAAGTAGTAGTCCTAGGGAATTCGATAGTTAAGGTGACAAATAAGAGATTCTGTGGGAGAGATTGAGAATCCCAGATGGTCTGTTGCCTCCCTGGTGCCAGGGTCCTCAATATCTCGGATCGAGTTCTCTGTATTCTCAGGAGGGATGGTGAGCAGCTGATGTCTTGGTCCATGTAGGGACCAATGATGTGGGTAGGAGAAATGAGGAAGTCCTGCAAAGAAGGTTTAGGGAGTTAGGTACAAAGTTGATGGACAGGACCTCTAGGGTTGTGATCTCAGGAGTGCTTCCCATGCCACATGCTAGTGAGGCTAGAAGTATGAAGTTAAAGCAACTAAATATGTGACTAAAGAAATGGTACAGGTGGGATGGCTTCATTTTTATGGACATTTGGGGACCTGTTCTGATGGGACCAGATGCACACAAATTGGAGGGGGATGAACATCTTTGCAGGTAGGTTCGCTAGTGCTGCTCCAGAAAGTTTAAACTAGATTGGCGGGGAGGGAACCAGAGTGTTAGAGCAGATAGTGAGGAGAAGGAAGAAGATAAAGGTCATGCGTGGACTGCATGTATTGACAGAAATCAAAGGTTTGTATGTAATAGAAATGTTGTCAAGTGTATTTATTTCAATCTCAAAAAAGCAGACGAGATTAGGACTTGGATTGGCACGTCCAATTACAACATTATTGCTATTAATGAGATTTGGTTGCAGGAAAGGCAGGACTGGCAGCTCAATGTTCCAGGGTTCCATTGTTTCAGAGGTGATTGTGGGGGAGGAGTGGCATTGCTAGTCAGGGAAAATATCAGCTGTGCTTAGACAATACACCCCAGAGGAGTTGCCTACAGATGCCGTAAGGGTGGAGCTGAGGAACAAGAAAGGTGTGACCACACCGTTGGGTTTGTATTATAAACTGCCCAATAGTCAGAGAGATTTGGAAGAGCAAATCTGTAGAGAGATAGCAGACTAATGTAAGGAACAAAGTTGTGATAGAAGATTTTAAATTTTCCACATATTGACTGGGACTCCCATACTGTAAAAGGGCTGGATGGCTTTGAGTTTGTCAAATGTGTTCAGTAACGTTTTCTAAATCAATACATAGCGGTACCAAAAAGAGAGGATGCAATACTTGATCTACTAATTAGGGAATCAGTCAGGTCCAGTGACCCGTAGGCAAACATTTTAGGTGCAGTGACCATAAAGTCATTAGTTTTAAGGTAATTCGGGATAAGAATAGTTCTGGACCTTGAGTTGAGATTCTAAATTGGAGAAAGGCCAATTTTGTGGAAATGAGAAAGGATCTAGGAAGAATGGATTAGGATAAGTTATTTTCTGGCAAGGATGTGTTCAGTAAGGCCTTCAATCGTGAAATTTTGAGAGTGCAGAGCTGCAAGTTCCTGTCAGGGTTAAAGATAATAGAAATAGGGAACTTTAGTTTTCAAAGGATATTAGCAATCTGGAAGAGAGAAATGTATAGCCAGTATATGCAACAAGTAGCAAATGAGGTACTAGAAGAGTTTAGAAAATGTAAGTAAATACTCAAAAAGGAAATCAGGAAGGCAAAAAGACACGTGGTTGCTTTGGCAGATAATGTGAAGGTAAACCAAAAGGGTTTCTACAAGTATGTTAAGAGTAAAAGGATAGCAAGAGAAAAAATTGGTCCCCTAGAAGATCAGAGTGGTCTTCTATATGTGGAGCCCCACAAGATGGGGGACATTTTAAACAGTTTTTTTTGTAACAGTATTTATTCAGGAAACTGGCAATAGTGCATAAGGAAGGAAGGGAAACATGCAGTTGTGGCATAGAACATATAAAGATTAAAGAGGAGGAGATGCTTGTTGCCTTACAGCGAATGAAGGAAGATAAAACCCCTAGGCCTGACAGAATATATCTTCAGACCTTGAGGAAGACTAGTGTATAAATTACAGGGGGCTTGGCAGAAATATTTAAAATGTCCTTTGCGATAGGTGTGGTGCCTGAGGATTGGAGGGTAGCTCATGTTTAAAAAAGGCTCCAAAAGTAAACCAGGAAATTACAGGCCAGTGAGCCTGACGTCAGTAGTACATAAATTATTGGAGGGTGTGCTAAGAGATCAGATATACTCAACTCCTAAAGTCCCAGCAACCAAGGGCTGATTAAGGATAGTCAACATGGTTTTGTGGATGGTTGGTTGTGCTTAACGAATCTTGAGGTTTTTTTTAGATTACCAAGAAAGGAGATGAAGAAAAGGCTGTGGATGTTATCTTCATGGACATTAGTAAGGCCTTTGACAAGATCCCACATAGGAAGTTAGTTCAGAAGGTTCAGAGGTTGTAAATTAGATTTAACATTGGCTCAGTGGAAGAAGACCGAGTGGTAGTGGATGATTGCTTCTCAGACAGGAGGTCTGTGATTAGTGGTGTGCCTCAGGGATTGCTGCTGGGACCACTGTTGTTTGTTGTCTATATCAATGATCTGTATGATAATGTGGGAAATTGGATCAGCAAGTTTGCAGATGACACTAAGACTGGAGGCTTTGTAAACAGCGAGGAAGGCTTTCAAAGCTTTCAGAGGGATCCGGACCAACTAAAAAAATGAGTCAGGAATGGTAGATGGAATTTAATGCAGACAAGTATGAGGAATTGCATTTTGGAGGACAAACCAAGGTAGGGCATATACAGTAAACGGTCGGGACCGAGAAGTGTGGAGGAACAAAGGGATCTGGGAATAAGTGCTGTCCCCGGGTTAAAAACATCTAATTCATGAACAACCGTAGTTATGAACTGACAAGCTGACCTGAAGTCGAATGGGATCAACTTCCGGTTTGAACATGGTTGAGCCATAATTCTAATAGTAATGACCAAAAATTGTTAAATTTTATGAGTATTGCATCACCAACAGTCCCCGCACTGGTACCACTATCCCGCTCCCTCCCAACAATCCGCCACCAGTCCCCACACCGAGCTCATGGAGGGTGGGGGGTGGGAAGAAGAAGCAGCAACAATGACGTGTGTCATTGAGACACTGCTGCCAGGCTAGGCTGCATGTGGGTGGGCAAGGGGACGAGCAGCCCAGCAGAGGGAAGGGAAGGGAGAGAAGCAGGAGCAGTGTGCACCATCACAATACCACTGTCAGGCTAGGCTGAATGCGACCTGGGGAAAGCAGTGGGCGAACGAGGTGCCACCGAGGGCAGTGAGGAGTGAGTGAAGGAGGCGGACACGGATCTGAAGGAGCGATGATGTGGGAGGGATGTACTGTATCATCTCTCCATCATCTTCTTCTGTGTTAACTTTTATGTAGTTACTTTTATTATTGCATACAGTACTGTATTATATACTGCATTATTATGTACTGTTGTATTATGTTTCAGATGTTTTAGAGTATTGACGCTAAATTTATATGCAATCATTGGAACTTGCATACAAATTTGAATGAAAGACAGACCTGGGTAACAGAACTTATTTTTAACCCTGGAACTGCCTGTACTTTATGTAGCAAAGATAAAGATACATAACCAAAGTTTCTGCCTTGAGCTAGCAAGATGGGAATAAAATTTGGGCAGGTGACTGAACAAAAATGTGGGACGGCAGGGGAAGGAGCACAGTCCCACAGCCCTGTTGCACACCAGCAAACAAGGGGAGGGGGGTTGGCTTTGTGAATGGAAAGGGAAGGAGGTGGACAGCTGGAGGAAGGATGGGGAAGAGAGGGAGAACAGGGAGTATGCTAGTAGAAACCAGAGAAGTCAATGCTAATACTATCAGGTTGGAGAATGCCCAGTTGGAAAATTAGGTGTTGCTTTTCCAATTTATGGCTGGACTGGATTTGACAATACACAAGGCCATGGATAATCATGACAGCTCAAGAGTGGGGTGCAGAATTGAAGAGGTTTGCCACTGGGAGATCCCGGTCACTGAAGCAGATGGAGCGAAGGTGCTCAGCGAAGTGATCTCCCAGTCTGCATCCAGTCTCTCTAATGCAGAAAAGACCACACCAGAAGCACATTGATATAGGAGATAGGACATTATGGTAAAGTAATGCAAGACACTGGTAAAGCCAAATTTGGAGTATTGTATGCAGTTTTTAATCACCCAACTACAGGAAAGATATCAATAAAATTGAAAGAGTGCAGAGAAAATATACTAGGATGCTGCTGGGACTTTAAGAACAGAGTTACAGGGAAATGTTAAACAGGTTGGGACCTTAGTTTCTATAATGTAGAAGAATGAGGGCAGTTGTCGGCAGAATCACAAAAGACAATGAAGAAGGGTACAGGAGGAAGATAGATCAGCTCATTGAATGGTGTAATGACAACAACCTTGCACTCAACGTCAGCAAAACCAAGGAGATGATTGTGGACTTCAGGAGAAAGTCAGGGGAACATGACCCAATCCTCATCAACAGCTCAGTTGGGGAGGTGGGGGGGGGGGGGGGGGGGGGGGGGAGTCAAAAACTTCAAATTCCTGTCAATATCTTCAAAGATCTGTCCTCGAGCCTCCTTGTTGATGCAATCATAAAGAAGGCGTGCCAGCAGCTATACTTTGTGAGGTGTCTAAGAAGATTCTGTACGTCATCAAAGACTAAATAAACTTCTACAGGTGTATTGTGGAGAGTATGCTGGCTGGTTACATCAATGCCTGGTACAGAGGCACCAACTCTCAGGACAAGAATAAACTCCAGAGGGTTGTTAACTGAGCTTACAACATCACGGGCACCAGACTTCACTCCATCGAGGACATCTACAGGAGGTGTTGTTTTTAAAAAAGCAGCCTCCACCCTCAAAGACCCCCACCACCCAGGCCATGCCCTCTTCACTCTGCCTCCATTGGGGAAAAGGTACAGGAGCTGAAAAACAAACAACACAAGGACAGCTTCTTCCCTACTGCCATCAGATTCCTGAATAATCAATGAACAAAGACACTGCCGTACTTTTTGTGCACTACTTTTAATATAATGCTGCAATATGGTTATATGATGCTGCTACAAAATAAATGACAATAAATTCCGATTTGAGAGAGGTTGACAAAATTGTGATGGGTAGAGATTGAAAAGTGCAAGTAGATGTTTTCCATTGAGGTAAAGTGAAATACAAACATGGATGAAAATGGAGAAGATTTGAGGAATGGGGGAAATTTCTTCACAGAGTGGTGAGAGTATGGACAATCTACAGGGTGAAGCAGTGAATGTGGCTCAATGTTAACATTTAAAAAAAACTTAACAGGATGGGAGTGTTGTGGAACACTGGTTTCTACATTATAGAAACTAAGGTCCCACCAGGTTAGTGGGACTAGACTGAATAACAGTTGGAACAGAAAAGAAAGCCCCATTTTTCTGTACTGCCTTGTTCCATGGTTCTAGTGTGTGAAGACTTGTAGTTGAGGTAACTGTGGGAGTTTTTGGGTTTGTAGAAAATGTCTGTCGAGAGATTTTTCTCCCAAGAAGGAGACAAAGAAATCAAAAGAGTTGCTAGAGAGCGAGTGAATTTGTGGTCAGGGTGAATATTAGCAGCAAAGTTGACAAGCTTATCAGGGTGCATGAGGCAGCATCAATGTAGCAGCGGGAGAGTTGTAGAACTTCTGTTGTTCAGACATAACCAACAAAAAAAGCAGGGGTCTCATTCTGCGACAGATACTACTCAACTTCCTGGGTACTTCCGAAATATAATCTGAAAGCGCCATTCTGACAACTACCGCTTTCAGGGTTGAAGGTTCCTTTGTGGGCACGTGTACGAAATACAATTTATTTTCCTTTAATTGCCCAGTAAACATTTTCAGACTGTAACAAAAAAATAATTGATCCTCCACACATTGCTTGACTGTGCAACAAATATTAAAATGTTGATGTTTATTGTCATACAATGTACAATGGCAAATGCACCAAGACCCTTGTTGCAGCCTTAATGAAGAAACTTCATGGGAACACATGAAACTAAAAAGGATTAACACAATACAATATTCAGTCACTGTGCTGCAAAGAAGAAAAAGTGCAGCATTTCAAAAGGTCGACGAGAAAACGCGGTGCTGCAGCGGGGGGCCATCGCGGTGCTGCAGCGGGGGGCCATCGCGGTGCTGCAGCGGGGGGCCATCGCGGTGCTGCAGCGGGGGGCCATCGCGGTGCTGCAGCGGGGGGCCATCGCGGTGCTGCAGCGGGGGGCCATCGCGGTGCTGCAGCGGGGGGCCATCGCGGTGCTGCAGCGGGGGGCCATCGCGGTGCTGCAGCGGGGGGCCATCGCGGTGCTGCAGCGGGGGGCCATCGCGGTGCTGCAGCGGGGGGCCATCGCGGTGCTGCAGCGGGGGGCCATCGCGGTGCTGCAGCGGGGGGCCATCGCGGTGCTGCAGCGGGGGGCCATCGCGGTGCTGCAGCGGGGGGCCATCGCGGTGCTGCAGCGGGGGGCCATCGCGGTGCTGCAGCGGGGGCCATCGCGGTGCTGCAGCGGGGGCCATCGCGGTGCTGCAGCGGGGGCCATCGCCCCGGACACGCTCTGCCGCTTACCTGTGCTGCAGCGCCACCAGTCCCAAGGTGATCACGTGGGGAACGTCCAAGTGAGTGGGCCACGTGCCGGCCGCCACACAGCCGAACACACCGCACTCCTCGCCAATGCCGGATTCTTCAAACTCCATGGTTCTCGGACACAACCTGGGCAAACGATTTCAAATGAATAACTTCCCCCCCCCGCCGACAGCCCCTTTGTGGCAGACCCCCCAAAAAAATGAATTCCAAACACAGCATCTACGCGCATGCTCATTCCAGCCGCCGTGGATTGTTCCAACGCTTTGAAGGGGGCGCGCAGTGCAAATGACTGCGAAATGAAATCGGAATCCTTGGGAAAATTCACAGAATTCTTTTTTTTTGTGATGTATACTTCTAGGTATTCTAATTGCAGAAAGACTGCCAGGCCTCCACGAGCCGATCCCTTTAATTCCCGATTCCTCCTGCCGTAGTTTCCCCCCCCCCCTCCCCTCTGTTATTTTGGAAGAACCCCACCGCCCTGGCTGTAAAAGTCTCGGCGCGCGGGAGCTGAGCCCTCGGACTCTGCACAAGTTCCCTTTGGAGGCGGTCGCCAAATCCCACGGCTGGGGGCTGCAGGTAGGGTCCTGGCGGGTTGGAGGGGCCGGGTCCTGGCGGGTTGGAGGGGCCGGGTCCTGGCGGGTTGGAGGGGCCGGGTCCTGGCGGGTTGGAGGGGCCGGGTCCTGGCGGGTTGGAGGGGCCGGGTCCTGGCGGGTTGGAGGGGCCGGGTCCTGGCGGGTTGGAGGGGCCGGGTCCTGGCGGGTTGGAGGGGCCGGGTCCTGGCGGGTTGGAGGGGCCGGGTCCTGGCGGGTTGGAGGGGCCGGGTCCTGGCGGGTTGGAGGGGCCGGGTCCTGGCGGGTTGGAGGGGCCGGGTCCTGGCGGGTTGGAGGGGCCGGGTCCTGGCGGGTTGGAGGGGCCGGGTCCTGGCGGGTTGGAGGGGCCGGGTCCTGGCGGGTTGGAGGGGCCGGGTCCTGGCGGGTTGGAGGGGCCGGGTCCTGGCGGGTTGGAGGGGCCGGGTCCTGGCGGGTTGGAGGGGCCGGGTCCTGGCGGGTTGGAGGGGCCGGGTCCTGGCGGGTTGGAGGGGCCGGGTCCTGGCGGGTTGGAGGGGCCGGGTCCTGGCGGGTTGGAGGGGCCGGGTCCTGGCGGGTTGGAGGGGCCGGGTCCTGGACCCCGGGGGTTGGGAGGTGCGGGACTGTGGCTCCACAAATCCGTGGGCTTTGAGGTCCACGTGGTTAACATCGGGGCCACCCTCTCATCTTACGTGGGCGAGGGTGGAACTGGCTGATTTTCCCTAATTCTTTCTTTCTCGCACCATGAACCATATCAACCAATATATTTACAAATGCATCTCTCTAAATATTCACAGTGACATTTGCTCTTTCCCCCCCCCTCCAAAAGCCACTACTTATTTCAGACCCTAATTAAACGTCGCAAGTTTTGTCTTGTGTAACAATTGACGTGATTTACACATGTGCGGAGAAGCGTCTAGTAGTGGTGGGGCTGCTTGTAAAAACCTGGTTTTTAGTTGGGCTGTGGAAGAGACCTGCACAAGTTGCAGGAACTTACTAGGCCTTTTCAAACTGCTGTGGAAACTTTGCTCGGTTAGCGCCCCAATCACGCAGCAACTAGATAAGGGTCCGACCCGGTAAGGGTGGTCCTAATGGGTCTGTGACCTACCTCCGAGATGGTCGCGTCTACCAGCGACTTGAATAGGAAAATGACCGACACGGTTACTCTTGTAACGTTAGCGCTTTGCGCGCTGGTATCACAGGAAAACCCCTGGATAAAGTGCCTGCCGTGATCGGCGTTGGGGGTGGGGAGGAGGAGAGTAGGGGGACACGTTCGTAGTGATGGTTCAACGTTCGTGGCAGTAGGAGGTTGCTGGGGTGGGATGGCGCCCGATCGATGGGGTGCGGGTCGACTGACAGCTGGTGGGGGAGATTCACTGATCGTTCCCGTGCGTGTGGTCGCGTCGCTTACCGCATCATCGTGGGGGTGGGATCCCCTTTAAATCTCCGGGTTGGCAATTTAATGAGCTTCCAGCACCTTTGCCCCAGTAATCGCACTTGGGTACCAGGAAGGCTACCTAGGTGCTGCAATTTAATAGAGCCTGTTGTTAGGAAGAGTGTTCTTCAGATGGCTAGCCTCTCCATTGGCTTCGCCCCCACCTATCCCAATATAAACCTTGGTTTCTCAGATTAACCCGAGGACTATTGTATTTACCATGTGTAAGCAATTAAAAGCGTGTTTGTGCTCTTCTCAAGTCTCTGAGTGCAAACCGTTGCATTACCTTTTGAAGCCAGAAATGCTCCAGGTCAACCTTCTGTCCCCAGAAGGCCTGGAGGAATTTGCCTACTGGCTGCAGTGCTTCCATATAACAGTCTACAGCGCGGAAACATGTCATATAGGCTCTTAGAGTCTGCGCCAGTTCACTTGAACAACTCCACAAGTTCCCACTCTCTGTCCATAACCCTCCAACCCCCTCATATACATGTACACATCCAACTTTCTCTTAAATGACAAAAGGGACCCTGCTGCAACTATCTCTGGATCATTCCATTCTGCCACCACTCTCTGAGTGAAGAAGCATCCTCTAACATTTCTCCTAAAGTTTTGCCCCCTTACCCTTAACTTATGCCCTCTTGTTCCAACCTCGCCTGCCTTCGGGAAAGAGTCTACTCACATCTAGTCTATCTATTCCCTTCATAATTTTAAATGCCTCTATCAAATCCCCTCTCAACTGTCTACGTTCCATTGAATAAAGTCCCAGTATCCTTAATCTTTCTCTGTACTCTAGATGTTGTAAGCCAGGCAACATTTTTGTAAATCTTCTCTGCACCCTATCCACCTTATCTATATCCTTCCTATAATTTGGAGACCAGAACTGAGCACAATACTCCAAACCTGGCTTCACCAATGCCTTAAACAGCTACAGCATCACCTCCCAGCTCCTATACTCTATGCTATGATTTATGAAGGCCAGCGTCTAAATGGGAATCCACCTTCAAGGAACTCTGTACCATAACTCCAAGATCCCTCTGTTCCTCTGCATTCCTCAGTGCCCTTCCCTTAACTGCATATATCCTATTTTGGTTATTTTTTTCTGAAATGCAGCACCTTGCACTTGTCTACATTAAATTCCATCTGCCATCTTTCAGCCCACTCTTCCAAACAAACCAAATCCTTCTGTAATCCAAGAAAACCTTCTTCACTATCCACCACTCCCCCTATTTTCGTATCGTCTGCATATTTGCTTACTCAGTTAACCACCCCCTCATCCAAATCATTAATATAAATGATAAACAACAGGGGACCCAGCACTGATCCCTGAGGCACACTGCTGGTCACAGGCTTCCATCCTGACGGACAGCTGTCCACCATGGCTTTGCTGTCTATCTTACAGTCACCTCTGAACCCATCTCACATTCTCTCTATTAATCCCTAATTACTGAACCTTCCTTACTAACTTTACATGCGGCCACACAAGACGTCTTCAACTCCGATAGTCTCTGGAGGTCTACGCTTCTCTCTCGAGTCAGCTTCACTGTCATCAGGGACTGTTTAACTTATGAGATTGCCATAGAAGGCTTGAAGGCCCGGCTACATGAGGCCTCAGAATAATATGCTGGCGAGACAACCGGGTGAGTCGCTGGATGACTATGTCCTTGATCTGTGGGCCCTGACTAGGAAGTGCCACTACGAAGCCACCACAGCCTGGGTGAGAGAGGAAAGACAAATCCAGGACACCCTCGTGGTGGGAGTGTGGTCGAGGTACATAAGGCAGCGACTGATGGAGTTGGTGAAGAAGGCCAGCACCATGGAGCAGGCGAAAGCACTTGAATAGGCCCAACTAGGAGCTGACACTCTCACGGGTGAAAGTGGCACCTTTTTGGAAGACCAGGCCTGTGTGGCGCCAGGTAAGACTGGAAGCACTCCTGGCATATTTGATCGGTAATTGATGGAATGCAGCTTTCAGGTCAATGGTTGAATAGACCTGATCCTGTGCAATTTTGTTTACCATGTCCAAAATTCAAGGGAGAAGGTATGTATCCAGGAGTGTGAAACGATTGTTTGGCTATAGTCAATCACGAGCCTGAACTTTTCTTCCTCTTTCACGATTATCACAGTAATTGTGAAAGCTGCATACCATGAGTTACCGATCTGTTCCAAGGATTATCCCTACACAACATTTGAGGCAGACGGATGGCTTTATCAGTTCCTGGGGGTCTCTTTTGGTTTCACAAATGGGGTCTCGGTCTTCCAGAGACAGATGGACAAAATGGTCGTCAAATACGGGTTAAAGGCCACCTCCCTTATCTTGACAACATCACCATTTGTGGACACACTCTGGAAGACCACAATGCCAACCTTCAGAAGTTTCTCCACACTTTCAAATCCCTGAATCTCATGTACAACTCCAGTAAGTGCATGTTCCAGACTAAATGTCTGGCTATTCTGGACTATGTGCTGGAGGATGGCATAATTGGTCCTGACCCCTTGTTAAGCCTGATCCTGAATACCATGAAGGCTTTAAGGAGGTGCCTGGGCTTCTTTTCTTACTACGCCCATTATCGGATGAAGCCCAGGTGGCTTTCGGCTACATCAGGGGCTATATTGCAAAGGCCACCATGCGTGCGGTGGAAGAGAATGCACTGTTCCAAGTGGAGAGTGATGCCTCAGACGTAGTTCTGGCCACTACCCTTAACCAGGTGGGTAGGCTGGTAGCTTTCTTTTCCTGCACTCTAAAAGGCCACGAGCTTTGGAACTTACCAGTGGAGAAAGAGGTTCCAGCCATTGTAGAGGCCATCAGGCACTGGAAGCATTACGTGGCCAGCAGAAAATTTACACTGCTCACTGATCAGCGATCAGTGGCACTCATGTTTAATAACACAAAGAAGTTAAAGAATAACAAGATTTTGAGGTGGAGGATCGAACTCTCCACCTATAATTATGTAATAGTATTCAGGCCAGGTATACTCAATGATCTTCCAGATGCTCTGTCATGCCTCTGTACACACTGGCCAGTTGTGGTCACTGCACAATGAGCTTTGCCACCCAGGCATCACTCTCATGGCTCATTTCATCAAGGCACACAACCTGCCCTACTCCATTGAAGATATCAGGGAAATTGCCAGATGTGCACTGAGTGCAAATGGCACTTCTACCGCCCTAACAAAGTACACCTGATAAAGGCATCCCTCTCCTTCAAACGACTCAGTCGATTTCAAAGGACCCCTCCCACCAATGGAAACGTGTACTTTCTTAACGTCATTAATGAGTATTCACATTTTCCATTCGCCATCCCCTGCCCAGATATGACCACCACCACGGTGATCAGGGCCTTGCACTCTATTTTCACACTTCGGGTATCCCAGCTATATCTATAGCTACCAGGTTTCATCGTCTATGAGCGAAGGGGCATTGCCTCATGCAGGATGACTAGCTACGATCCCTGGGGAAACGATCAGTTGAGAAGGAAAATGCAACAGTTTGGAAGGCTGTGAAATTGGCTCTGTGATCTAAAGGCCTCCAGACTCCCACTGGCAAGAAGTTTTACCCACTTCGCTCTACTCCGTAAGGTTGCAACTCTTCACTGTGACCAATGCAACTCTGCATGAGCTAATATTCACTTTCTCGAGGAATTCTACATTCGGGACCACCCTCTCGGCTTGGCTGACAGTACTGAGACCAGTCCTGAGAAAGCATGTGAGGAGGACTAAGATAAACCCACTGGTTGAGAAGGTGCACCTGCTGCAAGCCAACCCAATGTATGCCTACGAGGCATACCCTGATGGCAGAGAGGACAACGTCTCTCACAGATCTAGCACCTTCAGGAACTGAGGATCCAACGCCTCAAGCAGGCCAGGAACCACCAAGTACTCCATCCAGGGTTCTGGACAGTGTGGCTCGGGAAGTGGATCAATCCACTAAGCCGACAGAGCCGGAGACCTTGAGACCAAGTAACTCAGCACCATAGTTGGTCCAGCAAATTCAGGAAGCCCAAAGACCACAAGAACTGAGGTGCTAACCAGAATAGCTAGACCTCCTAACAGACTCAACTTGTAAGTATTTGTAAATTATTATTGTTTTTCACCCACAGGTTCTCTTCTGAAGGAAGGGGTGAATGCAGTGACAGGAACTTACTGACTCTGCCCACACCTACCCCAATATAAAGCCTGGTTTTCCCACCTTAGCTCAGATTCGCCTGAAGACTATTGTATATACTGGCCATTGATTGTAAGCTATTAAAGGCGTGTTTGTGCTTGTTACGGGTTATTATATTTTATGTTAAATATAAATATGATTTTAAAAGAGATAGATTGTGGGGGGTTTAGTGTAGGTCACTTCACAAACAGACATTCTTTCTTTCTCTTTGGCTTGGCTTCGCGGACGAAGATTTATGGAGGGGGTAAATGTCCACGTCAGCTGTAGGCTCGTTTGTGGCTGACAAGTCCGATGCGGGACAGGCAGACACGGTTGCAGGGGAAAATTGGTTGGTTGGGGTTGGGTGTTGGGTTTTTCCTCCTTTGCCTTTAAAACATCTCATTTGAAATGCAAGAGCTATGCATAAGCAGAGATTTCATGTCTAAAGTGACTTTACAGAAACTTTGAAGAATGCCTATGGAGACTTCACAAGCAGGTGTTAATTGGACTGATATTGATGAATAAATTGACTATTGTTTTTCAAGCAACAGATAGATAGCCAGACTCACAAACTGATTCTAGTGCCAGCAATCGGTCTGGTTGCAGTGTGCTGTTCTAAGTGGTGTCATGTGGTTTTGCAAGCAGAAAGAGAGAGAGAAAAGACCAAACAGCATTTCTCTTTTAGAGAGAGAGAATGGAGTTCTATCTACAGTTTTGCAGTAGCTTTTGGGAGGCTGAAACATGGCAAGCTGGCAGGTTTGTTGAAAACCCCATTTTGAAGAAGGGTTGTGAGTTCCAAGTTCAGCCTGCTGAAAGCCCTTATAGTCCTTTCAAGAGGAAATGGCTGACTAGAGTGTTTCTCCTGAAATAAGGGAAACAAGAGGAATTCTGTGGTTATCATTAATTTTTTTTGGCAAGACAGTGAAGTGGCTGATTGGAGGAAATCAGTTTGTGTGTGTGTGTGTCCAACAAGCAACAAATCTCTGAAGCCAACGAGAACCTTCCTGAGCGATAACCATTTACCTTTAAGCACCAGAGCCTGGTGAAAGTTCATACATGTTCAATTCTGTGCACAGTATAAGATTTGCCTGATAGCGGTGAACTTAGAGAAGTGAATGAATGGATTATTAAGGCAAAGAACTTTCTGGAATAAATATACACATTACATACTTGTGTACTTAGAATTAGAAGGGTGTTAAGTTAATAGTAATAAGTTAGAGGTTTTTCAGTTGGTTGTTTTTCCAGACTCTTTTGTGTAGTCTTCCAAAGGCGCTATTTGCCTTGGCGAGTCTGTTGTCTATCTCGTTGTCGATCCTTGCATCTGATGAAATGGTGCAGCCGAGATAGGTAAACTGGTTGACTGTTTTGAGTTTTGTGTGCCCGACGGAGATGTGGGGGGGCTGGTAGTCATGGTGGGGAGCTGGCTGATGGAGGACCTCCGTTTTCTTCAGGCTGACTTCCAGGCAAAACATTTTGGCAGTTTCCGCAAAACAGGACATCAAGCGCTGAAGAGCTGGCTCTGAATGGGCAACTAAAGTGGCATCGTCTGCAAAGAGTAGTTCACGGACAAGTTTCTCTTGTGTCTTGGTGTGAGCTTGCAGGCGCCTCAGATTGAAGAGACTGCCATCCGTGCGGTACCGGATGTAAACAGCGTCTTCATTGTTGAGGTCTTTCATGGCTTGGTTCAGCATCATGCTGAAGAAGATTTAAAAGAGGGTTGGTGCGAGAACACAGCCTTGCTTCACGCCATTGTTAATGGAGAAGGGTATACAGAGCCGTTGTCATACCCACACTCCTGTTTGGCTCCGAATCATGGGTCCTCTACCGGCATCATCTACGGCTCCTAGAACGCTTCCACCAGCGTTGTCTCCGCTCCATCCTCAACATTCATTGGAGCGCTTTCATCCCTAACGTCGAAGTACTCGAGATGGCAGAGGTCGACAGCATCGAGTCCACGCTGCTGAAGATCCAGCTGCGCTGGGTGGGTCACGTCTCCAGAATGGAGGACCATCGCCTTCCCAAGATCATGTTATATGGCAAGCTCTCCACTTGCCACCGTGACAGAGGTGCACCAAAGAAAAGGTACAAGGACTGCCTAAAGAAATCTCTTGGTGCCTGCCATATTGCTGATATCGCCTCAAACCGTGCATCTTGGCGTCTCACAGTTCGGCGGGCAGCAACCTCCTTTGAAGAAGACCGCAGAGCCCACCTCACTGACAAAAGGCAAAGGAGGAAAAACCCAACACCCAAGCCCAACCAACCAATTTTCCACTGCAACCGTGTCTGCCTGTCCCGCATCGGACTTGTCAGCCACAAACGAGCCTGCAGCTGACGTGGACATTTAACCCCTCCATAAATCTTCGTCCGCCAAGCCAAAGAAGAATAAGTTAGAGTTTGATCCTGTTTTTGTGTAAAGAAATATAAAAGCAATTTCTGTGTAAGTAACCATTTGTCTTGGTGAATTTATATTGCTGCTGGATTTTGGGGTCCTCTAGACTCCTCTCAAGTCTCTTGAGTGCAATCAGTTGTGTTACACAAGTAAATAACAGTTTTTATTTAATGTTTCAGAGTTACAAGATTTACCCAAGATGGAGAAAGCTGATGGTAAATGAAAGTTATTTTGTCTTTACAATCTGCCACCTTTTGCAGGGGTTCAGCCGGTAATATTATAGTTAAAATGTTAAGGTGAGAGGCGGAAAATGTTGAACTTTACTGCTGACTTTGTCCAGGGCTAATGGTGCCCGGGGAAATGGTCTCGCTGAGTGGTCAGTCTCAGCCCCCTTGAACGCTGTTGTGATTGGGTCCAGGTATCTGTGTTATTAACTAGTTTTGTATTTCATCTAATTATCTTTTTAACACAGTTGAAATTTTCTTAAAGAACTTAAAACAGGGAAAAAACTGAATGAAGGAAAGACCAAGGAAGTGTATGAACTACTCGATTGTCCAGGACAAGTATTGATCAAGTCCAAAGACCAGATTACAGCAGGAAATGCAGCCAGGAAAGATCAAATGGTTGGCAAGGCTGCTATATCTACCAAAACTACTGTCTCTGTCTTCAAATTACTGCAGAATGCTGGTAAGAATAGGGTGACCATAAGATGTTCTGTTCTGGGACCCCTGCTTTTTGTGA
The DNA here is from genome assembly GCF_036971445.1 of Narcine bancroftii. Lineage (NCBI taxonomy): Eukaryota > Metazoa > Chordata > Chondrichthyes > Torpediniformes > Narcinidae > Narcine > Narcine bancroftii. The sequence continues at coordinate 99,008,332 of NC_091471.1, read as the reverse complement.
TTTTTTTTTTAAGTGATGTGTACCAAAAAAGTAAAGGGATGGGTCAGTAAGTTTGCTGATGGTACAAAGGTTGGAGGTGCTGTGGGTAGTGTTGAAGGTTGTCTAGGTTATGACAGGATGAAGAGTTGGGCAGAAAACTGGCAGTTGGAGTTTAAACCAGTTAAGTGTGAGGTGATGTATTTTGGAAGGTCAACATTGAAGGCATTGTACGTGGGATTATTAAAAGTGTGAAAGAACAGAGGGACTATGGGGACCAAATACATAGATCTCTCAAGTTTGATAGGATAGTTAAGAAGGCCTACAGTATATTGAGTTTTATTAGTCAGGGGGATTGAGTTTAGCAGCTCTGGTGAAACTAAACTTGGAATATTGGCTTAATAAAGATCTACAGACAGCAAACTCCTTTTTCCCAGAGCATGAGTAGCAAACACCCAAGGATATCTATACAAAGTGAATGGAGAGTTGTGGGCACCTGGAATATATTACTAAAAGTGGTGGTGGAGGCTGGAACAATAGGAGTATTTAAGAGACTCTTAGGCACATGGATGAAAGAAAAATAGAAGGTTATGAGATAGGGATGATTTAATTTTTTGGAGTGTATGTATATATAGGTTAGCACAACATTGTGTGCTGAAAGGTTTATACTGTGCTGTTATGTTCCATATTGGAGCAGAAGGTGATCATCGGCGCATTGGGTTTCACCATTACATCATGAGTTGACCCATTCGCCCACTCACCCCCCACTCCCCAGCCTTTTCCCCATAACCTTTGATATTCTGACTATTCAGAAACCCATCAATCTGCCTTAAATACATCCAATGGCCTGACTTCCACAGGTTCCTGTGGCAGCAAATTCCAAGGATTCACCACTCTGGTTAAAGAAATTCCTCCACATCTGTTTTAAATGGAAACCCTTCAAACCTGAAGTTGTGGCCTTTTATTCTTGACTCCTCTACCATTGGAAACAACTTTGTCATATTTACTCTGTCCAGGCCTTTCAATGTTCAAAATGCTTCTGTGAGGACCCCAGGGATACAAGTGCATATTCTTCTAAAAATGAGACAATGTATAGCAGTGAGGTAAGGTGTAAGGCATTATACTCCAGGACAAAGACTTCCATATGAGATTTTTTGCATGGCTTTCCCTCCCTTTCTCAGCCTTCATTGGCTTATCCTCATCTTACCATGCATCTGCCTTGACCCCCTCTGTATGCAAAAACAAGGACAGGATTTCCCTTGTCCTGACCTACCAGCCCACACATCATCCTCCCCAATTTCTGCCACCTACAACATGATCCCACCACCAGATCGATGTTTTCTCTCCTCCCCTTTCCTCCTACAGATCCTTCCATGACCCCCTTATTCCCTCATCAACTCATTTCCTTCCCACCGATTGTTCCCTCCCATTGTGATGGCAGAAAATGTTACACATGTGCCCATACCTCCTCCTTCACCACCATTTGGGCTCCCAAATGGTTCTTCCAAGTGAAGCACAACTTCGATTATGTATCTGCATGGGTCATCTCCATTTGGTGCCTATTGATTTGTTGAGCACCTTCGCGTTGTCCCCTGTAATAGCAGGAATCTCCCAGTGGCTACCCATTTCAATTTCCTGCCCCATTCCCATGCTGAAATGCCTTTCCATGGTCTCATGTACTGCTAAACTGAGACATCTGCAATTTTATGCCTGGGTGCCCTTCAACAAAATGGCATTAACATCAGGCTCAGGTTTTTTTTAAATTTCCCCCCACCCTGACTTCCCTCTCTTTGTCTCCTTTCATCTAGCTGTTCTCCCATAGTCTCTCTCTTTCCTTATATATCTGCCTCCTTTATTTCAGCTCTGCATTCACAGAGTTGCCTTCTCCCCAGATCAATTTTCAGCTTCTCTCACCTACCCACTGATCCATGTTCACCTATGTTCCTCCTCTGCTCTTTCTTCTCTCCTCTCTCTACCTTTGTTCAGGTACCTGTCTGTTTTTTAATTATGCTTTAACAAGGGCTCAGGACCAAAACATTGGTTCTTTAACTTCTTATGGATGCTGTGAGACCTGCTGAGTTACTTGGGCACTTTTGTGCATTTACTACAATGCAATATCTGCAGACTTTATTGTTTCACAGACATACTTCATTGGTTGAGGTGCTGAGTACATGACTTGTGTTTCCACGTTAATAGTTGTACAATATGTGAGGCTGCTTTTGGAGTATATTGCATGCCGTTCTGGTCACCACACTGTAAGAAGGATGTGATGAAGATAGAGGAAAGATTAAGAAGGATGTTGGCCTTTTAGTTTTTGATTGGAGGAATAGAGTTATCAGATTGGATAAATTGGGCCTGTTTTCCCTGGAATGAAGGAAACTGAGAAGTGACATAAGTTATGAGATGTAGTTGGATAAGATGGTATTTGATGCACATAGAGGCCTATGTTGAAGGTGAGGTAGAGGGGGTCTAGAGGAAAAATGAAGTACATCAGGCTCAGATAACTACAATTATACAAAATCAGATTCTCCGAAATCTTCAGTTTTCCAAAAATTAGGAGCCGAACTGACCGGGGACCTCGGCCTCATGACGGGGCCAGAGGCAGGACCATTGGACTTAAGAGGCCTTACCTTGTTGTTTGTTGTTTAAAAACTGTTACAGGTGATTTGCTGTTGCAAATGGACTGTTTTTTTAAAATGACTAGTTCTCCGTAAAAACTTCATCTGAAATGGGCCCGGTCCCAACTATTTTGGATAATCACAGTTTTATTGTGTTGCAATATAAAACAAGCTGCCAGATGAAGTGTTGAGGGTAGGAACAGTAACCAGTGGAATTTGGACAGGTGCTTGAATGAGAAGGGCACAGAATACAATATTAATGTGCACAAGTAGGATTAGTATAGATCGGTTTGATAATCAGGATAGATAAGGTGTGCCAAAGGGTTAATTTCTATGCTTTACAAATTTAACTGCAAGTATTCCTTGCTGTTAAAGTATTTTCGGAGGAATTTAATTTTTTTAAGTAATTGTGTGAATTATTTCTGTTCAATAGGAATAAAGACTGCATTTGAAAAGCAATGTGGAGAAGTGGCATTTGTGGCAGTGAATTGCCACATGATTCCAATCGAGTGGGTCTGTAGAAGAGTTGCCACTGGTTCTTTTCTGAAAAGAAATCCTGGTGTGAAAGAAGGGTTCAAGTTTTATCCTCCAAAAATGGAAATGTTCCTTAAGGTATTTGTAATCATTTAATTGCTCACATATGGACTTTTTGTGGGTTTTAATTTACGCAGGTAAGTACAACTCTGATTTATCTGAAATCAGATTCTCAGATATCCTCATTTATCCAAAAAAATGTTTTTTAAAATATACGAAATAAATCAGAAATCCTCATTTTTCTGAATTTTTTTTTGGATCTGAACTAACTGGAGACGTCAGACTGCCAGTGGCAGCGGGGATCTCAGGCTGCCAGTGGCAGCGTGGACCTCAGTGGGGAGGTGTCTGCGATAGGTGGCAGCCAGCATTTTTCTGGTGAGAATGAAACATTTTTTTAATGCTTACTGACATAAGCCCGGTCCTGACCATTTTGGATAATCAGAGTTGTGCTGTAGTTCTTTTTATTCTGTGTAGTTGCTCAAGGAAACATTGTAATGATGCTCCCCTTGTACAATTCAACAGCTACCAGTAAATTTTCATTCTGTGGGGATGGAATATTTTGCATTGACTTTCAGAAATTATTTTTTTCTTCTCTATTATATTCGAGGGATAATGGAAAATATAGAAGATATGGGTATTTTCTACTGCAAAATTGCAAAGTATAGGTGATGCTCCGAACACAAATAGGAATCACCTTCATTGATGTGCTTCCCTCCACATGATTTTTCACTTCAGTGACATTCTCCAATTGGCTGGTTTATATTTAAAGCTACGAATGGTGTATAAAGGATGAATGATGGAAAAGGTCATACAGGATTAATTCTTATAGTTACACAATTATGCATTTTATGAAGATCAATTAAAATAGACTCAACACTGAGTGGTAGTGCCATAGAGAGAATAGCAGAATAGGAGCCTTGTACAAGAATTGCTGAAGGTGGCAGACAACAGGGATAGATAATGTGGTGAAGAAGGCAAATGTGCAAATAACCTTAATCTTCTAGGATTTGGAATTTGAGTACAGAGGTTAGACCAAAGTTGGAGAATACTGTGTATGGATCAGGTCACTATTCTATAGAAATGATGTGAATGGACTCATGTATTTGCAAAGGAGATTCACCAGGATGTGTCCAGAGATTGAACATTTTGGCTGTGATGAGAGACTGTTTGTTTTTCTTTGAAGGAGGAAACCTGACAAAAGTATGCTCAAATCAATAGGATAGTGGAGATACCTAAAATGAGAGGGCAGATGTTTACGATAAGGGTAAGAGGTTTTGAGTAGATCTAAATGTTTTCACTAATGAGAAACACTCACAACACTTAAGTATCCAGATAAGCACTTAAATCAACCAAGTACTTATAAATGGGATGCTTGTGATCAACATAGACTAATGTGCTATCACTTTTAAAGACAAAATATGTTTAGTGTTGAAATGAAGGAAAGTGTCTGCTCAGAAGAATTGTTCAAGCATCATTGAAATAATTACTAGTGAGGTTGTAGGAAAAATAATTACAATAGTGCCAGTAGCCTTTGTGCCTATATATATAGATATATATTTATATTTATATATATATATATATTTATATATATATATATATATAGATATATATTTATATTTATATATATATATATTTATATAGATATATATGTATAAAAAGACATTTGCTTGAGAACCTATATGGGTTGGCATCTCTGCCAAGCAGAAATCCCTCATTTCTATGGTCAGCTTAAACTTGTGCTCAAAGCAACAAGTTTAATGAAACCCTTTTGTTTCATGTAGGAAATTCCTTATCAGATATTTAATTTGCTAAAGTTTGTTTTTTAGGATGATGCCAATAATGACCCACAGTGGTCTGAAGAACAAGTGATTGAAGCTCATTTTGATTGTGGGGGGCTGCAAATTGAGCGGTGTGAAGTTGACATTATGAATCGTACTACTTTGGCTGTTTTTGAGATATTGGAGAAGGCCTGGGCAACTCAAGACTGTACACTTGTGGATATGAAAGTAAGTAATGATCTTGTTATAAAACAAATAAGCTACATTTGTGGCGATGTGAGCAGTGGAAGAAACGCAGCCACCACGTTGAGGGTCGTTAATGACAGATTTTATTCAAATTTAGTGCACCTCTTTAAGGGCAGCATGAGCTCAGTCACCTGGTGCATTGTGGCATCATAATCGCTGCCCAGGGTGTGCACTGGAAGGGATGCTGGAGTCAGAGACCTCTGACGACGCCATTTCTCCATGGCTGCTCCGCCACGTGGCAATACAAGCGGGGCCGATTCGCCATGAGGATGTGCGCCGCCACACATTACTGATTTTGAATGTGTTAATTGATACCTTGTATTCGCAGGTGGAGTTTGGGGTATGTGCTCGCACCAAAGAGATTTTGCTTGCTGATGTCATTGACAATGATTCCTGGAGATTATGGCCTTTGGGGGATCGAAGTCTGCAAAAGGATAAACAGGTTTGTGTTCAGTCACCAGATTTGACTTTTTTTAAAAAAAAAAACTATGTTGGACCGAAAAATTGCCTGACAAGTTAAATAAAACCTTCATGATCTTAAATTTCAAATCTCTAATTTGACAGCATGGTTTCTCTCAAAACTGTCATATGATTTTGTTAGGAGCCAAGGCACCTGTCTTAGACACGGCATAGAACTTACAGGAAGATCTTATGGGCAGGGATAGTACAAGGCAGATAATGCAGAAGGTCATGGGAATGCTTGTGCATGAATTGCAAAAGATTGGTTTGCAGGTGCAGCAGGGTATCAAGGAAAATGTGATGTTGGCCTTCATTGCTAGAGGGATGGAATTTAATAGCAGGAAATAATGCTGCAACTGTACAGGCATTGGTGAGGCTGCATCTGGAATACTGCATGCAGTTCTGGTCTCCTTACTTGAGGAAGGATGTACTGGCTTTGGAGGTGGTGCAGTGAAGGTTCACCAGGTTGATTCCAGAGACGAAGGGGTTAGCCTATGAGGAAAAATTGAGTCGTCTGGGACTGTTTGCTGGAATTTGGAATGAGAGGAGATCTTATTGAAACATAAAATGATGAAAAGCATGGATAAGACAGGAAGCTAAGTTGATTCCATTGGTAGGGGAGACCAGAACTAGGGGACATACCGTCAAGGTTCAGGTTGATAGCTTTGGGACAGAGATGAGATGGAACTGCTTTTTCCAGAGAGTGGTGAATCTGTGGAGTCTGATGCCCATTGAAGCAGTAGAGGCAACTTCAGTAAATATATTTAAGATAAGGTTGGATAGATTTTTACATTGTAAGGTAATTGAGGGATATTGGGGGGGGTGGGGGAATGGCAGGTAGGTGGTGATGACCTTATCAGATCAGCCATGATCTCATTGAATGATGGAGCAAGCTTGATTGGCTGAGAGGTCTAGTCCTTCTCCTATTTCTTATGTTCCTTATGTCAGGTGGCCTGAGACAAATCTAATTTCCTGCAGTACACAAAAAAATTGTTGGAGTAGTTCAGCAGGTCACAGAGCATCCAAAGGAAGTAAGACGTTTTGAGGCATGAACCCTTCAGGAGTATGAAAATTCAGGCAGATGCCTGAATTGTTTTCATTCATTTCCATTACTCTGAGATCCTTCATTTTTTTCCTTATAGTGGCTTTCAGTGTCAACAGTGATGGACAAGCAATGAAAACAACCTTTTATCTTCTTCTAGAATACTGTATTGAGTTTGTATTTTTGCCTTTCAGGTTTATCGTGATCTCAAACAAGTGACTCCTGAAGCTATGCAAATCGTCAAGAGAAACTTTGAATGGGTAGCAGAAAGAGTACAGGTATTGTCAAAGTTTAAGCTTGTAAATCACTAGGCCTACCTTATAAGGAGATTAATTTGTCTAGTGATAAAGGAGGCACTTGTGTCTTTCCATATTTTTCTGTTGACCTGATGCATCATGCTTATTCATTAACTTTGGAAAGAACTAAATCTTTCACCATTCTGTTTCCAACACCAATATATTTTCTATTTTCCTCAGTCCCTCTACTGGCATGTCCTTGTCAAATGTCCAGTCTTGTCTCTTCATTTGCCCTACAGTCTTTTTATTTTAAAATTAAGATGATCTGAAACTCCACCTATAATCATTTCTCTTCTGGTACCTAATCCAACAAATTTTTAAATGAAAAATTTAAAAAACTTGTTTCTGTACTTCCCAAGGACACTGCTTTCCTAGTATTTAACCCTTGGGGAATGCTGTTTCTTCAGTCTGTGTTCTTGTGCAGTTCCCATTTGTTTTTGACTCAACTGATAACATTGCCTTCAGCCATTCCTGGATTTCCTTTCAGCATTGATGCCAACCCCTTGATCAATCATTTAATTTGCCTTCATTACTGTGTAGCTTTTTTTAGGAAAGGAAATGTGAAAATGCAGAAATATACATTTAAAAACAAAAATCTGTGAAGAGATGGGGAAGTTCATTCATTTACCTCAGTTACTTAATCCAGTTTTATTGCAGAATTTAATTATGTAAAGTTGTATAAAGGTGAGAAAATATGCTCAGGCATCCCACCCAAGATCTTTCTACTCAAAAAAAGTTGTTATTTTATTAATCCTAGTACAAGCTTTCAGATTCTGCAAAGGAGACTTATTCTGCAGAATATTAGCCAATTGTTTAGCAATATGACTTTGGAGTTCCTATTCAAATACATAAAATGTAAGAAATTAACAGAAAAAAAATCAATAGATATTGTGTAAAGAAAAAAAAAAAAAAAATTTTTTTTGCATTAAACTGGGAAAATTGCATTAAATTTGTAATTTGTTCAAATACCTGTGTAGAACCTGCTAGTGGCAAAGGCTTCTGTCAGAGTGGTGGTGATAATGGGATCCAGCAGTGACCTTGGTCATAGCCAAAAAATAAAACAAGCATGTGCAAATTATGGCATACCTTGTGAACTGCGGATTTCATCAGCTCACAAAGGTACCGATGAGACACTGAAGATTAAAGCAGAATATGAAGGTAAGCAGAGAAAAATGATTTTTGCAAACATGTTAAATCTTAGTAGGGAGGTAAAAATTCCAATTAACTTGTTTATAGTTTGCTATAATTAGTGAGGCCTCTGACTTGAGAGTGGTGATTATGTACAATTGGAAATTTTAAAAGCCTCATTTATGGATTTTTATTTTTTGTAAATAAATAAAACAGTTGCTTATGGTGGAGAGATCATTTCAAATTAATCAAATTTTGAATCTTTTGGAGAAAAATGAGCTGTTGCAGTCAACTTCTAGACCATTGTGAATTGACTGATTCCAAAAAAGTTCACATGAGCTTAACATAACTGACATTATTAATTGTTCTTTGCACATATTCAGTGGGGAAAAATTTTCAATTTTTTTGCAGCTCTACTCCTTTCCAATTGACTTTTTTTTTAAAAAAAAGCAATCTGCAACCTTAGTCACGTGATATTATAAGCTAAGGCAAATATTATCAGTCCCATTCCCTTTGTATACAGTATTTTTTCTTTCCCATATTGTAACTTGGATGAAGACTTTAGGACAAATCACCTAAATTAAAATTATTCATGCACTGCAATCCTCTATTTTCATTGAACATAGACACTACAGCATAGTACAGGCCCTTTGGCTCTAGATATTGTGCCAACCCATATATTCCTTAAAAAAAGTTCTAAACCCTCCCTACCCTATACCCTCTATTTTTCTTCCATTCATGTGCCCAAGAGTCTCTTAAATGTCCCTAATTTTTCAGCTTTCACTGCCATGCCTGGCAAGGCATTACAGGCACTTACAACTCTGCATATTTAAAAAATAACTTACTTCCTGATGTCACCCTCTAAACTTCCCTCCAGTCACTTTGTACACTTGTCCTCTGGTGTTTGATATTCCTGCCCAGGGAAACACGTGCTGGCTGGCTACCTTATCTATGCTTCTCATAATCTTGTAGACTGGATAAAGTCGCCTCTCATCCTTCTACACTCCAAAGAAAATAGTCCCAGCTCGGCTAACCTTGCCTTATGAGACATTTTCCAATCCAGATAACATCTTGGTAGATCTCCTCTGCACCCTCTCCATAGCTTTCACATTCTTCCTGTAATGATACTCGAAGTGTGGTCACACCAGAGATTTGTAGAGTTACAAAATGACCTTTCTACTCTTGAACTCAATCCCCCTTTTAATGAAGCCCAGCATCCCTTAGGCCTTAACTATCCTATCAACCTGTACGGCAATCTTGAGGAATGTATGGATTTGGACCCCAATGTCCCTCCAGTCATCCACACTCTTAATTGACCAACTATTAACCCTGTACTCATCCTTCTCATTTGTCCTTCCAAAATGCATCATCTTGCACTTCACCAGATTGAACTCCCATCTGCCACTTTTCCGCCCAACTTTCCAACCTCTCTGTATCCTCTTGTTACCTTCGACAACCTTCAGCTCCACCCACAACTCCATCCTTTGTATCATTAGCTCCATGCACTTAGTTACAGCTACTTTTACTTTGGTGTTTTGTCTTGTTCTTTCATACTTTTAGTTTGAGAATATGCAGGGAACTTTAAAAAATATATAATAATTTTAGAACAGCATGACAACAGGCTCTTCTGGCCATGTCCCCATGCTGCCCAAGTACAGCAATAAACAAAGTCATGGGGAGGATGTACAAGCTCCTTGCAGACCATGCCAGATTCAAATTCTGTTTCTGGCACTGAAGTAGTGTTGAACTAAATTGGAACTAATAAGAACCATAGACCAATCACAGCACAGAAACAGGCCACTTTGGCCCCTTTAGTCTATGCCGAGCTACTTTTTCTTGCCTAGTCCCACTAACCTGCACTCAGTCCATAGTGCTCCATACCTCTCCCATCCAAATTTCCCATAAACATTAAAATTGAGCCAGCATCTACTACTTGGACGCTTGTTCCAAACTCCCACCACTTTGAGTGAAGTTCCCCCTCTTCTTCCCCCTAAACTTTTCCCCTTTCATTTTTAACTTGTAACCCCTTGTTTGAATCTCACCCACCTTCACTGGAAAAAGCTTATCTACATTTAGTCTGTCTATCACCTTCATCATTTTCAAATCTCCCCTCATTCTTCTACGCTACAGTGAATAAAGACCTAACTTGTTTAACCTTGCCCTGTATCTCAGTCCCTGAAGTCTGGGCAACATCCTAGTAAATCTTTGTGTACTCTCCATCTTAATGATATCCTTCCTTTAGTTAGGCGTCCAAAACTACACACAGTACTCCAAAATTGGCCTCACCAATGTCTTGTACAACTTTAACATGCAATACCTGTACTCATGGCTTTGATTTATGAAGGCCAATATGCCAAAAACTTTCTTTACAACCCTCTCCATGTGACGCCACTTTCAGAGATTTATGTATCTGTATTCCTAGGTCCCTCTATTCTACCTCACTCCTTAGTGTCCTACCATTTACTGTGTATGTTCTTTCTTGGTTTCTCCTACCAAAATACAATTCCTCACATTTGTCTGCATTAAATTCTATCTGCCATTTTTCAACCCACTTTACCAGCTGGTTCAAATCCCTCTGCAAACTTTGAAAACTTTCTTCACTGTCCGCAACACCTCCAATCTTAGTGTCATCCAATTCACACGTTGTTATCCAGATCATTGAAACAGCTAACAAACAACAATGGTCCCAGTACCAATGCCTCAGGTGCACCACTCACAGATGATAAGCAATTATCTAATACTAACCTCTGGCTTCTCCCATCTAGCCATTGTCGAATCCAATTCACTACTTCACCATGAATACCTAGTGTTTGAACCTTCCTGACTAACCTCCCATATGGGACCTTGTCAAAGCCTTTACTGAAGTCCATGTAGACAACAATCATAGCCTTTCCTTCGTCAACTTTCTTGTAAAATTCTCAAAAAACTATATAAGATTTGTTAAACATGATCTACCATGCTTAAAGCCACGTTGACTATCTCTAATCTGTCCCTGGCTATCCAAATAATTGTATATCCAATCTCTTAGAACACCTTCCAGTAATTTACCTACTACTGATGTCAGGCTCACCGGCCTATAATTTCCAGGGTTACTTTTAGTGCTTTTTTTTTAAACAATAGAACGATGTGAGCTACCCTCCAATCCTCCGGCACCATACCCACGGCTAAGGATATTTTAAATATTTCTGTCAGAGCCCCTGCAAATTCTATACTAGCCTCCCTCAAGGTCCAAAGGAATATCTTGTCAGGCCCTGGGGATTTATCTATGCTTACTCGCTTTAAAACAGCAAGCACTTCCTCCTCTTTAATATGCATAGGTTTCATGATCGCACTGCTTGTTTTCCTTTCTTCCCACGACTCTATGCCTGTTTCCTTAGTGAATACTGAAATAAAGTGGTTGTCAAAGGGAAACTGCTTCAAAAGGTTTATGGAACTGTTTGATTTTAGTGAGTTTTTGAAGGACAAACTTGAAATGAAGTTCTTGCAAACAACAAATAGCAAAGCTTATGTGAGTTATTTGATGGACATTTTTGAGAAATTAAGTACATTGAACAAGCAATTCCAAGTAGCAAATATGACGCTCGTTGATGCAAAAACAAAGATATTTGGATTCATGACACATCTAGAATTATGCCTAAGGTATATTTCTGCAAGAAATTTCAGTCAATTTTATTGGTTGAGTAAGTGTCACTGTTGACCATTTAAAAATGTTGGTTACCAACTTCAATGATAGATTTTGGGATTTAACATGCAACACCTGTCCTTCTTCCCCCCCCCATCTCTTTTGGCTCCATACAAAGCTGATCACTCTGATCTTCAAGAGGACCAATTTTGTCCCTTACTGTACTTTTATTCTTAAAATACCTGTAGAAACCCTGAGGATCTTCCTTCACATTGTCTGCCAAAACAACCTCATGTCTTCTCTTAGCCTTCCCAATTTCTTTCTTGCATTTTTATACTCAAGTACTTCATTTTCTCCATGCTGCTTATACCTTTTATTCATCTCTTCTGCTGAACCAGATCCCCAATATCTATCAAGAATTAAGGTTCTAATCTTGCCTTTGATCCTGACAGGAACATACAGATTCTGTATTCTCAAAATTTCACTTTTGAAGGTCCTCCACTTACCTTGCACATCCTTGCCTGAAAACAACTCATCCAAGTCCACGCATTCTCGATCCTTTCTTGTTTCCTCAAACAAAATTGGCCTTTCTCCAATTTAGAATCTCAACCTGAAGACCAGACCTGTCCTTCTCCATAATTAATGAAGCTAATAGCATATGATCACTGGACCCAAAATGTTCCCCGACACGTACCTCTGTCAGGTGTCCTGTCTTGTTTCCTAATAGGATATTCAGTGTTGTGCCCTCTCTAGTATATTAGTTTTGAAAACTTTCCTGAACACCTTTGACAAACTCCAAGCCATCCAGCACTTTTACAGAATGGGAGTCCCAGTTTATATGTGGAAAGTTAAAATTACCTTCTATCACAACTCCTGCAGCTGTCTGCTATCTCTACAAATTTGCACCTCCAGTTCTCACTGACTATTGGGTGGTCTATAATACATCCATGAGTGTTATACCTTTCCTTTTCCTCAGCTCCATCCGTATAGCCTCAGTAGACGAGCCCTCTGGTCTGTCCTACCTGAGCACTGCTATGATATTCTGCCTGACGAACAATGCCTCTTCTCCCCGTTTCATTCCCTCATCCCCCTGTTTCATCGTGCCAAAAGCAATAGAAGTCAGGAGCATTGAGCTGCCCATCGTGCCCCATTTGCATCCTAGTTTCACTAATGGCCACAATGTCACAATTCCACGTGCCCATTTAAGCTCATATGCCTTTCCTACAATACTCCTTACATTGAAATAGATGGACCTTTCCACCAAAACATTTCCACCACGTTCAACCCCTTGTCTTTGAAAAATGCATGTAATTTTAACATAATCTTTTCCCTCCTCCATTTGTCCATTTGTTCAAGCACTTTGATTCCCCTCCCCCTGCAAATCTAGTTTTAACCCACCAGAGCAGCACAAGCAAAGCAAGCCTGCAAGGAATTTGTTTGTGTCTTTCCTTCCCCCCCCACCCCCACCCCCAACTTCAGATGCAAACTGTCTAGTCAGAACAGGTCCCATCTTCCCTGGAAGAAAGCCCAGTGATCCAGAAACCTGAAGCCCTCACTCCTACACCATGTCTTTATCCACGAGTTAAGCTGCATTATCCTCCTATTTCTGACCTCATCAGCATGTGGTACAGGCAGCATTCCTGAGATCATTACCCTGAAGGTCCTTCAACCTAGCACCTAACTCCCTGAAATCTCCTTGGAGGACCTCCTCACCCTTCCTATTCCCTATCACTACAGCTCGCCTCTTCTCCTTTGATAAAAGCTTTGATATAGAGAACAAATCAAACTGGTGAGTTGGTAGGTTACCTTGTTCCTCTGTTGCTCTTAATTTTCTCTTACAATTTCCCATCTTACTCTTGAGACGTTGCCTTCTATCACTGCTGGGTCTGTTCTAAATTCCTTCCTAACTTCTCAAGGGAAGAGAAGAGGATTGAACTGGAAAAAAATGAATTTTCTGCTCAAGGCACCATACACTCCACCATTGGCAATCCATTTATTGTATTTACCATACTTTTGTGTATGATGAGCATTTAAATTAATATTAAATTATATTTCTGTTCTCGTTAAAGTCTCTTCTCCATGCTGTCTACTCCAAATCTCTGAAGAGAATGCAAAATGTTAATAAATTTCCAGTATAGGTAATACTTTGCATTACACAGAATTTTAAAAACTTCCAGCATTAGCTGTTTTTTTTCATTATCAAATATGTTCCCATCCATATCTTTGCTACTTCAGCTCTTGTGACTGTTGAATTTGTGCTTTTTAAGTGTTGTGTAACATTTTAGTTAAAGATCTTAAACTGGAGTCTTCATGTACTAAAGTCAAGAACAAAATACAATCTACTAAGAAACACCTTTGAAGTAAGATTGTATAGTTACTCAAAACTAATTATAAATATTGGATTAGTGCTGATTTATATGTTTTTAATTTTATGATAACCTGTGATACAAGCCTTTTTTGCATGGCCATTAGAATTTTTCTTATTTAATCAACATTAAGATTTGTCACTTTTGTTTTAATTTAAATTATTTTGTGCCATGTGTGCCAACAATAAACCCCCATTTACAAATATTGGTTATAAGCACACCTAATAATTGCATCCAGTACAAAGAAATAATACTAAACAAAAATTTCTAATCCTATCCTTTGTATGCTTTTTCACGAATGGTTTGTTTTTGACAATCTAGTTAGCCTTTTCAGAGACTGAGCTACTCCTTGAATGGAGCATTAACATTAATTGTCTAGAATTCTGTCAGAGATGTTGCTTTCTTCCTTTTCCTATTTCATGTTTATTTTTTTATATTTTTATTCTGCCCCTAAATTACTTGTTTCTATTTCTATATGTTCCTACTTGGTACATTTAATGTGCTTGTTCTCTTCCAAATTATCTGTTAATTTCTGGAATAAATGACCGACTCACAGATTAACTTGGTGCCCTGACTTTTGTGTTCTGAAAATTTTAAATACAGGTATGTGCTGCGTAATATCCGTTCGGGTAATGTCCGACCGCACATACGTCTGTGGTCCCATAATTATTCAATTATTGCAACCAAGTCCATAGCAATTTAGGAAAAGCATTCACTGATCTGACTGCGTGCTCTCTCCCCAGAGCCCTGTATCAGTCCCAACTAATCCCAATGCTCTGTGCTCTTCCCATAGCCCTGGATCAATCCCCACTGCCCTGCTCTCTCCCCACAGCCCCGTGTCGGTCCCCACACTGATCCCCACTTACAAATAAAAAGTTTACCGGTACACTACAGTATCCCATATAGCTTTGCTAAGTATATAATGTGGTGTTTGCACAACGTCAATGTCACATTACACTCAATTTTGCAAAACCTATCGTGGACATTAAGTGGCGCATACCTGTATTTCTATTTTGGCATATTTCCAGAGGGCAATACTTTTGTGCATTGTATTTTTCTGCTTGATTTTAAACCATTGTAAAAAAAAAAATTGTGTTTGTACTTGAATTTTGATCTTTGCAAAATGATTCCATTATAATAATAATTTTGAAACGAGGGACACTATAAAGTAGGCTTGTACTTTTAAAATGTTGCACCATTCATCTCAGCTACCTTGTGTTGTAATGACTGTACACAAGATGAACCATGTATAGATCAGTCATTCTCATCCTTTTTTGCCCTAGGCCCCACTTTAAGTTTTCAAAAAAACATATGCTCCACCATTAGTGGAAAAAACTTAAATATTCAAAAGAAGTTTTAATTAAATAATTTACTGCAAGTGTATTTCAATGCAGTTAAAGTCAGAAATAAACTGGAACATATTTCATATTCAACTACTACTTCAATATGTCAAACATCTCAAACACACGTCGGCAAAGACTCAGAAACCTGGCCAGGAATCCTGGGCAAGCATGGTGCCGGCAAGTGCAATGACAACGGGCGCCTCCTGTTGGAGCTCTGCGCAGAACAGCGGCTTATCATTACAAACACCCTTTTTCAGCAGAGGGACAGCCTGAAGACTATCTGGATGTATCCCCGATCCAAACACTGGCACCTCCTGGACTATGTCCTGGTGCGAGAAAGAGACAAACGAGATGTGCTCCACCCCAGGGTCATGCCCAGTGCGGAATGCCACACTGACCACCGGCTGGTTCGCTGCAAGCTCAACCTTCACTTCAAGCCAAAGTCCAGGAACAGTAAAGCCCCCAGAAAGAGGTTCAATGTTGGAAACCTGCAGTCAGACGAAGTGAGAGGAAACTTCCAGGCAAACCTCAAAGCAAAGCTCGAGGATGCAATCCGCCTCACGGACTCGTCCCCTGAAACCCTCTGGGATCAGCTGAAGACTACCATACTGCAATCCACTGAAGAGGTATTGGGCTTCTCCAGGAAAAACAAGGACTGGTTTGACGAAAACAACCAGGAAATCCAGGAACTGCTGGCAAAGAAGCGAGCTGCCCACTTGGCTCACCTTGCAAAGCTGTCCTGGCCACAGAAGAAACAAGCCTTCCGTCGCGCATGCAGCCATCTTCAGCGCAAACTCCGGGAGATCCAAAATGAATGGTGGACTAGCCTCGCCAAACGAACCCAGCTCAACATGGACATTGGCGACTTCAGGGGTTTTTGCGAGGCTCTAAAGGCTGTATACGGTCCCTCACCCCAGGTCCAAAGCCCGCTGCACAGCTCAGACGGCAAAGTCCTCCTCAGCAACAAGATCTCCATCCTCAACCGATGGTCAGAACATTTCCAATCTCTTTTCAGTGCCAACCGCTCAGTCCAAGAATCCGCCCTTCTCCAGCTCCCTCAACAGCCCCTAAGGCAGGAGCTGGATGAGGTCCTCACCCGGGAAGAGACATATAAGGCAATTGAACAACTGAAAAGTGGCAAAGCAGCAGGTATGGATGGAATTCCCCCACCCCCCCCAGAGGTCTGGAAGGCTGGCAGCAAAACTGCATGAGTTTTTCAAGCTCTGCTGGGACCAAGGAAAGCTGCCTCAGGACCTTCGTGATGCCATCATCATCACCCTGTACAAAAACAAAGGCGACAAATCAGGCTGCTCAAACTACAGGGGAATCATGCTGCTCTCCATTGCAGGCAAAATCTTCACTAGGATTCTCCTAAATAGAATAATACCTTGTGTGGCCGAGAATGTTCTCCCAGAATCATAGTGTGGCTTTCGCGCAAACAGAGGAACTACTGACATGGTCTTTGCCCTCAGACAGCTCTAAGAAAAGTGCAGAGAACAAAACAAAGGACTCTACATCACTTTTGTTGACCTCATCAAAGCCTTCGACACCGTGAGTAGGAAAGGGCTTTGGCAATTACTAGAGCGCCTCGGATGCCCCCCAAAGTTCCTCAACATGGTTATCCAACTGCACGAAAACCAACAAGGTCGGGTCAGATACAGCAATGATCTCTCTGAACCCTTCTCCATTAACAATGGCGTGAAGCAAGGCTGCGTTCTCGCTTCAATCTTCTTCAGCATGATGCTGAAACAAGCCATGAAAGACCTCAATAATGAAGACGCTGTTTACATCCTGTACCGCACGGATGGCAGCCTCTTCAATCTGAGGCGCCTGCAAGCTCACACCAAGATATAAGAGCAACTTGTCCGTGAACTACTCTTTGCAGACGATGTCGCTTTAGTTGCCCATTCAGAGCCAGCTCTTCAGCGCTTGACGTCCTGTTTTGCGGAAACTGCCAAAATGTTTGGCCTGGAAGTCGGCCTGAAGAAAACTGAGGTCCTCCATCAGCCAGCTCCCCACCATGATTACCAGCCCCACCCCCCACATCTCCATCGGGCACACAAAACTCAAAACGGTCAACCAGTTTACCTATCTCGGCTGCACCATTTCATCAGATGCAAGGATCGACAACTAGTTAGACAACAGACTCGCCAAGGCAAATAGCGCCTTTGGAAGACTACACAAAAGTGTCTGGAAAAACAACCAACTGAAAAACCTCACAAAGATTAGCATATACAAAGCCGTTGTCATACCCACACTCCTGTTCGGCTCCGAATCATGGGTCCTCTACCGGCATCACCTACGGCTCCTAGAACTCTTCCACCAGCGTTGTCTCCGCTCCATCCTCAACATTCATTGGAGCGACTTCGTCTCTAACATTGAAGTACTTGAGATGGCAGAGACTGACAGCATCAAATCCACGCTGCTGAAGATCCAACTGCGCTGGGCAGGTCACATCTCCAGAATGGAGGATCATCGCCTTCCCAAGATCGTGTTATATGGCGAGCTCTCCACTGGCCACCATGACAGAGGTGCACCAAAGAAGAGGTACAAGGACTGCCTAAAGAAATCTCTTGGTGCCTGCCACATTGACCACCACCAGTGGGCTGATATCGCCTCATCTGTGCATCTTGGTGCCTCACAGTTCGGCGGGCAGCAACCTCCTTTGAAGAAGACAGCAGAGCCCACCTCACTGAAAAGACAAAAGAGGAAAAACCCAACACCCAAGCCCAACCAGCCAATTTTACCTTGCATCCGTGTCTGCCTGTCCCGCATTGGACTTGTCAGCCACAAATGAGCCTGCAGCTGACGTGGACATTACCCCTCCATAAATCTTTGTCTGCGAAGCCAAGCCAAAGATCATTTCAATGCAGTTAGTCAGAAATAAACTGGAACATTATTTCATATTCAACTACTACTTCATTATGTCAAACATCTCAAACACACATTCAACAACTGTCGTCACTTCAATGGGAACCTTGCCCCTGACGCTGGCTGCAGATGTTTTTGATTTGAGGGGCTAATTTTGTGAGTTTCAACCTTAAATCTCTACGTTTTGTGGTTTCCAATTGGTTCCTCTGAGCTTGTAGTAAATCATTAACCGCACTGAAGCTACAGTCTACTAATTAAGACGATGGAAAATGTGTCAGTAGTTCCCTTGCTAAAGTAGTCAGGTTTGGGTATTTTCAATCTCGTTAGACAGCCACATCATGGTTCCTTTCACTTTGAACAGATTTTCACAGATTTATCATGTTGCAACTCTGATAACTTCTCTTGGTATTGCACTGGAACTTCAGATAAGTCCACCAACAATGGCTGAGTTAATCAAGACAGAAAATCCATTGCCTTTAAATCCCAAAATCTATCATTGAAGTTGGTAACCAACATTTTTAAATGATCAACAATGACACTTATTCAACCAATAAAATTGACTAAAATTTCTTGCAGAAATATACCTTTGGCATAATTCTAGAAATGTCATGAATCCAAATATCTTTGTTTTTGCATCAACGAGCGTCATATTTGCTACTTGGAATTGCTTGTTCAATATACTTAGTTTCTCAAGAATGTCCATCAAGTAACTCACATAAGCTTTGTCATCTGTTGTTAGCAAGAACTTCATTTCAAGTTTGTCCTTCAGAAACTCACTGAAATCAAACAGTTCCATAAACCTTTTGAAGCAGTTTCCATTTGACAACCACTTTATTTCAGTGTGAAGCAATAATCTCACATGCTCTGCATTTTTATCGACATAAAATTACTTAAAAAAAAAACAGACATTCACATTTGGACTTGGCTTTGATCGCACTGATACACTTGATCACAGATTGCAGTATCTCGTAGAACAGGGGAAACTTGGCAATTAAGTTTTCTCGGTGGATAACACGATGCACATCCAACATGTTTAGATTTTCATCCT
This sequence comes from Narcine bancroftii, assembly GCF_036971445.1. NCBI lineage: Eukaryota > Metazoa > Chordata > Chondrichthyes > Torpediniformes > Narcinidae > Narcine > Narcine bancroftii. Next base: position 98,989,005 of record NC_091471.1, on the reverse strand, counting down.
TCATTAAATTTTAAACATCCTGTTTGTTTTTACCCATCATAACAGGTGCATCACAAGATTCAATGTTTCCTTTTGGTATTTCATTTCATCCAAATAATTTTTGAGCTTGCTGTAGATGTCAACTTCAGTAGTGGTTATTTCTAATGATTCACAAAACAACATCTCTTCTTGAATTTCTTCCTGATCAATATATCTCACTTTTGCCAATAACAGAGCCTCACTGTCCTGTACAGTAGATTCATTCAGTTGTATTGAGAACTTTTGAGATTTCAACTTATCAATTAACTGTTTTTCAACATCTTGACCCATGTCAACTATTTTGTTGCAGATAGTACTATTACTCAATAGCATTGCTCGGACATCTTTGTCATCCTTTTGCAGAACTGTTTTGAGAAACAATGATATTGCTGGTTTAATCAGTTCCTCCCCAATCGTATGATTCTTCCCATGGTTTGCTATCAGGAGAGAAATTTCATAGTTAGCTTCAAGGGTGCGATTCAGGGCTATAGTTTGCTCAGTGAATAATGAAGTGATTTTTGATTATTTTCAAACTTTCTTTCAGTGATGTAAAATATTCCAATTTTGAATTGACATGGTTAGGATGTTTTACCCTCAAATGAGCTTCAAGATGGCCTGCTTTCATTGATTCATTTGTCAAAGACTTTTGGCATATAGGCGAAAAGATGCACGTTCATTGTGTACAGTAGATATAAGAACTCCACTGAATATTGACAACCTTTTCCTTGCTTGGTCTGCTCATTTTGAAGAAAAACAACAGAAATATTGGAAAAGCAAAAACGTGTTATGAAAATAAGAACAAAGTGATTTTACTTGGAAGTTACCACAATTGTGTTGTACTGACAATGTTGCCAAGACACATCTTTCATACCAACATAATGAGTTTATTGTTTTTTCAAACCAACTTTTTAATTATTTCCCAAAATATTCCTATGCCCCACTAAAATATTCTTAAGCCCCATGCCCCACCTTGAGAATCTATGGTGTAGATGAATCTTTTCAGCAACTTATGTTGAGAATATCAAGGGTTTTTTTGTTCTTACAAAATCAGATTTATGAAAACTGGAATACTAAACAAAAATCAGCTTGTCTGACTGTAACAGTATCACATGCACAATATGAAATTTGGTTAAGATCTAGCTTTTGCATTTTTTTTGTTTGGTGTTCATAATTGATTAAATTGTAGTACAAGGAAACATCTGTTGCTTTATTTAAAAAATGTAGTAGGTAATCAGAATTTACTTTATTACTTTGGTATTTCTTAATTTGTGACTTAAGAAAATTAAGAATTTTAGAAAAATTAGGAAATGGGTTCCATAGACATTTTTTACCCTTGTGACTTCAATTATAGTTTATTCCTTGTAACTATTATTTGAACACTTCACCTCAGTTTCTCCTATCCATTCAAATAAATTTAGATTTTAAAAAAATTTAGACATACAGCATGGTTACAGGCCATTTTGGTCCTCGAGCCCATGCTGCAAAATTATACCCAGAGAGCCCAGAGGAAACCCATGCAGGCACAGGGAAAATGTGGGGGGATTTGAACCTAGGTCCCGATGGCTGGAGCTGTGCTAATCATGCTGTCTTGTTGAAACTGGGAGAAAAAAAAAATGCTGGAAAAACTCAGCAGGTCAGACGGTATCTATGGAAATCAAAGTAATTAACATTTCAGTTTGTAGATGCAGCATCAGAAATTCATTAATTTTCACACTTCTGCCATCTGTAGTTTTCTTATTCTAGTTATTGATGGTCAAACAATATTCATCAATAAACTAGTGTGATCTCTTCCCTGGTTTCCTTTGTTTCATAATCTATACTACAGTACATTTTTTCAGGACTGGGTTGCTTAATGAAATCTCCACAAAGATGTGCCTTTTGGCTTTCCATGCCAGTATTATGGCCATTTATTTCATGAAGCAATGTTATTTTTTGCTCTCAAGTCTAACTTGTGTCTTACAGAAAAGTGGTACTGCTCATTTGTGTTGTGGCTAATCTGTTTGAAGTTTGACATGCAAGTAGAATTTGATCTTGGCATCTATAACTGAATCTCTGATGGCATTTAAGAGAATCATCTGTTTCTTAACTAGGTGATGGTGTCCATACTGTATTTGTGGCAGTTGCTGGTAGAAGTAATGGTCTAGGACCAGTGCTGTCTGGAAATTCCACCTGTCCTGTGATCAATTGCCCCCCAATATCTGCTGATTGGGGCGCTGAAGATGTTTGGTCATCATTGCGAATGCCTAGTGGTAAGTTGTTGGGAACTTAGATCGATCCCCAGATAATGTATCTAATTGCTGCTTAACTTAGTACTAATCATATTGAAACTTGTCATGAATCAAGTATATCTGATTATGGTAAATTGGTTCAGGTAAACACCACAAACATTGAAATGAGAAGTTCCCTGATTTTCTTGCTTTGCATCTACCAGTATTTGGTATCATGATTCTCACTCCACCCACATTGATCACCTGGTATTATGTTTTTGGTATATGTCTGTACAACAGATATAAAGGGACTTCATTGTGAAATCAGGCATTGTAAATAAAACCATAAGACATAGGAGCATTCAGCCCATTGAGTCTGCTCTGCCATTTAATCATGAGCTGATCCATTTTCCCACTCAGACTACCTGGCTTCCCCATAACCTTTGATGTCCTGGCTAATCAAGAACCTATCAATATCTGCCTTAAATACTCCCAATGTCATGGCCTCTACCATCACCTGTGGCAACAAATTCTACAGATTTACCACCCTCTAGCTGAAGAAATTCTTATCCACTCTGTCCAAGTCTTTCAACATTTGAAATGTTTCAATAAGGTCTCTTCTGCCCCCCCCCCCCCCCCCTTTCCTAAATTTCAACAAGTATAGGCCAAGAGCAGTTAAACATTCCACACATGATGATCTTTTCATTCCTGGAATCATCCTTGTGAACCTTCTCTGTACACTCTCCAATGTCATCACATCCTTTCTTAAATGAGGAGCAGAAAACTCCTCTCAATATTCCAAGTAAGGTTTCACCAGTGCCTTATAAAGCCTCAACATCACATCCCTGCTCTGGTATTCTATTCCTCTTGAAATGAATGTCAGCATTGCATTTGCCTTCTTCACCACCAACTCTACATGCAAGTTTACTTTCAGGTTATTCTGCATGTGGATACCCAGATCCCTTTGCATCTGGGTATTTTGAATTTTCTCCCCGCCCATTTCTTTTTTTCTACCCAAGTGCATGACCGTACACTTTCTGACATTGTACAGTAAAACCTCGTTAGAATACGATAGTTGGGGTCCAAGATTTCGTACCGCGTTACAGCCGAGTCGCGGAACAGATGCATATATGTCAGAAGGCCCACAGATAATCAAACCCAAATAGCCCCGCTGCCGACAGCCCCTCGGCGCAGGACGTCAGGGCTGGACCGGCTGGCACGGGGTTGGGGCAGCTGGCCCTGACGCCCCGCGCCGGGGGTGGGGGAGGAGGGGGCTGTCAGGCGGCTGCCCCTGTCTCGATTCAGGATTCGGTGTTTGCTCCATGGCACCTCTCCCTGCTGCAGACCTTTCAGATGGCAGAACAGCGCCGCCACCTGAACGTCCCTTCACAGACATCCGCAGCCGGCTCTGAAGCTGCATCCTCCTGTCGATTCCACCTGAAAGCAAGCGCATACTTTTAATATTGGTATTCTGAATTTTAATCAACTTATTTGCAAAGTTTGGGGTCCACAAACACCCGCGCTATAAGCAATTCCACGGATTAATGAATCTCGTTCTAACGAGGTTTCACTGTATTTCATTTGCCACCTCTCCCCATTCTTCTTAACTGCCTAAGTCCTTCTGCAGACTCCCTGTTTCCTCAAAACTACATACTCTTCCACCTACTTGATTGCATTATTTGACCAACTAACATGAAGTAACAAACTAATGAACGAGTCAGCTACCTGGAACACGTGAACTATGTATTTGTTAGATAGAAAAAAACTGTAGTATGTTGCATCTTCTCTGTAATCTGGCAATTTATTGGGAGAGCATGAGATGGACATTCCCATCCACAACTATTCAAGTACAGCATTAAAGTTTGAGTCAATAATAACAATTACTTTGCCTTATTAAAGTAGAAAATATTATTATGTGACATGATTCTAAATGCAAAGGATGAAATTTTAGGAGGTGAGAAAGACCCTGTTCTGATTTAAAACCTGAGCAATTGAAAGTATGGGTAACAAAGGAACTAAAAGGTTGGGAGTTGTAAACCAAGATGTTTTAAATGGTTGAAGAAGCTTAACAAGGGATTTAAATTAAAAGATTAATCTACATTTAAATAAAAATTCATTCCCAAGAAACGATGAATGCCATTGAAGGTAAAGTTGTTATAAATGAAGCTTGATGTACAGTGGAGTTTTAAAATTTATGCTTAGGAAAGGTGTATTAGCTGCCTGGGCAGGTGGTTTAATTGTGTAGTTTTGAGGTAACAAGCATGGAAGAGAGTTGCATCAGATAGGCTCAATAGGAGATAATGAGGAACTTTTCCATCAAAAATGGAAATTTTTGAGGTACTCTTTCCAACAACTGCCAGCTACCTCATTGTTTTTGATGCTCATGATGCGGGAAGAAGCAATTTGTCTCATGGGTAGATAATCTCTTGGCACTCTTATCAATTTTAATTGTTGTCTTTAGTGTAAATTGGGTATTACGTACACTCTATTGTCCATGTTGGGAATCATCAGTTTGGGTTGAAGCAATGATTTGTTTGTGCAAGTCTCTGGAATCTGTTCTATATCCTATTTTGATAGTGAATAGTTTTGTTTTGATCTTCAAGAATTCAAAATCTCCTCGACTGAGAAAGTAATGTGGATAAACCACTAGTTAAGAAGGAGGGGGTGGGGTGAGTGTGGGGAGTTGGGAGAGAAATAACTTAGTAGCCTGAAAACAGGGGAGAGCCTGAAGTAGTGTGTTCATGATAACAGTGCATTTAAAATGTGTGATTTGAGGGCACGTGCTTAAAAGAAGCTACTTTATCAAACATGAGATTATAGGCACTTTCAGGTGGCCAAAATACCCCTTTGTAAAGCCGCATATTTGACCTCTATGTGGCAGTCAGGAGGCTACCTGAAAGCGCAGGAGGCGCCTGTGAGGCACACTTGGTAACCCTCCTCCGGGAGGGATAATTGCCAGAGCACTGCGGTCCCCCCGGCACCTGAATGCAGCCGCCTGAAAGCGGCTAAGGGGATAGCAATCAGCTGGCAAGCACCTGATAGCCCCCCTCCCCGATGCCCCTGCCCCCCAGTGTGGGACGTCAGAGCAGGGGCAGCAGGCGCGGGCAAAGCATTTGGATCAGTGTGGGGATCGACACAGGGATGTGGGGAGAGCATTGAACAACACAGGGCTGTGAGAGAGCACGGGGCAGTGGGATCAGTGTGGGGCCGCCCCAGCGCTGACGGCCTGCGCCGGCCGCCCCAGCGCTGACGGCCTGCGCCGGCCGCCCCAGCGCTGACGGCCTGCGCCGGCCGCCCCAGCGCTGACGGCCTGCGCCGGCCGCCCCAGCGCTGACGGCCTGCGCCGGCCGCCCCAGCGCTGACGGCCTGCGCCGGCCGCCCCAGCGCTGACGGCCTGCGCCGGCCGCCCCAGCGCTGACGGCCTGAAGGAACAGGAGCCGGAGTACACTCCAAGGTGCCTCCCGTGCAGCTGTCCCTTTCAGGTGGTCAGCGCTGCCACCTGAACAACCATTCCACAGGTCTGAATCCACTTCTGCAGGCACTTTCTTGGCGGAAAATGTACCTGAAAGCGGCTTATTACTAAAGGGAGAATTTAGTCATTGAGTATTTGTATTTTCATAAACTATTAAATGATAGTCCCTAATTTTGTTTACCTATTTGCAATATATGCTAATAATTTTGCCTCTTCAGACATAGCTGAAGTGCAGTATCATAATTATTTTGTCAATGCTGCTTTCCCCAAAACTGAGTGTTCATTGATGTTGTAGTTAAAAGTTGATGAAGGCTCTTTTAATGTTTTTAATCAATCGTAGTTAATAGAAATTGAGAGATAGAGGGATACAGAACATTAATTTTCTCTGGTAAAATGTTTTGTTCCTGGTAGAAAGGTGGATATCCTCTAATCTTATCACCATATTGTTTTCTAGGTCTTGGCTGCTCCACTGTTCTATTTCCTGAGGCAGCTGCCCTTTTTGCTGCTCAGATATTTGGTCAGTTTAATCATTTAGTATGGGGTAAGCTACGGGCAAACATGTTGAGCACTTGGATCTCATTGAAGCAAGCTGACAAACAGTTAAGAAACCTGTGATCAAAATAGCTGCACTTTCTGAGAAGTTTGCAGCTATTTTGGAAGAAAAATATTAATTTTGAATGTTTGCTTCTCTGCCCAATTCAAATCAAGCTTTATTATTGAAAACAATGGATTCAGCAATTGCTGTTAATTAAAATGCTGTGCCCTTGATTCTTTTAGAACACAAATGTCTAAATGCCAACTCTCACTGTTGCAATGAAAATACAATTGTGGGACTTCATTTAACCTATTGTGAAGTTGCTTCTATTTGATTCAATTGATGTTTTGTCATTAAGACTGCAGTACTCCAGTAATCAAGTATATGTTTAATATTTACACAATAAAATGTTATTAATTGGATGAGTTGAGTTTTGTGGTTCTTTAAAATCCATTCGTTTGGAGAGTTGCAGAATAAAGGGTATAATTTAGACTAAAGCACAATGCTAATTCTTAATTTTCCAGTGTTGACATTACTGAGCTGAGGGCAAAAGCAGAGGATTCACACATTTTAGTCAATGCTGCCCTCTCTTGGTACATAGTCCCGTAAAACAATTTACATTCACATCTTTGTTTGGTTCTCTGTAAGCCTTGCCTTCTCTGCTTGATGTCTCTTCCCTTCAACTATTTAAAAACTGTTGCAATCCTACAGTTAAGATTTTTGCACGCTATTTATTAAGAACATAAATTGAAGCTCATTCTGTCATTTATGCCTGTTCCCTGTTTCGTAAAACAGTAGTGCAAAAATGCATTATTCTGCAAGTCTGTGTTAACAAATAAACTGCCAGTCTTGCTAATCTCATTTCATATTCCCATTAATACCCCTTGATTTTAAATTGGGTGCAATTTGCAGTTGGCAATTATTTTATGCAAGCTTCAAGTCAAGCTGGCAGTGAGTAGTTTCACGATTTATCACTAAATCTCCACTTCACTATAGTTCTGGTTACATGATTACCACTGGCAAAAGTCCCAGAGCAACCCAGTTTTCTGTTCAAGTTTGTGTCACTAAATGCCAAGTACAGTGAGACAAAGCTTCTCTAAATTTTGGGCAGTGCAGGCTTGTGGGTCAGAAGGGTCGATTTGTGCTTTATCATTAAAATAAATTTATTCAGCTGTATGAGGAGCTTGATTTACAGACTACAGTCTTCAAATGAAGAGATTGATTAGCACCAAAGGTAGCACTTTGAGGAATTAATTCAGGAGCCTGATGGCTATGGGGAAGAAAATGCCTTTCAGTTGGTTGGTGCTCATTTTCTGAAGTCTCATCTGAGAGAGGGAAGAGTATGTTGCCTGCCTTTTGTTGCAGAAGGATCTGCAGAAGGGAGTCAGCATATTTTCAGCTACATTCACTGCCTTCTATAGTTTCAGATCTTGAGTAGAACAATTTCAATATCACACTGACACATTAAGTATGTATGCTGTCAATAGTGCAGCTGTAGGGGGGTGTGGCAAGATGGCGTAGAGAGCATATGTGTGATCCCACCCTTCCTCAGCCAGTTTTTTAAGCACTCGTCTTTAAAGCTTATCTAAGTGAATAAAAGTTGTATCTTTATTTTTGGGAACATTAGTGGGTCACAGTGGTGACTAATGTTTAAAAAAAAACGAAAGTTCAATTACAGAAGAAATGACCTTTTAAAAGAGCTGAAGAATTGAGGCCTAACTGTCCAGCTGAAGCCACTGAATTGTCGTTTGGAACCTCCAAGACACAGAACTCCTGCCAGGCTGAGTATTACACCGGCGCTGACCTTGTCTCCACAAGATGGCGCCGGCATGTTGATGAGTTCGGCGGGAGTTGCGTACAGGCGACCTGGCTGAGAGAAGAGCCCTTGAGACCGAACTGGTGTCAGGTGAGCTGGGGATGAGCAGAATGGCGTTGGAAGCTGCCTCTGCGCGGTCCCTGGCCTTGCCGGGCATGATGCGCGGTCCCTGGCCTTGCCGGGCATGATGCGCGGTCCCTGGCCTTGCCGGGCATGATGCGCGGTCCCTGGCCTTGCCGGGCATGATGCGCGGTCCCTGGCCTTGCCGGGCATGATGCGCGGTCCCTGGCCTTGCCGGGCATGATGCGCGGTCCCTGGCCTTGCCGGGCATGATGCGCGGTCCCTGGCCTTGCCGGGCATGATGCGCGGTCCCTGGCCTTGCCGGGCATGATGCGCGGTCCCTGGCCTTGCCGGGCATGATGCGCGGTCCCTGGCCTTGCCGGGCATGATGCGCGGTCCCTGGCCTTGCCGGGCATGATGCGCGGTCCCTGGCCTTGCCGGGCATGATGCGCGGTCCCTGGCCTTGCCGGGCATGATGCGCGGTCCCTGGCCTTGCCGGGCATGATGCGCGGTCCCTGGCCTTGCCGGGCATGATGCGCGGTCCCTGGCCTTGCCGGGCATGATGCGCGGTGCCTCAGGATCTGTGAATTGCTGGACCGCGTGTGGGATGTGGGGGGCCTGAGCGACGGCATCTCGACGTGGACGATATATCTACACTTAAGGGGAATGTCAGTAAATGTAGTAAATCAGTTGGTACAGTGCAAGAAAAATTTAAACAGCTTTTTCTGAATGTAAAATTCAAGTACGTAATAAGGAAAAAATAGAGAAAGTGGAAGATTTGTTTGTGGATTGGGGAATCCAGAAGAAAGACTTACTGAAAAAAATTGATTCATTGGAAAATCAAAGTAGGAGAAACAATGTGAAAATTGTGGGTCTTCCAGAAGACCCAATAAAATTTTTCAAGAGTTGGATTCTCGAGGTGTTGGGCAAAGAGTTTTTTTTCGGGAGGTTTAGTATTGGAGAGGGCACATAGAGTGTTACGAAAGAAACCGTTTCTGGGACAACCACCACAAATGGTCTTAGTTCGGTCCCTGAACTATCAAGACACAGAAATTATATTACGGTTGGCAGTACAGGAGGCATGACAAAGTCAATCTCCAATGATTCAAAATAAGTTTTTAATGCAGAATTATTAGGCGATGATGGGAATTTAATTCAGCTGAAGTAGTACTGTGGCAGAAGGGTTATAAATTTGCTTTTCGATATCCTGCTGTGTTAAAAGTCTTTTATGCTAACTTTCAACCTCAATTTTTTGAGAATGATCATGATGCATTAATTTTTGCTAAATCGTTACCCGATTTATGATGACGTGGAAGAGTTACACCATCGTCATCCAAAAAGAGGGCAAATGGAAATGGACAGAATGGTAAAAATGGAAAAAATGGAAAGTAAGAGGTTTTAACACAAAGTCTTAATGACATTGAAGATCCGGAACAATCATTGGGTTGAATATATTTACAGTATTGAATTATATTAATTAATGTGAATGATGTATTTCTGGCTGGGGGGGGGTGGATAGCACTGAAATCTTTGATAGTCATCTGCCACTAGTGGGGTTTACCACACCCATTTTTTTAGGGCGTTACTACCTTTGGATAGTGTCTTTTTTTGGGGGGGGGATAATTAAAATTTTTTCTATACTTTAAAAAATATATATATTTATGGGAGGGAGTGGTTTTAATTTACTAGAAGGGGAGTGATATTTTGTAGTAAGATTATATTGTTAGTTTGTAAGGATGTCTAATTTAAAATTTGCTACTTTTAATGTTCAGGAGTTAAATAATCCAATTAAGCAAAAGTGAGTTTTGGCTTGTATCAAGAAAATGAAAGTTGATATTGCCTTCTTACAAGAAACACATTTGACTGAAAAAGAACATTTGAAATTGAAAAGAGATTGGATTGGGCATGCTTTTTTTAAAATTTAATTCTAAGGCAAGGGGTGTAGCAATTCTAATTCATAAGAATTTGTCTTTTGAGTTGCAAACTATGGAAGGGAATGCTGGAAGAGTTTTAAAGGTGAATTGTAAAAGTTTTTACTGAATCTTGGACTTTGCTTAATGTTTATGCATCGAATGTGGACGATGAGAGTTTTATTTTGGATGCTTTTTTGTTATTAAATCAAGCTAAGGAAAATATTTTAGTTGGAGATTTTAATTGTGTCTTGGATCCTTTGTTGGATAGATCCCCAAAAAGTATAAAGAAATCAAAGATGGCGATACAAATTGGGGCCTTGAAGAATTTAAATTTGGTGGGTATTTGGAGAAGGGTTAATCCTACAGAGAAGGATTTTTCTTTTTATTTGCCTCGACATGATTAATTTTCTAGAATAGATTTTTTTTTTAGTATTGCCACATTTACAAGGAAGGATATAAAAACAGGGTTATACAAGATCATTATTTTTTTCTTATGTTTCAGAAGTGGTAAGTTCATCTTATAGATGGAGATTTAACACAATGTTGTTGAAAAAAAACAAGAGTTTGTTATTTTTGTTAAAGAACATAACTTTTTTTTCTCTGAAAATGTTAATTCAGTAAAAAGTCATTTTGTGTTATGGGATGTGTTAAAAGCTTATTTAAGAGGACAGATTATTAGTTATACCACTAAAGTTAAGAAGCAGTATATGGCAGAAAGCTTTGAATTAGAAAAGCAAGTTGATGAATTGGAGAAGGAATTTTAGAAGGAAGTGACAGAAGATTTAAAAAAAAAAGATAAATTGAAATTGTGGTATAATATGTTGCAGACTTATCAATTTGAATGTTTAATTAATCGATCTAAGCAGCGTTATTATGAGTTGGGTGAGGGCAAGTAGGGTACTTGCATGGCAAATAAAGGAACAGGTGTCACAGGTTATTAATGCTGTAAAAAATAATTGAACATTTACCTATAAACCTCAGGAAATTAATGACCAGTTTTATTCATTTTATAAAAAAAATTGTATACTTCTGAGGAGAAAAGGGATAATGGTTCTATTGATTCTTATTTATCTAAGTCAATGTTATATCAGCATTAGAAGAGGAGGAGGTTATGGATTAGGAAGCTCCGTTTACAGAATTAGAGATTAAGGCGGCTATGTTGGAAATGCCCAATGGGAAGTCACCAGGCGATGATGGGATTTCAGTGGAATTTTAAAAGTTTTTATTAAGATTGATTTAAATAAAGTTATGAGAGAATTTTTATGGAAAGATAAACTACCATGGGTAGCATTAAATAAACTTACTTGGAAATATGCATTAGGTGGGCTTAATTACCTCATTAGAAGCAGCCCGGTTGAAATTTATTAGTAGATTGATGGATTTGGACAATCCCCCGAGTTGGTCTAAAGTTGAGATGGCCTGTATTTCTGAAGTCGAGGTGTATCAATTTATATTTCGATGGAATGTAAATTTGTTGAGAGAATATAATATGCCGATATTAAAACATCTATTCAAATTATGGATTAAAAAAAATAAGATTTTAGGATCAAAAGGTAAATTGTCAATTTTAACTCCATTATACAATAATCAGCTTCTTTCTTTTTCAATGTTTAATAGTCATTTAAAGAGTTGGGATTCTAAGGGTATAAAAACATTACAGGATTGTTTTGGAGGACAGTTTCTTTCAATCAATTGAAAGAGCGTTTTGATATTGCTGAAAATTTTGTTTATCAACTTCGATCTTTGGTGAAAGATATGTATGGTAGAGAGGTGATTTTACCTGTATTGACGGAATTTGAGTCTTTGATTTCTTCTATACTAAAAAGGGGTTATGTACCAAGTATTACAAGACAATATGGATAAGTCGGAATGGGAGAAGTCTAAGCTTAAATGGGAAAATTATTTAGGTTTTGTTTTTCCTGAAGATTGGGCAGATACGTGTCATGATAGTATTACTAAATTGATGAATGTGAGGCATGGAATGGTTAATTATAATTTCCTACATCAGTTGTATTTAACCCCAGAGAAATTGAAAAAATATGATTTTAGTAATTCGGATTCTTGTTTTCTATGTGTATGCTGTTTGGTCTTGTGTGTATGTACAACCATTGTGGGATGAAATTAAATTAATTTTGGAAAAATTATATAATGTTAAGTTACCATTAGATCCATCTATTTTCTTAATGAGTTGTATGATTCTTTTAAGGGGATTAGGGTTGGATAAATTTCAAATTGCATTTTTGTATTTAGCATTGTCTTTTGCTTAAATGTGTAGCAAGTACATGGAAAGATAATATAGTTATTAATATAATGCGATTGCATAATGAATTGAAAGTTTGTATTGTTATGGAAAGAAATTACATACTCTACATGATAATTATTCTTTTTTTGTTAATATATGCATTTAGATATGTTTTGATTTATTATATACTTTGTTTATATATTTTTAGCTCTCCTTAAGAGAGCTGGCTGATGGTTTGGGAGGGGGGGTGGGGACTTGATTTTTTTTGTATTTATTTTTTATTTTTTATATATATAAAATTTTCTTTATGGAATGTATTTTGTATTTTGTAAGCCATGAAAGACCCCAACAATGAAGACGCTGTTTACATCCGGTACCGCACGGATGGCAGTCTCTTCAATCTGAGGCGCCTGCAAGCTCACACCAAGACACAAGAGAAACTTGTCCGTGAACTACTCTTTGCAGATGATGCCGCTTTAGTTGCCCATTCAGAGCCAGCTCTTCAGCGCTTGACGTCCTGCTTTGCGGAAACTGCCAAAATGTTTGGCCTGGAAGTCAGCCTGAAGAAAACTGAGGTCCTCCATCAGCCAGCTCCCCACCATGACTACCAGCCCCCCCACATCTCCATCGGGCACACAAAACTCAAAACGGTCAACCAGTTTACCTATCTCGGCTGCACCATTTCATCAGATGCAAGGATCGACAATGAGATAGACAACAGACTCGCCAAGGCAAATAGCGCCTTTGGAAGACTACACAAAAGAGTCTGGAAAAACAACCAACTGAAAAACCTCACAAAGATAAGCGTATACAGAGCCGTTGTCATACCCACACTCCTGTTCGGCTCCGAATCATGGGTCCTCTACCGGCACCACCTACGGCTCCTAGAACGCTTCCACCAGCGTTGTCTCCGCTCCATCCTCAACATCCATTGGAGCGCTCACACCCCTAACGTCGAGGTACTCGAGATGGCAGAGGTCGACAGCATCGAGTCCACGCTGCTGAAGATCCAGCTGCGCTGGATGGGTCACGTCTCCAGAATGGAGGACCATCGCCTTCCCAAGATCGTATTATATGGCGAGCTCTCCACTGGCCACCGTGACAGAGGTGCACCAAAGAAAAGGTACAAGGACTGCCTAAAGAAATCTCTTGGTGCCTGCCACATTGACCACCGCCAGTGGGCTGATAACGCCTCAAACCGTGCATCTTGGCGCCTCACAGTTTGGCGGGCAGCAGCCTCCTTTGAAGAAGACTGCAGAGCCCATCTCACTGACAAAAGGCAAAGGAGGAAAAACCCAACACCCAACCCCAACCAACCAATTTTCCCTTGCAACCGCTGCAATCGTGTCTGCCTGTCCCGCATCGGACTGGTCAGCCACAAACGAGCCTGCAGCTGACGTGGACTTTTTACCCCCTCCATAAATCTTCGTCCGCGAAGCCAAGCCAAAGAAAAGAATGATTCTTCAAATAAATAAAGTTTTTTTTAACATGTTGCAGCTGTTGAAGGATATGTAGACTTAGTCCCCTGTAGTGGCATTGGAAAACTATTGAGCTTGGGAGTCTAGCAATGTTATAGCTGACATTACAATTCCTTTCATGTTATTCTCACCCATCCCTTTACAAGAAGAAAGTTCACTTTCCAGATTGCAGTAAGATCTCTGCCACAAACATTGGAGGCTAGTTTTCATTCTGATTTTGCTGATTTGCCTTCATTACCTAATAATTGAGTGTAATGGTATTTTGGTAAATACCCTGTTTCATTAATTTCACTGTCTTTTCATGAGACTGGAACCTTGTTCCTAAACTGCACATCATAACAATCTAACTTAATTTGCCCATTTTCTTATCATTCACCTGTTCTTTCAAATACTTTTTACCAAACCTGTGTGGGGTGAAAGAAAAAATCTTAATGCAACAGATCTGTTGTCTCATGTGTGACTATTTCTGGTGCAAAGGGTCATGCAGCTGTGGAAATGATAAAACAAAAGTCACAAATAAGATCATGTATCTAGATCTTGGTACTAATACCTGTCAGCAACATTAAACATAGGCTATAGAAAAGCCCATGTTACATGCTCAGTGAAATTAAGCTCTGATTTATACAAATGACATGAAATCATGTTTTTAAAAATCATTATTTTATTCAAAAATATACAAGATGGAATTTTGTAGAAACCTTTTACAAATAACTTAGAAGTCAATTCCTGACATAATTACACTATGCCACCATTTTAAAATCTGGAAAATTAAATTCATGAAGCAAAAAAAAATACAAACCCTCACATAAACTAATATACCAGTGGATAGAGAATTGCTTTTTTTTAAAAAAACAAAAACATCTGTATAGTTCACTTATAAGCAAACATATGTTAGCTAAATTTTAAGCTATATTGAATTTATATAAACCCAAATCTTAAGCATCCAGCCACAGGTTGGTTACTAACTTATTGTAATTAAAATCTAATGATACACAATTATAACTGCATGGTACAGTGACTTTTTTTTGTATTGGTGAAATAGTTTAATTACTAAAATCTTGAATCCTAATGTTTAGTATATCCATTATTTCCATTTTGGGATAAATAATTGAAGCTATTTTGCTATTGACTTCCTTATATTGAAGAATGACAAAAAGAAAAAACAAATCCAGTCAGCATTCTTTACTATTATTCAATGATTTGATTCAAAGTGGTTATATGTCATCAATTGACAAGGCCAATTGGGAAATTTTCCATGGTCAACAAGCTTGCCTGGACTAATGGAACTGCTAATTAACAAGATTCAGTCAGTTCTGGATAGACTGACATATCTGAAATACTCAACCAAATCATCCTGAGTTTTTAAATTTATGATTGCTCAGAAGTCAGAACAAACCTATTGCATTCTGAATCAACTTCAGTGTCCAAATGATCAGCAAAACATTAAAGACAAAAATCAGTGAATTCTGTCCATCCAAAAAAGGGTTTTAAACCAGCATTCACAATTGAAAATAAATTACAGGATTTCTTTCCATTTACCTTTTGTATTTAAGTGAACTGCACAAAAGCACAGAAAGTCAAATTTATTAGGTGATCTTTTAAACAAGTCTGACTGTCACTTGGGTTGATATCTTGCACTAGAGAAATACGTCAAAATGTTCTGAATTTTAATTAAGCGATTTTTCAAGGATGTCATGGACAACACAGATAACTGGTATCTGGGATCCACAGGAAGTACAGCTAGAAGCCACCAACACCAGGCAGGTCCATTTGGAGGTCCCTAAGCACAATAGTATTAGAAAAATATTTGTATTTATACACATTACACAAACTTTGAATATCTAATTATACAACTAACAAGTACTTTTTAAATTATGGTCAATAAAACAGCAAAAGTGCCATACAGAGCAATGAGGCATTACAATGTTTTGTAAGACACCATTTCAAAATTCATGGTAACTTTGCACTTTACTGAATATACTGTTTAAAGCTGTGATTTTCAACCATTTTTCCATTCACATTTAAAGTAATCCCTATGCCATCAGTGCTGTGATTAGTAAGGGATTACTACTTAAGGTGGTCTGTGAGTAGGAAGGGAAGGTTGAAAATCACTGCTCGAGACCCAATTGTTACTGAAATATTTTGCTTGAGGAAAATTGTCATTGGCCCATTTCCTTTGGAGTTATGAACAGTGACATAACAGGTCAATTAGGTACAATTAAAATAGTGGTTTTCAAACTTTTTCTTTCCACCCACATACCACCTTACAAATCACAGAGCACCTATGGCATAGGGATTACTTAAAGTAGTATGTGAGTGGAAAAAGGTTTAAAACCTGACATTATCCACTCCAAAATCACACAGGTCTCATTTTCCCCATTTTTGGCATCTTTCAGTCCGTCAACCAAGTTTTCATTTTAAATACTCGCTGCCCCATATTTGCAATGCCTTTTGTTCAAATCTCTCATGGTGAGCAGTTAGCGCAACACTGTTACAGTGCCAGCAATCAGGACTGAGATTCAAATCCCACACTGCCTGAAAGGAGTTTGTACGTTCTCCCTGTCTCTGCATGGGTTTCCTCCTGGTGCTCTGGTTTCCTCCCGCCATTCAAAAACATACCAGGGTGAAATTCATTTGGGCAGGCATAGGCTCACGGGCCAAAAGGGCCTGTTACTATTGTTGGAATATAGGGGTTAATTAATCATAGAAAATATGTAGAATATATGCTTATGTACTATTCAGTTTGTATACATGAATACTATGTAACAATTTAATATTTATCTCATGGTGAAGGGAAAGAGTAATGTAAGGGGCAGCCACAGTATGTAGCAAAGTTGGCTGATTACAGTAGGTTTAGAATTGCCTGCTCCCAAAATACAAAAGAGAGGATATGTATGAAACAATTTAGTAGGATGTTAAGGCAAAAGGAGGTGTTGATTAGCACAAGAGACAATGGCCAGACAAGAACAAAGAGAATTCTGACAG
The DNA here is from genome assembly GCF_036971445.1 of Narcine bancroftii. Taxonomy (NCBI): domain Eukaryota; kingdom Metazoa; phylum Chordata; class Chondrichthyes; order Torpediniformes; family Narcinidae; genus Narcine; species Narcine bancroftii. Next base: position 98,972,279 of record NC_091471.1, on the reverse strand, counting down.
AGACTGTCAGAAACAAAGAGAATGGAAACTAACTCAGTAAGAAGGCTAAGACAGAAGGAGGTGTTGAGTAGAACAGAAGAATATGGCCAGATGAGAACAAAGAAATAATTGGAAATATCTGGGGTATGAATTGATTTCTGATCAAAACAACAGATATTCTGGCCTTGAGGATTAAGATGGGAGCTCTAAACCCCAGATATCTGCAGAGCAGGAAATTACTTGTGATAAATCTCATGCAAGAAATCTAGCAAAAAGAAAGCCAACTTTTGTTCTGTATCATAAGGTTGAGCTATATAAACTGTAGAGACTGGACAGTAGAGGTCAGTCTTGGGGAATAGCTCACTGTGCAGGTGAACTAACGACTGAACCAGAGCTCTGTTATGCTTTATTCTTGTGCTGTGTAATAAACTGCCCGGATCGGGGCCTTCGCCTGCCCCACTCGACCGAGGCCGGGGCCGCCGTCTCCCACTTGCTCCTGCCCGTATCAGGGCCGCCGCCGTCTACCCTTCGCCCGGACCGGGGCCGGGGCCACTGCTGCTCTCCCTGTGCCTGGACTGGGGCCGCCGCCTCCCACTCCCTGCCCGGACCGGGGCCTCCGCCTGCCTCACTCGACCGAGGCCGGGGCCGCCGTCTCCCCCTTGCTCCTGCCCGTATCGGGGCCGCCGCCGTCTACCCTTCGCCCGGTCCGGGATGCATCCCCGATCCAAACACTGGCACCTCCTCGACTACATCCTGGTGCGAGAAAGTGACAAACAAGATGTGCTCCACACCAGGGTCATGCCTAGCGCGGAATGCCACACTGACCACCGGCTGGTTCGCTGCAAGCTCAACCTTCACTTCAAGCCAAAGCCCAGGAACAATAAAGCCCCCAGAAAGAGGTTCAATGTTGGAAAACTGCAGTCAGACGAAGCGAGAGGAAACTTTCAGGCAAACCTCAAAGCAAAGCTCGACGTTGCAACCCGCCTCACGGACCCGTCCCCTGAAACCCTCTGGGATCAGTTGAAGACTACCATACTGCAATCCACTGAAGAGGTACTGGGCTTCTCCAGGAAAAACAAGGACTGGTTTGACAAAAACAGCCAGGAAATCCAGGAGCTGCTGGCAAAGAAGCGAGCTGCCCACCAGGCTCACCTTACAAAGCCGTCCTGTCCAGAGGAGAAACAAGCCTTCCGTCGCGCATGCAGCCATCTTCAGCGCAAACTCCGGGAGATCCAAAATGAGTGGTGGACTAGCCTTGCCAAACGAACACAGCTCAGCGCGGACATTGGCGACTTCAGGGGTTTCTACGAGGCTCTAAAGGCTGTGTACGGCCCCTCACCCCAAGTCCAAAGCCCGCTGCGCAGCTCAGACGGCAAAGTCCTCCTCAGCGACAAGATCTCCATCCTCAACCGATGGTCAGAACACTTCCAATCTCTTTTCAGTGCCAACCGCTCAGTCCAAGATTCCGCCCTGCTCCAGCTCCCTCAACAGCCCCTAAGGCTAGAGCTGGATGAGGTTCCCACCCTGGATGAGACATATAAGGCAATCGAACAACTGAAAAGTGGCAAAGCAGCAGGTATGGATGGAATCCCCCCAGAAGTCTGGAAGGCTGGCGGCAAAACTCTGCATGCCAAACTGCATGAGTTTTTCAAGCTTTGTTGGGACCAAGGTAAACTGCCTCAGGATCTTCGTGATGCCACCATCATCACCCTGTACAAAAACAAAGGCGAGAAATCAGACTGCTCAAACTACAGGGGAATCACGTTGCTCTCCATTGCAGGCAAAATCTTCGCTAGGATTCTACTAAATAGAATAATACCTAGTGTCGCCGAGAATATTCTCCCAGAATCACAGTGCGGCTTTGGCGCAAACAGAGGTACCACTGACATGGTCTTTGCCCTCAGACAGCTCCAAGAAAAGTGCAGAGAACAAAACAAAGGACTCTACATCACCTTTGTTGACCTCACCAAAGCCTTCGACACCGTGAGCAGGAAAGGGCTTTGGCAAATACTAGAGCGCATCGGACGTCCCCCAAAGTTCCTCAACATGATTATCCAACTGCACGAAAACCAACAAGGTCGGGTCAGATACAGCAATGATCTCTCTGAACCCTTCTCCATTAACAATGGCGTGAAGCAAGGCTGTGTTCTGGCACCAACCCTCTTTTCAATCTTCTTCAGCATGATGCTGAACCAAGCCATGAAAGACCCCAACAATGAAGACGCTGTTTACATCCGGTACCGCACGGATGGCAGTCTCTTCAATCTGAGGCGCCTGCAAGCTCACACCAAGACACAAGAGAAACTTGTCCGTGAACTACTCTTTGCAGATGATGCCGCTTTAGTTGCCCATTCAGAGCCAGCTCTTCAACGCTTGACGTCCTGCTTTGCGGAAACTGCCAAAATGTTTGGCCTGGAAGTCAGCCTGAAGAAAACTGAGGTCCTCCATCAGCCAGCTCCCCACCATGACTACCAGCCCCCCCACATCTCCATCGGGCACACAAAACTCAAAACGGTCAACCAGTTTACCTATCTCGGCTGCACCATTTCATCAGATGCAAGGATCGACAATGAGATAGACAACAGACTCGCCAAGGCAAATAGCGCCTTTGGAAGACTACACAAAAGAGTCTGGAAAAACAACCAACTGAAAAACCTCACAAAGATAAGCGTATACAGAGCCGTTGTCATACCCACACTCCTGTTCGGCTCCGAATCATGGGTCCTCTACCGGCACCATCTACGGCTCCTAGAACGCTTCCACCAGCGTTGTCTCCGCTCCATCCTCAACATCCATTGGAGCGCTTACACCCCTAACGTCGAAGTACTCGAGATGGCAGAGGTCGACAGCATCGAGTCCACGCTTATGAAGATCCAGCTGCGCTGGATGGGTCACGTCTCCAGAATGGAGGACCATCGCCTTCCCAAGATCGTATTATATGGCGAGCTCTCCACTGGCCACCGTGACAGAGGTGCACCAAAGAAAAGGTACAAGGACTGCCTAAAGAAATCTCTTGGTGCCTGCCACATTGACCACCGCCAGTGGGCTGATAACGCCTCAAACCGTGCATCTTGGCGCCTCACAGTTTGGCGGGCAGCAACCTCCTTTGAAGAAGACCGCAGAGCCCACCTCACTGACAAAAGGCAAAGGAGGAAAAACCCAACACCCAACCCCAACCAACCAATTTTCCCTTGCAACCGCTGCAATCGTGTCTGCCTGTCCCGCATCGGACTTGTCAGCCACAAACGAGCCTGCAGCTGACGTGGACTTTTTACCCCCTCCATAAATCTTCGTCCACGAAGCCAAGCCAAAGAGTAATAAACTGATTGTTGAACCGAGTACCTTCTATCACTTCATTTAACGAACACGCTGGACTCAGACGAAACATAGACTAAATTAAGGGTAGGGTAAAGCCAGAGTCCGACACTATGTAGCATGTTTAACATTTTTAAAAATCCCCAATTTCACTTGCTATATGAAGTGGCTTATACCTGTAATTAAATAAAATATTCTGAAGCAAGTATGTTGCAGGAATGAGTTGATACGATAACAAAATAAATGTTATTGTAAGCTAATTTAGTTTGGTTTGTAACAATATTAATATTTGGGGAGAATTTATAAGATTTAGAGAAGGTCACATACATTCACACATTTTAAAACAGATTATTCGAAAGACAAGAATTCACATCTCAGGATCAGGACCTTTCACAAGTAGGTGTTAATTGAACTGATGTCATCAAATGCTTGACCATTGTCTTGCTGGAGTCATGCTATCAGTAAACTCTTTCCCCGCAAAGTGCTCACAGAAAAGTCAATTCTGGGTTGTTTACCTAAGATAACAACTTGAAAGAAGAAAGAACTTGTTTTGCTCAGGAAGGTGGGGGTTTTGCAAGACATGAGTCACATGCTCTCCTTAGAGTTTCAGTTGGAGAGAGAGAGTTAAGCCCTCTCAGCTAGTGTATGTGTGTGACAGTGCAAACCAGGAAGAACTGATGGAAAGTTCCAAAAGCAGTGGATGGTTGGAAGTGCTATCTGTCTGATGATCTCTTTGAATAAGGGGAACAGAAGGAGCTTTGTCGGAACATGAAAGAGGTTACCATCTAAACAATCCTGATGGGACAAGTTTCATCAGTGAGACATTGAGGTGACTAATGGTGGTACCTCAGTTGTGGAAGTCCTGGAGCAACAAATATCTCTGCAAACCCTACTAGAACCTTCCTGAACGGTAAACATTTACCTTTCAAGCACTAAGCCTGATGAACTTTATACATGTTAAATTCTGTGCACAGTATGGTGATTGCCTGCAACCAGAGAAGTTGGAAGGAGAAGTGAGATTGAAATGTGAACCAATGAACTTTTCTTGAATTTACACACACATTACATACATGTGCGCTTAGATTTAGAAGGGGGTAATTTGGGTTAGCATAATCTAAGTATAGAGTTAAGTTAAAGTTTGATGCTATTTTCATGTTTGAAGTTGATTAAAAATAATTTTTGTTTTAAAAGCCACTTGTCTTTGTGAATACTTTTGGAATCTAGGGGTTAAAACATTATGAAAGAAATTATTAATTAATAAGTTTATATTTGGCTTTGTGAATACTTTTGGAATCTAGGGGTTAAAACATTATGAAAGAAATTATTAATTATAAAGTTTATATTTACTGCATGGTTCAGGGGAAAAGAGGAATGTGATTAAGTGGCAATCACAGCATGGAGCAAAGTTGGCTGAGCAAAGTTGTCTGCTCCCAAACTACAGGGAGAGGAAATGCATAAAACGATTTAGGAGGAATGCTCAAATTGAAGGAGGTGGTGAGTAGCACAGGAGACACAGGCCAGACCAGAACAAAGAATGGCCTGCAAGAAACAAAGGGAATGGAAAACCAGTCTAGGAGGAAGATTAAGGCAGGAGGAGGTGTTAAAGAGAACAGCAGAAATTGGCCAGACAAGAACAGAATGGTGATTAGAAATATCTGGGGATGAATTAATTTCTGATCAACACAACAGGATAGTCTGGCCTGGAGGATTAAGATGGGAGTTCTACACCCCAGATATCTGCAAAACAGGAGATGACTTGTGATAACCTTTATGCAAAAAGATCTAGCAAAGGAAGACAACTTTTGTTCTGTATGATAATGAAATCTAGCAAAGGAAGCCAACTTTTGTTTTGTATAAGGTTGATCTATATAAACTGAGCCAACTGGACAATAGGGGTCAGTCTTGGGGAATAGCTCACTGCAGGTGACTTATGAACTAACGACTGACCCAGAGCTCTGTTAAGTTTTATTCTTGTGCTGTGTAATAAACTGACTGTTGAACCGAATACCTTCTCCTATCACTTCATTCAAAGAACACACTGGACTCAGACCACACATAGACTAAATTCTTCTTTGGCTTGGCTTCGCGGACGAAGATTTATGGAGGGGGTAAAAGTCCACGTCAGCTGCAGGCTCGTTTGTGGCTGACAAGTCCGATGCGGGACAGGCAGACACGGTTGCAGCGGCTGCAGGGGAAAATTGGTTGGTTGGGGTTGGGTGTTGGGTTTTTCCTCCTTTGCCTTTTGTCAGTGAGGTGGGCTCTGCGGTCCTCTTCAAAGGAGGTTGCTGCCCGCCAAACTGTGAGGCGCCAAGATGCACGGTTTGAGGCGATATCAGCCCACTGGCGGTGGTCAATGTGGCAGACACCAAGAGATTTCTTTAGGCAGTCCTTGTACCTTTTCTTTGGTGCACCTCTGTCACAGTGGCCAGTGGAGAGCTCGCCATATAACACGATCTTGGGAAGGCGATGGTCCTCCATTCTGGAGACGTGACCCACCCAGCGCAGCTGGATCTTCAGCAGCGTGGACTCGATGCTGTCTACCTCTGCCATCTCGAGTACTTCGACGTTAGGGATGAAAGCGCTCCAATGGATGTTGAGGATGGAGCGAAGACAACGCTGGTGGAAGTGTTCTAGGAGCCGTAGGTGATGCCAATAGAGGACCCATGATTCAGGTAAAGCCAGAGTCCGACAATTTGTGTTGAAAGAACAGCTGGGGGGGCTAGCACTGCCAGGTGGGGTAGTTCTGATCCAGTATGTAGATGACATCCTATTAGCAGCACCTGATCATACTTCCTGTTTGGAGACCACCTGTCTCCTGCTCGTGCAGCTGTTCAAGGCAGGCTTTAAAGTCTCTCGCTCAAAGCTGCAATGCTGCAGACACATGGTCACCTTTTTAGGTAGAATGGTCTCAGCGAAAGGCACAGGGATTTCCCCTGCACATCGAACAGCGATACTACATCATCCAAAACCAAAGACAGTAAAGGAGATGCTTTCGTTTTTGGGTTTGTCAGGTTATAGTAGGCAGTTTATCCTATCGTATGGTGAGTTGACACATCCACTGCGAACTTTGGTGAATGAGCAGGGGATGAGGAATCTGGGAGCTACACTTGATTGGACTGCACAGGCTGAGATGAGTTTTATTCTATTGAAGCAAGCTCTTACAACAGCTATAGATTTGGCGATTCCAAATTATAAACTACCTTTCTTTTTGGATGTTTCTGAAAAAGCACACACAATTGATGGTGTTCTTTTTCAGAAAAAAGGGGGTGGAAGATGTGTGCTCATGTATGTGAGTATCACCCTAGACCCGACGGAAGACAGACACCCTCCATGTACGAGACATGCAGCGGGAGTAGCAAAGATTCTACAAAAGGTGGCACACATAGTAATGGGACATGGCCTGACGGTATTAACAACACATAGTATTGTAGCATTTGTGAGCTCGACAGCATTTACAATGACTTCACTAAGGCAGTCGAGACTAGAAAAGATCCTGAATGCTCCAAATGTTACGTTTACCCATGAAGGCATTAACATGGCAGACAATATGGGAGAGGGAGAACCACACTGTTGTGAGAAGAGGGTAGTGAAGGATATTAAAATAAGACCTGACTTACAGGCTACACCCTTAAGAGAACCAGATGAAACCTTGTTTACAGATGGGTGTTGTTACAGACACCCCACAGATGGATTGAAAGCTGCCTATGCGGTGGTACGAAAAACTACAGGAGGATTTGAAGAAATCATTACAGGGACAGTGAGAGGAAAGGAGTCAGCACAACTCGCAGAACTACAGGGAATGATAGCAGCATTAGAATGGGCAGAAGGGAAGGAGGTCAATATATATACAGACTCGGCATATGTGGTAGGGACAATACAGGTTGAGCTTAGTCAATGGATTAGAAGTGGGTTTTTAACAGCAGCAATGACCCCAATTAAACACGAGAAGGACGTTAGGAAACTGGCTGAGGCTCTCCTGAAACCAAGGGCATTAGCAGTTCTTAAATGTAAAGGACATGATAGAACAGATACGATGGTGGCTCGGGGAAATCAGGAAGCGGACATGGCCGCTAGAAGGGCAGCAGGATACGGCCCTCAGTTTATTATGATACAGGCGGACAGAACAGCACATGACTTATTACCACCGTGTAGGGTAGAAGTAATAATACAGGAACAAGCAAAGGCATCACCTCAGGAAAGGATGGTATGGGAGGAAAGGGGAGCAACCGAGGATCAAGGACTATGGAGATCGATAGATGGGAGGCCAGTTTTACCATCTGGACTCATGAAACCCTCCTCGAGGAGGCGCATGGGCTAACACACTGTGGAAAGAAGCAGATGATAAGGTACTTGATACATTGGTGGCACCCCTTCCTGCCGACGATGGTGGAGAACCATATTAGAGAGTGTGAGGTATGTATAACTTTCAATGTAAAGGCGACTGTAAAGCCACATGAAGGACAGTTCCCGCTACCCAAGTTACCAGGGCAGGAAATCGTACTTGATTATATGGACATGATTGGGAGGGTAAGTGGCTATCGATACCTCTTAGTAGCAGTAGATGTGTTCACAGGGTGGCTGGAGGCAATCCCTGCCAAAAGAGAAGATGCAAGGACGGTATGTAAATTCCTGATCAACCAGTATATTCCGAGACACGGATTTCCTAGAAAAATTAGGTCCGATAATGGAAGTCATTTTAAGAATAACGATCTACAGGAGGTAGAAGCAATGTTGGGACTGAAACATGCCTTTGGAACGGTGTACCATCCACAATCCCAAGGGAAAGTGGAGAGGATGAACCAAACAATAAAAGGTAAGATCGGGAAAGTACAGGCACAGACCAAACTAAATTGGGTGGATGCGTTGCCCCTGGCATTAATGTCAATAAGGAGTTCGGTAAGTTCTGTGACAGGATTTACTCCATATGAACTACAAACAGGGCACCAGTTTCCAGGACCAGGAGCCGGAATTCAGACTACGAAGAATGAGGTAAGTTCGATGGGATGAAAGCTTTATTATGATAAACTAACGGCTCTGGTGTCAGATTTTTCACAACAGGTCACAAGTCCCAACAGAGAAGGGGAAACACCGATACCTTCAGTCGCAGAGTGGGTTCTGCTAAAGGTCATCAAAAGAAAGTGGTCGGAGCCCAGGTGGACAGGACCCTACAGAGTGGTGGAGAGGACGTCCCACGCGGTTCGACTACAAGGAAAAGGCGAGACGTGGTATCATTGGAGTCAGTGTGCAGCAACGGACCCACCGACACGGACACTGGAACAGATTCGAACGGAGGTGACTGAGAACCTGTTAAGCAACCACAGACTAAGAACACTTAACGTCCCTTTTTAAAGAGACTATTGGACTACGGTGACTGTATTTCAGTATTCGAAGTGATATTTCTATATTGAAGTCAATAGAATTTAGGGGGCTGTGATGGACACTATGTGGGGACTATGGGTGATGTTGTTCCTAGCCTTTGAAGTATCTAGAGAAGGAAACAACTGTACAAAGTGTTTGTAGTCAGCCTGGGAGGCGCATAACGAACCGAAACAGTACTTTGCGGATTGGACTGACGTTTCTGAACACTGTGTTGGGGCCCCCACTGGACTGAAGTGTGTTCATAATGGCCAAGTTTGTGAGGTTAAGTTTAACAAGGGGTCGGAGATGCCGATCCTTGCAAACACTCCTGAGGTCTTGGTCCCATAAGGTAACAGGTGGTTGGTCTCAGTTTCCTGAGATCAAAAGAGGGACTGTTGGAATCTAGGGGTTAAAACATTATGAAAGAAATTATTAATTAATAAGTTTATATTTACTGCATGGTTCAGGGGAAAAGAGGAATGTGATTAAGTGGCAATCACAGCATGGAGCAAAGTTGGCTGAGCAAAATTGTCTGCTCCCAAATTTTCTTTGGCTTGGCTTCGTGGACGAAGATTTATGGAGGGGGTAAAAGTCCACGTCAGCTGCAGGCTCGTTTGTGGCTGACAAGTCCGATGCGGGACAGGCAGACACGGTTGCAGCAGCTGCAGGGGAAAAATGGTTGGTTGGGGTTGGGTGTTGGGTTTTTCCTCCTTTGCCTTTTGTCAGTGAGGTGGGCTCTGCGGTCTTCTTCAAAGGAGGTTGCTGCCCGCCAAACTGTGAGGCGCCAAGATGCACGGTTTGAGGCGATATCAGCCCACTGGCGGTGGTCAATGTGGCAGGCACCAAGAGATTTCTTTAGGCAGTCCTTGTACCTTTTCTTTGGTGCACCTCTGTCACGGTGGCCAGTGGAGAGCTCGCCATATAACACGATCTTGGGAAGGCGATGGTCCTCCATTCTGGAGACGTGACCCACCCAGCGCAGCTGGATCTTCAGCAGCGTGGACTCGATGCTGTCGACCTCTGCCATCTCGAGTACTTCGACGTTAGGGATGAAAGCGCTCCAATGGATGTTGAGGATGGAGCGGAGACAACGCTGGAGGAAGCGTTCTAGGAGCCGTAGGTGATGCCGGTAGAGGACCCATGATTCGGAGCCGAACAGGAGTGTGGGTATGACAACGGCTCTGTATACGCTTATCTTTGTGAGGTTTTTCAGTTGGTTGTTTTTCCAGACTCTTTTGTGTAGTCTTCCAAAGGCGCTATTTGCCTTGGCGAGTCTGTTGTCTATCTCATTGTCGATCCTTGCATCTGATAATATGGTGCAGCCGAGATAGGTAAACTGGTTGACCGTTTTGAGTTTTGTGTGCCCGATGGAGATGTGGGGGGGCTGGTAGTCATGGTGGGGAGCTGGCTGATGGAGGACCTCAGTTTTCTTCAGGCTGACTTCCAGGCCAAACACTTTGGCAGTTTCCACAAAGCAGGACGTCAAGCGCTGAAGAGCTGGCTCTGAATGGGCAACTAAAGCGGAAATGCATAAAATGATTTAGGAGGAATGCTCAAACTGAAGGAGGTGGTGATTAGCACAGGAGACATAGGCCAGACCAGAACAAAGAATGGCCTGCAAGAAACAAAGGGAATGGAAAACCAGTCTAGGAGGAAGATTAAGGCATGAGGAGGTGTTAAAGAGAACAGCAGAAATTGGCCAGACAAGAACAGAATGGTGATTAGAAATATCTGGGGATGAATTAATTTCTGATCAACACAACAGGATAGTCTGGCCTGGAGGATTAAGATGGGAGTGCTACACCCCAGATATCTGCAAAACAGGAGATGACTTGTGATAACCCTTATGCAAAAAGATCTAGCAAAGGAAGACAACTTTTGTTCTGTATGATAATGAAATCTAGCAAAGGAAGCCAACTTTTGTTCTGTATGATAAAGTTGATCTATATAAACTGAGCCAACTGGACAATAGGGGTCAGTCTTGGGGAATAGCTCACTGTGCAGGTGACTTATGAACTAACGACTGACCCAGAGCTCTGTTAAGTTTTATTCTTGTGCTGTGTAATAAACTAACTGTTGAACCGAATACCTTCTCCTATCACTTCATTCAAAGAACACACTGGACTCAGACCACACATAGACTAAATTAAGAGTAAGGTAAAGCCAGAGTCCGACAATATCTATTGTTGCTGGGTTTTGCGGTCCTTTGGGCATGTAACAGGTCTTATTCAGTTAAAGTTTTAGCACATTGCTTAGTTATTTCTCCTGTGGTTACCATGCAGATTCGAATTGAAGATCTCACTTTTATTGCAAGTTCTTGAATATAATACTACTGAAAACACAGAAGTACAACACAACTTATTTTTGCATTCATATCAAGAACTCTACTTCCTGTGGAATACCTGTATATTTTCATCCCTCTCTGGCATCGGTCCAAAATGCTGAAGAATTTGACTACGGAATCTATTCTTCAAGCTCTGAAACCAGTTCCAAGCTTGTACATATACTTCATCATGAAGATCCACAAGTTTACCCAACTCGTTTCCTGTGACCTTAAATACATTTAAAAATTATTTTTTTAAGTTAGTTTTCCAATGCACAATGCCAGTACTGAAAAGAAACCAAGATCCACCAAGTATATCAGTACCAATTAATTCAACATTGAATTAGATCAAAATAAAGTATATGTCAACTATAATTGTTCAATCTCTAAACACAAGATGCATGAATAGCTGATTCATTACACATCCTGGGTCTTAAACACAAATGTTTGGTTGAAAAAGGCATAAGAAATTTAGCACTAAAGGAAAGGAGCAGCAGTTTAAAAGAGATGTGGAACAAATAGTTGTACAAAAGAACACATCTTGAATCATGATTTGAATTGTGTATGCGCTCCCACAGAATTATTAGGAAATTCCAAAATATGTCTTGACAAAAATGCATGTTGTGTTAACAATGGTGTGTGCCTTGCAGAATTGATTAGTATTTCCATTTCACTATCTGTTCTCCTAATGAGTAATAACACAAAAATGCTGTTGGAACTCAGGTTTCAGCTTCCATACAATATAAAGATATATAGTACAGTATGTTTCCTGTATCCGAAGTTCCATTAACCAAAATGTTCCATTAACCAAACTTGCTTTGCAGCGCTGACAAGACATTACAAGTTGGGGAAAAAAAAATCACCTGACTTGACCATGTGGGGCTCTGAAACTCAACAGAACTCAGAACCAGCAGGGAAGAAGAATGCTGAATGGCTGGTTTTGGCTCAAGAGCAGCAGGCTGGAATCTCGGAAGTTGGCAGGTCAGGCAGCTCATGAGGAGATTGCTGATTGTCCTCGTTTCAGCTAACTCCCTCCCTCTCACTGCATTTCTTCTTTACCTCTGCTGTACTTGGCTTACAAACTGCATGCCACTGTCTCCCAGCGGCAAGCATTCAGAAGAATCCTTTGTCCCAACATCATCAAGGAGAGCAGGGACCATAGGGGAGGTGTCGGGGACTGGTGATGGCTGGTACTACTTGCTGCTTTTGTGTTTTTTCCCTGTTTTCTGTTAACTGTAAAAATCAATAACCCAGTCCCATGTTTTTTTTTGGATATGGGGAAAACATTCTTCATTATAGATAATATATTAGGCACCAGTGGAACCTCAGTATGTTGGGAGCAGTTTGGGTTCTTCCTTTAAGAAAAAATGTGAAGTTGGAGAAGGTTCATAGGAAGTTCACCACAGTGTCTGTCATTTTACTTCACAAGATTATTCCGAAAATGAAAGGGTTATATGGGGAGCATTCGACAACTCTCAGCCTGTACTCATTGGAATTAAGAATGAGGGGGATCTCACTGAAACATTTTTGAATGTTCAAAGGCATGGACAGAGTTAATGAAAGTCATTTTCCAAGGTGGGAGAGTCCAGGACAAGAGGGGCAACTTCAGAATTGAAGGGCATCTGCTTAGAATAGATGCATAGGAATTTCTTCAGCCGAAGGGTGGAATTTGTTGCCACAGGCAGTTGTAGAGGCCAAATCATTGGGTGTATTTAAGATAGATATTGACAGGTTCTTGATTAGCCAGGGAATCAAAGGTTATGAGAAGGCTGGGCATTGCTGATAAGTGGGGAAAATGGATCAGCTCATAATTAAATGGTGGGGACACTCAATGGGCTGATTAGCCTATTTCTGCTCCTATGCCTTATGGTCTTGTATTAGGTTATACATCTTTACCTCCTATAGACACTCTGACCTGCTGAGTTCCTTCAGCATTCTTGTACTTTTACTACAACCATAGCCTCTACAGACTTTCGTTTCACTCCTTCTAATGAAGAGTATGGGTCTGGAATAAGTTAATGAAATTCTCAAAATGCATCCTATAGATCTCACACATTGATGTCTGATGTTGGTAGGGAGTAGCAAGCATCAAGGCTAAAGTGGATTAAGTGCTTTTGCTTTAGTTTCAAAAAAGACATGCAAATAAATCTCTTTACAGGTCAGTAAAAAAAATAGATCTTTAAGTCCACAGTTCCAGTGAAGAGATTTTACCCAATGGTGTAAAATGAAAATTTGAAGTGGAATCAATATTTTCCATATATTGCAATAAATGGAGACCTAAAACATCCTAGGTTTGTTTTACAATAAGTAGTCAAAATGATCTTTACCTTTAGATCTTTTAAGTACTCAATATTGGCAATATAATATCCATCTTTTTGCCCTCTTTCCAAAACCTTGAAACAATTTCCTCCAACAGTGTCCACAACTGATCGCCCATCAGGAAGGAAATGAATGCTTCTTATGTGCAACATACAGCCATAGTCAGTAAATCTAAAAAAGAAATCAATCTAGGATGTTTAAAATTTATATTGCATGTTTTGCCCTTTGCTCTTCCTAATAAACATAGAAAATTGTTATTCTTCAATCAGAAAGTCAACAGATCAAGTGTTGGAGGCAAAGTGAATGTTTATTTTATATACAAGTTGTTCCAAAAATCCAGCGACGTTGGGACCTGGCCATTGCCGGACCACAGAAAATGCTGGAAAACAGAAATGGACCCCTAAGGGAACCCCCTATGTAAATATATCAAAGATACAGCACCACCAATTGGGGCATTAATAGAAACTCCTTACAGACTGCATGCAACTCGAATCCTAGTCCCGATTGCGGCAGTTTCAACCTTTATAGTGCCAGCATTCTGGACCAGGATTAGAGTTCTGTGCGGTCTACAAGGCGTTTGTAGTAACGATGGCAGATTCAACCGTGCAGGACCATGGATTTGCTGAACCACAGAGTGCCGGATAAGAGAGGTACAACTTGTAATTATAAGATTGAGTAGATTGGGTCTTTATTCATTGGAGCATAGAAGGTTGAGGCGGGGGGGGGGGGGGGAGGGGTTGATAGAGGTATTTCAAATTATGAGAGGGATAGATAGTGTAGATATGAATAGGCTCTTTCCCTTGAGGGCACATGAGATTCAAACAAGAGGTCAGGAGTTAAGAGTTAGGGGACAAAAGTTTAGAAGTAACACGAGAGAGAACTTCTTCACTCAGACAGTGGTGGCTGAGTGGAATGATCTTCCAGAAGAGGTGGTTGCGCAAAGTCAATTTTGTCATTTCAGGAAAAGTTGGATAGTTATATGGATGAGAGGGGATTGGAGGGTTATGGATAAAGTGCAGGTGGGTGGGACTAGAAAAGATCACTTAGATTGATTAGAGGGCCAAGAGGCCTGTTTCCGTACTGTAATAGTTATATGGTTATAAACTACAGTAATAACATGCTTATTTACACAATGGTTCATCTCCAGATTTTTAACCTTAAATATTTTATAAGTGGAAGGATATGCAAAGCTGAGGTGAAATAATCTTGTACAGCTTTCAGACACAATGATAAAAACAAATCTAACTACTGTAGCCAACTGCTACAAAGAAACACACACACTCACAGAGAGGAAGGTTAAGCTTTGAGATTTATTGAAGCTGGAAAGGTTCCGTTTATACAGTTGGAGATCCCGCCGTTTGTTTGATTGGCTGACATCAGCTACATTAATAACAATAGCGGATGGGAACATTCTTGCATATGAATACCCTTCTTCCCCAGCCTGTTATTGATCTGTTAGCTGGGCTGTTTGGCCAGTGCCATTTTAGGACTGCTGGTCTTTTACTGCTCCAGCTTTCAATTGCACCAGTTCACTGTGTTAAGGGACGTGTTACAGTGTGTTATGCTTCTGTTTCTACTGCGCGATGTGCCGGCTCAGTCTCCGTGGTGGCGTACACTTTAATGCTATGTCAAATTACTATGTGAAATACTTAATTCTAATCACACAAATTATAACATTTTATACATTATCATGTAGTTATAAATGCAACTCCACAATTTAAAAGGAAAATAAGAATCTTCAGGCTGATTTACTGCAACAATGGTAGGAAAAAATGCAAGAGTATTATGAAGCTTTTAAAAAATCTCAGAAATTATTAATGGGGTTAGAATTTCACCAGGATTTTTAAAAAGGAAATCTTTAACAAACATACAAGAGTTTAAGGTTGCAACGAGCAGAATACATGGAATCCAATGGATGTGGTTACATTTAAATTTTCAAAAAGGCTTTGATAAGATATATTGGGAGAGGTTGATTGGTACATGGGTGTATTTGGATGGCATGGCCTGTAACTGGTGTATCTCTAAATTCCCTTTGTTTCCAGAAATAAATATGTCTAAAATTTATCAAGTGATGTGGCAGCCTCTGCCATTGGGAATTTCACAAGTTCATGGCCTGTAACTGCTGTATCTCTAAATTCCCTTTGTTTCCAGAAATAAATATGTCTAAAATTTATCAAGTGATGTGGCAGCCTCTGCCATTGGGAATTTCACAAGTTCATCTCTGAATGAAGAAATTGCTGCTCTGTTTTATTCAAAATGTTTTGCTCTATATCCTGAGGCTTTGACCTACTCATACTAGCCTCTCCACTTATAAAGACACAGAAGCCAATATCATCCCATCTTGTCACTCTTCACCCTCCTCCCATGAGAAGGAAGATCCACAAGTGTGGATCAGATTTAATTAGTTTCTTTCCTGCTGCTAGACTCCCAAATTAACCAAGTAAAATTGTGTTGCCTTTGTTTTGTATTAAATTGATCTTTCTCTAACTCTGCCTTTTGTACTGTGTTTTACTTGCAATACTCCGGGATGACGAGTTGAACAGCTCGCAGAACAAACATTCTTGTTGAACCATGGTATATGATAATAAACATGAAAATTAGTGTAAAATTGTGAACAATACACTGATGAAGGCTGAAAATTGGTCAACTGGAAACAGTGGGAATAAATAGAATTTTTTCCAGGTGGCAGGGATCGCTGTTTGGGCCCTATAATTGGAAATGAGTTGCAGTTTACACCAATTGAATGACTAGTGCAAGGGAGATGTAGTATTTTGTGAAGTTATCCACTTTACCTGGACAAAAAGAAAGGCAGAGCATCATTTAAACAGTGCTAGAATTGGAAATGCATTGGCAATCAGATCCTGAAAGCAAATACCTGGTACAGGGTACAGCAAAACAGCAATTGTCAAATTGGCTTTCAATGCAAAGGGTTTTGA
Source organism: Narcine bancroftii (assembly GCF_036971445.1). NCBI lineage: Eukaryota > Metazoa > Chordata > Chondrichthyes > Torpediniformes > Narcinidae > Narcine > Narcine bancroftii. Next base: position 98,956,049 of record NC_091471.1, on the reverse strand, counting down.
GTGCAGAAGAATGCCCTACTACACTTCTAGGGAGCATTCATGAGATTAAAATAGGAATATTGTGTGCAGTTTTGCCTCTCCACCTCAAGTACTTGTCACAGATTCACCAGATTGATTCTGGGATGGGAGGATTGGAATGAACAGAGGTGTAATCATCTCTACCTTTATTTGCTAGAAATTTAAAAGAGAATCTCATTGAAACTCAAAATTTTGAGAAGGCTACATAGATCAGACTTGAAGAAATAATTTCCTATTGGCTTTGGTTGGAGAGGCTAGTATGAGTAGATCAAAGCCTCAGGATATAGAGCAAAACATTTTGAATAAAACAGAGCAGCAATTTCTTCATTCAGAGATGAACCTGCAAAATTCCCAATGGCATATGGTGGAGGCTGCCACGTCACTTGATATATTTTAGACAGATTTATTTCTGGACACAAAGGGCATCAATGCCATAAGGAAGAGCAGGGATACAGAGGATCAGTCAGGATTATATTGACTGGAGTAACAAGCTTGTAGGTGCAAATGGCCTAGTCTGGTTCCTATTTTCCACATTTCTGTGACAACTTTCCATCTACGCTAAATTTGCTGATTTGAGAGATAGGTTGAAATGTTTAGAGAACACATGGAGGCTACAAAAGGATAGAAACAGATGAACAAATGGGCAAAAATATGGCAAATTTTATTTTGGAAAATATGAATTTATTTTGGCATTAAAAAGGAGCATATTATCCAAATGACAAAGTAATCAGACCTCATGCAGTGAGATCTGGATGTCCTAATGCATTAATTCCAAAAGGATGGTGTGCAAGTAACTGGGAAAACTAAATGTCATTATTTACTAGTAAGGAAATTAATGCAAAACTATTAACTATGTAGAGCATTAGTGACATCCATCTGGAATTGTGAGAACAATACTGGTGTTACACAAGATAATGCTAATAAATGGAAACAATGCAGACATTTACTGAACATCTGGAACAGACGAGACAAGGGTCCACAGCACATTAAGTAAAAGCCTTGTTTTCTTTTAATATAACTTAAATTTTTTTTGCGCTTTTTTTAATATAGTCGGTAGGATTGAAATACCGAAGAAACCAAAACTTGTCTGCTTCATAGGGAAGAAGGTCATAAACTTTGAGCAAAGCCCGAAGGAGCCATAGCCAAAAAAGGTTGAAAATGGCTAAGCAAGACATATCCACAAGAGGTGTCACAGTGGTGTAAATAGAAATGAATGCAACAATGTACAGTGATGGAAATGTTTGGATATTTTGAAGTTTTTAAAAAATAAATAATTTTTTGTGAATAAAGTCTTTTTGGTTAAAAATGTTTGAAGAGTGAGAGGGAACATGACAAACAAAACAGTGATCTTGTTGGGATGAAAGGATGTTTTCTCCTGTGGAAGAATCTAGAACGAGTGAATATTTGAAAAAAGATGGCGAAGGCTTAAAAATGTGAAATCATGCACCAACATGCTTAAAGACAGTTTCTTCCCTGCAGTCATTAAGCTCCTGAATGAACCCAAAAGCGTTGTTTTGTACGAATCAACCTTTTGTTTCCATGTAATACCGTGATTGTGATCCTGTTCTTCCACTTTGTACAGCTGTATGAATGTTAACGTTGCCTTTTTGAATGCACATAGAACCCATCTCACTGACAATAAATCTTAATTGTTTTCCAAGGGTGATGGAAGAGGGGGAAAACAAACAGCATTGTAATGGATAGCATTAAAAGCACCAAAACTGATTTGAAAGAAAAATACTAAAGGTAGTGAGTGGAAACTCTTATTGCCTAAGAATAAATTTATATGAACATTAGACATCTGAATTTAATATTTGGGTGTTCATTTGTATAATCAAATTTCCATTTGTAACCTGGCTATGACCTGGGCATGCTGTAAACCTGTACTGAAAAAGTTTTTGTTCTGCATAACATTTTGTAAGCTAATGTCTTACATCTTGATTAAACTATTTTAGAAGCACATCATACAACAGTATCTGGTAGCCACAAGAAGCACATCATACAACAGTATCTGGTAGCCACAAGAAGCACGTCATACAACAGTATCTGGTAGCCACAAGATGCACTTCATACAACAGTATCTGGTAGCCACAAGAAGCACGTCATACAACAGTTTATCTGGTAGCCACAAGATGCACGTCATACAACAGTATCTGGTAGCCACATGTCATACAACAGTATCTGGTAGCCACAAGAAGCTCGTCATACAACAGTATCTGGTAGCCACAAGATGCACGTCATACAACAGTATCTGGTAGCCACAAGAAGCCATAATTGGATTCAAACATACCCTTTCTGTGGGTCACTGATGCACATTCCAAATTGTCTTGTTCCCGCATCAATACATCTTCGAATCATAAGCCTATACCGTGGCTCAAAAACATGAAGTGGGCAAGGCACAGTAGGATATGCCATTGTACACACAAAAATAGGGACGTTCTTGGTCAAACTGAAAAAGAAAAATACACAATTAATTGTTGTAAATTTTAATTCCATTGTGTTTCACCACTTTCATACATCAAGGGGAAAATATCAATGAATAAACTTTACATCATCCTCATGTAAGTTTACTTAATTTAGGCAATTGAATATTTTCAATTGTAGGTTAATTGTGATATTTGGGCAGCATGAGCTCATGGACCAGAAGGGCCTGTACACATCTAATTTTTTTTTAAAATTAAAAATATCTATACCAACTTACTTTGCAAGTTCAGCAGTTTCTTCATCATGAACCTTTTGCCTTTCACACAATTCTTGAGGAAGGTACTTTGCAATCAATTCTTCCAATATAAAAGTAACAGCATATTTCCTATTTTCAAGATACTAAAGACAAATAAAATTTCATTAAAAAATGTTTATGGGTGTGAGGTAGATGCACTTAAAATATCCTATACATTGCTCCAAAACCCAGGAAATTATAAGCCAGTGAGCCTGGCATCAGTCATAGGTAAAATATCGCAAGGTGTTCTAAGAGATCAGAATATACAAGTATTTGGATAGTCAGGGACTGATACAGGATAGTCAATAAGCCTTTCTGCATGAAAAGTCAACTTTAAGCAATATTAAAGTTTTTTTTTAAAAAAAAGGTTACCAGGAAAGTTGATGAAAGAAGGATTGTTGTCTACATGGACTTCAGTAAAACTTTTGACAGGGTACCACATAGGAGATTCGTTAGGAAGGTTCAGTTGCTTGGTATTCAAGGCCAGAGAGTGAGTGGTAGCTGGAGGCCTGTGACTTGGTGTGCCTCAGGAATCAGTGCTGTGTCCATTGTTGTTATCTATAAATCAATCATTGGGAATGATAATACGGTGAATTGAATCAGCAAGTTTGCAGATGACAGAGATTGGAGGAATAGTTGTCAGTGAGGAAGGTTTTCAAACATCTGGACCAGCTGAAAAATGGCAGATGGAATTTAATACAGACAAATGTGAAGCTTTGCATTTTGGAGGACAAACCAAAGTAGGTCATGCACAGTAAATGGTAGGGCACTGGGGAGTGTAGAACAGGGATCTCAGGGAGAAAGGATTGGAAGAGAGCTTCTGGCACTTTGGCCTTCGTAAATCCAAGTATTGAGTATAGGAGTTGGGATATTATGCTAAATGACTAAGACTCTGGCGAGGCCAAATTTGTGTATTGTGTGCAGTTCTGGTCACCTACCTACAGGAAAGATACAAGACTGAAAGTGTGTGGAGAAAATTTACAACTTGAACAACCATGTTTTCGGGGCCAGGACTTGAAAAACTGAGTGAAACAGGTTAGAATTTTATTCCCTGAAGCATAGAAGAATAAGAGGAGATTTGTTAGAGCTATACCAAATTATTTTTAAATTGAACAACTGAAAAGTGGCAAAGCAGCAGATATGGATGGAATCCCCCCCAGAGGTCTGGAAGGCTGGCGGCAAAACTCTGCATGCCAAACTGCTTGAGTTTTTCAAGCTCTGCTGGGACCAAGGAAAACTGCCTCAGGACCTTTGTGATGCCATCATCATCACCCTGTGTAAAAACAAAGGCGAGAACTCAGACTGCTCAAACTACAGGGGAATCACGCTGCTCTCCATTGCAGGCAAAATCTTCGCTAGGATTCTCCTAAATAGAATAATACCTAGTGTCGCCGAAAATGTTCTCCCAGAATCACAGTGCGGCTTTCGCGCAAACAGAGGAACTACTGACATGGTCTTTGCCCTCAGCTCCAAGAAAAGTGCAGAGAACAAAACAAAAGACTCTACATCACCTTTGTTGACCTCTCCAAAGCCTTCGACACCGTGAACAGGAAAGGGCTTTGGCAAATACTAGAGCACCTCGGATGCCCCCCAAAGTTCCTCAACATAGTTATCCAACTGCACGAAAACCAACAAGGTCGGGTCAGATACAGCAATGAGATCTCTGAACCCTTCTCCATTAACAATGGTGTGAAGCAAGGCTGCGTTCTCGCACCAACCCTCTTTTCAATCTTCTTCAGCATGATGCTGAAACAAGCCATGAAAGACCTCAACAATGAAGACGCTGTTTACATCCGGTACCGCACAGATAGCAGTCTCTTCAATCTGAGGCGCCTGCAAGCTCACACCAAGACACAAGAGAAACTTGTCCATGAACTACTCTTTGCAGACGATGCCGCTTTTGTTGCCCATTCAGAGCCAGCTCTTCAGCGCTTGACGACCTGTTTTGCGGAAACTGCCAAAATGTTTGGCCTGGAAGTCAGCCTGAAGAAAATTGAGGTCCTCCATCAGCCAGCTCCCCACCATGACTACCAGCCCCCCCCACATCTTCATCAGGCACACAAAACTCAAAACGGTCAACCAGTTTACCTATCTCGGCTTCACCATTTCATCGGATGCAAGGATCGACAACGAGATAGACAACAGACTCGCCAAGGCAAATAGCGCCTTTGGAAGACTACACAAGAGTCTGGAAAAACAACCAACTGAAAAACCTCACAAAGATTAGCATAAACAGAGCCGTTGTCATACCCACACTCCTGTTCGGCTCCAAATCATGGGTCCTCTACCGGCATCACCTAAGGCTCCTAGAACGCTTCCACCAGTGTTGACTCCGCTCTATCCTCAACATTCATTGGAGCGACTTCATCTCCAACATCGAAGTACTCGAGATGGCAGAGGGCGACATCATCGAATCCACGCTGCTGAAGATCAAACTGCGCTGGGTAGGTCACATCTCCAGAATGGAGGACCATCGCCTTCCCAAGATCGTGTTATATGGTGAGCTCTCCACTGGCCACCGTGACAGAGGTGCACCAAAGAAGAGGTTCAAGGTCTGCCTAAAGAAATCTCTTGGTGCCTGCCACATTGACCACCGCCAGTGGGCTGATATCGCCTCAAGCCATGCATCTTGGCGCCTCACAGTTCGGCGGGCAGCAACCTCCTTTGAAGAAGACCACAGAGCCCACCTCACTGACAGAAGACAAAGGAGGAAAAACCCAACACTCAACCCCAACCAACCAATTTTCCCTTGCAACCGCGTCTGCCTGTCCCGCGTCGGACTTGTCAGCCACAAACGAGCCTGCAGCTGACGTGGACATTACCCCTCCATAAATCTTCGTCCGTGAAGCCAAGCCAAAGAAGAAAGACCAAATTATGAATGGTATATATAGAGTAAATGTAAGTAGGATTTTTCCACTGAGGTGATACAAATCGAAGGACATGGGCTAAGGGGAAAGGTTTAAGGAGAATATTAGAGAGAACTTCAGACAGCAGTGAGAGCATGGAATGAATTGCCAGCTAAAGAGATGAATGTGGGCTTAACTTCTACATGCAAGAAAAATTTGGACAGGTGCATGGATGGGAGGGACATGGACTGGGTGCAGGTCAGTGGAACTAGACAGAATAATAGTTCAGCACAGACTAAAAGGGTTGAAAAGCCTCTGCTGCAAACTGCAGAAAGAAACATTAATTATTCATGTGCAACTGAAAAGTTATTACTGGATGCCAAGTTTAACAATATTATTAATGGCACAAGTAGTAGTTGGCACCTCCTGTACAAATGCTGTGGGCATTAATTTGTTACACAGTAACACAATACCACACTTCAGTTGTTTGTCAATGCAAAGATTGGGCAGATCAGATGGTTATCCAAATTAGGAGTGCTCAATTCTCGCATGAGCATATTCCGTCCAACATTTGAATTTTGAGAATATCATGACTGCATGAACTGGAATGGTCAAATTTTTGAATTCAAGGTTCCTTTTAATTCATTAAAAATGTGGCATACATGATATACTTTAACTTTTGCCTGTTGTAAATCAGAGTTGCCATTAGTATTGCACAACGCCGTTTACAGTACAAGAAGCAAAAGAGTCCCTTCAGAGATTGTCCGTGGATTCACTGTCAGTGCTCCTGCGGCTGCACGGACTCCTATTCAATTCATCGGCAACCCAAGCTCCAGATCCAAACCACTGACGTGATCAGGAAGCCTTCAACACCCGAGGCTCTTTGGTAGCCCTTCTTGCCCTCAGCACCCATTTGAATCCATTTTCCAATACCTGGTTCCCATGAGCAAATGTCCAGCAGCCAGTGAGGGTCCCCCGACCACGTCACCCACAGTCTGTGTGGATGCCTCAGCTGTTGAGCCCCTTGCTGGTCTGCTTGCATGGTCACCATCTTGCACGGTCATTACTCTGCTTCTCCTTCTCAATGGAGAGCATTGTCCCCATTTCTGGTGCCCTGCGCTGATCCGCTGCTCCCCAATGTCTGCAACCCCTCATGGCAGATAGTACGGCCATCTTTGGATCAGATCTCACTGTTGCAGGTTTTGCTTTCAAACACAGCTGGCTCCTTTAACAGGCTGTTTTTCCGCTCTTAGGTCCACACCAGTGACAACACTGCCGTTACAGCAACTCTGGCATCACCGCCTTCTTTCACCCCCTCCCCTCCTCCCCAAACCAACATTCAGAGTGTACATTCTAAATCTAATTAAGTAAAAATTATCAGCTTTTCAGGAGTAAGAATTGGAAGTAATTACCCAATTGCCAACTGGATGCATCAAAATTGTGAAAATTAATTGAGAATCCCTTAATATTCATTTAGGATTTGACAGGAACCTTGAAGACCATATGCACATTTTCTTAAATGAATAACACAATGTCAAATCAAGACAAAACATCATGGTATAAAACTTACCTCTTTCAGACTATCTTTACATAGTGGACACATAGGGCTATGGTCTAAACTTCTTTCCAAACAGCCTTTACAAAAGGTATGGCCACATGGTGTGGTGACTGGTTTCAACAACAATCTGACAATATCAAAATTCATGAGAGAAAAAAAATTAAGTTAGAACCACATAATACATGCTTTCATTTTTTTCATTCAGCATTTTCTGAGATCTGGACATCAATGACAAGAAAAATAATTATTATCCATTTATATTTGTCCAAAGTAACTTTTAGCAACAGTGGCTTGAATCTAGAGACAAGACTGGTCCAGACATGGTGGTTTGCTAACATAACCAACTGTTAAAATTTCCATACCATCTAACCCTGCATTTCTCTGTTCCATGTACCCAAGTCTCTTAAAATCCTATTCGACCTGTCTCCAGCACAGTTTCACCCACCACTCTGAAGAACTTACCCCTAATTCCAAGTATCTTAAAACTATGCCTCCTGGTGTTAGCCATTTCAACCCTGGGCCATCCACACAATATATGTCTCTCATCATCCAGTACTTTTATCAGGTCACTCCTCATCCTCTCAGTCCAAGGAGAAAAGTCCAAGTTCACTCAACCTATCCTCATAAGGCAAGCTCTCCCATCCAGGCAGCATATTGTAAATCTCCTCTGCACCTTCTCTTTTGCATCCACACTTTTCCTGCGACCAGAACTGAACACAACATTCGAAGTAATTCCTCCCTCAAAATATTTTAGTGAACTATTATTTTTAAAAACATCAAGGATGAGAGGTACACAAGATTCTGAGAGGCTTAGATAGAGTGGCAGCCAGACAATGGCTAATATTAGAGGGGATACGTTGAGTGGAGGAAAGTTTAGGGGAGATGTCAGAGTTACATTTTTTAATCAACTGAGTGATGGGAGCCTAGAATGCATTGGCAGGGGTGGTGGGGATGTAGGCTGGTACAATGGGGTCAAAAGATGCATTAAAAAAGAGGGTTATGGTGTGAGGTAGGGAAAAAACAGATGGTTGTGGAATAGTTTACAAAGGTTGGCACAATGCAGTTATGTTCCATGTAAAACAATCCTGATAGTTTCTGTGGTAATTAGCAAGACATGCTATTTTTGAAAAATCTACATTGTAATTGAATTTAGAAATGCATTGCTTTTGTCAGATTTGAATGCTGATCATCTGGTAACAACTGTTGAGCCTCAGTTAGTTGCAATGAAATGTCTATACACAGTTTCAATAAACAGCTATACTGAACATCTTAAAGAAATCTAAGTAAAGACACAACATTGCACTTGAACACTCCAGCCAAGGCAAGTGTTTGCATGACTAGATTGTGGAGAGTACAATTCACCCAATGAGGGGGAAGGAAACTGTGAGATAGGATTCTATCAAAGCAAAAGAATCCTAAGAGGCATACTGAGACTGAATCCATATAGATAAAACCCAGCAAGTAAATGGCAAAATACAAGTGCCTAACCTTTTATGTGGAATTCCAAAAACCAGCATTTGGTGCAGTAGATGGCATTTCACACAAGTAATGATAATTTCCCTTTGATAAATTGTTTCCAGAGGGAGCCCCCCCCCCCCCCCAGCCTCTCTTTCCTTGGGTGGAAAAGTGACCCTTGGCCCGGAGCACCCGCTGGTAGAGAAGCAAGCAGCAGCTGGCTCAATGCGGGAGCAATGATGATCTTTGTTATCCATAATCCCCCACGCAGATGGAACTGCTCTGGTGCTGGCAGAGCGGTTCCAGCTGTGTGGGGGATTATGGGTAACAAAGATCATCATTGCTCCCGCATTGAGCTGTTGCCGTGATCCAGTGCAGCACTCCCTAAACTCCAGACTCAGCAGCACTGCAACCCTACTGCCACATCAGGAATTAGAAGGGGCTGGGTGACAGATGTCATTGCACTTCTGGGGTGTGCCTGAGGGCAAGCCTGCCGAGGTGATAGAGAACCTGATCATGGCTGGTGCTCGGCACCACTGCCCTAACGGACTGCTTCTCTTGCAGCTCTGCACCTTGTGTATGGCCTTCTGCTCCGTTTGGCCACTGGCTCCGAGCAGCCGAAGCTGACCACCTTTTTGGCCAAGCTCCTGGGCTACCCTGATGCCTATGATCTCTGCCTTCTAACACACTACTTGAAAACCTCCTGTATGGCGCATGTTGAACCCCGCACTCAGCCTAGCCGTAGGGGAACAATAGTCTGGCACTGGCCCTGGCCGACGGATGACAGGAGCTAGGAATTTGCCTAAAGGGACAAAAATATAAATGATTTTGAAATCTGGAAGATTTCGAACAACGGTAGGTGTCCGGTCCTGACAATTCCGGATAAAAAGTTAGGCACCTGTAGCACAATTGTCAATAAGCATTAAACTTTAAAAAGGGCTTGCAGTATAGAGTACATAGGTAAACTTCTAGAACAAAAAAGTACATTTGGTCATAGGAAATAAATATATACACTTCTTCCCATCATAGAAAGTTTCTATTGCTCATTTCCCCATGACACAAGAGACCATTTCAGCTCACCAAACCCTCTCAGTTCTCAGAATAATCCTATAGCCCCACTAATTTCTCTTGTAATCAATTCACCCATATTCCTATCAGGTTCTCTCAGAATCTACTACTCATAACAATTACAGCATGGAAACAGGCCATCTCAGCCCTTCTGGTCCACACCAAACCAAGTACTCTCCTCTAGTTCCACCTACCTGCAATATAACCATATAACAATTATAGCATGTAAACAAAATTTAACTTACCAATCTGCACATGTATAGGTATGCAAGAGAAAACTAGGGCAATTGGGGAAAATCCATATAGTCACAAGGAGAATGTGCAAACTACAAATGCATGGCACCAGAGGTTAGGAGTGAACAAAACTAACTTGAGCTGAGACAGGTCTACTAATTGTGCCCCTTTTTTTCCCCAAAAATTTTTATTGGTTTTATTAAATAAATGTTACATAGGTACATGACAATAAAGTATTAACAAATTTTATATAGCAATAAATAGTATTGAAACCTGTTACATTAAAAAAAGAAAACCACTTTCCAAAGTTAAACATGCCATCATATTGGACAACCATTGAGTGTGAGTGTGAGAGACAGCATTAATAGCATCTCATTAATATGGCCATTCAGCGATAAGGGAGGTGAGGGTAACTACTTGGGATTGTGAAGCCGTCAATATCAGACCTGTTGCCCCATTTATTCCAAAAAAGAGCAATAAAAGGATTTGGAGTCAAATTAATATTAAGAACTAAAGACAAGATACAAAATACCCCTTCCCAAAAATTGGAAAGATACGGACATAAGCAGAACATATGATACCCATTATTTCCTACCCCCCCCCCCCCCACACCCCCAAGAAATGTTGCTACAGAATTAGAAATTGTGGAATAATTGGTATTGAGTGACTATAAACAAATGTATTGGACTAGCAACTTTCAAACAGGGTTTCAAGTTAGGCAGGACAGCAGGGTGAGGGTTTGTAGGCTAAGGAAAGAGACAAGTTTGCGTAATTTGAGGGAGAAAAAGCAGGAAGTAGTAAAAAGATATTGTAGTGAAAATTGTGAGAATGCAAGAGAGGAGGATATGCAGAAGGTAGGATATAGGAGATCCCGGAGATGTATTTATTTTAATGCAAGGAGCAAAGTAAGGAAGTTGGATGAGCTAAAGGAGTGGATTGACATGTGGCATTATGAAGTTGTGGCCATTAGCGAGACGTGGTTGAAGGAAGGTTATGACTGGCAGTTGAATGTTCCAGGATTTCACTGCTTTAGATGTGACAGAGTTGGTGGATTAAGAGGGGGAGGTGTGGCATTACTTGTCAGGGAGGATATTACAGCGGTGTTGAGGCAAGGTAGACTGGAGGGCTCGTCAAGGGAGGAAGTGTGGGTAGAAATGAAAAATAAGGGTGAAGTTACTATTATGGGGGTATATTATAGTCCTCCAAATGGGGAAAGGGAACTAGAGGAGCAAATATGCAAAATAATAGGTGAGATGTGCAGTAGAAATAGGGTGGTGTTGGTTGGGGAATTCAATTTTCCAAACATAGATTGGGAAACGCAGTCAGTAAAAGGGCAGGATAGCTTAGTATTTATGCATTGTGTTCAGGATTGCTTTTTGCAGCAATATGTTGATACACCACCTAGAGGGGGAGCAGTATTAGATCTGTTGTTTGGGAATGCAGTGATCATGGGTCCATTAGCTTTAGCTTAATGATGGAAAGGGGTAGGTCGGGTCCAAGGTTCAAGGTCTTCGAGTGGGGTGGGGGGGCGGGGAAGAAAGGCCAGATTTGGAGAAATGAGAAGAGATTTGCAGAGAATTATGTGGGCTGATCTTTTTGCCAGAAAGGATGTAAAGGAAATTGGGAGGCATTTAGGGGTGAGATTTTGAGAGTACAGGATCTTTATGTTCCAGTCAGGGTGAAGGGAAAGACTAAAGATTCGAGGGAGCCGTGGTTTTCTGGTGAAATTAAGAAGTTGGTTTGGGACAAGAGGGAGGCCAATACCAAATATAAAAAACAAGGGATTGAGGAGATGTATAGTCGTTACTTAGATTGCAGAAAGAACCTTACGAGGGAGATTAGAAAGGCAAAAAGGTATGAGGTGTCCATAGCTAATAAGGCGAAGGTGAATCCTAAGGGTTTTTACAGATATGTGAACAGTAAAAGGAGGGTTAAGGATAGAATAGGTCCACTGGATGATGGGACCAGTGAACTATGAGATGGAAGAAATATTGAACAATTTTTTTCTCATCCGTATTCACGAGGGAAAGGGAGATTGGGCTATACGAGATAAGAGAGGCAAAGGGCTTAGTTATGGAAAGGATAGGGATTAGTAAAGCGAGAGTTTTGGAGCTTCTAGTGTCAATTAAGGTGGATAAGTCTCCTGGTCCTGATGGGATTTTTCCCAGGACTTTTAAGGGAGGTCAGGGAACAAATAGCGGGGGCACTGACCGTGATTTTTCAAAGATCACTGGAGGAGGGGGTGGTACCACAGGATTGGAAGGTTGCAAATGTTGTTCCTTCGTTCACAAAAGGCAGTAGGTGTAGGTCAAGTAATTATCAGCCAGTAAGTTTGACGTTGGTGGTGGGGAAGGTTATGGAGGGTATTCTTCAAGATAGTATATGCACATATCTGGATAGGCAGGGATTGAATCGGGGCACGCAGCATGGGTTTGTAAAAGGAAAGTGATGTTTGACGAACCTTGTTGAGTTTTTTGAGGAAGTGACAAAAAAAGGTGGATGAAGGTAGAGCGGTTGATGTGATCTATTTGGATTTTAGTAAGGCTTTTGATAAGGTTCCACATGGAAGGTTAATAAGGAAGGTTCAGTCACTAGGAATTATAAAGATTGTGACATGTGTTCAGAGGTGGCTGGGAGATAGACAGCACAGAGTCATGGTGTACAACTGTATGTCAGGTTGGAAGCCTGTGACAAATGGGGTGCTCAGGGATTGGTGTTTGGTCCCTTGTTGTTTATCATTTATATTAATGATTTAGAGGAGGGTGTGGTTAACTGGGTAAGCAAATATGTGGATGTAACAAAAATAGGGAGAGTGGTAGATAGTGAGGCTGATTTTCTAGGATCACAGAAGGATTTGGTTTGTTTGGAAGACTGGGCTGAAAGATGGCAGATGGAATTCAATGTAGACAAGTGTGAAATGTTGCATTTCGGTAAAAATAACCAGAATAGGACATATACAGTTAAGGGGAGGGCATTGAGGCATGCAGAGGAGCAAAGGGTCCTGGGGGTTATGGTACAGAGTTCAATGAAGGTGGATTCCCATGTAGACAGAGTGGTTAAGAAGGCATAGGATATGCTGGCCTTCATAAATCATAGTTTGGAGTATAGGAGCTGGGAGGTGATACTGCAGCTGTTTAAGGCATTGGTGAAGCCAGGTTTGGAGTAGTGTGCTCAGTTCTGGTCTCCAAATTATAGAAAGGATATAGATAAGGTGGAGAGGGTGCAGAGAAGGTTTACAAGTATGTTGCCTGGCTTACAGCATCTGGATTACAGGGAGAGATTAAGGAGACTGGAACTTTATTCATTGGAATGTAGATGACAGAGGGGACTCGATAGAGGCATTTGAAATTATGAAAGGAATAGATAGACTAGACATAAACAGACTTCCCCTGAGGGCAGGGGAGCTTGGAACAAAAGGCCATGAGTTAAGGGTAAGGGGGCAACACTTTAGGAGAAATATTAGAGGTGGCTTTTTCACTCAGCGAGTGGTGGCAGAATGGAATGATCTTCTGAATGAGATAGTTGCATCAGGGTACCTTCTGTCATTTAAGAGAAGGTTGGATGTGTACATGGAGGTGAGGGGGTTGGAGGGTTATTGGTGGAGAGCGGGAGGTTTGAGCTAGTGGAGTTGTTCTAGTGAACCGGTGGGGATTCGAAAGGCTGACATGGCCTGTTTCTGCTCTGTAAATGGTTATATGATACAGAAGATAATCTTGTGTGTCTCACGAGAGGAAATCTTCAAGTACAAAAATGGAGAATCGGCAGAGAAATATAATGTCGGAAAGTGTATGGTTATGCACTTGAGTTTTAAAAAAAATGGGCAGTCTATTTTCTAAATAGAGAGAAAATTGAAAATACCCAGATGCAAAAGGACCTAGGAGTCCTTGTGTAGGATAGCCTGAAGGTAAATTTGCATGTTGAGTTGGTGATGAAAGCAAATGCAATGCTGGCATTCATTTCAAGAGAAATAGCAGGCATGAAATTTTGAAGTTTTATAAAGCATTGGTGAGTCCTCACTTGGGAGTATTGTGAGCAGTTTTGGGCTCCTCATTTAAGAAAAAATGTACTGTCATGGAGATGATTCAGAGGAGGTTCACAAGGATGATTCTGTTAAATAAAAGAGTTATATGCGGAGCATTTGATGGCTTTTGAACTATACTCATTGGAATTTAGGTGAATGAGGGGGGATCTCATTGAAACAGTTTGAATGTTGAAATGCATGGACAGAATAGATGTAGATGGTTATTTTCCTATGGTGGGAGAGTGTAGGACAAGACGGCACAACTTCAGGATTGAAGGGCATTCGTTTAGAACAGAGATGAAAAACAATTTCTTTTGCCAAAGGGTGGTAAATCTGCAATTTGTCTCCACAGCCTGTTGTGGAAACTAGATCATTGGGTGTATTTAAGGCAGAAATTGATAGGTTCCTTTTTTTTTTAATTTTATTTAAATTTCCACAAACACATCAAAAATTATAATTTGTCTTGATCAAACTAATATTAATACATAGTGATTTAAAATATTTAAACTCACCCGCAAAATAAAAATCAGCCCGATAGAAAAAAAAACATCTGGATATTTAAGTAACACAATTATTAAAACTATCAAGTAAAATCAAACATATCTTAAGTTTAGGAGTCGGAAGATTCAGGTTGGGTGATTACAACCTAATTTCTGCAGTTTGAAAATATGTAAACTTTTCAAGTGGTTTATAACTTATTTCAGTATGCCATCTTCTCATTCCGAAATATGCATCTGACTTCCAAGTTACTACCATACATTTTCTAGCTACTGCTTGGGCTATTTTAATCAATTATTTTTGATATTTATTTAATTTCAATTCTATGTCAAAAATATCTCCCAGGAGTCACGTGATGGAGTAGTGGCCGGTAGGGGAATACCAGCCCTCTCCAGAAAAGAAGAAATAAAGTGAAGAAAATACAAAGTTCAAGAAATACAAAACAACAAATAAAAGAAAGTTGTAGTGAAAAGAAAGAAAATGGCACCCAAGAAGGAAAAAGTAAAAACAGGAAAAAAAGAAAAGACGCCAGAAGAGAAAGGAGAAGGCCTTACCTGCATGAAGAAACAGGGAGCCATTGTGGAGAAGAGAGCCCGTTCTCCGAGGACTGCAAAAATGGCACTGCAAACAAAAGTGTGCTGTGCGCTTACTAAGGAGAAGGAGAAAACCGACGGGAGGGGGGCTCAGCTGAGGAGCGGGCAAACACAATGTGACCAGCTGAGGGATGCCTGACACCAGGGCTCTCAGAAAAGCGACAGGAAAGGGAGTGAAAGGAAAGAAGCGCAGCAGGAGGCCCAAAAGTTGATTAGCCAGAAGAAGAGGACCAACAGCAAGAAGCCAACCAAGAAGATGCCCAGCAAAGTGAGACAAGCAACTCATCAGGAAAGTCAGAAGAGACACAGATACAAGGAAGAATAAGACACAAACACAGAAGAAGAGGAAGAAGACCATGATCTGCACAGAGAAATAGAAGGTAAAACAGATGGACAGAATATATATAAAAAAAATTTTCACTAACAAATGAGAGCATTAAAAGAATGGTTGACATTAGAATTTAGTGAAATGAAAAGAAAAATGAAAAGTACAGAAGAAAAAGTGAGTAGAATAGAGCTGGTCATGACAGAAATAGGGAAAAGATTAGAAAATGTGGAAGAACGAGAAACGGCTGTAGAAATGGAAGTGAATGACTTAACTTTTTATCACTTTCTTCCAATTTTATTCTTAAGAGTCACAAGAGTTGTTAGCTCAGAAAATTGATATAATGGAAAACTATAGTAGGCGAAACAACATAAAAATAGTGGGCCTAAAGGAAGATGAAGGCGGCACAGACATGAAGGAATTTATAAAAGAATGGATCTCAAAGGTCCTGGGAATGACAGAAATACAGAAAGGAATTGAAATAGAAAGGGCACACAGAACACTAGCACCGAAACAACAGAGACATAAAAAACCAAGATCTGTTTTAGTAAAATTTTTGAGATATACAACAAGAGAAAATATACTGGAGTGGGCAAGGAATAAAATTAGAGAAGACAATAAACCATTGGAATACAAGGGTCAAAAAATATTTTTTTACCCAGACATAAGTTTTGAACTCAAAGAGGAAGGAGTTTAATACAGCAAAATCGATCCTATGGAAAAAAGGTTATAAATTTATGTTAAGACATCCAGCTGTGCTAAAAATATTTATCCCTGGGGAACAAAACAGACTGTTCTTGGATCCAGAGGAAGCACGAGAATTTGCAGAACGCCTGCAGGACAGGAGAGATGAAGAGATGTAACAAGAATGAAGAATGGCGATAAAATATATATAAAGATGTAAAAATAATGTATAGATAAGAACTAAAGAAGGGAAGAAAAAGTAAGGGGGAAAACAAAAGGTGAACTTTGTTATGTGTGTAAAAAGACGTCTTTTCTGAGGGGGGGGTACTGGGTGGGAGAGAATAACCGTCACTGCGAAATCAATTGACACTTGCGATCGGGTTCGCGATCCAAATGGATAGGGGAGTTGTGGTTGCCCGGCAAGGGATAAGGGGCAACTCAGAGAGGTGGAGGGGTGGGGGGACATTTGGGGCTAAGGGAATATTTGAGTGGGAGTTGTTGAAGTATTTTATGTTTTAAATGCGTTGTCATACATTGAGTTTAAAAAGGGAAAACAGATGAAAATGGGGAAAAGAGGGATGGTGGTGGTGAGGAAGCAGAAATGAGGTGTAAACAGGATATGAGATGGTCATGTTGAATTATATGACTATAAATATTAATGGAATCATAAACAAATTAAATGGAAGAGGCTATTAAATTGACTGAAAGAAGAAAAAATAGGCATAGCATTTGTGCAGGAAACACATCTAAATGAAGTGGAACATAATAAATTAAAGAGAGACTGGGTAGGGCACGTAGCGGCATCCTATAATTCAAAAGCTAGAGGTGCAGCTATATTAATAAAAATGTACCAATCAAAATAGAGGAGGAAATAATAGATCCAGCAGGGAGGTATGTAATGATAAAGTGTCAGATATATTCAGAATTTTGGAATTTGCTCAATATATATATAAAAGTTTATGCAAAATTTGTTTTTAAGATTGTAGATATGCAATGGAATATATTGATAGGAGGGGATTTTAACCTTAATTTGGACCCAATGTTGGATAAAACTGGACAAAAGACTTGCAAAAATAAAGTGGCCAAATTTATGGTTAAATCAATGCAGGAAATGAAACTTATGCATATATGGAGGAGACAGCACCCAAGGGAGAAGGAATACTCACATTATTCGAGTAGGCATAAAACATACTCAAGGATTGATATGTTTTTGTTGTCTGCCCATATTCAAGGGAGAGTTAGAAAAACTGAATATAAAGCTAGATTGCTATCTGATAATTCACCCTTGTTATTAGCAATAGAACTAGAGGTCGTCCCACCAAGAAAATATGGATGGAGGTTAAACTCCATGCTACTTAAAAGGCAGGAATTTAGAGTTTATTGAACGTCAAATTAAAACTTTGAAATAAATACGGAATCAGTGAAAGACAAATTTATATTATGGGATGCAATGAAAGCCTTCATTAGAGGGCAGATAATAAGTTATGTAACCAAGTTGAAAAACGACTACAATCGGGAAATAGAACAGTTGGAAAGGGAGATAGCAAGTACAGAAAAAGAACTAGCAACAAGGGATGATATAACAAAAAGAGAATTGGGAGACAAAAAAAATCAAATACGAAACATTACAAACGTATAAGGTGGAGAAGAACAATGAAAATAAAGCAAAAGTATTATGAACTAGGAGAAAAAACACAAAATATTAG
The DNA here is from genome assembly GCF_036971445.1 of Narcine bancroftii. Taxonomy (NCBI): domain Eukaryota; kingdom Metazoa; phylum Chordata; class Chondrichthyes; order Torpediniformes; family Narcinidae; genus Narcine; species Narcine bancroftii. The sequence goes on along the minus strand of NC_091471.1, from coordinate 98,938,324 downwards.
CCTGGCAACTTAAAACAGACAAGCTAAAAGAACTGTATTGGCATCAAGGAAAAAGGACAAACAAATTACATATAATCCATAGGAGATTAATGAGAACTTTAAGGAATGTTATGAACAATTATACCAAACTGAGAACGAGGGGAAAGATGACAAAATAGAAGTTTTTAGCTAAAAATGAACTGCCGAAATTGCAAGAAGAGGAACAAAACTGATAAAACCATTTGAAATAGAGGAAGTACAGGATATATTAAAAAAGCTGCCAAACAATAAAAAGCCTGGAGAGGATGGATTCCCAATAGAATTCTATAAAACATTTAAAGAGTTATTAATTCCTCCCCTCCTGGATGTAATGAACCAGATAGAAGAAACACAAAACCTGCCAGATTCTTATAAGACAGCAATAATTACAGTAATACCAAAGACGGGGAAGGATCCATCAACACCAGCATCATATAGACCAATATTGACCAGATTGACCGACTGTGTACCAAAAATAGTAAAACAAGATCAAACTGGATTTATTAAGAAAAGACGAACAGCAGATAATGTCTGTAAATCTATTAATTTAATTCATGAAGTTCAAGGAAATAAGATACCAACAGTGGCTGTAGCTTTAGACGCAGATAAAGCCTTTGACAGGGTAGAATGGAATTATTATTTCAAAGTATTACAGAGGTTCAATCTACAAGAAAAATATATTAATTGGATTAAAGCATTATATAATGGACCATTGGCGAAGGTAACAGTAAATGGATATGTATCGAACCAATTTAAATTAAGTAGGTCAACTAGGCAAGGATATCCATTATCTCCCTCACTGTTTGATTTAGCAATAGAACCATTGGCAGAACTGATAAGAACAGAAAATAAAATATAAGGGATAAGAATAAAGGAGAAGGAGTATAAAATCAGTTTATTTGCAGATGACATCATAGTATACTTAACAGAACCAGAAATATCAATAAAAGAACTACACAAGAAATTGTAGTATGGAGAAATATCGGGGTACAAGATCAATGCAAATAAAAGTGAAGTGATGCCAATGAGTAATGTGGATAATACAGAATTTAAAAAAGAATCACCATTCAAATGGCAAACACAAGCAATCCGATACCTAGGTATTAGGTGAGATAATAATTTAAGCCACTTGTACAAATTAAATTATCAGCCACTAATAAAGAAATTGCAGGAAGACTGAGAACATTGGAAAGAATTACCACCAACATTGATAGGGTGGGTAAATTGCATTAAAATTAATGTCTTCCCAAGGATACAATACTTATTTCAATTGTTACAAATTCCCTTAACAGAGAAATTCTTTAATGAACTAAAGAGAATAATAAGGAAATTTTTATGGAAGTGGGGGGTGGGGGGGGGGGGGAAAACCAAGGATAGTGTTAGATAAATTTACAGAGAGGTACAACCAAGGTGGTTTGCAGTTACCAAAATTTAGAAATTATTATAGAGCAGCACAATTAACGTATTTATCAGATTTTTATCAGACAAGGGAAAAACCAGATTGGACTAAGATAGAGCTAGATAAAATAGGAGAGAAGGTACCGGAACATATACTTTATAAGTGGGATGAAAAGCTGGTATGATATAAAAGCTCACCAGTAATGCATCATTTACACAATATATTGAAGAAGATTCATTTAGGAAAAGGAAAAAAACAAATTACCAAATACCAAAATTATTATTGATGCAAAATCAGCTAATCCCTTTTACAATAAACAACGTTTTCTTTAGAGAATGAGAGAGAAAAGGAATCAAAAGAATAGAAAATTGTTTTTTGGGAAATAATTTATTAACATTTGAACAATTGAAGTACAAATATGGAATAACTCATGGTACAATGTTTGCATATCATCAATTGAAAGCCTACTTAAAGGATAAATTGGGAAACCGACTGAGGTTACCAGAAGGAAGCAGCTTTGAATATGTGATTACAGACACAATGATAATTAAAAGATTTATAACAAACATGTACATTAAGCTGCAAGATAAGGAAAATGATGAAATAAGCTATAAACTCAAACAAAAAGTGGGAAAAGGATTTAAACATAAAGATAAAAAATGAAACATGTGAAAAGTTATGTTCTGGAACTATGAAGAATATAATAAACACAAGGTTATGCATGATACAGTATAATTGGTTACACAGGTTATATACCCCCCAAAAGTAAAAAAAAAAATGGGATCCAAGATTATCAGATAGATGTTTTCGCTGTAAGGAGGAAATGGGAACAGTACATGCAATTTGGGCATGTGAGAAAGTGAAAAAGTTTTGGGAAGATCTAAATCAGATATTAAATGAAACCACAAAAAACAACATACCAAAAAATCCAGAGATCTTTCTTTTAAGTCATCTAAGAAGTAAGGAATTAGGCCTCAAACTGGATGAAGCGCAAAAAAGATATATTATGATAGCCTTAGCTGTAGCAAAAAAAAATGTATAATGTCAACTTGGAAATCGGAAGAAAGCCTGAGAATACAGCAATGGTACATGGAAATGAATAAATGTATTGCATTGGAAAAAATAGCCATTTAAAAAATAAATTCATATTATTTGAACAAACTTGGGAACCATACATGGAACATTGCCTCAGACCTCCACCCCCTAAAATGTTAAGACGATAAAATGACCTGATCGAGTGGAACACACTGTCCCCCAAGGATTCCGAATAAAGGAAAGCAATTCCTTTGTTAAACCAAATGTTTAAAAAAATATTTATTGTAAAAGGAATAAGTTGATTCTGATTCAATATCATTCCTGGTGACTGAAAACTTCTTATTCCCATTCCAAATGTATTTTATTCCAGATTTTAAAAAATGTTTCAACAAAGGAGCATCTCTACCTCCAATAAACAACTTATTCCATTTATAGATAAAATTCTCTGATTTATTCTATTTTATTCACTTCTGTCTATATCCATGCTGGTTTATCTCCCTCTTGAAAAAAAGGAGAGAGAAATCTCAATTGTGCTGCTCTATAATTCTTAAAATGTGGTAACCGTAATCCTCCCATTTCAAATTTCCATGTTATTTTTCTAATGGAACTCTTGCCATTTTTCCTTTCCAAATAAATTTTCTTACACACTTAGTTCTTGAAATTTTTTTATGGTATATAGGTAACGTTTGAAGTAAATATTGTACCCTAGGAAATATTTTTATACAGTTAACCTTTCCTATTAGAGTTATAGGTAGTTCCTTCCATTTCCATAAATCTTCTACTTTCTTAAGCAAATGATGTACAATTCAGTTTAAATAAATTATGTAAATTATCTCATTTAATACATAGACATTTAATTGCATCTCTCTGGCATTAAACTTTCTTTCCCTCTTATATTGCTTAGAATCTGCTCTAACTATAGGCATTATTTCATTATCACAATTTATTTTGTAACCAGATAGTACTCCATATTCTTTTAATCTTAAATACAATTTACTTATTGACCTTTCTGGTTCAGTCAACTACATTATAACATCATCTGAAAACAATCTTATGTTCTTTTCTCTTCACTTAAAATCTTTTAATATCATTATCAAATCTAATTCTGCTAAAGGCTCTATTGCTAAAATAAATAATGAAGGTGACAATGGACATCCTTGTCTACTTGATCTAGTCAATTTTTAAAAAATCTGATATTTGCCCATTTGTTACAACTTCTGCTTTAGGTTTATTATGACCCAATTTATAAATGTGGGTGCTGATTGATAGGCTCTTGATAAGCCAGGGCATCCAAGGTTTTGAGGAGAAGGACAGGCAGTGGGGCTGAGTGGGAAAATTGATCAGCTCATGATTAAATTGCAGGGCAGACTCAATGGGCTGAATTATTGTGACTATGTCTTATGATCAGATGAGGAAGCCAAATAGACAATAAAAAGAAAATGGATAAAAGTTTTTAAAAAATGGTAGCTAATTAAAAAAAAATTAGATAGACCAACAAGTCACATTATAACTACAACCCAGAAAAATAAGTTTTAAAAAAGTATAGTGTGGACATATATAATTTTTTTAAAGAAAAAAAAATAGGATTTTATGCAAAAAAATCCTAACTTAAAATTTGGTTGACCTATGCAAGCTCTATTTATTAGTTGGATGGTGCTTTATTTCAGTTCTGATTCAGTTTAAAACTTAGAACTAGCATAGAAATTTTCATTTGCCAAATTTAATATTTCCATTGAATATTTCTTACCTCATGCAGAGAGGGCATTCAAAGTCTGATGTATCTATTAGATCTTTTGTTATTGTACTCTCAGAACATGTTAAATGGCACAGCTGTTCAATATCTGAAGACAAATAAAGTTTACATTTTATGAAGGAAAATTTACTCCTTTTTTTGCTCAACAGGACTATTTTGAATTACAGTAATTGTCAATAATTGGACATCAATATTTACTCTAGCCACATAATAGAACAAATCAATCTTCCTCGATTATGAGTACTTTGCAAAACCCTGAGCAAAAGTAACATAATCCAATAGAGAAAAAAAAATCACACCTTAATACTTTATGCAACTGTAGAGTCAAAACAGTAGCAAGATATATTAAATTAAAATATAAAGCTGCAACAATTCAGATATGAATATAGTATGTGAATTTATTTAATTCTTGCACTTAAGAACTGCCAAATTTAAAGCTGCATAGGCAGCATTCATTCTGTACTCCAGCATAACAAAACTCAATGACAGACCTCGTTTTTGGTGTTTATTCTTCCAATTGGCAGTATTCTTTATTTCTTGATCACTGACAGACAGCTTTCTTTTCATGTAAATGGGTTTCTCTTGGCTTGAAAGCAGTGGAGCTGAAAAAACTTTTCTCAATCCAACAGTTTTCTCCACTGATGGTGACAACTGTACCAACTGTGTCTGATTCAGACATACTTGCTCTCCCTTCTTGAAGTTTGATGCATTTGATGTCTGTTTAATACAGATGTATTAAAATGTTTGTTAGTTTATGTGCACTGAATTAAGACAAGCCATCATTTCTGATGAAATGCAAGAAAAATAATATGCAGAAAACAAGAATGAAAAACTGAATTCAGCCAATGAATATAATTTAACATGTGCAAAAAACAAAAATCAAGAAACTCACTTCGTTTTTCAACTTTGTTGAATGAGGCAGAAGTTGACAGGAGCTAATAGCAGTAGACAATTGCACTGTCAAATCTTTATTTCGGCTCTTCAGTAATCCTTCTTTAATATTCTCAGGACCATGGGACAGCAAATGAGACAAAATCTATTTGGGAATAAACATGTTTCAATCCTAAAAACATTCAATATTTAAAAACATGAGGTACAATTCAATTTGCCAGAATAATCCCATTAATGCTTTCCTCATTTCCCCTACTACTTATTTTTTCTAGTACACAACCATCAATCAACCTCTGACTGCTTTTTGTAATCAACCTGCATGAATGGATTATCATTACCAACTAACCTACTAACAGTCATTAATATTATAGAAACAAACTTATGCAGTTATGGAGAGATTGTGCAAACACAACTTGGACTGTACTCAAGTCCATGCAGTTGGTGCAACAGTTACCATATATTTCAGCCTACAAGTCAAGCCGTGAAACCCTAAAAAATGTCTCCAGTGGTGGTGGGGGGAGGGGTCAACTTGTACGATGTATATATTTTTGAGACCTTCAAATTACCAAAAAAAAATTGATGTCAATTCACTGCACAAGTCAATGCTGGAAGGACCTCCCCACCGGGCGCTGCCATAACTGTTCCTACTTGGGACCCTGTGGTCGCGTCGCTACTCCTGCCTAGTAGGCCGAGGTTTCGGCTCCCGCCTGGAGAATGATGTTGCAGCTCCAGCTCAGTGCGCGCTGACTGGTAGATGGAGGGTTTTTTTTTTAAACTTAATTTACAGCCTTGTTACTTGCGACTGGGGTGCTTTAAAAAAATTTGGGTTGCTCCTGGGAGGCCCAGACATACTGAAAAATTGGGTAAAGAACTTGTACGCTGAAATATATGGTAAATGGTTAAAAAAAATTACCCATTCCAAAATTTTAGATTCTGTCTTCATTTAAATTATCTATATAAAAAAAATGCCTGGATGTAATTTAGTCCCACAAATTTAAACATTCAATTCATTTGAATTTTCAAGTCATTAAAGCTGCAGAAAGACTTTACCTTTTCCAATTCTACTTTTGCCGGAGTAAAAGTTTTAGCCAAGGCCAAACAATGAAGAAACAATTGAATCGCTTCATCAACCCGACCCATCACATAGAGCACTCTGCCTTTTCGAAAGTATCCCTGAAAGAATTGAACAGCTTTTACACAAACTTGGAGGTAAACAGGCAAAGGCTACTCCAAATTGGACTATAATCATTCAGTAACAAACTAGAATAGAATTGCAAGCCCAACTCAAAATCCTCATTTAATGACAGCTGTTTTAAAATTTAAACATTTGAGGTACCAATTGCATCCAAGTTTTGAAACACTTGCACAATGAACTTGAATGGTGACCTATCATTTCTTGTTTTTATGTATTAAGATTAAATAACATTTTTAAGTCCCAAAAGTATACTGCGGAGGCTGAAATGTGCCTTTGTAGCAAGTACTCGACTTTCCATTAACCCAAAACATAATACACATTTACATAAGCATCTTAACAATTGAACATCTTTATTTTAAATTTTAGCCAAATTACAATTCCAACCAACATCATAATACCAATGGCACTTTAAAATGGTCCTGGACTTTTTTGTTTCTGGATTGACTTTATATTCACTTAACATTTTGCCATTCAAGGAAACAATACTTTCTGAACAAATCCAAATGATTTTATATTGGCAAGCATACTAACATTGGCACAATATTTTAATTATTTGCACTTTAACAATTTGACAGATGTGGATTCTATGCAATTTAAAATTTTAACTTCTAATACTTATGGATTAAAAATTTATTTTACTTATAGGGAGATAGACTAACAATAGATGTGGATTATTATTTTGTTTTAGACATAGTTGCTATTTTTGGATAAAATCTTAATAAAAATATTAATGTCAAAGTAGTAGAGATTTCAGCTCTTCTGGAGAAGCACTACATTTTAAACACCCAATTAAAACAAGTCTTACTTCTCAGTTTTGATAGTTTAATTATTTTTTTAATTTACAGATATAGCATGGTAACAGGCCATCCTGGCCCATGCCTCCCGAATTAACCCACAAAATCCGTACATCTTTGGAATATGGGAGGAGACCGGAGCACCCGAATGAAATGGGGAGTACATACAAACTCTTTTAAGACAGCGATGGATCAACCCGGGTTTGCTGGCACTGCAAATGCATTGAGCTAACTGCTTCACTGAATGATGTGAAAATAATGCAGTATTTCAGTTATTAAGATGGTTGTCTTTCAGTTCTTGGATTTAGAGCTGTTCTTAACTTGTAGGTTCAACTACACAAAATTGTTGAATTGATTGGATGATTTAGGCTGATTCATTTATTTACATTGGCAATGAAATACATTTCTGTCCAAAGAGACGGTGGAAAATAGTGAAATGCACAATACAACTTACTTCAGGCCAAGCAGGCATTCTTAAACACAATGTTTCTATATCTTCCATTGCTTCTTTGAATAGTTGAAGATGAGCATATGATTCAGCCCTGTAGCTCAGAAAGGAAATATCACTGTGCTCTGAAAAAATACAAAAAATAGTTATCCAAATCGTTGACATTTAAAGTTCAGTATAAAATTGAATATTTTAGCTTTCTCCATCAATAACAAGGGTAAATAGATTTCTCCTGTATCCAGTAAAAATGAGATCAGGAAACCAGTGTTGAAGCCAAAAGATCAGACCAGCTATACGCAATGCAGTATACTCAAGATCCTATTGTCCCTTAAGCAAGTGAGAAATTATATTTCTCAGGATATATTTCACATTAACTTGCACATTTCCATCATGCTTGGCACCTTGATGTACAAATATACCTCATAATTTGAAAATTGGTTAAAAGTTAAAACAACACATCCAGAGCACCAACATGTGCACGATTTTGCTTCTGCACCTTTCATATATTTATTAAATAATTAATATTCAGGTAACCCACAACTTCAGTATTCTTTAGTACTCTTGTATACCATCTCACTGCCCTGATTTGTCACTTGCCCACTGTGGTGAATATCAGCCAAGCTGCCTGTCTCCCCTCTGGCGAGCCTTGCTGTACTAACATTGGCTGTGCATTATCTCCACTGTTAAGGACACTGCCCTTGGATATAACTGTATATGCATCTATTGTCTTTCATTATTGTACCATGAGTTTCTCCTAATAAAAGCTATGATTATTGTTTGACACCGTCTTTGTCTACTTCATCAACTGGCACTTCAATTTTATTAGCAGAAATGGATGCAGCCCTCAGGCCAGAGCGGCTGATAATCGACCCGAGGGCCAGAGAAATTTTCAACCACTGGATTGCTTGTTTTGATTACTACATGACTCGAAACAACATGGCCGATGAGGTGATATAGTGGGGCCACCTGAACTCTCTGCTGGGTGAGGTCCCTTTCACCGTAACGCAAGGAGCTACCACTCTGGCTATAGCCCAGGAACGTCTGACTGCGTACTATGCAGCGCCATGGAACGTGGTGCTTGCTCGACACCAGTTGCTGACTAGACGCCAGAAACCCAGGGAAAGTGATGCTGCCTAAGCACTGGCTCTCAACTCACTGGCAAATGAATGTGATGTCAGGGCACTCAATGTGCAACAACACTGCAATGCCTTGAAGCTGGATGCTTCAATCCAAAGCTGGATTGACTTCAGTTACATCTGACAGAGGCTGCTGGAGACGGAGCCCTTAACCTACAACCGGGCAGTCACTCTAGCCAAAACACTGAAAAGTGCCATGCGTTCCAGTGAAATGCTAGAAACCGAAAAGGAAACATCCAGGAATACTGGAACCCCGAAGGAAAGACAGACAGAAGTGCCTGGCTCGATTTGCTACCTGCAGCTATTGTGGGAAACTCGGCCTCTTTGCTCAAGCGTGTAAGGCGAAAAGTACACCTGCCATGATCATTGTTTGACCACGTCGTCTTTGTCTACTTCATCACCCCCACCCCAAAAATATGGTTTCATTTGGAATGGGGAAAAAAGTCTGCTGGAGGGACTCAAGCAGCTTCAATTGGGGGGGGGGGGGGAAAGAAAGAACAGTGTCACCGCTTATCACCTTCCACCTGGTTCCATCACCTATTTCACCCTTAGCCCGCATCTCTTTAAACTCACCATCTTCCTTCTGAGGCAGAGCCCTGACCCAAAACATTGACCATTTCTTCGCTCTCACAGATGCTGATTGCCCAACAAGGTTCCACCAGTAGTTTCTTTTCGTTCAAATGTTAAATTGTAACAGCAAATTTGATACATTACTCTAATAGAATTGATATACCTGCACGATCTGTGATGACGAGACCAGACGCAGATTCCGGAACAAACAGAAGGGCGCAGTGTGGCTATAACGGTGACGTCATGGTCTGGACCAAGTCGGAAAACTTTGCACAAGTCGGCCAACACCACGTCAGTACTTTATTACCTTGTGGACAAACCTTTCACGAGAAAGAAAATCTCTCCCGATTTTGAACGGAGCCTCCACCTCCCTCCAAGGTTGAGAATTCCAAAGACGAGTCCAGAGCCCCATTCATAATGATAGGAAAGGTGGACATAACGATTGCCCCGGAGAGCGACTTTAACACTCAGCGGAAGTATTTTTTAATATGCAATTTCACCCCCCCCCCTTCCCCTCTCAAAAAGGTTGCAAGGAGCAAACTCCTCCTGACCGTCCGTCCCAAACTCAAATACAAAACACACGCACCGACAACGTCACGCCGGTTATGCAACCGTGTTGCACAAGGTCAGTCCCGGCCGACAATCTCAATCAACCGTAGAGATTCCCGGAAAAGCTGTCACTCCCGTCCGGATACTCACTGAATTCCCGCTGTTCCACCATCGCCAGTACCTCGGGGAAAAGACCCTCGGCCAGCAACTCCTCCAGTCGGATCTTGTCCCGAGCGCGGCTCACTTCGGCCGGGAACCACTTGGCCACAAGGTGAGCCAGGATCACGTTGGAGCGTGGGGAGCGGGCCGCCCGCTCCCCACATAGTTTACACCGGGGATCCCAACGAAGACAGAGCCGGCAGCAAGTGTGGCCGCAGCGCAGGGTGACCGGCTCAGCAAGCAACCGCCAACAACCGCCGCAGTCCAGCACGCCCCTGGTTCGGGCCGGGAGGCCGGCGGCCGGAACCGGGTCTCCTGCCATCGCTCGCCGTTTGAAGCCGAGCAGCAGGCAGTCCACCAGGTCGCCCAGCTGGGCGGCTCCGCGGCCCCTCTCCAGCACCTCCCGCAGCCGCTCGGCGGTAGCCTGGGCAAAACCGCCGCCCTCCCAAGCCTTCCTCACGGGCGCCGGGCCGAACCCCGCACCGCAACCCCAACTCTCTTCGCTCGCCAACGGCGACGCGCCGTCCTCACTCCGCTCCACCGACATGTCCGCTCGACGGGAGAGCCTCGGGCACGGGCCGGCTCCTCCCTGCGCGCTCCCGCCTGACTCCGAGCGCCGCCGCCATTGGCTAAGAGTGGCGAAGGGGACGGGCCGACCAGTCGCCGCGAGCTCCCGCGTGGGCACGAGCGCCGCTCCCATTGGCTGAGAGTGACGAAGGGGACGGGCTACGTGAAACAGTTACAAAAGACCTGTCGCAAGTTTCATAACATCGCGGAGGTAAAGAGGGACATCTGTGCAGTCGGGATAGGGAGTCAAAGGTAGTCATCGTCATAGGCCTGAGCCCTTCTTCAGGAGAGTGGAAAGTCAGGCAGGTGCCTGAATAAAAAGGGGGACAGAGGGAGAAACTGGTGACCGGCAATAGGTGTGTGGTGATATGAATATGCAACTGCCGATGGATAGCTGGCGCATCCCCCACTGATGACATGCTCCCTGGTAACTCCTCCCCTTGTCGACCTCCCTCTCCCTGACCTCAGTCGAGCACTTGGAATCGGGCTAACTACATGTCTAAATTATAATAAAGCCTATTGTTCCTCACTCTACGGCTTTGCAGTTAATGATAGAGCCTATCATTTTTAATACTTTCAATTTTCAACATGGGGTGGACAAGTTGCTATGACCCGTCAGACTAGACCTCGACCCACGGACGCCCGGAGCCCAAGAGCTGTACGAGCAGTGGATCGAGTCCTTCACAAGCTTCTGAGGACCTCGTGAACTCTGACAAGAAGAAACTCAAGTTACTGCAAAATCGGGAGAGATTTTCTGGCCAGGAAGAGTTTCTGCACTAGCCTCACTCAAGGCCCGAGGGAATATCTTGTCAGGCTGTGGGATTTCTCCACCTTTATTTGCTTGAAGACATGAAATAACTCAAAAAATTTTAAAAAGTGTCATGAATTCTGTATCTGTAGCCCCTTTTCCACTGGCATCCCAGTTAATTAGCTATGGAGTGTCCTAGGATAGGAAGCCAATTTGAGCCATTTCCACTGGGACACTAATTGGTTTTCCACTGAACATACTCATCCTTGGGGATTGGGGTGTTCTACCTTCAACTGGAAACGAGTGACTTTCTACTGTCACTTTTCCACTGGTTTTATCAGCAAATACTGGAGATATGAGTGAGGTTGAGGTGGTTAGACCCCGGTGTGAAATGACGTCATTTGTCATTGGTGTTCGGACAGGGTTCATTTTCCATTGGACATTGTCCCAGTAAATTCCCAGTTAATTCTTGGGACAGGGTGCCAGTGGGAAAGGGGCTAGTATCATCTGCCAGATGCTGTGCTGCAGTAGGTGAACATTTGGATGCCACCTGCTATTTTTACTAGAAACTATTGGTGTTTCAGACATTATACAATTGTTTTTTTTTAAACTTTAAAATTTTATGGCATGAATTAAAAAAAATACATTTAAAGAAATAATAAAATATAAGATAATAAAAATTAGAATACTACATCATTAAAATACACAAATTAACCCCCCCAATAATTATCACACAACATTAATCATATAATTTAAAATTAGTCCAACCCTCCCCCCAAAATAAAGAGTGAAGAATTAATTAACAATATTGTAAATAAAATAGAAAGAACCCCCACTTACAAAAAAAAGGATAAAACTTAACAACAACAAAAAATTACTAACAACAAAAAAAATCAATACTAAAATAATACCCTTAAACATATATATAAATCAAACATAATACATGTATTTAACAAATGAAATCCACTTTAAAACTAAGTTCAAATATTAAAATCATATATCAACCACATATCTGTTATACAAAAAATCATAATTAATAATACATAAATACAGAATTTACATTAATACCAAGTTTCCTTTATAATTCATCGAGAGAACAAAAACACCCCTTAGAAAAACAATCAGATAAACTTTTTATTCCCTTCCCCTCCCCTTATATAAAAAAAAGAAAAAAAGTTCAAACTCTTATAAAATTCTCCATATTCTTCATTTATAACATCTTCAAAATTCTCTATAGAAATTAACTTAATTTTATTAAACTCTTCTCCCTCAATGTATTTGTACTTGATTTTCTTCTTTTTCTTCTTATCATCTTTTCCCTCGTCTTCCTCTTCATCTAATTCAACATCCTCAATTTTTTACTTATTATCTTCTGTGACATCATCCTCTTAAAAAAGAAAAAAAAAGAGAAAAAAAACCCCAAAAAAAGAGAAAAAAAGGAGAGAAAAAAAACCTCCTAATTCCCTCTCAATTACAATCAGAAAACAAAAAGAGTTTTAAAAAAAAATATTTATTTAAAAAAAAATTTAAAAAAACCTTCACTTCTTAACCCAAAAATTAAAAAGAAAAAAAAACAGGTCGGAGGTCACAACTACCTCCTCCTGTTTAAACCGCCCAAAGCGGTAACTCCCCCAAATTATTGGGTATGAGATAACTCACAGGTAGCTGATGACTTCTGGAAACTAGTGCCCACCCAGTTCCCTCTCCCAACTCCCATTTCATTAAACTATCATCATTATTTAAACTATTTAAACTCTTCTCAAAAAAAAGATAAAAGATTTATTTTTTTAAATCAATGTTACCACTTCGGTCACCATTGCTTCTATTTCTTTTAAAAAACTGGATCCCACCTTACATCTCTACCCTCTTTGGAGACCTTGAAGGACTACATCGTTCCAGAAACTGCATGATTGGTAGAGACTGAGCAAAGTCCATAACCTCTTTAGGATTGTCAAAGAACTTTGGCTAATTTCCATCCTAAAAAAATCTTCAGTACCGCTAGAAAACCTGAATGTTCCCTTATGTCTTTTTTTCCCACAACCGTTCTTTCACAGAATTAAATTTGCGTCGTTGAAACATAATTTCTTGACTCAAATCTTGATAGAAGAAAACAGGATTATTCTGAACCATCAAAGGAGATCTATTTTGCTGGGCATTTCTAATAGCCATACGTAAAATTGTCTCTCTGTCACAATAGTTTAAACAACGAATCAAAACAGATCTTGGATTCTGTCCTGAAAAAGAATTTCTTCTTAAAACTCTATAAACATGTTCCAGCATTAAACCTTCAGGGAATTTATCCTGTTCTAACACTCGTGGAATCCATTCAGTAAAAAATTTTCTTGGATCTGGGTCCTTCTATGCCTTCTGGCAAACCAACAATTTTCACGTTGTTCCGTCTAGATTGATTCTCCAAACAATCAACCTTTTTTGCTAAATTTTTATTTTGGATCTGCAATGTTTCAATTATTCTATTTTCATCTTTCAGTTGATCCTGTGCATCGACTAAACCTTGATCACACATTTCAAATCTTTCAATGGTTTCAAGCTTAAAAGCTCCATTAATGACTTCCGCCATCGCATTAATCTTGGAAATAAACAGGTTCACAAAATTAGCTAAGTGACTCGATACAGAATATATCTTATCTTCAAGATCCTTAACAAACATTTCAACAGAAGTAGATTCAGGCATAATGGGGTCTTGCTGTTCCTTAGAGACCACGGGATCTTCTGTCCCTTCCCTTAATTTAATATCTTTTCTAGCAGTTTGACTTCGTATAAAGATCCCTCTCAAAGTCCCCCCAGCAATGCCAGGAGACTGAAGATCGGGGTTATCTTTAAGCCAATTCTCTTTAATCATCTTCACTGAATGGATGTCTGGAAAAACTGTTGTAATTGAAGATGCATTTTGCAGCGCCACCACTATAGCAGTCGAATGACAACTCTTTAACTCTCCAGCTGGTGGTGCCCCAGCTGATTCAACTGTCAAAGCCTCAGCAACAACACCTGCAGTGGCCACTGTGTGAAATATTGGCACCCGTCCAGCCCCTTGTTCTGAAAGCTGTTGAATGCGACCTTCAGAGAGCCTCACCGGCTTAAAACGAAGCTTCAATGCCGAACTCTGCACGTCCTCCTCTGGATCCATTCTACATTAAGTCCTGGCTTCTTGTAAACAAGTAGGCTCAGACAATTTCGGAAAATGTAGTTTTTAAACAGTCTGTTGATATTTTCTTTTACCTCTTTTTTTGCATATAAACCATTAGGCACTAATCCAACACCTCTTATTATTTATAAACTTTTAAAAGAACTTTAACGGGCACTTAAAGACAAAACAATAAATTAGAGTCAGGAGAGGTCTGGAAGGCATGTCTGTTCCCTATGCCACCTTGCCACGCCCCCAGACATTATACAATTGTTATGTCATGTGTTGTCTTTAGTATAATTATCTAACTTGAATATTTAACAAACCATACATGTGCCAAAGAAAACAATTTTTTATTAAACTTCCAAAAGGTCGTACAGTCTCTTGTGTTTCATTTCTTTCACAGTTTGCTTCATGAGATTACAAGAACAGATAAGACACCATGCCGCAGGCTCATGTCAAAATATTTGAGGTGGGGATGGTGGGTAGGAGGGACATACCCCAGTGATAGCGACAACTCCTGAGACCCCCTCTCCCCTTTACAGGATCAACATAATCACCGCACGGATGCCCTGTCGTCTATGTGCCTGTTGATCATTACAATCTTGGCTGTTGGGTGCAGGGTGATTTGTTGGAACAGATGTCAACTCTAGCAGCAAATTATCTTTATTGAGCAGTATACAGCATGCAAACACAACATCTGGAACAAAATTGGTACAAACATCAAGGCACTTGGACAGGCTCTGCCATCAGCCTTTTAGATGACCAAAAGCATGTTCCACCACTATCCTTGCAGAACTCAGGGCTTTGTTAAATTTTCACTGTCCTGTATCCAGTATGTGATGCTGCGTGAATCCATTCGTCAGCCACGTTCTGAGGGGGTATGTCGTGTAACGCACAAGATGTGCTGGGACCTCCACTGCATTAACATTTTGGGATACCTGTGGTCACAACAATGCAGATATGTAGTTAGTTCACCAATCTGGGTCCACACTGGTTTCCACACTGCAGGCCTGTGCATCGTTGGACCTTCCAGCTTTACTTCACACCCTATCAGCAGCCATGCACTGAAAATGCAGCAGCCATCTGGCCGAGAATACTAGAAGTGTGAATAACATCAGCGCGAAGGGCTTTGAAGGGTGCACCCTCACGTCATGTGGGAAGAGGTCTCCTCCCTGGTCCTCTGTCTTTCTGTACAGGGAAGAGTTGGCAAGTGTGCGTGTGGCCGGTCCACCCCACAAACACATCTGTGAAGCTGTAAAACGGAAAACAGAGTATGGCTTAAACTCTTCAGAAATTGTGGTTAACAACCGCTTGCAGAACTGAGTTCACCCTTTGCGATTGTAGTAGGTTACAGCATCCAGGATGGGGGCAATAATGGGAATATGTGACTCATCAATGGCACCAGCACACATCGGTAGCCCCTTTCTGCAAAGCCATCAATTGACACGTGCTCCACTTGGCAGGAGGATTAAACATTTACCGAGGACCTTCTTCAAAGCTCCAGTTACCTGCTGCACCACCAAGCACACAGTGCTGACACCTATACCAAAGATGGTACTGATGGGTTGAAACTCACAAGGGGTGGGATGCTATCACAAGGCACAGCGAATCAAAGTCCAGGCTCCAATGGCCACTGCCAGTTTGTTGTCTGAAGCCTTAGTTGAGGCTCTGAGTTCCAGCACAAAATGAAAGGTACAATGCAACATACGAAAGTTTCTCTTCCATTCTTCATTATCAAATTTGGTGAGGACATTACTCCAAAACTCAGCCCCCTGGGATCTGTTTAACCTCCAGAGAGTCTGATTTGTTATCAGAGCTATTTGGCTAACAAGCAGCATTCGCCTTCTTCTCTGGCGCCTACGCTCTGCTTGCCTTTACACCTCAAATTGTCACCTGCTTCTCCACAACCTTTGCAGGAATCATTTCCTGATCTCAATGATACGATTCTCAGACGTCAGAGTTTTAATGGCATTAATGGTTCTGGATCTCAGTCTGAATATTGAGACAGGCTGAGAACATCACAAGCATTCGCCTTGCCTGCCCTGGGGCCCCCATGATCCATATAGAGCTCTTCTGCCTCGGCGCACTTCAACGATGTCACATCGGCAGGCAGAGTTAATGGAGGATTTAGAGCAGCTGATGTAAGAAGGGATGCAGTTGCATCAGAAGACATAATCCAATTTACACCATGAGACCAAGAGATGCAGTTGTCTTTTGTTGGTCGCAGACTGTCAGGAGACCTTGAAAATAATTAAATCATTTGTTCAACGAGGTAAGATCTGAAGTAAACAACTTTTGGGTAATATAAGCCATGGTCCCACTGCTGAAGTTTGAGACTCTCCAAGAGGTGGCAACATCTCTCAGCAAGAAGAAGAACTTCAAGATTCCAACCCAACATCCCGGTCCGGGGAGGTGGAGAAGCTGTCTCCGGCGCCCAGACAACCTACTACAAATGTGCAGTCGTTGCCTCGCTTTGGCAGTTGGGACCAGTCCAGGCAATGATAAGTATAATTGGGAAGGGCTTGCATGTTGTAGTGTGAATTCAGTTTTAGATTTGGTAATAAAGACTTGTATAAACTGAACTGCTCTCGGTGTGTGTCTATTTTCTTTCGGTAGCTCGAACACTGTGACCAATCTAAAATGAACAAAGTGAGAGGTACAAGTTTACCCAAGACACCTCCATGGGCTCTGGAGGGTGCTATGATGCACCTCTTGTTTGAATGGAACACTGGAGCAGCCTTTTAGGGCTAAGTTCTTAGTTTTCCATCCACTCCTGTAGCTGGCCTCAAGGTGGAAGTCAGACATGAAATGGCATATAGATCATGCTGGGCATTGGCTGGAGGTGCTTATTATTGTGAATGGTCCATCAACACCACACAACTCGTGACAAAAGTATGAAGCGAGTTTTAAGTTGAAAATGATAGAAGTGGCCAAGAATGATAGAAGCTGCTGCAAGAAAATTTGATGTACATGAGTAGTTGGTAAGAGATTGGACAAAGAATGAAGAGACTTTAAGAAAAATACCTAAAAGGCAATGTTCTTTGAGAAAAGGAATCACTCATTGGCCAGAGTTGGAAAATCATGTTGCAGCATGGGAAGGTGAACAGAAGCAAAATTGCTACATAGTCACCTGAAATAAAATAAGAACATTTGTACTGCAGAGGGCCAACTCACACCCAGGACTCAGTGATGATTTTGAGGCTACATTAAGCTGGTGCAATCGTCTCATGAACTGGAAAAATGTGGTATTATGACAAAAAAACAAAAGTTGCACAGAAACTACCAAAAGATCTTGATCATAAAGTTGTAAGTTTTCACCAGTTTATTATACATAACTGGAAGAAACACAGATTTGCATTGTCAAATGTCGGAAACATGGATGAAACCCCATGAATTTTGACATGATAGGTAATAGAACAATGGAATGGAAAGGTGTTAAAACTTTGCAAACCAGAAGTACAGGCTGTGAAAGGACCAAGTTTACCGTGGTGTTATCATGCATGGCTGACAGGATGAAGTTAAGACCCAAAGTAATCGTCAAATACCTATTTCCATCGAATCTCCTCTTATTAGCTTGAGGGAGAACAAATTCCCCATTCTAAATGTAGCTCATTTACTCATCCCTAAAATCATCCTAGTAAATCTTTTCAGGTCTGTCTGTCTAATTGGATGGACAATTTAGTTGTAGCTTAACCAGCACTCGTTCAGAATAACTTTCCTGCCTTTTACTCCATGCTTTTATTTACAAATTTGAGGGTCAGGGGCTTTCCCACTGAATCCTTGCCAACCATCAAAAATCTATTTACACTGAAACTTCTCTAATTCTATAGTATTATGCTACATTTTCATCAACGTTTCTTAATGCTTAGTGTTAATTTATAATGATCAGCTAATCTACCTAACTGTTTCTTTGTGACGTGGGAAGAAATCGGAACACTTGGAGAAACATGGTCACAGGAAGAACATGCAAAGTCTACACAGATAATACTTGAGGTCAGGATTGAACCTGTAGCTGAAGTTGTAAGGTAGCACATCTACTAGCAGTTTTCTCACCAGCAGTCAATGGCCAACTAGTAGGGTAAGGTGAATGATTAGAATCCAAATTTAAAAATGATTGCAATTGATGATGATAATGCAGTTCCAAAACATCATACACATCTACGGGATGGCGAGTTGCTGGATCATTGCCAGTATTTGAACACCTCTTAACCTGATTGTTAATTCTTTCATGCAAATCTGTTGGGTTGCTTTTGGAAACCACAGCCAAGAACCAGGACCATGCTGGAAACAAAGTGTTATTCCCATGTATTTGCTCTTCAAATGGCAATGCAAAGACAGTTGCTCATGGGTCCTGTAATGGACAAGGTGGCGCTGCTGCACTCCTGTTCAGAGGACACACTATCTGCCAATCAAGGTCACCCCAAGCCATCAAAGTGACCCTTGCGATTGGCCCACCTAAGTCACCAGGTGCTGAGCCCCTGCACTTGGCTTTGAGCCATTGGCCACAGCAGCCAACAGAGTGATTTCCACCCCCCCCCCCCAAACTGCCTGCAGAACTATAAAGGACCATGTGCCCCTTTGTTCTGCCTCTTTGGACTCCTCGTGACACATAAGTAGCACCTTTCACACTGGGTTGGGGTGAATCCCGAGGTCAAGCAGCAAGAGCCGTGTCTGTACTGGTCAAGGGGTGGTACCTTGATCCTGACTGATGAATGTGTGTATTCATGTAATTTCCCCCCAGCCTTCTGTCGGTTCCTCCCTCATTATCCCAAGTGTATATTTACTTCTTGCGTATTGTGTGTAGATGTTTGCCTAGCATAATGACCCTGTTGTCCCGTTTGCATTCCCAAAATAAACATGTGCTTTTTACCTCAACTTTGGTCTGGTTCTTAACCTATGGAATCCACACACCTGAACAGCAGGTCCACAGACCCACATGGATGACAGGCCGGTGTCGTACTGGCAGTGGGCGGTGGGGGGGGGTGGGGGGTGTGTGAGTTATGGAGCATAATCACAGCTCCACTGCTGAGGCCGGGCAACAGATTGGTGGTTCAAATGGCAGTCTCTCAGAGAGTCTGAAGGATAAAGGAGGAAGTAATGATGGATAATTCTAAATTGAAGCTGAGAGGAGCACTAACTCTACTAAGAAAGATATTTAATAGAAAGAATGTTAAAAACATGACATACTGCAGACTGTTTTAATGTTTTTCTTATTTTCCTTTGTGTCTTCCTTTGCTCATTCTACATTGCTTTTTTTATTATTGTATTTTCTACCAATTCATTTAATCTTTCTCTCTCATTTGTTTTTCTTCTTCATCTTGAAATTTGATAAACCAATGACCCGATGTTTGTGGCACTTTGGTGTACTGTTGGGACCTGCCAAACAGTTTTTCTTTATTCACCATGAGAAGTATGGGTGAGTTGTTAATTTCATTTAACAACACTCAGATCAGAAACATACCCTTCTCTGATGCACATTTCCATTCTCCTATCGCTTTTTGGAACTCCTTACCTCACAGCTTTGCTAGTATAGCTGCAACGTTGCTATAAGACAGCTCACTACAATCTTCAGATAAATAAATGTTGACCTTGTCAGCAGTGCCATTATAAATAAAAAGTACAATATTCAGTCCATTATCTCAACAATTTCTACACCACATATATATCAGGCTCAGCCAAGCATGGACTAAATTTTCATTTCTCTAAACTCAGAGTAGGAGAGCTACCTTACCCTACCTTTACAGGTGGATATTAAAGATCTCGCTATTCTTTTTTTTTAAACTTTATTTAAAATTTTATGACATGAATAAAATAAAAATTACATTTAAAGAAATAATAAAAAATAAGATAATAAAAATTAGAATTCTACATCATTAAACTACACAAATTACCCCCCCCCCCAATAATTATAACACAACATTAATCGTCTAATTTAAAATTAGTCCAACCCTGCCCCCCCCAAAATAAAGAGTGAAGAATTAATTAACAATGTTGTAAATAAAATAGGAAAAACCCCACTTACAAAAAGAAGGATAAAACTTAACAACAACAAAAAATTACTAACAACAAAAAAATCAATACTAAAATAATACCCTTAAACATATATATAAATCAAACATAATACATGTATTTAACAAATGAAATCCACTTTAAAACTAAGTTCAAATATTAAAATCATATATCAACCACATATCTGTTATACAAAAAATCATAATTAATAATACATAAATACAGAATTTACATTAATACCAAGTTTCCTTTATAATTCATCGAGAGAACAAAAACATCCCTTAGAAAAACAATCAGATAAACTTTTTATTCCCTTCCCCTCCCCTTATATAAAAAAAGAAAAGAAAAGAAAAAAAAGTTCAAACTCTTATAAAATTCTCCATATTCTTCATTTATAACATCTTCAAAATTCTCTATCGAAATTAACTTAATTATATTAAACTCTTCTCCCTCAATGTATTTGTACTTGATTTTCTTCTTTTTCTTCTTATCACCTTTTCCCTCATCTTCCTCTTCATCTAATTCAACATCCTCAATTTTTGACTTATTATCTTCTGTGACATCATCCTCTTAAAAAAGAGAGAAAAAAAGAGAAAAAAAACCCCAAAAAAGAGAAAAAAACCTCCTAATTCCCTCTCAATTACAATCAGAAAACAAAAAGAGTTAAAAAAAATATTTATTTAAAAAAATAATTATAAAAACCTTCACTTCTTAACCCAAAAATTAAAAAGAAAAAAAAAAACAGGTCGAGGTCACGACTACCTCCTCCTGTTTAAACCGCCCAAAGCGGTAACTCCCCCAAAATATTGGGTGTGAGATAATTCACAGGTAGCTGATGACTTCTGGAAACTAGTGCCCACCCAGTTCCCTCTCCCAACTCCCATTTCATTAAACTATCATCATTATTTAAACTATTTAAACTCTTCTCAAAAAAAAAGGATTTATTTTTTTAAATCAACGTTACCACTTCGGTCACCATTGCTTCCATTTCTTTTAAAAATCTGGATCCCACCTTACATCTCTACTCTCTTTGGAGACCTTAAAGGACTACATCGTTCCTGAAACTGCATGATTGGTAGAGACTGAGCAAAGTCCATAACCTCTTTAGGATTGTCAAAGAACTTTGGTTGATTTCCATCCTGAAAAATCTTCAGTACCGCAGAATACCTGAATGTTCCCTTATGTTTTTTTTTCCACAACCGTTCTTTCACAGAATTAAATTCGCATCGTTGAAACATAATTTCTTGACTCAAATCTTGATAGAAGAAAACAGGATTATTCTGAACCATCAAAGGAGATCTATTTTGCTGGGCATTTCTAATAGCTGTACGTAAAATTGTCTCTCTGTCACAATAGTTTAAACAACGGATCAGAACAGGTCTTGGATTCTGTCCTGAAAAAGATTTTCTTCTTAAAACTCTATGAGCACGTTCCAATATTAAACCTTCAGGGAATTTATCCTGTCCTAACACTCGTGGAATCCATTCAGTAAAAAATTTTCTTGGATCTGGTCCTTCTATGCCTTCTGGAAAACCAACAATTTTCACGTTGTTCCGTCTAGATTGATTCTCCAAATAATCAACCTTTTTTGCTAAATTTTTATTTTGGATCTGCAATGTTTCAATTATTCTATTTTCATCTTGCAGTTGATCCTGTACATCGACTAAACCTTGATCACACATTTCAAATCTTTCAATGGTTTCAAGCTTAAAAGCCCCATTAATGGCTTCCGCCATCGCATTAATCTTGGAGATAAACAGGTTCACAAAATTAGCTAAGTGACTCGATACAGAATATATCTTATCTTCAAGATCCTTAACAAACATTTCAACAGAAGTAGATTCAGGCATAATGGGGTCTTGCTGTTCCTTAGAGACCACGGGATCTTCTGTCCCTTCCCTTAATTTAGTATCTTTTCTAGCAGTTTGACTTCGTATAAAAATCCCTCTCAAAGTCCCCCCAGCAATGCCAGGAGACTGAAGATCAGGGTTATCTTTAAGCCAAATCTCTTTAATCATCTTCACTGAATCAATATCTGGAAAAACCGTTGTAATTGAAGATGCATTTTGCAGCGCCACCATTGTAGCAGTCGAATGACAGCTCTTTAACTCTCCAGTTGGTGGCGCCCCAGCTGATTCAACTGTCAAAGTCTCAGTAATAGCACTCACAGTGGCCGTTGTGTGAAATACTGGCACCCGGCCAGCTCTTTGTTCTGAAAGCTGCTGAGTGCGACCTTCAGAGAGCCTTACCGGCATAAAATGGAGTTTCAATGCCGAATTCTGTACGTCTTCTTCTGGATCCATTCTACGTTAAGTCCTGGCTTCTTGTAAACAAGTAGGCTCAGATAATTTCGGAAAATGTAGTTTTTTAACAGTCTGTTGATGTTTTCTTTTACCTTTTTTTGCATATAAACCATTAGGTATTAATCCAGCACTTCTTATTATTTATAAACTTTTAAAAGAACTTTAACGGGCACTTAAAGACAAAACAATAAATTAGAGTCAGGAGAGGTCTGGAAGGCACGTCTGTTCCCTACGCCATCTTGCCACGCCCCCAAGATCTCGCTATTCAAAGATAAATGGGGCATTCAGTGTGTTGTCCTGACCCACATAAAGAATCATAGAGGAGTACTCAGGAAGATGGAATTGAATGCGCTGTTTTGATATCCTTGTCTTCCAGCCAAATGTCAAAAATATTCAATAAAAAACATCAAAAACCTTGGCAAACCTCCACAGATATATAGTGGAAAGTGTGCTGACTGGCCACATCACACCCTGGTCTGGAGACACCAATACCTCTGAGTGAAAAGCTCTGCAAAAGGTAGTGGACCCAGTTCAGTTCATCACTGACAAAGCTATCCTCAGCATCGAGAACATTACATGGAACACTGATATTGGAGAGCACAAGGATCCACACAATCCAGGGCATGCTCTGTTCTCGCGGCTGCATCAGGAAAGAGATATAGTTGCCACAAGACTCATACCACAGGTTCAGGAATAGATGTTACCCCTGCACCATCACACTCCTCAACGACAAACTCATTTATGGACTCTGACTTTGCGCATTATCTGTATTGCATTTTGATTGCACTTATAGTTTTTCTTGAGTGCAATTTTTTTGCACTACTAATCAGTAGAAATTCTGTCTTGGCTCAGGAAAAAGAATTTCAGGGATGTATGTGATGTCATATATGTACTCTAAAAATAAATCTGAACTTTTTTTCAACTATGAAAAGAGTTCTGGGATGCACCACTGCTTACAGTATATTCGTGTCTGTGCTCTATGTGACTTCAAATGAGGTCCTGTGAGGTTTCTCTGGTGGAGAACTTTAGTGAAGTATGTGAGTGTGGTTGTTGATGGTGGGGGTGCTCAGTCCTAGGCTACAGGCATAGTTGCTGAGATGGGGATGAGGAGCAAATGGTATTTGGAGAACAGGTATAGTGAGACTAAACTGTGGAAGATAGTAATGTGTTTGACAGATTTTCAAGCATGTGGTACGTTTAGAATTGTACAGCCAAGGCTGATCACCCTCAGATTAATTAGCACTTCTTATTTTCAAATTAAGTCTCCATTTGTTGCAGATTTGCATTTACTATTCAATTATGTTAATGATTTCACCCACTATGCAAATATATCAGTCTTTGAATTTTTGTTGCTTTTTCAACTTTGCTACAATGCACCAATTTTTATGTAATATAGCATATTTCAATGATTATTTCTGCCCCAGATTTAGTTGAATATAAACAAGATGGGGCTGGCCTGTTATCATTTTCATTCATACCATTGGACAGACAATCTCCTTGGGAAACATTGTCAGTGTTGACAATTGTTCAGCTAAAAAATATTTCAGATATTGTTTTGCATCAAAAAACAAAACCATGTGCAACAGTGAACATCGTACAAATCAGCGTGACTTGTGTGGGTGCAGGGGAGAGAGATAGCAGCGCAATTCGGGCAGGTGAGGGGGGAGAGAGATAGCAGCGTGACTCGGGTAGGCGGGGGGGAGAGGCGGCAGTGCGACTGAAAGTGGGTGGATATGGCAGCACAATTCGAGTGGGCTTAAATCTGGGGCAGCTGGCTTTTGTTCTGAAATCCAGAAAAATCCGAAATTCAGAACACACTGTCCCCCGAGGATTCTGGAAAAAGGGTTGTGTACCTGTACCAGTAGAGCTCAGATGAATGACCTGACATTGTTTTATTCCTATGATAATAAATTGAATGTTGAAAAATTACACATGAACAGGTTTGTGCTGGTAAAGGGGCAGGGGATAAAAGGACAACACAGAAAAGATTCGATGACAGACAGAGGGGATGAGCTGGTGATCAAAAGATGAGAAAAAATCAGAACTGGGTCCAGAGAAAGTATAAAGCAGAAAAACTGAATGCTAACCAAAAACAAAGAGGGGAATAGTTATGACCTAAAATTGTTAAAGAATGCAAAGATGAATCTAAAAGTGTCTAATTCAAAAAGGTGGTGATGTTTCTTGAATTTCATTTGATTCATATAGGAGGCCTTTGTTGTAGAGGCCAGAGTGGGAATGATTTAGAGAGTTGATTCCACAAAAGCATTTACATTGCTGAGGGATCCATATTATGACCAATAAATGTAATAAATTGAATGAATGAAAAGTAAATCATAGTTTAATCAGCAAAATGTATTTCATTCTCTAAAAAATGGCTTTGGAGGATACAAAACGATAGATGTGGCATTTCTCGTGCTAGCTTGGGGAGGTGGCATGGAAAAAAATGGTTACATATGAATATGGGTCAGAGTCAAATAGGAGGCAGTTATTTTGTGAGGGAAAGAGGGAAACATTTATGGGGTGAGATGTGTTTGATGGAGGGTCCATGTTGGAGGAGGTGAAAGTGGCAGAGGTTGACAGAAGGGATAAGGTACAAAATGTTCTGTTAAATTTGAAAACTGATTTGGTATTTCCTGAAGTCGAGGGGATTTTAGTTCAGAAAAGGAAGGCAAGGTTGAGAGCCAGAATGTTGATCAAGTTAATAAAGAATCTCATTTTTCTGTCTTCCTATTTATTTACCATCCCCACTTCCAGTCCCCCAGTTCTTTCATTTGCAACCATCAAGTTGCTTTCCGAGATTAGCATTTTTGATTCTTATTTATTGAGAAGTTTATAGCTATTTAATGGATTTTTTAAGAGGTTTCTATAGTCATTTAATGGATGTTACTTTTAGGGTCTTTGTATCTAACATGGAACATTCTTCTAGAATGTTGATAGTTAACTATCAACATTATAGACAACACTTTTTTGTGTGCATTTTTGCCTGATAGGAGAATTTGATGGAATAAAGTTATGGGTCTTCTGCATCCATAAATTCTTTCTTGGGTTGCGTCATTGGGGTTAAAAAATTGTATACACACATACACTCTCGTGCTTGTACACACACACAAATACAGCATATACACGCACATACATTTACACATATACATTCGATAATACACATTATATATATTATATTTGATATACATAGTATACATGATATATATACATACATACACTAGTGCATGCATGCACACACACATTACTTACACACACACGTGTGTATAGATTATATAAATATATAGACAGAGAGAGAGAGAGAGAGAGAGAGAGAGAGAGAGAGAGAGAGAGAGAACTAACATGCTCATATGAATTAAACCAGTCCTACCAATAGGTGGCGATGCCAGCCTACTGATCTTTTTCAATCAGTTGGACTGAATTCAGTGGTTGGCTGCGCCTTTTCAGACGGCAATTAAATTTCAAGGACGTTGCTGTGGGTCTGGAATCACACATGCCCAGACCAAGATAGTACAGTTGACTTCACTCATTATTAGACTTTGGTGAATTAGGTGGGTTGCGATAATCTGGCACCTTCGCAGTAGCTATTTCTGACAGTAGTATCTAACTAGGTTTCTTAAATAACTAATTTTAAATTCTTCTGCTGCCACAATGGGATATGAACTCAAATTTCGAACACATAATTCAGAAGTAATCCCTGTCCCCCTCTATGTTTCTGATTGATTGCAAGAAAATAACAAGAGTGCTGTATTGTATATGAATTGGAGCAAATATTTTTGGATGCTGGTAATCTAAAATAGAATTCTGGAAGCACTCAGTACTAGCATTAGGGAGAGTCAATGTTTCGGGTAAAGGAACCTTCATGGGTTCTGGAAGAATGAAAAGACACGCATGCTTTACATTTCAGAGGGGAGGTGGGGTGAAAGGAACTGAAGATTGTAAGGGTGTGCAGCTAGAAGATGTCTAGGTAAGACTATTCAGCAGATGGAACAAAATGTTACAAAAACAATAAACTGAAACAAAAAGATGCAGCCACATTGTGAAGAAAAAAAAAATACTTATCTGAATTAAGAATGGAACAACAGCACAGTTTAGGCCTTTCAGCCCTCGATGTTTTGCCGACCCATATATTCCTACCTAAAAAAAATACTAAATCCTCCCTACCCTTTACCCCTCTATTTTCCTTTCATCCATGTGTCTGTCTAAGAATTTCTTAAATGCCCCCAATATTTACACCACCATCTCCAGTAAGCCAATCCAGGCACCACAACTCTGTGTAAAAAACTAGCCCTAGCCGTAGCAAAAAAATGTATTATGTCAACCTGGAAATTGGAAGATAATTTGAAAATACAACAATGGTATATAGAAATGAATAAATGTATTCCATTAGAAAAAATAACATATAGTTTAAGAAATAATATTGAAATATTCGAACAAATATGGGAGCCTTACATTAAATACAATAGCGAAAACCTACCGGGGACAAACATTACCTAAGTTGATGGAAGGAGAAGGAAAGAAAAGAATGGACTCAGTAGAATTTCTGGTGTATTTTTGTTGAATGACAACATTGTCTGACTGGTTTAATGCAACCTAGATTGTATACCTAAAATGGATGAGAGGGGGGGGGGGGGGTGGGGGGATGGCCTGAGAGGAGGGGGGGGGGGGGGGGAGAAAAAGTCACTGTATATGTGTGAAAAAGAAAAAGTGTATATCATGGCTAATGTGATTTATGGTGTGAAAAATAAAAAATTTAAAAAAAACAAAAAAAAACTTACTCCTGATGTCTCCCCTAAACAGAATCTTAAGTTCCATGGTTGACAACATGTCTAGTCAGAAGATAAGGCAACATTCCCTGAGTTTACGATAGCCATCATTGGATGTCATTATAGGAGATCAAAGACAGAAAAGTCAGAGAGAGTGTGTGACAGATATACATAACAGGAAACTGGAAACTCTTGTGGACTGAACTGAGGTGCTCTATAAAGTGGTCCCTCAAAGTGGGACATGGGCCAAATGTCAAAGTCAAAGTACATACATGCATCACATACAATCCTGAGATTTTATTTCCTGCAGCCCAGGCAGAATTTCTATTTATCGGTAGTGCAGAAAAGCGGTACTCAAGAAAAGATATGCATACAAAAGAGAGAAATATAAACAAGAAGGAAGTGCAAACAAATTGACTGCAATATAGAAAATGAATATTCAATAATAAATAATATGCAAAGTAAGAGGTTCTTAAATGAGTCTCTGATTGAGTTTGTTGCTTAAGAGACTGGTAGAAACATTAGGAAATATAATTGTGTTTTATTTGAGATATTGCGACCTTGGGGTCTGCCCCCAAGATGGTGGCCCCTATTAATCGGCAGCTGCCACGAGGGGCTGCAGACTCCAAGGAAGCAGAGGGCTGGAGCAGGGCACCAGAGGACAGAAGATCACCTCCCATCTGAGGGGGAGAAGAGGAAGACGTGACCCATGGGACTGTGACCACGGAGGTGGACCAGTGAGGAAGTTCTGTGCCTGAGGGATTATTGCATGTGGTGGGCTTCTGGCGACTCGAGGAGAGGAACTCACAGAAGCTGCAGGCTGCTGGAGACTGGCTCGAGGAGTTCCAGGTATTGGAACTGAGATGTGAGGGGGTGACGAGGTTGTCAAAGGGTCCTTGACCATGTTGGAGGTTCGGATCTGGAGTTCAGGTTACCGATAGTTTGGACTGGACTCTGGGTAAGCTGCAAAGGCTGCAGAAATGCTGGAGATGAATCTACAGACACTTGGTGACTCTGGAGGGACTCTATTCTGATTCTCTCTGACTTTAAGTTTGACTGTAAGAGGCAACTTTTTCCGGTGTCAAATCTGACTGATTTGTAGCAGGCAAAGGGAATTTCATGTAATAGGACACTGGTTTAATACTATGACAATAAATTGGATTGAATCTTGGTAGAGAAGTAGCGACTGTTCCTGAACCCGATGGTACGTGTCTTGTGGCACCTATACCTCTTTCTTTATGACATCAGCAAGAACAGAACATGTCTTGAGTGTTGTTGATCCTTGATGATTACTGCTGCTGTCTGATGGCAGTATTCCATGTAGATTTTCTTGATGGTAGAGAGATTCTTTCCTGATATACTGAGCTGTATCCACGACCTTCTGCAGGGATTTCTGCTTAGAGGTATTGGTGGCCCCATACCAGGCCATGATGCAGCCAGTCAGCACAGTTTCCACTACATATCTGTAGAAGTTTGCCAAGGTTTTCAATGTCATATCAAACCTTCATAAACTCCTGAGAAATTAGAGGTGCTTTCTTCCTAATGACATTCGTATAGTAGGTCCAGGAAAGGACCACCGAGATAGTGACTCCGAGGAACTTAAATTTGTTCACCCTTCCCACCTCTATGCCCCAATAATCACTGGGTTGTAAATGTCTGGATTTTCCCTCCTGAAGTCTACAATCAACTCCTTAATTTTGGTGACATTGAGTGTGAGGTTGTTGTTAGCACACCATTCAGCCTAGTTCACAATCTCCCTCCTGAATGCTGGCTCATTACCCTCTTTTATACACCCACTACCGTGATTGTGGAAGAGATGTTCTTACCAATCCTCACTGATGGTGGTGTTTAGGTGAGGAAATCCAGCATTCAATTGCACAGTGAGGTGTTGAGGCCCAGGTCTTAGAGTTTGATGATCAGGTTTGAGGGGATGATGGTATTAAATGCCAAACTGTAGTCAATAAAGATCATCCTGATATATGCATCTTTGCAGTCCAGGTGTTCCAGCAATTTGTGCAGAGCATCTGCTGTAGACCTGTTGCTGCAAAAGGTAAATTCAACTCAGACAGGAGCCTCTCAAAACACCATCAATATGGATGTGAGTGCCATTGGTCGGTTGCCATTTAGGTAAGTTACTACATACTTGTTGGTATGATTGAGGCGTGTTTGAAGCAGGTGAGTACAGAGTGAGATGTTGAAGATATCCATGAATACATTGGCAAGATGGTCAGCCCAGGTTCCGTACTTGGTCGGGTACTTTGTATGAATCAGATGCTTTTCTTGGATTCACTCTCCTGAAGGCAGCTCACATATCATCCTTGGCTTCTGTCAGCAGAGTTCATCAGGGGACATAGGGTGCGCAATGGTTCTTCCTTGTTCTGGTATTCAAATTGGGTGTAGAAGGCACTGAGTTCATCTGGGAATGATGGTTTGGTGCCTCCTACTCCACTAGGTTTGTTTTTTTTTTAATAGGTTATGTCATTTAAGTTCTGCCACAGCTGTCAGGTATCCTTCGTTGTTTCCATTTTGTCCGGAATCTCCACTTCACCTGAGAGATGGATTTTCATAGGTTGTATGGGTCAGATACAGCAATGAGCTCTCTGAACCCTTCTCCATTAACAATGGCGTGAAGCAAGGCTGTGTTCTCGCACCAACCCTCTTTTCAATCTTCTTCAGCATGATGCTGAACCAAGCCATGAAAGACCTCAACAATGAAGACGCTGTTTACATCCGGTACCGCACGGATGGCAGTCTCTTCAATCTGAGGCGCCTGCAACCTCACACCAAGACTCAAGAGAAACTTGTCCGTGAACTACTCTTTGCAGATGATGCCGCTTTAGTTGCCCATTCAGAGCCAGCTCTTCAGCGCTTGACGTCCTGCTTTGCGGAAACTGCCAAAATGTTTGGCCTGGAAGTCAGCCTGAAGAAAACTGAGGTCCTCCATCAGCCAGCTCCCCACCATGACTACCAGCCCCCCAACATCTCCATTGGGCACACAAAACTCAAAACGGTCAACCAGTTTACCTATCTCGGCTGCACCATTTCATCAGATGCAAGGATCGACAATGAGATAGACAACAGACTCGCCAAGGCAAATAGCGCCTTTGGAAGACTACACAAAAGAGTCTGGAAAAACAATCAACTGAAAAACCTCACAAAGATTAGCATATACAGAGCCGTTGTCGTACCCACACTCCTGTTCGGCTCCAAATCATGAGTCCTTTACCAGCATCACCTACGGCTCCTAGAACACTTCCACCAGCGTTGTCTCCGCTCCATCCTCAACATCTATTGGAGCGCTTTCATCCCTAACGTCGAAGTACTCGAGATGGCAGAGGTCGACAGCATCGAGTCCACGCTGCTGAAGATCCAGCTGCGCTGGGTGGGTCACGTCTCCAGAATGGAGGACCATCGCCTTCCCAAGATTGTGTTATATGGCGAGCTCTCCACTGGCCACCGTGACAGAGGTGCACCAAAGAAAAGGTACAAGGACTGCCTAAAGAAATCTCTTGATGCCTGCCACATTGACCACCACCAGTGGGCTGATATCGCCTCAAACCGTGCATCTTGGCGCCTCACAGTTTGGCGGGCAGCAACCTCCTTTGAAGAAGACCGCAGAGCCCACCTCACTGACAAAAGGCAAAGGAGGAAAAACCCAACACCCAACCCCAACCAACCAATTTTCCCCTGCAGCCGCTGCAACCGTGTCTGCCTGTCCCGCATCGGACTTGTCAGCCACAAACGAGCCTGCAGCTGACGTGGACTTTTTACCCCCTCCATAAATCTTCGTCCGCGAAACCAAGCCAAAGAAAACCTGCTTCTTGTGTAGATTTCTGGATCTCCAAACTTAAATGTCTGTGATCTGGTTTTTAGCAGGTTTTAGATTTCATTGTTCATTCAGGGCTTCTGGTTAGGGAAAACCCTGGATGATTGTTACAAAGTCTGTACAATGCTTGTGTAATCATTCCTTACCTAAGCTGAATTCTTGTCCATCGATCAATCCACTGATTCAAGGCATTCTTCAGCCTCCTGTTCCCACATTCAGGCTGTTCTGAACTCTGGAGCCTCTCTCTTTAGGCTTCGTCTATATGAAGGCAGAAGGAGCACAGCCAAAATGCGGTCTCTAGAAATTACAGTAGGCCTTCTGTTATGAGCCCAGAGGACCCCAAAACCCAGCAGCAATAGATATTCACCAAGACAAATGGTTACTTAAACAAAAGTTGTTTTTAATTATCTTTGAACATGAAAACAGAATCACACTTTAACTTATCACTATTAACTTAACTAACTTAATTTAACCCTTTTCTAATTCTAAGTGCATGTGTCTGTAATGTATGTGTAAGTTCAGAAAAGTTCTTTGATTCACAGTCCAATCTCACTTCTCATTCCTCCAAGTTCACTGGTTGCAAGCAATTCTATACTGTGCACAGAATTTAACATTTATGAATTCCACCAGGCTTTGGTGCTTGAAAGGTAAAAGGTTACCGCTCAGGAAGGTTCTTGTCAGTTTTCAGAGAGAGATGTTCCTGGACACAAATTGATCCCTTTTAATCAGCCACTACAGTGTTTTGATGAAGAAACTTGACCCATCAAGGTTTTCCAGATGATAACCTCTTTCTTTCAGGTCACCAAAGAGTTCTTTCTTGTTTCTCTTATTTCAAGTGAAACATTAGGCAGCCAGTCCTCTCCTCTTCTATGAACCACAAGGCCTTTGATCTAAGCACTCATAACCCATCTTCCAAATGGGGTTTTTCCACAAGCTTGCCAGCTGACTGTAGCACTGCAGAACTGAACTCTCTCTCTCTCAGAAAAAAAAAGGCCTGTTTGATTCCTTCTCAGCTTGCAAAAAAACTACATGACCCTCTTAGAACAGCAAGCAGCACTTCCAGACAGCCTGTGGCTCCAAACTCCTCCTCCGATCCCTTTCATCTGTTGCTTTTCAAAACAACAATCCATAAGTGAAATCTCTTGGGCACTCTCCAAAATTTTTGCAAAGGCCCCCAGGAGCCGTCCTGTCTGGCTCCAGTATTTTAAATGAGATCTGTTTTGAAGTGTTTGTATGTGACCTACACTAAAAAACCTGCCCCAATTTATCCCCCCAAAACATATATATACAATATAAACACAACATAATCCATCACACTTCCTTATCTTGGTGTGGCAGTGATCAAGTGTGTTTAGACCTCTGGTACAGTAGGTTATATGCTGGTGGTAATTGGGCAGGGTTTTCTTGATACAGGACTGGTTAAATTCACCAACTATGATTTATAATACGTTGGGGTTGGCCATCTCCTGTTTACATCAAGCACCACATCAAGTACCTCTGCAACTGCCTGTTTATATTTGGCATTGGAAAGGATATAAACTCCATTGAGAATCACTGATGAAAACTCTCAAGGAAGATAGAAGGATTTGCATTTAATTAAGATTTGCTCTAAGACAGTGGAGCAAGATGTCCAGATGACCCTAATGTCCGTGCATCAGGAAGTATTAACTAAAAAGCACACACTGCCCCCTCTCTGCCAGAATCCGAGTTCCAATCCAGTCTGTGAAAGATGAAACACTCTGGTCGGATCGCGGCATCCGGTTAGCTTTCTGTTAGCCAGGTCTTTGTGCAGCAAGCAACTGAAATGCATGCAAATGTGATTACTGTAGATAGGCATCTTGTTTGGCATGGCTGATAGAGGGTGAAGAGCATGTTTCCATGCTTCATAACTCTATGAATCTAAATCACTATGTATTTCATTTGACCAATGCAGAAGAGATCACATTATGAGCACTAGGTGTAATATGCTAAACTGGATGAAGTGGAAGAGAATTGCAGCTTTACCTGGAAAGGTTATTTATGACCCTGGATAATGGTTTTCATCCTACTACCTTGAGCTCCATTTACCTGTGATTTTAATTCTTCACTCCGACCTCATCTCCCAACATGTTTTCCCGCCTGTGTTTCAAGTATTGTGACCTCACCTCCAAAAATATTCCTGGGATTCCTGTAGGTGGGCCACATCATTTCATATTTTATATTTTACAATTTTATGCAGGAAGCCCAGGAACAGACCATTTGGACCACATGTCTGTGTGGAACATGTCCAAGTCAAACTAAAACTCTACTGTTTGATATCCCTCCAGTCGCTTCATTTTCACGTGTTAACCTAGACGCCTCTTGTTACAATAGTATCTGCCTGCAACACTATTCCTAGCATCCTGTTGCACCACTCTCTGTTTTAAAAATGTCGATCAAGCATCTCCTTTAAACTCCCCAAACCCCCCACAAACACGCAACCTTAAAAGTATGTCCTCTAGTATGTGGCCTTTTTACCCTGGCAAAAAGATCCTGACTGTCTTTCCTTTCAGTGCCTCTCAAGCTTCAGAGAAAGCAACCCAAGCATGTCAAACCTTTTCCCATAACTCATACCCACGAACCAGACAACATCCTGGTAAACTTCTTCTGTACCCATTCCAAAGCCTCCATATCTTTCCTATAAATGATGCAACCAGAACTGCACACAATACTCCGTGCACACGTAAAGCTGCAACATGACTTTCTTACTCTTATACACAATGACCTTCTCAATGAAGCCAAGCAAACTACAGATAGGCCCTGACTTACGATATTTCAAAGTTACAATCATCAGAATCCATTCTGAATAAATGTAACACAGTTGCTTTTCCTCCTCTGAAGGAAATGGTTCCATCCAATCAGTTCACGCAGATTGCTTCCCACCACTACCATCCCCCCCCCCCCCACAAACATGAACATTTTGGTGCTCTTCTTGTAATGACATCAAAGAAACGTACTTTGATGGACCCAACGTCGTTTTTTTGCATGCGCAGATTGCCGTCGCCGGGGAGGGAGAGAGAGAGAGATTGAAGAGGGAGAGAGAGTGACAGCAATCAGTGTATGCATTCCAAATCACAACATAGGTTGTGAGATGATGCCACCGCCCCTAGTTACCCCTCACCCCGTGCCACCTCGGTCTCCTGGCAGGAGCAGGGATATCAGCCTCCCGGCAGGAATGGGGTCATCACTCTCTCGACAGCAGCAGGGATGTCGGGCTTCTGGCAGGGTCAAGGCAATGTACTACCTATACAGGTAGACCCTGACTTATGATCATTTCTACTTATGATGCAAGTCTCGGAACCATACCCCATCTTAAGTTAGGATCTATCTGTACAAACCTTTTTACCACCTTATCTTTTTGTGTAACCACTTTAAAGGAACTATGGGCCTGGGACACCCCCCCATCCCCCAGATCCCTCTGCACATCAATGCTTTGAGAGTCCTGTTATTAACTGTATATTTTCCTCTCACATTTAACTTCCCAAAATGCAGCACCTCACATTTGTCAGATTAAACTCCATCTTCCATATCTGTAACTGATTGTATTCAAATGTATTCTTTGATAGTCCACTACAGAGTTCTCAGCCCTACCTATCTTTGTGTCAAACAACTTTATAAAACAGGTGGGTTGTAGTGGAGGTCCAGAAAGATAATGTTCTTATGCATTACCCATGTTAGACAATACTTTGCCAATCACAAGACTGAGGGTGCACCAACTGCCCTAGATTCTGGATAGGTTTACTTTTCCTGAATTTTATTTCCCTCTAACTGTTTTTTCTTGCATTGCTCTTTGAGTTTGACAAGATTGTTTATAAGTTTAAATGC
Organism: Narcine bancroftii; assembly: GCF_036971445.1. Lineage (NCBI taxonomy): Eukaryota > Metazoa > Chordata > Chondrichthyes > Torpediniformes > Narcinidae > Narcine > Narcine bancroftii. Next base: position 98,903,173 of record NC_091471.1, on the reverse strand, counting down.
TTAGTAAAGTTTTCAAAAGGGTCAAAGACTCATATCTGATATATTTTGCAACATCACTCAGTTCCAATGCCTGTATTTCTCTGATAATGTTCTTGTGTTGAACAAGGACAACTTTGTTCCATTGATATCTGGCATATAGAATTTTTATCTAATAGGATTAAAATTATGCTGCTCTTTTACGTACTTGTGCAGTCACGGGTCAGAGTCTTCTTTCTTTTCTTTGGCTTGGCTTCGCAGACGAAGATTTATGGAGGGGTAATGTCCACGTCAGCTGCAGGCTCGTTTGTGGCTGACAAGTCCGATGCGGGACAGGCAGACACGGTTGCAGCGATTGCAAGGGAAAATTGGTTGGTTGGCATTGGGTGTTGGGTTTTCCTCCTTTGTCTTTTGACAGTGAGGTGGGCTCTGCGGTTTTCTTCAAAGGAGGTTGCTGCCTGCCGAACTGTGAGGCACCAAGATGCATGGTTTGAGGCGATATCAGCACACTGGCGGTGGTAAATGTGGCAGGCACCAAGAGCTTTCTTTAGGCAGTCCTTGTACCTCTTCTTTGATGCACCTCTGTCTCGGTGGCCAGTGGAGAGCTCGCCATATAACACGATCTTGGGAAGGCGATGGTCCTCCATTCTGGAGACATGACCTACCCAGCGCAGTTTGATCTTCAGCAGCATGGATTCAATGCTGTCGGCCTCTGCCATCTCGAGTACTTCGATGTTGGAGATGAAGTCGCTCCAATGAATGTTGAGGATGGAGCGGAGACAACGCTGGTGGAAGTGTTCTAGGAGCCGTAGGTGATGCTGGTAAAGGACTCATGATTTGGAGCCGAACAGGAGTGTGGGTACGACAACGGCTCTGTATATGCTAATCTTTGTGAGGTTTTTCAGTTGATTGTTTTTCCAGACTCTTTTGTGTAGTCTTCCAAAGGCGCTATTTGCCTTGGCGAGTCTGTTGTCTGTCTCGTTGTCGATCCTTGCATCCGATGAAATGGTGCAGCTGAGAAAGGTAAACTGGCTGACTGTTTTGAGTTTTGTGAGCCTGATGGAGATGTGGGGGGGTGGCTGGTAGTCATGGTGGGGAGCTGGCTGATGGAGAACCTCAGTTTTCTTCAGGCTGACTTCCAGGCCAAACATTTTGGCAGTTTCTTCAAAACAGGATGTCAAGCGCTGAAGAGCTGGCTCTGAATGGGCAACTAAAGCGGCATCGTCTGCAAAGAGTAGTTCATGGACAAGTTGCTCTTGTGTCTTGGTGTGTGCTTGCAGGCGCCTCAGATTGAAGAGACTGCCATCCGTGCAGTACCGGATGTAAACAGTGTCTTCATTATTGAAGTCTTTCATGGCTTGTTTCAGCATCATGCTGAAGAAGATTGAAAAGAGGGTTGGTGTGAGAACGCAGCCTTGCTTCATGCCATTGTTAATGGAGAAGGGTTCAGAGAGATCATTGCTGTATCTGACCCGACCTTGTTGGTTTTCGTGCAGTTGGATAACCATGTTGAGGAACTTTGGGGGGCATCCGAGGCGCTCTAGTATTTGCCAAAGCCCTTTCCTACTCACGGTGTCGAAGGCTTTGGTGAGGTCAACAAAGGAGATGTAGAGTCCTTTGTTTTGTTCTCTGCACTTTTCTTGGAGCTGTCTGAGGGCAAAGACCATGTCAGTAGTTCCTCTGTTTGTGCGAAAGCCGCACTGTGATTCTGGGAGAACATTTTCGGCGACATTAGGTATTATTCTATTTAGGAGAATCCTAGCGAAGATTTTGCCTGCAATGGAGAGCAGCGTGATTTCCCTGTAGTTTGAGCAGTCTGATTTCTCGCCTCTTTTTTGTACAGGGTGATGATGATGGCATCACGAAGGTCCTGAAGCAGCTTTCCTTGGTCCCATCAGAGCTTGGAAAACTCATGCAGTTTGGTATGCAGTGTTCTGCCACCAGCCTTCCAGACCTCCGGGGGGATTCCATCCATACCGCTGCTTTGCCACTTTTCAGTTGTTCAATTGCCTTATATTTCTCTTCCCGGGTGAGGATCTCATCCAGCTCTAGCCTTAAGTGCTGTTGAGGGAGCTGGAGCAGGGCGATTCTTGGACTGAGCGTTTGGCACTGAAAAGAGATTGGAAGTGTTCTGACCATCGGTTGAGGATGGAGATCTTGTCGCTGAGGAGGACTTTGCCGTCTGAGCTGCGCAGCGGGCTTTGGACTTGGGGAGAGGAGCATACACAACCTTTAGAGCCTCATAAAAACGCCTGAAGTCGCCAATGTCCGCGCTGAGTTGGGTTCGTTTGGCGAGTCTAGTCCACCACTCATTTTGGATCTCCCGGAGTTTGCGCTGAAGATGGCTGCATGCACGACGGAAGGCTTGTTTCTTCTTTGGCCAGGACGGCTTTCCAAAGTGAGCCTGGTGAGCAGCTCGCTTCTTTGCCAGCAGCTCCTGGATTTCCTGGTTGTTTTCGTCGAACCAGTCCTTGTTTTTCCTGCAGGAGAAGCCCAGTACCTCTTCAGTGGATAGCAGTATGGTAGTCTTCAGCTGATCCCAGAGGGTTTCAGGGGACAAGTCCGTGAGGCAGATTGCATCCTCGAGCTTTGCTTTGAGGTTTGCCTGAAAGTTTCCTCTCACTTCGTCTGACTGCAAGTTTCCAACATTGAACCTCTTTCTGGGGCCTTTACTGTTCCTGGACTTTGGCTTGAAGTGAAAGTTGAGCTTGCAGCGAACCAGCCGGTGGTCAGTGTGGCATTCCGCGATGGGCATGACCTTGGTGTGGAGCACATCTCGTTTGTCTCTTTCTCGCACCAGGACGTAGTCCAGGAGGTGCCAGTGTTTGGATCGGGGATGCATCCAGGTAGTCTTCAGGCTGTCCCTCTGCTGAAAAAGGGTGTTTGTAATGACAAGCCGCTGTTCTGCGCAGAGCTCCAACAGGAAGCGCCCATTGTCGTTGCACTTGCCGACACCATGCTTGCCCAGGATTCCTGGCCAGGTTTCTGAGTCTTTGCCGACGCGAGCGTTGAAGTCGCCGAGGATGACAACCTTGTCGGCTGTAGGGGTGCATTGAATGAGGTTGCGCAGATCAGTGTAGAACTTGTCCTTTTCTGCTGGTTCCACCTGCAGGGTTGGAGCATAGACACTGATGAGGGTGATGCGATGCTTGTTTTGAAGGGGGAGTCGCATGGACATGATCCGGTCTGAGTGGCCTGTCGGGAGGTTTTTGAGTTTGGAGGCAATGGAGTTCTTGACCATGAAACCTACACCAGATAGGCGTCGTTCATCCATAGGCTTGTCAGACCAGTAGAGTGTGTAGCCCGTGCCGCGTTCTTGGAGGCTGCCTACAACTGCAAGGCAGACTTCACTGAGAGCGGTTATGTCGATGTCAAGTCTGAGGAGTTCATGTGCGATGAGGGCAGACTGACGTTCAGGTCGGTGGCTGTCAGCCTTGTCTAGCATGGTTCTGATGTTCCAGCATGCTAGCTTGAGTTTGTGAGCATCTTTTGAGGGGGAGGACGTGGAGAGGGAGGACGTGGACATGTCCTCGGGCCTGTGTAAAGGAGCTTTTATGTGGAGTGCAGTGTGCGCAGTACTGGTGCCACCTTTTACACCCATGGTTCGTGTGCCGTGGCCAAGCAAGCTGGGATGTGGCAGCGAGGTCCTTGGGTTGTAGGTTTTATATCGGAGTGGCCTTCTCCTATGCAGGTTTCTTACCCGGGCTGGAGGGGCCTGCCTCCCCTCCTAGGTCGGACCATACCTGGTCGCAAATCACCTGTGGTCATGGCCTAGGTAAGTTTAATTGGGTTCTCTAACTACCTCTGAGGTAGGTAAGGGACCCGGTTGGATTCTGACGGGGTTGACCGAGTCACACCCTTTCTTACTGCTGTGTAACTGGGGTGTAAAATGTAAAAAGCGAGGGGGAGGCGGCGGCCCCGGCCTCAGTAGAGTGAGGCAGGCGGAGGCCCCGGTCTGGGCAGAAAGAAGGAGGCCGCGGCCCCAGCCCCAGTCCGAGCAGAAGGTAGGCGGCGGCGGCCCCGATCCAGGCAAAAGCGAGGGGGAGGCGGCGGCCCCAGCCTCGGTAGAGCGAAGCAGGCGGAGGCCCCGGTCCGGGCAGAAAGAAGGAGGCGGCGGCCCCGGTCCGGGCACAGGGAAAGTGGCGGCGGCCCCAGCCCCAGTCCGAGCAGAAGGTAGGCGGCGGCGGCCCCGATTCGGGCAAAAGTGAGGGGGAGGCTGCGGTCCCGGCCTCGGTAGAGCGAAGCAGGCGGAGGCCCCGGTCCGGGCAGAAAGAAAGAGACGGCAGCCCCGGTCCGGGCACCGGTCCAATCAAACAGGTCAGGCCTTTAAATATCTTCCTTTATAATCATCTGGAGAGATTGAAATGTTGTTGTTGTTTATGACTCATTCAAAAAAGATCCATATCAAAGTTGAATTGAGTTTTCCACAGTTTATTAAACCTTATATAGGTTACTACATTATTACAACTCTGTTATACAATACTAAAACTATATTTAAATGATTAAATGATGCTTAAAATGATACTTAAAATGGTCAAAAAAGTTTTCAGACCATCTCAAATCCTTCCATGTTTGCAAAAAAAAGGAAATCAAAACTGACTGTTTATCTTAAAGTATGCAGCGAAAGCGACCTTGGCTGAGAAGATATTTCTATGGAGAAACTCGAATGTAAACAACGTCTACTGGCTGCTTGCAGAATCTGCTTGCAACTTGCATTTTAACCCTTACAATACTGGCCCCTAATTATTATATCTATGAAAAATAAAAATAATTACCATTACAAAGAATAAAAAAACATAGTGCTATATATCAGTTAAATATTCAAAAGAAAGTGAAAGTCAATAATCAATTATCTGCTTTCTGTAGCTACAGAAGTGAGACAGTCATCCACATAGAAGTTATCCCTGATGATGCTTATAGCTTGATCGCTAAATTGCTCCATATTATCCTCAACACACTTCCCAATGGAAAAATTCACACAACTCGGTGGTGAGGTCGCTCCATTTAGATGCCCTATCATTCTGTATTCTACCACGTTTTGATCATAGTCTCCAACAGGCCACCAAAGGAATTGTAAAAAGTGAAGGTCTTCGTTCAGAACTTTAACCTGATGGAACATTGATTCTAATGACAGGTACTTTGTGGAATCTAGTTCAGATCTCTTTCAAAGTACTGGTCAAATCAGGATCCTGTAAGAGTTGAGAATTCAGTGGAACTCCCCGAAAGGTCACTCCACAATCAAACACTGCTTGAAGTTTTTTCTTTTGTGGATGCAAAATGCCATGGTGATAAATAGCATTTTTTTGCCATCATTATGTCCCAAGATATCATCTGGTACTTTCTCTGCATAACCTTTAAATATCATGTCAGAAACACATTTGGTATAGGCTGAATGAAAGGAAGAATCTTTCTTGAATCTTCTCTTTAAATTCAGTGTACATTGTTCGATAATGCTTCTATTATCAGGCATGCATATTTCCATTTTCTTTAAAGGTAATTCAATGCAATAATGATCATTAACCAGTTTGGCATATTTTGACACCGATTCTAAGAACTAATGGTCTTCCTTTGCAGGTTTTTTGTCATCCCTGATGCACTCAGGAAAATCATTCTTGAACTGCTGCTCCAACAACTTATCAAGCTTAACAATCAATATCTTGTTGACACTTATAGCCAAAGATTTTGAACCTCTTTTCTTTCTCCTAATGGTACGTTAATCATCCAATCAAGCATAGTTTTGACCACGTAATGGCAATCTCTCTCACTCCTTATTATATCTAGTGGTTCCAGAGCTTTGGTACATATGAACCAATCAAAAACTCAATCTCAGAGTTGATTTTGCATAAATAAACATTTTTCAAATGCGTCCACGGTTACATGTCATTTTGATGTGGGATGTTTTCTTTATGCACAGGCATGGTCATAATGTATATACACCTGGGAGTTCACATAACTCATTACTATCCAGTCTAGCGATCTCTAGGCCCAAAATAATGCTGGTTTCAATTATTTTAGCTTGACCTATAGTTCTCGATAGAATTTTTGTACTTCCTCCTTGAAGTTATTCATGGTGAAAAATGACACAGTGCTTCCTGGGTCTAGATACACTTCCTTTCTTGGCCTTTACCTGCCAGATACTGTCAAAAGATTGCAGTTATTTTCACTGGCCCTAGTAAGACCTTTTTTCAATACTGAGGCTTCAGTTTTTAACTTTTTTTTATTGTTTGTTCTTTTCCTGTTTCTTCTTTTCCTGAAGATCTGTGGCATTTTGACTACATGTGTTACAGCTGAGTCACTTTTCCTAGTTTTTGGTGATGTGTCCTTTACACCGACAGCCAAAACATACTCCATTTCCTTCAAAAAAAGCGATTTTCTCATTATGTGTCTTCTTTTCCATCTGTGCACACTTTTATCATTGCTTATCATTGCAAAACAAACATTTCTTCACAACAGGCAAACTTTCCTTTTTCTTAATTTCTTTATCTGCCACTGTCAGTGAGGTGGCAAATGTACTTTTTTAAAAAATGTTGGTTGAGGATACGATTTGGGCTTCTCAACTTCTTTACTCACTGTTTGAGTACTTTTGATAATTCCACACACTGGATGAGTGACAACTTTCACTTGCCCTTCAATGAACTCCACCAAATCCTTAAAAGTAGCCATTTTCATCACTTTTTTTCTGGTTTTCAACAACTTGACTTCTCCATAGTTCTCTCATCCGGTGGGTAATTTATCTACAATGATTAGCATATTTTAGATATGTCAAGCTCTCAAAGGTGGCCAGTCTCCGTCATGACGATGCAACATCCTCTTAGAAAGAAGATGTAAGCTTATAAACCCTTCATGTCATTTGGTCTTATTGACGAATATGAAAGAGCCTTCTGTACATAAGCTGTAGACATTTTATACTTGTTGCTAAAAATCCTTCTTTAGGAGCCATATGTTGGGAAATCTTTACAAGATCTTCTGGTTGTCCACTCATAAACTACTGCAAATAATATAAATGATACTCCAAACTTTGACACTTAATCTTAATACTGCATTCAAAGCTTTTCATAAATGCTTGGAATTGAAGTAGGTCATCATCAAAGACTGGAATCTTTCTCTTGGGGAGAGAAGAGAGAGTTTGTAATTTAATTAATGATGCAGCCAATTCATCTTGCCTTCTCATGCCTGAGAGTAAGTTACTTTGTTCACCCGGATTGCCGGGAGCGGATGGTATTCTGCTTTGTATGATGGCATTAAGCCACATCTCTGTCCATTGGGGTCATCACTAGGGTTTGAGATTTGGCACCACTGTGTCTTAACCTGTCTAATCTTGTGACCATAGCCCTTGCTCAGTCCCATGCCTTAACTTGTCTAATTCATGACCATACATGGCTTGTGACCATACCCTTGGAATTGGTTTCAAATATTTTCTTTTTCTGTTGTTCTTCCTCAAAACATGATGCTTTAGATAATTTACTTTGAGCACCAGGTACCTCTACTCCTTCTAGTGCCTTCAAGATGACCTGATTAATAGTTTCTGTGCACAGATGCAGCAGCTCCTTTTTCCTCCTTAACTGCTCCTCCCGCTCTTCAAAGGCACATCTTTCTAAAGCAATTGCTGCTCCATTTGCCTCTTCAGTTACCTCTTCTATTCTTTTAAGTCAAATTTATTTTGAAGGAATTCCTTTTTGCTCCAAGAACTGCCATATCAGTCTGAATCTTTATACATGTAGGTGCAGTACTTGAAACACTGGAACCAGATCTAGAACTCCTCTTATTTCTCCTTCTTCCAGGATTTGACACACTATCCTTAGGTTTTATTTCATTGTGTAAGTCAGATGTTGCCTTATTATCTGACTCTGTCTCCATTTTGAGTTGCCCGTCCTCCTCACCACCATCTTGTGGCTCAGCTTCAGCCATTTCCTTGTGGCAGATCTTAGTTTCTATTAATGTTTTTTGCAGTAATTCTATGGGATCTGTGTAGTGAACCAAGATTCACTAAAGTGTGCTGTACTGATAACTGGACCCACCTCCCGGCTCCTCCCCCTGGGGCCTGTATATAACCCAGGTTTCTGGCCTAAACCCAGAACCCCTCTGAAGCCTGTTTGTGAACACTACCTGTGTTGTAAGCTAATAAAAGCATTTGTTCTCCTTCCAGTCGAATGTGAGCTTTTATCTACACTACAATTTTATTAGCTTACAAACAAGGATGGAGGCCTTGCTCAAGCCCAGTATGCTGTTAATAGACCCCCAGTCCCCCGACATGGCTGAGGAGTTCGCATATTGGCTAGACTGCTTCAAGGCCTAACTGAACGTGACAAGGGACATCTTCCATATCGACGAGCTCTGGAGGACGGCGCTCATCTCAAGGGTAGGAACAAAGGTGTACGCAGTTGTCTGAGACTGCCTGAAGTATAAGGCCACCATCAAGGCACTGAAGGCCTGCTACATGAAGGCCCTGAATGAGGTCCTAGTGAGGCGCCAACTCCCCCTATGCCACCAATGGCCTGGAGAGTTGATTGATGACTACCTGCTGGATCTGTGGACACTGACTAAGAAGTGCAGGCATAAGGCTGATTTGGACCGCATCTGGGAAGATGAACAGATATGGGAACTATGGTCGCAGGGGTCCGCTTGAGGTAGGTGAGGCAGCGACTGCTCGAGTCGGGAAGGAAGGACATTGCTAGTCATGACGAGCTGGCCAAATCACTGGAACAGGCTAGTCTCAACAACTTTGAGCCCAGCGAACGCGCTCTCGGTTGGGCACCTCCAAGGACCAGCTGCTCCCACTATGGCTGCCACTTCCCAAGCCCTGGAGTGCTTTTCCATGCCCGCTGCATGGCCAAAGACTCAGCGTGCTCCAGCTGTGGGAAGAAGGGACATTGGGCAAGGGTCTGCCATGTGAAGGGAGGTCCGGGGAAGTCCATGTCTTGTACCGCTCCTGGATCCGATTTCTGCCCCAAGCCATCTACCCCAGACTCGCCCAAGATCACCTACTGCACAACCTGCTGCCTTTGGAAATGGCATAAAAAGGATTGGTGGCCATCTTGCAGTGGCCCAATTTTGAATTCAGCACCATCATAATCGTCAGAGGAGGAATGAGGGTGGCCATCTTGCCGCGCCACGAGGTTGGCATCACCTGCACAGGTCGACTAAGGACAAAGGGGGTCACTCATAGGAAGAACACGGCATCTCCAGTGACCTGCTTTCACTGGTCCTCGACTGGAATAGACCTCACCAGCTCAGCAACTCGATGGTGATGATGAAGGTTAATGGACATTCGTCCAAGTGTCTGATTGACACAGGCTCCATGGAAAGTTTCATTGACTCATGGACTTAAAATTGTACCCATCTTATTACTGAATTTTCTTAGTGTCCCAGTCTCATTTGGCGCTTCTACAGAAACATTGTATAGTTCATCTGTCACCTGTCTCTTGTCTTAAATTCTATCTTTTATTGACTAATGAGTCAATAGTTCTGTTTTTGTTGACTAAATGTTGTGACTATCTTCCTTTATAATCACCTGGAGAGACTGAAATGTCATTGTTTATGACTCATTCAAAAAAAGATCTGTACTGAAGTTGAGTTGAGTTTTCCCTGGTTTATTAAATCTTATATAGATTACTATATTATTACAACTTTGTTATACTGTTCTAAAACTATGATTAAATGATGCTTAAAATGATACTTAAAATGGTCAATAAAAGTTTTTGGACCATTTCAAATCCCTCCATCTTTGCAAAAAATGGAAATCAAAACTGACTGTTTATCTTAAAACATGCAAAGGGAGAGAGACCTTGGCTAAGAAGATGTTTCTATGGAGACACTCAAAGAATGTAAACAATGTCTACTGGCTGCTTGCAGAATCAGGCTGTAACTCACATTTTAACCCTTACATTGATATCTTCTGGAGGGTTTGAATTAAATGTAAATGAAGTTTGGCTAAATTGTATTCTGCTTTATTTTACAGAGGTGAAATGTGCCAGACTGGCTATGAGCATGATCAGTGAAGTACATCTGATTCAAAGGTTAGTTTTTATATTCTTGGTAAATTCAAAAATATACACTTCTCTTTTCATAATGATTCAAAAATAGAGCAAATATGACCTGCTGTTTGGTCTAGTTTGTTTAGCAAAGTATAATTTATCTGCAGTCCATTTAACGCTCTAGTCAGTAGCTTATTTTTGCAGTCTCACATCGATTACTTTCAATCTTTCTGAATCTGCTACCTTACTCCCTGCATAGAACAGTTTTTCAGAAAAATGGACTATCTTTCCTAATATCCTGGTTACTACTGTGAAACAATCAAAATCCTTCTAATGCGATGTATTCAACATGTTTCTTTCAAGAAAAGGCACCTGCATTTTTTTGTTTGGGCACTGGGAAAAGGCAATAATTTACCTATAAATAAGTTATTTACTGACTTTAGATTTGGCAAAGAGTAATTATGAAAAATAATTGTTTAATTCAAAATACGCTCAAAAATGATGCCCTACTGTGAAAAAAGGGTCAAAATCTGATATACCTCAACAGAATTTGCATTTTTAAAAATTGGCCCGAGTAACATCACCTGGAAAAGAATGTTTGAGTATTTGAAAGGATGAAAATTGAAGCAGGAAAATGAGAGGGCTATTATTGTATAAATGTCATTTGAGAAATCAATTGAATCAAGTTTCCTCTATCTGTAGGTAGTGACTTGTAAAATTTGAATTGCAGATCTAATTCTAGTTGTCTACAATTAGTAAAAAGATCTCAAGTTAATCTCATACAATGATCATGTGGCACTTGTGAGATCAGGTTTTCCTCTAATTGGCTGTCTGACCTCAAAGATTGGGAGTAGAGTCAGTTTAAGTTTCAGAATTATTATAAAAGACACAGTACAGGGTTTAATTTTACACTGATCCATACAAATTTTGCAAGTTCATACAAATAAAGGCACACCCGTGAAACCATGCACATTTTTTCCTGAAATTCCATATCTTGTTTACTGTCCCTTCTTTTGGTAACAAATCAATTTCATTAACGCAATTAATTGTTACTTGATTTATACATAAAGCAGAAAAGAACATAAATTAAATAAATTTTCTAGGGAGTGATCGGGCTAAAAGAATACTAACTGTGTCAGTTCAAACCCAAGCTTAGAATCTAAAATACTGATCTTGAGCATCACCCTAAGTTTTGATTGCCATTAGATCACATTTTTAAAAACTGAGTTCTGAACTAGTTGCATAAATTATGTCAGTATAACACCTATAGGGGATAAATGAATGCTAACAAATCATAGTAAAATTTGTCAACATATATGGTAAACCATTTGTAATGGAGGATTAAAACCATGTACCCAGATGCGTTTTGCTTATGTGGAACTGACGACACTGGGTCCACACGCAGGTCACCTTACTTTCAGAACTTGCAGATGTAATTAAACTCAGCCATGGGGACTTATCTGAAGATACACTTTGAAATGGAATTCCACTGTGAGGCCCAGGGAAAGCAGTTGTCAAATGCAACACTCTGAAATTGACGAATTGGTCACAACCTGTCTTGCTCAAGGAGTTTTAATAAGTCTTTGTATCTACGAGATAAACCAGGAAATCATAACATCCTGGTTCCATAATAATTAATCTTCTAAATTGTAGAATGTAATGTTCAGTTTTGATTTTGACTAACAAATATTAGAAGGAGTAGGCGCATGATTAATTGTTTTTGGGGTATATAAGCCTGTGGTCCTGCTGCTGAAGTTTAGACTCTCCGAGGGGTGGGAACACCCCTTGTCAAGAAGGAAGAACAGCCAGAGTCCGTGCAACGTCCCGGTCGGGGGAGGTGGAGAAGCTGCTACCAGCGCCCTGACAACCTACTACAAGTGTGCAGTCGTTGCCTCGCTTCGGCAGTTGGGACCAGTCCAAGCGTTGATAAGTATAGTTGGGAAGGGCTTGCATATTGTAGAGTGAAATCAGCTTTTGAATTAGTAATAAACATTTGTATAAACTGAACTGCTCTCGGTGTGTGTGTCTATTTTCTTTCGGTAGCTCAAACACTGTGACCAATCTAAAATGAACAAAATGAGAGGTATAAGTTTACCCAAGACACCATTGTATGTATATATTTATCCATTTGGGCACACCCATTTGCTGACTCCCACAGACTCCTGAATAAAGGTGACTGTTCCACAGCCCCCTCCCCAATTTAGGACAGTTAAGGAGCATGGATGTGTCTTCATTCTATAGCGAATAAAAGTCTATCAGTTTGTTCAACTTCAGTCTTTTGGAGTCATTGATGGTGCATCAATATATTGACAATAAATAAAAAATATATTGTTTCAAAGAGATATCTTTTTTAAGTTTTCAAAATTAATGACATCAAAAAGTAATAATTGTTTAAATTACTTTTTTTTAACTTAAGAATATCAGTTATTTATTTACTCAAATCTGTCTGGTTTCTAGACTTTTTTATCTTACCATTTGGAGCTGATGAAAATTATTAATTTTGTGCAATATTTTCTTGCACTGTCAAAATATTTTCAAGATGTCAAACAGCAAAAAGAAATGGGAACAACAATTCATGCAATCTGGACGTGTGAGAAAGTGAAAAAATTTTGGGAAGATCTAAACCAGATATTAAATAAAATTACAGAAAGCAATATACCAAAAAACCCAGAGATCTTCCTCCTATGTAACATAAAAAACAAAGAATTTGGACTTGATTTGGATGGTGCACAAAAAAGATTTGTTAGGATAGCAAAAAAATGTATTATGTCAACCTGGAAATTAGAAGATAACTTGAGAATACAACAATGGTATATAGAAATGAATAAATGTATTCCATTAGAAAAAATAACATATAATTTAAGAAATAATATTGCAATATTTGAACAAATATGGGAGCCATACATGAAACACAATAGAGAAAACCTACCGGGGACATCTGCCACCTAAAATGACAGAAGGAGAAGGGAATGAAAAGAATTGACTCAGTGGAAATTCTTGTTTGTTTTTATTGAGTGACAACATTGTTTGACTGGTTTAATGTATCTTAGATTCTGTATTTTAAATGAATGGGAGGGGAGGTAGGGAGGGTGGGATGGGAAGAGGGAGGGGGGGAGAAAACGACACTGTATATATTTGAAAAGGAAAATGTATGTATCTTGATCAATGTGGTTTATGGTGTGAAAAATAAAAAAAAATTTAAATTAAAAAATAGATGTCAAACAGCTAATGATTAGCAAAGTATTTTCCCTTCTCATGTGGAACCATAGTATGTTGTAGTACAGAAAGCAGTCATTTGACCCAGTGAATGCACGGGCCTCCAATGAAGTCTGTGATCTCCATGTTCTCTCCATTACCATCTCCCAGATTGCTTTATCTGATTGCCTCCCTTAGGATCCCAATAGGATGCAATATATGCTCTGTTAGTAAGGGATATATGTTAGTAAGGGATTACATAAGATGGTATTTGAGTAGGAAAAAAAAAGTTGAGAACTACTGCCCTAAACTTAAACCCTGAATCTTCAAGGTTAACTTCATTGCTACTGATCTTCCTCAGTGACCTAATTCCAAATACCCAACCACAGACTCTAGCCATTGACCATCTTTTCCACCTGATATCATGGACTAATCCTTCATCTCTATTGATGTATTGTCCAAACAAAAAGAGGAATATCCTTTTTTTAGTACCAGAGACCATTGAAGCCCATCTGATATGCTTATTTATAAATTACAACCCAACCTTTCCTCTCAGAATTCCACTAACTTGTTAGGCTTGACTTGCCATCTAAGATGTAATTAGAATCTCTTTAATCCATTCATTACCTGCTTCTGGTCACCTAAACCCATTGAGCAGATGGCAGAGTTTGATGTACTGTTTTTAAAGAGAATTTCATTACACAGAATGTACAGCTTAGAAATAGGCCATTTGACTAACTACTTGTGTTGGCTTCACATTCCACAAGTTTCATCTTATCATTTCAGCATGTCTTTCTCTCCACTTTTCATTCCTGGACCTATTTACATCCCTTATGGTTCTTATAGAAGTTAGTGAGATTCTGACTTTACTGTGAGCAAAACAATTTCTCCTATTCCCTATTGGATTTTTTTAATAATCATCTTACACTTACAAGTTTTAATGAATTTATAAAATCACTTATTATCTACAGATTAAAGTTCAACATTTTCCTTGATAATATAAACTCTTAGTTCTGGTTCCATTCTTCTAAACCAGTTTCTTCCAGTCCTTAATATACTTTTGGAATAACAACATCAAACAACTTTTCTGAACAAAGTCCTTAACCATGCTTAAATGTATTTTGTATGCCTTCAGTTCTCTTTCTCCTCTTGGTATTCTTTTCCACATGAATCCTAATTTCTGTCCATTCCCTTGCATATACAAAAGCTGTTTAACTTTTTCATTATATTCCTTATCACATTATCTATGAAACAGGAGTGTCCCTGGCAAGGAAGCCCTCAATTATTGAACGGTTGTAAATCTGGACTTACTAAATTACTTGTTTTGGTGTGGTGGAACACTGCATTGCAGTCATTGTACTGGTTGGCCCACCTCTAATACTCCTCCCCTTCCAGGATCCCTAATAAAGACGGTATCATCCAATCTTCTCCCTCAGTACTGCCTTGGAATCGGGCCAACAGCATGTAAGATATGACCATGATTAAAGCCTGTTGGGTCTAATTGATAGCGCTACATTTGGTAATTACTAGCTTGATAAGGTGGTTTCGATACAGATTTTTTTTTCTTCCCTGAGTTAACCACCATTGCCACGAATGTTTAATCATAGGTATATCTAGGGTATGGCAGCCAGGTCACATGCCCTGGGCACCACTTGAAGGGGGGGGGTCACCATTGTCCTTGCCTTGCCTGTCCCCGAGTAAGACTGACATCTGATTTTGTGTGTGTGTGTGTGTGTGTGTGTGTGTGTGTGTGTGTGTGTGTGCGCATGCGCTTGTGTTTTTTTGCTGGCTGATTGCAGTTCTTTGCCCTTTGTGGGCTTTTGCACCAGCCGGTTGCCTCTGAGCATGGATGTGTGGCAGAGAGACTGGGGCTCCGAGGTGTGCAGCTTGGCAGCGGGAGGTAAGCTTCCTCCTGGGTGCTGAGAGGAGGGGGTGTGGTGGTGCTCGAACTCTGCTCATGTTGCCACCTTGGCTGGACATTGCTCAGTGGGGCAACCATTCAAGTTCAGAAGGAGGTTCTCCACTGGGTCAGATGATGGTTCCAGCAATGTTTCTGTCAAGGCAGGGTGGTCAAGTCATATCCCGCTGGCATCCCTAGGACCTGTCCCCGTCTGCAGGGTATCCGAGTCAATAATAGGGTTGTTTTTTTTTAAGGAATGGCCAGAGTTCCACCCATCAAGGTGTGGGATTCACTGTTGGAAAGTCAGATGTTTATTCCAGGAAGCTGTTCCTTGTCACAATTTCCTTCAGGTCACTGCTCTATGGGTCACTGGAGCAGGGACATGGTTCCAAAACAAAATGCTTTCCCGAGACTTAGTGGTGGGAGTGAGGGAGAGCATTTATCATGGGAATGATCTCTGTATATGGGGGTGGGTGGGGAAATGAATCTGTGGGAGGTCAGTTAATTTGCATAGATTCAGGGTTCTGGCACAATTCATCTAGGTACTCTGCTATTTGTAATGCATGCATACAGACAGCCGTTGATTGGGCAGGAACTGAGAGATGATAATGGTCTCTGTTGCTATTTCAGTGTCAGTTCTGCATCTGGGTCAAATTCAGAAATGATTTTTGGTACCTAGTTCATGCATGGCCAGCAAGACTGACCACACTCTTTGGTGAGCAGGTTGGTTACTGTATCCTCTCAGCCCGAATGCTTCTCTGTGTGTTCGTGTGAGGAGTGTGAAAGCTATCCATTGGGGGTGTCCATTGGGGGTGTGAGTGTATGTGCACAGTCTACCTACCCTGCTCAAAGTTTGGCATCCCTTGGAACAATATGTTGGTAAGCTATGCTTATGGCAGAGGTTCTCAACCTCTTTTTCACCCACATGCCAGACCATCTGTAACAAACCCAGAGCAGGAGGAGGGGGTTGAGCTTGAGACTCTTCCAAAACCACCAACAGGAATTTTGTTTTGTGTGATCAGAAAGAAGGCGATAGGATGTAGCGAATCCCATGGAGACGGTGGTCTGTCAGCATTTTGGGTCGAGGCTCTTTATCAAGAATTTTGTTTCAATTTGGTGGGGAATTTTTTGTAGCAAATTTTGCTAAATTTTTTGTTGTAAAATGTACACCGTTGTTTTACCATTACATGACAGCAATTTTGTTTTTGCTGCTTCACCAAAAACCACCTATAACAGACCCACAGAGAAGCAGGTAGTATGGAGAACAGCAATTGAGAGCTGCTGGTTTATTGCATTTTCTCATCTATGATTGGTGAGAACGAACATTCATTTAAAAATGGTTGTTTCAAGGCACAGGGTTTGAGAATACTGTTCTCAAATAATATACCTGCTGATATCCCAGTGAAGTCCTGTGTTCTTCATGGTATCTCTTCTGAATAAATCAGAGCAGAATAGTCCTGCCTAATTGAAACATAAAAGATCCCAAGAGTAGAAGAATTTGCCTTAGTGATCTAATATCACAGAATTCAAACTGGACCTTTCTAACTACTCATCACTGTGTTGTAGTTGCTTCTGTTGTTTGCTGTGATGGACGCTGGGAGGGGGATGAGAGAGTCGGTGATTGCCGACCAGCGTTTATACACATACGCTTGACGCATGGTGTGTCTCTCCCTCCCCCGAGATGGGATCGGTGGAATGAAAGAACAAGGAGCATATCACGGAGAGAGGAGGCAGTGAGGACAGGTAAGGGAAGGTGAAGTGGATGGCATCGTGGTGGCGAGGGATAATGGTTAGGTGAAGGGTTGTAGTAAGCAAGTTTTAACAGGGGGGAGCATAATTTCAGTGCTTGCCATAGGTGCTATTTTCCCTAGATATGCCACTGTGTTTAATACTCATTATCTGAATATTCTCAGGATATTTACACACTGCATCAACCTATATTTAAATTTAGCAATCATAAATAAGATAAAAGTAATATTTCTTTCTTTTTCAATATTTTTATTAACATTGAAATTCCACATCAAAAAATACAGAATATATAAAGATATATATTAAAAGTCAAAACGATACATTACACTTAAATCATATTATATAATCGAAGGAACCCCACATTCTCAATCAAACAAATTAGATTGTCATAATATTTTATTTTTAAAAATAAGAAGATTTAATCCCATACCAAAAAAAGAAGCTGTTTGGCAAAAAAAAAGGAAGACAGAATTTTTATCAGAATAAGAAATTACCTTATTACTCAACACTTCTACCTTCATATCAAATCAGAGATTATGAATATAATTCAAGAAGGGTCCCCAGATTGCTTGAAAGTTTGGATTCAAATCAGAAATTGAGCATTTAATCTTCTCTAGATTTAAACATGACATAACATCATGTAGCCATTGAGCATGAGTAGGCTGTGCAATGTCCCTCCATCTGAGCAACACCGCCTACCTAGCCATAAGATAAATAAAAGCTCATGAATGCAAATCAGATGCTGTTAAAGTTATGCCATACTCTCCAGCAATACCAAATAAGGCAGTTAAGGGATTAGGTTTAAAATTAACTTTAAAAAGTACAGAGAAAGTTTGAAATACTTCATTCCAGTATTTCTCAAGTCTCTGATATGTCCAAAATATATGAATTAATGAAGCATCTCCATTGTTGCATTTATTACAACGAGGAGATAAATCCACATAAAAATTAGATAGTTTGACTTTGGGCAAAAGGGGATAGATTATAGTAACTTAATACATTGAATAAAGCCAGCCCCAAAATAGAATTTTCTAAAGTCTTAAAGAAATAATCCCATTCTTCCCAATCATAAGCCTTCTCTGCAACCAGAAATATAACACATTCAAAAACCTCCTTAGAAGTAAAGTATATAATATTTGGTAATTGGCGCATATTGAAATGAGAGTACTGATTTTTAATAAATCTAGTTTGATCATCAGATATAATAAGTGGTCAAATATTTTCAAGTCTACAAAAATAATATTTCTAAAGAATACTTTTGGTCCTTAAAGACTTCTCATTGCCCTGTATGCTAGAATAGTTCTTTCAGATAGTTTGAATACATTGAGAGGATCAATTAACATTCTGCTTGATGATCAGTGGGTATTTGCTGACAAAATAGTGGATAGCTTCCCTCAGGGTACATTTCATGAGTGTGAATATAAATGATCTTGAAATTGGGTGATAATTAAAAGTGCTTGAACTTTCCCCATTTTCTGCATCACATAATATTGGCACAGATTTTGATATCAGTGTTTGCTGTTCAAATCTATTTTCTCAGTTATTTCCCTGCAACCAATTCTCTCTGATATCTCCATTAATTTCCTCCTGATTTTTGAACCAGCATCTACACCAAAGGTAATCTACAGTACCAAATTAACATATAGCACACCTCTTGGATCCCGAGCAGCCAGGGGGAACTCACATGTGCAAACTGAAAAGAAACAGCAGTCAAGGTCAAGCTCGAATCTGGGTTTCCTCAGCTGTGCAGCAGACGCACTAACTGTTGCTTCACTCTGCCTCCCCACAACCCATAAAGCAGACTGGAAGACTACAATGCCATGTGCTGCTCACTGCCAAGACCTTGCCAAATGAAGGCAGCAATCATTGCCCAAGGAAGAGGAAATGAAAACCCAAGACATCTGAGTCGTGAGACAAAGCCTAGAGAGTACTGGAAACAAGAGAAGCAGGAAGAAGAAACTCATTGGAACGTGACCCTATGAACAGCATTCTCACCTCCTAGCATAGTCGAGTGGCCCAGGGTTGAGTCTAAGAGCTCTTAAGGACTCCACTATGGAGAGTGGGTTTTCCCACATATCTACACAAGCTACAAACAGGATATGAACCAATGGCATTATGGAAACAAATATCCTAGCATGTATAGAAGATTGGCTGACTGGGAGAAGTAAGAATAAAGAGGCCTTCTCTGGATGCTACTTTTTGAGTGGTGTTTCACAGTGTTCAGTGTTCGGTCCGCTACTTCACGCAATACTGTATATGTAAATGATTTGGATGATGGAATTGGTGGCTTTGTAACGGATGGATTGTAGGGAAGTTTACTAGGAGGTTAAAAAAAAAATAAACCATTTTCTAAATGTGGAGATAATTCAGAAAGCAGAGATCCAAAGGGACTTGGGAGTCCCAGAACAGCATTAAATTTCAAGAAGACTAGAATATAAAAGTAAACATATAAATAAGATGAGACTTTATAAAGCATTGGTCAGATCAGAATTTGAGTATTGTGAACAGTTTTTGTTCCCATATTTAAGGAACGATATGCTGGCATTGGAGAGGGTCCAAGGTTACATGAATAATCCTGGGGATAAAAGAGTTAACATATGAGAAACATTTGATGGCACTGGGCCTGTATTCATTGGAATTTAGAAGGATGACAACCTCATTGAAACTTAGAGAATAGTGAAAAGGCTGGATAGAGTGGATGTGGAGAAGATTTTTCCAGGACTAGAAGATGAGGAGAACAGAGATGAGGAGAAGTGTCTTCAGCCAGAGGATGTTGAATCTGTGGTATTTATTGTCACAAATGGTTGATAGATTTTCGATTTGTGAGAATCAAAGGTTATTGGGAAGAGGCAGGACAGGAAAAATACATCAGCTGTGATTCAAATGGCTGAGCAAACTCCATGGGCTGAAAGGCTTAGTTTTGCTCCTGTGTCTTCTGGTCTTGATATAACAGCGCAGGAAGCTACAGACTGATCATTCAAAAGGATGAAGGATTAAACAGGTGGAGCAACTGAAAATTTAAGATTGGCCCTGCTGACTGATAAGTTAAATATGATGGATCAACTCTGATCCATCAAATTACTATTTCCCAAGTATTTTGATATCAAATACTTTATTACTTTTCTCTCTTGGATGCTGCTTTACTTGGTTTCATTATTTTATATTTTTGATTTTAATTCCAAAATCTATATATTTTTGTTTTGCTCCAATTAAGTGCCACTTCAATGGCTGACACAACCAAAATCAAGTCAAATGTATTGTCATCTGATCTCCAGTCCTCGGTGCAAAACGTGCAAACACACAACCAGACATAAAAGCACATATAGACAAACAATACATACCAGAACAAGTATTTCATCGATACAAATAAATAATTAAATAGATTCATATTGCTTGGTACATATAAGAGTCCCGGATGGATAGTGTGAGCAGTTCCTTTGGTTGCTCAGCATTATCACTGCCTGTAGGAAGAAGCTGTTCCTCATCCATGATGGTGCCAGGCTGATGGGAACAGCTGACAGTTACTCTGTACAGGGTAGAAGGGGTGCTTATTGATTTTGCTTGCCCTCTTCACCAACGATCCCGGTAGATCACGTCGATGGTGGGAGGGGGAGGGGGAGGGAGACTCCAGTGATCCTCGCTGCCACTGTTATAGTCCTCTGATCCATTTCTCCGCAGCAACCATACCACACTGTGATGCAGCCGGCCAGGACACTCCCGATAAACCAGCATCATTCATTGCATTTTCATTTTAATAGCCTCACCAATGGAGGCTATGCTTTCAATTGCCTAAACAGCCTCAGTCCCTTCCTTAATCTATCTAAACACTGTTCCCCCTTAAAAACCAACCCTTTGTCCAAGCTTTGTCATCTGCCCTCTCATACGGCTCAGGGTCAAATGGTGATAATCTCTCCTGTGAAGTGATTTGTGATAGGGAATATCCGCTGCAGAATTGCAGATTGTTGCTGTAATTTGCTTCTGCATGAAAATAAATGTGGAAAAATGTGCAGGACTATCATTTACTAAATTGATTTTATGGACAGAAAAGGATACAGAATGGAACTTTTACAAATAACAACAGTCTGTATGCTGCCTGAAAATTTTTGTTATTATCTTTGTAATATTCCTGTCCTGGAAACATGAAACCCTGCTCTCACTTTAAGAAGCACAAAGCACACTCTTTGCCTGATTTAGCTCTATTGGCACTGTTTATCTGGATACATTTTAAAAAATAAAACTCTCTATTTTTGAAGACATTAGGACTGTTCTTTAAAAAAAAAACAAAATTACAAAATCATCCTGCACTGAATTGACTTTTATGGTCTTTGCGATCAGATTGGATTACCTTGAAAGCCAGTAGAAAAATTGTTTTCCCATCGACTGTGAGCCTCATAACAATGCGTTCCATGCAAAAGGCAGGCTGCTCTGAATGGAAAAATATTTTCCCAGAAGACACTGAGGAGCCTGTCAGCACAAGGTTTTACTACATCACCTGAATCTGAAAGCTTGAATACATATGTGGAGACTTACCTCCTTCCTATACATTTCCAGCACTGAGACCTGCTTGGAATATGGCTGGAAGAGCCTACTCTGCACTTGATGGCCTATTCAATGCAAGCTAATACAATAGATAAACACTTACAAACGAGATTATATAGTCTCTCTGGAGCCTTTGACTGCTGAAGCTGCTGTGCAAAACAAAACCGGAGAGCTTGGCTGATTCAATTTATGTTCATTTCTGTACAGGTCTCATGCGTCATGGTTTTACCAAGAGCTGAAGAGGCTTCAGGGACATCTTCACTATCAGGTAAAGAAGCTTTGCATTTGTTTTGAATCAGGTTATTTGTCAGAACTTATCGGGTAATTTAGAGTGTTTTAATGTCCTGCATTTAGCAACAATGCTCTTCTTGTCACTCAATTTGGTGTAATGACACAATTTCTTCTTACAAATGATAAACTTTTGGGTCTTAGATTTTACATTGCTAGTGAACAAGCTGGTTAAATACTCAGTATTGATAAATGACCTGATTCTTTTAAAAGCTGCTTATAAAATTCAGAGAAAAATATTGTTTAATTTCCACTGTTTCTATGCTAGGGTATATGTATGCTAATTTCTAACACAAGGCAGTCATTCATGACACTTAAAAGGGCACTGTTTTAATAAAGTATTTAGTAATTATTTTATTATTTCTTGCTAATGTGAGCATATAAAGACAATATATAATAAATGCACCATTTTATTAATTGAGAATTCTGCTACAGGGGGATGAATCATGAATAGCTTTACTTCATTGAAAAATGGGAAGGTTTATTTTACAAACATGACTCTGTTCATTTATTGTGTACAGAGGCATAAAAGCTACATTATGGTGACAGTTGAATTAAAAAAGGGAAAACAGGGCAGTTTTAAAACTTTAATTTTTATTTAAAGTTTGTATCAGAGGAGGTAATAAGAGAGGATCTTTTTGGTGAACCTTTCTTGATAACAGCAATCATTCTATCATACCTGATTAATTTGTGATTATGGTGTAAAGTGTTAGTCTTATCACCTTCGCCTCAGTCAAAGATTATCGGTTTAAGCTGGACTCCAAAGCATTCAATTTGACATTTTAGTGCATATTTCAGAAACAGAAGTGAACAAGAGGAAGTGTTGTCTGCTCAGATATGGTGTTAACCTAGGAACCCATATCCATTTCCAGGTGGAAATTAAAGATCCTTGACCACTATTCATAGAAGACCATCAAGCTTTCCGGTCTTGTATTTTCCTTCAAGTGACACAAGAAACAGATTGCATTGGAATTTATTTTATCGCAATTTTCTATGTGCAAATGAGCAGTGCACATATTTACATCACCATGATGTACCTGTGGCTATCAGATCATTGGAAGGATGCTGAAATCGCTATATAAATAAAAGTTTTCTTGTTGTTCTTGTTCCATATTATGCCCAAATTCTGCAAAGAAAATCTAATGACACAATCCAAAAATGGTTGTACTTCCCCTTTCTGGATAGCGGGACAGTTGGCATCTGTCTCAGTGGTGCGAGCCTACAAAATAGTTTGTTGGTTAAAAATTCTTCAAGTTTCAAGACAAAATTCAACATTGTGGGGTGAACATTAATTTCTACATTTGTCTTTTTACCCTAAAGGAACCAACTCATTAATGCAATTTATGTTCTGATTTTTTTTTAAGTTACTCTCTTTCACGGAAGGACTTGATAGAAAATAACAATAATCTTAAAGTGTCCTCAGTTAAATCTTCTGTATATACCTTTCATTATTGGACTGACATTATAAAAAGGCTCAGAAACTCTCTGACTTATTGTCATCTAGCTGAAATCAAAGGCTTTGTTTGTTATGTGGCTCACTCTGATCATTAGTTGGATTACTTTCCTGCAAATATTTGATTCAAACTATGTTCAGGCATAAATTGATCAATGAGATTTAAGAATTGGAAAAGAAAAAAAAGAGAAATGATGGAAGAGGGCGGTAGATTATTTAAAATCAAATACTGAAAGGGAAGTAAACAGAGGGACTGACAGATTGGGTTAAGAGAGTTAATAGACAGAAAGGAAAGAGAGAGAAAAAATAAAATTCCACACTCTAAAAGGCTTTAACATACATTAATTGCATGTTGGAATGAGATTAAAAATTGTAAATTTGGTTTCCAGGCTAAGGGGATGCACATGCATAGGAAGACAAATTCCTTAACTGAAAAAGTTCTAACCCAAAAGCCACAGAAAGGGACTGCAGATTGTGGTGTGCTGTTAGACAGAATCAGACATACACAAGGATAAAGACTGTACAACAGGCTTTAATCCACAAAGACTTCCACTGAGCCAGGCTGGCTGTGGCTGCAACAACTCTTGAGTGAGGCCTCGGGAGGCCGGCGCAGGCTTATATCCCAGAGGGTGATTGACACCCGATCGGGTGGGGCTTGATCCCTTCAGGCCGACTGATTGACAGCCGGCCAGATGTTGTCCTGTCCCCTTACACTCCTGCAGGTAGAGAGGTTTCCCCCTGCAGTAGGCCGGTGGAGTACCACCACACAGATACTGAAATCTGGAGCAAAAGTATTTGGGGGAATGCAGAAGGTCAAGAAGCATCTGCGGAGGGAAAGGGGAAATCGATGATTCTCATCTTGACTCAAAACATCAAATCTCTTTGCCTTAGTCGATGCTGCTTGACCTGTTGAATTCTTCCAGTGGTTTGATTTTAGTTTTAGTTCATTGCAGTACAACCTCTCTGTAATGCATTCATGTGAAAAATCATCACATAGTTAAAAATAAAAGTGAGCTTAAGGGCAAAATGCTGTTTGTCTGAACCAGAATGCGAAGAGGCATAAATTGACCAGTCAGTCCTGGAAATTGGTAAAGCTCTCAGCTCTTGTTGGTCTGATGATCATTAATAATAGCACACATTATGAACTTAATGGTATTTTCCCAGCAACCAGTAGATCAAAAAGACAAAGTTTCAAAATTAATACTTTTTTTGAAGATTTTATTTATTAATCATGATGTCATACAGTAAAAAATACAAATAAGAAAAACATAATACATACATGATATTTTTATAAATGATACCTCTTACAACCCTCCACCCCTACCCTAACCCACCCATCCCTCCCCACCCCCCTCTAAACTACCCCAAAAGAAAAAATGAAAGAAAAGAAAAGGAAAGAAAAAAAAGGAGATCACATAACATAAAATTCTTCAGTAATTTGCCATGGTTCGGAGCAACACCATCAATGCATGGGAAAAAGATTAATAGTTCAACCCCATATATTCGAAATATGGGCTCCAAATTTTAACAAAAATGAATAATTATTACATAAATTATATGTTATCTTTTCCAACGGAATACAAGATCTTATTTCCAAATGCCATCACTGAATACTCAAATTTGGCTAATTTTTCCAAGTAATTGCCAAACATTTTCTAGCCACAATTAAAGCCAATCTCAAAAAAGCAATTTGAAATTTATTTAGTTTTAACTCCAAGCTCAATTTCTTAATATAACCCAATAAGAATACCAAAGGATCAAATGGAATTTTCAATTTAAAAATAGCTTCTAAGACTTCCTTAAATCTAGCCCAAAAAGGTTTCACCATCTCACATAACCAAGTAGAATGTAAAAAAGAACCAACTTCCTTATGACCTCTGAAATATAAATCAGAAGAAATAAACTTGTATTTCCTTAATTTCTCCGGGGTTAAATATAACTGATGAAAAAAATTATAATGAACCAATCTGTACCGTATATTTACAATTTTAGTCATACTATCTTCACATAGATTCATCCAATCATCCTGAGAGATAGATATGGACAAATGTTTTTCACATTTTAATTTAGATTTATAAACATGCGGCTTAAGCATTTTGTTCTGTAATAAAGCATACATCTCAGATATAAATCCTTTCTTACCAGTAAAATTTCAAATTTAGACTGCCTGCGTAGCTGTAACGTACGCCCAAAATTATCCAACAATAGGGTTTTATCTTGATAATAAGAAAAAAAGAGTATTCAAAGATATTCCATATTTCTCTGTCATTCTTTGGAATGAAATAAAGTATCCTGCTTCATAACAATCTTCTACTAATTTAATACCTTTCTGATTACACAACTTCAAAAGTTGATTACTAAGCGTAAAAGGAGAAAAGCTTATTTTGAAACAAAGGAGTTTTAGCCAAAATTTTACCTTGAGTATTATAGTTTCATTTTTTTATTCCATAATTCCATTAAATGTTTCAACACAGGCAAATTATAATTACTTAATAAATATTTCCTTTATTATTGGGAGTTATTTGAGTTCCTGGGGATTTTTTGGTCCATAAATTATTTTTATGTTTACTTCTGGATGGTGGGAAATGCTGGCACATCTTTGTGTTATTGCTCATAGCTAACTCCTTTGAGAAGATGAACAAGTGCAATTCATGTTCTGAAGTCCAAATAAAATGGGGCTGGATTGTGAGAATTTGATCATTTTTGTGGTCAGTACTAAAATATCATCAGATCAGTAAAACTGTTTGGTTGTCAGCTTTGCTTGTTGTTCTGCAAGACGACATATGTCTTAGATTCCACAGAATCACATTTCCTAATGGCCAGACATATAATAATGCAGCACCAATGTAAAGAGGCAGCCTGCGCAGCAGACACCAGATTACTTTCACTGAGGGAAACATTTAATTCAGACCAAAGGCTAAATTTGTACCATACTTGCAAGAGATTAACCTGAAGCAGTAGTTTAACAATCTATAACTACACCTGTATTTTTAACACTATATCAACTTAATGAGGTAATTATACCAATCACTGAGTTGTGTACTTCCTCACAAACAAGGTGTGCACCTCTGTTATGACATTATTAGTGCAAAAAACCAGCAAGAGTCAGCTTCACAAAAGGATCAATGAAGTATCCTTTATTAGGTTATTTAAAAGTTTTTAAAATGAAAACATTAACAATAAAATATTTACAAGCCCTTAAGGGACATATTTTGGAAGAAATTTGTTTAATATGTGTGCATTAAAATTTGTCCTCAGGAATTCATAAGTATTCTAATAAGGTAAATAAATGATAATGCAGATTGGAAACTTCAAAGGTTTCTACCTTGGCTATGTTCACATGACTGTGACGTCACCCTCACATTCCCAAACGCACCAATTTGCTGACTATTGATGTCAGCAATTGTGACAGTTGCCTGTTTGATAATGGCTTACTGGGTAGCATGATTTAACATATATCTGTGGTAAACCATTCTATATATGTTTGACTCTGTTAGGACATGCCCCTTGCTGACTATGTCTGAGGCTTCTCCCACTAACCCTTGAATAAAGGTGGCTGTGCCACAGCACCCTCCTCAGTCCAGGACAGTCGACCAGCATGGACGGACCTCCATTCTGTTGTGAATAAAGTTTTTCTACAACTTCTAGTCTTTGAAGTTATTGACAGTGCATCAATTTTATTCACAACAAAATTTTGATAATGAAGCAGATTCTTAAGTCAGAAAAGCTGGACCTCGACTCACAATCTCCTGATGCATCCAACAGCTTCGAACTCTGGATGCATTGCATCAAAGTGTTACTAAGGCCTCCTCTACTATCGATCGATCAGAGGACAACAGGCTGCAAATACTGTATTCCCAGGTCGGGCCCCTGTTATACTTGATCAGGGACACTGAGTCGTACCCAGAGGCATTGGACATACTGAAAAGCTAGTACCGGAGGAAGGTAAATGAGGTCTACCCGAAAACAGCGACCTGAGGAATCGAGCGCTGAGTACCTTTGGGTCCTGTGAGCTCTTGGACGGGCCCGCAACTGCAAGGTCATAACAGCCACGGTGAACACGGAGAATTTGATCAGAGACACCTATGCTGCAGGCATACATTTGACTGTGATTGTTGGAGAGGATGAGCTCAACTTACAAAATACAGCTGAGTTAGCTGATATGCTAGAGGTTGCCCTCCAAAACATGGATGCATACTCAGATGACAATGTGGCTACCATGGGCACCGCCATCTTGGGAAGTGGGAGGGCTGCAAGCCTGCAGAGCGCTGCCACATCCTGCCAGTGACCCAACCACGGCCGTAGTACTCCGCGAGCACCCGAAGTGCTACTTCTGCGGCCTGCACAAAAACATTAGAGGAAACGCTGCCTGGTGAAAGATGTGGTTTGTGCTAACTGTGGGAAAAAAGGACATTGCACAAAGGTGTGTAAATCCATGTCGCCCTCCAAACACAACAGCACTGCATGTGGGCCATGCGGGCTGCCATCTTAGATGCCACCATTTTCTCAACCCAGCAGTGTCATGTGTGGGCCATGGGGGCCACCATCTTGGAAGTGAATGCCAGAACACTCCACCGAACATACGGAGCCCAGCAGTGACTCAACACTGACCTCCATCACAGTAGATCAAGGGAGCCCTCTCCAACTCTTCAGATCCATGTTGGACATTGGGGTAAATGATGATGTGACAAAATGACTGTTTGACAGTGAGACCGCAGAGAACTTCATCCACCCCAACACGGTGCAGCGTTGCTCCCTCACGGTAAGGCCAGTAAACCACAAAGTATCTTTGGCCTTGAAATCCCAAATGGAAGATGTCTGTGACTACTGCGTAATGACCCTGACTGTATGGGGCACAGACTATAATTACTTTAAACACCTTTGATGCTGCAGCTTTGCACTGCTGTGCTGCTGGGGCTGGACTTTCAATGCCACCTTAAGAGTGTCACAATGAAGTACAATGGGCCCCATCCCCACTCACTGTCTGTAGCCAGCAGTTTTTAAACCACCCACTGTGCTTTACCTGCAGAAGCCCCCTGGCCTTTCCTCCCATTGTTTCAGCTAGCAACCCGCAGATTGCCCACCACGCACGACCTGCAGCCTTTTAACCCTTAAGATCACCCCTCCATGCCTCTTCGCTAATCTCACTCCTGACTGTAAACCCATTTCCACTAAAAGTAGGAGATGCAGTGCCAGGAACAGGGCCTTTATTAAGTTGGAGATACAGTGGCTACTGAATGAGGGGCTCATTAAAGCCAGCACCATCCCCCGGAGAGCCCAAGTGGTGATAGTAAAGAATAGGCAAAACACAGAATGATCAATGACAATTAATAGATATTCGCAATTGGATGTGTACCCTCCTCCCCGCATATGAACATCGTAAATCAAATCACTCAATATCGAGTATTCTCCACCATTGATTTAAAGTTGACATGCCACCAGTTCCAAATCAACCCGGAGGTCTACCAATACACTGCCTTTGAGGTAGATGGCTGCCTCTACCATTTCCTGAGGGTTCCCTTTGGCATCACCAATGGGGTCTCAGTCTTCATGTGGGAGGTGGACCACATGGTAGACCAGTACAAGCTGCAAGCCACATTCCCATAACTGGACAACAACACCATTTGCGGCCGAGAAATGCAGGATCATGATGCCAACCTTCAAAATTTCTCCAGGCTGGCAAACTCTTTAACATTACATAAAATAAGGATAAGTGTGTGTTTCGAAAAACTTGCCTTGCTATCCTTGGCTGCATTGTAAAGGACAATATAATTGGCCACAATCCCAACTGCATGCACTCTCTTTTGGAATTCCCCCTTCCCCACAGCCTCAAGGCTCTGAAAAGGTACCTGGGGTTCTTCTCCTACTATGCCCAGTAGGTCCCCAATTATATGGACAAGGCCTACACCTTCATCAAATCCACCTCTTTTCCCCTGATGTCAGAGGCCCATTTGGCATTCAGCCGCATCAAGGCAGACATTGCCAAAGCTGTGATCCATGCGGTGGACGAATCAACCCAATTCTAGGTGGAGACCGATGTGTCTGACTTCGCCCTGGTCACTACACTTAACCAGGTTGGCAGACCTATAGCCTTTTTTTCCCCGCACCCTCCAAGTCCCTGAAATTCAATACTCCTCTGTTGAGAAGGAGGCCAAAGCCATTGTACAGCACTGGAGACACTAGTTAGCCGGCAAATGATTCATCTTGCTTACCGACCAATGGGAAGTTGCTTTCATGTTCAACAATCAGTAGTGAGGTAAAATCAAAAATGACAAGATATTGAGATGGAGAATTGAACTTTCCACCTACAATTATGATATCTTGTATCGGCCCAGGAAATGCAATGATCCTTCAGATTCCCTATCCCGCAGAACATATGCCAGCACACAAATTGACTGGTTACGAGCCTTCCACAACAACCTTTGCCACCTGGGGTCACCAGATTCTTCCACTTTATCAAAGTCTGCATCCTACCTTACACCATTGAGAAGATCAGGACCATGACTAGAAATTGCCAGGTCTGTGCAGAGTGCAAACTGCACTTCTATTGACCAGACAGAGCACACCTGATAAGGGCTACCTGCCCTTTACATACCTGAGCATTGATTTCAAGGGGCTCCTCCCCTCCTCTGACCACAACGTGTACTTCCTGAACATCATTGATGAGTATTCATGTTTCCTGTTTGCCATACCCTGTCCAGACATGACCTCTACCAGTTAGCATGACCCTGCGCAATCTCTTCGTTCTGTTCAGGTACATCTGCCATATTTATAGCAACCGGGTGTCCTCTTTTATGATGATGACCTGTGTCAGTACTGGCTGGCCAGAGGCATTGCTATGAGCAGGACCACCAGTTACAACCCCTGAGGGAACAGGCAGGTGGAAAGGGAAAATGCTATCGTCTGGAAGCCCACCCTCCTAGCTCTGTACTCTAGAGGCCTTCTAGTCTCCTGTTGGCAAGATGTCCTCCCAATGTGCTGCACTCAATCAAATCGCTCTTATGTACTGCCACTAATGCAATTCCGCATGAAAGGGTGTTTTCCTTCCCCAGGAAGTCCACTTCAGGGACTATGCTACATCCTGACTGACGTGCCCAGGACCAGTCCTACTCTGGAATCACATGAGGAGCCATAAGTCTGACCCACCAGTCAAAAGACTCCATCTCCTTCATGCCAACCCCAAATACACCTACATGGCATACCCTGATGGGCGCAAGGGAACAGTCTCAGGACTGGCACACTCAGGAGTCCCTGAGACCAATACCAACACCCTGAGCCCCCTTCATCTACCGCTATCCATGATGCACCAGTGTCATGGCATTTTACCCCTGGCACACATCCACCAAGCTAATGCCAACGGCAACATACAGGTGTCCTAGACCAACCAAGATTCAACACCTTCAGCACAGCTAGTACTACGACGGTAGCAGTGGCAGACCAGACCACCCAAAAGACTCAACTTGTAAAAATATTTAATTCACTTCACCCCACCGGACTCTTTCTAAAACAAGGGGTGAATGTGATAAATCACTGAATATATGTTTGGCTATGTTAGGATATGCCCATTGCTGACTTGTGCCTAAGGCTCCTCACTCTGACCCTTGAATAAAGGTGACTGTGCCACAGCTTCCTCCACAATCCAGGACAATTGACCATCCATTCTATTGTAAATAAAAGCCTATCAGTTTCTCTACAACTTCTAGTCTTTGAAGTTATTGATGGTGCCACAACATCTCAGAATTTTCATGCATCACTTAAAAAGTATCATAAAAATCACTTCAATGACTTGTGTCATATGAAATAGGTGCAGGAGTCGGCCATCCGGCCCATCGAGCCTGCTCCGCCAATCAATAAGATTATGGCTGATCTGATCATTGACTCAACTCCACCACCCATATCCCTTAATTCCTTTTTTTATGTAAAAATCTATCTAACTGAACCTTACATATGTTTAATGAAGTAGCCTCAACTGCTTCCCTGGGTAGAGAATTCATTACGCCCTGAGAAAAACAGTTTTTCCTCAGCTCCATCTTCGATCTACTCCCCTGAATCTTGCGGCAAATCTAGCAGCATCAATTCTACCTTCAATTATTTGAAATTTGGTAAAAACACAATGCTGGAGAAACAGTGTACTTAATGTAGCAAAGATAGAGATACATAACCAATGTTTCGGGTTTGAAATTTGGTGTTTTGAACACCATGATTAATGTTCCTCTCACTTGCTTCCAATTATTTTTAAAAGTGCCATCCTTGTCCTCTCTCTTCGTACCTCTACTTTAAGATGAAACACATGCTCATTACCTCACACTCCAATCTTTCTAATTCTAAAATTTCCTGTCCTCAGTTTTGCAATGTTACCACCATTTCTATCAGGTTATTAAAAGATCCTGCAGAAGTCAGACTAATCAACGTTCTTGATTGAATCTCCATTATCTCTCTCAACCTTTTTGATGTTCTGCACAATGGATCTTGAATCTTCAAACTGTTCATTCAATCAAAATTTAGTCTGTAGGGGGAAAATGAAAAATACTGGAAGAAGCAGCATTCTGGGAGAAAATGCCTAAGCTTTACGCGGCATTTAATCATGCTACATCAAAAAATGGAAGCAGTCCAAATCTGTTCTGGTAAGTTATTCTTTCCCTATAATTAACATTGCTGACATGAAACAAGCACCACAATGAACAGCAAAATATTTAGTCGCAGAAATAAATAATTTACGAATCATCCAATCTATCACACAGCAGCATTTTAAATATAACCCTCACTAGACTTTTCCCAGAGCCAAGTTTTAAGCTGATTACTTAAAAATATTCTTTTCAGATTGAAACTTAATGGTGTTCTTTTTAATTTTTAAAGGTCTTTCTTCAACTGGATGAATAATCTTAACAATTCCTAATTCAACAAAATGAATAGAAATATGAGAATTAGAAATGGTTCCTCATTTGTCCTTTTGTCATCTAACCTGATGTGTAAATTATTCATGCCACATTAATTTAATGCAATTTGTTTTCATTGAATCCTTAAGTAATGGCAGTGTTATTTAAAGCTACACCACTAATAGATGTTACTTTATTTCCTTATTTTTTTCTTGAACTACCAATCATTCACGTTTTTGATGTAAAGGGAATCAATGCATTCAAAGCATTCCTCTCAGATCCCTCATAAGTAATATGTTATTTTCTCCAGAGTCAGTTGAACCCAATACTTTGGGTCTCCAGTACAGCAACATTAGAAAATAAATATGGACAATATATAATCAGTCTCACCTGGTTTTATCAAATTTAAAAAATTAATTTTTGATTCATTGATTGAACATTCCAAAGAGAAGCGGCATTTGCAAGGAACGCATTGATGGGAGCTTAGGTGCTTCAGACCACAATTATTTATTCCTAATAATGCATGCTCACAATTTATGGTGATGCATTTCCTTCACAATGCTTCAAAGTTGAGTTTATTATCAACTGATTGTACAAGTTCTTTGGCTTGGCTTCGCGGACGAAGATTTATGGAGGGGGTAAAAAGTCCACGTCAGCTGCAGACTCGTTTGTGGCTGACAAGTCCGATGCGGGACAGGCAGACACGATTGCAGCGGTTGCAGGGGAAAATTGGTTGGTTGGGGATGGGTGTTGGGTTTTTCCTCCTTTGCCTTTTGTCAGTGAGGTAGGCTCTGCGGTCTTCTTCAAAGGAGGTCTTCTTCAAAGTACAACCTGACGAAACAATGTTTTTCGGTTCTTGGTGCAAATCATGCAAACACACCACCAAAGATAACTCACATTCAGACAAACAATATATATGCAGCTCAAGTATTTCATCCACACAAATAAATAATTATTGTTTCATGAATGGTTAGTGTGAGCAGTTCCTTTGGTTGTTCAGTATTCTCACTGCATGGGGGAAGAACCTGTTCCTCTGTCTGGTGGTGCTGGCTCTGATCCTCCTGTGTCTCTTCCCCAATGGGAGCTGCTGAAAGATGCTGTGTGCAGGGTGGAAAGGGTCCCCAATAATTTTGTGCACCCTCTTTAGACAATAATCCCTGTAGATCACATAGGTAGGGATGAGAGACTGTCTTGGGTAAACTTATACCTCTCATTTTGTTTGTTTTAAATTGGTCACAGTGTTTGAGCTACTGAAAGAAAATAGACACACACATTGAGAGCAGTTCAGTTTATACAAATCTTTATTACTAAATCTAAAGCTGAATTCACACTACAATATGCAAGCCCTTCCCAATTATACTTATCAACGCTTGGACTGGTCCCAACTGCCGAAGCGAGGCAACGACTGCACACTTGTAGTAGGTTGTCTGGGCGCCGGTAGCAGCGTCTCTACCTCCCTCGACCGGAACGTTAGCTGGACCTTGAAGTTCTTCTTCTTGCTGAGAGATGTTGCCACCTCTTGGAGAGTCTCAAACTTCAGCAGTGGGACCATGGCTTATATTACCCAAAAGTTGCTTACTTCAGATCTTATCTCTTTGAACAAATGATTTAATTATCTTCAAGGTCTCCTGACAGTCTGCGACCAACAAAAGAAAACTGCATCTCTGGGCCTCATGGTGGAAGTTGGATAATGTCTACTGATTCATATGCATCCTGGGCCCCATGGTGGAATTTAGGTATGTCTACTAAACATGCATCCTGGGCCTCATGGTGTAAATTAGATTATGTCTGCTGATTCTAAAAAAACAAGCAGGTTCTCAGCCTTGCAGCTGCAGAAGTAAAAAACACAGTTTAAATCTTCCATTGCACAGACACTCCAATGATCCTCTCTGCCACTCTTATGGTCCTGTGAATTGACCTCCAATCCATTTCTCTGCAGTAACTGTACTGTACTGTGATGCAGCTGGTCAGGATGCTCCTTTTTTTTAAAATTTTTTATTTTTCACACCATGAATCACATTAGCCATGATATACACTTTTTCTTTTTCACACATATACAGTGACTTTTTCTCCCCCCCCCCCTCCTCCCAGGCCACCCCCCCCCCCACCCCCCTCATCCATTTTAGGTATACAATCTAGGTTGCATTAAACCAGTCAGACGATGTTGTCATTCAACAAAAATACACCAGAAATTCTACTGAGTCCATTCTTTTCTTTCCTTCTCCTTCCATCAACTTAGCTCTTAATGGTGCTCCTGTAGAAGATTGACATATTGGTGGCTGGTAGCCTTGCCTATTTCATCTTCTGAGGAAGTACAGTCGCTGTTGCACCTTCCTGACAAGTGAGGAGATATTGAGTGTCCATGATAGGTCACTAGTTAAATGAACTCCAAGAAACTTGATGCTCCCCTCTCTCTCTCCTGGTCCTCCCGAAGTCCACGATCATCTCCTTTGTCTTGCCCACGATGAGACTCAGGTTGTTACTCTTGCACCAAATTTAAACTTCCACTGGCGTATGCCTATTTTTTTTCCAGTTACGCCTTGCATTTTCTCTTTAACCTTGCAAGTGATTGCTTTCCCCAATTGGTGGGTCAAAGGTTAGGTGGTGGAATTCCAAAGGACACTGAACTCCTTTAATTAACGACAAAAACGGGTTTTCAGATCTGATCTTCATGATGGGAAATTGGGGGTTGGGGTTGGGTGACCTTGTGAAATGCACTATTATACAAGTTCATAATTTAGAAGTGATAGGAATTTATCCCCATACATACAAGTACAATGTGCTTATGCACAAAAAATTATTACTTGCTGTGGCAAAATACTTTTTTGTTTAAAAACAACTCCATTTGCATACAATATAATACAAATAAAAGGTAACAAATATTCAGTTACAGTAGTGCAAGAAATAAACAGTGGTATTTCAAGAGTTTTTTTTTGTAGCTTATGAATGGTGTAAGAAGGAGAGGTCCAAGAGCCTAATAGTCATTGGAAAAAATATTACTCTTGAACCTTGAGGAAGCCTTCTGTGCCTTTTGCCCAAAGGTACCAGTGAGAAGAGGTTTTGACCAGGTGATGGGGATCCTTTATGATGTTGGTTAGCTGTCTTCAATGGATGAGAGACTGTAATCTGTCACGGAACTGGCTATGCTTGCTACCTTCTGAATTCCTGGACATGCAAATTATTAAACTAGGCCAGGATACAACCAGTCAGTATACTTTTCACAGAATAGAGTAGAAATCTGATGAGATGCCAAATCTCCTCAAGATTCCTTAAAAAGTAGAGAATGTGCTGGCTCTTGGACTCTCAGGAACATGAAAATATTAAACCTCTACAAGTCCTTCCCATCAATGCAGACAGGTGCATGGTCCCTTGGCCTCCCATCCTAAAATGCACAATAATCTCCTTGGGCTTGCTGACATTGAGAACAAGATTGTTATTCTGGCACAACCGAATTGAATTCTCAATCTCCATCCTGCATTCTGACTCATCATTTCCTGTTATTCTGCCAAAAGCACTGGTGCTGTCAGCAAATTTATAGATAGTATTGAAGTCAAACTTGGCAATGCAATCATGAGTATAAAGGGAATAGTAAAGGGAGCTAAAAACACACACAACCTTGGTGGGGCTGTGTTGGTTGTCAGTGGGCAGGTGATATTGCCAATCTGCACTGACTGGGGTCTGCTGGCGAGGAAGTCAAGGATCCAGTTGCAGAGGGATGAACAGAGGCCCAGATCCCTTATTCTGATCACATTTTCTTTGTATAAATTAGAGTATAATTTTCTAAAAGTTTATTCAATTCTTTTTATGAAAGGAGAAATTAGTAGACCTGGATCAGGTCTCATTAGAAAAAATACAGATACAAATTTTAATAACCTTTGAAGTAAATTGAGAAATCTAAGTGGAATATGATCTCTGATTCCATAAACTTAAATAGAGTTGAATGTTTTGGCAGTGAGAACAATCGACAACAAAATCTCAGACACATCCTTCAATACAATTAACTAAACAATGATGTAGGAGTATTTGACAATACAAAGAAATGGAACAAGTTTCAACAATTCTTTTTCACAATCTTTAATATAAATGTTATACAATTTGATTTTTTTTGTCTCTGATGTAGTTTTCATTCCTATTTCTCAAATATGGGGAGTGGAATGAAGTGATATATTTATTCAGCATTTTTAGTGGGGTCATTTGTAAAGCTTTTTGTTGACAGAGGTTCTTGCAGTAGAAACATTTTATAATAAGTAAAATTTTTGACTTGCCTCTCTCTTGAAGTAAATTCATTTTGGGTCAGATCCAAAGGCTGGAAATAGAAATCCTAACAGCATCTTGTCTAGATTTGACCAAAAAAATTATTCTTTAGAATTACTGGGAGTATTTTTTTAAATCTTCACATATCTTAAGATTTGAGATCTTGTATTCCTTTGAAGAAAATAATATATAATTTGAGAGATAAGTATTTTGTTTTTAGGAAGGTTTGGAGCCCTTATTTGGATTATATAGATTTAAAATTTTAAAGATCTAGAGCTGGATGTGGCAGGATATCCCCATCACACATGATTAGTTATTGTGTTATTTTTGGTTATTTCTCCTCAACTTTTCTTCCCTTTCTTTCTTTTTTTTTAGAGGTTAGTAGGGTTATTAGAGGTGAAAGGTTTAGATGTTGGGAGGGGGGATGATTAGTATAAGGGGTTGTGGAGGTGTAGAGGGGAGGTTTTTTTTTGTTTTTTTTTCCCTTTTCTTTTATATAATCATGTTTGTTTTGATGATATATTTTGTTTAATTACTTTGTATGATCATGGTTGTTAAACTTTAAATAAAATATTCAAAAACATATCTTAAGATTCACTGTTCAAGACTTCATCCATTTTATTATCTGTCATTGGACAATGCAATCCACAACTTCTGCTGCTCTCCTCCCCTTCCAAATGCCATGGATTCAATCCAAGATATCTCTGACTATGGCACCTTCAAAACATGGCAGGTTGTTCCCTGCAACAATATCCAAAGCCATCTACTTGTTATTGAGGGGAACAGCCACAGGGGTACTCTGCACTTACTACCTATTACCTTTCCCTTTCTCGATGGTCACCCAGCTACCTCCATGCTAGTTTGACTGCCTCCATTTACATCTATAGCATTTCCTCACCCTCCTGATTAAACTGGGGTTCACTCAGCTCCCTACACGGTGTGTAATGAGCAGCAACTGGATGCACGTCTCTGTGGTGCGCTGTTAGTCAGAATCAGGCACTCATAAGGTAAAGGCTGTACAACAAGCTTTAATCCACAAAGACTTCCACAGAGCCAGGCTGGCTGTAGCTGCAGCAACTCTGAGTGAGGCCTCGGGAGGCCGACGCAGGGTTATATCCTGGAGGGTGATTGACATCTGATTAGGTGGGGCTTGATCTATTCAGGCCGACTGATTGACAGCCGGCCAGGTGTTGTCCTGTCCCCTTACACTCCTGCAGGTACAGGGGTTGGCCCCTGCAGTAGGCTGGTGGTGTACCATCACATTTACCCCCTTCTTTAAAATTGTCCCGGGGTGGGGGGGGGGGGTGCAGTAATAAGGAATCGTACCCACTATACAAAATACAATATTTACAGATTGAGATGATCCGACGGCTGCTAGGGTCTCTGTGACTGTCGTAGGACTGGCTCCGGGTCACTAGTCGGAGGGGAAGTGGGGGGGCTGGCGGCAGGGGTCTGTGTGACAGGTGTGCTGCCACACGAGGGGTGGCCAAGGGGGCCAGGGACGAGTCATATTGGATGGGTGGGGGGCAGGTTCGTCCCCCAGGACTGAAGCGGGACTCTACTGGTCAAGGAGGTCCTGCACATCCCATAGCTGCCTGGGGATGGGGATGCATTCCTGGTTGGCGTCGTCCTGGGCTGAAGGATGCCGTGGAGTGGTGGGTGTGCCTGCTGGTGCCAGGTCCTTCGTTGTGACTGTCCTCCCTGCCAGCACTGAACCTAACATAGGCTTAGTTGTAGGAGGAAGACCTGCTCGACCAGAGGTTCGGCCTTGTGTGTCCATATGCGTTTACGCAGGAGCACCGGTCCCAGGGACGTGAGCCATGCTGGGAGGGTCATTCCAGTTGCCTACTTCCTGGGGAATGTGAACAGACGTTCATGAGGGGTCTCTTTGGTAGCCGTACATAGCAACGACCAAATGGCATGGAGCACCTCGGGCGAGGCATCCTGCCAATACTCAATGGCCCACTTTTTCGACTTGAGAGCCAGGAGGACTGCCTTCCAGACCACCTCGTTTTCGTGTTCCACTTGCCCATTGTCTCTTGGGTTATAACTCATTGTGCGGCTAGTCGTGATGCCCCTCGACGTCAGGTACTGGCACAGCTCGTCACTTAAAACTAGACCTCCGGTTGCTGTCGATGAAAGCGTGGCAGCCAAACATGGTGAAGATCTTCCCCAGGGCCCTGATGATGGTGGCCGTGGAGGTGTCCAGGCAAGGGATAGTGAAAGGGAAGCGTGAATACTCGTCCACTACCGTGAGGAAGTAGATGTTTCAGTTCGTGGAAGGCAGGGGCCCTTTGAAGTCCATGCCGAGACACTTGAAGGGCCGAGTGGCCTTTACAACATGGGCCTGGGGCAGGTGAAAGAAATGGGGTTTACCTTCCGCACAGACCCGGCAGGCCTTGGTCATGTCCCTGACGTCCCTGATGGTATACGGCAGGTTCCGGGACTTAATGAAGTGGTACAACCTGGTGACACCAGGATGGGCAAAGGGACTTATGCAATGCCTGCAGTCTGTTGTCGTGCATAGACGCGCAAGTCCGAGAGAGGATATCAGGGGAGTCGTTAAACTTCCTGGGGCGGTACTGGATATCGTAGCTGTAGGTTGCCAGCTTGACTCTCCAGCGCAGGATCTTGTCGTTCTTGATCTTGCTCTTGTGGGTAGTGTTAAACATGAATGCCACGGCCTGCTGGTCCTTGAGGAAGATTAATCTACTGCCGGCCAGGTAGTGGCGCCAGTGCTGGACTGCTTCCACAATCACCTGAGCCTCCTTTCCAATGGTGGAATGCCCTAGCTCGGAGCCGTGGAGGCTTGGTTGAGGGTAGTAGGAGGGCTACCTCAGAGACATCGCTCTCCACCTGGAAGGGGGAGTCCTCAACCATGGCCTGCATCATGGCATCCACGATGTCCTGCCTGATGTGGATGAAGTCTGCCTGCACCTCAGGTGGGAGGGGAAAAGTTGTAGCTTGGGCCATTGGGTGGACCTTGTCCAAGAAGCGAGGGACCAACTGCGAGTAATAGGAGAATAGGCCAAGACACCTGCAGAGGGCCTTTAGTGTGGGGAAGTAGCTCCATTAATGGGTGCATCCTTTCTGGATCTGGGCTGATGACCCTATGGGCCACGATGTACCCCAGGATGGTGAGGCGGGTGGTGCTAAACACACACTTCTCCTTGTTGTAAGTGAGATTTAGGTCCCCGGACGTCTGGAGGAATTTTTCAGCTTAGCCTCGTGGTCTTGCTGGTCATGGCCACAGATAGTGACGTTAGCCAGATATGGGAATGTCGCCTTTAGCTAGTGCCGGTCTACCATGCAGTCCATCTCCCACTGGTAGACGGAGACCACGTTCGTGACCCCAAACAGAACTCAGTGGAACTGGTACAGGCGCCCGTCTGGGTGGATGGAGATTTGGTGATACGCCGACTTCAGGTCAATCGTGGAGAAAACCCAGTAGCGGGCTATCTCATTGACCATGTAGGCGATCCTTGGCAGGGGGTAGGCATCCAGTTGGGTGTACGGGTTAATGGTCTGGCTGTAATCCACGACCATCCTCAGCTTACTTCCCTTTTTAACTACTAGGACTTGGGGTCTCCAAGGGCTGTTACTGGGCTCTATGACACCTTCCGCCAGGATTCGCCGCACCTCCGCCTTGATGAAGTGTCCGTCTGCGGCGCAATAGCACCTACTTCTGGCGGCGATTGGCTTGCAGCCTAGCGTAAGATGTGGGAAGAGCGCTGGTGGGGTGATGCATAGTGTGGAGAGGCCGCAGGTTGGCCGGGGCTGGTAGGTTGGTGTGTTGTGTAACGTGAGTGGAGGTTGGGGCCCACCGAAGGCAAGGGTGACACTCTGCAGGTGGCACTGGAAATCTAGGCCCAGGAGGACTGGGGTGCAGAGCCTGAACCCTGTGTAAGTCTCCCCTCCCATAGTTTTATCGACCGAGCAGAGCCCGAAGGTACCAACAGTCTTATCCTTGGCAGTGAGGGCGATCGAGCAGGTGGTAGGGTGGACTTTTAATCTCAAGTAGTCCACACTCGGGTGAATGAAGCTCTCAGTGGTGCCACTGTTGAACAGGCATTTTGTTACCAGCCCTTTGACTTGCACGTCCATCATAGAGTGCCCGAGGTTATGAGGGATGTCCCTGGTCAGTGTGGTGGCAGCCAGGACCATCTCAGGGTCGGAGTCATCGCTCTCCAGTTGTGCGCAGCAATTTATGGCGTCCGGAGGTGTGGCGAGCGTCAGTTGGGTGACCTGGTCATCACCTGTGTTGACCACATCGACGTCAGTCGTGGAGTGCAGCATGCGGAAGTCGATAACATCCGGGGGCATGGGGAGTGTCAGTAGGGCAGCCTGGTCATCGCCTGTGTTGACCACATTGTTCTCCTCGTCATCGGGGGCCCTCCATGTAGGCTGCTGCCTGGCCCAAGATGGCAGCGACACGTAGGGGCCTGCTGCGTGGCTGGCCTCCTTCCCCAGTCGTGTTCGTTGCACTGGGGGAAGTGGCATCTTCGCGGCCGGCGGCAATGACATAATTACGTCTGCCAGAAGTGACATCCTGCCATGAGCTGGAAGTGACGTTGTTGTAGTTCTCTGCGAGTGGCGCTGGCGAGGGTGGGGACTGGTCCGGGTGCTCGGGACACATGCTGCAATCGTCGCTGGCAGAGCCAGATGCTGTACCGTCGGAGTTGGGGAAGGAGGAAGTTGTAGCGGGGACAATAGCGCTGCCCAGCACGCACACGTGGAAGGGTCCACGGGGGTGGTGGGGAGATCATAGAGGGCTGCTGAGCTGCCACCTGGTTTCGAGAGGCACACTTTAGCAAAGTGGCCTATCTTGCTACATTGGGAACAGTACTGTTTCCTAGCCTGGCAGTTTTGGCGCAATCATCGATCTGACCCACACCAGGACCCACAATACTTACAGGGGCACTGGGCGCCTGTCACAGCGACGTTGTCCTCCCCAGTTTGGTCTGGGGCTGCAGCTGCAGCGTGAGACGGCCATGAAGGAGCCTGGGGGAACTTGGAATCAAAGGCTTCGATATGCAGAGCTGCAGCTTTCAGGGTTTGGATCACTTCCACTCTCTTGGTCAGGGCAAAGATACTATCTTCCAGTAACTTCTGCCGGATGGCCCTTGAGCATAGCCCTCAGACAAAGGCGTCCCGGATCAGCCTCTCGACCTCCTCTGCGCCTACCCCGGGTTCACCCAGACACGGTCGGGCAAACTCTCGCAGGTGTCCCAGGTAAGACTCAGCTGTCTCCCCGGGTTGCTGGGTTTGGGTGTTGAGGAAGTACCTTGCACAGACCGCGTTCATGGGGGGCTTGTACAAGTTCTCGAGAGTGTCCATTGTGCTCTTGTATGTTGAGCAGCGTTTGGTTGCCTGGAAGGTGTAGGGACCCAGCTTTGACTGGAGTAGGACCAGCCTCTTCCGATCTGAGTCCAGGATGCCATCTGCGTGCATCTCGACGATTGCCTCAACCGCATGCTGCCAGATCTCAAAGTGTGTCTGGGCTTCCAGGTGGCATGGGTTGACTTTGAGGCTCCCTGCACTCAGGAGTTTTTCCATGGCATCTGTGGGAAAATTTAGTGGATTAAATTGTGGTGCGCTGTTAGTCAGAATCAGACACACACAAGATAAAGACTGTACAATAGGCTTTAATTCACAAAGACTTCCACAGAGTCAGGCTAGATGTAGCTGCAGCAACTCTGATTGAGGCCTCAGGAGACCGGCGCAGGCTTATATCCCGGAGGGTGATTGAGACCCGACCAGGTGGGGCTTAATCCATTCAGGCCGACTGATTGACAGCCGACCAGGTGTTGTCCTGTCACCTTACACTCCTGCCGGTACAGATGTTGCCTCCTGAAGTCGGCCGGTGGTGTACCACCACAGTCTCACAGGTAGAATCAACAAGGACACTGGAGGTCTCCCTAACTTCCCAAATCATGCAAAAGGTTACCACTCTCCTGACTACATAACAAAAAAAAGACCTCTGAACCTCACCATAGCCTCCCAGAATCTCATCACTCCTCACACAACACGTCATCTCAGCAGAGCTGCACCCAAAAATTAACCTGTGTCTTCTTCCTAAAGCCTGTTTCCTTAAGAGCTATTGTTACTCCCAGCAACTGTGCCTCTTCCTTCCACAGTCTCCTAACCCAATGCCAAAACTGTGCTCTGCTCTGACTTCTTTTTATTGATTGTTGCCAATTGGCTATTTAACAAA
This sequence comes from Narcine bancroftii, assembly GCF_036971445.1. Lineage (NCBI taxonomy): Eukaryota > Metazoa > Chordata > Chondrichthyes > Torpediniformes > Narcinidae > Narcine > Narcine bancroftii. The sequence continues at coordinate 98,860,755 of NC_091471.1, read as the reverse complement.
TGTTACTAACTAACAACTTGCGGATGTGCCACTTCTGAAGTCCAGTTCAGTACCAACAAACCCCAAAACTTACCTCCTTTATATTCTCATGTCTTTCACTTCCATCTTCTAGTCAATGAAAATGTATGGTGCAGTTCTGATCTAATAGAATGACTAAAAGCTGACTGTATCAGCATTTTTTCCCATTGATTTATTGAAGAAAACCAGAATGCTCAGTGGGTCAAGTTGCATGTGTGGAGGCAAAAGGTGCTAGTCAATGTTTTGGATTGAGACCTTGCATTGGTACTGAGAATAACAGTGTAATACTCCTTGCTAGTCTTTCAGCATTTATTTTTCTCATCTTGTTTTGTTGGTGTAAACTATGTCCTACCATGGCTTTTAAACTTCATGAATGGCAGCACATAAATAGATGATTTATGGCTCATGATTCTAAGGAGCTGCAGATGTTTATATTATTCATTTGCATCAGTTGTGTACACAGTGACACATGAAAATGCAGGTGGAGATGTAAATCAACGCAATACCAAGTGGCTTGGAGTCAGTCTTGCACTAACTGGATTTCTACTGCAGTTCACATGATACCATGAGACTACAGTATTAATGAGGATACAAGTGAGGCCACAAGCACCCAAAGAATCTGCCAAGCCTGGGAATACTGAAGGCCAGTCATTTATTCATATATTGTAGGGCTATTTCTTGCCGAGCAAGGTGGGATCGATGTAGGAAGGTTTTTTGAGTTGGCCAGGGAAACTAAAACGAGAGGACACAGTCTCAAGATTCGGGGGAGTAGATTTAGGACAGAGATGAGGAAAAATAATTGGTGGAGTTAGGTCATAAATTAGATCAGCCATGATCTTATTGAATGGTGGAGCAGGCTCGATGGGCCATTTTTGGCCTACTCCTATTCCTACTTGCTATGTTCCTATAAGCAAAAAACACGCAAAACGAAACAACTGGTGATGCTCGAAATCTGACATAAAAACAAAAAATGCCAAATATTTCAGCATGTATGGAAAGAGAAGCAGAACCAACCTTTCAGATCAAAGACACTTCATCAGAATTGAGAAAGAGAGGAAAAAAAAACAACTGTAATTTTAAATTGCAGGGGAGATCTGTGACAAAGTGAAGCCATATCAAATGGGTTAATTGGGTAGTTAGAGGGGAATTATGCATCGTTTTCTGTGTGATGTGTCACTAACAGTGGGGCACTAGGACATGCCCTGTGGAACTAATATCACTGATAGATGGACTACAACATAAATGACCAGGTCTCATACAGAGAGGAAAAGCGAGTCCCCTGAAGGTTGTTCATAACTGTCCAGAAAACTGTAATCTACCAGACTGAAAATTAGGTGCTCTTCATCAAGCTTGAGTTGAACTTTTTTGTAACTGGTCAAGAAATCAGTCAGATAGGTCAGAGTTGAAGTGGGGTGGCAAACTAAAGCAACAATCAACAGAAAGCTCAGAGTAACTCATGCAAGCTGAATAAAGGTATTCTGCAAAGTGATCATTCGATCTGTTTTTGGTTCCTTAATTGAACAGTAGACCACATTGTGAATGCTGAATCCTGTGTACTAGACTGGAAGAAGTTCATGTAACTTGGTGCTTTACTTGGAAAGACTGTTTGGATCACAGGATGGTGGGAAGAGGTGAAAGAACAGATGTGCATCTCTCAAGGTTGTAAAAGGACAAAACAAACAAGAACCTGATTCATTTCTGACAGAGAGCACTGGTGCAGGAAGCCATAGCTGAGCATACATGTGGATGGTCCTTGTCCCAGCAAGGAAGCTCTGATTAGCATTCAGGAGATGATAGAGGAGAAGAATGATCAGAAGGTGGGAAAGAGGAGAGATTAGCACTGGGGGAAAGACTGACAGGAAGAAGAGAGACCATGAATGAAAAGGAAGAGCAGGAGGTAGGGAGAGCAGTGATAGGAGTTCGGGGAAATGGGAAATTAAAGACAGAAAGTCCAAATTATTTCTCAAGAGGTTGGGGAGTACCTAATCTATATCCTAACTCACCAAGCCATTGGGTGTGGGGGATGGAAATCACTCACCTGGATCATCCTGTAGTCTAAGTCTCATCATCATTTCCCATTAATTTTAATTTGCAATGCACTGACCTGAAATTTTGCAACGAACTCAGCCCTACCAGGTTCATCCATATCCTGATTCCTTCAGTTAAAAAATTTAAAGGAATGAAAAGGTTCCATATTTTCTTTATTTTTAATATTATATTTTAATATTTTACAACTGTCCTTAATCCTTCTCTTTTTGCGGAGACCGTAAAAAATGATGTAATTGTCTTTATGAATCTATTTTGTGTTTATGAGAAGAGTTCACTGTACCAAAAGTATAAAATAAACATACCACAGTTCCAAATATGTTTAAAATAATTATATTGTTTGACGTCAAATCTAATCAACCCATCTGATCATTCTTTTTTTCAGTTCCCATCACAGCCACCATGAGAAATAATGGTATGGTAATCCACCATCTGTTGATACAAGGAGCAACATTTTCAATCATGTGGTGGTCCAATTAATTTTCATGCTACATACCTCCCAGATCAGTTCCATGATCAGCTGAAATGGTTAATGAACACCATAGCTTATGCGTAAATGACACAGTTACATAGGTTGCATCTAGACTCAAATGTACAAGGCTAATGTTCCTTCCGGTAGAAAATGAACTTTTTGTAATCCATCATTATAGCTGGCAAAGGATCATTTTCTGCTCAATCCAGCAAACATCCTGTGAATTAAGCAGCTCTGTATATTTTCTCTACTTCTGCGTTATTAAACCCAATAAGGAAGCCAATCTTAAATCAAGTGTTGTGTGCAGAAGTTATAAATAGTTATAAAGCTGTCAACAGCGAATCATACTCAATATGATTTGGAAAAGCTGGGAGATCGTGGAATACAAATGTTTAAAACAATCTCTAGCTGGCATGGAGCTGATGTGAAGCTGAGGGTAAGCTGTAAGATCAGTTACTATTTTAAGTCTGTTTACATCCAATGGAACAAAGCTGCTGATGTCAGAATATTCATTTAAGCTCAATGGTGCTATGGGGAGGGTTCAAACTGCCTGCAAGTAGAACCTCCAATGTTTGAGCTGGCCTGCATGCTTCCTTCAGTATTAAAAATATATATATGGCATTTTAATTTAAGAAATGAGTCATCGGTTAATGTCACATCTCTTAAATGTTTATTTCTATTTTTGGTTACTTGCACATTTGGTTTGTTCTATTTTGTTTTTCCATTTTAAATACAGGGACACTAAAATAAGCACATTGAAATATGAAATTATATTGCATTTAGGTCATTTCGCTTCTTCTGAACCTTGATGTTACCAGTACTGAGGAGATGTAAAATCATAATGAACAAGAACACTAGAATTAAAACAGGATTAACTGCTATGGTAACCACAAATTGTTCTCCATTTTACATGGTGTAGTTTTAATTCTTTAGATTGTGGCAGTGAAATAAAAACATGTAATTGCCAACAGAACTTTCTACATCTGTGTTAAGAATTGATTTGAGGATTGTGTCTTTCTAAACGTAGGCTCAGAAATATTGGCAGGAAAATGTATATTATATCATAAATTCGTAAGATCTGAAATACCATTTGCAAAAATGTAAATTGAGCAGATTCATTAGTAGCTTTGAATGGAATTTTCATGGCTATGGTGGGTGAGTGGTGAAGTGAAATAAAATAATTTTCAAAGATTCAACATCAAGGTGAAGGCTTGAAACATTTAATTTTGCATTTTCTGATATAATACTTTAAGTTGAATTTTTTACTTTTAAAACCTGCTCTCCTGAATCCATACCCAATTATGTTTGAAATAATTGACCATTGGTTGAGGCTTATGGACTATGTTAAGGAACACTTGTTAGGCTTCAACGGACATATGTTTCCTTCTGTTGAAGTTGATGAATGTAAGTAGAATGAGAATCTGTTACCACCACTGCAGACATGTGGTGCAGGTACAGGACCAGTGACCACATGGAGCACATGCAAACTCTTGGCAAGAAAGAATGATGAAAATATTCAGAAAGAAAATACATTTATGGAATGAATGTCTTTCATTACCATTGGCCATCTCAAAATAATTTACAATTAATGAAGAAGTTTTGAAAAGTCCCACTTATCCTGTACACTACACAGCTACCAGTTTTGCACACAAGGAACTGGACGCAGAAGTGAGATGATAACCCAATAACCTGTTCTGGTGAAGTTGTTAGAGCATTTGTTCTCTCAAACAACTCTATGTTGTTTTTTTTTAAATTTATTTATTTTAATACCCAACCTGTGAGAGAAATTTGAGCTTTAAATTTTAGGTTTGACCGAAGAGTGAGTGGAGGTGTCAGTTGAATATTCTTGTTGATGGAGGTTTTGGAGCAGTCAAGAAGTGTTACCACAAGAATGAGTGGACACTGGAGTATTTAGTGGGATTAAGGAATGCCCAAATGCCCACCGGTCTATTTCATTGCTTCTATGTTTTTTCTGATCTGAAAATAAGGTATCCTTGAGCAGACGCAGCGCACAAAAGTGCTGGAGAAGCTCAGCAGGTCACTCAGCATAAGTAGAAAGTAAAAAGTATCTGCTACCCTATGTTCTCACTTCCCTCCCTCTTCCTTCTCATTTGACCATCTGTCTGATATTTGGCACTTCTGGAGAGGAGGTCAGTCCCAAAGAATTGACTATCTTTTGCCTCCTAGCAATGTTGCGTGATCTGCTGAGTTTCTTCAGCACTTCTGCGCACTGCTGGGCACTGCACTGGATCTCAGCATCTGCAGATTTCTTGTTTACCATCCTTGAGAAGTCAGCTGGAGGGAGATGAAGATTTATTTTCTGTTTATTTCAGAGTTCCTTCCGATTATTGGTCTAATGATGGAAGAAAACATTCAAGAATGTAAACAACCAGTCTCTGACTCTTGTAGAAACACTTCATTTTGACTTTGTCAATCTCACCACAGAATTCCCATATTGAAATAGAAACAAATAAATTAGCTATCTCCTTTTGTGAAATATATCCCCAAACTTCCTTGCAGCTTCTTGGTAAAACTTTGTCAGGAAATTAGCAAAAACTGTCTGCTTCCTCCCATCCCAAATATAAATTAAACAGCTATTCATGCTGATAAATTATTCAGTTACTCCAGGCACTCCACTAATTCCCTACAAAAATATATTCAAATTTGGGGCCACACTCACAAACATCAGAGCCATTTAAATACAGAATACGCTGGAAACACTCAGCAAGCCAGGCAGCAGGTATGAAAAGAGTATCAGAGCTAATGTTTCAGCTTGGACCTGCTAAATGGTATTTACTGCTTTTAATTCAGGGACGAGCAATTTTTACAATATATTTATGGAGAAGTTATAGTGGAAATAAAAATCAGATTTTCATTAGGACGACAAAGGAAGAGTGTGTATATTCCACACTTTTTTTTCTTTTCTAGAAGCACTGATACTTACCACTTGATAACTTCAACAATCTTTTTGATAGCCTGTGATAGCCACTGAGCAGTGGAAGGCATCACAGCTGGGCCTGATTTTTTCTTTTTTTTTAAACCTATAGCCACCATCCATCTTTAAGGATCTACATATGCAACAGCTCATCTGGACTATATTTCTCTCTTATATCCTGGCTCTTTTGTATTTTTACGATGTCATGTCCTTCAATTTAAGAAACATTCCAGGGATTCCAGTGCAACTTTACTGGGGAGATGCAATTTTTAAGGTACACTTCTAGAAAAGAAGCACAAATTTGAGTATGATCCATCTATAATGTTTACAGCATTTGGAACTATCCAGATTATTGGCTGTTATAATTGGAAGACCTTGTTATAATAGGATAAGCACTGCTAAACAGTTCATCTCATCAGTTAAGTTCTGTTATTTCATTACTGGGAATAGCTCATTTTTTTCTTACCTATTGCAGTATTGGCAGAGTTTACACTGGGATTGTACTGTTACAGTCAAAATCAAGAGAAGGATGGATAGAACTGCTGACCAATTCAGAGCATGATTCTTAGAATAACAAGGCAGCCTTGTTCTGCCTCGCCATAGAGTAATGAATTCATCCTGCATATTTTTTCCCTGAAGAAATTCAGGAGATACAACTAAAGAGAACACAAGGGCCAGAGGCAAACAATCAATTACAACATTTGTGTGAGGCCTTATCTTCTAAGAAGCTAGTCAAAAATTGCTTCCTAAGCTGCCAGTAACTTCAATTCATTTTAGGATCTGGCTGCCAATTTTATGGTTTCCTGGTTTTCAGGTCTTATCTGTGCCTGTAACATTTTCCTTTTTCTTTGTTTTTATCTCACCGAGTCCCTGTCAGACCATGGCAAGGATTACTTTGACTTCAACTTCCAACACTCTTTCTTTCATATTCAGCAGATACCCAGATGCAATCAACAAATTGTGCCTCATTATCCCTTCACTTTCAGCATTCTGAGGGATTGTTCACTCTGCGACACTCACGCTCACTCTTCAGTCACCACTCTTGTTGCCTCTACTTCCCATCCAGTTACAGCGTCTAACCTTCTGCCTGCTGATGTAGAGGACCCCAGGTACCCCTTCCATTTATATGTAATACATTCAATTGAATATATGGAGCATAGAACAATATGATTGTGTTATTTTCAAAGAGGCAAACCGTGATAATGTTATTGATGCCATGAGAAAGACGTTGCTCACACTGTAGGCATAGAGGCATGACAAATGACTACTCTACCAAATTAAAATTGATCTTTCAAATGATGTGTCTCTCAACTGATGCTGACTGATGTACCGAATATTTCTGTCCTTTTTTGTATTTCAGTATTTCCTGGTCTACAAGGGACCATCAGCTATTACATTGCAATTACCCAAAATAAAAATCTTTTGATTAATTTAGATATGTTTTCATCTGATCACAAAGAAACATGGGAAAATTGTTAAACTGCAGCAGTTATTGAGGTAAAATTTCAAGCATTATTGTGATAATCAGTTATGATCTGAAACATGTTTTTAAAGTAAATATAATACAAATGGAAACAATTATTTACTGATTGCAATCAAGGTTCATCAGACACGATCATATAGGGTTATATCTGGTTGAACAATTTATGGGAAATGGACTAATTAGCTCCAGTCTTATTTCAGAACTCCAGTATATCCTTTTTAACACAGGATGGAGTTAGAAGCCATTCAGTTGGAAGAAGCTCATGTTCATCATGTCTATGATCAAACAGCGCCCTACTTCACTGAGCTCCGAAGCAAAGCCTGGCCATGTGTCAGGCAGTTCCTCCTGGACCAAGAACCAGGCAGCCTTATTGCTGATATTGGTAAGAAATGACAGTAAATGTATGATTCCCCGAGTTACCTCTTTTTACTTGTTTTATTTATCTGAGACACAGAGTTATACACCCTGTAAACAGGCCCTTCAGCCCATCTTGCCCATTTGCCTGCATTTGTCCTGTATTCCTCTATTATTTTTCTATCCATGAATCTATCTAAGCTTCTTTTGCGCAACATTACATATGATTCTACCACTTCTGACAGATCATTGCATATACCCACCATCCTCTGTGAGAAGAAGATGCTCTTTTTAAATCTTTCCTGCTCACTGTAAATGCATGCCCTTGAATTTTAGATTCCCCTCCTCTGGGACAAAGGACTATTTCTATTTACCTTATTTATGCCACTCTTAATTTTATAAACCTCTGTAAGGTCTAAAATACTTTTTAATTCTACTTCTTCACTTTTTAAAAACAAATGGATGACCTTACTACTTCCCATTGCATTCCATCTTCCAGACCTTTGCCATTCATTTGGCCTGTCTTTAACTATGTGAAACCTCTCTGTATTCTCCTTATAGTTCACATAGCTATCTGGTCTTGTACCATCATATTTGCTCCATTCATCCAAACCATTGACTAGATTGTGAACAGCTAGAACCTGAATCCTGAATCTTACAGCACCATATCCATCACAACCTTCCAACTTACAAAATGAGGTGTGTATCCTTATTCTTTATATTCGTCCCATGAATCTATGCTTGCATATTACATGAAAAACCATTTCTTTTATTCTGGTACTATCTTTAACATCGCTTGTCAATTTGGACAATTTGTCTTGTTGAGTTTTTGTGCCTTAAAAGATTATATTTGTTATACATTATTGATTACCATATATTTTTGCATATGTCAATCTTCAGATGAGACATGATTGAAAATGGGGGCCATCTTATCTGAAACTGTTTTATACACTGAAATATATGGTACTTACTATTTTAGACTTTTCCCTTTTGAAAACCATTGTGTAATTAGACCAATTCCAATTTAATTGGTTATGTTATGGAATTTTCAAGATTTATTTTAAAAATGACCAACTTATTAATCATTTAGATTGGCCTACATAGTGTGACACCATTATTCTCAGGCAGAATCCAGTAATTACACTCTCCATCATACTCAGAGACTGTAATTGATTTTGTGTTTATAATTTATGGATAACTAATCTTCTACTTCTATTGCCAGGGAAATAATCAGATTGCTTTCTGTATTTATCATCTGTATATCTGATTGCATTTTTGCCTGAAAACTATCTGGGCTTCATTAGGAAATATTGCTGCCATTTCAGTATGAGATGTTTGTCAAGATCTTTTTGAAATTGAATCTGCAGACTTCTCTAGTGAACTGTTTCAATAATGTTCATAGCAGAAAAAACAGAAGACTGCTGGAGGAATTCAGCTGGTCTCACAGTGTCCATAGGAGGACATCATGGTGCAGAAGGAGGCATTCAACTCATTAAGCCTATGCCATTCACAGAATAATCCCATGAATTCTCATCCTCCATCTATTTCCCTGTAATCTCCACTTACCTTGACTCTGTTTTGTCCCCCCGGTCCAGTCCATCCCCACCTACATCTGGTAAACTTCACATGCCCTTGATCACTTCAACAACTTCCAGTTCCCTCATGTTTATCATGGACATCCAATTCCTATACTCCTCCATCCCCCACAGCAAATGTCTCAAAGCCCTTCGTTTCTTTTTAAACAATAGACCCAACCAGTTCCCCTCTACCACCACCCTCCTCTGGTTGGCAGAATTTGTCCTCACCCTCAATAATTTCTCCTTTGACTCATCCCACTTTCTCCAAGTCAAAGGGGTAACCATGGGTACCCGCATGGGCCCCAGCTATGCCTGCATTTTTGTTGGCTACATCAAGTCAAGTCAAGTCAAGTCACTTTTGTTTATCATACATACCATGCTCGCATGGTAAAGATAAGATAGCATTTCTCCAGGATCATGGAGCATATTTACATAAATAGAAGTTAAACACATACAATTTAATTATGAAGTGCACTGTAAAACTCCCCATTATCAAGGTACTCTATGCATATATGTTCTGGGAATTCAGGAGTCTGATGGCCTAGAGTTAAAAAAAACTATTGCCCAATCTGGACATATGGGCCCTAGTGCTGCAGTACCTCCTACCAGATGGCAAAAGGGTGAACAGTTTACTTGAGGGGTGTGTGGAGTCCTTCACAATGTGTATTGCCATTCACTTGCATCGAATGTTGTAGATGTCCTTCATAGAAGGAAGAGAACCCCACCCTCCCCATGATCTTTTCCACTGACTTCACTGTCCTCTGCAGGATCTTACGGTCCAAAGAGATACCACTTTCAAACCAGGTGGTGATGCAGTTGCACAGGATGCTCTCAATACATCCTCTGTAGAATGTAGTGAGTATTGGGGGTGGGAGATGAACTTTCCTTAGCTTTTGCAGAAAATAGAGGTACTGTTGGGGTTTCTTGGCTATGGAGCTGGTGTTAAGGGACCAGGTGAGATTCTCCACCAAGTGCACTCCAAGGAACTTAATACTCTTGACGACCTCAACGGTGAAGCCGTCAATGGTCAACAGACAAGGTCCCCCTGGGCCCTCCTGAAGTTGACAAACATATTTATTGTTTTTTTTAACAAACAGATACAGGTTGTTGGCTCTGCACCAGTCCATTAGTGACTGCACCACATTTCTGTATGTTGACTTGTCATTCTTACTAATCAGGCCCACCATGGTAATGTTGTCAGCGAACTTGATGATGTGGCAATCCATGCTACAAATATACACAAATATACTACATTGATGACTACTTTGGTGCTGCCTCATTCACTCATTGACTTCATCTACTTTGCTGCCAACTTGCACCCCAACCTCAAATCCATTTGGTCCATCTCTCCCTTTCCTCGATCTCTCAAACCCACCAAATCCCTCAGCTACCTTGTCTACACCTCTTCCCACCCTGTCCCCTGTAAGGATTCCATTCCATTCTCTCAATTCCTCCACCTCCATCGCATATGCACCCAGGTCAAGGACCTCCATGCCAGATGATCAGAGGTGTCCTCCTTCTTCAAACAATGTGGCTTTCCCTCTACCATCATCAACTTGGCCATCACATGTTCTCTATTACCCGCAGATCTGCCCTGGCCCCCTCTGTCCCCATGCGCAACAAGAACAGGATTCCACTTGTCCTCACTTACCATCCCACCAGCCTCTGAACCCAACACATCCTCCTCTGCCATTTCTGCCATCTACTTTGTGATTCCACCAGTAGACACATATTCCCATTTCCTCCCCTCTCTGCCTTTTGCAGGGTCCACTCCCTCCTTGACTCCCTTGTCCACTTCTCCCTCCTCCCCTTGGTATGTATCCCTGTGACCACAGGAGATTCTCCACTTTCATCCATACCTCTTCCATTCAGGGCTCCCCAAACAGACCTTCCAAGAGAAACAATATTTCACTTTTGAATCTCCTGTGGTTATCTACTACATCTGGTCTCTTCTACATTGGAGAGACTGGTGCAATCTGGGAGATTGAATTTTGGCTCTTAAATGTTTGTGGTGCACCTTGGCTCAGTCCGCCACAGTAGCTTGGATCTCTCAAAGTGTTCACCATTTTCAATTCCCATCCCATTTCCTTGCTGACATGTCTGTCCATGGTCTTATGTACTGCCATACTGAGACCATTTGCAAATTGGAGGAACAACATTTCATCTTCCATTTGGGCACCCTTCAACTGGATGGCATTAATAGTGACTTCTCTGGCTTTCATTAAAACTGCTCTGCCCCCACACTTCTTCCCCTGTCATCTTCCCCCATCTCTATCTCTCTCCCTTTTCCCTGACTCCATCTGCACAGACATAATCAATTCTCACCTCTCTCCTTATCATATCCAATTCACACCTTTCATTGGTTGTGATTCTTCCCCCAGCCAGCACTGTCTGAGTTCTGAGATTTCCTGGTTTTTTTTGGCTCATTCTGCTTATTCCTTGAAGAAGGGCTCAGGCCTGAAACGTCGGCGATATATCTTTGTCTCCTTTGCATGCTGAATGACCAGCTGAGTTCCTCCAGCATTTTGGTGAGTATTTGCTACAATCACAGCGTCTGCAGACTTTTGTGTTTCACCTTATAATCTCTACTCTCTTACCTGCTCTATAATATTCCTCTGATTCTCCTTATCATAGTATGGGAAATTCACTGTAGTCACTTAACCCTACCAAGCAGCACTTTAGTGACTTGTGAGAGGAAACCGGAAGACTTGGAGAAGACTTGTGCCATCACAGGGAGAGCATAAAAATTCCACACAGACAGCATCAGAGGTCAAGATCGAACTTGGGCTCTTAACTGTTTGTAACCACTGTGTTCCTTCTCATTACTCTCTTTGTAAAGTCTATAAACTCCATGCATTCTACCCCACTGAACTTCATCTCCTGATTTTGCACCGTGTAGGACACATGGAGTTGCACATGAAATTAAATACTAACTTGTGAATCCCCTTCAGCAAAAAACATGCACTTTAATGCACCAGATTCTCAGACCCAACACATAATGCCTCTCACCATTGGACTGTATCCTGCTGAGCAGCCTTGTAAGAAGCAATGTGTTGCCATTGATTGCAGCTTTTTCTTTCATTGCAGGATGTGGAACTGGAAAATATCTGAGTGTAAACAGCCAGGCCTACAAGCTGGGCAGTGACTATTGCAAGCCTTTGGCAGAGATTGCCAAAAGGCATGGACATGAAGTCATGGTATGCGACAACCTCACTCTCCCCTACAGGGATCAATGTTTTAATGCAGTCATTTCCATTGGAGGTAAGAGAAAATATCCCAGGATTGAATGTAAGCAGATAGGAGAGTGCGTGACAAGCTTGACATGTCTCTGAAATTTCTGCAATGGGGATTTCAGATTATAGCAAAATGAAACCTCTGCTGTGTACTGGCAATTCTGATTCACCATTGGTTTCACTGACTCTTTCTGGCTTGGTATATTATATGCGCTGTTTCAATGTCTATAATCACCTACTTAATTTTAATATATTAAATGTATACAGGTAACTGCAGAATTACATATTTATAATCGGAGCACAGCACAACTGGTAGAGCTGCTCTAAATATTCAAATATCATTTGGCTGATCTAAGAAGTTCTGAGCACAAAAAAAAACTACTTTTGTTATTTGTTGAGGAATTACTCCTCAAAAAGGCAAACTGCCAGAATATTAATTATCAAAACAGACCTGTTTTGAATTGTGTGTTAAATAGCAGGGACATGTCTTTAACGATATTATCAGATGGCCACTTAATGCATTCCCTGATCTCATCATGATGGTTTCAATGAGGACCAATTAACATGAACATTCATTTATTGCCCTCCCCTGCATAATTACAATGGAACAGAATCAAAGTGTCCCATGTATGAATGGTTTTGATGGTCTCAAAGTATGAGTGAAAGTTAAATTGTGCAATGGGCTTTGTTTTAACAAATGGTTTTATTTGAATTAACTCGCTGCTCCTCCCTTTCCATAACTCCTGAAGGGTCCCAAATATTCTCTAACACTTACAAATGAAGTCAAACCTATCTATTAATGTTCTCTTTCCCTGTTTCTTAGCCCTTGCCAGATTCCTAAATGAACCTCACATCACTCTTGTGAAGTAATGCGGCCTTTGCTCTGTTCTAACTGATCATTCTCTACAAATCTAACTCTGCTCTCTGGACTCTGATTTTATTACTGCACTGTGCATATGTTGTCTACCTCAAAAAACAAACTTTCTCACTGTTCTTTGGTTCGCTTCTTAAAAAATATTTTATTTTCATTTTGTGGACAGCATACATCAAGAAACAACCATTACTTAAATACATAACTTGAAATTAAAGAAAAAAAGATCAATGGTACAAGTTGTCTTTATCTTCCAAACAGTCCCATCTCCCCTCCCCCCAAACAAAGCCATGAAGTAGAGAAAAGAATGAAAGATAGATAAGAAAATAGAAATCAAAAAACCAAGAAAGAAAAGAAGAAGGAACTGTCAGGATCTGGTATCCAGCTTGTAGGATCTAATTCCTTTTCTTGTCTAGTTCTCTAGTAGGGGAAAGGACCAGGACATAAAACTCGGGAACAGAATAAGTGTCCCTAAATATTCAACCCTGTGTATGAAAATATGGTTGCCATACCTGCAAAAACATATTATATTTCCTTAAGTTGTAATTTTCTCCAGGGGAACACAGCTCTGCATTTCTGCATTCCATCGGGCTATATCCAGAGGAAATCAGACTTCCAGGTAACTGCAATACATTTCCTGGCCACTTCCAATGCAATTTTTAAAACATTCTAATTGATACTTGGGCAGTTTCATTTTAGAGTTTATGTCCACAGTATTTCCTAGGAGAAATAATTCAAGACTTTGTGATAATTATTTTCCCAATAATTTGATCTAATAAAATTCTTAAATTTTCCCAGAAGGGTTTCACTTTAGAACACGAGCAGGTGGAATGTAAAAAGTTTCCCATTTCTTCACTGCATCTAAAACAAATATCCGATATATTAAAATTTAATTTATACAATTTCTGTGGGGTAAGATATAGGTGATACAAAAATTATATTCCACCAATCTACATCTTACATTAATTGTATCAGTCATGCAGTCCCGACATAAATTGGACCAGTTCTTATCACCAATACTAATATTCATCTTATTTATATAATTCCTGCTTGGAAGTGCCTGACTGGAGTAGGGACTACATTGCAGGTGTAAACCTCCTCGTCTTCCCTCTTCGAATCAGAATCTCCATTTCACTGCACTCTGGTAACATCATGGTCAGTCCTAATACATCTCTGAAAAAAAAAGCTCTTAATTGAAAATGGTATCATTATGAATATTAAATTTATGTTTTAACTGTTCAAATTACATTAGTTCCCCTTGCAAATAACGATCTTCCACATACCTGACCCATTTATCGGACCAAGTATGTAAAATTTTACTTTTGGAGATCTTTTTCCTTTTGATCCAATTAAATTATTCAATTTGTACCAAATATTCAAAATATGATTTGTTAAAGGTGCTTCCTTTCCACCAGAAATAGATTTAGTATCTCATTTATTTAAAAGATCTTCTGCTACTCTCTCTCTCTCTCTGACTTTGTGTAGATCAATTTCCAACCATAGAGTCTAGTCTCTTCTGTCAAAGAGGGAAGTGGGAAATTTCATCTGGGCTGCCCAATAGTAATATTTAAAATTTTGGAGTGGCAAACCCCTTCCACCCCCAACCCCCCGCCGCCCCCCCCCCCCCCCCCCCACCAACAATATGGTATTGCCAGGATAAATTTTCCATCGAGACTCTGGCTAACTTACCAAAGAAACTTCTGAACTAACATACAAATTTTGAAACAAACTTCCTTGGTAATGGTATTAGAAGTGTCTGAAAGAGGTACTGTACGTAACCATATAACCATATAACAATTTACGGAGTGGAAACAAGCCTTTCGAGTCCGCAACGGTTCACTAGAATAACTCCATTAGCTCAAACCACCCGCTCACCGCCAATAACCCTCCAACCCCCTCACCTCCATGTACACATCCAACCTTCTCCATCTTTCCTTTTGGCAGCATGCTTCCTTGGTGTGGAAATATATTCATTTTAATACAGTTAACTCTTCTGATCAAAGTTATTGGAAGAATTTTCCATTTATTTAAATCTTCAACTTTTATTAAGCAAGGGGAGGTAGTTAATTTTATACAAATTTTTCAAGTCATTATTTGTTTGCACTTTAGTACGCTTGACAATATATTTGAACTTGTGCCATTGGTGTCAAAAGTGTCCAAGGACTATTTTGTTCCAAGTGAAAATGTCACATTTGGGAGATTCAAGTTTTTCTCCTGTGACCAGAAACAAGATATGAGCTCTGACCAATACTTAGTCGAGCTTCACACACTGAGTAAGTCCTTTGAATTTGGAGATTTGAAAAGCTCATTTATTAAAGACAAAATAGTTTGCAGAATCCCAGATAATAGACTTAGGGAAAGACTGTTGCATAAAAAAGATTTGACTTGGAAAAGACTGTGAATATGTGTAGGGGAACAGAGACTACATGGGCACAAGCTGAGGAACTGCACAAGATAGGCACAACAGTTAAGGAACTCCACAGGATAGACAGCAGTGCATGTGTGAAAACATAAGCAGAGCACTGAGAGTTTCTCAAAGTAACAACAAAGCAAAGTGGTAAGCTCAAGCAGCAAATACCGCAGGTGTGGAGGTAGACATATTCCAAAGAAGGGTCTTGCCTATGGAAAATACTGCTATAAATCTGGGAAGGAGAGTCAATTTGCAAAGTGCTGCAAAGCAGGGGATACCAAGATGAGGAAATGGAGGAATACTTCATGAATTCACTTCCGTCTGCTGCTGGTAAAATGGAATTAATCATTGGAATGACTGTGAATGAGACAGTAACTCCATTTAAGTTCGACACCAGAGCCCAGGTAAATCTATTATCTATGGACCCTCACCGTAAAGAGCAAGATTTTTCTCGTGAAATTAAAAGTGACAGGCTACACTGGAGAGAAGGTTCTAGTAAAAGGGGGCTGTATGGTGACCTTCAAACACAAAGGGCAGCATCTAAAGTCACAGCTACTCATTGGAGAAAGGAGAATGCTGCCAATATTAGGTCTGAGCATATGTGGAGAGCTTGATCTGGTGAAAAGAGTTTTCATAATGGCTTCACAGACCAAAGATAAGCACATGACACTCACGGAAGGAAAAATAACTACATTGGAGAAGCGATACCTTAATGTACATCGAGAATCAACCTCATTACCTGACATGAATGTGAATGGCAAACTGGAAAATGAGTCCGCAAATAATGATGCCTTCTTACACCAGCTAGAAGACAAAAATACAGTTACAGAAACGTCTGGAAGTGGCTGAATGGAAACTGCAGCAAACAATGAAATGTTATCAGAATTAGAAGCTGGACTTCCCCAGTGAACTGCAGCTCTGACAAAGGCTGAAGAGGGGCATGGTAGCATAGAAGAATGTTTGAAACATTTAGAGACTTAGCTTGACTCTAATGAGTGACTTCAGCTGCATCTAAAAGAAAGAATGGCTGCATTAGAAGATAAGAATATATCGATACAAGAATCTGAACTCTAAGAAAATAACTTGAAGAGTCTCTTCATGATAAGGAATTGGAAAATGCAAACCATCTTCTTTTAACTACAAGCTCAAAGGAACCACCACACAATCAGAAGAGGAATTGACAGCTATGTCGCCCACTGCAGCAGCTGAGGCCAAGATTGTGAAGCCTGGAATGAAGCTCACAGAGTTGTATAATGGACATGTTGAAGCCCAAGATCAATTGTTATTGGCAAAACAGGAAAATAAGAGAGTGAATAAATATTTGGATCAAATTGTGAAAGATGAAAGCTCTGTTTCTGAAGCACCAGTGTGAAGAATATTAACATGTGGAAAAATCTGTGGCAAATCTCTCAATTCAATTAGAAGATGCCATGGAGGAAATTTGCCATTTACAAAAATGCACTGATGAGGCGAATCAGCACGTTTCATTACTCAACAAGGAGAATCAGAAGCCCTTTCACATTTGCATCCCACTAAATTGGCCAGTCCTGGGATAGGAATGGGGGCTTTGGCATTTCACACTTGACCACTCCTAACTGGGACACTGAATGCTTTCACATTTGTAAGGAGCCAGCCCCGAGGTTAGAACTATTCTACCTTCTACCGGTGACATCATGATGCATTGAGCAACAGTGGAGCTGCCGTAAATCTTGATCAATGTATTATGATCTTATATCTGAACAAAATAAATCATGCCTAATTATAACATAATTAAGCTTTATGTCTTTGTCTTTGGCTTGGCTTCGCGGACGAAGATTTATGGAGGGGGTAAAAAGTCCACGTCAGCTGCAGGCTCGTTTGTGGCTGACCAGTCCGATGCGGGACAGGCAGACAAGATTGCAGCGGTTGCAAGGGAAAATTGGTTGGTTGGGGTTGGGTGTTGGGTTTTTCCTCCTTTGCCTTTTGTCAGTGAGGTGGGCTCTGCGGTCTTCTTCAAAGGAGGCTGCTGCCCGCCAAACTGTGAGGCGCCAAGATGCACGGTTTGAGGCGTTATCAGCCCACTGGCGGTGGTCAATGTGGCAGGCACCAAGAGATTTCTTTAGGCAGTCCTTGTACCTTTTCTTTGGTGCACCTCTGTCACGGTGGCCAGTGGAGAGCTCGCCATATAATACGATCTTGGGAAGGCGATGGTCCTCCATTCTGGGGACGTGACCCATCCAGCGCAGCTGGATCTTCAGCAGCGTGGACTCGATGCTGTCGACCTCTGCCATCTCGAGTACCTCGACGTTAGGGGTGTGAGCGCTCCAATGGATGTTGAGGATGGAGCGGAGACAACGCTGGTGGAAGCGTTCTAGGAGCCGTAGGTGGTGCCGGTAGAGGACCCATGATTCGGAGCCGAACAGGAGTGTGGGTATGACAACGGCTCTGTATACGCTTATCTTTGTGAGGTTTTTCAGTTGGTTGTTTTTCCAGACTCTTTTGTGTAGTCTTCCAAAGGCACTATTTGCCTTGGCGAGTCTGTTGTCTATCTCATTGTCGATCCTTGCATCTGATGAAATGGTGCAGCCGAGATAGGTAAACTGGTTGACCGTTTTGAGTTTTGTGTGCCCGATGGAGATGTGGGGGGGCTGGTAGTCATGGTGGGGAGCTGGCTGATGGAGGACCTCAGTTTTCTTCAGGCTTTATGTACAGCACAGAATAAGCACTTCAGCACCTGTTGTTGTTGTGACAACTTATATAAACCTTTATAAGGGACCGTGGGAAAGTGCTAGCAATAAATAGCAATAGAGGACAATTTTTAAACAGGGTGGGAAAGTTTTTAGTGCTATAGCACACAATTTAAATACTGTGGGAAAGTTGTAGCATTATCGTGCAAAATTTATAAATACCGTGGGAAAAAGCAATGGCGGACCTGCCCTCCCAGAATTCCATGTGAGAGAGAAGGGGCTGATTGCCCAGCTGCATGCATGGGGCATTCAGAGGGGTTTCTCTGCCACATGGCATTCTGGGAAGTCCATGCTTTTTCCCACAGTCTTTATAAGTTGTGCACTATTGTTTTTCGTTGCTATTTATTTCCTCTCTCTTCTGCTGCGACTTTCCCATGTCAAAGTCTTCATTTTAATCTTTTCTTCCTTCAAGTTCCTGCACTCACTCAGGATCATTCCAATCCCACAATGTAATTACCCATTTCACACTTGCCTGATTGCAATGCAGACACCAGGGATAGTACTAGGGGTCGAGGCTGTCAATTCCCGGCATGAGATAACATCATCCGACGCTGGTGTTGAGCTGATTTTGGTTTCACATTGGACACTTTAAAGGCCGATTGGCAGCTAATTCCTCGGATAAGTTGCAAGTGTGAAAGAAGCTAGAGATACAAAATGCAAGTATCAGATCTTTCAAAGGAGAATATGGTGCTTTTGATGGAACTAGAAGATGTGCAAGGAAATCATATTTTACGTGAAGATGGTTAGTTCTGCTGACATAATAATAATAATAAGCAGGTCCTCTGAAGTGATTTCTCAGCATCTGTGACCTATCGTAAACTTGAGGAACTGCAATAGCAAAATCAACAGCTATTGTGATCATTCGTGAACTTGCTGATAAACAAGAAAATAATCTCTTCACGGATTTCTGAACTTCAGCTGAATCTTGTGGATGCTCTGAATGAACTTGAACAACTCGGTGAAGCCAGAAGCCATCAGATGCAACTGTTGGAAAGAGACTGGCCAAGGAATGTAGATACTTTTGTTATGTAGACATAGTATTGTGTTTGTGGTTTTTTTAAAGGGGAAAAATGTGTTATTATGTGTGTAAATATGAACTACATTTCCCAGCATGCAATACGGGTGATTGGCTGGAAACCATAAGTGACATATGATGGGGTTGTCACTGGAAGTCAGTTGAAGCAGCTCAAGAAAAATAAAGTAAGTGTTAAACCCATGTAAAGTTGTTCTTCTTGAAAGAATGGGTCACAAGCCAAAGACACAACTTCATGGGAATCACTGGGTAAGGGCTTTAATGTTGCTGTATCTGGGTTGTCCCTTACTCTAGAAGCTTATCATTACGTATTATGTGTGTATGTGTGTACATCATGGTCTGGTGAAAAGTTGTTTCATCTAGTTGTATATGAACAGTCAGATGATAAAATCTTGTATTTAGGCTTTATTTTAAACTCTGAAACAAGATTCATCATGTTGGCATTGCATTTCACCATTTGGAGGCTTGTATAATGTTTTATTGTGGAGCAGAGTGATATCATTGTATTATTGTCATCATTAAAGTTAAAGAATTACAAGGATTTTAAATGCATACATGACTTCAGTTGGAATGAACGCATATGGTATGTGCATAATATTCTATCAAGTCAGGTCACCTTTATTTATAATTCATACCATGCTTATAGGGTAAAGATGAGATAGTGTTTCTCCAGGAACATATTTATATAAATATAAGTTAGAATAGAAGTTAAAAGAGGTACAACCAGAGGACATGGATTAAGAGTGAAAGGGGAAAAGTTAGGGGGTGGTTATGAACCCAAAGGACTCAAAAACCAGCAGCAAAAATGGTTTTGTTATTTTAATTGTTACGAGCCCAGAGGACCTCAAAACCCAGCAACAATAGATATTCATTAAGACAAATGGTTACTTAAGCAAAGGTTTATTTTAATTATCTTTAAATACAAAAACAGAATTACACTTTAACTTTTCACTATTTACTTACTTTACCTAACTTAACCCCCTACTAATTCTACGTGCATGTGTATGTAATGTGTGTGTGTGTGTAAGTTCAGAAAAATTCTTTGGTTCACAGTCCAATCTCACTTCTCATTTCTTCAAGTTCACTGGTTTCAGACAATTATATACTGTGCACAGAATTTAACATGTATAAAGTTCACCAGGCTTTGGTGCTCGAAAGGTAAATGGTTACCTCTCAGAAAGGTTGGTTTTCAGAGAGAGATGTGTTGTTCCAAGACATCCACAACTGAGGTACTTCCATCAGTCACCTCAGTGTCTTGTTGTCAAAACTTGCCCCATCAGTGTTCTCCAGATGATAACCTCTTTCTTTCAGGCTATCACAGTGTTCCTTTTTCTTTTACTTATTCCAAGTGAAACATTAGACAGCCAATCCGCTCCTCTTGCATGAACCACAAGGGCTTCAACTAGGCTGTTTGTCTCTCTCTGCTTGCAAAACCACATGACACTCTTACAACAGCAAAACTCTCCTGCAGACAATAACGGCTCCAGCCTTCTTGTTCATCTGTTGCCTTGATAAACAATAATCCATTAGTGATGTCTCTGGAGCACTCTTCAAAGCTCTTGCAAAAATATGTGAGAAGCCACTATGTCTCCAGTATTTCAAATAAGATATGTTTTAAAGTGTTTGCATGTGATCTACTCTAACAAGCCTTTCCCAATTTATCTCCCAAAAATATTTCTATATACTCTGTCATATAATACATAATAATAAGATCAATGCTCAACTTATTACTATTAACTTAATTTAATTCTAATTCTAAGCAAATGTGTAGTAATGTTTATGTGTTCCGTAAAGTTATTTTTCAGTTCCAGTAATTCACTGTTCACTTCTCCAAGTTCACTGATATCAGACCATCTTCCATACTGTGCACAGAATTGAACAGATATTATATTCACCAGGCTCTGGTGCTTTAACCTAAGTTGTTATCACATAGGAATGTCTTAGTTGGTTTCAGAGAGATATTTGTTGTTCGTTGGACACACAAACTGATCTCCTTCAATCGGCAACTGAAGAGTCTTACCGAAGAAACTTTCCCCCTCTTGGATTTTTCAAAGAGATAACATCTTCTTCCAGGTTACCACAAAGAATTCTTCTTTTTTTCTATTCCAGGAGAAACACAATAACCAGCCATAACCTCTGCAATTGATTACAGAGACTTAGAATAGGCTGAACTCAGAATTCAAACTCCATCTTGAAATGGGGTCATGCAACAGATCTGCCAACTGCAGCCTTTACCACAAACTACTGCAGAATACTCTGCAACTCTTTCTTCCAGAAAATGGGTGTTTTCTCTCTGTTGGCAAAACCACATGGCTCCTCCTAGGATAACAAACCTCAACCAGAAATTTAAAACACTGTCACCAGTCTAGCAGCAAAATATTTCTCAGTTCTTGAGCATGGACACTGTTCAAACAGACTGGTCTATTAATACCTACTTGTGAAACTCTCACAAGCACTTCCATTGTCTCTGTAAAGCCAACTGTAGACATGAAGCTAGTCTTGCATAGCTCTTGTATGGCAAATGACATGTTTGCTTGTGAAATGTGACCTAATAACTAAACCTCACAATCTTATCCTTTTAAGATATATTTTAATATAATTTTATTAACTTGTTTTGTTACACTCTCTCCCTACAAATGAATTTTAGCTCGAGTTAAAGTTCTTTTATAACCAAAATTATTTCTAACTTTACCATCCCTACAATGATAACATATGCAATATATAACATGTTACAGCAATGTATCTCAATAATGAAAGTTTTTCTTTTACATGATCATTTTAACTTCTAGACAAGCAATTTTCAATCACATTATTTGTACCTTTGATATGATTAATTTGCAGATTATATTCTTGCAAGATCAAACTCCAGTTTAATAACCTTCTATTTTTATTCTTCATTTTATTCAAAAATACCAGAGGGTTGTAGTCAGTACAAGTAATTTACTGAGTTCATGAGTGGTACCCAGATACACATCAAAATTCTGCAGAGTGAGTATTAGAGATAACAGTTCCTTTTCAATAGTGAAATAGTTCCTTTGATGAACATTGAATTTTTTTGAAAAGTAGGTAACTGGATGGACTATTTCTTCATCATGTTTTTGTAACAACTCTGCACCCATTGCCTCCTTACTGGCATCCACTGCTAAAGAAAATGGTCCATAAAATCAAGGAATTTTAAAACAGGGTCATGGCACAGTATCTCCTTTAAATTCTCTAAAGCTCTCTGACAAGATTTTGACCACGCAAATTTCTTCCCCTTTTTCAAAAGATTGGTTAAAGGAAGAGCAATTTCTGCAAAATTCTTGCAAAACTTCCTATAATATCCTGCCATTCCTAAAAACCTTCTCACTGCTTTCTTGCCATTGGGAATATAGAATTCAGTAATTGCCTGCAGTTTTGCTTGAATAGGCGCAACTTTGTCCTGAACAATGACACAGCAGCATGTCCAAAAATTCATTTTTATCTAAATTGATAGTTAAATTTGCTTTGGATAATCTTGCAAACAATTTTCCAATTTCTATCAGATGTTCTTCCATGTGTTCATTTTTTAAAAAAAAACATAAATTTTTAAACCATAATAATAGTTACATTACATTTAATTTTAAATTATTTCAAAAGAAATTATACATCATCCCATCCCCCAACCCATCTCCCATCTCCCATCCCCCCCACCCCTAAAGGAAAAGAAAGAAAAAGTGGAGAATACCAAGAAAATAAAACATTTTTACAAAAAAAATCTATTGGAGGTTACTGAGGTCTTTAGAGAGTCATTCATACATGCAAACCAAAATTTTGTAAATATTGGCTACATATTTTCCAGAAAACATGATATTTTATCTCACAGATTATAAGTAATTTTCTCTCATGGGGTACAACTATAAAGTTCTGCATGCCACCTTTCCATGCCTAAATCTATTTTGACTTCCATGATATTGTTAGACATTTTCTATAAACTACTAAAGCAATTAACACAAATTCAATTTGATAAATATTTAATTTTAATTTTGTTTTTTTAGCCTTAGTATTACTCAATAAAAATAACATTGGGTCCTGTGGGAATTTGATCCCAGTAATTTGTTCCAAAAAATTATCTACCCCTAACCAAAATTGTCCAACTTTAGGGCATTGTCAAGTTGAATGAAAAAAAGTTCCAATTTCAGATCTACATCTAAAACATAAATCTGATACGGCAGAACTATTTAATTTTTGTGGCATCAAATATAATTGGTGTAAAAAAATTTATTGAACTAACCTATATTATACATTTATAAGTTTAGTTATATTATTCTTACACAACTCTGTCCAATCCTTTTCACTTATTTGTGCACTTAAATCTATTTCCCATTTATTTATGCACCTCAATATTGGGGGCCTTAATTTGAAGTTACACATTACTGAAATAAATTTATTTACATTAGTGTTACGTCAGTAATTCTAATTCACTTTGATTAGGTAAAGTCAATGTTGGACCTATTTTGCTGGATAAAAAAGTTTTAAGTATAATAACAAGTCACTACTTTTTGTGAACAAGTCATCAATATAAGCATCTGTATGTTTTAAACCTTGGATTACAGAATTTATCAATCTTTGGAATGTCGCAGTCCATATTCGCTAAGGCGCTGGCAGAGCTGGTGCAGGTGCATGCTCTGCTTCTTATGGGAACAGCTGGAAATAAGGATATCATCCAGATAGATGAACATCAAGTCCAAGCCGCTGCCTACTGAGTCTGTTAGCCTCTGGAAGGTTTGTGTCGCATTCTTTAACCCTAAAAGGCATACGCAGGATCTCAGACAGCCCAAAAAGAGTGATGAGAGCCATTTTTGGGATGTCGTCAGGGTGCACCGGGATCTGATGATATCCCCTAACCAGATTGATTTTCAAAAAGATCTCCACACCATGAAGATTGATGATGAAATCCTGGATATGGGGAATTGGGTAACTGTCTGCCATTGTGACATTGTTGAGCTGATGATAATCACCACAAGGTCTCCAGCCACCAGATGCCTTGGGTACCATGTGCAGGGGGGATGCCCGTGGATTGTCGGAGTGCTGTACTATCCCCATTTCCACCATCTTGTGGAACTCCAACTTGTCAGGAGGCAGCCTGTGGGCCCAGATGTGTACAGGTGGTCCTTTTGTGGGGATGTGGTGCTGGACGCCATGCTTTGGCATAGCCGAGGAGAATTGGAGACTCTGCTAAGATCTTGGTGTAAGCATTGTGAGAGAAAGTCAACGAGTCGAGGTGAAGTGCCGGTAGAGTGACCTGGCGTAGGGTGAGGGCCCTTTCAGGTCCATGAGGAGGCATTGGTCTTGGAGGAAGTCTACACCCAGCAGGGGTTATGAAGGTCCATTTAAACTGGCAAGGGCCGAATTCCAGAGGGATGGTCCGCACTCGGTATGTTCAGATATTGCTGCTATTAGCCGCAGTGAAGCAAGGTTCAGTCTTTCTGGCACGAATGTCCCAGCTCATGGGAGGCAAAATGTTGATCTCTGCTCCCATGTTAACCAGAAAACACTGACTGTAACGCCAGCCCCAAAGATAGAGTAGGATGTTTTTGCAACCGACCATTGTAGCCATCAACGACAGCCGGACAAGGCGTTTCCCGGATGCGAGCAAGGTTGTCGGTAGTTGCAGGCAGTAGAACTCCAGTGCTGATGGTAGTAACACCACTGTTCCTTCTCCAAATTGTCCCTAAATGTGTCAGACTTTCCCTCTGGCACTGGAACTGTATGAGCATTCCGGCATGATGCAGCAACCCAGTTGATGGCCGCTCCGCCATATTTATTGGCCTGCGACGTAGCAATGTAGTTGATGGCAGGTCCACCATGTTGCTTAGCCTGCCATAGGATGTTGGCTTGGGCACCCAACCTGCAAGGGTCGCCAAAGTTGTCATCGGCTCGGAGCAGGCTAATGTCCTCCAGCATCTGTTCTAGGAATATCTGCTCAAATTGCAGGCAGGGTCTGAGACCATCCATCAGCAGCAGCACGTCACTCCTGAAGGCATATGGTGTGCAGTTCGCCTTACTGAAGAAACTTGCCCCTTCTTGGGTTTTTCTAATGGATAATCTCTTATTCCAGGTTACCTCAAAGAGTTCTTCTTTTTCCCCCATTCCAGGAGAAACACAATAGGGCTGAACTCAGAACTCAAACCCCATCTTCAAATGGGGTCATGCAACAGATCTGCCAACTTGCAGCCTTCACCACCAACTGTCTTCTTTCTCCCAGAAAATTTATGTTTTCTCTCTGTTTTCAAAACCACATGGCGCCTCCTAGAACAACAAACTTCAACCAGAAATTTAAAACTCTGGCACCAGTCCAGCAGCAGAAGATTTCTCAGTTCTTGAGCCTGGACACTGTTCAAACATACTGGTCCATTAACACCTACTAGTGAAACTCTCACAACTACTCCCCATTGTCTCTGCAAAGGCAACGCAGATATCAAGTCTTCTCTTGCATAGCTTTTGAATGGCAAATAAGATGTTTGTTTGTGAAATGTGACCTAACAACTAAACCTCACAATCTTACCCTTTTAAAATATATTTTATCATATTTTTATTAACTTGTTCCATAACAGGAAAACATGAGGGGGAACTTCTTCACACAGAGTGGTGGGAGTGCGGAACGAGCTGCCAGCTGAGGTGGTGAATGCAGGCTCAATTTTAAATAGTTAAGAAGAACTTGGACAGATACATGGATGTGAGAGGTGTGGAGGGCTATGGACTGGGTGCAAGTCAGTGGGACTAGGCAAAAAATGGTTTGGCACAGACTAGAAGGGCAAATCGGGCCTATTTTTATGCTGTAGTGTTCTTTGGTTCTAAGTACAACCTGATGAAGCAGTGTTCTCCAGTGTGAATTAGGGGATTTCATGAATTGATTTCCCAAAACCATGATTGACTTTGACATTTCATTCAGGTACCTTTGAGGTGACTGAAGAAGTCTCCTCCAGAAATCAAAGCAAATTGTTACTTGTGGGTATATTTGGTTCAGTCTGAGTTCCAAGTTGTTGCCCAATTGGTTAATCATTGCTGAGTACATATATTTTCATCAACGCTCCAGTAGCCAGAATAGACAAGAAAAGCAAGTTTCCAGCCTTGATTAACTTAAAATGAATGCGCAATTTCCTCATTTCGTAATGAGAAGCACATGATTTTTGAGTTAATCAGCCTTTTATGCAATTACAGTCAAGACGCTGACTGGTGCAAATATTCCACAGAGTTCACAAAAGAGAACAACATAAGTTAATATTTCAAGCGGAGACCTAAGGAAAATTTTCATTTTGCTTTAAGTCTGAGCCAAGATTATTTCTAGGTATAATGTAGAGAAACTGGGGAAGACCATTTATGCCTATTCTTTCTCCTGTTACAGGCCCAGAGGACCCCAAAATCCAGCAGCAATAGAAATTCACCAAGACAAATGGTTACTTAAACAAAGGTTACTTTTAATTTTCTTTAAACATGAAAACAGGATCAAACTTTAACTTATTACTATTAACTTACCTTAACTTAACCCCCTTCTAATTCTAAGCACACATGTATGTAATGTGTGTATAAGTTCAGAATAGTTCTTTAATTCACAGCCCAATCCCACTTCTCACTCCTCCAAGTTCACTGATGTCAGACAATTCTTATACTGTGCACAGAATTTAACATTTTTGAATCGTCACCAGGTTTTGGTACTAGAAATGTAAATGGTTACCATTCAGGAAGGTTCTTGTCGGTTTTTAAAGAGAGATTTGTTGCTTGTTGGACAAACACAAACTGATTCCTTCCGATCAGCCACTTCAGTGTCTTGCCGAAGGGTTTTCCAGATGATAATTTCTTTCTTTCAGGTCATCACAGAGTTCCTTTCCTGTTTCCCTTATCTCAGGCAAAACATTATACAGCCATCCATCTTCTCCTGTATGGACCACAAGGGGTTTGAACAGGCTGAACTAAGAATTCACAACCTGTCTTCAAAATGGGGTTTCAAACAAGCTTCCAAAAGCCATTGCAGAAAACCAGCAGTCTCTAGGCTTTTTCAGGTGCATTCTCCGCTAAGAATGTGCCTAAAGAAGCAGAAGAGGCCCTTTAAATTACAGTTCAGTGGCAGCATTGAAAATTTAGTGCTGGCCACTTGAAAGGACAGCTGTGCCGGGATGCGCATCTGAGCGCATTCTGGCTCCTGTCCCTTGGGCTGTCAATTCAGAATTCCCATGCAGGACGTCCCCACACTGATCCCATTGCCCCACTCTCTCCCCACTCACGGGGCTGGAGAGGCTGGCGGTGGAGGAAGCTGGAACACCAGTGGGAGAGAAGGAGGCTGGAGTGGCCGGCGAGTGAATATGGGGGCTGGAGTGGCTGGCAGGAGAGGAGGCTGGAACACTGGCAGGGGAGAAGGAGGCTAGAGTGGCCAGTGCGTGAGTATGGGGGCTGGAACGGCCGGTGGGGGAGGAGGCTGGAGCACTGGTGGAGGAGAAGGAGGCTAGAGCGGCCGATGGGTGAGTACAGGGGCTGGAGTACCATCGGGGGGGGGGGTATGGGGGCTGGAGCAGCCGGCGGGGGAGAAGGAGGCGCTCGAGGTGGGTACCTGCATTGTTTCAGCCAGCCCCCTTCTCCTCCACCAGCTGCTCCAGCCCCCTTCTCCCCACACCTGAAATCAGTCCCGACAGTGTGGGGACAGGCTGCGCAGGCTGCCCGACAGTGTAGGGACTGATTTCGTGAGTGGGGAGAGAGCGGGGCAGCAGGATCAGTGTGGGGACATCCCTGCACTGACAGCCCGCGCCAGACACCTGAAAGTGTGGGAACTGGGAGAGGAGTTGTCAGGCGCTGGCCAGCTGACTGTCATCTGAATGCAGCCGCTTTTAAGTGGCCAGCACTAAATTTTCAATGCTGCCACAAGGATTATTCTCTCAGAAGAGGGATACCAAACTCGCCTTGCAGGTGCCTCCTGCACATTCACGTGGCCTTCCCACAGCCGCATTTTGCCAAAATATGCGGCTTTACAAGCGGGTCAATTGGCCACCTGAAAGTGCCTTCTCTCTCTGTGTCACACTCAGAGTAAAAAACCTATTTGACTCTCTCTGCTTGCAAAACCACTTGACCTTAGAACAGCAAACTGCAATCAGACAGATTACAGCACTGGACCCAATCTTCTGAGTCCGTTAATCTGTTGCTTTCCAAAACAATAATCCATTACTCCAGAGCACGTCCAATTAACACCTACTTGTGAAGTCCTTCAGCAAAGCAGTTTCCAATGTTTTTACAAAGGCACTGGGAACATGAACTGTCTGACTTGAGCAGAGCTCTAGCATTTTATATGAGATCTGTGTTATGAAGTATTTATGTTTGTTTGTGACTAACACAAAAAAACCCACAATTTATCTCCTTTAAAACATATCTATATACAACATAAAATATGACATAATCCATCACACTCTAAAGTCCTGTCCTATCCAAAGAAGTGTCAGATTGAAACAAACATGATTCTGAATCGGAAAAGGCATTCTTTTGCACCCTCACTATATGTAAGGACTCACCTCAGACTGGAAGATCAGTTGGGTCCTTCAGTCATCACAAAGGTACCTGCATGAAAGGTCAAGGTCAGTGTTGGTCTTTGGAAATCCCTTCATTGTTCCTCAACCTTGAGTCTATGTGGCTTCTGTTTGCTGCTCTGACTGATCCAGCTTCACTTTACAGACCAGCAATTTCTGTCCACATGGCAAGAGATATAACCAGGAAATGCAACTAGGGAAAACAATAACTTTTACTTACAAATAACAATGGTCCAATAAAAAATTATTTTTTTAAATCCACAGCTGATCCAGCATTTTAAAACCACCAGCTGAAATTTCTTGATGCTTTTTGAGGGTGATTTGTAATATTGAAGGCATTGGTTCTTCCCACATTAAGTCCATGGAATTTCCTATCAACCAATGTTGTTGTTACAATTATTCATTTTGTGGTTTTACAACATAAATGGCATTAATGACTGTATCTTATCCCTAGTTGAGATGACACAAGCATGTTATTTTGTATTTTTAATGTTTCTGGAATGATCAGGCTACAGATTTTATTCCTGTTATAAAATGATTATGTTGCAGTAGACTATCTGAAGGCTCACAGAATTGCATACCACAGATGCAGAACATTTGGCCCACCCATACCTTGGCTGCTCTTTGGGGGAAAAAAAATTGTCCAATTTGTCCCTCTCTCCTATTCGCCTCCTTTAAAGAGATTTTCCTGTTGTAATAACCATAACAAGTGATTTTTAAAATTTTTTTGCTGTAGTAATTCATCATTTTTCAACGAAAGCCAGAAGAATCAGGGCAATAAAAGAAATGGCGAGAACTTTGCACCGTAGAGGTCAAATGATGATTTATGTATGGGCCATGGAACAAAAGCACCGTCGGTTTGAAAAACAGGATATCTTTGTTCCTTGGAACAGATCTCTGTGTTCTAGACCATCATCAGAGGGTAGTCAAAATAGCAATCAATCCATAGTTGGAGAGAATGTCAAGACAGAAGATAAAGAACTAATAAAAGCTGTTCAAAATGAAGCCAGTGCAATGTTGTCTCTTAGGCAAGATCAACACACTGTACTTTCATACAGAGGTGACAATCAAACGTTGTTAGAAAATTGCTGCCGCAGGATGCCCACAGATCAAGAGTATCGACTTTACAAGAATCTGGGAAAATCGCTTCGTTCCTGGTTCTTCTCCAAGTCACTTGATGAAGCTGCAATGCAGTCACACATCGACCAACTCAAATCAATGAAAGATTCCCCAGACTTAATGCACACATGGAGAAATACTTCTGTTTCCATGCAGCCAGTGGGAAAGTTGGGCATATCATCTCGGCACTGCAGTTTAGATGCAGATTGCCCAGCTTTGGTGAAGGGAGATAGTTTTGAAGAGGATGTATTTTCTGAAAATCCAAAGCACGAAGAAGCACAATGGTTAGATATCAGAAACTCCAACTCATTAAAAGAAAAGCAAAGAAGACTGCAAAGTGAAATCTTCAAACCAGGAGATCTAAATCCTCATCAGGCAAACTCTCTGGGAGATAGTCAGATGCATGAAAAAGCACAAAGATCTGAGGGAAATGAGGCGAGGTTCTTTAAAAGGACTTCCACCACAGAGTCAACAGACTCTGTAATTGACAGTATCAACTCTGTGGCTTTGGATGATAAACAAAAGACAATTCTGGATGATACAGAATTCATGAGATATTATCATGTCTTCAGGGAAAGAGAATTAGTTCAGCTCATTGAAGAGAATGTACAAGAACTTCATGTCCTTAGTTCATCTTATGATCATGGCAACTGGTGTGTCATAGTAAAAAAACGATAATATACAGAGATATAATTGAGGTATACCTTTCAATATTAAAGGCAGTTTTAAACCACAATATTTTAATTACAGATTACAACAAAATTGTAGCGTGGGGCAGTTAGCGTAAGGGCAGCACTATTAGCATAGAGCTGCATAATTAGTGTAATGATTAGTGCAACGCTATTACAAGGGTCAGTGACCTGGGTTTGAATCCAGGACTGTCTGTAAGGAGTTTATGCATTATCCCTGGGTCTGTGTGGATTTCTTCCAGGCGCTCCAGTTTCCTCCCATCCTCCAAAAACATATGGGGTTTTTAGGTTTATTGGTGTATTGGGGGGGGGGGGTGTATTGGTTTATTGGTGTATTGATTGCCCATCAATTTTATTAGTTTAGATTATAGCTGGGGCTCAGAGAGCATCTGGCCTGGATCTGAGCAGGAAGTGATCTGGGGTCAAGGCATTGGGTCGGGACCTTTATTAGGGAATCTCCTGGAAGGGGGTCAGAGGGAAGGAAGGGGTGGTCCAGGCCAGTACATACAGTTATTACAATGGTGTAATACCTCACATACCATGCCATAATTTGATGGTGCCACACAGTGCACTGTACTATATTGTTCCTCCAGTACATTGTGTATATCCATCCCAATAATGTGCCTTGATCATTTGAGGCTGACATTCTCATTGATAACCTAATGGGATCAGGAGTGGGGTGGGTTGAGAGGAGGGGGGAGAGGGGGTGGTTTATACTATTTGTCTACCATTGCCTGGCTCCATGTTCCAGGGAGGGGAACAATCTCTTCTGACACTTACTGCCAGGATATCCAGTTCATCTGTCGAGCCAGATTCCTTTTTCCCTACGTCATATGCTTCCCTTCAACAATAAAGGTGGGTGCTTTTGTCTGAATTCAAATCTTGCTTGTGTCTTGAACCACTTGTGAATGTAGACAAAGAGGAGCCTGGTTCTTCCAAAGGAAACAAGTTTTCCAACAGTACAACAAAGGGTAACAACAGAACACACTTTCTAATTTGAAATATCCCAGCTATTTTGTTTTGAAAGCAACGTGGCTCTTAAAAAAAAGATGATTCCTCATAAAAGGATCATCTACCTTGCAGAGATTATCAGATCAATAATATTAATCAAGTGTGTTTTACTCTAACTATTGATGGAAATTACAGTGGAATCCTGTGAAAACACAATAGTTTGAGTCAAAAGAAAATCACATCGCGATACAAATGGGGTCGCACAAAATCAGGGTTTCACTACTGTGTACTATATCAATTGTGACAGCATTCGCCCCTATTCCCCCCCTCCCCGTTCTTGGCAACATTCACCACCACCCCCCCATTCTCAGCAACACTCACCACCCCCCCATTCTCAGCAACACTCACCATCCCCCTATTCTCAGCAACACTCACCACCCCCCCATTCTCAGCAACACTCACCATCCCCCTATTCTCAGCAACACACACCACCCCCCCATTCTCAGCAACATACAGCCCCCCATTCTCAGCAACACACACTACCCCCCATTCTCAGCAACACACACCACCCCCCATTCTCAGCAACACACACCACCCCCCATTCTCAGCAACACTCACCACCCCCCCATTCTCAGCAACACACACCACCCCCCAATTCTCAGCAACACTAACCCCCCCCCCCTATTCTGAGCAACATACAGCCCTCACTGCCCCCATTCTTGGCAACACCCACCACTCCACCCCACCCCCATTTTTAGCAAAAAACACCACCCTCCATCAATGCAATAAATTCCTCACTAAGATATACATTACTGTACTTACCTTAATCATTTAGATGTGCCATTTCTAAACATCTGCTTCGCCCCTGAGTGGCCATCCCTGGTACTACATCTTTTAAAATGGGCTCACTTAACGCCCTATCTCAAAGAATGGAACGTGGATGTTAAGGGGTCCAATGACTCATTGTGTTATATCCAAATTCGTTTTAAATCAGGGTTCCAATGTATATGATTTTGTTCTAATTTTTTATGTTGTTTAGTACAGTGTCTAGATAGTAAGTCTATGATCATTGTGTATTGATCTTCTTTGTATTTCATCCCACACAGGGATTCTGAGTTAAAAGTGTACTGCAAGATCTATTTTTAAAATATTTTTAAGCACAGGCATCATATTTATATTTAGAAGTTCTAACTTTTTGCATATAATTTGAATTTAAGTTCAAAGATAAGATGGTATTATTAATTACTGCAGAGCAATTAATTACCTATAGTTGCTAACAAGTCTCTGGCAATCAGAGAGAACAAAGAACTGTACAGTAGTGGAACTGACCCTTTGGCCCACATTGTCTGTGTCGATCCTGATGTCAGTCACCTGCCTGGTTGATATCCTTTGCCTTTACATGTGCCTGTGCAGATACCTTATAAATGTTGCTGTTATGAATGAGTAATAGTTTAAATAAATAGATATAGAGCACGGTAACGAGCCCTTCTGATTCATGAGCCCATACTGCCTACACTACTTGTCTACTTCATTGAAATAATGTGGCAGACAGTTGTACTTGCCCTCAGTCTTGCGTCTTTTTTTAGAACATTCGACGGTTCTTTGGCCATGTTTGCCTTTGGAAAGGATACAAGACTGTTGCAGCAGAAATATATCAAGGATTTGAGAATTAGATTGCAGGGAATCTAATTTGAACTGCTCAAATTGACTGTTGCAGCAGAAATATATCAAGGATTTGAGAATTAGATTGCAGGGAATCTAATTTGAACTGCTCAAATTCTAATCTTGCTATTCAAAGTGATGAAGGAATTTAATAGGGCAAGGCAAGAGCATGAAAAGGAGTTTGAGGTCAAATTGCATCCTGGGATTGAGGCTTTTCTTTGCTCATTTCTCTGATTCCCATGTTCTGTTTAAAACTGAGCATAAGGAGCAGGTGGGAAAGTCAAATAGAACCAGGAAAGGCCGGAAAAAGACTCAACAGGTCAAGTAGCATCTGTGGCAAGAAAAATCGTCAGCATTTGGTTTTTGTGTCAGAGGTCGGCAGGTACTGCTTTAAATGCTTTGTTTAGAGAGCTGTTACAGGCATTCACTTTCGAGCAATCACTGTACCTGACTTGGGCCTCAGTGTTTTAATGGAGTGTAATATCTCTACTGTTAGAGAAGCAATAAGCTGCACTTAGACAGCTAACATTTGCTGGTACAGCACAACTTTGATTATTCAAAATCAGATTCTCCAAAATCCTCATTTTATCTGAAATTTTAAAACATTTTTTGGATAAATGAGGATATTGGAAACAAACCAGAAAGATTTATTTATCTGAAAATTTTTGGAGCTGAAAAAAAATTCACTTGACATGAAATCAGAACAATGATTGTTCTCGTTTCAGATAACTCCTTCCCCTCTCTCTGCCCATTTCTTATTTACCTTCCCCATTGACTTTTCTCTCTATCTCTCCCTCTCAAACTTGCGTGCCACAGTCTCCCAGCAGCAAGTGTTCAGAAGAATCCCTTGTCCCCACGTCATCAAGAAGAGTGGCCTCCTGGGCAGGAGCAGGGAACCTTGGGCTCATTGGTGTTCCCTCCCCTCCCTCCTTGGCACAGCAGAATTCCTGATGCCGACTTCAAACCCTCCCCTTAGCCTACTACCCAACAAGCATACCAGCCTCCCCAGTGTGCATGCAAGGGAGGACTAAGGGACGATTTGGTGTTAGGACTCCAGCATCAGGGTCAGGAGCTCTGGTGACCAGGGAGACAGGAACCTATTGATTCACCAGTGAGTGTTCCACTGACCTGGAAAGCCTCCCTTGTGATTTGTTGCACCATTTGGGAGGTCTTGGTGATTGGCAGCAGCGGTTGGGCCATGTCAGAGATCGGCAACAGCAACAATTTTTTGGTGAGAATTAAACATTATTTTAATGCTTAAAAGGCTTTCCCTTGTTGTCTAAACATTGATAACAAGTGATTTGCTGTTGCTACTAGGCTATTTTTAAAAAACGACCAGTTCTACGTTTATCCGACATAGGCCCAGTCCTGACCATTTCAGATAATCAGAATTGTATTGTAGTCACCCACCAGTATATAATTATTCACAGGGAGTTTTCAGTTGTGTAATTAAAACTTGATTTCATGAAACCATTGCCAGCAATTTCTGCAATTTTTCCTCTCAATTTCCTGCTGGAATTTTGGTGGAACATCATTGGAAATACATTTGAAATCCCACTTACCAGGAACCTCTGACATATTGATTGTATACATCATAAAGATGTTTATTCATCCAATTTTACATTCTACTCCTGCAAAAGTCATTTGAGAGCATGGTTTTTCAAAATCATTTGACTCAAAGGTGTTTCCCTACTTAGTTTGTGTCTTTTCCCACCCATTGGGATAAAATACACTCTGTTTGGTTCTTACAAATGTAAAAATCATATTACCAAAGAGCCAAATATTCTGATTGCCTCTGCAATTTCATCAAAGCACAATCTGAATATCCAAATTCTCTCCTTGTGGAAACTTTTAAAATGCGGGTCAGTGCAATAAGTTTCTTATCCACAGATCACCTTCTTTCTCAGGATTCCTTAGAGGCAAAAATATTTTAAATCTGCAGTAATTTTCAAAATTTCATTCTGATGATGTGAATTTCTTTTTCTAAGCTGGCTAGCAAAGGGTCAAGATTCTCTGCATAGATACTATAAAAGGGAAAGTTCCCAATGTTTTGATGTACTATTGTGAAAACTGACTTTTAGTATCTTTTGATTCTGTTAACATATATGTTCATCTTATGTATTTTCAATTTATTACATATTAAAGTAACATTAAACACAACTGATAATATTTTATTGTCTTTCATTGTTTGCCTTCTTGATCCAATCCCTTGTGTAAGTGAACATATTAATTAGTTTCTTCCTTTTTCTCCAAGTCATTGTCCACTGAATTATATCCACTAGAAATGGCCTTGGCTACCTGCCGGCAACCACATTTAATTGATTGCTTTCTCCTTCCCTAAAGTCTTTACCTTCCAATCACTCTACCCCTAAACTCTGTAGTTTGATCAGAATTGGAAGTGTTTTAAGATAATGTGGAATATTTCAGCTGGAGTCTGTCAGTACCAACTCACATTCAGCAACAGAACTTTGGAAGACCCACTTTAAAAGCATTTGCAACACTGTTTCCAGGCAATGTTGAGTGCACTAGTTTGAGAAGGCACTAGCCGTTTTTGCACAGACCTTGAAAGCAGGGTTTTATCCACCTTTCGAGCTCTGTGTTAAAAAAAATCAAAGGTGGATGAGGTGGGGGGGGGGGGTGGTCTAGGCTTACCCATCTTTGATCCACCAGGGTAGGTACTCTCTGCAGTGGAGTGCATTGATGTGGGACCTATCTAAAACAGTTGATCTATGTTGCTGTGTTGAAACAGCAAGGGAAGATGACATTGTGATGTTGGATCCTCATATCAAACCCTACAAACTGACTGAAAGGAACCATCGTCATCCTTTGGGATGGAGAGCCAGAAGAAGACAGTTGCTATAATGCAAAACCATTCTGCAGCCTCAATTCCAGCAGCAAAGGTTGATAGTCAGTAGAGAGTAGAGAAGTGGACACAACTAGGCACATAGTGTCTGAATGTTGGTACCGCCTGTGTGAATCAGGTTCGATGGGTCTCGACACAAGGGTTTACAATCACAGGTAACTTTTATTAACGTACAATTTGTAGAAGAGTGTGGGAAAATAATAAACAGTACACAATACCTGCTCCTATGTCTTATAATCTTATGCACTTATAAAAATGTTCTAAAGGGGTGCTGAATACAATTAGGCTTAGCCTGCCCTTGTAACTGCCAATTGAAGTTGGCAGGAAAAGCATATCTCATGCATTCATTTAGATTACAATTTGATTACCTATAGTATTGACAACGGAACATTTATAGACATTTAATTCACTGGTATGCATTTGTTGGCAGATAGCTACAGTTGCAATCTGCCAACAATGTCAGGTCAGGTTAATGCCAAATCACTCGTCTGAGTGCTACTGGTACCATGTAACCCAGTAATACTTATCGCATGGTCGGGTGGTCGGCGACTAAACCAGCTTCCCCACCAGGCTTGTCTGGTGCAGAGGGTGGCTAGGCATCCTGCAGGATGAAAAACAGGACCTGACAAAGGGCTTACAAACCCTCTCGTAGGATCAATTGCCATCTAACAAATATGTGCCGTGAAGTGTGGAGAGGGCATCCCTTGCATCAAACCTTGGTCTGCAACAGAACTTCCCCCAGCTGTCTTGGACGTCATCATGCTGCTGGATCCAGGAGGGGATGTTGAGAGGGTAGGTCTAGACCTGTTCAACCCCTACTCACCTAAATACATTCACGCACACACCGCTCCTTTCTGAAGAGTGAAGTATCCTCATATCAAACCCTACAAACTGACTGAAAGGAACCATCATCATCCTATGGGATGGATAGCCAGAAGAAGACAGTTGCTATACTGCAAAACCATTCTGCAGCCTCAATTCCAGCAGCAATAACAATTGTATTTTTTAGGTTTGAATGTCTATCTGTGAAAATTGCTAAATGAACAGAAATAGTTAACCATTTATAAACTATGCATTTCAATATAACAATTTCCCATGCTCCTTTATAAACTGTGTGCATGGGTGCTTTATTCTGTAACATATTCCCACACTCCTTTATAAATTGTGTGTGCATGTGTTTTATTCCAGTAAACATTTTCCCATGCTCTTCTATAATTGTTGTGTGTTGTGTGATTGGAAACTCTTGTGTCCAGACACTCCAAATATGATTCTTTTCTCAACACAACACAGCACAACGACACACCAGGCACCGACGCTGCTGTGCTACACACCCTGCCTATTTTTCTTTGGAAAGCCGGCTTGCTGTGTAAAAGGACTCACAGGGCTGTCTTTTTTCTGTCCTATGTGAACAAGCAAGTTGGCTTCCAAAGGCAGGTCATGTAAACAGCAATACCACGGCCTTTCAGTGTAAAAGTGGCTGTGGTCTCCAAGGGCAGCTCCCTACATTCAGCAGGCAGGGATCAAGCTTTGCAGCTTCCCTGATTCCTTAACTTGTGAAGGGCGTGGTCTCAATCATGGTCACTGCACCAGTTTCCCTCTTAAACAGTAATGCTTCCTTCACTATTGTGGTTTTTTAACCAAACCAACCTTCATTCAGAGATTCTGGTGTAGAGTCTCCAGTCCTTGTCCCCAAACTTTCATGCGTAGGGTTCCCTCACAAACTGAACCTGCTTCAGTCTGGATAATGGCCAGCCTCAATCTGCAGACAGGTGGAGGCAGAAACATTGCTGCCAAACTTTTGCTGCTGGATAGATAGTTAGCAAGTATGCACAGGATTCCAAAATACTACCAAGAAAAAAAGCAACACAGTGTTAAAAAGTGAGTGACAATAGATCTCTGCTGTTTGAGTGCAGAATGGCAGAGTGAGAGTACAGTGACTTGGATTCTGAGATGATAATTTATTTTCAGTGGACAGATGTATCCAATTCTTACATGTTGCAGTCAATAAAATATCCCATTTACAATAGTGTAAGTAAATTATCTCAATATGTCGAGAATTAAGAAGAGAAAATTAATATAAAAGGATAGGTATGGAGTTTGTGGAGTTGTGCCTTCTCTCTGTGGCAATGTGGGTTATCTCCTGCATTTTATCAGCTCACTACTTAGTAGATTATTTGGCTACTGCAAGTGAAGTGGGAGGAGCTGTAGAGAATTTGAGAGTTAGGTCACAGGGAAATAACGGGCAAAAAAAATTGATATGATTGCTCTGAGGAGCAGCATAGACTCAGCAAGTTAAGATCCTAAATGTAAAGATTCTGTTCCAGACAAAGCTTCCCCTCATTTACACATTGTAGAAAGAATCAAAAACCAGATGGGCAGAGCATATTAGAAGAATGACTGACGACGATGCCAAAACAGCTACTTGATGGAGAACTGACTGATGAACAGTAAAAGAAATTGAAAGAGTCTCTTAGAACATCCCTAAAGGGTTTCAACATTGAGACATACCTTGGGGAGCAAAAAAGCACTGAATTGTCCTGTTGGGAGTACCCGATAAATAACTTGTTCAACTAAGAAAGCAAAGAGAAATAGAGAATCTTGAAAGTTAAGAGCCACTCACTACCTCTACCCCTGTGTAAGAAACATTCAAGTCCAATCAATCACCTTTTTTCACATCACAATGCTATAAAATGGTCCTACTAGAGAATGAGTGACGTACAAAAATAGGCACAACGAAAAATGGTAAATAGAGACGGGGTGTGAAATGGACAATGGGTTTTTTGTAACATTCTTACATGGTCCAAATTAATAACAATTTCAGTTCATGTAGTGGAAATTAGTGGTACCAATAGGTTATAGTGCAGGATACCTTTGCGTGCACGATTTGATTTATTGGGTTGATGCTGGCATCTGCTGGTCATTTTGTAAGATGCAGACTTCACAATACTCTTGTTACAAGAGTCAAGGAAGATGAAGTCAATTAGTAATCACATGATGACCAGATATTCTTTAGTGCCAGCAGTGTGTGAGGGTCTGTATGAGTTGCCAGTAGTGTAAATCTGCAGCGTTGAACATACAGGTAACAGAAACAGGACTAGGCCATTCTTTCCTTTGTTCTTGGAACACCAGTCATTTAAGACTGTTGCTAATTTCTTCCTCAGTTCAACTTTTCTGGATTAATTTCATATCCTTTCATTCCCTTAATGTAGAAATGTTTTTCATTTTGCCTTCAATATACTCAGCCAATAAGCAAAAAAAAATTTTATGCATTTAAATGTGATTACTTTTCATCTTTATAAATTCTAGAAAGGATTGTTCCAGTCTGGTTAATTTCTCCTCATGCAACAGTGCCACCCCTCCATCCCAGAAATCACACTATCTTACCTTAAGCTTTTTATTATCTTGATAGAGTCAGAGTGATACAGCATGGAAACAGTAGCTTTGGGCCAACTTGCCCAAGCCAATTAAAATGTCACATCCACACTAGACCTACCTGCCTGAGTTTGGCCCATATCCCTCTAAACCTATCCTATCCATGTATCCGTCCACTAATAGTTGACTCAATCACGTTCCTCAATGGCCTGTTTGTGCTGTGACAGATTATAGATATGTTTTTGGGAGATAAATTTGGACAGGATTTTTAGTGTAGGTCACATACAAACACTCAAAACAGATCTCATTTAAAATACTGGAGCTCTGCTCAAGCTAGACAGACTGGCTTCAAAAGCCTTTGCAAAAGCTTTGGAGAGTACCCAAGAGACTTCACTAATGGATTGTTGTTTTGAAAAGCAAAAGATGAAAGAACTCGGAGGAGTAGGTTTGGAGCCGCAGGCTGTCTGGGCTAGTTGTTGGTGTTCTAAGAGGGTCATGTGCTTTTGGCAAGCATAGAGGGAGTCAAACAGGCTTTTCTCAGAGAGAGAGAGAGAGAGAGAGAGAGATCAGTTCTGCAGTGCTACAGTCAGCAGCAAGAGCTGGGACTGGAAAAGGAGAAGATGGCAAGCTTGTGGAAAAACCCCATTTGGAAGATGGGTTGTGAGTGCTTAGTTCAGCCTGGTCAAAGCCCTTGTGGACTGGCTGCCTAATGTTTCACTTGAAATAAGAGAAACAAAAATGAATTTTGTGGTGATCTGAAAGAGAAAGGTTATCACCAGGAAAACCCTGATAGGGACATTTTTTCGGCAAGACACTGAAGTGGCTGATTAAAAGGAATCAGTTGTGGGTGCCCAGGGAACAACAAATCTCTCTCTGAAAACTGATAAGAACCTTCCTGAGTGGTAACCTTTTACCTTTCAAGCACCAAAGCCTGATGAATTTCATAAATGTTAAATTCTGTGCACAGTATTAGAATTGCCTGTAACCAGTACACTTGGAGGAATGAGAAGTGAGTTTGGACTGTGAATCAAAGAAATTTTCTGAACTTACATACACGTTACATACATGTGCGATTAGAATTAGAAGGGGGTTAAGTTAGGTTAGTTAAGTTAATAATGATAAGTTAAAATGTGATCCTATTTTCATGTTTAATGATAATTAAAAGCATCCATTTGTCTTGGTGAATTACTTAAGTTACACTGGAAAGAAAGTGATAAAGAACACTAATTTTTTCTTTATCTTGAGAAGGAGGGATGTTATATAGTCAGGATAATGTGAACTATTTTGTAACCATGTAAGAATACATCCTTCTACTGTAGTAACAGTAGTGCACCACTGTTGGGCATATGTAATATGTAAGCAGTTTCCTGAGATGGTGGAAGGCATCAGCAAGTAAAGCCTCTTTTGTTATTTGAATTTTGCATCTTATAGACCAATTTTTCTTTATCTGGCATAATAAACTTCAGTATTAAAGGTAAGTGAGCTGATAAAATTCTTACTTCATATTCAGCTTCTATAATCCTACCTTGTAATTGAATTA
Organism: Narcine bancroftii; assembly: GCF_036971445.1. Classification (NCBI taxonomy): domain Eukaryota; kingdom Metazoa; phylum Chordata; class Chondrichthyes; order Torpediniformes; family Narcinidae; genus Narcine; species Narcine bancroftii. The sequence goes on along the minus strand of NC_091471.1, from coordinate 98,819,871 downwards.
TCCTGGAATAGGAATCATGTCTATTTGAATAAAATTAATAATCTCTTTCATCTTGGATGAATTTTTCTCCAGGCCTCCATTAATTCAGCTCTCTCATTAATATCAAAGTGGCTTTTGCCACTTTTGTCCTCATTACTGCTCTTGTTGACCTATCTAAAACAGGATCCAGACACAAATTAAAATCTCCTCCTACTAAAATATTTTCATAAGCATTTGCTTGATTAAGAAATGTTCCTTGAATAAATTTCTCATCATCAATATTTGGCACATATACATTCATAAGGGTCCAGGATTCTGAATATATTTGACAGTGCACAATAGCATACCTACCTGCCGGGTCTTTCACCACATCTTGTACTCTAACTGGCAGATTCTTGTGCATCAAAATTACACTCCTCTTGCTTTTGAATTAAATGAAATAGGAAAGCCCTGCCTTAATCAATCTCTTTTTAATTTTTGATGTTCTTTCTCAGCTAAATAAGTTTCCTGTAGGAAGGTTAAGTCCACTCCTATTTCTTTAATATGTTTTTTCTCTTTCTCTTCACCATTCCATTTAGCCCATTAACATTAAAACTTCTGTATTTCACTGCCTTATTCATCTATACAGAGGTATTTCACAACATCTACATGTTCCCCTTTCACCTCTCCCCACGCATCTCCTCAAATAAATTGCTTAATCTTTATCTTCCATGATGGAACACAAACCATACAGCAATCTAAACAGAAAAGAAAGAAAAAGATATATATAATACATATATCACACAGCATACATAACATACATCAAAACTAGCAAATCCCCCCTCCTTCTATCATTGTTAATATAATATAACCATATAACAATTTACGGAGCGGAAGCAGGCAATGTCGACCTTTTGAGTCTGCACTGGTTCACTAGAACAACTCCACTAGCTCAAACCTCCCGCTCTCCGCCAATAACCCTCCAACCCCTTCACCTCCATGTACTCATCCAACCTTCTCTTAAATGACAGAAGGGACCCTGCCACAACTATCTTATTCGGAAGATCATTCCATTCTGCCACCACTCGCTGAGTGAAAAAGCCACCTCTAATGTATCTCCTAAAGTGTTGCCCTCTTACCCTTAACTCATGGCCTCTTGTTTCAACCTCCCCTGCCTTCAGGGGATAGAGACTGTTTATGTCTAGTCTATCTATTCCTTTCATAATTTTAAATACCTCCATCAAGTCCCCTCTCAATCGTCTACATTCCAACACTACAACACTATACAACACTAAACCCTCCAAAACTTAACTTACCGGGCTTTCGGCCTACAGGTTTGCGCGAGGAGTTGGAAGAGGAGGCGATTCAGTGCTCAGGGGATCAGTACAGAGGAGGAGGAGCTACAAGAGGCTGTTGGAAGGTAAGGGTATAAAAACTTAACTAACTGGGCTTTCAGACTACAGGTTCGGGCAAGGAGTCGTAGGAGGAGGTGACTCATTGCTCGGATGATCGGTACAGAGGAGGAGGAGCTACGAGAGGCTGTTGGGTTAATTGGTCAAGAGCAATAAAAGATGGGTAAGACAATAGGAGCAGCCAGCAAGGAGCGATCCGGTGACTGAGTGGCCTAGTGAAGGAGTGGGTCCTTGTGGCTTTGGCTTGAGAGGTTTACACGAGCAGAAGCTGTGGACGAGTGTGCTGGACTAAAGGTAAGACATTCACATTTATTTTAAAAAGGTGTGAGGGGAAGGAGGCAGGATGAGTGTGAGGGCAGTTTTCTGCTCTCAGTGTCACATGTAGGAAGTCATGAAGTCTTCACGTCTTCTGGACATCCACGTGTGCACAAAGTGAGCTGAGCTGCAGCGTCTTAAGGGACCGAATTAGGGAACTTGAGCTACACCTCGATAACTTTACTCTAGTTAGGGAGAGTGAGACCATCATGGACAAGGAGTGTGTCCTGAAGGACCGGGTCAAGAAACTTGAGCTGCAGCTTGATGGCCTCGCTCTGGTTAGGGAGAATGAGGCTATCGCACAGGGTCCATGGGAGGAGGGGTAGTGGGTTACCGTTAGGAGGAGGAAAGGCAGGGGTCAGGTTCATGTGAAAACACCTGAGTCTGAAATCCTCAGAAATTGGTACTCCACCTTAAGTACTGAGGAGGGAGATAGTCCGACTATGGTGGGCAGAGGTGTGGTGTCAACCTCTCTGGCCCAGAAAGGTAGGGATAAGAGGACTAGGGGTAGTCATAGGGGATTCATTGGTTAGGAGGACGGACAGAGGTTTTTGTTGACGCGATAAGGAAAACCGGATGGAGGTTTGCCTCCCTGGTGCCAGGGTCTGGAAAGTATCTACACGCGTTCAGAACATCCTAAGAGGGGAGGGTAAAGAGTCTGAGGTTGTGGTAGATGTTGGTACCAACAACGTTGGAAGGAAGGAGGAAGTGGTCCTGCAGAATAAGTATAGGGAGTTGGGTAGGGAGCTTAGAAGAAGGACCACTAAGGGTGTGATCTCTGGATTGTTTCTTGTGTCGGCCATGGGATTTGCTTTTCCTCGGATTTCTGATGAAAATTGTAGGATGAAGCCCAAGTGGCTGAATCTCTCTGGGTGAGTAGAAATGTGTGCTTGTACTCGCAGTATGCGCAAGAGGCTGGCAGTCTATATAAATTGGTGAAAGAATGACCTTCCAATAAAAAGCATAATGTATCACTGTGAGATAGATGGCCAAGAGTTCTTGACCAAACGTACTATACTTTGCCTGAGCCATGGACTGCATAGTGGAAAAAAAATGCCAAAGGTTCCAATTGCCCATGGACTCTTTATTCTAACACTAATCCCACAGCACTGACAGATGCATCTATGGTAAAAGAGAGCAAGGCATTGGGCTTCAGATGTACAAGCATCATGGCATTCACAAGTGCAGTCTTCACATTGGACGCAGTGGCCGATTCCAGTGGCTACACCAGGGGTGGACAACCTTTTAATTTTTAATTTTTAATTTAGACATACAACATAGTAACAAGCCTTTTCGACCTGAGTCCATAGCTGTGCTGCCCAATTAACCTACACCCCCAGTATGTGCTCATGGGCTGAAATGGCCTGTTATCATGCTGTATGTCAAAAATTAAAATTAAAAGGTTGGCCACCCCTGCTCTACACACTCTACCGGAAGGGACTTTCACACACACATTCCCGGTTCCCTGCGTCAATGGGGGAGCAGCTCTCTGCAAGCACTGATCTATCTCAATACAGGTACACAATCCTTTATCTGGAACTCTTGGGGGACAGTGTGTTGTGAATTTTGGAATTTTGGATTTTTCCAGATTTCAGAAAGCCAGATTTAAGCCCACCCGCTCGCGCTGCTGGTCTCTCGCCCACCCAAGTCGCTCTGCAAGTCCTGTGACATAACTTTCAGAAGCAAAGTTCAATAAGTATAGGATTTGATATCTGCAGTTTAAATTATATGGGAAGGATACAATTTTACATAATTTTTCTCTTTCATTATCTAATAGATGTAAGTCTTTGGCTTGGCTTCGCGGACGAAGATTTATGGAGGGGGTAAAAAAGTCCACGTCAGCTGCAGGCTCGTTTGTGGCTGACAAGTCCGATGCGGGACAGGCAGACACGATTGCAGCGATTGCAGGGGAAAATTGGTTGGTTGGGGTTGGGTGTTGGGTTTTTCCTCCTTTGCCTTTTGTCAGTGAGGTGGGCTCTGCGGTCTTCTTCAAAGGAGGTTGCTGCCCGCCAAACTGTGAGGCGCCAAGATGCACGGTTTGAGGCGTTATCAGCCCACTGGCGGTGGTCAATGTGGCAGGCACCAAGGGATTTCTTTAGGCAGTCCTTGTACCTTTTCTTTGGTGCACCTCTGTCACGGTGGCCAGTGGAGAGCTCGCCATATAACACGATCTTGGGAAGGCGATGGTCCTCCATTCTGGAGACGTGACCCATCCAGCGCAGCTGGATCTTCAGCAGCGTGGACTCGATGCTGTCGACCTCTGCCATCTCGAGTACTTCGACGTTAGGGATGTAAGCGCTCCAATGGATGTTGAGGATGGAGCGGAGACAACGCTGGTGGAAGCGTTCTAGGAGCTGTAGGTGGTGCCGGTAGAGGACCCATGATTCGGAGCCGAACAGGAGTGTGGGTATGACAACGGCTCTGTATACGCTAATCTTTTTGAGGTTTTTCAGTTGGTTGTTTTTCCAGACTCTTTTGTGTAGTCTTCCAAAGGCGCTTTTGGCATATTGGCCTTTATAAATCAAAGTATAAATCAGAGTACAGGAGTTGGGATGTTGTGTTGAAGTTATACAAGACATTGGTGAGGCCAAATTCAGAATATTGTGTGCAGCTCTGGTTGCTTAGCTACAGGTTGAAAAAGAGTGCAGAGAAGATTTACTAGGATGTTGCTGGGCCCTCGGGAGTTGAGTTACAGGGACAGATTAAACAGGTTATGGCTTTATTCCTTGGAATGAAGAAGAATAAGGGGAGGTTTGATAGAGGTTTACAAAATTGAGGGGTATATAGCCTCTTTCCACTGAGATTAGGAGAGATGAATAAGAGAGGACATGGCTTTAGGGTGAAAGGGGAAGGGTTTAGGGGGAACATTAGTGAGAAACTTCTTCACTCATATTGGTAGGAATGAGATGCCATCTGATGTGATGGGTGTGGGATTGATCTTTAGTTTTATGAATAACTTGGATAGATACATGGATGGGAGAGGTCTGGAGGGATATGAAATGGGAGCAGGTTATTGGGACTAGCTGAACAATGGTTAGCACAGATTAGAAGGGCTGCAGCATTCTATGGTTCTAATTATTTTACAATGAAATGAAGATTTAAATATCATACATTGTGCTGAGTTTGGTAGTTCCAGTGTGACAAACAGTTTATTAAAAAAAAAAATCAGAATTAACTTCAAGGTCTCCAGTTTAAGGAGACCCAAAAATAAATTGTGTAATGTTTCATCTCCTCATCATAGTCCTCTGCCAAGAACACATGTACATAAGTTCATTAAATGATGAAACTGCCATTAGATGAAGCCTCAACCTTCTGAATACATGGAAGTTTATGCAACCAGTCCTCTTAATGGAGCCTTCTGTGCTTGCTACCATTCTGGTAGAACTGTCCTTGCATGGTTAAAAATAACCCAAATTCAACAAGCTATCTGGACAGAATCTGGCTAAGTCTGCAACTGCAGTGTTGTTGCACAGACCCTCTTCTGACAAGTGCCAAATGTTACTTTAATTTTTTTTATGGGTTCTATTGAATTACTTGCTCTTTGGCCACTCCAGTTATCTCACTATGAAAGAAATATTCTGAATTGTCTTCCTTGCATTCAAAGTTGAGGAAAATAATTCTTTTGCATCGATGTCCATTTTCTTAATTACCTTCCATAAGCCATTGTAACCTTCTGTTCCCCTTTATACAACCTGCTTTCTTCCTGACCTTGTGCCATATGAAAATCCATATGTACAACTATTAACTGCTCTTCTTTGGCTTGGCTTCGCGGACGAAGATTTATGGAGGGGGTAAAAGTCCACGTCAGCTGCAGGCTCGTTTGTGGCTGACAAGTCCGATGCGGGACAGGCAGACACGGTTGCAGCGGCTGCAGGGGAAAATTGGTGGGTTGGGGTTGGGTGTTGGGTTTTTCCTCCTTTGCCTTTTGTCAGTGAGGTGGGCTCAATGATGAAAACTGTCAAACTATTTTCGGACATGAGCATTACCCCCTTCTTTCTTTCCCAAGTAATTAACAATTTGTGTCATTAAGTGACTTTCAATTCTGTATATGAGCATTTCAGTTCAAATTTACCTGTGAGGCCTTATCAATTTTGATTGTGTTTGGGCTCCATCCAATTCCTGATCCACCCACCATTCATCAGAAAAGCCAGCAAGATTAGTTAAGTATGAGTAACCCCTACATGGCTCTGCTGACTCACTCTGATAAGCCCACCCCTGCCCAAATGTTTGATGATAATTTCCAGCAACTTTCCCATTTCTGATGGTAAATGACAGGTTTGTATTTACCTGCTCTCTGGTTTCTTATATGAAGGAACAATGTTAACAATTAACCAGCTCAAAGACACCGTTTCTAAATCTGGAGGTTTAGAAAGTTGTGATGAAAGCATCTACAATTTCACTGACTGTTCTATGTTGGAAACAATTAGATTAGTAGTTCTAACCTTATTCTTTCCACTCACATCCCACTTTAAGTAATCCCTATGCCATCGGTGCTCTGTGATTAATAAGGGATTGCTTAAAGTGGTACATGAATGGGAAGGGAAGGTTGAGAATCACTGAATTAGATCTTCAAGATGTGTCATGCGTATAATCCTAGTATTGTTTAGTTCTTTATATTACGTTAAATTTCTCCTTCACTAGCATGGGAATTGGTTCATGAACTCACACCACTGGCAGGCACCAGTCCCCTGAGGTTTTGAGGGTCAGTTGAAAAGACCGTACTAGGAATGAAGGGAGTTAGGAAGGAATTGATAAAATGAAGGTTCGCATTGGCTTCCTGTTGCTTTTAATTGCATAGCAGGGCATGGTGTTAACAAAGGGAGAGACACAATTGATATCCCCAGGAAGGACCACCACAGACCACTCCAAACCTGACTTTCAAGCCAGGCTTCTTGTTGGTGCCTATGGATACACAAGGGGTTGGCCATCATAGGGAATCAATAAATCAGAAAACCTCACCTGGAGCTAGCACCAAGGTAACTGAAGGAGGGAACTGTGCACATTGATGTCTATACTTTCTGAGGAGTTTTGACATGCTGTTGAATTCTCAAACTTTCACAGGTGCACTGTGGAAAGTATATTGACTGGTATCATCACAGCTTGGACTGGAGCTGATAACGGCCTAGGTCTGAAATGTTGGTTATCCTTTCAATAGATGCTGAGTGACTTGTTGAGTTATCCAGCACATCTGTGTATTGCACTTGTTCAAATTTGTTTTTTTTTATCATTCCTTGTAAGTGAGCCGAAATTAAGAAAAAATCAATTCTAGAATAAGAATCAAACTGATAAGAATAAAATGAGTAATCTCTTTCTCTCTCTCGCTTCCCCTCTCGCTTCCCCTCTCGCTTCCCCTCTCGCTTCCCCTCTCGCTCGCTCACTCTCTCTCTTTCCCCTCTCACTCTTTCCCCTCTCTCTCTTTCCCCCTCTCTCTCTCTCTCTCAATATCCACCAAATTTAACTCTTCCATTAATATCAATATTCTTTTAGCCATTTTCGTTGTAACTAAATTTTTTAGATTTATCTAAAATTGGATTATAATCTCCACCAACTATTATATTTCCATCTACCTGTACCAAATTTTTTAAAAAGGCATCTTGAATAAATTTTTCATCTATATTAGGAGTGTAAATATTCATTAAAAATCCAAGATTCTGAATAAATTTGACAATTTAATTCAACTTGAAATCACATACAGCCCTGAGATTCTTTTTCCTGTGGGCCAGGCAGAATTTCTACTTGTCAAAGGTAAAGGTTTATGAAAACTGTAGATAGTTGCTGTTGATCAACTTCAGTGTCTGCAAATTTTCTTGTTTAAAACTGACAACAATGTGTGCAAGCATTGCCCACGCTAATTCGGGTTACTGAGACTGCTGGGGTTCGATTTCCAAAATTCAGCCTGCTATCTTGTCATGATTGCATTGGGTCAATTACCATTTGTTCTCTGCCTGTTTGTCGGAGGTGTGTCGACAAGCAGAGACTTCTCTTTGGGATTAGCTGGTGTATTCAACCAAACACATTTTATTTGTCATCCCCCTTCCCTGCACAACCAAAATCGGTTTGCCTGGAATTTTACCTTAATCTTTTAATGCTGACAAAATATGTTAAGATACATGTCCCTCTTTTGACAACAATTAAATGTTGCTGATTTTTAATGCCTAGAAGCAGTCGGTTGATTTACATCTCCTTGGGGCACCAGAAGTCTTCCATTTCTTAAGCTGTTGCCTGTCAGTGCATCAAATTTTTCACCATCAGATCATCATTCTCCATGTTTGGTGTTTATATTTGCACCGTTGTATACTCTACTCCAGATTGTTTTGTATAGCTTTGTGTTGTGTTTTGTTTATGATTCAAAACACCTGGGGTTGAGGAGTCACATGATGGAGTAGTGGCCGGACGGTGAACTCCAGCCCTCTCCAGAAAAGTCGGGAAAAACAAGAGAAAACACAAAGGCACAGAAATAAAAGTTACAGAAAAGTGAGTATAAAGGTGGAAAGAAGATGGCGACAAAAAAAGAAAAATCGAAAGCAACGGTAAGAAGAGAGGAAGAGAAGACAAAGGAGGAAAAAGGTGAAGGCCTTACCTGTCCGAAGAGGCCCGCTGCGGAGAGAGAAACCCGCTCCCTCAGGTCGGTAAATAAGGGACTACAAAAATGGCTCGCAGAGCCGAGTAAAAGTGCGCAACCGCGCATGCGCGAAGTATCGCGCATGCGCGATGCGAATGAAAAAAAACACACCGACAGGAGGGGGGACCAGCTGGGGAGTCGATCTCCACAGCCGGCAACGACAGCTGCAGAACACCTGCAGCAAGAAGAGACCACAGAAGACAATAGAAACAAGAAAGAAGAGGAGGAAAGGGCAACAAAGAAACAACAGATGGTCAACCCAGAGGAAGAAGAAGAGGAAGAGTATGGTGAAATAGAAGAAGAAAAGAAAGGCAAGGTAAAGGATATACTTGCTCTTATTAAAGGATACATGGAGTCATTTAAAGAATGGCAAACACAGGGATTTAAGGATTTAAGAAAAATAATAAACAACACAGAAGAGAAAATAAATAAAATGGAGATGACCTTAACAGAAATGGGAAAAAAAATGGACAAGATGGAAGAGCGGGCAGTAGCAGCAGAAATGGAGGTAGAAGACTTAAAAAAGAAATTGGAGAAATCTAATAAAAAAACGAAAGAGACACAAGAACTACTAGCTCAAAAAATAGATACAATGGAAAACCATAACAGAAGGAACAACATAAAGATAGTGGGCCTTAAGGAAGATGAAGAAGGCAAGAATATGAGGGAGTTTATAAAAGAGTGGATCCCTAAGACCCTAGGATGTCCAGAACTACAGCAAGAATTGGAAATAGAAAGGGCACATAGAGTATTGGCCTCTAAACCACAACCACAACAAAAACCAAGATCTATTGTAGTAAAATTCCTAAGATATACTACAAGAGAAAAGGTACTGGAGAAGACAATGGAAAAAGTAAGAGAGGGCAACAAAGCACTGGAGTATAAAGGGCAAAAAATCTTCATTTATCCAGGTATAAGTTTTGAACTCCTAAAGAAGAGAAAAGAGTTCAATACAGCAAAGACGATTTTATGGAAGAAAGGGTATAAATTTATACTAAAGCATCCAGCGGTATTGAAAATATTTATTCCAGGACAACAAAACAGACTATTCTCGGATCCAGAAGAAGCACGAAAATTTGCAGAACAATTACAAAAATAGACTGAGGGAGGAAGACGGGTAATGAGAGTAAAAATGATCACGATTGATATGTATGCGGGTAAAGAGGTATAAGAGTGAATAGAGACAATGAGCATACATGAATGTATCTGTACTTAGAGGAAAATATAGATAGTATAGACAAGAATTAATAAGGGAAGGTAATGGAATAGAGAGAATAAGGAGGGAATTAAAAGAGTGACCTTTGTGACATATGAAAAGTGAAATCTTTTCTGGGGGAGGCGGGGTGGGGGGAAATAGCGGTCACTGCAAAATCAGTTGACGCTTGCGAGTGGATTCGCAAATCCAAATGGAGAGGGGAGATGTGGTTGTCCGACAAGGGATAAAGGACAACTCAGGAGGTGAAGGGGAGATTGGGGATAAATAGGATAGAAATAGGAGAATAAGGAAAATGTTGGATGTTGTAGGAATGTTGTCTTATAAAGAGTTGAAAATAAGAAAACAGAAATGGAAAAGGAGGAAAGGTAATGATGGAAAAACGGAAAGAGAAGATAAACAAAATATAAAAGGGCTACGCTGAACTATATGTCTTTAAATATTAATGGAATACATAACCAAATTAAAAGGAAGAAACTACCAAATTTAAATGAATAAATGTATTCCATTAGAAAAAATAACATATTGGTTAAGAAATAATATTGAAATATTCGAACAAGTATAGGAGCCTTACATTAAATACAATAGCGAAAACCTACCGGGGACAAACATTACTACCTAAGTTGATGGAAGGAGAAGGAAAGAAAAGAATGGACTCAGTAGAATTTCTGGTGTAATTTAGTTGAATGACAACATTGTCTGACTGGCTTAATGCAACCTAGATTGTATACCTAAAATGGATGAGAGGGGGGGGTAGGGGGGTGGTTTGGGAGGAAAGGGGGGGGGAGAAAAAGTCACTGTATATGTGTGAAAAAGAAATAGTGTATATCATGGCTAATGTGATTTATGGTGTGAAAAATAAAAAAAATTTAAAAAAAAACACCTGGGGTTGTAGGTTAATTAGGGTATTTGGGCAACACAGGCTCATGGGCCAGAAGGTTTGTTACTGTGCTGTATGTCTTTTAAAAAAAGTTACTTAGTGTTACCCTGACTCCCGATTCCCTCTCAGAGCTTCTGCCTGAATCATAATTTGTGGTTTGGTGACACTGCTGGAGATTGTACACTACACCTCCCTCCAACTTCCCCTCAGTATTATGTTCAGATCATTGGAGCAGCTAGCTTATAAGGTGAGCCCGTTGGGAAGGCTGGCTATAAGTGGGGCTGCAAGATGCATCAAATGAATGATGAAGAATTGCCCCTGTGTCAATTCTAAATGGATGCTAGTGATAAAATTGCAGGGCTATGAAGAATAGGACTGACAGGATAGAATTGGCATAGGCTTGATGGACTGAATGATCTTCTTCTGTCCTATAACAGATCCATAAAAACATTTGGTGTTGAACTGTTCTGTGAACAAGTGAAAGAACAAGCAGACATTTTGAAAAATGGCCCATCCTCCTTTAGCATTGGTCTCATCCTGCTACTGCAATTAAGCCTCTCTCCTTCATTAGTTATACAGCACTGAGTTACTGAACTAAATTCATGATTCACCTGAGAGTTACTGTCAACATTAATTATTGGTGAAATAAAATATTGCCTTTTTGGTCAGACTTGAAGGGATAAAAGCATACTCTTCCAGTCACCACTTGAGTAAAATTCAAACAATCAGATCAAGATGCACCAGGACTATTAAAGATTGCCCAAGCTGTCAGGATACACACTGCAAATGACTCAAATCTGTTGTTTAAATACTATTCTGGAGTATGCATAAAATAAAATTCAAAATAATGAACAATTCATCTTATTTAACACATTTAATAGTGCACTTGATGGTTATAACTGTACAGACACTCAAGGTTCTTTATGTCTTGGCTTGAGAGAGTAAGATATTTACAATACTTTAAAAAAAAGGTACAAAAGTGTGTAACTGAGGTATAAATACATGAATATTTAAATAATTAATAACATGCGTTATCCCTATTTGGCAGTATGCAGCTAGACGAGTACGTGTTTACAATACAATGATATATACAGTGATGTCAAATTCTACAAATACCAAAGAAATTCTGGTAACAGGACTGACAGAAAGATAAGCTAGCATTTTATAATGAAGGGACAACACTAATATAATTACTAATAAAATTGCTTTCATTGCCACAAATTTCACTAAATGTTTTTTACATAACACTGAATGGTAAATATTTTAAACAATATTAGATAAATCCTTCTTTTAAATTCTGCTCACTTTGGGCTCCAGCACCCACAAATTAAAAAAAAGGGTCATTGAATTCCCAATGGCAGCTTATTGTATTCACTACATTCCATTTAAAGCCTCAAACAAATAGTAATGTTACAGTAAAACCTGTAAGAAAGGCTACTTTCTATTTGAGGACCACTTGGCACCTAGCACCCTGTGATTAACAAACTCTCACGATTGTCAAGTGAGAATGGCAAGTCAAAATTAAAAAGCCATAAAAATGTTAAAGTTCAACTTTAATATGTCTGAATTATCTCACTAATAAAGTTGAGAATCTTCTGTTCCTTGCTATTTCAAATATTGTCCAATACCATGAATAGAAAATTTTTTATGAGAATTGAAGAAAGCTAGTTCTTCCATTAAATGTCATTGAAGACTAAATAAACACATGCAATATGAACCTTATTTGGATGCCCACCACAGAAATGTGATAAATTGACACCACACTAGAAATAGCAGAAAAGTGGATACATTAAAGTGTGCACAGCACCATGGCCCTCATGAAAGACCCACAATCCAAGAAAAAATTATTGATCATACATGAATAACATAGCAAAATACTTTGCATTATTTTATGGGCCCTGCAAATCAAAATATTCTAACAGCATTTCCAATCGTAACACTGGCAGAGATGTGTCTGAACATCAAATGCCTCCTTTTTCCTGAGGTCGCCTTGAGCATTGGGGCTTCTGTTTGCCCCTTTCAGGGTCCTTGACATAAAAAGGGGATTCCCAAACATAAGTTTGAATTTTCTTGTGTCTGGTGTCCAGTGGATCCCGACCACTATCTTCGACTTTTAATCTATTTCCTCTCAGGGTGCGGAAAGGCTGGTACACCTGAAATGGTAGCAATTCAACTGATTGAAATTTACTGATCAGTTTGAGTCAAACATGTCGGTTGGGACATAAACAAATAGGAATTGCAAATTCTGTTTGCTGATAGGTAACTGGCTGCATTTCTACCACAATCAGTAAACTTCATGGACACAGTGTTCCCAGGGCTATATATAATGAACACTAGAAACACTTAGCTAGTCAGGAAAACATCTGCTGAAAAAGAAACAATGTTTTAAGTGATGACCTTTCATCAAAACAGGAAAATTAAGAGATAAAATGCGGGAGGAAAGGAAAGAACAGTGATAAAGCAGATGTCGGGAGAGTTCCTGAACATTTTCTTCAGATTTGTACCATACAACGATATGTTGTTTTATGAACATTTTTCCTCAAGTATCAGATTCCTTAAAATTAATTTTCATAATTTTAAATGTTGGGATTTTAAGAACCTGTAGATTCTTGGTCCACATCAAAATCACTTGCACTGTATTCTTTGCTTGCTTTGGGAGAACTTGCCAATCCCAACTTTGACTTGGTGTTGCTCAGGTGCCCCTTTCAGAGTTGAGACTTATCATTATAAATACTTTTATCCTAACCCCATGAATCTTAGTGGGGTTGTTTCCAGATGTCTAGAGAGGCTGTGAATTAGCACTTTTAAGCCAAGATGTGGGGATGCCTTGATGTTCAGGATAGATTTTCAGCAGAAACTGATGCTTAAGAATATTGGACGAGATGGTAAATTATTCTATGACAATGTTCTACCTCAGAGGGGGACACGGAGTGAACAAGGGTTGAAAAATCACTCAAGAACCACTTAAGTTCATCTCAACATGCACGTAAGCTAACACTGCCATAATACATAACACATGACTGATTAAAATGTGTGCAACTGTCCCTGCATTAAGATCCAAAATGTTCTTTCATGGCAGTTTCTGATATATTTTAAAAATTATAAATCATTTATTACTCCACAGCAATGGAAACTTTAGAACATTTTCTTCATCTTGGATAAAATGTGCAGGATACTGTTTGTTAAAAATATTGCATTGTTTGGATGTGGATATACAGTAAATATGTAAATTTATAAATGCATTAAAAATATCTCCATCTCTAGCAAATTTCAGGATTATACAAGGATCTCGAAAAGTGGATACTACAAAGTAAACAGCATTGATAATCAAAAGAACTCAGCCCTTCTGTTCACAAGGCATAGCTGTAAAATCAACCAATGTTTTAGAGGGATCAAAGCTGCTTGCTTGCTCCAAGCACACCTTTTTAAAATCTTATGATCTAACTATGGGCTGTGTAGCGGTAGACAGAATTCCCAGATGTAGAAACTTGCATGAATCTAGCATGAGAAAAGAAAAATTCAAAGTTCAGATGGGGAAAAGTAGCCCTAAAGTTGTTTCTATTATCTTTCACCCAAGTTACTACACAGAAACCTTTAATTCGATTGGACTCTCATCAATTGACTGATGTCATTCTGCCATGCCAGTGAATTCCAAGCAATAAGTGCACCACCTTTTACACAATCTCCCACAATTTAGGTCCTCAGAAAAACATGCTCAAGCACTAACTCCTCCAGGTGCATCATCCTCAGTAGATAACTGAACAAGCAAACACAACAGAAAAGCACAACTTTGGAAAAAAAACATAGTTCATAAACAATGAAGTTATGGATAGTAGTACAAAAAAAGAGTAAATCACATGAATGCACCAGGGTATTCTTTTACATAGACATGATTTATATTACATAAAATGCTTAATGCTTCACAGAAGCAGTTGTGGCCCCTAAACAAGCAAGTGCATTGAAGGTTTGCACTTCATTTATAAATAAGGACCACGAGTCCAACTGTATTCCAGTAAAGGCCTATATCTCAGCCCTCATGAATGAATTAAGCAGCTTTTTAAAGTACATCGCTACAGTCAAAATTTAGAATTCTATTAAAAATAAAATCATTCATTCAAGGTCTGATTCATGCAGACCTCTCATAAACATGTAATGCAAGTCCACCACAGTTTTCACACAACATTCTTTGAAGCAGTATGCTTCAGAGTTAACAGACTAGTTCATACGAAGGTGTCTTCTAATGCTTGGTTTCTTGACTGCCGGAGCCGTGAATAATAAAAGAGTCTCGTATCCTAACAATTTCAGCTACACACAAGTGTCCAAATGCTTTATTGTACCATTCTGGCATTCGTCCTCTGAAAGATGCAAAAAAAAAAAGAATTTAAATTTACCACTCAAGATTCAAAACTCTAAACGACATGTCTGACTAGAAAGGATTACATTGATTTGAAAGAAGTCAGAAACCATTGACAGTGCCCTATCCTTGTGGTTCAAATCTAGACAGACTCTGATGGCAGGGTTTTTCAGAAACAGAGAAAGGTGCCACTGCTGGATATTGCCAGACATGATTTTTTTTCTTTCACTGGGCAGCCGGGCTTTGGCATAATAAAACACCAAAGCAGTAAGGATTATGCTGGAGAAAGATCTGTTTGCCACACTCAAGACACTATAATTACATTAATCCACCCCTGGAATTTTTTTTTTATTCCTCAATGTGGATTTTTCAATAGACTTCCATTACCTTGTTTTGAAAATGGGTGAAATACAAAAATAAAATTGCTTTTTGACTAAATGATAAACAAATTTGAGGCTTTTAAGCATAGAAATTAACTTTTACACTTTGTGCATTTAAAAATGTTTGCATTCATATGTTACCAATCAACCATTTTAACACTTGCATCATTTACAATTAACTTTTCTTTGCATCTTAGAGTGTCAGAGAACTCATTTCTTGAGGGATTTAACAAGAGCAGGATAACTTTAGAATTTCATACTGGCTGGGCACATGCCTCTATACTACGAGATAAAATGATGAAAATGTCCCTGTCAGTACCTCGTGTCAATCCTGCACAAGTAGGTGAGCTTAGATTTCCCTGACCCGCAGGGTTCTATTAGATATCGTGAGGTAAGAGCATTAGCTCGGACCCCTCCAACCACTGGTGTTCCATTGTGCTCCACCGAGGTAGCCACCAACACACAGCTGCCCTTGGGCAAGTTAGTCTTCCAGGTCCTGAAATAAAATTGAACAATTTTAAATGTAAATTCTTCAAAAACTGGAGGAATTCAAATCAAATATTCATGGAATTGTAATTCTCCAAGCTATTTTACCCCATTTCTTCCTCTTTCCTGACAGTGTAAAATCACAAGAGGAATACTTTGGGTGAATGCACAGAGTCTTTTACCCAGATTAGGGGAATCAAGAACCAGAGGACATAGGATGAGGGTGAAAGGGGAAGAGATTTAACAGGAATCTGAGGGGGGTTACTGTTTTTACACAAAGGGTGGTGCATAAAACAAGCTGCTGGAAGAGATAGATGGGTCAGGTACTATTGCAACATTTAGATGGCTACATGGATGGGATAGGTTTAGAAGGAGAGGGACCAAATGCAGGTAAATGAGACTGGTGCGAGTGGAACATTTTGGTCAGCCTTGCCAGGTTGTGCCGAAGGGCTCGTTTCCACACAGTCACTCTGTGGCACATCAGTAGCAGCATATTCTTCGTGCAACCCTGGTAGATTATTCAACTACAGCACTGCAGTTTATCCAGATATTGTCAGTTGCATGAGAGCCACTTTCTGGCCTTTCTTTCAGTTATTTCCCTGGGTTAGGGAACATACTATTATCAGACTTTGTATCTTTTGCAAGGCTTCTACTATCTACCACATAGCCATAACTGCTACTGCCAGTCAAACACATACATTTAGACATACAGCACGGAAATAGGCCATTTTGGCCTATGAGTCTGTGCCACCCAATTAACCTAGAACCACCCCCCCGCCCCCCGGTACGTTTTGAATGGTGGGAGGAAACCAGAGCCCCAGAGAAAACCCATGCAGACACGAGGAGAATGTACAAACACTTTACAAACAGCATGGGATTCGAACTCGGGTCCCGATCAATGGCACTGTAAAGGCATTGCGCTAACCACTACGCCCACCATGCTGCACAAGTCTGGGAGTTTCCCAGAGATACAAGAAATATTTCAGATGCTAGAATCTGGAGCAAAACACAAGCTGCTGGAGAAACAAGTATCAAACGCTGACTTTTAATTTTTCTCTCACTGATGCTGTTCGACCTTTTGAATTCCTCTAGCAGATTGTGTTTTGCTAGTAGTCTTGTACAGGAGAAGATATATTAGTGCAGGACTACACTGACTTATCTAATGTCACTTTACCCTCTGAAGAGGACACCTGAAGGATGATGAAAATGTTTACCTTATGAGCACATAATCTCTGGTTGGATGTGGAGCCATGCTACTTTGGACGTAGTGATAGATATCTGTTTGACTATTCAAACTTTCAATGACTTTTGAACTAAGAAGGTCATCATCCCAGAGATGACGGTCTCGCAGTATCCGCCACAGAACATCTTCTGGAGCAACAGGAATTTCAATCGAAGCCTTCCACAGTTTTAGAGGTGGCCCATCGCAAACCTGGTCAAAGAAATTCACATTGAAATCTTTCGATTCTTCACCCATTAGAGGCAAAATCTATTTGTATAGGCATGGCTACTGAGCATAACTTGCCCAAAATTCAGTGGAGACAAGCAAAATTCTTATTGGAAGTGGGAGGAAGAGGGTTGATGGAAATGTACTTAGTTGTTTGCAGCCAGGTCCTAGCAACTTTCGGATTGTTCTCAGTCTGTCAGCCATTAGGGGCTTGAGCTACTGCAGCACCTGTAAATGGCAGTGTTGTTCTTACGATATTGGGTAGCAGAGGAAACGTAAAGACCCTAGAGTTGGAAAGGATCATTTGGGCTCACTAAAATAAGAAAACGATGTGAAATGAATTACTCAGTTTCTGCCATTTAAGGGTGATTGGATCATTGTTGCACTGGATGGGAAGTTTGAGGAATGTTTTTTGCTCAGAAGTAAGGCACCAAGATGTCTTTACCCACTATTTCTGTGCAAAATGCATTGACTGTACAAATGCCAGTAGGAATCAGTATTGAAAGGGACCTGTAAATGCAATACTGGTGTAAGCACTAGGACTTTTCCATGTGAAATTGTGGATTCACCTTCATTTTCTGGATGGAAGTGGCTAAATCACCTTGAGAGTACAGTTACATTTCTAGCAATCTCTTCACCTTTGAATGATTTCTGCTCTCTCACCACCATATTTTGTTGAATGACACTCATTATATTTGCATTCTCAGAGCACATGGACAAAGATCCACTGGTGAATTTAACGTTTAACAATGGAAAGTACCTTTTTATAGGCCAACTCTGCTGATTCAGATGTTGAACAATTAACCCAGCCTTTAAACTTGTCCTTGGCCTCCTTCAGCAGAGCATGGATGTAATTCTGGAGATGAGCCCGGTAGTCTGAGGATTCCCCATTGTTGGTTTGACCCAGCTGCTCCAAGCTGACTGGCTGCAAATCCTGCTCCATGTAAGAGTTACGGCATTGGCTCATCATTTCCTCTGGGATCTAGGGAATAAAATATTGTAAGTGCTATTATACTTCTAACCAATAGATGTATTTGGGTATTTTTGTCCTTTTAGTTTGATTCCAGATCACTAGCATTTAACAGTTGGCTTCTGGTGTTTAAATGAATCTAGCAGGCCTTTAATCAGAACGGAATCAAAATTAGTCAACGTCCAAAACAAGGTCTATAAACTCAAGCTGGAAGAAAGAAACTCGATTTAAACACATTACAACAGGCAAATGAAAACCAAAGACAATGGAGTTTAACTGACTTAATATAATGTCTTTACAATATCTGATGTACCTAAAATGTGTCTTGATAATTCGAGTTAAATACTTATGGGATTGTTATCAGGACTCCAGCTGTCCATGACATATTTTGGAGAAAGAATGCTGCGTAGGTACCCCGGTGGGAGGTGCAAAAGGGGATATATGTCTCTTACTGTAGGGCATGCATACAGTGGGACTGCACGTAGGGCTCTCTGCCACATTTCATCTATTTTGGGAACATTCCTCCATGCATTACTTATCGAGAGAACAAGCACAACAGATCTCTGCCAGCAGCTCCCCTCCACTGTCCAAATGCTCCTGTGAACTGAATTCCAGAGGGAAGAACAAACTGGGAGAGTAAAATTATTCTGGATTGGATCTGCCAAGCATGCAGTGCCATAACATCTTCCCTTGTGCTCCATTTACTTGTGAATTCAGTCCCATTGTCTTCAGTGGACTTGGCTTTATATTTCTGAAACTACGCTCCATTGAAGAAAGCACTGCCACTGCTTTATTCTGTGCTTAATGGTATTGATTCAAGGGTGAAATTTTATGATCCAGGAGCTCAGTTGTTCAGACAGCATCCGTGGATGGAAATGGACAATCAATGATTCGGGAATGCCAGATGAAAGTTCTCAACTTGAAGCATTGACCGTCCATATTCCCCAAAAAATGCTGCCTTGTCCGCTGAGTTCTACAGATTCCACATCTGCAGTCTCTTGTGTTTCTCAGAATTTCAAAATTGTTTGGTACCACCGAGTTTGAGATGGAAATGAAGAAGCACAAAGACAGCTGACCTTGAAAAGCTTCTTGCACTCAGTGATCATGTGGGCCAGACCCTGGGTAGCAGCCAAGTTTTCATTCAGGTCCTTCTGGTCAGGTTTACCCAAGCTTTGTTTCCGCTGGATCACTCTAGGTAAAAAAGGGAACATGAACCTCATTAATATGTAACGGCCTGTGAACAAAAGCTCAGACACCTAGGTGCCAGCACAGGTATTTGTTGAACTGGACAAAAGCATCATTAAACAACAGCAACCTTGTAAACTTGCACAAGGATCAATGAACAGGGCTCCTGATTTATGGCAGACACTTACGCTCATGGGAGTAAAAATTCTTTCACTCCAGTAACCCTGCAGCAATTTGTCCTCTGCTTTCAGAATCATCTTGAAATGGGGCTTGTCTCAATTTAAATTAGTTAGGAGGCTGCATGCCAAGGTCAAACTCTTATTTTAATTAGAGTCTCTGAGACAGTGGTGGGGTGTGGGGACTGTGCTTAAATTG
This sequence comes from Narcine bancroftii, assembly GCF_036971445.1. Lineage (NCBI taxonomy): Eukaryota > Metazoa > Chordata > Chondrichthyes > Torpediniformes > Narcinidae > Narcine > Narcine bancroftii. Next base: position 98,800,274 of record NC_091471.1, on the reverse strand, counting down.
TCATTTTAAAACAGTTCCTTATCAGTTTCACTCACTGATGGATGACAACTTTACACAATAATCTCACACAACAAATAATTAGGAGGAACATCAGAGAGAAGACACTTTCATATGGGTGCTGTTTTGATTTGAGAGTCTGGCAGCAGTTTCCTGTTGTTTATATGAATGAAAAATGAAGGGGTGAATATTCCTAGAGATGCTAGTTCTTTGAGCTTGCTGCAGTTCTGATTACGAACCCGTGACAGCACAAGGATTCCTCACCCTCTTCCCTCAATGTAAAAGATAGTGTGTTCCTAGTCTCTGGGGCATCTCTCTCTGGAGATGTGCAGATGTTGTATAAAATCAAATCTAATCCAAATGTTTGTAGTGATCTCCTTATTACATATCTCTGCATGAAAGCTCACCCTTTATAATATGTGTCCTGTGTTATTAAAACCATCCTTCCACCCAACTCTAACACTCTGTGTAAGAGTCTTGGACAATTTCTTGTGTACCTGTGGGCTTGATCTTTCCTGATTGACATGCATACATCAGTAGTTTCCCCATCATCTACAGGTGTACATCAGGTCTTTCGATTCCCTACCTTTATGCCTAAAATTCTGCAATAAATAATGTCATATACACACAATCTCTATACCTATCAGGAAATGGGTACCTGGGGGAGGAGTTTTCCCTCTTGAGAGTGTTAAGATGGAAGAGTGAAGGGGCCAGGCACACAGCGAGGTTTGTAGGTGTCATCTGGTTCTCTTCCACAAGAGCTGCGACATCACTGAGGAAGTAGAGGAGAGTCTGAAGAGCCTCTCGATGTTCGTCGGGCAGCAGCATGATGCCAGCTTGGATTGCCTGGAGACGCTGATCCTTTGGGACATCTGCAGTGCAAAAAATATTTTTTGAAAGGCAATGTCTGCTTTTCAGACTTGACGTATCTCAAGTTTGACAGCCAGAGAAAGTTTGCTTTCATGGAACCCTTTGCTATACTATCTGAAAGTTTTTCAAGTACAGTTAATTATTTTGAGATTGAGTGACAGTTGTTTAATGCCCAGATATCCCAGTGAGCACAAGCAAAAAAAAAAGCTACTGAGTTGCATCAAGCATACGTGCTTAAAATGAAAATGGTTGTTTTCTTCTTAATGTAGCTGTGCTTGAAGCTGGTGAGCTTCCCCAATATTAATATTAATGTAGCAAAATCTGTCCCAAGCACAATGACTTAAGATGGAAAAGCATCGATGCCTGAACCATTCAAAATAAGCAGATTTCAGCCAGACCACAGAACAGAGAAGGAAAACCAAATGGCTTTCACATTTTCAGGCCATAGATTTGAGTCATAGGCTCCTGACTGGCCAACTGATGACTTCAAGTGAAGAGCATGAGAACACTAGCAAGAAGCTCTCTATAATTTGAGTCCATTTCCAATTTTAATTTCTCTTCTTTTGCAGCCTATATAAAAAGTTATGCAGAAATTTGACTTAATGAATTGACCCCAAAATAGAATGAAACAGTTCTAAAATGTAGGGCTAGTTGATGTTTTTTATTACAAACCCTAAGCTGTTGAAACACCTAATAATTGATAGACTCAAGTGGGGTTGCTTGTTTTCCTTGTGCAGTGGATTGAGCCAAAAATATAATCAAATTGTTTCAGGAAGAAGGCTTTAATAAAATCCTTCTGTGGGGAAATCCGTCATTGTAAAAATATACATTATTCTCAAAATTCAAGCCATTTTCAAAAAATCTATCACCTCAAAATCGAAAACAGCCTCAAATATTCACTCAGAATAATTAAAGGAGCCTTCATACATATTTAAACAGACCTTCACATTTTACACACTTACATTTTTTAATGAAATTACATCCTCCAATATCCAAGCATGATGCCCCACATACCAAGAATTTTTGGACTAAACATGTCAAATTGTGATGATATTATTAACACTTGGCTATCTTTAGCAATTTCAGTAATATTAACATTTTTATAAATTTGCTGGGTTACGTGGAAAATTCAATATAGCAAATTTTAATTAAATGTGTCATTTTGTCACATGTTCATGACAAGATTGTGGCGAAGATGAAACATGACCCATTGCAGTTCTCCAAAGAAAACAGTGACACTGACAGCCTCTGGTCCCAGACGTCCGCTAGACACAGACATAATTTGGAAGGCCATCGGGAGATCCTGTGATTTAAAAGTTAGGTCTGCAGCTGGGGCACCTTCTGTCAAAGATGCCTGCAAATCTTGTCAAAGACTCTCAGGCCACGGATGTAGTAGTGGGAATGAGGCAGGGTTGGGGTATTGGTGGTGTGTGGGGGGATTGTGAAGAGCTGGCATTCTTCACATACCTTGCTCCATAAAGCCTATTTCTAACAACTAAGTACCAGAAAAAAGTAACACACACAAAAAAGTGAATTCTTCCAAGATCCTGGCATTAGGTTTCTAGGATGCTACACAATCTTCCCAGAGAAGAGAGGAGCCATCAAACAATGACACTTGGGACTATTGAACCTGATGCTGAAGGGTTTGAAATGGGAGAGTTCATGATGACAGCTCCAGAAATTTAAGGCTGGTATCCTTCCAACATCAGTGTCTCTAGATCCAGGTATAAACTTTACTGAAGACCATCCACTGGAGACAAACCTAGTCAGGAGGAAAGAGATTTGACCTTTTGCGCCAAGCCCCAAAGTTTTCCCTGTAACTTACACTGGTAGATCTGAAGAAAGGTTTCTGAAAGTTTGCTGGTCATCAGTGGTTCTGGCAGGTCCCTGAAGTACTGTTTCAGCATATCTGCCACATCATAGGCAGACTGGCCTTCATAGTTTACACCATCTGCACAAGTCTCATTCATCTGTCGCAGGGCTTGAATTCGCGATTTTACTCCAGATTTCCGGAATAATCCAACCTGTTTGTTAAAAGTGAATTGGAGAATCTTGTAAAGATTGGTCAACATCAATATTGGGGAAACAGTGTGCTGGGAAGTCCATCCGCATGGTCACTTTAGAATTTCCAGATATACTTTAATAATTGCAACATAAGATTCCATCTAGTTAAAAACATAATAATTAAGTTAAAGCAAGTTTTGGTTTGGAAATGCAATGTAGATGAGGTGGTGACGAAGGCATGTGGGATGCTTGGCTTCATCAGCAAGTGTACAAAGAGGAGGGAAGTCTTGGTATCATTTAGAACACAGAACAGTACAGTACGGACCTTTGAGCGCACTTGTCTGTGTGTAACATGCTGTCCTAATCAAATAAAACTCTGCTGCTTCCAGCTGATAGACATTCCTCCATTTCCTTTACGGGAAACCTTTGATTAGGCCATATACAATGCGCAATGATGATCTGCACACTCTAATAGGATGATTACACTGGAGAATGTGCAGGAGATGTTCATCAGGTCGCTGCTGGGATGGGTCATTTCAGTTATGAGGAAAGACATGATAGGCTGTGAGTGTTCTCCTTGGAACAGAGGTGGTTGATGGGGCTGGGCAAAGGGTGGGGGTGCAAAATTATGAGAGGGATAGATAAGGTTGAGAGCAAGAAACTTATCCCCCCCCTAGTGGAGGTAGCTAAGACCAGAAGACCAGAGGGCAAAGGTTTAAGGACAAAGGGTATAGGAGGAAGGTTATTTTGACCCAGAGGATGGTTGGTCTGGTACACACTGCTTGAGGGAGTGATGGAATCAGTGACTTTCGAGCATTTAAGAAATATCTGGACTATCACTTGAATTGTAAAGGCACAGTAGGTCACGGGCCAAGTGCTGTTAAGTGGGATGAGCGCAGAATCATCGAGATGTACTGCATGAAGCAAGGTCTTTGGCCAGTTGAGTTTTCTCCGACCACCCATGTGGTACACCACTGTTATGCTATGATTGGCTGCTGCCGACTAGACAGGCATCCCGAGACTGATCCTTTTGCATGACCCCCACTTCACTCTGCCTTGATCAGTTAATGAGGTTGACGGCCGTTCTAGTCTATAGTTAATACAAGCCCATCACAACTTCAATCTTTTGTGATTATTGATGGTGCATCAACCCATTTACATTCATCCTATATCAATCCCATGTTTTATTCTCTTCATTTTCTCATCACAGTTCACCTACATACCCAGGGCAATTTACAATGGAACGATTTGTCTGCCAACCCCTGCATCTTGGAATGTGGAAAGAATCCAGAGCACCCAAAGGAAACCCACAGGGTCCCAGGAAGATAGTACAAATGCCACACAGGCAATATTGAAAGTTATATTCTGTTTTAGATGGAGAGATATTTGCTGGTCATTAATAGATAAGGTAGGTTGAAGGGCCTGCTTCTGTGCTGTGTGACAGTGATGGAAAAAAAAAATCAACTTTTATAAGAAAAATCAGTCAGCCCACATGATGCCAACGTGTCACTATCATAATCAATACAACAAGTCACTGACCTGGTCGAGGCACTGGTTGCGGAGGTAACGCATGGCTTGTTGAATGCTCTGAGGAAGAGGGTGGCCTGAGCGCTGAACATTCACCAACAGTGGGACTCCGAAAACATTCCGGTCCTTGTAATCTGGAACCTTGATCCTCTTCATAAATTTTGGCACAGCCCTGGAAAACAAGAAGTAGGAAGCAATCTGATTACCAGCATCTCTCACAAGTTTTTGAAAAGAAGTTTCACTGGTGGTCCACAAAGTTTAGTCAAACACTAACTCATGGTTACCTGGTCAAGAACAAGTGATTCAACAAAAGAGGTGCAACGAGATTGGAGGGGAAAAAGAGATCTCGCCATACAATAGTACCCTTCACTTCACTACATGTCGGCATGGTTAGCATTACGGTTAGTGTAATGTCACTACAGCACCAGCACCCAGGTACGATTCCATCATTGTAACAAGTTTGTACGTTCTACCCATGACCATGTGGGTTTCCTCCGAGTGCTTCAGTTTCCACCCATGTTCCAAAGATGTACTGGGCTACTAGGTCATAGGGGTGTACTTGAGCAGCACGGACTCGTAGGCCAAAAGTCCTATTACAGTGCTATATCGCTAAATTAAAATTAAATTAAAAATATCAAATGTAGAATAATGTAATAGGCAGGAGAAGACTTCAGGATTATGATATAGACAGGAGTGGGCAACCAATGGGCCAGATCCAAACCTATCTGGCCTGCAACTGAATGCAAAAAGCTTTCCCTGAGCCGCCGCTCGTCAGTGTGCATGTGCGCCGCAGCCAAGCAATGAGGCTCTTACTGTTTGGCAGGGAGACTAGCAGTAGAATGGATGAGCAGGCGGCCACCGTGGCTTCGGCGGGCGGCAGTGTGGGCTGTCCGGCACTAGAGAAAATCACGGAAAACCATGGCGAGCCTGATGCGTACATCGTGCAAGGGATTTTGCACTTCATTCAGCATGAGTTGGGGCAATTTCGAGATGGAGAGAAACCAATGGGAAGCGGAAAAATACAAGCTGCAAGTAAGAGGAGGGGAGGGAGGGAGGGGGAAACATTGAAAAGAAACTGCCCTGGGACACCCTGACTTAATCCTTACCTCACAGGACCGATTGCTGAGTTAGAGCAAATTTTAAAACATATTTTATACAGAAGAAATGCAGCAATAATTTTTTTTACCTTCTATTATTAGAGAGGGTCAGTGGTGCATCGTCATTTTGAATTTAAAGATGGCGTCCCCTGGTTATGTCATTAGCCAAGAGACCCCAGGCAAGAAATAATTGAAATTTCAATTAAAAAAAAATTACTGGTAGCATCCAGTATGTTAAAAGGTTTCCCGCCCCGATATAGAATGATAAACTTTACTGATTTTCCCTTGCTGAAGTATTAAGACCAAAGCATTATTATTGCTGAGATGTTGAAAATAAATGAGTTGTCTTGGGAGATGGAAATTTTCCTGTCCACATCAGAATTTCAAGGCTTCACTCATTTGCACCAAGGACCGAGCATGCTGTTTCATCGGGTTGTACTTGTGCAATCGGATGACAAGTACATTTTAACTTAATTTAATGTTTATAGTGAATTGGCACACAATCCTTTGATTATATTAACCCAAGATCATATTCTCTTTGCTATCATTCTTGAGGGACAATATCTGTTTTGCCTCTCAAGAAGTCTTGGAAGATTGGAACAAGTATAGTCTAGCCTGTCCCTCCCCCAAATGCCCACCTTTGCTCCAGTATCAATTAATGCCTTCAGTTATATAAAAAAAGTACCAATCCAAAATTATCAATTAATCCTGTCCCTCTTCCGGAAGAGAGTTCCATATCTCTGCTATGAGCAAGAGGATTTCTGAATTTCATTCCAGGTTCTCACTTCTCAACTGTGATTACCGATTCTCCAACTAACCAGAATAATTTATCTGTAATCACATCAGTTCCTCTCAAACATTAATCATATAAATTGAATCTATAAATTCTACAGGTTTGTATAAACAATACTTGCAATTTAATTCTCAGTATTCCACTATCAGCCTGGTAACTTGTAGACTACAGTCCCTCCAAAGTGAATTTTTCTCCCGGTATGGTCTATCTGGATCTTTGAACTTATATCTTCTTGTTTTCTTAACTCATTATCTGCTTTTGACAGTTCAATAATCTCTTCACATTGTTCAAACTCTTTTCACCGTTCACTGATACTAGCTTTTCAATTTTTTGGTCATATACTGAATCATCCTAATACACTATTATATTAAATCCATTTGTCATAATTTTGTCTATTTACCAAATCCAGAAGTAACTTGAAATTTAGTGCTTCCATTTGTACTGTTGCCTTATTTCTGTTGCTCAGCCAATTCCTAACCAAATCAACAATTTGGCCTTCAATTCCACAATCTTTAACTCAGGCTAACAGTTTTTTTTAAAGAGTGGAATTTTCACATATCTATTGGAGTCCAAATAAGTGACAGCTCAAAACCACCAAAGTCAACCCTTCAAAAATTAATTCAATCTTGACTTTTTAGAAACTGAAACATCAATCAAGCAGAAAGGCCCATTGCCACACCAACAACACATCCTGTATACAGACAATGATAGCGTGAGCCTTTGGCAAGAATAAATAATCTGTGTTTGGTGGTTTGCATCCAAGATAAATTGAAACTGAATTGCTACTACCTCGTGAAACCCTAATTTGAATGGCCAAGCTGACAATGCACATTTTGTGTTTCATTTAGCCTTAAGAGGGCCAGATGGCCCTCTTTTACGTCACTGAGACAAACGTGAAAATTCATAGTGTCAATGGGAAAGAAAGCACAATGAGCAAATATTTATAGCTTGCGCATTTCACATACTCTTTGAACAGCAAATCATTAACAGATGACTGAGATCATATTGTGTTAATTCGAACGAGTAAAGCATATACAGAGGAACCCTGATTTAATGCATCTCAATTTAATGCGAATTCGGATATAACGTGATGAGTCATTGGATTCGAGTTTCGGGCTGCTGCCAAGAGCGAGTTCAAGTGCTTGGGGACCTGGGGCTGACGCGAGCAGCTGGGACTGTCAGTTTACTAAAAATTAATTTGTATTTTAATTTCAACTGTAACTACAACTATTTATTGAAACCTCCGATTTAGTGCAACACCGTTTTCCTCGTGATGAGATTTATATTTGGGGTTCTGCTGTATGTAACCCAAAAAAAGGAAACATACTGGCCATCTTTCAGATGCAAAAAGTACAATTGTTGGTGAAAGAGGAAGGATGTAACCATACTTTAAATCTTGAGTATTTCCTAGAAATGCTTAGTCCGCAAAAGTATTGTTGAAGGTTGCGAAAAAGTACATAAGATTTTAGCATGGTCATGAAGAACTGGGTAAACAATTAACTGGAATAAAATCACTGGCTGTATTTGAACTGTGCCTCCAGTACCCTTCTTCATCACCAGTCCAAGTCTTGCCCGTGAAAACACCCAATTAAGGTTTAACCTGAAATTCTAAAATCACAAGTGGAAGGAGTGATGCTCAGGGAACGGCAGTCCAGTTATCCATCTCCTGATCATCTTTCATTCAAGGCAAGAAGTGAAACAACATTCACCCATTTTAATAATGGTAACAGCAAACATGCTCGAGTGCCTATTTGTCAACTTCAGCTTCAGTGGACTGAAAGACTGGAAAAATAACACAAAATATTTTTACGTGATTTTCCCAGTGGTTCAGAGACTCCTGCTGAAGAGGAGCTCTCTCGGCCTTCAGTGTGTACAATAACCCAACAATTTAGCAGCTATCATACAGCAAGAACACAACCATGCAATTCTGCATTTGATCTAATGATCCACAGTATCATGAACAGAACAGGTTTCCCCTGGTAAGACATTTGAAATTTTTAAGCAGGACTAATTACACTGATGACCAGTTAAACTTATTTAACTAGCAAATATCTGTGGTGCACATTTACTGTGGTGCAAATTTATTGTGGTGCAAAGCCTCATCCTGTGTTTTCTGCATCTTAACATATGATGCATAAAGGATATAATTAGGTAACACAGAAATGCCTTCAGTTTATCACTTGGATGTTCATCTAATTTACTCATTATTTTTGCTATGCACTTGGACTCACCAATTAAATCCATGCTTGTTTGAGGGTGAATATTTCTCCATCAGGGCAGTCAGCTTCAGCAGAGAGAATTTCTGGAGAAGGTTCATTTGTGCGACTGACTGGCTGTTAATCTGCAGAGAAGCTGAATTTAGGCTTGGCCTGTGAGAAATCTGGAAACTGCCCCACCGCAGTCTCTGTCGCCTGTTTAATTGAACAATAAAGAGAAGTGAATTAACAGTTTGATCAATTTTGTCGTTTAACTGATACATCTCATTTATATAATTATTCAAGACAATTAAAATCATTACTGATATTATGGAAGTTACACTTTAAAACCAATAATCCAATGTGAGTTTTAAAAAAATTGTTTCTGCACAAAATTTGCTCATACTCATTAACTATTCCAGATACTGTGAAAATCAGATTACTGGAGGGAATTTTTGGAGTGTTGGTACTCTGAGATCAAACTTATAAAATATAATTCTGCCTTAATATTATCCATTTCTGTACTCTGTATTAAAGCTTGTTTATTTTGATGGATTTGAAAAATTTTCTTAACTTGCCTTCCTTCAGGATCTATACACTACACACAAGAAAAAAAAATCACCAAAAAAGACCATTGTGCTGCTATCCAGTTAGTTCCAACATTTAATATTCCAAGAATGAATAATTACTTGAAATCCTCGATTGTTGCTTTCCAAACAATGATGTTCAAATCATGACCAGCAAATGATGTCTTTATCTTCTTTGCCATAAAGTCACCTTCTACCAAACTGAAATCTTTGGTTCTCTGATCTTTGGTGTGAAATTCTATGCTAAATCTTTTAATTCATTATCCACCATATTCCATTATATTCACAGCCTGACCTTTCTCTTCCCACAGTTCCTACCTGACCTGAATACTTCGAGCAATTTCCATTTTCACTTGAGATTTCCAACATCTGTGATTTTTTTTGTATTTTGAAATCAGAAACTAATTGGATGCCCCAAAGAGATAAAACTACAAGCTGAATGTTCCACCTAGCATTCTTTCTTTGGCTTGGCTTCGCGGATGAAGATTTATGGAGGGGGTAAAAAGTCCACGTCAGCTGCAGGCTCGTTTGTGGCTGACCAGTCCGATGCGGGACAGGCAGCATACAGCAGAGAAAAATAGGTACAAACAAAACTCTGCTGGAAACTTGAAATAAACACAGAAAATGCTGACAATATTTATAGTTATAGGAAACACAAAAACTGCAGATTCCAAAATTTGAGTGAAAAAAAGAGGGAATCAACACGTCAGGCAGCAGCCATGGAGGGAGATGGTCCATCAATGTTTCTAGTTGGGACCGTTTATCGAGACTAAACTAGGAAGGGGCAATGGGGGAGGAGAAACTGGGAAGGCAAAATGCTGACAGAATATTAGACAGATTGTTGGAGAGGTAGAAAGACAGGAAGAAGGGAAGGAAAGAAGAGAAGAGAAAAAAAATAAAAAGCGTTGGTGAAGAAAAATTGGAAGAGTGGAACTAACTAGATAGAGGAGGGGGGGGGGGGGGAGGGTGGAGTTACCTAAACTTGTAAAATCAATGTTCGAATATTTTTCTGTCCAATACCCTATCATCTCTCAGCCTTTCCCCAGCTTCTCCCCACGCACCCCCCCCCCATCCTTTTTTCATGATATCACTGCTTCCTACTTAATCTCGACAGAGGCCTGACTCAAATCGTTGACTGAACATATCTATCTACGGATGCTGCCTGACCCATTAAGTACCTCCAGCTTCTCTTTGTTCACTAGAGTTATATTGTGATAGTCCTCTACTAAAAAAAAGCAAAATACTTTTCTTTAATTAATAGAACATTTCCAAATTAAGTATTTTGTGATTCCTGAATATAAATAGAGCAGTTATATTTTATTACCCTGAAGGAGGAAAAAACCTATCATTTGGTTCTGGAGACTCTGAAGTGGAGTGTAAAATATAACCCCATACTTGCATATGAAGTAAAAACAACTTGACTGACCTGTTTGATCTTGTCAGTGATGCACCAACACCCGAATCCCTTCTCTCCTGGATGACAGCTTGGTCCTCTGTCTCATTGATGGAGTTCCCAGTACTGTCAACATCACCAGGTGAGACCCTGCCATTTTCGATATCCAGGTGTATTTGTTTGGGGGAAGATGGGCAGGGAGAAATAGAGTCCATTGCTGAGTCTGAGTCCCCCTCATCAGAGAGTTTTTCTGACCACTGGTTTACAATCCTTTGTAGTCCATTGACATGGTGCAGAATGTCATCCAGTTCTGGGAAAATGTCTTCTTCATTCCCTATATCTGCCAGATCTCCAGTGCTGGAATAAAGGTGGGACCCTGGGACATTGTCATAGATACTGAGACGGCTGCCTTGAGAGCTGCACGAGTTCCGCCTCCGTCCAAAATTGGACTCCTTTGAGCTGTCAGCACTGCTCTCCCTGGTCAAGCTTCTGTGTCTGTGTCCATGATAACTTCCATGTCGCCATGTTACAGAAGAGCTGTCAGGGTGGTAGGAGTTGCCATTGGAAAGTGCTTTGGGAAAGGTGCCTGGCTTATGATCCTCAGGTATGTAGAAGATAATGTCCTCTTCCATGCTCTTCTGATTCTTTAAATTTTGCTGTCTGGTGTCATTCAGCATTGATTGACTAAAAGGATCAAAGCCCTCAAGGTACATCCCACTCCGCTTATTGCATGTGCTGCGGCTGCGGGTTCTGGTGACAGGGCTGGGAGTGCTAACTGCACTACTGGTCTCTGATTGGCTACTGCTGCTACTTGTTTGCGTAGAGTAAGATACACTTTGGTTCCGAGCCATAGAAGCATTGACATGATTGCCATTGACTGCAGATATTTCAATGCAGTTCAAGCGTTTTAATTTTTCCTCATCTATGCCCTCTTGGAGTACGGGTCCACTGATGACCAGGTTATTTTTTGAAGGAAGTTTCTTTTTACTGTGGGAACTCTTAATCCGCAGGCTCTCCATCCGCTTCAAGAAGCTCTTTGCCTTGGATTTTGTGTTCCTTTCAGCTTTTGCATTGAAGGTAAAACTGGAGATATCCTTTGGTGAAGGGAGAGTGCTGAATGAATCTTCATTTGTAACAGAGTTCCCCGAGGAAATTACACTGATCTCAGAATTTGTTCTTTTGGCCTCCACATCCTTCTGCAGGTTTGCGCCGCTACTTCCTGTACTACTAGCACTGTGGATTGATGCCACTTCTTGCCGCTCGCTTAGATCAGTCAGGACACTCTCGTGACTGACTGCATTCTTCAGCAAAACTTCATCACCAGAGATGTCATTTGTCATCTCTACTGATGGGAAAACATCAAACTCTTCTAAGCGTGACCATCGTTTGCTGTCTCTCTGGAAAGTCCATCTGCCACTGATAGCACACGGCTCATCTTCATCTGAATCTTCACTCTGAAAGAATGTGCAAACTATTAGGTCATGTTTGTAGCAGGCATCTTGTGTTCTCAAGTGCTGAGATCAACTTCCAATTATAAATTTTAATGTTAAATTATAAGACTGATGAATTCTTGCTGAAAAATCAAATCTTCCTTACATCTCTATTACTGCATCTTCCTTCAGGAGACCCAAGATGGGAACTTCCTGTTTGCTACTGTTGCTCCAGCAGAAGACCCATTTACTTAAGGTGTAAGTATAGTGGGCCTGAGAAAACTCCTGTTCCCAAAGATCCGTAGAGACAAGACCTAATAGCTAGTTTTCGTGAAAGAATTCTGCAGAGAATTGTGTGCTATGTTTCTGATTTTGAATGGTCAACTTTGTATTTGCACAATTTTCTGTTTTATTCCAGGATTATAATTTATAGTAGTGTCTATTTCCATTAAATGGGGCTGTTTGCCGATGCTTGCTGATATTATAGATAGATAACAATAGCATTGCTTCTCATGTTAGCCCATAATTCTCCTGATATAAAGGGAAAAGAGACTTAATTCTCACCTCTACTGAATTCCAATGAAAGGACAAGTGTTCGATGCGGTTGCAAAATAACAGGCAAACTCTTTCTGAATGGTATCTTGTAAAAGAAATTTGGTTTTACAATTCCCTTAATGGTAATGGCATACTTTGGAGCCTTATCCAATTTTGTCTATCCTGCTTGACTCAGGACTTGTGTTTCTTCCAACTGTGACTAATGAGATGGCGACACATGGCCATTAAATTCAACAGTTAATGCCCCAGGGTACACCCCTGTTGCCTTTTACAGATGACACTGCAGAGCTAACCTGGGGAGTTTCAAATCTGCTCTGTAATTTAACACTGTGCCTAATTATCATTCTCAGACATCAAGACCAAAGAATATGAAGTCAGACGTTATAGGTTCCATAGTGACTTAAGATCATTTGACCTAATTAAGAATATATACTTTGGTTGAGGTGTTAAAGTAGTTTGTTATTATTCGCAATAATAATTTCTAACTTTCACTTTTAGTGATTATTAGCTAACTGATGAAAGATTGAGACCAAAACTTAAGTGACACTCCAAAAAGAGGAGTTCAGGTCTGCTGAACTTCAGGCTTGATTCATTTACTATCAAACTTCAAAGAATAATGGTCACTTCAAGAAAGATTGCGCCTTCGGAAAGAGAGAAAATAAAAATGGTTTCTTTTCAAATATCATGTTTGATTAAAGAGTTGTTGTTTCATTTCATTGTTTCTTCAATAAACAAGTAGTTACCTCTGCAAAATAACTGATAAGAAAGTATTATATTCACAATTTATCCACTATTACAAGATTAATTAACTAAATTAAATCTCCAAATTATTATGGATATACTTGTGGTTAAAACTACTTATGAACCTGCAGTAGTACAAATTATTATTGTCTTTTTAAAAAATTGCCACTCTTCTTAACTTTATAGAATATTTTTGACAATCATGTCTCTTTATCAACAAAGCAAGTTATGGTTTGACATTGGTTCCTTGGAAATATCTCAAGCTTTTAACTAGAGCCATGTGTGAAACACAACCACGTGATTATTCCTTTAGTCAAAATTTCATTCAACACTGAAGCCTTTTATTGAAGTCACATACTACAAAATATTTGAATAATGTCACGACCAGCAAACAGAACTGCAAGAGCTGCACATTCTTTTTTCTGAGACTATCCTTTATTGGTGTTTACATTGCGTAACAAGAAATGAAGCTGAGAAAGAGCTTTGATCTCAAACTCTCTATGTACTGAAGCTAGATGTTAGTTGAGATTACACAATGTAGTACACTTGTTTTACAAAACTATATTTAGAGAAACAAATACCTATGTGATCTTTTATCTCCCCCAATCTCAAATCACAGTAGCTAGTTGATGACTAAATACTATAATCTGACAAGAGAAAGACAGAGAGCCAAGAATTTCCATGCATGGTCCGAGCATGCTGACATACATTCCTAGTTGAGGCAGGACGGCACCAAAAGGAATGAGCAAGTCATCTCTACCTGTTCCACATGCACGAATCATAAAAGGTCTGATTCTTTTGGCCAACTGAATGCCAGTATTATTAGCTTGCATTCAAATTTATAGAAAGATGGCAGGAGGAGTTTAACTTGAATGTATAGTATAGTGGAGTAGAATCCCAGAAACTGAGATGAACTATTTCTGAAAAAGGTACCAACTTCTTCTGATGAGTTTGAGTACAAGGTAGTGATTTCTGAAAATAAATCCACAATTCTCTGCAGAGTTATTTCATCAATTCCCTCCATTCATTTGGACTGTGCTACAGATGTCCCTGTAGAACAGTTTAATCCAATTCCAGATTCCTTCCCCAAAGCCCAATTTGGAGACTACAGCCTTCATATTCATGTGCAATACCTAGTTGAAATCTTTCTCCTGATCCAAGCTGACCAGGAGATGTCCACCCACCTGTTCTGCTCATAGGTGATGGTATCTTTGAGTGTTAAAGATTTTCCTGCACAGAACCGCACAGGATCACCTATCCTAGGTCAGACTTGATTCGATTGGCAATGATTTTGGACAGCATTTTGCTTAACAATGATATGGTTCTTCAATTACTGATATCCTTTCTCTCCCCCTTCTGTTTGATATTGAGGGTGATGATGCTCTTCTTCATGGAGCCTGACATATTGCCTGTCAGGAGCAAAACAGTGTATACTTCCAGCAGGTCCGGACCCACCCAGTCACACAGAACTGTGTACAACTCAGCTTGTACGCCATCGCTCCGGGAGTTTCACTCCACCCAAATGAATGGATGGCATCTGTCAACTCCCCCAGGGTAATTGGATAGGCCATACTCTCCTGTTGTTCTTGTCTAAGACCTCAATGATACAGGACAGGAAGTTCAAGGAGAGCATTCTGTCAGTAGCCTTAGTGTCATACAGTTTGGCATAAAAGGATCTTTGGATCCACTGTATGCCCATCTGCACAGATACGACTGGACTGTCCTCTTCCTTAAGGCTGTGAATCACAGAGTTCCCTCTGTAAACCTTTTAGAAGAACCATGAGCAGGTCTCATCCTGCTCCACTGTACAGACTCTGGATTGGAAATGATCTTGGAGGATTCTGAGGTGAATAGTGAGGCTTGCCAGATCTTCACCTCTCAGATTTCCTCACTCACATCCACCCCTCCAGACTGCAGGAGGAATTGTTGCACATCAGAGTGGAGTTGGCTCAGTTCCCTCTGCCTCTGTCTTGCTCTCTGAAAACCTTTTGAGGATAAGGAACCTCTTGATGTTCACCCTGGTCACTGGGGAATTAAAGAAGGGTTTCCACAGTTCTCCAACCATATTGTAGCCTGTGGATACATGTCTAGCTTCTTCCACCAGGAACAGCACGGTACTGGATTGGTGGTGGTCACTAGTAACTGACCATACCAGCCCACAGTACACTTTCAAGCAATCAACCTGATTTTCCATTCGCATTTAAAATACAGTCTCTCAATAAAGAGCTTCCTTACTTCTGCATAGTGAGTGCCATGACTAATTTCTTAAAGATGTAAATCCAAAAAAATCTTGTGAGACTTTTCTGCTACTTTCCCTGAGAAAGTTATACAAGAATAAACTTACTCTTTTTCTCTGTGGACTTATTTCTAGCTTCATCACAGCACATTTATTAAGGGTGTTCAATCGTCTAAAAAGAAAGAAATGTAGATTGATTATTGATGACCAGAACCAAATTCCTCCTCTTCCACCCTACAACCATTCCCCACACTATGAATATGGACTAATCAAAATGTGTGAGAGAAAGGCTCCAATTAGTATCCATTATACTCCATGGATAATCACAATGCTGTGGGGGGATTGAAAGAACAAAAGGACAAATGCATCACCTAGATTGAAAGCCAGACTTCATACATACCCTTGGTAACTTTGTGGAATGTGGGCGTTCTTCCCTTTGAAAGAAGTGAAAACGCAATTTCTTTCAGAATCATGTTTTCTTTAAATACATGCGAATTATACATAATCTATCTTCAAATACAATGGTGATTTTATCACCAAAATATTTAGCAAATATTTTCTTCCCTGAGAGTAGTGAGGGTGAGATTCGCAGCATCATTTTCCACAACTCCAGACTGCAAAGCCCCAAACTAACCCACACCCAAGTTTCCTCCAACAAAGGTTTTGAAGTTTTAAAGTCGATCTAGGCAATACCCAAAGGCTCCTTTCTGTCTTGGCTTGGCTTGCCTATTATTTCTTTCAGCCTTGGTGGTATCCTGCCCTGTGGTTTTTGTCCTTTTCACAGTGATCATTGTACATGTTAGGAGATCTGCTTGTCATCTCAGTCGATACCTTTGTACTTGTTCTTGTGCAGACTCTTTGCATTGTACCACACCACTATCCTGTTTCAAGTTTTCAAAGTGAATGAACCAGAAGTTAACTGCATCCAGATGTACAAGCCTGCTGTGGATCATATCACTTTCAAAAAGTTCCGACTGTATCCTATCAGCTTCTATATATGATTTGTGCCCATATAACACATCTTTTTTTTTTAAAGAGTTCCTATTTCAGGTGAAAAGCAGAGTATCAAATGCTCTGAGCCACTGGGAATCTTTCAGCATTTTATGTTCATTTTTATGCAATAAAAACTAATTTGTTTTTTCCTGACTTGTTTTGGCAGTTTCCTTTGGAGGCCCGATTGCTTTGATGTGGGAAACAAAAATATGAACAATCTGCCCGATAAGAATGCCTTTGATAATCATTTTGTTGAGCACTGACGTCCACACAACCTGCCTGTCAGCTGCAACAGATAAGCCCATGTAGCTATAGTGATGGAGGCACAGCTTGGAAGGAAACAAGGCAGAAGGTACTGCTACAATGAGGTATGATGTCTTCAGAGCCAGGTGGAGCAGCCATGCACTATTCCCTTATCATCTGCACCATGTCCTCTTGTAGAATGTTACAAAGTATCAAGTGCTTTATTTTTGCGATCGGTCTGGCAAATCTTTTGATAGAATCATAAATTCTTAATATCTATTGTGCTTTGACACTAAAACGCAAGCTCACTTTGGTATAAATAATTTCTTCATTTTCAGTGAATCTCCTATCTCATACATTGGCAGTTTTGGTTTCACCATGCAACAATGGAGAGGCATCATTTTATCCATACACCTTGATTAATAGGGTGACAGGTCTTTAAACATCCTTTGTTTCTTATTAGTCAACTGTTATACTCATATAAGCTGCTTCCACTCTCAGTTAATGGATCCATATAATCACCGAAGATCAACAAACTTCTCAGTTCTGGCTAGAAGAATAGTTTAAGTATCAAAATTAGATGATGTACAGCAGAATGGAGTCATTGAGAGGTGGGGGAAGTTGTGTTGTGGTGGTGGAGATGAAATGTTAGATTTCATATATCAGGAAGGAGCCTGTCACATACTGGAGGG
The DNA here is from genome assembly GCF_036971445.1 of Narcine bancroftii. Lineage (NCBI taxonomy): Eukaryota > Metazoa > Chordata > Chondrichthyes > Torpediniformes > Narcinidae > Narcine > Narcine bancroftii. The sequence goes on along the minus strand of NC_091471.1, from coordinate 98,782,921 downwards.
ATTCCAAGAACTGATGCCTACCTGCAAAGAGATTCAATTGCATCTCGATCCAGGAAATCGTGGTCCCTTTTGACTGAAGAAATATCAATAGGAAACTGCGAATCTGTTGTGGAATCAAGACAGACACATTCATTAAAGAGCAGTTCTAAACAAACACAGCTAACTTTCTTCAATGAAACAAAATTGTTTTTTTTTTCCCGAAGAGGCATTTATGGAAAGAATGGACTTTTAACAAGATCTTAAATGCAAACCATTAACTGAGAGGTAAGGAAAGATTCATAGATGAAAGAAAATAATTATAAAAATCAATTTTCTTAAAGCTATCTGTCGGACAAACATAAATCAATTTCCAAAAGCAGGTGTAATTAAAGCTGTAATTACATAAAACATAATGGTGCAGCCGAGATAGGTAAGGACCGACAATGAGATAGACAACAGACTCGCCAAGGCAAATAGCGCCTTTGGAAGACTACACAAAAGAGTCTGGAAAAACAACCAACTGAAAAACCTCACAAAGATAAGCGTTTACAGAGCCGTTGTCATACCCACACTCCTGTTCGGCTCTGAATCATGGGTCCTCTACCGGCATCACCTACGGCTCCTAGAACGCTTCCACCAGCGTTGTCTCCGCTCCATCCTCAACATCCATTGGAGCGCTTTCATCCCTAACGTCGAAGTACTCGAGATGGCAGAGGTCGACAGCATCGAGTCCATGCTGCTGAAGATCCAGCTGCGCTGGGTGGGTCACGTCTCCAGAATGGAGGACCATCGCCTTCCCAAGATCGTGTTATATGGTGAGCTCTCCACTGGCCACCGTGACAGAGGTGCACCAAAGAAAAGGTACAAGGACTGCCTAAAGAAATCTCTTGGTGCCTGCCACATTGACCACCACCAGTGGGCTGATATCGCCTCAAACTGTGCATCTTGGCGCCTCACAGTTTGGCGGGCAGCAACCTCCTTTGAAGAAGACCGCAGAGCCCACCTCACTGACAAAAGGCAAAGGAGGAAAAACCCAACACCCAACCCCAACCAACCAACTTTCCCCTGCAGCCGCTGCAAACATGTCTGCCTGTCCCGCATCGGACTTGCCAGCCACAAACGAGCCTGCAGCTGACGTGGACTTCTACCCCCTCCATAAATCTTCGTCCGCGAAGCCAAGCCAAAGAAGACATAAAACATAATTCTTTGTCACTCTGGGCCTTCTGCTTCATGATAATGCACTGTGATTGCCAGTCCAAAACTAACAGGCATATTGAAGTCAATTTCACAGATTGGATGAATTTTGAATTTAATCTTGGTCCACTTCTACAGTACCATAAATGAAACTCTATCATACACCATTGGCCAAACAGTTCTCCAAAGCTGAATATTGTTAAATCAATGTGGTGTGGAAAGGAGTGTCCATTCTTTTAGTCCTATAAGAAAGACTGAAAGCTAACTGCATGGCACTAACTGGGCAGCATATTTAGTGTAGTTATTAACACCAGAGTTCAAATCTCATCCTGTTTGTAAGGAGATTGTATGTTCTCCCAATGTCTACGTGGGTTTTCTTCGGTGTCCTCCAATCATTCAAAATGTACCGGGGTGAAGTTCAATTGGGTGTAAATTGGGGGCATGGACTTGTGGACCGAAATGGCCTGTTGTTGTGCTGTATGTCAAAAAAAAATCTGAGCGGTAGGGAGGAAGACTGCATAAAAATCTAAAAAAAAACTGCAGATACTGGAAATCAGAAATAAAATAAAATGTGGAAACATTTGGTGGATCAGGCAGTATCTGTGGAAAGGTAATTTCAGGTCAAAGACCCTTACTTAGAAGTACAAATTCTGCCTAAACAGCTGAGTAGAGTCATAGAGCCATACAGCATGAAACAGACAGGTCAGCCCTACTTGTCCATGTTAACTTTTGGCATTCTGGGCTCGTTCTATTTATCTACATTTGGTTCATATCCCTTCTAAAACATTCCAGTGCATATTTTGTCCAACTGTCTTTTGAAAGATCTAATTGTAGCTGATTTTATAGTTTTCTTTGGCAGCTCATTCCAGATTATGGACTACTCTTTGAATGAAAACGTTGCCCCTCAGATCCCTCTCTCAATGAACCTTCCAGTTCTACAATCGTCTATTTTGGGAAAAGAGTGATAAGCATTCACTTTATACCTTTCATGATTTGAGAAGAATACTTTGTTTATTATATATGCTACCCACACCAAACCTATTTATAAATAATTACTGAGAGGATGAATCCATGCAGTGGGCTCTTTAAATAAAATGAAAGTGGTCAAGGTATGAGAGTGGTATACAAATGTATTGATTGTTTGAATGAAAAACATATATTTTCAGATGGAAATGTCTCCATGAATTACAATTGGTAACAAAAACACATAAGTGAGCCCCATTTTTGCTTAAATTCTTCTTTCATTTGGTTGGTCAAAAATATACTTTAGAAGCACAAAGCCTCATTGAAATCTTGATAAAATATCCATCTTTGCCACTTTGAACATCTGCTATTGAATAACTTTCAGTGCAATCTTTGAAAATGTATTCCAAAGCAAACTTCAAACATTTCCCCGGGGAATAAAGTAATTGCAATCAACATGTAGAAATAGTTTTGATATGCCATGGAAGATCAATGTTTGTGGTAAAATGAGAAACTTGGTGTCTTTAAACCATAAATGATGACTCAAAATGAATGTTTCTAAAAATGCTTTTATCCAACAGCGCACACTGCCCTCAATAACAATTACAATCATACTTTGCCTCACCTTCATACAGCTGCGCATATTGTGGGAATCCTGCTGCCCGCAGCCAATCACAAGCCTCTTTGGCCTCAATCTCTAAAAGAAAAAAATAGGATCCCACAATTAGTTGTTTGACATTTGCAACCAACAACTCACATGAATACTTTAGTAAAATGCCTAAAAGCATTTTACAATTTTTTTGATATGCAAGATTAAACTAGGAATGGTAACCAAAGGATAAACCCTCATGGAGCATCTTAAAGAAGGAGAGGGAGATGTGAAGAGGTTTAGTGATGGACTACTAGGACTTAAGGCCTGTGTATTTGAAAGCACGACCACCAATAGTGATGCAAATAAAATCAGGATATGCAAGAAGCCAGGTTTGGAGGAGTGAGTTAATTTTGGAAGATGTAGGGGGTTAGATAAATAAGGATAATGAAGGTCATAGAGAGAGAGTAGTAGAGAAAAATGAGGTTTAAAATCAAATTAAATCAGGACTAGAAGGCATTTATGTTGAATAAATCAGCATGTTCACTTATTAAAACAGGATTAATGCAGCACTCTCAATGTGAGAGCCAAATATGATTGATGGCCAGGTGTGATTGAAGACCAGATTAGCGATGATTGCCTGCTTTCTTTGGCAGCTGAAAGGAAAACAAAACTGTTCAGAGGTACTCAGTTTCCAATGCTGACCATCAAACTCTAGAACTGTTAATCCATTTTTGACAGTGATTTTCTCTAAGTGTACTACTTATTTGCACTTAACGTCAGCTTGCCTCATTGGGTAACACTGTTAAGCCTCAGCCCAACAGCTGTGATTAATTCTGACTATAGATTTGAATGGATAATCTAAATTGACACTTTAATACAGTATTGAAGGATCCTTTCAGATATGTTGTGAAACCAGGTCCCTGACTACCCAAACAAATGGACACAAAATAAATATTTCATTATCAACACTGCCTGGTATTCTGAGTTGAAAATATTTTGTTCAATTGATGCAATTGAGAACTTGCTGCGGGAAACTGCAATGTTCGCCTATTTCATAGTGACTGCTCTGTACTCACAATACGAGTAAGTTCTCCATAAAAAAGTATTTAGCTTTTATAACTGTAATACTGCTGATAGGTATAACACAAGTGCTCAATAGGGTGAATGCAAACAATGTAATGGTTACAGTGGAGGTACCTTTTGGACTGTATACTTCAATCTCTACCATGTATGGTGGAGTTAAACTCGTGATTTGAAATTTAACAGGTGTCTAACATTTAGCACCTTGATGAGCATAAAATTAAATAGTTATATTGCTCCTAGGGTTATAATGTCATGCCCAAATCCAATATGGCCACAACATATCATGCCAAATTTTTGTAATCTCTTCATACAAAGTTATATTGAAACCCCAAAGGTCTTTTCACAGATTAGGGAAATGTCCTTGTCAGGGCAGTAACCAGCACTGACGGTCAACACGTTAGGACTTAAAACACTAATTCCTTGGCAGCGCTAGTCTCCTTGCAATGGAATGTCTAATAAGAAGCAGAATATTCTTCCAGTTTTAAGTCTACTGGGAGCCAGAACATTGAGACACCATTGATTTGCTGTATTGGGAATTATTTTAATATATTCTTTATCCCCAGTATGTTGCAAATGCCCCACTGTTGAAAGCTGTAACGGTTTGAAATACTCAGCATTCCTACACTGAAGAGTAACGTGATAATAATACAATTGCAAAACTGTTCAAAACCTTTTCCCACTTTTTGAAATAATGAAAGCTGTTCATGTTCAATTTTATTCTTCTATTTCTCAAGCAAATTCTGCATCACAATTTTGTAGGGTGAAATTTGTCTGAGATAAAAGGAATAATGTACAGAAGGAAAGTTATTTTGAAATAGATTGTTGCATTTTTGAATTAGCTTGAGTAATTTCTGTCCTTCCACCATCTTTGTACAGAGAAATACTTTGGGATGATTTTGTCTTCATTTAGTTTGTCCAAACAATATATACAGAGCAACACAAATTTAACCCTCGCAAGAAAATTTTCCAGCAGCTAATTTTCACCAGCTTCACGGTATAAAGTAAATGTTGGAAAATGGCCTGGAAATGGATTGAAGTAGGTTGAAGTATTCTGCTGCCAAATAAATGACAGTCACTCACTTTCACACAGAGTCAAATCAAGGTGGTGCACATGAAATCCTTGCTTTTAACTAACCCTGACCACATTTTGTCTTACTAGAGAGGCAAAACACAGAACTTCATTAGATAAAGGCAAACAGCCCATTTTGCCACCTACTTCAACCATATCTCCTCCTACATTCTTTGAAGCATTGTTCTAGAGATAATGGTACTTGTCAGACAGTTGAGCAACTGCAACATTTTTACTTTTGTTTCTGCTTTCTTGATCCTGCCAACTTTGATAAAAGGGGATGCGATACTAACAAAGGCAAAACACAACATACCCAAAAATGGAGAAATTTGCAGAGGGAGTAAATATGAAAAATATATTCCTACTGTTCTTTGGCTTGGCTTCGCGGACGAAGATTTATGGAGAGGGTAAAAAGTCCACGTCAGCTGCAGGCTCGTTTGTGGCTGACAAGTCCGATGCGGGACAGGCAGACACGATTGCAGCGGTTGCAGGGGAAAATTGGTTGGTTGGGGTTGGGTGTTGGGTTTTTCCTCCTTTGCCTTTTGTCAGTGAGGTGGGCTCTGTGGTCTTCTTCAAAGGAGGTTGCTGCCCGCCAAACTGTGAGGCGCCAAGATGCACAGTTTGAGGCGTTATCAGCCCACTGGCGGTGGTCAATGTGGCAGGCACCAAGAGATTTCTTTAGGCAGTCCTTGTACCTTTTCTTTGGTGCACCTCTGTCACGGTGGCCAGTGGAGAGCTCGCCATATAACACGATCTTGGGAAGGCGATGGTCCTCCATTCTGGAGACGTGACCCATCCAGCGCAGCTGGATCTTCAGCAGCGTGGACTCGATGCTGTCGACCTCTGCCATCTCGAGTACTTCGACGTTAGGGATGTAAGCGCTCCAATGGATGTTGAGGATGGAGCGGAGACAACGCTGGTGGAAGCGTTCTAGGAGCCGTAGGTGGTGCCGGTAGAGGACCCATGATTCGGAGCCGAACAGGAGTGCGGGTATGACAACGGCTCTGTATACGCTTATCTTTGTGAGGTTTTTCAGTTGGTTGTTTTTCCAGACTCTTTTGTGTAGTCTTCCAAAGGCGCTATTTGCCTTGGCGAGTCTGTTGTCTATCTCATTGTCGATCCTTGCATCTGATGAAATGGTGCAGCCGAGATAGGTAAACTGGTTGACCGTTTTGAGTTTTGTGTGCCTGATGGAGATGTGGGGGGGCTGGTAGTTATGGTGGGGAGCTGGCTGATGGAGGACCTCAGTTTTCTTCAGGCTGACTTCCAGGCCAAACATTTTGGCAGTTTCCGCAAAGCAGGACGTCAAGCGCTGAAGAGCTGGCTCTGAATGGGCAACTAAAGTGGCATAGTCTGCAAAGAGTAGTTCACGGACAAGTTTCTCTTGTGTCTTGGTGTGAGCTTGTACATGCATTTCAATGACATAGATGATGGAATATTTTACCTCTAACATAATTTTGTTAAGAAATTAAGCAAGGATATAAATAAATCATCTGAAAGCTAAAACACATTACAAGACCTAGGCCAATCTCAATGGTGTCAGATGGAGACTTCATCCCTTCCAAGATTCCCACAAAATTCACACATGTGGGTAGGGCTTAACATTACTGGATATTTGGACTGTTGATGTGCACTTGCGGAAATTATGATAGGAATGGGTCTGAAAGGCTCAGACCTCATCTTCAACAACCATTACAGAAAGAAAGGAAGAGGTGAATTTACGTAGCCCCTTTCATGATGTTAGGACATCGCATTCACCTTCAAGTCCATTCAGTGCTGTAATGTTGCAAACATAGGAGTCACATTATGCACATCAATCTATTTTGGGGATATTTTGGGAAATACATGTTGAGATTGCTCAGCTGTTCTTCAATATAGTTACTCTTGGAAGACCTGGTCACCTGACTGACAATACCTTTGAGAGAGAAGTGCCCTCTCAGAATCCTAATGTTCCCCTGGATTGTTATACTCAAATCTCTAGGATTAGAGCTTGAATTCACAACTGTCTGGTTCAAAGGCAGGGGTACAACTCACTGAGCCACGGGCAACATGCACAAAAGTGGAGACATTTTCTATCAAAAGGTGCGCAAGCATGTCATGTATAATTGCATTCCTTCGACACTATTTTGTCTACACATCATTTTAAGAGGAAATGAATCATGAAATGAGTAAGTGGACATAAATAAATCATTTTGTTCCAATTGCTGTTCCAAATACTGGCTCTGGTGAAAGTGAGTTTCCTTTATTTTTATAGATTCTCCCCCCTCCCCCCCGCCTTGCTCGTTGTCACAGATAATAAATAAATACGTGACCAAGGTTCAGCTGAAACATTTTAGCAGTTGCATACTAAGACGTAATTGCTCCAACTGACAAGATCTGCTTTTGTTTGACGAGAGGACAGATCTCTCAGTTGTAATAGTGCAATTAACACAAGTACTCTTGTGCAGATTAACAATAATATGCTAAACAAATGGTTTAGAAAAATCAAGTCAAAGTCACCTGCTGTCATTAGATCTTTCTGACTGCTCAAAATGACAGGGAGTATTTGTAACATTAATTCCTGTCCCGCATCGGACTGGTCAGCCACAAACGAGCCTGCAGCTGACGTGGACTTTTTACCCCCTCCATAAATCTTCGTCCGCGAAGCCAAGCCAAAGAGAAAAGAGAGAATTTGAACATCTGCAATAGTCAACATTATCATAGCTCCTTTAACATCAGCACAAAAGTCTGTAGACACCATGGCTGAAGTAAAAATATAAAATGCTGGAGAAGCTCATCAGGTCCAAACAATGTCCTTTATGTAAATAACTTAAACTAAGGTGGGATCTCAGATGAAGTGCAATGCAAGTTGATGTTCCACCAAAGCAGCAGAAGATAGTGTAGATATCTTGAGACCCATTGCGATGATCTATAATACTTCAAGTAAGAAATAAAATCTGTAGATGCTGCAGTCTAGTGCAGTACACAATGGAGGAACTCAGCAGATCACACGCCATTACAGATGCTACATGACCTGGTGAGTTTCTCCAGCACGTTTGTGTACTGAACCATAATATCTTCAGTTTGACAATAGTCACCTGGACCGATTCTAATTGGATTTATCCACTGCTGTTATACATCAAAATATTAGTCACTGGTTCACTTTATTCAAGATGTTTCCACATGAACGTCATCTTTTGCCTACTCCAAGATCACAGTGGGTAAAGGCAAACCAGAATGTCCTAGTCTTTATCCTGAATGACATTGAGTTAACTGATCTGAAGTATCTGAAATATGACCCTGGCTTTGCTATGTTTGAGAGAAATTTGTTGGGATCCTGCTCTCCTGCTCTTGTGAGATAAGGCTCATTTATAATGTTCTCCAATAGAATAATCTGCCAAGTTCCAACAACTAGATTCACACAAGAATAATTCACTTTGATGAGGGGATGAAATTCCAGTTATATAAATATAGATGTCAGGAGAGATCAGGTTATCTGCATTGTAGGAATAATAAAAGCTTGCACAAACTGTTCTCTGCTTTCAAAATTCAATGGAGCTGAACTAAAGAAAATAAATATAATGCACAAATATCACTATATAATCACAGTGCATGAGATCAAGGGTAAATTTCTATACAGTGTTTTCAAATGTGAATCTTGACACCAGTCCCCAAAATAACCTACGCTGTACCAAAATAACATTCAACTTCCTTTTAGAAAAAGAGTATTTACTCAAAGTGTGAAATTCATTCGACACAAATGGTCACAGAAAATCTACTTAAAATCTTTAAAAGTGAGTGCAAGTTTCAGATTTGGCAAAACAAAGCACTCTCACCCCTGAATCAGAAGGCAGTGTGTTCAAGACCCGCCAAGGACTTTAGGATAGTTTAAGCGAGGATTTCCATGCTCAACTAAAGGTCTGCAGTGTGTTTGGATGGAGTATGAAACTGAAGCCCAATCTGTTCTTTTAAATGGGCTCAAAAGATTTTCCACTGCTAATTGTGACAAAACAGCAACAATATTTTGCTTATTTGCCAAAAATGATCTCTCAATCAAGAACATAAAATTAATTGACAATTCATTCATTTCATTGCTGTTTGGGCACCTTTGTTTGCACATATATGCTTTTATTTCCTACATTATAAAAGTGATATATTTCTAAAGAACTGTAAAAGACAAAATAGGGTTATTGTATAAGGAACGTTTGATGGCTCTAGGACTTTACTCGCTGGAGTTTAGAAGGATGGGAGGGGGGTCTTATTGAACCCTATTGAATACTGAAAGGATTGGATAGAGTGGACGTGGAGAGAATATTTCCTTTGGTGCAGCAGTCTGGGTCCAGAGGGCACAGGCCTCAGAATACAAAAATGTCTCTTTAGGACAGAGATGAAGAGGAATTTCTTGACCCATAGAGTAGTGAATCTTTGGAATTTGTTGTTACAGATGGCTGTGGAGGCTGTTGTTGGGTATATTTAAGCTAGAGGTGAATAATTTACTGATAGGGAAGGGATTTGAGGGTTATAGGAGAATGGGGTTGAAAAGGATAGTAAATCATCAATGATGGAATGGCAGGGTGGACTTGATGGGTTGAAAGGTCTCAATTTGCTCTTACAGTTCATTTCCACAAAGTGCAAATCCACCAGAAAAATAATATGTCAAAAATGTGAATTTTACTGCCAGGGAGCACTGTTAAAGTTTCCACCATTCAGTATTCATGCAATATTATTTCCTCAGTTAACACAAAGTAAATATGTCAAAGAATCTAATGTTAAAAGTCTTAGTACATGTCGATGAGAAATATTCATGGTAGAGAACAGTGAAAACCTCAATGGTTTATTTCACAAAAGGAAAATAAATTATTTCATACAAATCATCACATTACATCATAGTGAAATGTTATTTACAAATATTTGTAAACTAATTTAAATATCCCAGGGTCAGAGAGAAAGTTGAATTATATTTTCAAAATAAGTTTTTTGACATTATTTTCTGGTTGGTTTGCACTTTGGGTAAATGTACTGCATGTATGCTAAATAGGAAGTCCTCCTGTTTGCACTTCGAAACAATTTGCTGTTGAGTCACAATTATCTAAAGTGCACGAGATAAACCAAAAGGCTCTCACTGAGATGAACAATCTACTTATTGGCAACACCCATTTAAAAGCACAACCAAGAACATGTTATTCAATGCGATAATTTTACATATTAACCATAATCTGCAGACACATGACATGACAGTAAATTCTCAATAGATTGAGATTATCCAAATACTCATGAAACATGAAATTGTTTCCAGAGATTAACTTATTTACTCCAATTTGCACTCTTAACTCCACTATGAACTAAATCATTTTTAATATTCAGTTTCAAATTAGTTTTTCCAACAATATGATAATGGAACTGCTTTTAATTTAAGTATGTGTTATTAGGAAACACTCATCTGCAATCAAACTTAAACCTTGGTTAAAGTGTTTCAATGTGTGTCCATTAACCCATGTTAGGCAAATCAAGCACAACTTGTGAGGCAATCTTTATATTGGTCAAATTAAACTTTCCCATAATGGTACGGACTATGATTTAAAACACTAATTTTTTTCAAATAGATATGTGTCATTTCACATTTTCATTAATCTGCACTTTTCTTGTTATGTTCAAGATAAATATTTACAAAATAGACATTTTATATACAATGACTACTTATAAATAAATCTTGGAAAAAGCTGACAATTCATATAGACAAATGGTTGTGCCATAAATATTACACTTAACAATGGGCAATTCCAAAGACTCATTGTGTTCTTGTACAGTGGCAGACAAAAGACATCAGGTCATGCTGAAATGCCGTTTGCCAAAAAATCCTGCTATTGTTTAAATCACAGCATCCTCAAGTTGAACTGTAATGCGTCTATGGGAAAAGAGTAACATTTCCGATATTTAGCACCATCCTGTCGTCAGTAATAATAACAGAATGGTATATCAGTAGAATTGTAATATAATGAATCTCTTTAAATATTTGTCTTTTCACTCCTTTTTTTTAATTCATAGGAGGCGCCTTGGAGATCAAGGAATTCCACCACATATTTGTGGGTTCTCAGATAACTAGCAAGTCCTTTGTGGAATCTGTTGGCTCAGCTTCCTGGAGATGGGTGGACTGTTCAGAATGTGGTCTTAGCCCTTACATGCTTGTAGAGAAACACAAAAGCTTCAGAAGCTGGAAACGAGCAAACAAAAAATTGGTGGGGAATGGTCAGTCAGTGTTTTGGGTTTGTTTGAAAGGTTGAATTTTACCCATGATCGTGGTCTGGTTGCTGAATTCCTCCAGCAATTCTTTGACATGTTTGTACTTGGTCTCCTGTGCTTCTAACAGTGAGATTCAAGGTGCTTGATGCTCAAAGTGCCCAAACATACTCATATCTGAGATTAACTTGCAGTCAAAAATATGAATACATGACAATTATGATAGTGAACGTCAAGTTAGGATACAGAGCTGTTTAAGACAAAACTGCTTTGAAGTGTAAAAGCCTTCCAGCTTTCAGTAACTATAACTGAAAATTATCATGCCTCTTCCCTTTAACAGTATTATTCTGGCTCTCTCCTATCTGCACTCTCAGTCTTGATGAAGGATTCCAACTCACAATATTGACCATTAATTTTCTCCCACAGATGCTGCTTGACCCATTGAGTTTCTCCAGCAGATTGCTTTATGTTTTTCTTCATGGCAAGTAGTTCTCAATGGTATGGCAATATAAAATATTCTGTGGTTAGGATAACAGCAGTTTCAAAATGTAATAATTGTCATCTCAACATCGTATTGTTTAGCAAGGTGTGTGTGTATTATATTTAGTCTAGAAGACCAAAATAAGCCAGATACATCTATTTAAACAATACAAGGTGGGTCCCTGCTGCAGTCAAGTAAATAATATGAGCTTAATTCAACTTTCAGCCTAAAGATATTTGTATTTACACAAGAGGAAAGAATGCGGGAATCAATCTTACAGTACTTATTTTTCTCTTTGTTATTTATAGACATGATGAGTTTGGCATTCTGTGTGGTGAGTTTAATATTGTCTGGAGCCATTCAGGATCTTTGGCTCTACCTCCTTTCCTGTGCTTGTTTCCTGTTACTAAGGGGAAAAGTAAAGCATGAGGCTCCTGTTTATAATGCTGAACCATCCTGTCAAGTTCCCTATTACAAGCTGCATTCACCAGATGTATCCTGAACAAACACAAGTGAACAGACACTGACATCGAGCTGCATCTGCAGGACTTTAATCGGTCACAAAATTCTTTTTATCATATTGGGGTCAGGGGACTACAGGAGGCCACAGCCATCTGCTGGATCCTGAAAGAAGACACTGGAAAAAGAAACATAAGAGAAATAATGGAGGTAGCCACTGCTAATTAGCTGCACTATGGAACACTAATGGTTGAAGGCCAGATGGATTCAATGAATATATAAAAGGCTATGGAGCCTTTCTCTCCTGGTGACAGATTTATATATATCAACTCTGGGCAAGCTGCTTGCTTGTTATGTTTTCATCCTAATTTTGTCTGAAAGGTAACAAGAGCAAGTTAAAGATTAAAAAAAGGAACTGTGTTTGTGCATCCTGACAGAATATTGTGAACAGATTTGTTAGATTGTGTGATGCAAATATAACTTCACCCTTACTTTCTGTCATAACTTAGTAGAGAACTGTACAAACAGAAATATTCAACACAGAAACATGCCTTTTAGCTCATCAAATTCACACCAACCATTAAGCACCAACTCCATTCTTTTCTTGCCACATTCCCTTCATCTTTAGCTAGATTCTAACCTCACCTACACACCAGGGGCAACTTACCACAACCAACTGCATCAACCTGTATGTCTTTGAGATGTGGGAGGAAATTGGAGCCCCTGGAGGAAGCTCACGGTCACAGCGAGAATGGGCAAGCTCCACTGGCTCCACAGAGACAGCCGCACAGGTCAGGACTGGATCTGTACCCCTCCACTCCCCCATGCCATTCTTGTGCCTCTCTCCCTCGATGTGGAGTGGTAATATTCCACTATGACTGATTTATTAAACAATGTGATGTGAATGCAGTGCCATTGAGATAAAATAACTGCAGGTGCTGTTGGTCTGAAATTTTTTTAAAAAGTAAATTGCTGTATTGAAGTCAGACATCTGTGGAGAGAGGGAAAAGAGAGCTAACATTTCAATTGATGATCTTGCATCAGAACTGATGCACCCAAGAGCAATAGCAACCCCACATTCCCTGCTGTACATTTATATTTGGAATGCCAAGCCATCAATACACTGTAAAACAGTACTTAACCAACGCTGATCTATTTTCATAAATAACATTGAGGTGTCCACTCTTCACTTGTGCAGTTTTATTAGAATTGTTTCTGCTTTGTTTTGGTGAAAATATTTGTAAAGTAAATGCAATTGTGTCCTTATTAAGGCTCAAAGTGAACCGTGAACAATTAAAAATGATCAGACATGAACAAAGGTCCTTTCAAAAGCACCACTACATGGTTCACGAGAATGTTGACAGGATTTCAAGGTTTGAGTTACAGGGAAAGGTTGTGCAGACTGGGGCTTTTTTCTCTGGAGCGTAGAAGATTGAGAGGAGACTTGATAGAGGTGTTTAAGATTTTAAAAGGGACAGAGTAAACGTGGATAGGCTTTTTCAATTAAGAGTGGGGGAGATTCAAACTAGAGGGCATAGTTTAAGATTGAAGGGGAAAATTATAAGGGGAACATGAGGGGAAATTTCTTTACGCAAAGGGTGGTGGGGATGTGGAATGAGCTTCCGACAGACGTGGTCGAGGCGGGATCATTGGTTACATTTAAGGAAAAACTAGATAGTTACATGGATAGGAGAGGACTGGAGGGGTATGGACCGGGTGCTGGTCAGTGGGACTAGGAGGGTGGGGATTTGTTACGGCATGGACTAGTAGGGCCGAACTGGCCTGTTCTGTGCTGTAAGTGGTTATATGGTTATATGGAATGCACATGTTTTTAACCACAATGGCTTCATGTGCAAGTACAGGATTTTTATATTGACGTCAACTTGAATGCCAGTTTTGCCACTATATGAGATAATTTAGAATAAAAACGAAAAGGTCAGCAGGAAATGCCTGTGTGCCATTCTTCGATAAAAACGGAGTTCTATTGGACCAATGGCCACTGGATCAAGTAGGTGTTTGAATAGAAGTCCAATCAATGAACTCCCCCTTATTCTGCACAGGGTTGAAGGCAGCATTTTGTGCTCGCAGTCTTCGCAAGACATTACCAACAAAATGTATAAAGCAACAAATATGAATGGGGCACATAAGCTAAAACTGCTTTGTGTTGGAGGTAACTTGACGAAGTGTCCCACTTGCGGTTGAAGTGAGACCTCTCGTCTCTGGAGAAGCGACTTCGCTGCCAGAGTCTGAGAGAGTGAGCGCATCCTGCTGCGTCCCCATCAGTACCCATGTGGATGGCAGCTGACGTGGGGCAGGAGAGCTGGGAGCCTGCGAGACAATGGTGGAGGCGGCCAGTTTGTTTTCACATCTCTTTCTCCCCCTGCTCGTGATGCCACAGGAGTCGGCCGGGCGGCGGATTGACGGGGGCCACACGTCCCCATGGATCAAAAGGGCCGCCACTGACCTCTGAGCTCACTGTCCGGCCCGAGGATTCCGCTGGGTCCTAACTCCGTCTGAGTGCGTCGTGTCACAGTCAGACAAGGCACGGAGCCACGTCGCAGGCTGCAATCCCACCCGGGACATCCAGCAACTCCCTGTCCCTTACTTTCTGTCATAACTTAGTAGAGAACTGTACAAAAAGGTTCAGAGGACCCGGTCTGAGGCTCCAGCACCGCTCGCACATCATCAGAACCCGAAACACTCTTCACACTGACAACACTTGCAAATTTCCAATGCTTTTTTTCTCCTAATTCTGGGGACCTTTGCAGAAATAAACATTAAGGTCGTGATTTTTTCCCCCCTCTCTCCCTCAGAGCGAACGCCGACCCCAGAGAAGCAAACGAGAGGCAGATGGATTGAAGGAAGGGATCAGATGAATTTGGCCGCGGGCTGCGGAGGTCGCCCGGACGCGGGTTACGTGCAGGGCAGGGCTTGCCTCTCAGATATCTTTCAGCGCGGAGTCGGCTGTGAGGGAGAGCGTGATGTGGACACACCAAACCCATCGCTCCGGTCACACTCAACGCCCCCGAACTCATCGGGACCCCCAACCCCTACATCTCAAACAGGAAACTCAGCACTTTGCTGCCCAATCTATCTATTCCATCGCAGCTGGGATGAAAATGTACAGGTCGAACGCTTTGATATGATAATGCACCAAATAAATCCTCTTGGTTTAGTTCGCTTTAAAAAAAATGCCATTGAAAGAACATTCAGTCGTGCGTTTTCAACCAGACTGTAACCACCTACAAACGGTTGACTTGGGACCGAATCAGCCGAGCACAAAAGTGTCAACTTCCAACGATTTCTGTCTATTCTTTAGTTCGATTAAGTGAATTGGACTATTACATGGGAACCAGGCTCCTCCAAGCCACCCTCGTTGCATGCTTACGTGTTAAAATCATCGTTTCCAGCATTCACATCAGACTCGCTTTATAACTTCGGAGACACGGGAAGATTGCCTGGATTGTTCATTTCCCTCAATATCCGATGGAAATAAAAACGGTGACCCAAACTGGGCGAAAAGTCCTTGAAACTGGCAATGATTTCTATATTTCGAAGTCGGTTAAAGATTTCCAGTTATCACAGAATGTTATAGTTCCATGTCCCGGGTCTAAGTATTTGCTGCTCTGCACCGCCGAATGTCTGAGCTGGTTAACTGAGTCGCATTCTATTCGTACAGAGCCTCCGAAGCGATCACATCGTCTCTGATCTCATCTCTGCTGATTCGCACTCAGTGCAACGCTGGAGTTCAGCACAGTAGCCACTCCTTCCCGGTTGCTCGGCCGACCCCCCTTCTCTCAGCTCGTTACACACGCGCGTTTCTTGCCACTCACTGCCCGATTCCCAAAGCATCCACCTCAGTCACGGTCTCCACTAATTGTATGTTCCCCGAAGTGTTAATGGACCAAAACAAAACTAAGACTTTTCAAGACTGGAACGCTGACTCTCCCCGCAGATGTGACCTGACCCGCTGAGTATGTCCAGAAGTTTTCTACTTTTGCAGGATCTGCAGTTTCCTTTACTTTCCTCTGAAATAAAATGGTCAGCTAATCCAACATCGCTTTTAAAAAGGTAGTTCCTTCAAATAAAGTTCCATTTGGAGGAAAACCAAATTTGTATTGTGTGTTTAGTATTGGACAGGGGGAGTTGGCAGAGGAACCACCTTCAGGATGTATTGTCAAACTGAAGCTTATGTGCCCTGTTTAAAAGAACTTGAGGTTGGTCAAAGAAGAGGCTTTAACTAGTGGGCTGTAACATTCACGCTACGCGAGCGTGGAGAGGAATGGCACGCACACCAAAGCCTTGGAATCGAGACTGGTCTGTTGCACTGGCTGTCACGCTTATATGGGCCCAAGGCGCTGACGTTAAGGCCCTGTGTCATCAGAGCTCCAGCCTCGGATTGGCTGGCGTTCCCGCCGTAGTTCCCCATCTTCCCGCTGTGCGGGAGGTCACCTGGGACGATGGCCAGGTCCACATGGTAGCTGGGTTCATTGGCCATTTTGTGGGCCAGTCCGCGTCTCCATGCACGAGCCATATACAAGATCCCCCCCCACCTCGAACCGGCAATCAGGCCGTTGACTTGTGTCATGGGACAGGAGTGGATATGCTGTTTTCAAGCGGTCGACAGTAAAAGACTTCTCCTTACTGCTGATGTCGAGCATGAAGGTGGATCCATTGTCGCTGGTGACCCTGTAGTGCACCTCTTCTCACAAACATGCACTGACAAGTCTTTAAGACCCTGTGGATGTTATGTTTGGGCTGGTCAAGATGAGGGGGTTGCCTCAGGACCAGGGACCCCAGTTTTTGCTGCAAGTTCTCGAAGGTTGCCGTGCAATCTTCCAGGTGTTTATTGGGGGCCAAGAACTCCCTCAGAATGATTAAGGGTGTGCCATAGATCATCTCTGCTGCCAAGGCATTGAAGTCCTTTGGCACGGTACGAATCCCCAACAGGACCCAAAGCAGTTAGTCAACTCGGTTGAGACCCTTGAGCCAAGCCATCAAGGCTGCCTTGAGATGCCAGTGAAACTACTCCACCAATCCATTGACCTGAGGCTGATTCACTGTGGTGTGATGGAGCTGTGTCCCCAGGAAGTTAGCCAGTGCTGCCCAGAGCCCAGAGGTAAATTGTGCCCCCCTGTCTGAGGTTAGCTGCTCTGGGATCCTGAATTTAAACACCTAAGTGTTTTTGAGTGCCCTGGCATGTTTCTGTGGTGGTCTCAGCCAGCAAGACTGCCTCAGGCCACCTCGTGGAGCAGTCAACCATAGCCAAGAGGTATCTTGCCCCATGGGAAACTGGTAACGGCCCCACTATGTCGATGTGTACATGGCTGAAGCTACACCGCACTGGTTCAAAGGTCTGTGTGGGTGCCCTCATGTGAATCTGCATTTTCGTGCAGGTTTTGGCCCCACTGGCTGACCTACTTACAGAGGCAGTGGCTGACAAACCTGCTAGCCATCATCTTGACAGTGGCTCAGATTGCGGGATGCGCCAGTTGTGGATGACATCAAAAACCTGGTATCTCCATGCGGCTTGGATAATGGGGTGGGGGTTGCTGGTAGAGACGTCGCACAACAGTGACCTGTTAGCTGGGCTGAAGGGAATGTCTTCTACTCTGAAACCGGAGATGGCTGTCCTATACGTGGGGATCTCAGGGTCCTGCTGCTGGGCTTTGGTGAGGGCCATGTAGTTGACTCCATGGGACAGCTCATGTTCTGACTCGATTGTGGGGCATGGCAGAGCGTCGGCTACCACGTTACTTTTCCCTGCGATGTGCTGTATGTCTGTGGTAAATTTGGACACATAGGACAAGTGCCTCTGTAATTGGGCTGAGCACGGGTCCGATACATTATGGAAGGCGAATGGCAGCAGCTTGTGATTGCTAGCCTTCCAAAAAAATAACGGAAATGTCTTACCGCCAGGTACAGCACCAATAGCTCTCGGTCGAAAGTGCTGTATTTGTGCTCTGGAGGGTGGGGTTGTCACTGGTCTTCAATGAGCTGTTCCAGGAAGCACCTACCACTGTGCTGGAGGTGGTCTATGGTGGACCAGGAGGGTGGCATTGGCTGGCATATCTTTGGCATTTTGGAACACCCTGGGAGATTCAAAATCCCAAGTCCTGTCTTTTGACTTGCCCATCATCAGTGCGAAGAGTGGGCACATGATGTGGGATATTGCCAGTATTAACCTATGGTAAAAGTTTAGCACACCAGTGAATTCCTGCAGCCCTTTTATTGTGCGTGGCTTGATGAAGTGCTGGACCACCTCGACCTTTTCAGGAAGGGGTGTAGTCCTGTATCTGTTCATCCTGTATCCGAGGAAGTCAAAAGTGTCCAGGCCAAATTGACACTTCATAGGGTTAATTGTCAGCCCACTCAACCAGGTGCAGTTGTCTCAGGTGGGCAATGTGGTCTTTATGGTTGTGACTGGTCATGAGGATATTGTCCAAATAGATGAACGCAAATGGGAGGTCCCAGCCCACTGTGTCCATCAGCCACTGGAAAGTTTGCGTTGCATTCTTTAGACCAAAGGGCATGCAGAGAAATTCAAACAAGCCAAGGTGGGTTATGATTGCAGTCTTGGGGACGTCCTGGGGCTGAACTAGGATTTGGTGGTACCTCTGGATGAGGTCCACCTTGGAAAACACCTGTGCCCTGTGCAGGTTGCTGGAAAAGTCTTGGATGTGGGGCATGAGATATTTGTCAGGTGTGGTGGCCACAATAAAGTGGCAGTAGTCACTGCATGGCCCCCAACCACCCGCCCCCCAACCACCTGCCCCCCCCCTGCTGTTTTGGGCACCATGTGGAGGGGGGAAGCCCAAGGGCTGTTGGAGTGCCACACAATCCCCAGTTCCTCCATTTTCTTAAATTCCTCCTTCTCTAGGCTGAACTTTTCAGGGGGAAGCCGACATGGCCTGGATTGGTCAGAATGTGATGCCTTACTCCATGCTTTGGCTCAGCTGTTGAGCCACTATTGAGGGGAACTCTACCAGGATGCAGACGAATTCATTGTCCGAGAGTGTTATAGAGTCCAGGTGGCGGGCGGCGGGGGGGGTGGTGACGGGTAGTTTGGCTTCCCCCAGAGGCAGAATATGAAAAGTTCTGGTGTCTACCAAACTCCGTTTCTTGAGGTTGATAAGCAAGCAGTGAGGCCGAAGGAAGTTGGCACCTAGGAGCGGTTGCACCACTGCTGCAAGGGTGTATGTCCATGTAAAGTGACTGTTGCCAACCTGAAGAGGGATGGTGCGGGTCCCAAAAGTCTGGATGGAGGAGCTGCTGGCTGCCCTCAGTGCTGGGCCCTGCTTGCCACTGTGGGTGTCGAGGCTTGCAGGGGGTAGGATGCTTTTCTCGGTCCCAGTGTCAACCCGGAAACACCTGCCTAAGGAATCCAAAACAGAGAGGAGGCTATCATGTGGGCCAACTGCCGCAGACATTAACGATGGTTGGCCAGAGCATTTCTTGGAAACCCTTAGGGTGGGCAGCATTGACAGGCCTCCACACCCCATCACTGATGATAGTAGCAGAACTGTCTCGGGGTATTAACTTGCCTCGCTGCTGATCTTGGTCTCACTGGTGGCTGCTTGTGGAGCTTGCTGATATGGTCTACAATGGCACTGGTGTCCTTCTTTACTCTCCAGAGTATGTCCTCCCAGGCTGCAACCCTCCAAGGGTCGCTGAAGTTCTCAACATGAGCAAGAGTTGGATATCCTCAAGCAGCTGCTCCAAAAAGATCTGCTCAAAGAGCAGACAAGGCTTGTGGCCCTCAGTCAAAGTCAGAATCTTGCTCATTAGGTCGGATGGAGTCCTGTCCCCAAATCCGTCCATATGCAGCAATCGGACAGCGCTGGGAAACCCCAAAAGTGCAGGTTAACAGCTCTTCGAGGGCTGCATATTTGCTTTGCTCTGGAGGCTGCTGTAGGAAGTGTACGACTTTTGCTGGTGTGTCTTGATTCAGAGCACTCACGATGTAGAAGTAATGGGTGTTGCTGGCGGCGATATGTCAAAACTGGAATTGAGCCGCGGCCCGCATGTACCACATGCATGGCTGCGACACCAAAAACCTTGGGAGCCTGAGTGAGACTGCGTGGATGATTGCTGGCTCCACTTGAACCGTCATCTTTGGGTCCAACTGCTGGTTGGACCTGTCAGGGTCACCAATGTAGTGTTCGTGCTACATGAGTGTGGATAAGAATAAGCCTTGGAATGGAGACAAATTTATTGTGGAGGTCACCTGGGACGACGACTTTTGTGTCTCCCCAACCCCCCCCCCCCCCCACCCCCACCCACACAGGTCCGCGCGGTTGCTGCATTCGTTGGCCATTTTGTGGGCCGGTCTGCGTCTCCTTGCATGGGCCGCTACAGAGCCATATTTATCTGTTAACCAATAATTTGGTCTTCCTTTCATTTGGCTGATGTGACCTTGTAAGTTGGGGGAATAGAAACTGCACTTATTTGGGCATGAAAGAAATTCAATGGTGGAGAGAAGAAAAACCTAGATTTCCACACAGCTGATCTCCACACATTGCTGGTGAAATACAATAAAAGAATGGCAGAAGGTTAGATATAATTGCGTGGCATTCTCTATTGGGATATTTGGGCTGGAAGGGCCTGTTATTGTGCTGTATGTCTAAATTAAATTAAAACAAATAAAATTAAAATTAAATTAATATCAAACAATGCAATAGGATTTAGATCAATTATAGATATGGGGAGAGAAAAGGCAGATGGAACTTAATTCCGGCAAGTGTGAGGTGTTGCACTTTGGGAGATCAAATGTAAAGGGAATATATTCAGTTAATGGCAGGGCTCTGAAAAGTATTAGTGTGCAGAGGGATGGCCTGGTCCATAGTTCATTGCAAGAGACCATGCATGTAGAATTGGTGAAGAAGAAGGCATATGGTATGTTTGGATTCATTGGGCAGGACATTATCAAAGTAAGGAGTACATGTTGCAGTTATATAAAGAATTTGGTTTGGCTACACTTGGAATACTGTGTGCAGTTCTGGTTGCCCTATTACAGGAAGGATGTGGAGGGTTTGGAAAGGGTACAGAAAGGGTTTACCAGCAGGTAGTGTGGTTTACAAGGTGTGAGTTATGGAAAGAGATTACACAAATTGGGTTGTTTTCTCTGGAGCATAGGAGGCTGAGCAGATTCTGATAAAGTCATGAGAGGCATTGATATAGCGAACAGACAGAATCTCTTTCCCAGGGCAAAAGTGCCACTCACTTTTAAAGTGAGGGAAAGGGAGTTTATAGGGGATTATGCAGCGCAAATATTTTTACATAGAGTGGTAGGTGCTTGAAATGGGCTTCCAGTGGAAGCAGATGCAATCGTAGCGTTTAAGAGATTTCTCAATGGACACATGATTATGAAGGGATATCTATCAGGTGCTAGCGGCAGTTTTATTTTGATTTGGATATCATGTTCAGCACACACACATGGGCTGAGGACCTGTTCCTGTTCCTGTGCTGTTCTATGACACAAAGGACTCAAACTAGGGCTGTAGAAAATGTCAGCCGAATTTAAATGCCCAGATTCAGGCATTTGAATATTTTGGGTGTGTTGGTTTCTATCTTCAAAAGCTTTTGAAAGTTCCATCTATTTTGTCCCAACAAAGGTATTTGGATATTTACAGTTGCTGCTATGATGCGCTCAATTGTAAATGTGCAATTCTTTGGAATCATTTGCCTAAACCCAAAATATTGAAGAAAATGGTGACAATTAAATTGCCTTCTGTTACCTTTGTGCTTAAAGCTTATGAACATTTTTTTTAACTTTCCACTTGGAGATTCTCCCATAAGATTTGTTCTAGACCCCATTAGCCTCCTCTTTGCATCTGGCTGTGTTGAAAAGAGAATTCTTACGTCTATAGCTTTGGTCTCCTTGTGACTCATTCAATGTTACAGCAATCCTTTTTTTAATGGACATTTTGAGTTCTGTCCAGAATACCAAAAAAGGCTTCAAGACCAAGGAGATACTTTTCTTGAAGCAGCCTCTGTTGTGTGGACAAACCTGGCCACCGCATTTCACAGCAAATTTCAGTTCATTATCAAAATGACCACATGCATTTAGGCTTCATCATGACTACATGGCAAACAGCAACTGTGCACACAAAATTCCAGGACACATAATCAGCTTAAGAAAACTAAGTATACCATTATTGCCCTTTTTACAGGAAAGGGTTAAAGGCTGGAAGGTAAGGGTGAAAAGATTGGATTGTGTTGTTTTATAAATCACTCCTGGCACACTAGAAAAGCCAAGATTGGGAATGAAACATTAAACCTCCCTTTTATTATTCCTGCCTAAAATAATTACATAAAAGTTTTCTGAATAATCTCTTTGGTTAATATTGTTCCTACATTCTGACGATTGTCTCTCATAATAAAAATGAGCCTGTCCAACCAAAAAACTGGATCATGTTAATAATTGCTTTATAGAACAAGAGAATAATAGGTACCTTCTCCATCCTTGCTTTCTGTCATGGGTCAATGTCAAACTCTGATGGATTATCTATTGTCTTCTTGACCTTAGACTTAGATAAAAGGACAGAGTGTAATCTATCCATGCAGCAATTCAGTAAGGTGCCTTTTCACTTATTCCTCATACAGTTGTGGAGGGGCAATAAATGTTAGCCTTGCCGAACACACCCACACCTGATAAATGAATGATGATGGTGATATGCTGTTGGGTGGGAAAATGTAGTGTGGTGGGTAGAAAGAGCCTGCAAAGGGAAACAGGCTTGTTAAATGACTGGCTGGAGGTGGCAGATGTTATTCATATCGGTAAGCACATCATTAAAAATGGTGAGAAAAAGATTTGATTTGTGGGGTAGGGGCAGGAGGGTGGAATTTGAATTTACTTTTATCTGAAGGACAGTTTAGGCCATTTTTTGTATTAAATGTCGGTACAGTATTATGATTGATGGATGGGACCTGGGGCCAGGAAGTTAAAGAATTTCAATTGCCCTTTGCTGCTTGAGTTGCAGGGTAAATTGGGTTGGTGAAGGTTGTAAGCTTGAGAAGATGCTGGCCCACATCAAGGGAAGGTGATGGGAGACCTGGAAGAGAGATGGTTAGCGCCGCACTATTACAGTGACCCGGGTTGGAATCTGGCACTGTCTGCAAGGAGTTTGGTATGTTCTCCCCATGTCTGTGTAGGTTTCCTCTGGGGGTTCCAGTTTCCTTCCACCCTTCAAAATTTATGGGGTGAGTAGGTTAATTGGGTATTTGGACAGCATGAGCTCATGGGCTGGAAGGACCTGTTACCATGCTGTACGCCTAAATTACAAAAAAAAAGTAATTTAAAGGTGACTAGCACTAGGATTGGATTAGATCTGGGAGAACTGTTCTAATGTATACAGAAAATGGCTTCATAGGCATATTTCTGGACTATCCAGCCGACTGCATTGTGAATAAAAATCCAGGAGTTGGATGCGTATTACATATAACTTGAAGCTACTGCACAAAACTAGGGTCCTTCCTGTCTTACATAATGCATGCGCTGAAGGAATACAGAATGAAACTGATGTAAATATACACTTTTTTAATTCACATTTTGTTTTTTATAGAAATTGGACTGGCTTGACTTAATTTTGGAGATGGTGCAATACCGATTCACTTAATTCATTCCTGGAATGGTTGGCTGCTTTTGAGGAGATACCGAATAAGATAAAGCTAAACCGACTCAGAGAAACAATCAAATGAATGGCTATTTTGTTAAGAGTCTGAGAAGGGTTCACACAATATAGATATTAAGAAACGAGGCAGTTGTTTCCCCTAACTAGAGTTTTGGGCTGATCATTTAGGATCGAAGCAAGGATAAATGTCTCCGTTGAACATTTGAAACCTTCCCTATCCTATAGAGTGCTGTCACTCGGGAGTCACGTGATGGAGTAATGGCCGGTAGGAGAATACCAACCCTCTCCAGAAAAGAAGAAATAAAGTGAAGAAAATACAAAGTTCAAGAAACACAAAACATAACAAATAAAAGATAAAGTTGTAGAGAAAAGAAAGAAAATGGCACCCAAGAAGGAAAAAGTAAAAACAACTGGAAAAAAAAGAAGAAAAGATGCTGGAAGAGAAAGGAGAAGGCCTTACCTGCATAAAGAAACAGGGAGCCGTCGTGGAGAAGAGAGTCCATTCTCCAAGGTTGGTGACAACCCTGCAGAGTCGCGACCCCCCAACCGCTGGACTGCAAAAATGGCTCTCTGAGCCAAACAGAAGTGCTCTAAGGAGAAGGAGAACACTGACGGGAGGGGGGCTTAGCCGAGGAGCGGGCAAACACAACACGACCAGCTGAGGGATGCCTGACACCAGGGCTCTCAGCTGGAAGAAGAGGAAAGCGACAGGAAAGGGAGTGATAGGAAAGAAGAGCAGCAACAGGAGGCTCAACAGATGAGTAGCCCAGAAGAAGAGGACCAACAGCAAGAAGCCAAGCAAGAAGAAGCCCAGCAATGTGAGGCAAGCAACTCATCAGGAAAGTCAGAAGAGACACAGATAAAAGGAAGAGAAGAAGAAGATATAAACACAGGAGCAGACACAGAAGAAGAGGAAGAAGAAGACCAAGATCTGCACAGAGAAATAGAAGGTAAAATAGATGGACAGAATATAGATAAAAAAAATTTTCAAGAACAAATGAGAGCATTAAAAGAATGGTTGACATTAGAATTTAGTGAAATGAAAAGAAAAATGAAAAGTACAGAAAAAAAGTGAGTAGATTAGAGCTGGTCATGACAGAAATAGGGAAAAGATTAGAAAATGTGGAAGAATGAGAAATGGCTGTAGAAATGGAAGTGAATGACTTAAGAAGAAAATTGGAAGAAAGTGACAAAAAAATTAAAGAGACACAAGAGTTGTTAGCTCAGAAAATTGATATGTTGGAAAATTATAGTAGGTGAAACAACATAAAAATAGTGGGTCTAAAGGAAGATGAAGAAGGCACAGATATGAAAGAATTTATAAAAGAATGGATCACAAAGGTCTTGGGAATGACAGAAATACAGGAAGGAATGGAAATAGAAAGGGCACACAGAACACTAGCTCCGAAACCACAGACACAGCAAAAACCAAGATCCATTTTAGTGAAATTTTTGAGATATACGACAAGAGAAAATATACTGGAGTGGGCAAGGAAGAAAATTAGAGAAGACAAAAAACCATTGGAATACAAGGGTCAAAAAATATTTTTTTACCCAGACATAAGTTTTGAACTCTTAAAGAAGAGGAAGGAGTTTAATACAGCAAAATTGATCCTATGGATAAAAGGTTATAAATTTATGTTAAGATGTCCAGCTGTGCTTAAAATATTTATCCCTGGGGAGCAAAACAGACTGTTCTCGGATCCGGAGGAAGCATGAGAATTTGCAGAACGCCTGCAGGACAGAAGGAGAGATGAAGAGATGTAACAAGAATGAAGAACAACGATAAAATACATATAAAGATGTAAAAATAATGTATGAGTAAGAACTAAAGAAGGGGAAGAAAGGAAGTAAGGGGGATAAAAAGAGTGCTGTCGCTCCATCTTTGAGTTTAATTAAACATGAGGTTGATGGATCTTGCATAACAATGGAATTGGAATGGGAGATCAAATAAGAAAATGGGCATGAACTATATCAATTATCAACCTGCTACTAGTGGATAGAATTTGAGAAACTAAATGTATTGCCACCTGTTCCTATTTCTTATATTTTGGGACACAGGAGCATTGTGGTTATGTTAATTCAGAGCTATAGACAATTTATCTGAGACTACAAATTCAAATTCCAGTACTACAAAATAAATCTGAAATCTTTGGCTTGGCTTCGCGGACGAAGATTTATGGAGGGGGTAAAAAGTCCACGTCAGCTGCAGGCTCGTTTGTGGCTGACCAGTCCGATGCGGGACAGGCAGACACGATTGCAGCGGTTGCAAGGGAAAATTGGTTGGTTGGGGTTGGGTGTTGGGTTTTTCCTCCTTTGCCTTTTGTCAGTGAGGTGGGCTCTGCGGTCTTCTTCAAAGGAGGCTGCTGCCCGCCAAACTGTGAGGCGCCAAGATGCACGGTTTGAGGCGTTATCAGCCCACTGGCGGTGGTCAATGTGGCAGGCACCAAGAGATTTCTTTAGGCAGTCCTTGTACCTTTTCTTTGGTGCACCTCTGTCACGGTGGCCAGTGGAGAGCTCGCCATATAATACGATCTTGGGAAGGCGATGGTCCTCCATTCTGGAGACGTGACCCATCCAGCGCAGCTGGATCTTCAGCAGCGTGGACTCGATGCTGTCGACCTCTGCCATCTCGAGTACCTCGACGTTAGGGGTGTGAGCGCTCCAATGAAATAGAAAGCTATCAAACTGAACTTATGAAAAATTATATCCAGCTCTCAAATGTCCAGAAAGAAAGGGAATCAGACTTCTTATTTTCTTTGACAAACATGGGACTCAAGATCCTTAGCAATGTAGTTAACTCCTAGCCTTCCCTCAGAGACTGATTCGTCATCTATTGTTCAAGATCAATTAGTGAGGGATGTCACTATGAATGTAAAGAAAGCCATGCAATGTTTAGTATATCTTGCATATATTTTAGAAATAAAATTTATATTTTTAAAAACAGCGAGGGGCATTAAGTATTGCCTTTCCTGCAAACAAATCAATTGAGAATGCCTTGGAAGGGATGGTGGTGGAGGCTGAAACATTAGGGGCATTTAAGAGACTTTTAGACAAGCACATGGATAAAAGAAAATAAAGGATTACAAGGTAGGAAGGGTTTAGTATTTTTTTTGGTAGGAAGATATAGATTGGCAGAACATCAAGGGCTGTAATGTTCCATGTTCTAGTCCCAGAAAAAGCCTTTTATAAAGTTTTCAGTGTAATACCAAATAACAAAGGAGATGTCTCCAAGGCCATAATTGCCCTCACTCTTATTGGTATCTGTAGCTGGTTCTGATGTAAAAAATATTTGACTTTGTTTTGTGCAGTTCTTCCTACAGATGGAGGAGCGGGTAATGGTAACTAATAAGTGATATCCAACAAAACATAACCATGTTTACCTCAACAACTTCAGGGAAAGTAACATCTACTCTCTGGAATGATTTGTTGACACAGGAACCGCAGCAACTCTTTAAGTTGAATTTTCTTGATGCAACACTTTGGGATGTCAGGGAATTTAGACCATAATAAAAAAAATAAAGGATTTTGCTATCTGAATGATCAAATCTCAATTTTAATGCATTAATAGAGTTTAAATAAAGGTGGTAGTTGTTAAAATTTACAATTTTATTATTTGAAATTAATTCTATAACATTCAGCTATTCTGAATCATGCACTTGAGCACAAAAATGTCAATTAAATGTTTTTCATCTCAAAAATTAAAAAGTGTCTGGATTAAATATAAACTTAGTACTTTGACCCCTTTCAGGTATTATATTCTGAGTGACTAGACAGAACTTAATATTAATACATTTACACTTAGAGCAGTCCATATTTAGTTCACTTACTGCACAGTATTGAATTACCAGACACACATAAAATTGGCCTTACATTTTTCACAAAAGGCGACCAGGAGTCTTGCTACAGCTGCTTGTATCAGCATTATGCCAGTCCTCGTACACAGCCAATTCCAATATTGACAACTCAGAGGGTTGCTTTGTTCTGTTTTACAGAAGATCTCTTGTTGAAATTTCCCCATAATGCCTGTCTCTTTAATAGGAAACAGTAGTATTGGGTCAAAAATATTGCTGGAGTAATGCAGAGGACTGGACTGAAGATTTGGAGGTAAAGAAGAAATATGCAGATGCTGGCGTCTATTACAGGACACGAAAAATGCTGGAGAAATTCAGCAGGTCATGCAGCATTCATGAAAAGATAAAAAGGTGATCAATGTTTAAGGCTAGAGCCCTTCAGGAGAGCTGAAAATCGGGAATATGCCTCGATAAGAGGAGGAGGGCCATAGGCAACTTGGAGATTTAGAGATGTGAACAAATCACATCCTGGGAGCTGGGGAATTTATATGCAGTTAATTAAATAACCTGGAATTAATAATTTAGTATTACTAATAAATACCATGAAACTACAGGTTTCACCAATGCCCTTTACTCCCAACTGGCTTATACATGAGTTCACACCCATATCTTCTTAACTCCCCACTTTATGTGACCAAGAAGCCACTGAATTGCAGAGGCTCAAAGAGCTCATCGCCATTTCCCCCCCAGGCGTTTAGGGGTGAGAATACACAATGCTAGTATCTGTCCTGATCATTTAAAATAATGCTGACCATATATTTCAAACGCATTGCGTGAATTCAGCTCTACACCAGCCAGTTGGCCGTGTGAAATTAGAAATTTAATTTAATTACGCTGTAGCATTGAGAAATCACTTGAATTAATTTATTCACTGGTCGATGTAAGGTTTAGGTATGAATTAGAAAAGAAATAGAGATAATTGGCAACTAACCAATCAACACAGAACAAAATCACATTTTTGTATTTCAGTACACATTTGATTTTTAATTTTTAAATTAAATTTGGACATACAGCATGGTAACAGGCCCTTCTGGCCCATTAACCCATGCCCCCCCCCCCCCAATGCACCAATTAACCTACAGCCCCTGTATGTTTTTGAAGAGAGGGATAAAACTAGAGAGCCCAGAGGAAACCCACGAAGGCTTAGGGAAAACATCTTCTAACAGATTCGAACCCAGGTCACTGGTGCTGCGATAACGTTGCCCTAATCGTTACACTAACCGTGCCGCCCACTTTTGAGAGCCTTGGCCAGAAACTGTCTCAGTCTGGTAATAGGCTTGGAAAAGGTTGTGACAATTTAATTTACACACTGCTATTACTGGCATGGTAACATAAAGAAGAATCAATGTGGAGAGAGAAATGGAATATTTTGCTTTCTCATTCACTGTAATGCAGAGTCAAAATGAAAAATGTTGTGAGCCATTGCTGGCCCATGCCTAGTCTTACTTTCCATGGTTCAGTCCTCAATCTGTGTGAAGTCTCCAGAGACTGAATGTTAATTCTTGGATGATAATCCAGGCTGATGCTGAGAAAAGTCTGTGGTTTGGTTGGATGAAAAGTTGAAACAATGTCCCATCTGCTCTGACAGCTGGGTGTAAAAGACCTCATGCATTATTCTGAAAAGGTGCTGGGGAAATTTCTCCAATGTACTGGCTGATACTCAACCTTTCACCAAAACCGAGGAACTATACAAGGGTGCTTGATGCCAGAATACTAAAGCAGTTCCTTCATGGAGAACTGGCTGAGGGCAAATGGCAGAAAAATAAATTCAAAGACTCTCCTTGAACATCTGAAGAGTTGACACTGGAAACTGCAAGCACTGGATTATCCTGTTTGGCATACCTGCCTAAAATGCAATGCTTGTTCAGAGGAAGAAGCAAGAATAGAGGGTGCAAAGGGAAAAAGAGAATCTCAAAATCCAAAAGCATTTATGTCATCTGTGAGAAAATATCTTTCAAGCTGAGATTGGTCAAATTAGCCACCTTTGTACACATCCCAATATCAAAGACTAAATTTCATGTTTTCTTTAGAAGAATGAGAGGGGATTTTATAGAAATGGAAGAATGAGAAGATTCACATAGGAACACGTCATTATGAAAGTGATAGATAATATAGAAGATGGAGAGCTGTTTCCACTGGAAGGTTAGAACAGAATTAGGAGACATAACCTCAAGATATGGGAGAGTGGACTTAGGACAGTGATCTGGAGGAACTGCTATTCCCAGAGTAATGAATCTGTGGAATTCTCTGCCCAGGGAAGCAGTGAAGGCTTCTTCATTAAAATATTAAAAATGCAGAGAGATAGATTTTTGCAAAATAAAGGAATTAAGGGTTATGGGGACAAGGCAGATAGGTGAAGCCAGATCAGCCATGATCTTAATGAATGGCAGAACAGGCTCAAGGAGCAGAATGGCCTATTCCTGTTCCTATTTGGTATGTCCTCGAGAATAAGTGCTAAACAACAAAACTGATGAAATCTGATGTCGTCACTACCGTGATACTGTTTATGCGGAGCTTGATGTCTCTGTTGTGGTGCAGCTCAACAACGGAAGAGCCCTTTATAGTCATGAAAGGCCCTATATAAATAAAATGTTTCTTTTTGTCAACCTCACAAGCAACCCTAATTGGTATGGAAGAAAATACTGAACTGTCCCAGAAAGCTGAGCAACCATTTACGGAGGGCCCGTTTATTGAAATGTCACTGATTTCTGGAGTATATTGTAATAGTAAGAAAATATTTCTGAGGTTAACTGCTGATCGCAATAAATCACCACCCCACCTTGCTCTCTTTCCAGTGGATATGCTACCAGAACAATTTTAGGAACTGCTACAAAGCCAGCATTTGTGGAGACTTTACAGTGGAGTAGAACAATAGAGAAACAACAAGACCACAGATATTGGAGTCTTGAGCAAACAAAGAATGGAGGAATTCAGTAGATTAGACAGTATCCATTGGGAGAAATGATCAGTCAACATTTCAGGTCTGGGCTCTCTATCAAGACTAAAGAGAAAAGGGTGAGGTGATGTTGACCTATAAGAACCTGCCTTAATGCATTTGTATAATATTTTTGTCTATTTGATTTCTGTAGCCTGGTCTAAATCAGTTTTAGCCAGATGAAGTTAAAGTAACTATCTTCTGATAATCTAAGTAAAGAGGTATAAAACCTGTTGCTCGTTTAATTTGCCTGGTTAAAAGAATGCTTTGGTATCATTCTATTCTAGAAAAGTCCCACGTCCCAACTGAAATTTCTTCAGCAGGCAAATTTTTTTTTGTAGTTTGATGTTATGATACAATGTTGAGTTACCTTAGAGACCAGGTCATCAAAACCACTTGGTCACTTGCATCTTTTTTGTCCACAGTTCTCAGAAAGATTGACCATTTAAGAAGACAATTGAGACAATGGCTATCTCAAGCTGAAAAGTGTGGCATGTGGTCAAAAGGCTCATTTATATTTGCTGGAATGTAAAGAAGTTTCCCAGAGGCAGGAAACAAAATGCAGATATTGAACAGGAAGAGGCAAGAGGAAAAAAATGAGATGGGAGAGTGTGACACTGTGATTAAAGACAAGAATGTGCAGGATGCCTTGAACATGTGGGGGAGAGATAGCAAGATGGAGATGGCTCCCAGATAGCAGAGGCTACACTGGTTAAAGCAGTGGACATTGATGGGGAAAATGAGAAACAAAGAGCAGACTGGCAAAGGCTTGGTTTGGCAACATGCACGAAAAGATCACTGATGTGGAGGCCACGACAAGGTTTGACTCCTAACTGTTAAAAGAATACAAAGTTCTTGACTTATAATCAGAAATTTAAGCATGGAAACTGTACAAGACAGAAAATGTATTATAAAATAAACAGTCTTTGCTTAAACTACTAACTCAAGACGAGCTTACCTATTCTTTAAAATGACTTGATGCTGGATATCTTTTTAAACAGGCTCTGACTTAAAAACCCAAATCATCTTCTTATCCAGGATCTTAGCTACATTATAGCCAGTGGAAATCGAAGCAAATGCCTAATCTTGCCAAGAACAGTCCAGGATACCTGATCATTCGGTTTTGCGGCCAGGGTGCAGTGGGTGAAAAGTCTAGGGGTGAAGTAAGAGAGCTTTGGGCTCTGAGTTAGCTGGGCTTTCATCCAACATAAGTCTATCATGAGTTGTAAACCATATCATGAAACAGTTGAATATGCTGGGCCGATGTGAATCCCAGATAACTCTGGAGTAAGGATAGTGAGAAAAGAAATATGATAACAGGCAATGAAGATCAATAGTGAGGGGACTGTGAGGTGCTGTGCAAGGGGTAAATTCAGAGATTGTATCTCCCTGAAGATTGAAGTGCCGAATTCCATGTCTCCTGACATGAGCAGTCAGGTTCTCACTAACTGACCACAAATCTTTGAGCCCACAGGACTGGTATGTCTTATCTATGAAGAAAGGTTTAAAGTAAACAACATCCAAATGTGCATCTTAGCACTGTGGGATTCCAGCAGGCACATCCAGGATCGTGTGTGTCCATGTGGATCATATGCACCATTTGCAAAATCATCCTGGAAGCTGCTTAGCAAAGAATGTTAACAGTGCAGAGCTTGGTTTTCATAAAAATCTATTGAGTAACAAATAAAAAAGTTGGGTTATATGATTAAATTACAAATCCCTTAATGACTGTGGAATAATCCTACATTTTCTAGATGAAAAAAAAGTCTTTTTTTTCCCTTTCCGAAATTATTTATCAATCTTCGGTGTCAAATGAAAGCATAATGAGCAGATACTCATTCCCTGGAACTTAATCTCATGCCTGCAATGCTACATTTGATAAATAGTAGGCTACAGTATTTAAACTGAAGAGGCACTGTTAATCTCATACACCTGAAAGAAAGGTGACAGCCAAAGGGTGAACAATCAATTTTCACAGATTGTCATCTCTCTTCACACTGCCATTTAGGCACAGTGTAGGCGATGCTTATTCAAACTGAACTGGATATCCTGAGTATTAAGGAGAAACTCCTTTACAAGAGCTTCTCCATTGACATCTGTCTGCAAGCATCACTGGAGGAGAGCAGCACTGTATATTGGCTCTCAACGTTACAGCTGCTAAATTCATCTCCCTCAGCCTGATGAGAAAATTCTAGACCTTTTGTTTTAACTATCTCAGATTTTGCTGTTGGGAAAATGCAGCTGGTTTTAACCCTATAAAGGTGGGAAGCTGTGTTGTATTGTCTTCTGATTCAAACATAACAGGTGCCTTTTGTTTCAATGCAGCTATAAAACTGACTGAGATCTCAAGTCAGACCCTGAGTTCTTCTGATTTTATCCAGTCCAGTGGGAGACTTTTACAGTTCAAAGTTCAAGAAAGTTCAGGTTTATTGCCAGAGAACATACATGACATCACATATAACCCTGAGATTCATTTTCCTGCAGGCCAGGCAGTTGGGCTCACTGTGTCCGATCTAGGGAGAGAGCAAAGGTCAGTTATAATTCTCACTTCTGAATTATATCTGGAGCTCTTGTTTGAAAGTATGCTTATGTGACCATTATGTGTAACTTTACTCCTTTGTCCAGAGGATGGGGAGTCCTATGTGCAGCAAGAAAAAATTCAAATTGTAGTGTGGGGATTATCCATCCATCTAAATTAATTGTCAAGGTTTCCAGCAGGAGTACAAAGATGATAATATATGTTGAATGATGAGAGAATCAGCCTTAATGGTGCAAACTCCAACCGTTGAATATCCTCAGAAGCCAGAAGATAGGCTGGCTGGATACAACACAAAAGAGAATGCACTCATTCAGGGACATAATTTTTTAAAAATATGCTGATATAAGTAAATGTTGCAGTTCAGGAATGATAATTGATTTGAGTGCTCAATCCAGTTTAAAATGAATTTCCTAATTTGAATCCAACTGATTTTTTTAACCACAGAGTCAGTTATTACATTGTACTTTCTTCTGAATTCAGGCTTGCTTTTCAGGCTGCTCTAAATGCAAATCTTCTCCGTGTCCATCAGGAGCACCAACAACATTACATAGATGCTGTGCTGTCCTCCCTGCACGAAGCATTTTAAGCGCCTAAAGCAGCAGCAAGATGACATGGGATTCAAAACAGGCGCAGTTTAACGAGGCTTCTGTGGGATAGATTCCTTTAGGGACTGACTGT
This sequence comes from Narcine bancroftii, assembly GCF_036971445.1. NCBI lineage: Eukaryota > Metazoa > Chordata > Chondrichthyes > Torpediniformes > Narcinidae > Narcine > Narcine bancroftii. The sequence continues at coordinate 98,749,246 of NC_091471.1, read as the reverse complement.
GTTGGAGATCCATCTGAAAACTGATAAACAGAGGCCAGATTGTCAGCTGCACATAGCAGTGGTCACAACTGGTTTACGGTTGCTCTGGCCTGCAGGGGTCACAGCAAGGGCTTGCTTAATCAGCCATTCAAATCTGCTGCCCTCAACTTTGTTCCATGAAAAATAAACACGCACAAAGCTTGGGCACCTTTAGGACTCTATGTCATTTTAATTATTTTTTTTATAATGCATGTTTACATGTGTGCAGAGCATAATGGCCTGCCTTTATACAGACATTAACACATAACTTCTCAGGGGTTAATTCTTTTAAAACTAAAAACTCTTTGCGCTATGTTTTTTTTGCAATTAAAAAAAATGGGATTTCAGATCGACATACCTTTTAGCAATAAAGATATGAAGCTTTGAATATTGTATTTTAAACATCAATACCTTTAAACAGATAGCAATGGAAAAACTTCACGATCAAAACAAGATTTAAAATAGGTGTTCCCAGGTCTAGCATACCACCACTGCTGCGATGCTGTTGAATTATTAAAGCCCACATTAAGTACTCTTTTTTTCCCAAAAACTTATTTCTTAAAATTAGTGACTGTGAATTTAAATAAAACAAATAAAAGCTTTTATTAATTTAGATTTCTGAGCGAACACATATTTCTGTTCTGATATCCAGGTGTGGAAAAATTAGTGATTAAGTGTTCTGTACATTTAAGATCTACAGTATTTCTAGCAAGCTGCCCTGCATCTAAGGAAGTGAAAAGGACTTTAAATTTGACCATGCTTGGAAAGCACTTTAAACTCATCCTTATTTAGATCTTAGTATTTTTGATAATTATTAGGGGGAGAGGGAGGTTTGACAGAACTATCCTTCAACCCAACAACACACATCCCCACTTGCTCCTAATCTCAATAGTTGCAAAATTAATGAAAGAGTATGAAGGACTTCATGCCTCTGAGCTCCCTCTTATCACTGTGAAAAATCAGGTAACAGGCATGCAGAAGCAGCCCTTGTTCTGAATGAAGAAAGGTCTATTGCCTAAGGCTGTGACCTTCTTAGTGATAAACATATGTTCCTCATCACTGCCATGCCATCTTATGAAATTCTGGGCATTGTTCTCAAAACAAAAATATAATATGTTCCTGTGTCTGAGTCCCCCATTGATTACTGGGGTACATATCCCAACTGATACTATTCCTGGTCAAACACTTGAAAAATTAGCAAACATGTTAATTCCTGGTAAAGATCAAAATGAATACTAAGATTTGACATGAGAAAAGTGCCGTTGGAAAGTAGAATAAGCATTCTACTTATTTTCATCTTTGTACATGTGCAGATAAATGAAACTAATTTTTTGATATAACTCTGGAAACATGACAAAATAGTTCCACAAAAGGCTGCAGCTTCCACGTTGATTACAGACTGCTTCCTACAGCTAGATGGGATTGCTCATGTTATCTGAGCTAACTGACCAAAAGTCATTTTTGCAGCTTTATTATAATAGCTCAGGGGACATTTGTGGTGACAGCAAATCATCCTGCACCCGTGAGTTGAGAAAGTATGCAAATAATGTTTGCCGAAGAATGGCTCTCAAAGGATTATATCACGTCAGCGCAATAAAACTTGTGACATGGAGGGAGTATGTTGGGGTCAAGAATGATGGGTGGGGGAAGGGAATTAGTTCTCAATAAACAAGCCAACATTTGTTTTCAGCATACAGGACAAGTATTCATCTGAATTTACAGCAAACCTGGTCTTCAGAGACAGTCTATTTCAGCTTTGTGAAAAAATATTTGACAAATTCATTTCAGTTTGGTTGAAACATGCAATTTACTGAAGACGACAGGTTAAACATTGCTTGTAATGGAATACTATCAGCACACAAAGTTAAACAGTTTCCTTCTTCAAATAAGCCCATCCAGGTTGCCATGAATTCAATATCGTCCCACCGCAGAATCCTGTTATGATCAAGTTGCTCTTGTGTATAAAATGATTGCAGCCAAGCCTAATTGTGAGAGTGTATCTGAGATGGACCTGAGGTTAGTAGTGAAATCAAGCAGAGCATATGTGCCTGCAATGCGCAGTGAATGGTACAAGCAAAGCTCTCTGTTATTTCCATACACAGCTCTTGCATGACCAGGCGGAAAATCTGCAGAGCGGTTGTCGAAGAGCATGTTATTAGGGGTGATAAAGGTGTCAATAGTAGTTTAGAGAAGTCAGGATCTTTGGCGGACCTGGGAGAGTTTGAATTCCCAGCTTTGTTGCAATAGAAAACCATAATTTTGGGATGCTGGGTGGATCTCTCTATACTCCACATATTTCTGGATGAAAGGTGGATTTGGAACCTGTCGTAATTCACCACTAACCTACTGCAGGGGGCCACCTGTGTACCTGCAGGAAGAGCACTGGAGGACAAGGCAACACCTGGCTGGCTGTCAATCAGCTGACATGAATGGACCAAGCCCCACCCGGTCGGCTGTCAATCACCCTCCGGGATATAAGCTACATCCGGCCCCTCAAGGTCAGTCTCAGAGCAGCACAGCTACTCTCACAGCCAGGTCTGTGGAAGTTAGTGTAGAATAAAGCCTGTTGGACAGCCTTTATATTTTGTGCCTGCTTTTCTGCTCGATAGCACATCACAGAACATGAAAAGAGATATAAGAATATCCTCTTGTTGATTATGGCTGTGAATGAAGGGCAACCATTGAGAGACGCATTGGAAAGTTGAAGAAGGTATTTTTTTTTGAAAAATAAACTTTATTCACAATAAAAAATAATTACAAAGGAAAACTATTCAGTCTTTTCACATGCTGAATACCATATCCATATATTTCCAATGTACTCAAAGTTCAAAGTTCAGATTTATTGTCAGAATAGATTCATGACATCGTATACAACCCTGCAATTCCTTTTTCTTCAGGCCAGGCAGAATTTCTACTAGAGTAAAAAACTGTACTCAAGAAAATGCAAATATATAAAAGAGAGAAATGTAAAAGAAGACAGAAATGTAAACATTACAGTGAATGATCAGTAATAAATAAAGTGCAATGTAAGAGTCCTGAAATGAGTCCTTGATTGAGTTTGTTGTTGAGGAGTCTGATGTGGAGGGGGAGCAGCTGTTCCTGAACCTGGTGGTGAGAGTCTTGTGGCACCTAGACCTCTTCCCTGATGGCAGCAGCAAGAATAGAGCATGTTCTGGCTGGTGTGGATCCTTGATGTTTGCTGCTCCTCTTCAACAATTGGTAGCATTCCATATAGATTGCCCTAATGGTGGGGAGAGTTTTTCCTGTGATGCACTGGGCTGTGTCCACTCAGAGATATTGGTGCCCCAGACCAGGCTGTGATGCACACTTTTCACTACACATCTGTAGGCATTTGCCAAGGTTTCCAATGTCATACCAATCCTCCTCAAATTCCTGAGAAAGTAGAGGCATTGATGTGCCTTCTTCATGATGATATTGGTGAGTTGGGTCCAGGAAAAGCTCCTCCAACAAAGTGAGAGCTTAGGCATGATCATTACAGAAAGTTCTCGCAGCTGTTTGCCATAGAGAATGTCTTCTTTGACCATCTTCTCTCTGAGTTGAATTGCTGATTCTGTCTCTCAAGGGTTATAGTGAACATCACAAATTGGTTCCAAGAAAAATGCAAAGAGCAGCACTGACCAAAATATGCCTTTTGAGAGAAATCATGAAGATTTTTTCTTAAATTTCGCATCAGAAATGTATTTAATAAAAGAAATAAATTAGACATACAGCACGGTAGCAGGCCTTTTCGGTCCACAAGTCCATGCTGCCCAATTAAACTCAATTGACCTAGAAACCCCAGTATATTTTGAATGGAAGGAGGAAATTGGAACCCCCAGAGAAAACACAGACAGATCCGGGGAGAATGTGCAAATTCCTTGCAAACAGCATGGGATTCGGACCCAAGCCCCGATCGTAAGCACTGTAACAGCGTTGCGCTAACTGCTCTGCTAACTGTGCCGCCCAATTCCATTCTTGTTTTCCACACAATGATAAACGAGCCATAATTCAAGTTAAAGGATGATAGACTCAATCCATTGCAGGCTGGTGCCAAGCAAATGGCAAATATGCACCTAAACCTTTCCTTAATCTTCCCCACTACATTATTGTACTTTATCTTGAACAAAATTCCAGCTTGAATAGAGGTTGTCAATAGGATGAGTACTAAGATGGTCAATATTTGTCATCTCCACTCCAAGACTACAATTGTCCAATGTTGGGACACTTGTACATATCTGTACGTTGAAGCCAAGCTTATAAGTCATTATTATTCAATCCTACTTAAGCTTTGAGAGGAAGACAAAAAAAAATCTCTAACAATCTGCAGTACTACATGACACTGGCCCCTCCTCAATTCTACTCATCATTCTGCTCATCAAGGTTGAGAACACCCTGGAAAATGTGGACTTCCCTGATTTCAGGAGCTATTTCATGTATAAAACAGATATTGATAATGACATTCACCTCACCCTACCCAGTACTTATGTAGGCTTCAATCAAATGAGGAACAGAGAATTTGAAGACCAGGAGCTCAGACATACAGTAATCTAATTGTTTACCAGGATGGACAATCTATAGGAGGCAGCACATACTACTGGAGAAGTATCATCAATGCTGTTTTTGGAAAATCCAATGGTAGAGTCTTCGCCCAAGCCAACATTCATGTGCATCAGAGCTCTGATCACATTTGACCAGCTCTGATGGCTGGGCCACATCATTCATGTGTCTGACAATAGATGCCAAAACAAGCATTTAACTATAAGATGGGAGATTTTCTTGAGCATGGCTAAAATGTTTCCAGAATGTTCTCAAGGTCACCTTGAGAAAATAGGGCTCTTCCTTGGCTCAGGATTACTCAAAATGGAGCTGGAACTTGTGACAAGGCATTGAGCCGCTGGAGCTTCTGTGTAGGAGAACTCTCAAATATCTCATAGACAGCAGAAGAAGAGTACAATACTTCAGAGCATCCGTATGGCCTGTCAAACCATAGCTCCATCATCCACTCCCAACCCTCAGAAATGGAATCTAAACAAATCATCCTCAAGCTGGAGACTGCTTCAGAAGAAGAGCTTTGAATAAAATTAATGGTTAAGCAACCATTATTTGCATACAATGCTGCTTTCCAATAAAAGTTGTCCATCTTCTGTGCTCTAAGGTTTTAAGATTCTGACTATTCTTTACAAATGACCCTATATTATTTTGCTCTATATTATATAACATGATTGTAATATGCATAAAAACTTGGTTACTCACTTGAGTAAATTTACCTAACAAGTTTTGATCCTATTCCTCTCTTGACACCAACTAATATTAGACCAATGGGTGCTCTTTGCTAATACACCCAGATGAACTTTGGTGAGATGTATCACTTCACCTATTTGCAGGAAGCTAGAAGTTTACTACGAGGAGGTGTTGCAATTGCTGCAACATTTTTACCACTTTCAACCATCTCCATTCATATATTTTCAGAACAGTGATCAAAAATGTTTGCCTGCAATTTCTTTTCTCCAAGTACACAAATACTGGTTATTATGTTCCTTGTTGTCTTACTGGCCTAAGGTAAGTCAAGCAGGCTGGAAATGAAAGATTAAGACTTAGAAATTCATTGGCTTGTGCAACATTTGTGCATCCCATGAAGAAGGTTAATCAGAAATTCAATCCCATGCTGCATGGCTCTCAGAGAGAGACAAACTTTTTCCCCTTGAGTTGGATAGGTTGATGCACAAAAGCAATTGGTCACACGCAGTGGGATGTAACATCATGGCAGAGCATATTTTGACACTATTTGTTTGAAGAAATGGGGTTCCAAGGGACAAGCAAAGTCTGCCCCAATGCAACATAAAGGGGACAAATCTGACCAGATTCTTTTGTCTGGAGTTTACACAAGGATGCTATGAAGGTGGATCTCTTCAAAATGCTAATACTTTTCAATTCAATTCTCATTCCAACAACACTCCCCCCCCCCCCCCCCTCCTTACTGGGGGTCTCCTTAAAGCCCATTCTAAAAGGACCTGGCCTGAATGTGCCTCTTAACCACCTCTCCAATATCTTGACAACTCCAAAAATGATGATTCCTTCTCTTCTCACCAAGTCTGATCCTTTCTAATAACATCTCTCTCAATTCCTCCAAGACTAATGTCATTCATAAACCGTCCATGAGCTATCTAAGTTCTTTCTCTAGCTGTGCCATGCTTTGACCATGCACTATGGAATATTACTGGGTCAGTAGAGGTGGGGGAGAGAGTGCAATTCATAAACTAAACACGTCAATGCCCCTCACTCCCCATTTCATGTTTCTCAATCTTAAAGAATCCATTTAAGATGTTGAAGAGGAGAACTGTTTCCAGAATGGGAGTCTTTTGTTCCTTTGAGTGAAGCATCACATCAGATGCATCACAAGTTAATAAACCATAAACAGCACAAAGCCAGAATTATAACAACAATAAGGTGTGTTCATTGACAATAATTCTGTCTGCTTGATGATAAGTGAAAGGCAGTGAGGCTGCTGGTTCAGCGGTACCCAAACTTTCCGGCACACTGCACACTAAAGGGAGTCCAGCAACACTACCAAAAAAGTTGTTGGAAGTACAGGAACAGGGGGGCATGGTCAATGTAATGGTTAGCCCAATGGTGTTTCAGATCCAGAGTCCTGGGCTGGAATATGGAGCTGCCTGTATGGAGTTTTTACATTCTCTCCATATCCGTTTTGGTCTCCTTTGGGTGCTCTGGTTTCCTCCCATGTTCCAAAGATGCATGGGGTTAGTAGGTCAATTGGTAATGGATATAACTGGGCAGCATATTCTCTAGAGCTGGAAGGGCCTGTTACTGTGCTGTAGCACCCAGTTAAATTATAGTTGTGGCCATCAAGAGAGAGCTCATTGGTAAGTTTTTCAAGAATAGATTACATCTTGAATGAAAAGATCTGTAGATGCTGTTATTTTGAACAGTAACATTATGAGCATAAGGAAGGGAGGGGAGAAGAGAGAGAAAAAAAACAGCTGAAGCTCCAGGGAAAAGGCAGGACATTGTACCTCTTGTTTTGAGTTCGAGCATGAAAATAACTGTCTCCAGACATGACGACCACTTCTTTTTATCTTTGTTTTCCTGGTGTCTTTAGACTCATTCATAGTGATGCTTTCAATATACATTAAAGATAAATGGATTTGGCTTGAAATCAATGGACATCTTCTGGTTCATTCTCAAGATAGATGTTAATTTAAGGTTATCTGTATAACTGTTTTCACTGCTGTATAACTGTTTATTATTCAAATACTCAGACTTTTTTCTCTTAATTTCTCCATTGAATTATTCAAAGAAGCTGCAAAATTCACAATGTGATTCAAACAAGTAAGATTCTACTGCAGTGAAATGTTACACTGTTTCAGTTTCAGTACAAGATATGCAGCTTTAGTCAATGTTTAGAAGATTGCTTGGTTTGTCCACAGCTACTAGATTCTAATAACAATTAGAAAACAAAGTTGATTCGTGCAGTCTCACAATCCTAATATTTAAAATGTTTCACAACCACATAATCTTTTAAACTATGTTAGGGAATACCTTTCTATAAATGGCCTTGGGAGGTTGCATGCCTTTTAAACTAGACCTGTGTGAGAGAAAAAATCTGACCAAGCCCCTGTGAAACTATACTGTAAATATGCAGATAACCCATTACCCAATTATATGGAAGTCCTAATGCTTTAACATCTAGTTTGATGGGTGTTGTTTCTTGAGCTCCTTTTACACTCACCAGAGCACCTTTTAATCTCACTGGGTTGGTGTTTCCAGTGCTCCCTTTATTAACTAATTAGGGCTCTGTTCCCTGCATTCCCTTTAAGTTCACTGGGCTCCCTTATATTTGCCCTCCATTTAAACACATTGGAGACCAGCTTCCTGTCCTCTCGATTAATTTTGTATAGCTCTGTTTTCTATCCTGCCTTAAAAATGACCATGTTCTTTGGAAATTTCACTATACCTAAAAATAGTGACATAAATATGTGTTGGGGTATTGATAAAAGTAATATAAAAGTCTGGAAAATCTTTCCGTCTGGCACCACCTAATTCTGGATTATTGTAGTTTCACTGTACATTGCTCATTTTGTGCCACATTGGACCAATTTATCCATTATAACATCATCAGTCCATGTCACAACTGTGTCCTTGCTGACCCCAACACTCTGAAATGGCGAACTCAAGTGGACTTTATTCATTATCCAGGTGGATCGAGATTCACTCATATTATTGTTGACTTTCAGTGAAAACTTTGCTGATTAATGGAGGAATAAAACAGCTACTTCGAAAATTGGGAATGGAAGGGAATGTGTGGAATGAGAACCGTGGGCATAAAATTAAATGTAAGAGATTCAAAGTTTGTGAAATAAAAACAGAAAATGCTGGAAAAACTCAGTAGGCCAGGAAGCAGCTGTGGAAAGGTGAATAGCGAATAGCGAATATTTCAGATCGAAGAACTTTCATCAGAATCGAGAAAAACAGAAAACAAGTCAGTCAAGGTTGTAGTAAAACCAAAGGGAGCAGGTGGAAATCCCACTGCTTTACAGAGAACTTTTTTAAGGTTGATGTTCCTGGAAGGGAAATGGCAATGAATCCATATTTTGTGAGGTTGTCAGTGGTTGAGGCCAAAACATTGTTGGTTTTCATAATTTGATCAGAGGAAATAGGTTTCAGTAATTAATGCTGCAGATCTGCTGACTTGACAAAGAAGATGGAAGATGTGAAAAAATTGAAGCTTTGAGCTTGGAGTGCTGAATGTAAACATTTAATTCATGAGTTGACAGGAGATCATTTAAATTTGATGACAGGGTAAAAGAAGTGACTTCTGTAGCCAATAGAAATTTAAATTAGAAAATAAAATAGTGGAGTCCTGCTGCATGGAAACAGGAACTTCAGCCAAACTGTCCATGCCAATCAACATGTCCAATAGATGATGGATCTTGCACTTACACAGCCACCTGAATTCAATATTACATTCATTTCATTGTATATTCTAAATATAATATGGAAAAAAAACTTCATGGATTGCTCTGATTTGACTATACAGCATAAGGGAGCAAAGATTAAGAAAAAATAATTTGTCATTCTGACTCCTTTTGTAAATTATCCTTCATTGTTAAACTTCTTTGAGTCAATATATTCCTCCCATAAGGATATAATTCTGAAACATTAATCAATACCCATACTTTATTGCTCGGTCTTGTCTGGTTTTACAGATGAAATTTGCTTGGTGACTGCAATCTATGGTCACATCTAATATAATGTAATAGGATACAGAAGCATAAAAACTGGAGATGCTGGACTCTTGAGCAAACAATGAGATTGAGGATCTCAACGAGTCAGACAGGATCAATCACAGTCAATCAGCATTTCGGGTTGGGAGCCTTTATTGAGATTATTCTGATTCTGATTAAAGAATGAAGGAACAATATTAAGTGTATCAAAAGTTTAGAAAAAAGTGGGAGGGGAAGAAGCTTGGGAGGGGCTAATGGGTGATAGGGCTTTGGAAAGAATGTGGGAGAAGTGGAAAATGCAGAAGGTAAGCAGTGTGAGAGAAAGCTTCACAGGACTCAGTTTGGAGGAGAGAAAGCTTCACAGGACTCAGTTTGGAGGAGGAAGAAAACTTTGTCAATGTAGGCATATCTTTTTAAAATTATTTTAAAGTAAATGTTCCATTATTGTCACAAAATACTACATTTAGAATTTAGAATGTAACATATATGAATGTCTTTAATTATTGTCTATTGTAAGGAAGACAGAGAGTCGCCATCTTGTCTAAAGTCCCTCACAGAAATGAGGCCCCAGCAAGGAACGAGCTCGCGACCCCTGGTTTATAAGACCAGTGTTCTAACAACTGTTATTGGAGCCTCTGCAATGTAGGCACATCTTGAGATATCACAGTGGATTGGATAAATAGAGAAGAGCAAAACAATGCAATAGGATTCTAAAATAACAGAACAAATATTGGTTAGGCCATAACTGGGTTATTACCACCCAACTTATTGGCAATCCTGCATACAAATGAGCTCCATAATATTACATTCTAAAGTTTGGCACATGTACAGAACATGGGAACCTATGAAAGCCAGAAATAGTTTTCTCATTCTCTCCAGTTCTACTAATTGTTTTTTTTTAAATCAGTCACACTTGAATATTGCGTTCAATTATGGTCACCTCATTATAGGAAGGATGTGGAATCTATGGAGAGGGTGCAGAGGAGATTTACCAGGAAGTTTCCTGGATTGGAAAACAAGTCAAGGTTTTTGGAGCGTAGAAGGATGAGAGGAGACTTAATAGAGGTCTACAAAATAATGAGAGGCATAGATAGGGTGGACAACCAGCACCTTTTCCCCAGGGTAGGAATAGAAAACACAGAGTGAAGGGAGGGAAGTTTAGGGAAGACATCAGAGGTAAGTTTTTTTTATACACAGAGCATTATGGGTGACTGGATGGTGGTGAAGGCTGAAATATTAGTGGCATTTATGAAACTCTTAAACTCTTAAATGGAGGGTTAGGGAGGGTTTGGTATTTTTTTCAGGAATACATCATGAAGAAAGCCTCTACTTCCTCAGGAGTTTGCGGAGGAGCTAGTGGAGTTGTTCAAGTGAACCGGTACGGACTTGAAGGGCCGACATGGCCTGTTTCTGTGCTGTAAACGATTATATGTTATATATGGAAATACTTTTGTGACATTCTGTGGGGTTTGGTCCCATATTAAGTGATGTTTATGCATTTTTAAATTTATGGATACAATCTGTAAAAGAAAACCCTTTCCATTACCAGGAATGTCCTGTGCATGGAAGGTTAGATTTATATTAATGGACATTAATTGTGTCTTGAGACTTTCTGTTGAAGTCATGAGGCATATAAAATTCATTGGTTGGCTTTTAGCATCAAATTAACAGATTCAAAGATTCCTGAATCTAATCTAATTTAGTATAACACTACTCTCTCACACTTCCTCTCATTGCTGCAGTCAGAAGTTCCCACCTGCTTCAAAAGGGCATCAATCATCCTGGTACCCAAGAAGAGTAGTGTCAGCTGACTCAATGACTACTGCACAGTAGCACTAACATCTACTGTGATAAAATGCTTTGAGAGGCTGGTCATGGCCAGAATTAACACATACCTAAGCAAAGATCTGGACCATCTGCAATTTGCTTATTGTCACAATCGCTCCACACCAGATGCAATATCACTGGCTCTCCACTTAGCTCTGGATCATCTCGATAAAAGCAGTTCATACATAAGGTTGCTCAGCGTTCAATATCATTATTCCCTCAATGCTGGTTAAAAAGTTACAAACTCTAGGCCTCTATTCCCCACTCTGCAACTGACTTTCTCTCGGAAGACCACAGTCAGTAAAAATTGGAAGCAACATCCCCTCCTCACTGATTTTCAACACAGGTGCACCCCAAGGATGAGTGCTTAGCCCACTGCTCTACTTGTTATACACCCATGACTGTGTGACTAGTCACAATTCCAATGCTTTCTACAAGTTTGCCGACGACACCACAGTTGGCAGAATCACAAACGGCCATGAGAAAGCATACAGGAAAGAGATAGATCAGCTCGTTGAATGGTGTAATGACAACAACCTTGCACTCAACGTTATCAAAACCAGGGAGATGATTGTGGACTTCAGAAGGAATTCAGGGGAACATGATCCAGTCCTCAATGAGGGCTCAGTAGGGGAGAGGGTCAAGAAATTCAAATTCTTTGGCATCAACATCTCCATGGATCTATCCTGGAGCCTCCACATTGATGCAATCACAAAGAAGGCTTGCCAGCAGCTATACTTTGTGAGGTGTCTTTTAAAAAAAAAATATTTTTCACACTATGACCCATATTAATCAAAATACACACAAACATTTCCCTCTTGATTATAGTGTCATTTTCTCCCCTTTTTCCCCCCTTCCCTTCCCTCCCTCCTTCCCACCCCTCCAAACCCATTAAACGTCCAACATTTAGGTAGGCCCTCTCTGTTGTGTTCCATGTACAGTTCCCAAATTTGTTCAAATAATGTGACTTTAGTTTTTAAATTATATGTTATTTTTTCCAATGGAATACATTTATTAATTTCCACGTACCATTGCTGTACTCTCAGGCTCTCTTCTGATTTCCAAGTTGACATACATTTTTTTGCTACAGCTAAGGCTATCATAATAAATATTTTTTGTGCTTCATCCAGTTTGAGGCCTAATTCTTTACTTCTTATATTACTTAGAAGAAAGATCTCTGGATTTTTTGGTATGTTGCTTTTTGTGATTTTATTTAAGACCTGATTTAGATCTTCCCAAAACTTCTTCAATTTCTCACATGCCCAAATTGCACATACTGTTGTACCCGTTTCCTTCTTACAGCAAAAACATCTATCTGATAATGTTGGATCCCATTTATTTAACTTTTGGGGCATGATATATAGCCTGTGTAACCAATTATATTGTATCATGCATAACCTCGTATTTATTATATTTCTCATAGTTCCAGAGCATAACTTTTCCCATATTTCATTTTTTATCTTTATGTTTAGATCTTTTTCCCACTTTGGTTTGGGTTTATAGCTTATTTCATCATTTTCTTTCTCTTGCAGATTGATGTACATGTTTGTTATAAATCTTTTAATTATCATTGTGTCTGTAATCACATTTGAAAAGCTGCTTCCTTCTGATAATCTCAGTCTGCTTCCCAATTTGTCACTTTGTGAGGTGTCTGAGGAGATTCTGTATATTACCGAAAACTCTCGTAAACTTCTATCGGTGTACTGTAGAGTGCATTCTGGCTTGGTTGCATCACTGCCTCGTATGGAGGTGCCAACTCTCAGGACAAGAATAAACTCCTGTGACATCACAGGCATCAGACTTCACTCCGTCAAGGAGGCAGTGTCTTTAAAAAGTAGCCTATATCCTCAAAGACTTCCACCACCCAGGCCATGCCTGGTACCATCGGAAAAAATATACAAGAGTCTAAAAGATGAGCACTCAGCGGCACAAGGACAGTATTCAGATTCCTGAATATTCAATGAACCAAAGACATAGCCTTACTTTTCATGCACTGCTATTTTATATATTTTTAAAATTTTATGGTAATGTAAGATGGTTATAATATGAATGTTTGCACTAAGATGCTGCCTCAAAACACTGAATTTCATGACTTACTCATGACAATAAATCCTGATTCTGATGATATTTAACAGAGAGGCCACCAGCATTGTGTATTAATTCTGCCACAAACTGATAGCCATCTTGTGGAGCAAGAGCAACATTCAAAAGGAATCAGTTGAATGTGAACACATTCTAGCTGAGATTGAAACAATTTTGAAGCTTCTAAAATTGCCGAAAAATGAAAAAAGAATAAAGTCATCATTACACCATTCCTAGTTATTTATATCCACGATTTCTGTAATGTTGTCGTGCTCACATACTTACCTTCATTGCGAGGAGGAAAGTGAGAGGGAGTGGCAGAGAACCAATGAGAAGGTCAAAGGAGTTTAGCTGGGTGGTGTTTTGTGGAGTTGAAGAAGGGAATGTTGTGTAACGAATAATAAAAGAAAGTCGACTTCATGGTATGCTGAAAGAAATGCATGAGTGTACCCTTTATTTGTTTGTTATCCATGGTGATGACCCCAATGTGGGGTCACAGAACCTTCTAGTTTAAAAGGGATGGTGATGAGGATAAACCCCTTACAGGAGAAGTCGGGGAGGTCAAACTAAAGATTCCCCCCCCTCTTTTTATTCATAATGCACCCAGTATGGTTCATGATCCTTGAAGCGTGTTTCTCTGCTCTCAGCGTGACAAGTCAGAAGATGAAGTACATTTACTTGTGGAGTGTCTTCTAAAGCAGGTTGCCTTTGAAGTGGAGGATGTCTTAGTGGATCCAGATGGTAATGTCTGATACGACATGCTTAAGGTGGCTATTCTGCGGCGTACTCAGCCACTCAGCCATCTAGGAAGACACATATTGCCCTTTTATGATGGACCTTTTCAGGTCTTACATTTGTAATCAACAGGATTGGAAAAGCTGACAATGGTTTCCATTGACAAGTTGAAGACAGAGGACCTTTGCCAGTCAGACTCTGCATCGCCTGTCTTGCACTATCATGAGGTCAGGATGAATTGTCAGCCTTCTGGACTGTTACATAGTGGAACAGTTCCAATCAGTTGCCTCCTTGCATGGCTTGGAGGCTAAGGTGGGGCGGCGGGGGGGGGGGGAGGGTGGGGAGGAGACCTGTTGCAGTTGTGTACTTATCTTCGTTGTGAGGAGGAGAGTGAGAGTGTCAGGATCACCTGTGTGGCAGTGGGCCAATGAGGAATTTAGCTGGGTGGTGTTTGGGGGGGTGGAAGAATGCAATGTTGTGTTTAGTGAATAATTTAAAAAAAGTCGACTTTGTGGAGTGCTGAAAGAAACGAGTGAGTGTACTCTTCATTTGTTTATAAGCTGTGGCAAATCGATGGCATTGCAATGTCTTCCCAAATTCTTGAAAGCACAGTTATTTACATGGTTTATTTACAAAACAGAATACATAACCAGCATACATGCAGGCTTCAACTTTATGATGCTCTGGTACATTGCTATCAAGCATACCAAGCAAAGAATTCTCTTGTCCAACATTTTGACGACACACATAAACTCACCATAATTCTAAAATACAGTAAAGCTCCTGGTATCCAGGCACCAATGGGGATTAGTAGATGCCAGGTAAGTGAATTTTCTGTTTACTTGAGGTAGCATTGACGAACTAACGGTGAGGTGTGCCAATTTTAAACCTGTATGTTTTTTACCTATTTATTTTCTGCAATATTTTTTGCTTTTTGCTTGAGGCTGCCAGTTGCTTGAATTTCGCATAACATGTTTTACTGTAATTAATTTTTCAACCCTGAGATCTGTAAGCTTTATGCTATTTTTGGAAGTCATAGTTGGAAATCTCATTAATTGCTGTATCCAAAGTTCTTCAATAATTCATCTAGTTGCCTTTTCCATCTCTGTTATCATTAATTTGTACCACAAGAATTGATTTGCACTGAAGTTATATCTGCCACAGGCAGTGTTGAGTTGTTTCACTTGTGAATCTGCAGGGGTTATCTACTGCATCCGGTGCTCCCGTTGTGGTCTCGTCTATATCGGAGAAACTGGACGCAGACTTTGAGATTGCTTTGTTGCGCACCTCAGCTCTGATGGCCACAATAGCATGTATCTCCAAGTGGCCACCCATTTCAATTTCTATCCCATTCATTGCTGACATGCTTGTCATGGTCTCATGCACGGCCAGACTGAGACCACCAGCAAATTGGAAGTATAATGCCTCATCTTCCAAGTGGGCACCTTCCAATTGAATGACATTAATATCGACTCTTTCATTAACCCCTGCCACTTACTTCATCCCCCGTTGGCTTCCCCCAGCTCTGTCTCTCCCTTCCCTATCTCCTTTGTCATACTACAATCACAGCATCTGCAGACTTTCATGTTTCACTGCTGAGGTGAATACATTTCCCAGAGGATAGTTTCATTATTTTTAACACAGTGACCTTTCTGGGGCTATCTTGACTAAATATAATGCTGTTCTAGCCTTACCTTCATATATCAACCCTTATTGAGCTCATTGAAAAGAATAGGGACTCTGAGCCAATGTTGGAAAGTCAAAGGCAGCATCAGTCCCTCAATTATTGTTGTCGTTGAGTTTTGTTCATTTGGTACAGATCAGAGATTGAATCTACTCACAATCCACATTGTAAACTGTTTTCATCATTTAGATAACAGTCCCAATCTTCCCGAGGTAGAATTTCCATTCCATTTGAGCATTAATACAATACCCCTGATACTTGGCAAATATTTTTTTAAAAGTTAAACTCAATTATATATTTTTTTTATCTTGTGCTCTCCCACCCCTATCCACTATGACCTCTTGCCCGTGGGCTCAGTGCTTCTCCCCCTACCCCTCCTCCCACCATTTTATTCAGGTGCCTGCCTGCTCAGGCCCAAAATATATGCCACCAGAATATTCTGACCTCTCCAACTTTCGTAAAGCCATCCGCATGTGATCTTCCAAGATTAATTATTCACAATTCTACCTTGGCCTGGATCTGGCCTATTGTTTGGAGATCACTTTAAAGAAGTTGGTTGGTGGGGATTGGTGGTGTGGGGTGGAACAGTTTCAACTAACATTGCAAAAGATGAACTGCTGGAGGAACTCAGCACAGAGGAGCAAAGAAGAGGATAATTTGAAGGGAAAAATATGAGGCAGAGGGGAAACTGGAGGAAATGCTGAGAAACAAGGCCCAGACAAGAGAATAGAGATGTCGTCTCATGTGTGCGTGGTGGAAATGAATCTTCATGCAGGAACATGCACATTACCACCATATTATCTGATGTTTCTTGGTCTAAAATCTGCTTTTGCACATTTCAGTTTTCAACTGTATTATACCCAGGATCATAGATTGACAAGCCAAATATTGGGTTGATGTGATCAGAAATTATTCCGCTTGCTGTTCCCACTTAATCACTTCGCCAATTCATCTCAACATATGGCTCAGCCCTCTTTGATTTTAGGGTGAGAAAGATTAAAATGACAAGTGCATATAAGGGAAACCTATATTTTACAAGACTGTTGTTCTTTAAATGATTAATGATGGTCTTAACTGGCGCTTCTGTGATAGATATATTTATTATGCCTCTGTTTGCTATTTATGTTATTCCAAATGACATACCAAGATTCTGCAAATATTTTTAAAGTGAGAATATGCTAGGAGATATAAAGCAGTCAGTGCAATGTCAGATGATATGACATGTGTGAATGTTGTGGTTAGCTAAATTTGTCTGGCAACATTGAATTTAGTATACATGCTATTTAGTTTGGTTAAACACGAAAATCTGCAAGCGCTGTGATTGTAGTTTACACAGAAACACTGGAGAAACTCAGTAAGTCATATGGCATTCTCTATCTGGCAAAGATAAAGACACATGACCAACATTTTGGGCCTGAGCAGGCAGGCACCTGAATAAAATGGTGGGAGGAGGGGTAGGGGGAGGAGCACTGAGCCCATGGGCAAGAGGTCATAGTGGATAGGGGTGGGAGGGCACAAGAGAAAAAAATATAATTGAGTTTAACTTTTAAAAAAATATTTGCCAAGTATCAGGGGCATTGTATTAATGCTCAAATTACAAATAGCCTGTTATGATCTCCAGTATCTAAATGCAGAGATTAATTTCTGGACTAAAGTTAATGGGTTTACAAAGGTGCTGTACATTGTGAATGCTCCTTTGAGTTTGACACTAGCAATAATTGTTTAAAATGTTAAAATGCACTGGGCTTCGTTCAGATAATCCCTCCTAATTACTCTAGTTTTAACAACAGAAGATATTTTCTTCATGAAATATTCCTCATTGTTTGATTTTTATAATGGGCCGCTTTCTGAACTTTTACTTTATACTCAATTAGCAGATGCCAGTATTGGCTTCATTCAAGCAAGACTACTAATTTTTGCAGGCCAAAGAAGTTCCAATTCAATACCCTCACAGAGAACCTTGAGGTTCCCTATCAGGGTTAGGCAGAGAATATTTAAGAAGTGAGCATTGTAGTACTAATATTGCAGGAATGCTCATTTGGCACACCAAATTTTCATAGAATTGCATAAGAGTATTCACACTGACAATGAACTCCACCATATTTTAATGGATATGCTGATCTATTCATTTTTGCCTCATCTCAAGTCTACCGTTGGATTTTATCCAACATTTTTTGTATGTGGCGCTGAGAGTGTGTCTCAACATATCACTTCAGATCGCACCTGAAGTGTTCAGGGAGTTGACACAAAATGTTGGCAAGGGAAAGGATAACTGGAATGTGAAAAATCCTGTAAAAGGCTTCATTCCAGCAACATACTGTGAGCTGCTTTCACAAACAGATCTGGGAAAGACTGACTAAATCTACACGCAGAGCAATTTCAAAATATGACTTGATAAAGGAATTGCTGCAGCAGATGATTAAGGACTATCATTAGTTTTAATGTTTTGCAGTAATTAAATTCTAATGAAAAGTCTACACATTATCTTGAAATTTACTCATAAAATTCAACCACTTTGAGACATTATTGTGTGAATGAACTGCACATGGATGAACAACATATGAACATTATTGGGTGCAGTTCAGAAAATAATTACATAAGAAATGGGGGTAGGAGTAGGTCATCTGGCCCTTTGAGCCTGCACTCTCATGTAATAAAGATGATGGGTGATCTAGCCATGGCTCATCTCCACCTAACTACCTTCCCCTCCACAGCCATTAATTCTGCTTCGATACATAAATTTATCCTAAATATATTGAATGAAAGAGCCTCTACTTCTTCTTTAGACAGAGAATTCCATAGATTCACCACTCTGCAAAAAGCAGTTCCTTCTCATCTCCTCCCTAAATCTAACCCCAATCTATGTCCATGAGTTCTAGTCTCACCTACCAGTGGAAACAGCTTTCTTGCTTCAATCCTATCTACTCCTCTCATAATTTGATATGTTTCTGTTTTATACACTGAATTCCTGCGAATATATTATCGGGCAACTCAATCGTTTCTTATAGCTTAACCCCCTTATCTCAGGAATCAACTTAGAGAACCTCCTCTACAGCCAATATATATTGTCTCAGTAAGGAGACCAGAAATGCACAGAGTACATCAGGAGTGGACTTTGCACAGTTACAGCAGAACCTCCGTCTCTAAGATTAATTCCTCCAGCAATGAAGGCCAACATTTCATTTGCCTTCTTCATCACCCATTCAATCTTGTTCTGCATAACCATTTCATTTTTCACCGTCTCTGATTCTTGACACTATTCTGAGCTCTCTCCTCATTTCTGAGCTCTGTTCTGCCAACTTGACCAAACATCAAATCCATGGACATGATTTTTTTTAAAACTGCAAATGCTGGAAATACTGAGCAAGTCATGTTGCATCTGTGGAAAAAGAAGTCCAGCTAACATTTCAGGTTTTTGACTTACTGATCCATATAGTCAATTGCTGACTGAATGGAAGCAATAACCTATCAAACAAAATGCTGTTTAAGAAAATAGCAATATCTCCTGCTCCTTTATTTAAAGAAGTTATTTTCTTTATGTTCAAATATGGTAGGATGGGCAAGATTTGAAATGTTAAGCACTTTCAGGTGGCCAAAATCCCCCGAAGTAAAGCCACATATGCCCATATGCAGCTGTCAGGAGGCCTCTTGAAAGCACAGGAGGTGTATGCGAGGTGAACTCTGTAACCCTCCTCCAGGAGGGATAATCACCAGAGGTTCCCTCTGGCACCTGAATGCAGCCACTTGAGAGTGGCTGCTAAGGTGATGACAATCAGCTGGCGAGTGCCTGACAGCCTCCCCCTCCCCGCTGCCCCTGCTCCCTGGCGTGGGACGTCAGGGCAGGGGCAGCTGGCGCGGGCTGTCAGCACTGGAGCAGCCAGCATGAGTTGTAGGGGTTGGGGCTGCCGGAGTGGGCTGTAGTGGTTGGGGTGGCCAGCGTAGGCTGTAGTGGTTGGGGCGGCCGGCATGGGCAGTAGGGGTTGGGGCGGCCGGTGTGGGCAGTAGGGGTTGGGGCGGCCGGCGCTGGCTGTAGTGATTGTAGCAGTCGGTGCAGGCTGTCAGCGCTGGAGCAGCCGGCGCAGGCTGTAGTGGTTGGGGTGGCCGGCGTGGGCTATCAGTGCTGGGGCAGCCGGCGTGGGCTGTCCCTATGCTGATCCCACTTATGAGGGACAGATTAATTTGTTGCTTTCCAATGCAGGCACCGAGCACCAAATGTTTGTTGATAATCTGCCCATTCCCACGCCAAACCTTGAGTGCTCAGAGAGGAATCAGACCAGCATTGGGAGAAATCTTAACAACACAGGTCTCAGTGGTGCAGAACAATTTACACGTGAACCAGTTAGCAAAAGACATCAGGGTGGCAAATAAAAACCCAGGGAGTTTGTCAGAGGGAAATGCAAACACCAAATATAATGAATATCTAAAACAAAGAACAGTACAGCACAGGAACAGCCCGTTTGCCCACAATGTCTGCACCAAACATTATCCACCAATTAAACTAGCCCTGTGTCGGTCCCCACACTGATCACATTGTTCTGCTCTCTCCCTATAGCCCCATGTTGGTCCCCACACTGATCCCATTATTCTGCTCTCTCCCCATAGCCCCATGTCGGTCCCCACACTGATCCCACTGCTCTGCTCTCTCCCCATAGCCCCATGTCGGTCCCCACATTGATCCCACTGCTCTGCTCTCTCCCCATAGTCCCATGTTGGTCCCCACACTGATCCCACTGCTCTGCCCGCACCGGCCGTCCCAGCTAAGTTTGATGAGACTTATTTGGAAAGTTTCTTATTCCAAAAAGTCTTTATTTGCTATTATCTTATCTTGAGAAGATTTACTGTGGAACAACACTGTTAAATTAAGTCAAATATTAGTATTTTGTTTGTATCAGGTTGTTTTGAGATCTTTGTCTTCTTCTCCAACTCAGAATTACATATAATTTACTTCATGTGGGAAAGGAACACTTCTTTATCTTCCAATCAGAAATGTGTCTTCATTTCATACTAGGTCACAAAGAAAACTCATTGGCTAATTTCCCTTGCTGACTTCTTACAACAATAACAATCAAATAAAATTATTTTCTCTTCACTACAATATCAATACACTTGGTTTGATGTGGATTAAACTTTTTGCTGCAGCTTCTTTTGTGAATTTGTATCATACCAAAAACAAGAGTATACATTAGTGACCAAAATCACTCAGCCCTTTAAAGGGCTGTGTAGCCTACCAAGGGTAGATTTTACCTTTTATTCAGTGTTATGTGATCCAAGTCCATCTGCAAATGGCAGCAGAGAGCCTCAGCTGGGTTTAGCATCTGCTTGCTGACCTTTGGACCACAAAACACATTCCCCAGCCATTAGTGTTAATAAGTACTAATGATTAGTTTTATCCCATTGATGTGGAATCAATGACATATATTGTTCTACTGTTGTCAATGGAATCCGTAAATATAAGGGAGACAAACTCGATACTTCTTTGCTGGGAAAAATATTATTATTGCTGCAGAGGTGATGTTTCTTTTTACTGTGGGACTTTCAGCAAAGGTCTAATATAAAATCAACCACTTTTGGAGGATGTGTAAAAACATTTTTAACTACATGCAATTACGCATGACCTTGACAGGCATTATGCCCTCATGTTCAACAGAGTAATGTCCCCCTTCCTGGCATCCTTGAACATCAACACGTTGGATACTTCCTGGGTATTCACTGAGAGCTTCACTGATTTGAAGGAGAAGTATATTGCTCTTCAACTTTGCATGAATTGAGAATTTTCCGACTTACTTCAACGAAGTAAGTACTTCAACAGACTTCAAAATAAACTGAAATCAACATTTTACTTTGGGCAACTTTTGCCTTTAAATTATTAACAACTGCACAACTATTCCAGTGAATTATTCCATATTCATGTTACAAACTGATAGCTAAAACCTTTGATTAATTGGATCTAAGGTATGTGTTGATACATGATTAGCAATTTTACCCCTCCAGCTGAGAACAGTTGGGTTTGGGCAGGATATCTACTTGATATCTCACTCCAATTTAAACTTTATCAATTTCACAGGACTGCTCCCATCAGACTAGTTAGGTTTTAACAGGGACTTCGAAAGCTAAACAACAAAAAAAAAGATTGTATAAAAAATGCATTTATTTTTCTCAATGAAATTATCAAATAATATTTCCTTTGTACATTCCCCAGGTAGCTTAAACTTTGCTAGAAAGCAAATTGGAGATTTTGTGCTCTAACCTATTGGTTTATATTGGAGTCAATAACATAGCTACTCCACTCTTTGTAATGGCTTCAGATTCAATTGATATGTTTCTGTGTGAACCAAATTTTGGTTTTACAGGTAAGATGATCTGTAGGAATCTTTGGAAAATGTGTAAACAATGATATTCTGTGGAGAAATGTTGTTTATGAAAATCTGCACTAGGCAGAAGAACTGTTGAACTGAAAATTCATCTTAAATGGCAGAACATATCTGAGTGTGCATGGGAGCAGGGGAAACTAGCTATTGGGGCTCTGTGGAAGTGGATCTTGGGTGAATGCCAATATTGTTCACCTGTATTTCCCCAGAGTTACTTGTACCTTTTTTGGCAGGAAATAATGGAAATTATCCAGTTCCCAAACTAACTTTGGACTCTGAGTTCATTTCCTAACAGTATGGGGGTGCAGGGGAGAATAGAGATTGGGACTAAATATCTGCAAACAAGCTTTTGGTGCTCTTAAGGCTGGAATGTTCTAATATGGGAAATTTTTGAAACTGATCGTGGGAAATGATGAAGTGGGAGTGAAGTGGCAGGGTTGAAAATGGTTGCCCCGTATTGACTGGAAACCTATTGGGGAAGGGACAGACTTGTGGGCTGAAGTGGCAGTGGCCAAAGATCATCATGGAAAACCTGAAGTTGCTTTGTGAATCCTTGGTTAGGGATCGTTTTCTTGAAAGGCTGCTGGTATTTCACTCCCATACTTCAGATACATGAGTTCCAACCTCCATCAATGTTGGTGAAGACTCCTTTCAAATTAAAGATCCCTCTCCATTGTGTCATGTCAGCTGGATTCTGTCCCACCACTCACAAAGCATTAAACCCATGTGTAAGTTCTCAGAAACAAAAAAAAAACACAATTCAAATGCTTCCATATCCAACAAGTCCTATTCCCATGATTTGAAAGCCCAAGAGTTATACCTCAACTTCAATATTCCTTCCTCCTAGACTTTGCTATGCTATCCCAGCCTTCTATGAATTCCTTTTCTATTCTCAGTTTTGTAATATTTGACATTTAGAAGTAATTTCTGATGGTTACTTTGTGTATTAATGGTCTTTAAATTAATTACAACTGTCCCAATGACCAATTGTTCAATGTATAGGCATAAATTAATTCAGCCATACAGTTTAAAAGGGATGCAGTTTTTTTTTGCGTGATCTGATTTAATAGTTTTAGATTGAAGGTTGCCAAAAATGTTACCCTAGTGCAAAAGAGGAACACAATTACATTAAGATAGAATCTTTAATTGGTAGGAAAATAAGGATAACTGTATCCTTGTTGTTAAACAGGCAAGTCTGCAGATGTTGTGATAGTGGTGTAATGCACAAAAGTGCTTGAGAACCACATCAGGTCAAGTAGCATCCATAGGAAGCAAAGGGTAAGCCACATTTCAGGTCTGAGCCCTTCATCAAGGTCAAGCCCATCTCTGGCACTTTTGTCTTCTGCATGTCTTTACCCTGTTGTCATTTATAAAAGTACAATGAACAGAATCAAATAAAAGTCTTACTTGTGAGATACACCCAGGTACATAACAGACAACACATAAGATTAAAGAAACAAAGATAGTAATATGACATGAAGAATGGGGAAATAAATAACAATAAATATATACACTTCATTTTACTGCAAATATATATGCTTATTTAGAAAATCATGGAGACAGATGTTTGCCACTCTTGAAGTAATTTATGATGAGGGCACTCTGTGTGTGTGTGTGTGTGTGTGTGTGTGTGTGTGTGTGTGTGTGTGTGTGTGTGTGTGTGTGTGTGTGGGGGGGGGGGGGGAGGGGGGTGGGGGGGGTTCAAGACCCTGACAGCTGCTGGAACAAAAACTGTTCTTGAACCTGGAGTTGCACACTTTAGGCTTCTGAACCTTCTGCACTGAAGGCAGCAGTGAGAAAAGAGATTGTGGTCAGGGTGATGGGGGTCTCACGTTGATGTCTTCAGTGATTGCAAGGCTGGTCCTCGTGATAGACTTGGCTAGGTCTGCATTCCTGGGCATTCAAATTTCCAAAGCAGGCCATGATGCAATGTGACAGTAGCACAACTATGAAAGGTTCATGGAGAATTTGATGATGTTCTGAATTTTCTCAAATCCCCTTGACTATAGAGACATTGCCTTTTTCAGTTCCCTCAATATGCTGGCCTCAGGAGAGTCCTCTGACACATGGATGTCGAGAAACTTGAGGTAACTGACCTTCTGCTCCACAGTGCTACCCACGAAGACTGGTATGTGGTCCCTCAGCTTCACCTTCTGAAACCTTACAATCAACTCCATGGTCGAGCTGATATTGAGAGCTAGATTGTTGTTCTGGCATCACAACCAGATTCTTAATCTTTATTCTTTATTTTGACTCATCGTTATCGGTCAACAAATTTATAGATTTTATTGCAACAAAACTTGGTTAGACATTTGTGGGGATAGAGGGAATAGAGTAGGGGATTAAGCATGCAGTCTTGAGCTGCCCAGGTGTTGATCAGCGAGGAAGATCAGCATTGCTGATCCATTCTTATTGGGGTCTGTGATGAGAAAATTAAGGATCCAGTTACAAAGTGAGGAACTCCTGTTATGTGAGCAGCTTGTGAAGCTCCTTGTTGTCAAAATAAATTTGGTTCTAAAAGAGACTTCATAAAAACCCAATACTGGAGAAACTCAACAGGCGTACTTTATATAGCAAAGATAGAAGTACATAACCAACATTTGGGCTTGAGCCTTTCATCAAGGTATGAGCAAATTGTAGGACCTTTGAGAGATGCCTAGCCTGAAAAAGTTCTCCTTTGCTCTCCAAAGGGAGTTGTGTGGGAATCTCTCTCATTGTTCCTATCTGTAGTGAAATCTCTACAAGAGCCTTATCTGACGAAATATCATTTGAGACCAAATCCACAAATCTCCACTAACATCCTTGTATATTTCAGACCTTATTACAGTGATACATTAAGAAGGGGTAAGGACATGAGCAATCAGATTTCGAATGGGCTTTTTTGTCATGACCTATTTTTACAATTCACAACATCAAAAGACTTTTCTCTATCCTATTCTTTGATCTTTTAATCCCATTAGCATCCAATCTCACTCTCAAGTGCACTCATTGCCTGATCATTCATCATGCTCTGGGTAAAGAACTTCTCAACCTTTTGATACTTACAGTCATTGGGTGAAAGATGCACCAAAATCACGATGACAGAAAAAGAACACAAATTAATTTGGTTAAAGAAAAATGAGGGAGTGGGGGTGTGACCCAATGGGAGAGATGGCTATGGAGCATTAAGGGAAAGATGTGCACAGATGTGGAAAGCAATAATGCATTCAAAGAATTTGGAGAAGAAAGGGAGAGTGTGGACAGGTTTAATAAGGCATTATTTTGGAATGTGGAATAGGAGTTTAGAAAGGGAGGTGATAAAAGGGAATCATTTTAAATCCCAAGTGAGATGGAATCGGGGAAGGATATTGTGTGGTCATAAGTTTAGTGGACTTGCGTCAAAGGAGCTAATGCATGAGCCTGTTAGAGGAGGTGAACTCAGGGAGGGCTTCAGTACCAATAGGAATAAAAGTAAATAGGGATGTAAGTGAGAGGGAATGGGTTGACATAGTTGGGGGAGGGTTTAGATCATTTAGAAAATGAAAGTGAAGCAATGATGAGCAGGAAAGACAATTGACTAAATTGTCTCTGTCCACAAGCTTCCAAATGTTTAGAAGAGTGTATGGAACTGCTGTGATGATCCAACCTTTGTCTAGGAAAAAAAGATAACCAAGCATACAGAAGAAAAGGATCAAGGATATACTTTTGGAAGAAATTAATCATCTCCCCTACTCGTGGCCATCTGTGGGCCATATCCATTCCATCTGTAGGAGTATCACGAATGGTTTGTGGCAATGAAATGGGAGTGGGCAGAAGTCCTTTGTAAGTGGTGGAAGGAGTGGATCACCCTGTAGCCACCTGATAGATTATCACCAAAACCATATCAGATCTTGAAAATCCTTCAAAATCCATCAACAGTGACAACTTCTGACTTCCTCGTGAAATAGATTAACACTGAGTAGTTGTATGAAAACAATAGTTCTCCAGCACTGCAGGTGAGCAGTAAGGACATGATTACCAGCTATGTCCACACTCAGAAACTAAATAATGATGAGGACTGGAGAGAGAGAGGTGGAAGGAGATGTGGGTGATGGAGAGAAAGAAGCAAGAGGATATCTTGATTTTGCAGAAGTATTTGGATTTGGGGATGAGGAATGTGGATACACCCCACCTAAAAAAAACAGCGCAGTGAAAACAAAGTGTTTGAATCCATGAATAAATTCATACTTGTCTCAGAACTTCTGTAACAGGTTTTTTTCCCATCGGGCAGCAACCTCCTTTGAAGAAGACCGCAGAGCCCACCTCACTGACAAAAGCCAAAGGAGGAAAAACCCAACACCCAACCCCAACCAACCAATTTTCCCTTGCAACCACTGCAACCGTGTCTGCCTGTCCCGCATCGGACTTGTCAGCTACAAACGAGCCTGCAGCTGACGTGGACATTACCCCTCCATAAATCTTCGTCTGTGAAGCCAACCCAAAGAAGAGATGTGATTGCAACAAGCAATTCCTTCAGAGTAAAAAAGAATGCAGATTTCTCAGGTGGGATAATATAGTCAGAAGGCTGACCCGCCAAGGTTGTTCGAAAGGAATGGCTCATTTTTCTCATCTTCTCTTGGACTTTTAAAGATTGTTGTAAAGAATAGATAAAGTACTTTTAACTTGAAAGCACTTCATATGAAATGAACACGCTTGAAAGAAGAACATCTGAGATAGTGCTTTTGGAGCTCAGGAAGATCAAGGGAGTGCAAAGTTCAAAGTTTGACAAATCAAACTCCAATGCACAGTAGGGTAAAAAGCAAGAGAAGAGGAAGGGGGCAGGGAGATTTTTCAGGCTGTGAGTAAGCATCTGTCTATCAAATGACACTCCTTTCTTGCCTTAGGTTGCAAAAATTTAGTTTGAAGAGGAAGATTCAAATATGGGTGCACTTGAGCTATCAGAAAGAGTTGTTGATGGAAATGAGAACCTCAGCATAAAGAACATGCTAATATGAGGCAAGATTCTTTAAAATGTTGAGGTCACAGAAAAACCCGTGACCAAATCCACTGTATGGTGCGACAGTGAAACCTGCAGGCTAGAAATAACCAAAATCTGAATACAGTGGCAGAGTGTACCATAGTATACATAAAGTAGTAGGAAAAATATATTTTAACAATGAGGTAATGGCTATGCAATATGTGAAAAACATACATGGGATGCACATGAGAGTAATAAGGAATATAGTAACACACTGGGTTAACATTTTTGAGAATTTTTGGGGGGAATTGGAATATTCTTTTACAAGCTTTGTAACATGTATTTTTCATTTTAAAGTAATTCTTATGCAAAAATCATGACTGAAGAACTTTGGATTCAGCTTTAGAAAGAGGATGTAGACTTGATGGTATGTCTGCCATATACTGTAGTTAAATACAATCTAAACTCACTGACAAAAGGCAAAGGAGGAAAAACCCAACACCCAACCCCAACCAACCAATTTTCCCCTGCAACCGCTGCAACCGTGTCTGCCTGTCCCGCATCGGACTTGTCAGCCACAAACGAGCCTGCAGCTGACGTGGACATTTACCCCCTCCATAAATCTTCGTCCGCGAAGCCAAGCCAAAGAAGAAAAAGAAGAAACTTTGATGTAGAACAAATTAAAGTGACATATTCCTCTCAAGAAATCTTATTGATTCACTTTGGATACTCTACATAATCAGAAACCAGTCAGAATCTGAGCCAAACAGTGCAGATGTTAAGCTAAATTTTCAGAGGACCTAGAAAGGTCATTCCTGTAATGTTTGTTAAGAAGAAGCGATAAGCAAAAGTGATAAGGGAATCCAGTACATTTCCCAGATTCTGTTCAAAGTCTTTCTGCCACAAGCTTTCCAATAGTGCAAGTTTAAGCAGCCTGCAACATTAAGCTTATCTACTTTTGACCTTTAGTAGTTACACTAAGGTGACATTTGCTGATTCGTGTTGAGAAGGTCACACAAAAGTCATTGAATATCAAACTCCCTTCATGTTTTTCGGCAATAAATCAACAGATTGTGATTTATTAAGCTAAATGGTAGATGAATTTAAACATTATGCTCAAAAGCTGATTGTTACCTTGTCACTCATGCTAGAATTTCAGACAGTGATCTATGATCATTTTGAAATATACGGATTGATGTTTTCTCTTCTAAGTTAATTAGATCATTTCTCTATAGTTAAATCATTTGTCTTTGAGTACTGTGAGTACACTGAAGGACTCAATTTTACTCAATGTACAAAAGGTTGCATAAATGATCTCAACTTTAATTGGATTTCTTAAAGAGTTGAGACAAATTAGTTTTTGCAATGTGCACACTATTTCACTTAGAGACATCAAGTGATTATTTTTTGATTGTATAGATACAGAGCATATAAACTTCTGGCGTGCAGCTGAAGTAATTTAGATGAAATATCACAATGCAGATTTGTACGTCTAACAAGACTCTTGATTAAACCCAGCTGCCTCAATGCTGCAGACAAGCTTTCTGGTTAAACCACCTCGTGGCCTTCTCTGAAAGGCTGCAGTGATTGTTTTGTGCAACAATAGGAGCTGCTAATTCCATGTGGGTCATTTGGGATGAAATTTTAGGAACATCACTGGAAAGTGTACAAATGACATTGCCTCAGAATAAGGACATGCTACAAAAGGGGAATTGAAACCACTGTGACAGAGGCAGTCCGAGATTGTTGTCATTTATTTGTATTTTAAAAAATGGAATCAATGGGAAATGGCAATCGTTGAGCCGGCTGCTTCAGATCAGCTATACAGTATTTAACCACATGTGGATCCTAGTCAATTTATTTAATGCCCTCAGGGAAGATTACGCAGGTAAATGTTCCAAGAAGACGCAACTGAAATTTTGCATTGACCTCAGGTTACTAGTCTAACATTACAATCCACATTCTTCAACACTGACTGGTTGCATTCCATGAAAGACATTTCCATAGTCCCAACAGGACTAGAACGTGCATATGTACTTATTCACACAAGCCGGCTCTCAACCTGATATTCATTTAGCCCATTTAAAAAAATATAGTTAAATGACCTGATAGATTGAAAGTGATATCTTAAACCACAACTTGTGATTATTGATACAAAAATACCACACTGCCAATTTAAATTTAAATTTAAATTTGATTTATCCATTGGTTTAGCTTTTACTTTTAAATTACTTTGCTCAAACTATCAATGCATATGTGTTCTAATTATATTTCAGCACATTTACAATTTAATTTATATTCACTTTGACATTCAAAGTGTTGTATGTAGAGAAAGGCAAGAGATGTCAATGTTACATAATGTACATCATTAAAATTATGTTCCACATTCAACCTGAAATTCACTGGAAAACTTGTCCTTCTTTCTCAAGGAGTAAAACTCCCAAAGAGGTCACTTGTTAGACATACATTCCCTGCTCCACTGGCCAATAGTGGCTGCAGCTTGTATCATCTACAAGCTACACAACAATCAATTGCCTCAGGCAGAGCTCTCCAACCCCTGAAGACCATCTTAGTATTCACATCCTACCAACCACCAGTGGTGGGTGGGGGAGGAGAAGTTGTTGACTGGCAAGTTCAAGCTCCTCAGACTCCTGATGGGAATTTTGTTTTGTTTTGTGGGAAAATGTTTTCAGAAACATTTTTTGAGTTGTGTCCTCAAGTAAAAATTACAGTGCACATGTTCGCGGTACAATGTTTATCACAATGAACTAACACGTTATCATTTTTGTACATTTTACAATCTTGTTTTACATATTACAACTTTAATTCATCAGTAATATTTGTCTTCACTGCATTGCCATGGATTATCTACAACAAACACACAGAACTCCAGTTGTTCCAGGATGAGAAATAGTGGCCTAAGCCCCCCCACCGCCAGCCCCCCTCCACAAACTCAAAACTTTTACCAACAAGAAAAAAAAGCATCAGGTACATTGACTGACCATTTCTCTCCATGGACTTATAGACACCTTCAGCTTTTCTTTGTTCACAGCACCATGGGAAAACCTCCAGCAGAAAGGCTGTAGCGATTCAAGAAGACAAGGCCACCATAGTTTTCATATGAGTAATTAAGTTTGTGTAATAAATGATAACCTTGTCAGAAATGCCTGGATTTCAAAGAATAATAAATATTAAACAAATTGTGTAAGTTTGGCACTTAGTGACATAAACCCCTTCTGAACTTTAGTGCCTCATCGATTTGGAGAGGATGTGAGAGATGCTGGAGCTTTTTCTACAGATGTCTTTATTCTTCAGCCATCAATAATCCCCAAAAATACAAGATGCAATTAATTGGAAATATGTATTAAAATGCACAATCACTCCATAGGACGCCACTGGCATAATTAGTCTCTTTAGGCTAGCCAGTAGCTTTGCGCACTGAGGTCATTTCATGGTAATTTGAGAAGGATTTCAACAAGATTTATAGGAATTTTTGTTTAACAGAGTCAAGGGGTTGAAGGTTTTGCGGGGCTTTGCTAATAGCCGCATGCTAATTATCGATATGTGTTTCTGGATCGAGGATCTGTAAAGTGGTTGTATGAATGTGAACCATTTAATTAATTTTAATATTTATTTTCAAGGACCATCTGCCACCTGTGCTCTGTGACACAGTGAAACCTGTGCCAAATACTTCTGTTAATGATGCCAGGTGGGAAGTGTTGAGACAGAGGCTGATAGGTGATAGGTGGAACCAGATAAGGGAGGGATGATTGGCAGATAGAACCAGGTGGCAGAGGGTACCAAAGAATAGAAACCAGGTAGATAGTGGGTGCGTGATGGGCAGACAGAAGCAGGTGCAGGAGGCTGATTAATCTAGATATCAAAGTTAGAGGGGGCGATGGTGGCTCTGTCCATAATAGTCATCATAAGGTTCTTTTCACTTGACATTTCAACTTTCGCCTTCCCATTCCTACACCAACCTGCTGGTCCTCAGGTTTCTACACTGCCAACGTGAGGCCAAATGCAAAATAGGAAAAGAGCACCTCCCAGTCCATTTGGGTAGTCTATATACCAATGGATGAACATAGCATTTTCCAATTTTGGGTAACCCACACCCCTTCTGTTCCTTTCCCCCTCTCACCAGTTGATCTGGATTCTCTCTCCCTTTTTCATTCCTATCCCCTTATTAACTATTCCCATCGCCCTCATCCATCTGCTTCTATCTGTCCTCTAGCCAAATATCTATCTACCTGGATTTCGTCTACCTTAATACATCTTTTCTAATTTCTTCCCTATCTGGCTTCACCAATTATTTTTCTTCTTCTTTTCTTTTGTTTCTATCATTCTTCTCCCAAACATCTTAGTACCATTTCCTTCTATCTTTCTCAATACTTCCCCTTTCTCTTCCTGCCACATTGCTTCACCTGCCCATCATTTCCCCACCACATCTGGTTCCATCTATTACCACCCAATCTCTGTTCCACCTCTTATTTCTGTATACTTGTTATTTTCCCATACACTCTGAGAGAAGATGATGATCAACCCATTGCCTCTGCAGATGCTGCTCGACTCACTGAGATTTTTTAGCAGGTTACTTTTTGCTCCAAATTTCAGCATCTACAGAAACTTTGTCTCCAAGCTATGTTCAAAGGTTGGGTGAACAGATGGCTTAAGAGGATGACGCAAAAAGGAGGAGAGTGAGATGGACTGAGGGAGTTCAAGTTTAAGTTCACTGTCACATGTGGTGCTCCAGCAAGCAACCCATACATGGTATAGCAAATTAAACTCAGGGCAGAGTTACAGAGAAAGATCAAGTAATGCAGAGCAATGGTCATATAATTTTACTGTTGTGAGGTTCATTCAGGAGTCTGATAATAACAGGAAAGAATCCTGTTTGTCCATGAATCTGGTGGTGTGTGAGACACCCATGAATCTTCTTCCTGATGAGGGGAGGTTGAAGAGTGAATGGCCAGAGTGGGAGGCCTCTCTTAAATGTTGAGTGCTTTTCCCAGGCAGCGGGAAGTATAGATGGAACTGATGGACTGGGTGGAGAGGGGGGGGGGGGGAGATATTTGTGTGATGGTCTGAGCCACATTCACAACTCTCTGCAGTTTCTTGTGGACTTGGGCAGAGCAGTTTTTGTACCAGGCAGTGATGGATCCTGGCAGGATACTTTCAATGGGGAATTTGCCAAAGCTGTTGAGGGATACAAGTGATAGGCCAAATTTCATCAGCCTTCTGAGGAAGTACAGACACTTGTGTACTTTCCTGGCTATTGTATCAATGTGGCTGGGCCAGGATAGGTCGCTGGGAATGTTTATTCCTAGGAACTTAAAGCTGCATACTAGCTCTACCTCAGCATCACTGCTGAGGACAGGGGAGTGAGCTTGACCCCTGCTTTGGAAGTCTACAACCAGCTTCTTCACGTTGCTGACATTGAGGCAAAAATTGGAGATACATAGGATGCTGCAATCCGAAGCCAAACAAATGCAATTTGCTGGAGTTACTCAATGGGTCAAGTAGCTTCAGTAGGAGAAAATTAATTGTTGATATTTCGAGACAAATCCTGAGAGTTTTGATGAGATAAGCCAACCATTCTTTCTCTCCCACTTTTTTCCCACTGCTTAACCCATTGTGTTCTTTCAGCAGATTGTGTTTAGCTTGAGACCAAGCAAGTTAAAAGGTGAAAGGAATGGATATTGTTTGCCTGTGATAGATGGAAATTGGGAAGTGCAAGAGGAATGTTATGTTATATTTAGGATGGAGGAAGAGGCTTTCAGGAAAGAGGTCCAACTATTTAATCATGTCCTATGCAGGCTTGGTGTTTGAAAAAGGCGTGTAAGTTGAAACTGTATTGTATCTCTAGTAAGCACAGAATATTGTAGAATGTTAGAAAGTCAGCATATTAAAATAAAAATAATTATTTTCTGTATTACATTGGCTTCCTTAATCTTGTAAATGACAAAGAGGATGATGATTGTTTGAATCAGATATGAAGACCTTGCATTTTCCACCCAGAAAGCACATGGCTTAACTAAGGGGCTCTGTCATTCACTGAAGTAGTTACGGTACTCTTTCCATCTGTATAAGCCAGAGTGTGAGTAATTATTACCACACTAGTGTGGCTCATGTAACCACTATTTCAGGATATTTTACAGGGCCAAAGGAAAAGATAGAGATGGAAAATTATGAGAGAAACTCTCTGAAAGCCAAGTCTAAAAGATTTCAGAATTTTTAATGAAGCTAATAAAAGAAGGGAACAAAATTATACAATGGGTAGAAGAGCAGTGAAAAGATCCGCTTGATGATCTAAAGCAAAATGATATTGATATACATTGAATTTATTGATGCTTATTGATATTTTATAGGGCATTATACTTTATAGAGTGCCTGGTGCATTAGAGTTTATAGAGTGGCCAATGTGATGAAAATTGAATGTGGGTTTTAACTATTTTAGCCTAAAGTCACCCTTGGACAGGAAGTAAGATCAGGCTATTGGAACAACTTAGACTTGGTTTCTCAAAATCTTGGCTAGTTTGGTAACAATTTTCATCAGGTTGTGTGCCAAGCAATTGCAAAGGGATTTTCTTCAGCAAGTACAATGCAGAGAAAGAAGTCATTTATTCTGAGTACAATTGAACAAGAATGCTTTTTCTTCTGAAACGGCTAAATTTTAGTTTTTACTGCTGCTCCCCTGCAGTTCTGGACAGACCACTTTAGGGATGAGTAGTTCTGCAGTTTACCGTTTCTATTGTGGAATATATTCTGCAGCCGAAGTTAAACAACTGTCTGTGGACTTTACCCATGATAATTTTGCATGTGGATGTAATTTATATTCATATTAATTCATTCATCTAGAACAGCCATGATTTGCATTCATATAATTTGAAATAAAACTAGAAAATGCAGGATACATTGAGTAGATCAGGCAGCATATGTGGAGAGAGAAACCGATTAATATGTCAGGTCAATATTCTTTCACCAGAACTTAGCATCAGGTAAGCCATCCCTGCCCTTGACCTGGAATGTGATTCCAACCACAAGCCCACTCTTCAATAATCTCCCTCAGACCAAGCATTTTTGTCTTGTTCTGTGACAAAGTTCTGCTGAAAGTTCACTGATTTGATTTGTTAACTTTGGTTCTCTGTCCACAGATGTTGAATCCAGCAATTTCTGCCTTGAGCATCAAGTGTCAATTGTTTCTTAGAAAACTCAGTTTCCCTGCAATATTATTCCTGGAAATCAATCCACACACCTCATTATTTCTATAATAATTCAGCAGTTATGAGCATTGATACATTCCTGACTGTAACCTGAACCCAGCTGTGGCCTACACATCTGAAATCTATGTGATCCTTTGGACATCCAGTAACATTACCATTATGATGTCAACTTGGAAAAGCCATCAACAAATGGATGACCATCTCAAAAAAGCTGGCACTCACAGCAAGGGAAATCTTTCCAGAATACCCTGAATATAATAGAATATTATAGATACTACATTACAGCAAGAATCAGCTACATTCAATGCATTTATCTTCATTGTCAACTATTCCAGGATGGAGGAAGCAGTGGATACTCAGTCTAGGATTTACAGGGATCTTTCCCCATCCAGTCCTTAGAAATATCATATAAAATATCTCTCATTCCCCTTAAATCTTAAGGCCAGGAATTAGATGAGGACATGGACAGCCCAAATCACTCTTCAAAGTCAATGTTTTAGCCCAATTCCAGACCTGCAACTTTCTGGTAATGTCTGTTTATGCCTGCAGTACATTAGCCATTATAGATTTGACAGGCCCTGACTGAGAAAATTCTAGGCCTGGGAAGTTATTCATCGGAACTATTCCTCTTCTTATGGGAGCATCCTTATTTGGGTTGGAGAGGCTGTGGGTTGGTCTGTCCTGGTC
Organism: Narcine bancroftii; assembly: GCF_036971445.1. NCBI lineage: Eukaryota > Metazoa > Chordata > Chondrichthyes > Torpediniformes > Narcinidae > Narcine > Narcine bancroftii. The sequence continues at coordinate 98,714,444 of NC_091471.1, read as the reverse complement.
CTGGTTTAATTAGGCTTTCCCTGTATCCCTCAAATTAGAGTTTTAAGGAAGCATTGCAAAGATTCAATAGACGTTAATGAAAAATATTTAATTTTGTAACAGCAATATTATTTAAAACAAAATAGTTGTCAAGTTATAGCAGCAGATTTTAGTAACTACTCATTTGGAGCATATAATTGAAATTTTGATATACACGGCCAGTTATCTTTAACCAATCCTCTTAAACCTACGCTTGTGTTCTCTTAACCCCTGAATAGACAACACTTGGAAGCTTTATCCTCAACCAAAATAGTTATGCTTGTTTATTTACACAAGCAGTAGAGCATGACTCTGAATGTACCTCAGTACACTGACATTCTTTATATTAAGTGTGGCTTAAGCCAAGGCTGCTGTTTGACCTGGACCTGTCAGTACCAGTTTTCATATACCTCATCAATCTGAGACATATTCTTCGAACAATGCCAACTTTGCCAGCTTTAAATATGCTTTCTTGAACACTCAAAATATTGATTCAATAATGTTGTTTGTTCTTGCTGGCAACTGCCTGCAGCCTCAAAATATAACGCAAGGAAATGATTTCCTGGTCCTGCAACAGTTTCCTTCAGCACAGGATCCGAGACCTCACTGATTTTTTTGGGGATTGTAGGATATTATATCAGGAGGCAAAAAGGAGATACATTCTTTATTTTCAATGATTCCACAAATGTTTTAACAATTTCTCTATGCCTTCAGCTAACTTTTGAAAAAATGTTAGTTTTATATTTTCCAAAAAGAGTTACTATAATTATTAATAAGTCTTTAAATGTTTCAATATAGTTTTTAAACAGCTCTGAATATCATGGTTCTGACTGAATCCCTAAATGCTTTGAACAGCATAATAGTCCTTCCATATACAGACCCCTGGCGGCATGAAGATTTTGTAGATAGTTTTTCTGGGGTGGTAGCAGGGGCCAGGTGGCTAGCCAGCAAGAATTGGTCTGGTGGTTTCACACCATAGTTATGTTTGCTTTTTGTACTAAGATGAACAATGGGAACTCAGAGACATTTAAATGGTCCCTACCATGCCTCTAACCACTGACCATTAAAACATTATATTCTTACTTATTTTTGTATAAAACTGAAGCTGGTGTGTGAATTTTGCCTTACTAGCCTTTATTTTTCATTTGGAACATAGAATGGAGACAAATTATCATTCAGATTAATCTGCTTGAGCAACAAAGTACAGAATTTGGATTAAATTTACCTAACAAATAAGAAAATGCACACCCTGGCAGTAGGATGATATTTTTCTCTCTGCTATTTTCAGTTAATTTCTTGTTTCAATACTCAGCTCTTGAATTCCTTTTGTTATTGTGATCAATGATTCATCATGCCAAATGCATGAAGATTTGTTTTTTTTTTAATTTACATCTTTTTAGTTTGTGTGTGTGTGTGTAATTGTGTATATATTCCGGAAGTGTGAAACTACAGAATAAGCTAAATCCCATGGGAATGAGTTAAAAAAAAAGAATCCTGACATGATGCTGTGAACTCCTGGTCATAGGGAACGTTTGCTGGATTGACACATCTTTTTGTACGTGTACATTATATAAAGTAGGGCAATGCATGTGCCCAAAATTAGCACACCATTATTCCATTTAGTTCCACAATAGCTCATTAAAAAAAATTAAGTAAGGGATTGCTTTTATTTATAGCATTGCAATGCTTTGAATTCATCAGTAAACACATGTAGGACAAATGTCACTTTAACGCTAACTCATAGTAATAATAATGATGTGAGGCAAACCAATGGATTCATGTTTCAATTCCTATCTGTATTTAGTTAACTGATTCCATTGATGGCAGCAATTAAAATGCTATATTATGGCAATTACTTATGACCTCATTGGTTATGTTCAATCTTTTCATTGGATTTTAAATGCACCTAAGGTTTGAGAGGACAGGACTTAGCAGTGATGCTGGTCTCATATAGCCTATCAGTATGTAAGAAATTGCATGCTTACAGTTCCTTTTAGATATGGCTACCTGGAGTTAATGTGCATGAATAATAATTTTGGTAGGTTTTACAAAACATTTTACATTGTAGTCACAAATTTCAGTCTTTACAACATTTATTTGAATAATGGAAGAGTATAGATAAACTCAGCCTGGGCTAACGAGCTGAGCCTACCCATCCAGTTGTATGGGGAGGGCAAGTGAGGTCTGGGTCTGATGTACTGCTCACCCAGGGAAAGTGCATACGTAATACATCACCTCTCTTTTCTTGGTATAGTGATTGCCACTTGCCAGGCAGGAGGTCACTGCAAATGGGCTCTTCTACATTACTGCCTTCTTGTCGGTGTCCCGCTTTCACTGAGTTTGCTACGTCATGACGTGACAGAGTATCGGGCGGTATAATTGAATGGGTAGGCTGGCCTCGTTAGCCTTGGTTGCCAGCCAGCCTAAGAGAAGGGAAAATCTGATTTCAAACACAGACACAAAGGTCTCATTAGCCCCGTCAGGCCATCCATCTAGGAGAAGGACACACCGAAGTACTACCTATGACCTGAGGACCTGGCTGACACCATCCCAGCTTTCTAGGCCAAAGCAGATAAACCCCGGGTGTAAATGGTGGGGCTAGTTCTTCGCATACTGCATTCCACTTGAAATATCCATTGTGCAGGCTCGAAGGACATGCCCATGTCTACGATCCTTCCTCAATCTTTGTCCACGGAGCCAAGCCAATAAAAATAAATAAACTCAGGAATAAAAACAATAGAATTGTGAGAGCTCATAAAAATAACCAATGGTATTGACAATTAAATGTAAATATACATTTGGTTTCATTCTGTATTAAAATGATTTGTATGAAATTAAAGTGAGAAAGGCAATTTTGGTCTTTCAATACAATTTGAATCTATTAACCAAACAATTTTGCACCCCAGGAAGGAATTGCTGTCTACTGGAATTTCTTTGTTTGGAATATTGGAGGGAATTTTATGGATCCACTTAAAAGCTGGTAGGAATTCTAAGGTGGGGGGGGAGGTGGGGGAACATAATGTGAAAGAAGATACAAAACAATTTGCTTCTGTTCCAATTATGGTTATCAATCTGGAATATAATGCCACAGAATACATGGCAATTTCTTGTGCTTTTGTCTGACGTGAGGCTAAGACTGTTTTGTCCACTTAAGTTCAAACACCAGAAGCCCGCATCCACTCTGCTGAAAATACCAGTGGCAAGAAGAATGATTTTTAACAGTGATTTATAGCTCTGGTATTTTGTGGTAAAGATGGGTGGGGAAATTTTTTAAGTTAAAAGGAAATTATTTGATTTTATTTTTGTTACCTCTGCGATATTCTTTTTATTATGCAACTTCATATGATTCATTTCTCCACCACTGAAAACCAGTTGGTTTTGCCCCAACATCCCTGTTGCTAGTTTAATACAGCATTAGTTAACAACTCAACAGTTCTGCAATAATATTTATAGAAATGTGACTGGAGATTAAGATAATAGTCATGTTCTTTGAGTGAAATATTTTGCTACCAGCTATTGCTGTCGTCATTCTGTAAACTTTCCATTTTGACAGAGAGGGGATGATTCAATCTGATATTAAAAATCAGATGCTGGTAAAACATTTTCTGTTTATCCAGGATAATGCAAATAGAGAGGAAAACCAAAATGTTAAAGACAGTTCTCCGTATATATGCGTCTTTTTTAAAAATAATTTTCCCTTTTCTTGATGGGAGCATAGATGCAATTATGCAGTACATAACAAAAGGAAACTATCCATCTCCATTAGTTCTTTTCTCATTTTCCCTGCATATTTTCCTTCTTTTCAAGAAATCAACTAATTACTTTTAAGAGCCCACCATTGAAGCTACTTCTACAAATGTTTTTGGTACTATGTTTTAGAATATAACAATTTGATGGGATCATTTGCATCGTGAACTCATTCACTTGCCAAAATAATAAAAGAGGAGCTAATTTGGTCAAAAGTTAACTGCCACGGTTGTACTACAGAGAGTATAAATATTCTTCAGTGGGAACATTCCTTTCCAGTCTGAAGTGTTTACACTCAAATTCTACATCAGAGTCAAAGATGCAAACTCAAAGATAAAGTGTCGTTCTGTACATTTCACTTTCATTTTATTGTCGTTCTGTACATTTCACTTTCATTTTATTATGAAGAGAGAAAAAGCTTTGTTGTGCGGAGACTCAACTGCTTTAAACAACATGACCAATTCGTCAGCTGAGCAGCTTGCTGTAGGCTATCAAACAGGAAAAAATGTTCTGCTAAGAACTTTTAACTTGATCAAATGTCAGAATCAGAATGAGAATGTTGTAATTTAAACATCATCTATCTCAATGTTATGCCCCTGACGGCAGACGTAAGGCTCTCCCACCGCTGAAGGGATTTATAAATATAAACAATATGACTTCTGGAGAATAGAAAGCACAAAAGATTTGCAATCTTTCACCTCTTCCCCTGGCCTGCAAAACATGTAGAGCTCACTCGGTGAATCTGCATCCCGCTGCAAAATTGGGTGTGTCAGTAGTAATGTTTATAAATTTTGTAGTACACTGAAATTCTGATCATTTGTAATTAGTTTTTTTTCAGAAATTCTGATGGCTTGTCATGTGGTTCACACAGTGTTGCTTGTCTTGCTCCCTGTCCAGTTTCTGCACTCCTTGTCTTCACATTCCCACTAAAGCTCTTTCCCATTACCATCAGCCTATTTCTTTTAGCTAAAAGTCGAGGTAATGAGGGCAAATATTCATTTTGTCTTCTTTATCATCTGATCTACCTGTGGTGTAACTTTAAGGATCTTTGGGTTTTTACACCAAGGTTGTATTTTTTTCCTTCATTAATCTCTCTGTCTCTCCCATTCATTGCACATGATCCATATTTATTATTAATGTTTTCTCAAGGTGCATCATCTTCCACTTATCTGGTTTCAATTCCACTGCCATTGCTCTGTCCATTTTACTAACTTTTCAATGTCTTCCTGTAAGCTGTGACTGTCCTCACTTTCAACAACACAAACAATTTTCAGAGCAGCTGCAAACTTACTAATTATAGATTCTACATTCCTATCCAGATCATTAACAACAAACAAAAAGGGTTCCAGGACATACACAATGAGAAGACTAATAAGCATGGGAGAGATATAGGGAGTTACCACTACTCACAGACTTCCACAAACAACCCTCCATCATTTCTCTATCTCCAAGCACTAAGCTAATTTTTTGAGCTAATTATCAACTTCATGTTTCCCATTTGGAACCTTGGACTGCATTTTGCTATCTCTTCAAAAGACTTAAATTTGTTGGACAGGATCTCTCCTTACAAATCTATACTGACTACTTTTGATCAGTCCTTGCCTTTCAAGTGAAGATTAATCCTGTCCTTCAGAACTTTTTCCAATAACTTCCCCGCCTCTTGATGTTGGACTCGCAGGTGGAGAGTTGCCAGATTTATCCATGCTGACCTATTGGATAAAGGCTTCATATTTACCATCATTCCATCATCTGGTGCCTCTGTCAAAGCCCCAGCAATCTCCTCCCTTGTCTCCCACAGCATCATGACACCTGGGAGTTTATCCATCTTCATTCTGGCTAAGACATCAAATAACTTCTCTTTATTTTTAATGACCCTACCCCCACCACACCCACCACTCTCCCCAGCGTTCTCCAGTTACAGTGTCCTTTTCCCCAGTGGATACTAAAATAAATATTTAATTAAAAACCTCATCTATTCTCTCTGGGTCCACAGAGGTTGTCACTTTAGTCTGAAATGAGCCTTGCTCTTTCCCTGAGATTCTTAACTGCTTGTCAATGAGAGTTCATACCCCCTTCTTTGTTCTCCAGATCTTTTTTATAACTCAACACGCAATACTCCTGAAGGGCATCCCCTATGTTCAGTTCTCCAACACTGCCTTTTTTTTTCAGCCCTTTATATCACTTGACATAGAAGGTTCCCTGGATTTACTTTCACCCTAAAGGAACTCTTTGGCCATGAACTCCTATAATTCACATTAAAAGCTTCCCTTCTAATTGTAGATTCAACAGGCCCTTTGTTATGATATTGAAATTGGCCTTCCCCAACACAAGGCCTTTAACTTTTCATAGGGTTACCAAGAGATATAGTACAGAAAAGGGCCTTCAATCATCGAGTCTACATCACTATCAATCACCCAGTTACTTTAATCCTAACTGTATATTCACCCTCCAGTCTCATCAGCTCCCTTCAACTTCTACCACTCACTGGCACATGAATGACAATTAAGTGTGCGCATGCCTGTGGGATGGGAAGGAACAGGAGATCAAGGAGGAAACTGATGTGATCGCAGGGAGCAATGTGCAGACCCCACAAAGAGAGTATGAGGCTAACGTGACAGTAGATATTCTGCACAAACTGGAGAACAGGTCTAAATAGTTGATCCTTTATAAACCAGCGTCTGGCATAGTTATTCAGATTGCTTCTGCTGCCCACATATCACCAAGTTCCATTGTGCTTTATGTTGTTTTTCAGATTTATGGTACTTGGGTTTTAAAGTCTTCATCTTTGTTTTTAAATCCCTTCATGGTCCAAATATATGCAACCTCACCCAGCCCTTAAAATCTTGGACCTCTTTTAAATCTATCTTCTGTATTTCTCACCAAAGCTCCTCTTCTCTCCATTCTCCTTTAAAACTCTTATGAACCCATTTCTTGACTAGACTTAAGGCCATCTGGTCTATTGTTTCTATGTGTGGCCCACTGTCAAATTTTGCTATAAAGCACCGTGCTGAAGTACTCAGGATATTTTACTGGCACAGTTGGCAGAGCGGTTAGCACAATGCCTTACCAGGACCTGTACTATCTGTAAGGAGTTGGTATGTTCTCCCCATGTCTGCATGGGTTTTCCCCGGGGACTCCATTTTCCTCCTACCATTTGAAAGGTATTGGTGGGGGGGGAGGGCGGGTGTAGGTTAATTGGGTATAAATTGGCCGGCACAAACTTGGGCCAAAATGGCCTGTTACCGTGCTATATGTTTAAATTAAATTTTAAAAATTATATTTTTGCAATTTGTTGTTACTCACAAGAATGAGATAATTAATGTAAAAAACCCCTTCATTTTAAATTCAAAATCTATATATTGGATATCACTGACAAAAGGCAGAGGAAAAACCCAGCACCCAACCCCAACCAACCAATTTTCCCCTGCAACCACTGCAACCGTGTCTGCCTGTCCCGCATCGGACTTGTCAGCCACAAACGAGCCTGTAGCAGACGTGGACATTACCCCTCCATAAATCTTCGTCCGCGAAGCCAAGCCAAAGAACACTCCTAATATTAAACATCTATCCAAATTATGAAATGGTTTTGTCATCACCAGCTTCTGCATCCTCCGCAGTTTTCAGCCCCTGCTATGGCCACCACCAGGCACATTTTTCCCTTCTCTTCACTCTCCACTTTCTGCAGCGATCACTGTAGCCCACTCAGCCCTTGCCAATAATCACCTCCTCAGTACCTAGCCCTGTGACCACAGGAAATGCTATACTTGCACCTCCTTCCTCACCATCATTCTGGGCCCCAAACAGTCCTTCCAAGCGAAGCAACACTTCACATGTGAATCTGCAGGGGCCATCTACTGCATCCAGTGATCCCATTGTGGCTTCCTCTACATCGGAGAAACTGGACACAGACTGGGAGATCCTTTCATTGACCATCTTCACTCTACCTATAAGGACCTACCAGTCACCATGTATTTTTATTCTACCCACCATTCCCACACTGCCATGACTTTCCATGGCTTCCTGCACTGCCAAACCAAGGACACCTGCAAATTGGAGAAACAATACCTTATAGTTCACATGAGTAATCTCTGACCAGATGGCACCGATTTCTTCATTTTCTAATAAACTCCTCCCCATCTCTCTCTTTTCCTATCCCCACCCCATTCCCTTCCCTCTCTGTTGAAAGAGCTACTCCCTTGCTCTATCAGTTTTCAGCCTTTTTCTTCTTACCCATATCCACCTATGACCTCTTGCCTGTTAGTCTGTGCAGATTTCCTTGTCCTTCTTCCCTCATCTCCTCCCCATCCCCCACCTTTTTATTCAGACATCTGCCTTCATTTTGCTCATACCTTGATGAAGACCTGAAACTTTGGTTACCCTTTACTTCCTATAGATGCTGGATGACCTGCTGAGTTTCTCCAGCACTTTTGTGTATTGCACATTTGTAATGTGTGTCATTTTGTCAACAATTTTGAAATATAATGGTTATTTATCAACTGAGTTAGTGTTTGAGTTGAAATTACAGTAAGCTATGTTTTTTTAATGTATTGTAATAGTAAATTCTCTTTGATCAATAAATGTTTCCTTTTTTGGATAGAGGCAATGGTAACAGTTCACTTTTAGCTTGACAATGATTTAGAAAGTGATCTTCCTGCAATTATTGTAAGGAAGTTTTTTTTTAAAACACTGCAAGCATTAAAGGATTGAAATATAATTCCACTAATTTGTTGTGGAGCTATCAGGCATGAAATCCTCAGGACTGTTTAGCTGCATTGTGTTTGGGAAATCACTATGTGTGCAACTTGAGAACTGCCTGTGTGGCACTGGACAATCCCAAGGGAACTAGTTGTGTGGCACTCGGCAGCTTCCTGGGCAATGACTGGATAGCATTAGGTTGTCACTAGGGCACTGATCTTGGGACTAAACAGTTTTCAAGGGAATGCTGTGTGGCACCAGTTGTTCTCCATGGTACTTGCTGTGGAGCACATGACAATTTCTAGGGCACTGACTGTGTAGCATTAAATGGTGCTAGGGTATAGATTCTGTGGTATTTCAACAATGAAATTCACCTTTAACTCCAAAGTGCCTGCTGAGCCCTCGGTCAGTGAGCATCTGAAGATGAATATCTCGAACCTGCAGTCATCACTACCCTCCTGTATGTTTCTGTGACTTTGATTACCAATAACAGATATGTGAAGGCTCAGGAGGGAAATCATTAAATCTGTTGCTTCAAAATCCTTCGGGTTTGGAAAACTTCTCTTGCAGAAGATTAGTGAACCAAAGGGGTTTTCATTCTGCACAGGAGACTGAAGATGCTGGAATTTGGAGCAACAAAGAATCTGCTGGAGGAACTCAGCAGGTCCAGCAGTATCAGTAGAAGGAAAACAAATGGTTTTGTCTGATAATCTGGTTGGCTTTTTTTGCAATCTTTTCTGGGACAAGTCATTTTCATTAAATTCTTAGATGAATTTCAATTTTTCAGCTGCAGTGGTGGGATTTGAACTCAGATTTTTATTGTCACTCCAGTTCTCTGGATTACTAGTCAGTTAACTTAAGCACTATGCTACTACCACTGGCCACCGTGATAGAGGTGCACCAAAGAAGAGGTACAAGGACTGCCGAAAGAAATCTCTTGGTGCCTGCCACATTGACCACTGCCAGTGGGCTGATATCGCCTCAAACCGTGCATCTTGGCGCCTCACAGTTCGGCGGGCAGCAACCTCCTTTGAAGAAGACCGCAGAGCCCACCTCACTGACAAAAGACAAAGGAGGAAAAACCCAACACCCAACCCCAACCCACCAATTTTCCCCTGCAGCCGCTGCAACCGTGTCTGCCTGTCCCGCATCGGACTTGTCAGCCACAAATGAGCCTGCAGCTGACGTGGACATTACCCCTTCATAAATCTTTGTCCGCGAAGCCAAGCCAAAGAATGCTACTACCATAGTGAATGTTTCAAGCATACTGTAAGGTAGCTTTTTATTGGAGATTTCAGCCATTTGTAGGCTAAAGCACAGATTATTGGGCTTTGTTCCAAGATATATTTTTACATCAAGCTGGCAGCTTTCATTTAGAGTTCAGACATGTCAACCTATATCACAGTATTTTTTTGCATTGAATTTTGTAACCTGTCATGATGGGAACATGCAATCTCTGGACTGCTAACTTTAATACTATTCTTCATCTTTTGTATGGCCATCTGATGCAACTACCGAGCAACCTTTACAAATTTTGCACTTGGATTTTGAAGCTGGGCATTTGTCTGTGAAGTGACAGAGTGCATCACTGTGGCACCCTTTTTGTCTTTGTGCATTGCACATTGGGTTGTTATAGAAACACAGAAAATAGGAGGAGAATTAGGTAATTTGGTCTTTTGAGTCTTCCCTGCCATTTAATATGCAATGGTTTATCATCCAAATTTGTTACCTTTCATCTATTAAAATAATATTTAGCTCTTTCTTGAACATATTTAATGATTTGACCAACTGTTTTCTGTGGTAGAGAAGTCCACAGGTTCACCTCTCTCTGGGAGAGAAAATTTCACCTCATCTCATTTTTAAATGATTTACACATTATTGTTAGAATGCGACTCCAAGTCCTGGACTCCTTGACCATCCAGAAAATTCTTCCTGTATCTATCCTGTCCAGTGTTGTTAGAAATTTGTAGGTTTTATTCAGATAGATCAAATTGCTCTTCATCCCAAGAATATGTCTTTATTAAGTTTGCTACACTCCCTCCCTAGCAAGAACATCCTTCCTCAGATAAGCAGACCAATATTCAAGGTGCAAGACCTTGTACAATTGTGGCCAGACATCTTGGTTCCCATACTTGAATCCTCTCACTGTGAAGCTCAGCACACTATTTGTCTTCTTAATCGTCTTCTGCACTTGCACGTTTATCTTCAATGACTGGTGTACACAAGGGCACTCAGGTCTTGTTTCACCTCCCCCTTTCTCAATCCCTTGCAATTCAGTTGATAATTTGGCTTCCTGATTTTTGATCAAACTATACTGTCGTGTCTCTGACTCTCCTTCAACCTGTCCAAATTAATTCTGAGTTTCTCTGCAGCCTCCTCAAATTTTACACTTCTACCCTGCTTTGTATTGTCCACAGACTTGGAGATCCTTCATTCTAATCATTATTGTATGGTGAACAGCTGGGCTCCAGGAGATGATACTTGGAGTATCCACTGGTCATGACCCTATTGTTTTGAAAAAGAGTCATTTATTCTACACTTTGTTTCTAGTATGCTAATTAGTTCTCTGTCCACATAAGCATATAAAGGACTGCTTTCATTTACAGCTCTGAAAAACACGGTTTCCAATTTGTGTTTGCTAGTTTCTGTATTAAATTAATCTGTTTCCATCGTATTGCCTTAATTGCTACTGCTTTTGGAAACCTTTGAAATCAGCATAAGCTTTTGAATTACATGAAGATCTGTGCATGTTTACATAAAATGTGTGCGTCACCTCACACTTAACTGCATTGAACTCCATATGCCACTTTTCTGCCGAAATCTGGATCCCATCTATAGCCTTTTGTAACCTACAACAACCCTTAACACTAACCACAACTCTTCCAACCTTCAAACATACCTTTCAGGTATGTTCTTCCATGATCTGTGGGATCCTGTTCAGAGTGGACAATTTCAGTAACAGGATTTGCTTGTGAAGCTAAAATGAGGTCAGTAAAAACTGTTCAGAGCACAAGGCTGCTTTTACCATAGGCAGTCACTAGCACCACTGGTGGAGGTGCCTGCACAAGAGCCACAGAGACATACCAGTTTTGGTGAGTTTTGTGTTGTTGCGGTCTGGCTCGTTCCTTTTACGGTGCTGCTGGCATTCAGCTGCAGTCAGCGAAACCACAAATGGCAGCAGCAGAGAAGCAAATTCAGATGGGAATGCAGGCCAGATATGCCCTCCTCAGACCACCAAAGACAGGTCTGTTCCTGGTTCCAAAATCAATAGGAGAGACATTAACCTGGGAACATTTCCAGGCTCGGGGGAATTTGGTTCACATTCCAGAACCTGTAGGCCAGGGGCTCATTCCAAGTCTGACCTGGAGCAATAGAATAATTCTGGCGCAGCTGAGCAGCTGAGTACTTAACAGGATTGGGTCAGCTTCCTGAACATGGGCTGATTTCAGACCCCCAGAAAGGTCCTGGGAGGCAAGCAGCCAAATGAGTGGGTGACCAACTGCTTGTTGCCTGTTGTCTCATGGTGGCCCCTTCAGCTTTTCAGCTCTTTCTGGCTTTAGAGCAAAGTAAATAAAAACTAAATCCCACTTCTGAGGATCTTTTGCTGTCAGTACAGGTCAGTCAGCTAACCAAATCAATGCACTGAAGGAACACCTAATGTTATCTGTTTCTGCTGGGTATAAGAATCACAACTACAAAACTGGATTAAAAAACCACCTAAGGTGTGTTTTGTACAATAATTTAAAACAGAGTTTGGTGTTATAACCTCTCATTTGAAATAAAAGCCTGCATTTCCCTTAAAAAAAAACACTGTGGAATTGGAAATAAAATTGGACAGAATGGGAACAAAAGGCAGGGTACTTATTGGGCTCCCATTATAAGACTGTTGCTTTAACTGCAAGCAAGGAGAGAAGCATAAGTCAGCTGAGTTAGAGGGAAGTCAGAAACTCTTTGTCGTTTTCAGAGATGCCTAAGTACGACTTGATTCAAAGTGGTGCTGGATGTGCTAAGAAAATGACACTCTTTCTTCTCCAAAAATGGATAGCTGCAATGATATCCAGTTTCACCCCCTAAAGTTGAATCAATAGACCATGCAAGGTTCACTCAGAAAGTAAGGAAGCATGGAAACTAAGGAGGCTTTGCTTTGAGGATACAGAATTGGAGTGGAAGGGGGGATTAGTATGTTTTCAGATGACATGATAAGTGGGTGGTGAACTGGATGGTTGCAGAGATTACAAAGGGACAATGCAGAGCTGGGCTGAAAAGTGGCAGGTGGAGGTTAACCCAAGGTGGCTCACTTCTATAGGTCAAATATGAAAGCGTAATACAATGCTAAACAGAGGACTCTGAGCAGTGTGGACGAACAGAGAGACCTTGGGGTCCCTGTCTATAAGACACTCAAAGATGCTTCTCAGGTTGACAGTGTTGTTAAGAAGGAATATGGTGGGTTGGTTTTTACTAACCGTAGGGTCAAGTTCAAGAGGTAATGTTGCAGGTATGTAAGACCTTGATTAAACCCCACTTGGAATATTGTGTTCAGTCCTGGTTGCCTCATTACTGGAAATATGTGGATGTTATAGAGAGGGTGCAGAGATTTACAAAAGCTGCCTAGATTGAAGACTGTGCTTCATGAGGATAGATTGAATGAACTTGTTCTTTTCTTGTTGAAGCAACTGAGGATGAGGGGTTTGAAGGCGCTTAGGAATAAGTACAGGGGGTATGTAAGAGGTAAGTTCTTCACATAGTGAGTGGTGGGTACATGGAATACACAGCCAGCAATGGTGCTGGAGGCAGACACAAAAGGATCTTTTAACAGACTATGAGATAGTTGCAAGGAACTGAGAAAAATGGAGGGTTATACAGATGGGAAATTCTAGGCAGATGTGAGAGGAGGTTATTAGGTCAGCCCAACATAGTGGGCTGAAGGGTCTGGGCTCTGCTGTAGATTTCTGTTTTATGTTCTTTGATTATGAAAGAATAATGTTGAAGTCCACAGGAGATTCACCAGGCCAGTTGTTGGGACAAGATAATTGTCCTATCATGAGAGACTAAACTTGGAGATTGGAATAACAAGGAGTAACGTCATTCAGACATATAAGATCCAAAGGGGGTTTGACAGGATAGACTTTTTTCAACAGTGGGAGAGTCTCAAATAAGATGACATAATTACAAGATAAGGGGCAGATGATTTGATATACATAGAAATTCCTCCTCTCTAGGGGTAGTGAATAACTGGAATCCTGAATCCTGAATGTCCTGAGGGATATTAAGGTGGAGGCTAATTACAATTTGGAAGAACTTGAAATTGAGGGTTTTGCAGAACTCCAGAGATGAGGATTTGAGAACGGCATGATCACAGTGGATGGCAAAACTGGCTTCAGGGGCCATGCATACTCTTTCTCCTATTTTCACACGTTCTTCTGAATTTTTAAAAAGCTTCTAAGATAACAACAATGTGCAGAAATTATTGCAGCCCATGCTACATTTTTAAATTAAAAGAATACATCGCTAATCATTTTATTTTTTGCCAGTTTTTGATTCTCTTTGTTGTCAACAGTGGAGCAATGAGCAAGACTCGGAGCCCAGTGCATCCTCAGCACCCTGGGACGTGCAGACTGGATGCCCAGTGTATTCTTAGAACCCTGGAACATCTAGACTGGATAGCCAGCACATTCTCAACACCCTGGGACTTCCAGAACAGGTGATCAGGTCATCCTCAGCACCTGGCATGGCCAGACTGCTCACTTCCAAGCTACAAAAACAGAAAAATACACTTGAAATAATGGTTCCAGAAGACAGCATCATTGACAATCAGTAGGATTTGAAGACAATAGTAGTCTGGGATTTTTCTGAACTTAATACACATGGACTTAATACTTCTCATCCAGCAGACGAGAGTATCAGTGCAGATGCTTATAGTCTGCAATGGGATCTGAAAAGTAGTTAAATGCAGAGTTTGAAAAGAGTCTCAATTGAATTGCTTTGCATCAAAGAGTTCAGGAATGGCCCCTGCAGTTGGTCTCTTTGCAGGTCTGTTTGATGACATCCTGGGTGAAGGTTCGAGCTAAAGTCCCTCCATTTCCTTCTCTCATATGGGCCTTTTCAGCACTTGTGCATTTGGTTCAGTTCTTCACATAAACAAAATGTCTTCGCCTCAAAAATGGCACGACAGATTCCAAATATAATTCCACCAATGGAGTACAACTAGAATTTCATATCATTTGTAAATCCAAATTTAGACAAAAGCAAAAATCCGCATCTATTACACATATTCTCACCTGTTACTCCAGTATGGAATTTGAACACTGAGAATTTATTGAATACATTGGGATTTGATATGTGTTTGTTTTTTCTTCTTTGGCTTGGCTTCGTGGACGAAGATTTATGGAGGGGGTAAAAAGTCCACGTCAGCTGCAGGCTCGTTTGTGGCTGACAAGTCCGATGCGGGACAGGCAGACACGATTGCAGCGGTTGCAAGGGAAAATTGGTTGGTTGGGGTTGGGTGTTGGGTTTTTCCTCCTTTGCCTTTTGTCAGTGAGGTGGGCTCTGCGGTCTTCTTCAAAGGAGGTTGCTACCCGCCAAACTGTGAGGCGCCAAGATGCACGGTTTGAGGCGTTATCAGCCCACTGGCGGTGGTCAATGTGGCAGGCACCAAGAGATTTCTTTAGGCAGTCCTTGTGCCTTTTCTTTGGTGCACCTCTGTCACGGTGGCCAGTGGAGAGCTCGCCATATAACACAATCTTGGGAAGGCGATGGTCCTCCATTCTGGAGACGTGACCCATCCAGCGCAGCTGGATCTTCAGCAGCGTGGACTCGATGCTGTCGACCTCTGCCATCTCGAGTACTTCGACGTTAGGGATGAAAGCGCTCCAATGGATTGAGGATGGAGCGGAGACAACGCTGGTGGAAGCGTTCTAGGAGCCGTAGGTGGTGCCGGTAGAGGACCCATGATTCGGAGCCGAACAGGAGTGTGGGTATGACAACGGCTCTGTATACGCTTATCTTTGTGTGGTTTTTCAGTTGGTAGTTTTTCCAGACTCTTTTGTGTAGTCTTCCAAAGGCGTTATTTGCCTTGGCGAGTCTGTTGTCTATCTCATTGTCGATCCTTGCATCTGATGAAATGGTGCAGCCGAGATAGGTAAACTGGTTGACCGTTTTGAGTTTTGTGTGCCCGATGGAGATGTGGGGGGGCTGGTAGTCATGGTGGGGAGCTGGCTGATGGAGGACCTCAGTTTTCTTCAGGCTGACTTCCAGGCCAAACATTTTGGCAGTTTCCGCAAAGCAGGACGTCAAGCGCTGAAGAGCTTGTGTTTGTAGTACATGATTAATAGCCATGAGAGTTTTATCATCTTTCTACATACAGTGGCTGTCCTATTTGGTCTAAGTTGATTTGTTTTTGTAGATGCTTGCTTGGACTTTTGTAATTCTACATTACTGGCCTCTATTTTTTCCTGGAGAGAGATGATGAATTTGGATGGATTAAGACTGTTGAAGAGACACATCTTTTCGGCCTTTAGAAAAGGTTCCAGATTTCCAGACAGCAGGCAGAAATGTAAGTCACACTTTGTGTTGCCAAGGGTCTCATGGCTCCCTTCTGCTTCTATTTGCTGTTGGGGGAGAGCAGGGATTAGCCGAGCAGCACGAGTTGTGGAGATTGGACAAGTAGATTTATTTGGGATAGCAAATGTTTTCTGAAAATCTATTAGGTTTCTTTATCAGGTATTGGTCTAGAACAGCAGAATGAAGAGAAAGTCAAGCCATCTATGTTCAGGAATAGTAGCCTGAATTTATATACCAGTTGCAGCAGCTACTTCGGTAGAGCTACTAACGCGATGCACACACACACCAGGTTAGTCAACACAGGACTGCTTTATTTGGACTTTACCGGCTTCTTTTATATACCACATGTCCTGGGCTCCACAGGGCAAGGTGAGACATCACTATGAGTTTGCTGCTGATCTATGGGACCAGCAGGTTTAAATTAAGCCCTGTGAGTGCCCCGTCCCTTCCGGCAGGAGACTCCACAGATTAACATGCCGTTCCTTGGAACACAGCACTGCTCACGTGAGGTCCATTAGGTGAGTATTCAGCTGTCTGTATTGTGGTTCCACACGCCCGCAGAACTGCGCCAGCAATACCATGCTGAGCGCCCGCTCGGCCTGCTACAAGGCTGCTACATTGTATTAATGTAACAAAGGATCCCAAGACACTTCAAAACATGGTTAACAAAGAGAATTTGACATCAAGACATTTAAGTCGATAAACAGCAGTATGGTTAGAGGGGTTCCCAAAGAGTACCTTAAAAGGGAGATGATACTCAAAAAAGTCTGCAACCTCGGACCTTGCAGAAGCCACAATTAACAATGATGGAGTTGACACAAATCACAGACGCCGAGAAGGCCAGAACTGGAGGAATGCGGAGCTCTCAGAGAGTTGTTTGGCTGGGGGAGGTAACAGAGATTGGGAAGGATGTGAACAAGGATAGATTTGAGAAGCAAAATCTATGTGTGACAACGATTTTTCCTGCAGACATCTGGTAGGTGAATCAATTCGCAGTGTTCAAATTCCACACTGCTGTAATAGAGATTCTCTTGTTCATGACACATACAAATTTTAGTCATTGATAATACCTCTTTAAAGATAGGATATTGCAATCAAGAACTCTAATTATGCAAAATGACATCTTAATTGATGTCTTTTCACTTAAAAATTGTGGTCCATTAATAATTTTGGAGTTCACCTTCAATAAACATAGTTATCATAGCGTTCAGTGCAATTCACAATTAAATGTACTGTATAATGCTGCAGACTAAGGGAACGAGAGGGAAGAACACAAATATTGGTCACTGCCAATTCAGAAAACTGAGATCTAAATGAAAAAAAGGAATCAACTATGATAAGATTCATTGGGATTGTATTATTTTCTGAATAATCTTTATTGCATCATTTTTAAATTTAAATTTATTTTTTTTAAAATTAAACATACTGCATAGTAACAGGCCATTTTGGCCCACAAGCCTGTGCCACCTAATTTACATCCAAGTAACCTACACGCATGGTACGTTTCAAATGGTGGGAGGAAACGGAGCCCCTGGAGAAACCCATGCAGAAACAGCGAGAATGTACAAACTCCTTACAAACAGAGTGGGATTCGAACCCTTGCCCCGATCGCTGGTGCTGTAAAGGTGTTAAACTAATTGCTAGGCCATCAGTGCTACTGCAACAGAAGATCAATTAGAGAAACTACATTAAAGAAAATTTCTGTGTTAGAAATCAGACTGGAAATACAGGTAAACATTATCCTCAAGGCACATTTTTTAAAAATGTAATTATGTATCTTTAAAACAGACAAAACTTCGCTGTTACCGGCAGGAAATAAGTTGATATCTTAAACTGTCTTTATTAAAACATTGATTTTACAAACCCTTGTTAAAGTATCGCACATTTTGCTGTGACTGTTGCATTCATTTCTAACAATATTTTATTTATAATAAGGAAGTGTCTGGACAAGACCAATGGAAACATGCCAGGTTCTTTCAGCTACAGTGAATCAGGACTAGGGGTCGCAGCATGCTTAATAGGGCAAAAATGTATGAATGTTCACATGCTTTTTTCTGAGAAGGGAGTTTAACGAACATATCAAATGGATGAATAATATTCCTTATCTCAGCTTTCAACTTTAGCCAAATGCCGAAGAATCCACTGTTGAGAAATTTGCCACCTCCCTCCACATTTTTTTACTATTTGGACAATTGTCCAGTTATTCCAGGATTGCAGACTTCGTTTTTACTTCTGGTTAAAATAAAATAATTAAGAAAACATTAAAAAAAACAAATTTCTTCAATGCCTGTAGCAAACGCGTGGCCATCATTAAAATAGAAGGCTGCCAATGGCAATTTAAACAACTTTCGTCCACTGATTTTTGAGAATTACAAATGAATGCTGCCAAGGAAGTCTATGGGTCCTGCATTGTGAGCTTAGTGTGAGCAAAAATTCTTTTTACACGAACAAAGTTTCCTCAAAACCCCGCCATATCACATTTGGAAGATTTCTGCGACACCTTCCTGCGGTGGAGGCAATTTTGAGTAAATCTTCGGTACATCTCCGAAGACTCTCGAAAACTTCTACAGGTGTACCGTGGAGAGCATGCTGGCTGGTTGCATCACTCTCTGATATGGAGGCGCCAAATCTCAGGACTCCAGGGGGTTATTAACTCAGCCTGTGACATCACAGGCACTAGACTCCACTCCATCGAGGACATCCACGAGGCAGTGTCTTTAAAAAGAAGCCTCTATCTTCAAAGACTCCCACCACCCAGATCATGCCCTCTTCACTCTGCTACCATCAGAAAAAAGCTACAGAAACCTAAAGATGAACACTAACAACAAAGGTCAGCTCCTTCCCTGCCTCCATCAGATTCCTGAATAATCAGTGAACAAACGACACTGCCTTACGACTATTTTTATTTTTTATATATTATTGTTGTAAGATGGTTCATAATTAAGAATGCTTGTATTATGATTGCTGCAGCAAACACCAAATTTTGTGACTTGTTCATAAAGTGGCGACTCTGTCTGACTCACAGTAGACAAAAATTAAAGAATTTCATGTGACAATAATGGAACTTTTAACTTTCAACAATAAATTTTGATTCTGATAACTGAAGAAATAGAACTAAGAATAAGATATACAAACAAAATAAGATACAGTAGAACCCATGAGAAAAATTTGGTACAGGTATAACAGTGGTTTTCAAACCTTTTCTTTCCACTCGCATTCCACTTTAAGTAATCCTTATGCCACCAGTGCTCTGTGATAATTAAAGGATTACTTAACATGATATGTGAGAGAGGAAAAAATGTTGAGAACCACTGCTCCAGTCCCAATTATTACTGAAATATTTTGCTTAAGAAAAATTGTCATTGACCCATTTCCTATGGAGTTATGAAACCATGCACATAACGAGTCAATTAGGTACGATTCAAACATTGGTTTTCCAACTTTTTCTTTCCACTCACATACTACCTTGGGCAATCCCTTACTAATCACAGAGCACCTGTGGCATAGGGATTGCTTAACGTGGTATGTGAGTGGAAAAAAAAAGTTGGAAAACCACTGAGGTATAGGAACTTATTCCTAAAATTATCGTGGTTCTCAGTCTTTCTTTTCACCCACTTTAAGTATTCCTTTACTTGCTTTAGATCACTTCTAACAAATTCGCAGACCATTATCTGAGGTACTGGTGAACTCAATAATCTTTGTCTTTGCCTTGTCACCATGAGCCACCTACCACAAACCCATTGTCCCTCAATGGACTGAGGACCAGTGCTGTTGAGAGATAATGAAAGTGACCACATCAACCTAATCTAATGTGTCCCAGAGCGACATGTTGTTGTTAAATGCCTTCTCTCAAGGGATAATCATGAATAGACCTTTGCTTCTCAGTTGGTGCATTTATAGACATGCTTCTGCTTTGTTTATTTATACATTGGTTGAGTTTTAATGGCAATTATGAATGATGGGCAGCTCCAGTGCTGACCTGAAGACTGAGTGTTCACAACAGTTTCATTTAGCCAATGAGGTTCCAATGGGACCAATTCCTTTAGTGGTGAAATGGATCTTATCATTTCCCTAATGAATTGGAACTGGAGTTATTTACAAAATTACTTCTATAACAAAATCTGTGGATGCACAGTAGATCATGATTTTAAACGAGAAAACCATGTTGGACGGAGAGTCTCTACACTATTGTCCTTTGTTTCACAGTTTTACTTCAGCTTTTTCCAGCGACAATAATTTCCACTAGCAAAAGGAATCTGGTGCTTTCAGGAGTGTGTGCATCTGAGGTCTGGCTTCTTTCCCATTAAATTGAGTCACACGGTGTGGATTTTGACTCATACTGTAACTGTAGCTTTTCAGGCAATAGAACACCTGGAAATGAATATTTGCAGTGGGTACTGCTACACTGAGTACTGGCATAAATTGTAGGTATTGTTAAATCTTGCCACGGAATAAAGAACAAATGTTGTTAAGTTGAGTAAGCCACATTGTGTCCTTAGTCTGTTAGGCACAACCCCATGACAGTCCAAACTGCCCCGTGCCGTCCACTGGCTGCATCCTGCTCTCGACTGGCCAGCATCTGGACCAGAGGCGACAAGCCCCACACAAAACCTGCGCAGGCGTGAGGCCATTATAGCTTCCCCCTCAGCCTCTGAGTTATGTGAGGTGGCGACTGTCTTGCTTTGTCCTGTCACATATTTGTCTGGTGGGTTGGTTGTTTGGCCTGATCTCATTTGATGCAGGAGTGTGGCCAGTCATCGACAGAAAGGGCTGGGGTTTGTGACTTCACAGGGACTGTGGGTGGCATAGTCGGCTAGTTCTCGACATATGCTGGCTTTAAACTTTTGACATATACAGTGTCCATCTTTCCATTCTGATGGATCATGAAACTTTTGGGTTGGCATTGGATATCATTGCATGATCAGTATGGTTGCTGAAGAGATTGGCAAACAATGCCGTGTTAAACCAAGACATGTGTGCAGCATTGTAAGTCAGCTGGCATGTTGACAATTGTAGCTGTCTCAGCATTGGCCTGAGTAACTGCATTGTTTGGTGTAATCATTCGACATAATTGGCCGTCAGAGCTGGTTTGATGAATATCCTGGGAAGTGTCAGAGTAGTGTCATGGACCATTTCCTCCACTGAACATCCTAGATTTGCTTTTATCACTGTACAAATACTAAGCAGGACCATGGGTAACCACTGGGATGCGTCTCCCCGGTTGTCAATGCTGTTTTTAGTTGACAGTAGAAACATTTGATGAGGCCATTTGAAAATTACCATTGTGGATGATAAGCCATTGTCTGAAACTGGTTAGGACCCAAAAGGTCAGTAAATGCTCAGAAGAGTGCCAAGTCAAACTTTGGTCCTTGGTCTGTTGTAAACGTGTCTGGGTTGCTGAAGTCTGGAACTTAAGTCAATTAAAACTGAGCGACTATTTCGTGGAGATATTGATGATTGGGATGACATCTTGCCATCTTGTCATCTGATCTTTGTAGGTGAGCAAATAAGTGTAACATCTTGATGGTGGGAGTGGAGTGACCACATCGAGGTGGACATGCTCGAAGCGAGAATCTGGGACAGGGAAATCTCTGAGTGGGTTTTGGCGTGCCTGAAGACCTTGAACCATCAACATGGTAAGCAGGTCTTGAAATGAGATCAGGCCAAACAACCTGACGTCGCAATTGATGTGTGGCAAGATTAAACATTCAGTAACCAGTCTGATTGTTGCTTTCTTGCCCAAATGTAAGAAGTTGTGTAGCATACTGAAAACTTCTCAATGCATTGCTATAAGCACAAAAGACCCAGGCTTGCCAGTGGACGTGTTACATGTTGTCTATTTTCTCACCTTTGTCACTAACACATCGATCTGAGAGCTGTATCATTTTGGCGGTACTACTTGAGCTCAGATAAATGTGTTGTGCACAAGACATTGTATTAAAATTAATCATTATAGTCACGTGAAGAGCATTCACTTCCAGTCAAAATAAGGCATCAGCAACAGGATTCACTTTTCCTTGGATGTGCCTGATGTCACTAGAGAATTACAGGGCTGTCCAAATGGTGGATTTCCCATGGTAAATAGTGCTGTGTGCTGTGCTAGAAGTATATGTAAATTGCCTTCTAACAGATGATTGAAGTACTTGATGGCAAGACAGAAAGCCAGAAGTTCTCATCTGAACATACTGAATCTCTTCTGAGTGGGTGATAGTTTTGCCAAAAATAATGCCATTGACTCATTGCTCCACAAAGGCTTCCATGGCATTGATCTGTGGTGAGTGAAAGTAAGATGCTGGTGTCTGATGAATAAACATTGAGAGTTTCTTCATTGTGTTGATGGCCTCAACTACATTCTCAGGTAAATTCAATCATTTCTTGGAAGTTGAATGGTCCAAACCTTTGAGTAGGTTGGTCAGTGGTAGGAGGGATTTGGCAGAGTTCAGTAGGAAGAGGGAGTAGAAATTCATCATCCCTAAAAATCATCACATTTGGGTGAACAAAGTTGGCATGGCGTAGTTTTGAATTTCCTGCACCTTTGACTTTTCCGACAAAGATACCATTTGCTAGCACCAAAAATAAATTTGCTTGGATTGTTTACAATCTCTTATTCGTCAAGACACTGGAACTGTAACATGAGATGATTCATTAGCGCTCATTACCAGAACATCATAGATGAAATAAAGGGCAGAGAGAATGTGGTGTATGGATTGTTAGAATGATTGGTCTGCGTTCAGCAAACCAAATGGCATCAATAGAAATTCAAATCTATCGAACAGAGTAATCACAGCTGTTTTGGGAATATCTGCTAGTTTGACAGGGATTTGGTAATAGGCACACTCATGGTCAATCTTTGCAAATAGCTTCTTACTGTGTAGATTTGCTGAGAAATTCTGCAAATGTGGGATGCTGTATTGATCTAGGATGGTGGTGTTATTCAGGGTGCGGTAGTCTCCACAAGGCCACCAATGTCCTTAAGACTTCTTTGGGAGCATATGTGGTGGTGATGCCCAGCAGTTGTCAGATCACCAGACTATCCCCTGCTTTTCCATATGGTTGAACTTAGAATTTGCAGTCTGGGGGTAGCCTACGCGCTCGTGCCAAAGCAGGAGGAACATGGGTCTGGATGTGATGGGTCACTGGATGTATGATGTTGTTGTGATGGAATTAATGAGTTACCAGGAGGGGGAACTGCTTGAGCAATCCATGGTATGAGCAGGCGCTGGGCTGAAGGCCCGTTAGATGAGTGACAGTTGTTGCAGTGACAGTTTTCCCACATGCAGGGAAAAGTGTGAAAAAGTTCCACACTGATGATGGGTTTTGAAATGGTTGCTATGGTGAAAATCTACCAAAAAGCTTTCTGGAAGCCTAAATCAAGCAGGACTGACCACTGGCCGAATGTCTGGATGCTGGAAGTTTTCGCTGCGGCAAGAACACATCTAGGGTTAGGTTGATGGCACTCTTGAGGATTGGGATGAGCAACAGATACCTCTGTACCCAAATCAATGAGGTATTGTTTATCAGAGAGACGATCATTGAGGAAAAGGCCATGGCAGGTTTGCTCCTGGGCAGCAGTCATCTTTCCTGTCGGGTTTTGTCCCTTTCTGGGTGCTGTTTGTAGAACGAGTAAGGAGGTTGGGACAACCAGGCCGTTGCACCAAGTTTCTGATGTTTCCAGCAAGTGCATTGACTGCTGCCTCTGGCCCGTTCCTGACCCATAGGATTTGTGCTGAACTATAAACGGGATGGTCAAAGTCTCAACTTGTGCAGTGAGTGCTGCAATTTGTTTTTCCAGCTCTGTCTCCTCCGGCTTAATGTTTGTTGTAACCATAATGATTCTGATGCAGTTGAGGATGCAGTAGCATTGTGTATCTCCAATTCCATGCAAAAGTGCAGATCTGTTCATTTTGTCTTAATCATAATTAGAAATATGCAAAACAGGCTGATGAATTTGGCAAAATCCTAAGTCAAATATGTTATTAGAACTATTATTGGGACCTTTTCTTACTCCCAGTGAGGCTTTGAGAGAACTGTTCTCTCTATTGTTAAATAAGGCACTGTACTAGTACCCAGTCCCTCGCCTCACATCTGCTCCTTAAGGCAGTGGTTCTCAACCTTTTTTTTCCCCACTTACATACCACCTTAATGGTTAGTAAGAGATTACTTAAGGTGGTATGTGAGTGGAAAGAAAAGGTTGAGACCCACTGCCCTCAGGTTAATGTGCACGATTGCCCATGAACTGGAAGAATTGAGATAAAACTAAATCCACCTATTTGCTGGCCTTGGCAAATCTGACAATTATACTTTGAGGCCTTTGCATCAGTAACTTGGCAAACAGAACCATGAATCAACTGCAGTATAAAAATAACATGTTGGGCATAGACCTTATTTGAGCTCAAAAGGGATTCCAATGAAGGATTCAGGAATTAAAATGCCAACAATACTGACAACACCATGCAGGTTGAAAGCTGGTTGTGTTTAATTTAGCTTCATGTATGATTTGATTCGGCATGTCATCTCCAATCTGTGTGAATGCATGACAAATGCAACCGTTTCACTTAAAATAATTAAATATTAACACCTCCATTTGTTATGCTTCATCACACTGAAGCATGTCAGAAAATCACAGTAGGTGCTGTTGTTGGAAAATCACAGTTTTTTCAGTCGAGTGATCACCCAGATGCCTTACCCACCACTTTTGCCATTCAGTCTCTCTTGGTCTCCACACTTTAAGGTGAGTGAAGGAAAGTTTAGGAGAGATGTCAAAGGAAAGTGGCAAAGAACAGTGGGTTCCTGGAATACATTGTTGGGTTTATGACTCTCCAGAAGGAATATGATATGTTGTTCTTCAGGTTTATGTTTAGCTTCATCCTGGCAATGGAGTAGATTGAAGACAAACATGTTTATGTGGGAATGGTGAGGGGAATTAAAATGGCTGGCAACTGGGAGTTCTAGTTTGAACCAATAGGCACAGTATGAAAAAGATTCCTGGCATTTCCTAAATTTGCAGGCTAAATGCAGGCTTGCTGTTAGTGTCTGGTGTCCGATATTCTAAAACCACATCTCTATCCCACACTCTAACCTAAATTCACAGCACACATTCCCATCCCACACATAAAATAGCCAATCGCTGTCAAATAGAAAAAAAAATCTAAGCGTTATAAACTTACAGAATATTGAAGAATGAAAACAAAATCATAAAGTAAAATAAGTACAAAATAATAGACTGGGTGCATTTTGAATACCATGTTTGAAATCTAATAAAGCAGGGGGTTCCCAACCTGGGGTACATGTACCCCCAGTGGTACATTTGCACTTTTCAGGGGGATACATTGGGTCTGAGAGAATAACCACTACTGTACTGTGTTGTAATCTGTAGTCAGATTGCACAATGTCGTGTTTTTTCTACCCTTAATTTTTAGGTGTACACGGGAATCTATAAAAATGCCCAAGGGGTACAGAAGAACAATAAGGTTGGGAACCCCTGTAATAAAGGATAGCATAATAGCTGCAGATTTACCTTGGTGATATCAAGCAAACAAAAAGTTAAAAGAAAGTAGAAAAAAGAATTGCTTTGCATCAAATTAACTACTTCTTGAAGCAGCTGAGCTATGAAGAAAGATTAAAGAAATTTGAGTTGCCTTTTCTCAAACATCTGAGATTGAAAGGATTTGATAGAGGATACGAAAGTGATAAAACAGAGAAGCTTAACATTGATGTAAGATTGCCGATGTTAGGCAAATCAAAAACATAAAAGATTGATCTTAAACACTAGATCCTTGCAGGGGACTAGATGAATCGTATCTATGTAGAATCATTAGAACGTGGAGTTCTTTATTGCAAAGATTGATCAAGCTCTAAAATTAATAATAGAATTTACAAAGACATGGGAAATTTTCCTAGAGAGAGGAAAGGAGTAGAATTAAATACCTGGATAGCAATTAAGGTTTTAGCTCAGACATAAAGAGTCAAAAAGTTTCTCCCTCTGCCTGATGATTCTGTTCTATTGTTTCAATGTTCCTCCATCACAGCTCCTGAAGTTGCTGCACATGAAATTGTTCCATTACTGTGTTTGAAGTTGCCCACCCTGAACATCTTTAATTGATTACTATATTATTTTTACTTTAGTCTTTAACTGGGCCATTGCTTACCCTTAATATTCAACGGGCACAGTAGATGTGGTCTAGAGTTCCTGGACTATGAAGGCCTCAGCATTAATTCTCAAGTCTAGTCGTGGTATAATCTTAGCAATGGGTGAGCTACATTTATTCTCAGCTTCTACTGATAGCAATAAGCCAGGACATAAGGAATAGGAGCAGGATTAGGCCACCGGACAGTTGAGCCTACTCAATGAAATTATGGCTGATCTGGTGATAGACCCATCTCCATCTACTTGCCTTTTCCCCAAATCCTTTAATTATCCTACTATGTAAAAATCTATCCAACCTTGTCTTAAACATATTTACTGACATAGCCTCTACTGCTTCCACATGAAGAGAATTCCATAGATTCACCACCCTCTGGTAAAAAGCAGTTCCTCCTCCAACCAAAACTTTGTATTACGAGCATCTTAAGGACAGAGAGGTGGACTGGCAGAGAGGTTTCAGGAATGTTTTCCAGAACTTGATGCTAAAACAAGTAGCGATGGACTCTCTTCATCATTACTGACTTGACACCTCAGAGCTGCCTTGGGGCACAGTTCCACTTCTTTGATGCATTTCCCCTTTTTTTTCCAGAAGAGTGATCACCCAGCTGCCATACCCACCACTTGTGCCATTCAGTCTCTCTTGGTCTACCCACTTAAAGATGAGTGAAGAAAAGTTTAGGAGGGAATCTCAAAGGTAAGTGTTTTATGTAAAGAACAGTGGGTTCCTGGAATGCATTGTTGGGGGTGGTGGTTGAGGCTGGTACAATAGGGACATTCAAAAAACTCTTGGATAGGCGCATGGATGTAAGAAAAATAAAAGATAATGGGCGTGAGGTAGGGAAAAACTGGATTGTTGTGGAGTAGGTTTACATAGGTGGCCTGCTTTGCACTATCACCACTCATTTTCTCAGCAACGTAAATGATATTTACTTTCTAACTTCTAGTTCTGATAAAAGAACAATGACTTGAAAACAGATTCTCCTTCCACGGATGCTGTCTGACCTCATTTTACATTGTTAATTCCAGAATGGGCTCATTGTGTTCTGCCATTTGGAGAACATTGGAGTGAGGGCAGTAATAAATGACTTATTTATCATCAAACCTTTCAGTTCTGGAATGCCCAAATCTGAAGGAATTTTCTTGTATATGAATGACAAACTAATCAGTGACCGTGATGGAGCTTGATGTTGCGGTTAAATAAGTCCCAGCTGGAAAATCTTTGAAGTCGCTAAACAACAAGAAAATAACATGTTGGTTGGAGAACCAGATGGACAGACAATACCAAAACAGCGAGAGCTCCTTTGATCTCATTTATTGCTGCTGCTCAAGCTTTTCACAAGCAGCAGGCTAATTAGACCACTGCTACCAGCATTGCCCCCACTGCTACCAGCATTGCCCCCACTGCTACCAGCGTAGCCCCCACTGCTACCAGCGTTGCCCCCACTGCTACCAGCGTTGCCCCCACTGCTACCAGCGTAGCCCCCACTGCCACCAGCGTTGCCCCCACTGCTACCAGCGTTGCCCCCACTGCTACCAGCGCTGCCCCCACTGCTACCAGTGCTGCCCCCACTGCTACCAGCGCTGCCCCCACTGCTACCAGTGTTTCCCCCACTGCTACCAGCGTTGCCCCCACTGCTACCAGCGTTGCCCCACTGCTACCAGCGTAGCCCCCACTGCTACCAGCGCTGCCCCCACTGCTTCCAGCGCTGCCCCCACTGCTACCAGCGTTGCCCCCACTGCTACCAGCGTTGCCCCCACTGCTACCAGCGTTGCCCCCACTGCTACCAGCGCTGCCCCCACTGCTACCAGCGCTGCCTCCACTGCTACCAGCGTAGCCCCCACTGCTACCAGCGTAGCCCTCACTGCTACCAGCGCTGCCCCCACTGCTACCAGCGTTGCCCCCACTGCTACCAGCGTAGCCCCACTGCTACCAGCGTAGCCCCCACTGATAATTCTGAGATTGAGAAGGACCTGTGCAATACAGATTTCTTCAACTCTTTTTCATCAGTTCTATTCACTTCAGGCTCACACCTTTTCTACCATGCAGCCACACTCTTTAATCTTTCACTGTCTTTTTTACAGCCCCTCTTTGCAGGACTGCCAGACATGGATTAATGAACTCAGCCACTTTTATGGGGTGCAAACTCTTTTTCTTCCCCTGGCAGAAAAGGATAAGCTGGAAGTTATTTATGAGCGATCACTTGAGTAACTGTTGATTCCAGTGGGACTGAGGAAGTGCACATCATTTAAACGCTTCCCCCTCCAGACCCACCCTCCTAACTCATTAATTTACTATTGGACACTGTTCATTCTGTAGGAGACTGTAGGTAGTGAACTTCAGAGGAATTTGCTGTATGAGTATTTAGAACTGATGTGTTACAATCATCTATTTAATCCATTTTCAGATGATATAATGGCAGAATAAAATGCAGCTTTTCTCTTATCGACCAAAATAAATGTTAATACTGAATTTAAGCCATATGCTGATGTGACCAGACACATGGTGCTAGCTGAATTTGTTCCATGAGGTTCTTTGATTCTTCAGCTTGTTTTGGAGAGAGCACATTAAACCCATGTAGCATCAAGGACCAGGTAGCTTCAATAGTTTGAAAATAGCCAGCAAAGGGAAGAAGGTGCAGTTAGTAAAGTCCTTGCCAGGCCATTGAGAAAGAATGCAGGTGTGCCGGTGAGGCCAGGAAATGCAAAGAGAGAAGTGAAATGGTTTATTTTCTGCAAGGACCTTCATCATTTGAATAATCATAATTGGTGTAGCTTTTATCCCCAGATGCTCTGGACCATCTTTATCAAAGAACAACAAAAGTAAAACAGAGATTTCAGTCTGTCATTGCTTTGATGCACATTTCAGACCAGAAGGGTTTCTTGAATCAGTAATATGCAAATATCATACATGCATTATTGGGAAAGGTGGTGGGGTTGGAAGAGGTAAAGAAATAAAGAGAAGGAGAAAAGGTAGCCATGGAAATATTCTTATTATCTGATAGAAATTCATTCTTTCTTCAATATGCAGCTTTGAAAAGTTAGGTGGTGTGTGTGTGTGTGTGTGTGTGTGTGTGTGTGTGTGTGTGTGTGTGTGTGTGTGTGTGTGTGTGTGTGTGTGTGTGTGTGTGTGTGTGTGTAAAATATGTTTATCACCACCAGATAACTTTACATATATATGTATAAAAAACAGGAAAATAATCGAATCAGTGATGAGCTTCAGGCACCGGAGAAAAGCTGTGCAGCTATAGCATGGTCCATTGAGTTTGACCTTTTTTTGCCACGTTGGGATATATAAATAGCATTTAAAGTTGATTTGGTATTGACTTTTCAATCACTCATTGAGCCCTTTGGCTCACCAAATCCCCAAAATCCTTCCACCCACCTACATACTCAGGATAATTTACTTTGGCAATTTAGCCAATTTAGACATCTTTATGATACAGGAGGAAAGCAGAGCATTTGGAGGAAACCCATGTAGTGACAGGGAGAGTGTACAAAGCTGTAAATCACAGCTCTAGAGCTAAAGATTTAACCTAGGTCAGTAGTGCAATGAGACAACAGCTCTACCGGGTTCACCACTGTGCCCATCCCAGTTGCCACTGTGGTCTAACCCACATTTTGAAAATAAGCTTCAGTGCCAAAATATGATGGAAGCTGTTGTAGAAAATAAATTGGGAGTCAAAGAAAACTTGTGACATGCAAACAGGCCATTTGGGGCCTCATGTCTGACAGATGGAAAGGTCAAAACTCAGAAATGCTGGAGGAACTCAGGTCTTGCACTATCCATAGGAGGTAGGTAAAGATATAAAACCAAAGTATCAGGCCTGCACCCTGCCTCAAGATGGAGAAAGACCTACCCAATAGAATCCCTCTTTCTAGAATCAGATACTTTTCCTCTGGTTACAGTTCTGCCAATGCACATCTGTATACTTTTTTAAATATAATGAAGATTTCTGCCTCCAATATCCAGGCAGTGAGATCCAGATCCCACCATGCTCTGGGAGATCCTAATGCATGGCCTTTCAATCTGTTCATCCAGACCACTCAATTTTTAACAACTGAATCGAATACTCACTGTATCAAGGAACACTTCCCCAGCCTATTCAATCTATCCTCACAGATAACAATTACACATCCTGATATCATCCTAATAAATTTCCTTTGCGTTCTATTCAGTGCAATGACATCTTTCCAGTAATTTGGTGACCAAAATGTTCCATCGTACTCAAGTTGTGCTCCAGTCATTGTTCTGTACAAATCTAATATAACCTACCAGGATAACATCTTGCATCCCTTTCTAATCATCTAATCTAAGTTACTTTAAGATTCTGTGGACATTAAGTCTTCTATTCCTCCACACTTCACAGCATTTTCCATGTACTGTAGGTACACACTATCTTGCCCTGCTGCCCGTCAGCAAATCTTTTCCTCATACATCTCAAGATGGAATAGTGTGGCCACCTTTCATATTCTCCTTCAGGTTAAAATGATTTTTTATCATCATTTTTTTAGCTTTCTCCCACAGTCAAATTAAAACTATGAATAAATTTGACAAATGAAAGGTCAAAGAAGTATGCCTACTATTTCTGAATGGTCATCTGATCTTTTCAGAGCTGAATTCAATGGAAATAAAAATCAAGTGTGGAGATGCTAAAAATTGTCACCATTCAGGATCCATGAGTGGAAAAGATGTGTGTGATAGGTTAATGTAAAACTTCATCCTGCAATATTCCATGGCTTCAACAGGTAACAACAAATGTTTTATTTCTAAGAAATAACTGATAGAAGACAAGGGCACTTTAATTTATTTAATAGTTCAGGCTCAGAGATTCCATTGTTTACTTTAAAATATTGCAGTCTGCTCTTTTTCCAAACAACATTTGAACTTGTTTGCTCTTGTCATTTTCTAAAGAGTTGATGTAGGATGAAAAAAACTCTAGCTTCTGGCTTCCTCTTACAGTGAACAATCTACTCCTACTCCAACTCCCATCTATAGCCCAGCTAACAAGATTTAGCAGAGGTTTGGCATGTGCAGACAGCCTTGCAGCCTGAGTGACCACATTTGTAAATTACCTCAGGTTTATCTAGCTATGCCAGCATCATACTGGCACCATAGAACTGTTTTGGAGACTGTCTATATTCCTTCTGCTGGAAACAAATCTGTTTTACTTCAATCCCATGCCAAATTCAACATTTTCCAAAGTGTTTACTTTGTTTATCTAAGTATTTTGCTCAAGCAGTCAAGTCTTTAATTGGTCAGGTAGTGAAAGGGCAAATAGAGCAATCAGCACATGACAATATACATACAATTCCCAGGCCCCTCTTGGGCCTTCTAAGTAAACAATAATCAGGAGTAACACAGCTCATTGCAAGGAGATGGGAGAAATTTGAACAGCAGCTTTTCAAAAGGAGGGATAGAGGAGCAACACTTCAGTTGGACAGACCACAATAATGGCTTAATTCAAAAATTAAAGCATTTACCAGCTTCGGAGTAACTTGATCTTTCTTTTGTTCAAAACTACATTTAGACAGCTTTGAGATAGTGAAAATAAACTTAAATACCATTTATATGAATTCAAAAATCAGCTGAGAATGTCACATTTACTCAGTCATATTACAGGACATTTTTGAACAAACGGCCCATTGACCAATAAAACAACTTTCTTTCTCATAAAGTGAGGAAAATTTATGAATCCTTAACTGTAGGCTATATTTTCTGATTTTTTTGTATATATTCATTTAATTCACTTGGTAGAAGTAGCATAAAAAGGAAGCTGACCAGCAGTTTCAAAAAATCTAATCGCTCTTTAAAGTTTTTCAGCTCAAAGTGCCTAGAAATAGAAACGTGTTAGATGACAACAAAAACCATAAAATATGTACACTTAAGTTTTATTGTTCGGGCTGATTGTGTGCTTTATGTGTTTTGATGACTTGAATTCTGACAAGTAGGAGAATGACCACACAAGTCAGACCAAGTGGTCTTCTGAGATGCATGAATACTTGAAATGGAGTAAGAAGAGATTAGCATCTTCCCTTGTAAGGCAGGGAGTGCTCCTTCTGTCACCAATATAGGAAACACAATAGATCAAGAACACGTCAAGCCTGTGCTTGTCTTGCAGCTGTGAAGCTGAGACCTTCCCCTATGAGAATGGGTTGGCGGTACTTGCACAAGTCCAAGAATGAAAATGTTCCAGATCGAGTGAAGTGACAAGATGGATTGTGAAGTTATCAACATTCATCGGCCAAAAATTGACATTCACATTTGATGTCTTTTTCATAACTTGTTCATATTGTGCCATGTCAGTAAATAATTTAACAGCCCTGTGTTCATTTTAAATAAAAGATAAATCCCTCTCTATTGCAACTGGGCCATCGTCCACAGGACCTGTCAAAGTTTGACCTGATGCCTGATCCCCAAGCTGGTTGCTACACAGAGAGTTCAGTCATGGGAACAGAATCCTTTAATGGTGCGAGTCCACTCATTTTTGGAGAGAGGCCGGTCATGGTGGAGCAAAGATTTTTCAAAAATAGTTCCTTAGCATGAGTCCAAATAAACCTGTATTATTTAAAATAAATGATTTGCCACCGGAGAAACATTTTTTAAAAATAACCACACTCACTCATTCAGATTCACACTGTCAGTTGCCTGTGATATGCATACAGTGTGGATCCTTCACCCCTCTCCAAAATCCCACTTCTTTGGACCTGCAAGAAAATCTCTACAAGTGAAGGTTTCTCAGTAGCTCTATACAACTCCTTGGTCTTCAACAGTGCCCTAACTCAGCAATCAGTGAACCTCTCAACAAACTGCATATTCATAAATAATTTTCCCAACCCACCCAGCTTTGGTATCCCCTTACCGTTCTTCCGTACGTTCCAAATCCGACGTTTCTCCCATGTACATTTTGTAAGAATTTATACCTCAGCACTTTATTGCTTTTGATGAAAAATTCCTGCCCTTGGCTCTCCAACACAAATTCCTAGTTTTGTCCTGTGATTCATCCACTTCAAACTCCAGTCTCATGATCTGTTTTAATTTAATATATTTTTTAACAATACAACATGGTAGAAGGCCTTTCCCATCCATGAAATATTTGCTGCCCAATTACACCCAATTATAGTTTGTTTTTTTTATGGTGGGAGGAAACTGGATCACCCAGTCACAGGAAAAGCTCCATACAGGTAGCAGTTGATTCGAACCTGGGTTCTTTGGCTTGGCTTCGCGGACGAAGATTTATGGAGGGGATAAAAAGTCCACGTCAGCTGCAGGCTCGTTTGTGGCTGACAAGTCCGATGCGGGACAGGCAGACACGATTGCAGCGGATGCAAGGGAAAATTGGTTGGTTGGGGTTGGGTGTTGGGTTTTTCCTCCTTTGCCTTTTGTCAGTGAGGTGGGCTCTGCGGTCTTCTTCAAAGGAGGTTGCTGCCCGCCAAACTGTGAGGTGCCAAGATGCACGGTTTGAGGCGTTATCAGCCCACTGGCGGTGGTCAATGTGGCAGGCACCAAGAGATTTCTTTAGGTAGTCCTTGTACCTTTTCTTTGGTGCACCTCTGTCACGGTGGCCAGTGGAGAGCTCGCCATATAACACGATCTTGGGAAGGCGATGGTCCTCCATTCTGGAGACGTGACCCATCCAGCGCAGCTGGATCTTCAGCAGCGTGGACTCGATGCTGTCGACCTCTGCCATCTCGAGTACTTCGACGTTAGGGGTGTAAGCGCTCCAATGGATGTTGAGGATGGAGCGGAGACAACGCTGGTGGAAGCGTTCTAGGAGCCGTAGGTGGTGCCGGTAGAGGACCCATGATTCGGAGCCGAACAGGAGTGTGGGTATGACAACGGCTCTGTATACGCTTATCTTTGTGAGGTTTTTCAGTTGGTTGTTTTTCCAGACTCTTTTGTGTAGTCTTCCAAAGGCGCTATTTGCCTTGGCGAGTCTGTTGTCTATCTCATTGTCGATCCTTGCATCTGATGAAATGGTGCAGCCGAGATAGGTAAACTGATTGCCCGTTTTGAGTTTTGTGTGCCCGATGGAGATGTGGGGGGGCTGGTAGTCATGGTGGGGAGCTGGCTGATGGAGGACCTCAGTTTTCTTCAGGCTGACTTCCAGGCCAAACATTTTGGCAGTTTCCGCAAAGCAGGACGTCAAGCGCTGAAGAGCTGGCTCTGAATGGGCAACTAAAACGGCATCATCTGCAAAGAGTAGATCACGGACAAGTTTCTCTTGAGTCTTGGTGTGAGGTTGCAGGCGCCTCAGATTGAAGAGACTGCCATCCGTGCGGTACCGGATGTAAACAGCGTCTTCATTGTTGGGGTCTTTCATGGCTTGGTTCAGCATCATGCTGAAGAAGATTGAAAAGAGGGTTGGTGCGAGAACACAGCCTTGCTTCACGCCATTGTTAATGGAGAAGGGTTCAGAGAGCTCATTGCTGTATCTGACCTGACCTTGTTGGTTTTCGTGCAGTTGGATAATCATGTTGAGGAACTTTGGGGGACATCCGATGCGCTCTAGTATTTGCCAAAGCCCTTTCCTGCTCACGGTGTCGAAGGCTTTGGTGAGGTCAACAAAGGTGATGTAGAGTCCTTTGTTTTGTTCTCTGCACTTTTCTTGGAGCTGTCTGAGGGCAAAGACCATGTCAGTGGTTCCTCTGTTTGCGTGAAAGCCGCACTGTGATTCTGGGAGAATATTCTCGGCGACACTAGGTATTATTCTATTTAGTAGAATCCTAGCGAAGATTTTGCCTGCAATGGAGAGCAACGTGATTCCCCTGTAGTTTGAGCAGTCTGATTTCTTGCCTTTGTTTTTGTACAGGGTGATGATGGTGGCATCACGAAGATCCTGAGGCAGTTTACCTTGGTCCCAACAAAGCTTGAAAAACTCATGCAGTTTGGCATGCAGAGTTTTGCCGCCAGCCTTCCAGACTTCTGGGGGGATTCCATCCATACCTGCTGCTTTGCCACTTTTCAGTTGTTCGATTGCCTTATATGTCTCAACCAGGGTGGGAACCTCATCCAGCTCTAGCCTTAGGGGCTGTTGAGGGAGCTGGAGCAGGGCGGAATCTTGGACTGAGCGGTTGGCACTGAAAAGAGATTGGAAGTGTTCTGACCATCGGTTGAGGATGGAGATCTTGTCGCTGAGGAGGACTTTGCCATCTGAGTTGCGCAGCGGGCTTTGGACTTGGGGTGAGGGGCCGTACATAGCCTTTAGAGCCTCGTAGAAACCCCTGAAGTCGCCAATGTCCGCGCTGAGCTGTGTTCGTTTGGCGAGGCTAGTCCACCACTCATTTTGGATCTCCCGGAGTTTGCGCTGAAGATGGCTACATGCGCGACGGAAGGCTTGTTTCTTCTCTGGACAGGACGGCTTTGTAAGGTGAGCCTGGTGGGCAGCTCGCTTCTTTGCCAGCAGCTCCTGGATTTCCTGGCTGTTTTCGTCAAACCAGTCCTTGTTTTTCCTGGAGGAGAAGCCCAGTACCTCTTTAGTGGATTGCAGTATGGTAGTCTTCAACTGATCCCAGAGGGTTTCAGGGGACGGGTCCGTGAGGCGGGTTGCAACGTCGAGCTTTGCTTTGAGGTTTGCCTGGAAGTTTCCTTTCGCTTCGTCTGACTGCAGGTTTCCAACATTGAACCTCTTTCTGGGGGCTTTATTGTTCCTGGGCTTTGGCTTGAAGTGAAAGTTGAGCTTGCAGCGAACCAGCCGGTGGTCAGTGTGGCATTCCGCGCTAGGCATGACCCTGGTGTGGAGCACATCTTGTTTGTCACTTTCTCGCACCAGGATGTAGTCCAGGAGGTGCCAGTGTTTGGATCGGGGATGCATCCAGGTGGTCTTAAGGCTGTCCCTCTGCTGAAAAAGGGTGTTTGTAATGACAAGTCGCTGTTCTGCGCAGAGCTCCAACAGAAGGCGCCCATTGTCGTTGCACTTGCCGACACCATGCTTGCCCAGGATTCCTGGCCAGGTTTCTGAGTCTTTGCCGACACGAGCGTTGAAGTCGCCCAGGATGACAACCTTGTCGGCTGTAGGGGTACGTTGGATGAGGTTGCGCAGGTCGGTGTAGAACTTGTTCTTTTCTGCTGGTTCCGCCTGGAGGGTTGGAGCATAGACACTGATGAGGGTGATGTGACGCTTGTTTTGAAGTGGGAGTCGCATGGACATGATTCGGTCCGAGAGGCCTGTCGGAAGGTTTTCGAGTTTGGAGGCAATGAAGCTCTTGACCATGAAGCCTACACCAGATAGGCGTCGTTCATCCGAAGGCTTGCCAGACCAGTAGAGTGTGTAGCCCGCGCCGCGTTCTTGGAGGCTGCCTACATCTGCCAGGCGGACTTCACTGAGAGCGGCTATGTCGATGTCAAGTCTGAGGAGTTCATGTGCAATGAGGGCAGACCGACGTTCAGGTCGGTGGCTGTCAGCCTTGTCTAGCATGGTTCTGATGTTCCAGCATGCTAGCTTGAGTTTGTGAGCATCTTTTGAGGGGGAGGACGTGGAGGGGGAGGACGTGGAGGGGGAGGACGTGGAGGGGGAGGACGTGGAGGGGGAGGACGTGGAGGGGGAGGACGTGGAGGGGGAGGACGTGGAGGGGGAGGACGTGGAGGGGGAGGACGTGGAGGGGGAGGATGTGGAGGGGGAGGACGTGGACCTGTCCTCGGGCCTGCGCAAAGGAGCTTTTAGGTGGAGTGCAGTGCGCGCAGTACTGGCCCCACCCTTTACACCCATGGTTCGTGTGCCGTGGCCAAGCAAGCTGGGATGTGGCAGCGAGGTCCTTGGGTCGTAGGTTTTATATCGGAGTGGCCTTCTCCTATGCAGGTTTCTTACCCGGGCTGGAGGGGCCTGCCTCCCCTCCTAGGTCGGTCCATACTGCCCGGACCGGGGCCGAGGCCGCCGCAGTTCACCGCCTCCCACTCTCTGCCCGGATCGGGGCCTTCACCTGCCCCACTCGACCGAGGCCGGGGCCTTGGTCGAGTGAACCTGGGTTGCTGGTTCAGTAACCTGGGTTGCTGAACCTGGGTTGCTGGTTCAGTAAAAGCATTGTGTTAACTGCTATACTAACCATGCTGTCCTTTTAATTTAGTGGACAGATATTTCTTCCACTGAAATTGACTAGTTGGCCCATGGTAAAATGACATGCCACGTCTAACCCAAATCTCATCCATCTAATGCCCAATCTAACTGAAATGGACACAATTTTCCTTTTCTTTTCCCCTTAATCTTCATTTATTTGCCAAAAAGAAAATAAAATGCTGGTTATTCTCAACTGGTCAGGCTGCATAGGTGGAAAAGAAAACAGTCTAGGTTTCAGCTCGAAGACACCATCAGAAATTGGAATGAGTCAGTAGAAAAGCTTGTTAAACTGCAAGGAGGGTGGAGAGGGAGTGTCTGATTGGGTAAAATTTGATGACCATGGGGATAAGTTATAAACAACACTATCTAGTCTGTGAGTGAATGGGAGCAGTTCGAGAGTGACAACATCAGCAAATAGGAGGCAAAAAATGTTGGAGTTGTAAAATGCATACATGGGGTAGAATCAAGTTGTTTTCTTACAATGCTCCTTTAGAGCATTCCTTGGGAGATCAGGCCATTGCTTCAAGGTGCACTCAAGTTGTGCATCCCTGGAAGTTTCAGATTTTAATATTTCTGCTGTTAAAATGATTGTCCTCCACTCCTCAAACCTTGCTCCAATCCAACTCACCCCTACCTGATTAATGTCCTGCTGGGCCCCAATACACCATCACTCATGAACTTCTTTTCAATGATGTGAAACATGAAAGTATACAGATGCTGTGATCTCACAGTATCTGTAGGGGATAAAGATGTATTACTGATGTTTAAGTAATACAATCAAGGGATGAGTTAAAAAAAAGACAGGTGTCTATATAAAAAGACTAGTGAAAATAGAAGAATGGCAGGGAAAGACCAACGGACAAAAGGCATTAACTGGTTATGATAAGAGGACGGGAGAGAGAAGAATTGACTGGGGGAGGGTGGGTTATTTTTGGCTCTGTGAAAGGAGAAACAGAAAAGAGAGAGACAAGAGCTGGAGGAAAGGAGACATAAGGCAAGATGCAGTGGTGGGGGTGGGGGGGGGGAATAATGGAAACCAGAGAATTTGATGTTATACCATCTGGTTGGAGGGTGCCCAGATGGAATATGAGGCATTGATCCACCAATATGCAGGTAATCTCAGTCTGGCAGAAGATGAGACCATGGGCAGACATGTCAGCAAATGTCAGAAAATTTAAATTGGTGGTCACTGGGAGATCCAAACTATGGTGGCGGACAAAGTGGATGTGTTTAAT
Source organism: Narcine bancroftii (assembly GCF_036971445.1). Lineage (NCBI taxonomy): Eukaryota > Metazoa > Chordata > Chondrichthyes > Torpediniformes > Narcinidae > Narcine > Narcine bancroftii. The sequence goes on along the minus strand of NC_091471.1, from coordinate 98,675,994 downwards.
GAAACAATCTCTCACTCTGAGTCCAGTCTCTCCGATGTAGAGAAGAAAACAATGGGAGAATTGGCTGCAATACATGATCCCTGCAGATTCATCTGAAGTGTTTTTTCACTTGGGAGGATTGTTTGGGACCTCGAATGGTGGTGAGGGAGGAGGTGTGGCACAAGTGGAGCACCTCTTGCTGTTATAGGGGTAGGTGCAAAGAGTGCAGTGAATGGTAGGAAGGAATGTGTGGACAAGGGAGTCCCAGAGGGAGCAGTCCTTGCAGAAGGTGAAGAGGGGAGGAGAGGGGAATGTGTGTCTGGCGGCGGGATCACGTGGCCGAAATGTCAGAAGATCATATGTTGGATGCTAAGGATGGTGGGGAATCATGTCCTTGTTGTATGTGCTTGTTTATATTCATTATCTGTTTACAGTTCTTTATTTATTTACATGTAATCACTGTGCACAGACATTTAGCACAACCAATAAGTGGTATTTCTGGCTCGCCCGCAGGAAAAAGAATCTCAGGGTTGTATGTAATGTCATATTTGTACTCTGACAATAAACCTGAAATCTGAAAAGGGAGAGTGTTGTTAGAAATAGGCCAAGTGAATTTAAGGTCAGGATGAAGTTAATAGCAAAGTGGATAAACTTGATGAGCTCATCAAGGGTGCATGAGGCAACACAAAAGTAGTTGTCAATTTAGCAAATAATAAATTGAGGAACCTTTCCTGTGTAGGCTTGTGGTATGGACTGCTCCATGTAGCCATCAAAGTGGCAGGCATAACTGGAACCCATATAGGTACCCATGTATCGTTTTAGTGATGCCTTTCTGACCATTCTTCTGTCTGTGAGTATCTCTGCCCTCTATACCATACCATCCCTTACCATCTCTGGAAAGCACCCCTGGCCTAGAGCACTTAATCTGATACTCCTAAACTGTTTTCCAGCTAATTCTTCCACCCACTCACCCCTGGCCCCAGTCTGTAGGATGTAAGCATTTGCATCTGCAACATTTACTTGCTTAGTTCTGGAAATGGAACTTTGTCCATACAGAATTCACAGAAAGTGAGATGGAGCCCATGTCTCTGCCTCTCTCAGTAACACTGAGATGGAGATGGCAGAGAGCTTTAAAGTTTTAGATGTACGTATTGCTAACAATCTGTCCTGTTCACCATGTTTATGCTTTGGCCAAGAAAGTGTACAAAATGTCAACTTCCTTAGTAGAGGAACTGTATGACCACAATGTCCCTTATCAATTTTTATAACTGCATCACAGAATATATTCTGTCCCGAAGAATCACAGCTTGGAGTGGGAACTGCTATGCTAACCTGCAGAGGGTTGTGAATGCAGCTCAGGCCATCATGAAACACAACCTCATCTCAAGTGACTCTACATACATATTGACAGAAAGCATCCAACATATTAAAGGACCCATCACTCTGATCACACACTTCTCTGTCTCACTCGATTCAAGCGAAACATGAAAGTCTTCAGATACTGTGATTATAGTAAAAAAAACAAAGATGCTGGACAAACTCAGAAGGCATCACAGCGTCCATAGGAGGTAAAGATGCTTCAAAACCTCCTATTGATGCTGTGTGATCCATTAAGTTCCTCCAGCATTTTTGTGTTTTTACCTTCCGATTCGGGGATAGTTTCTTTCCCTTTGTGATCAGACTATTGAATGGCATTTTATGAGTAAAATGATGCCACTCTTGCACTGCTTCAAATAAACATTTTCTCTAATACACAATCCAGAGCATTTTATTTTGCACTACCTGTTGTACTTGAGTATAGCTTGATATGCCTGGATAGCAGGTATAACAAGGCTTTTAACTCCATCTTGCTATAGTCAATGCCTGTTATATTTAGAGTAACTGGAAAAGGTAACTTTACTACAGACATTTTTGAAAATAGTAAGTTGGATTAATTGAATCAATTCTCCTTCAATGGATAATGGGGTTGGATTATAATTTTAGTGTGAGATCACACTACTGATGTCATTCTCAGTGGAGAAGGCCAGATTTGCCGTGGTGAGGTGGGATCAGATGAAGTGAGTCCCAAAGAATATTCCGCTGCATTTTGGTTAAGTTGAGAATAATTTTTCTGGGTCAGTGCCTAAAGTCAAACAAGAAATTCTGTCAAATATCTGCCACCTGTTTTAATTTGAAATTGATCATCTCCAAAAATTTCCACTAAAAAGCCAACTGTTCTACATGGAAGAGCTTTGCAATGCAGAGGTTTGGGATTTTCTGTGATCATGTAAGTCTGCAGAACTTCCACAGATTTCCAAATATTTATGCTCTTCCTGCACTAGGTTAGTTCTTCTGTGAGTCATTAATTAACTAATTTAAATGGAGAGCAATGGCTACAAGACAGATGGAAATGTACTATTTTATTTGATTCAATTAACTTAATATACATTTATTTTAAGTTTCATATTCTAAGCATTTATTTTTGAACTTTTATGAAAAAATACATATTTACATTTTTTATGGTAAATGTATTTTAATAGTTTGTGCTTTTCAGACAGCTTTGACAGCTGCTTTTGCCTTGAAGAGCAGCTCAACTGGGTGTGAAACGATTTCATTGGAGTTACTGATGGGTGAGAGCTTGGACAACTCAGGACTTGGTCAATAAACTTGGAGTCAGCTTCCTGCATATATGACCCAAATGAGCTGCTCTGGTCTATCAGTGAGGTAAATAGCAGCTGTGGGCAATCAGCAGTTAAGTGGGTTTCTGGCCACTGCATGTGTAGGGCACAAAACTCTCTATTGCATACACCACAGGCATTTAATGCAAGGCATTACCATTTAGGGAGTATTTATTATGCTGCCAGGATAAATTCCCGTGGAATTGTGAAATCTGTCCCAAAATGCTAAAGGAAGCAAAGGAGGAAATATTAAGGGCTTTAATGGTAATCTTTGAATCCAGACATGGATGATGTACCAGAAGACTGCCCTAGAACCCTTCATTAAGACATTTGCTATGCTTGCCTTCATAAATTGGGGCACTGAATATCAGGCCATGTTGTGGAGTCCAGATCACACAGAGTACATTTTACAGTTCATTTCGTCAACCTACAGGAAGTATGGGGGGAAATAGTGAGGGTGTAGAAGAATTCAAAGGAAGTTGCCTAGAATGGATGGCTGTAGTTGTATGGAGAGAACTGGATAGGCTGCAGATTCTAAAGGTAAAAGTTCCATTATTGTCATGTATCACTACATTTAGAATGTAACATACATGAAATTATTTAACTTTGTCTACTGTTAGGAAGACGGAGAGTCGCCTCTTTGTTCAGTGCCCATCACAGAAATGGGGCCCTAGCGAGGAACAAACTTATGATGCCTGGTTTACAAGACCAGTGAGTTATCAGAGCCTCTGAGAGACTGCGGTGTAATCTTATAAAGATTTATAAAATTATGAAGGAGAGAGGGGACGTCACATGATGAGGTAGGGCTAGGACGAAGAATCTGGCTCCTCTGGGAAAAAGTGAAAAAAAAAAACCAAAGAAAAAAAAATGGAATGCCTCCAAAGAAAGACAAAGAAGCAGAAGAGACTATAGAGAAGATGGAAGAAAAACAGCCAGAACAAAAAGATAAGCCTACCTTGGAGAAGAAACCAGGACCTGTAGTGAAGCCCTCTCTCCAGTCGAAGAGGGCCTCCCAGTGAGCTGCGGCGTCCCTGCAACAACTAGGATGCCTGGACGAGTCAGGAGGGGGGGAACGACTTGACTGCTCATGTGTGAGGAGTCACGCATAAGCAGTTGGCAGCAACAGGAGGTCCTGATAGAATGGCTCTCCAAGTCTTCTAGACAGGCTCCCAGGCCACAGGTAGTCCAAGCAACTCTTTAAGGAGGGGAAAATACTAGAGATGGAAGAAAAAGGATAAGAAGAAGAGGAGGAAGAGAAAGAAGAACAAAATCCAGAAGAAATGTTAGAAGAAGAAGAAAGGGTAAGAAAGAAAATTAAAACTATCCCTAAAGTTCAAGAGACATTGATAATGATTATGGAAGAATTAAAGTTATTTAGATGTGATATTAAGAGATCAGATGCTAAAGTTAATAAAGTATGTGAAATTGTTAAAGAAATGCAGGAAAAGTATTATGAAGTGGAAGAAAAAATTCATAGCATTAATTCGGAAAATCAATTTCTTCAAGAAGAAGTCGATAAAGTGGATGAAGAATTGGAGCAAGTGTTGGCGATGAATAAACAATTGTCTGACCAAGTGGACTCATTAGAAAATTTCAGTCGAAGAAATAATGTTAAGATTATTGGTTTGAAAGAAGGAGCGGAAGGAGACACTATTATTCAATTTTTACAATGTTGGATTCCTCAGAATTTTGGTCAAGAGCATTTTAAAGGGGATATTGAGATTGAGCGAGCTCATAGAGCCTTTCGACCTAAACCTCAGCTGGATCAAAAACCGAGGCCCATTTTGGTTAAATTTCTTTGTTATCAAGTGAGGGAAAAAGTTTTGAAATTGGCAGCCAGACAGGCAAGCACCATTGGAATTTGGAGGGAATAAAATCTTCTTTTACCCTTTGAATTATTGAAGAGAAGGAAGAGTGTTAATCCAGTTAAAAATATTCTGTGGAAGAAGGGATATATTTTTATTCTGCATTACCCTGCAACTTTGAAAGTATTTGTTCAAGGAGGGCCAAGTAGATTTTTTTTATGAATCCGGAACATGCTCAAGAGTTTGCGGAAGGTCTACAGGACATGTGTCAAGAGCTGACCTAAAGAATGGATGCTTGAAGTTGGAAAGCTATGTTTTTGTGGTGAAGGGAATCTGAAAATGGTTTGCAATACTGTAGAGATTAATTTAATATACACGGAGGAGCCGAAGGCATGGTGACTAGTTCCTGCCAAAGAGTGGACGTTATTTTGCAGCTTTAGTCGCAACCCCAAAAAATGGAGGGTGGTAGCATTGTCAGGAGACATTATGACAATATTTGAGGGCATATTCTTTTCTCTTCTTTCTTTCAAATATACAATCGAGTGGCTTTCTTTTTACTGGATTTAATGTTTATTTTGTATTTAAGAGATTGGTGAAGAACTGGGGAGTGACAAGGGGAATTGTGAAAAAGGGGAATGTGTAAGGATTTTTAAATTTCTATAATAAAGGATTGAAATTTATGTTTTAATTTAAATGGGCTTCAAAACCCTATAAAGAGGGAGGATTGACATATATTTAAAAATTGAAAGTAGATATTTCTTTTTTTACAAGAAACACATTCAATTGAAAAAGAACACACTAAAAATTAAAAAGCGACAGGGTTGGATGGTAGAAGCATCACATTTTAATACAAAAGCTGGAGGAGTCGCAATTTTGATAAATAAAATGCTTCAAATTAAAATACATAATACAGTATTAGACCCATTTGGCCAGCTTGTTTTAATAAATTGTCAGATTTTTTTTCTGAATAATGGACATTAATGAATATTTATGCTCCAAATGTGGATGATAGTAAATTTATACAAGAAACTTTTCTAAATATGGGGGAAGCAAATGAAAATATTTTAGTAGGTGGAGACTTCAATTTTTGCTTAGATCCTTTATTGGAAAGATCTACAAAGATTGTGTTAAAATTCAAGACAGCAAAAATAACTTTGTCATTTCTGCAAGGCTTGAATTTGGTTAATAGTTGGAGAAGGATATATCCTAGAGAAAGGGATTCTTCATTTTATTCTAACAGGCATGATTCATATTCCAGAATTGATATGCTTTTCTTATCAGCAAGATTGCAAGTTCGGGCACAGCAGGTTCAATATAAAGTAAGGCTTATATCAGATCATTCTCCTTTGTTTTTAGCATTAGATTTAGAAGACAAGCAGGATATGAGTTTTAGATGGAGGTTAATGGTATGTTGTTGATTTTTGTCATTTTATTAGAAACCAGATAAAGCAATTTTTGGACATTAATGCTGACTCTATGGATAATAAATTTGCTCTCTGGGATGCAATGAAGGCATATATATATATATATATATATATATATATATATATGGACAGATAATAAGTTTTTCTTCTAAAGAAGTATATGTCTCAAATTAATAACTTAGAGACAGAAATATTGACTTTAGAAAAGGAATTACATAAACAGTCATCAGAAGAAAAAAAGAATTCTTGTGAATAAAAAGTTACAATATAATGCATTGCAATTTTATATGATTATGAGAATAAACAGAGATACTATGAACTGGGAGAACAAGCACATAAAGTCTTAGCCTGGCAATTGAAAACTGAACAAGAATCAAAAGCTATTATTGCAACTAGAGATGAGACTGGTCACATATCCTATAAACCTCAGGATATAAATAAATGTTTTCAGCAATTTTACATGAAACTATATTAATCAGAATCTGTGCAGGATGATTTTTAATTCAAGTAAATTTACCTAAATTAAGTATTGAAGAACAGAAAACGTTAGCAACTTCTTTTACAGTTGGAGAGGTTGCAAGAGTTATAGCTTCTTTACAGAATAATAAATCCCTTGGTGAAGATGGATTTACATCAGAAGTCAATGTGGACTTTAGTAAGGCTTTTGACAAGGTGCCGAATGGGAGGTTAGTCAGGAAGGTTCAGAAGCTAGGTATTCAAGGTGAAGTAGTGAATTGGATTTGACAATGGTTGGATGGGAGAAGCCAGAGAGTAGTGGTGGATGATTGCTTCTCAGATTGGAGGCCTGTGACTAGTGGTGTGTCTCAGGGATTGGTGCTGCGACCATTGTTGTTTGTCATTGATATCAATGATCAGGATGATAATGTGGTAAATTAGATCAGCAAGTTTACAGATGATACTAAGTCTGAAGGTTTTATGGACAGCGAAGAAGGTTTTCAAAGATTGCAAATGAATCTGGACCAGCTAGAATAATGGGATGAAAAATGGCAGATGGAATTTAATACAGACAAGTGTGAGGTATTGCATTTCGGAAGGACAAATCAAGGAAGGACATAAATGATAAATGGTAGGGCACTGAGGAGTGTGGTAGATCAGAGGGATCTGGGAATACAGATACAGAATTCCCTGAAAGTGGTATCACAGGTAGATAGGGTTATGAAGAGAGCTTTTGGCATATTGGCCTTCCTAAATCAAAGTATTGAGTACAGAAGTGGGATATTATGTTAAAGTTGTATAAGACATTGGTGATGCCAGATTTGGAGTATTGTGTGCAGTTTTTGGTCACCTAACTACAGGAAAGATATCAATAAGATAGAAAGAGTACAGAGAAGATTTACTAGGATGTTGCTCGACTTCTGAACTGAGTTACAGGGAAAAGTTAAAGAAGTTAGGATTTTATTCCCTGAAGTGTAGAAGAATTAGGGGAGATTTAATTGAGGTATTTAAAATTATGAGGGGTATAGATGGAGTAAATGTTGATGGGCTTTTTCCACTGAGGATAGCAGAGATAAAAGCCAGAGGACAAGGGTCAAGACTGAAAGGGGAAACATTTAGGGGGAATATGAGGGGGAACCTCTTCACACAGAGTGTGGTAGGAGTGTGGAATGAGCTTTTCTAGAGGAATTTGGACAGGAACATGGATAGGAGGGGCATGGCAAGGTATGGTCTTTGTGCAGTGGGACTAGGCAAAAAAAAATGGTTTGGCTCAAACTAGAATGGGCGAAGATGCCTGTTTCTGTGTGTAATATCTATGGTTCCAGCTGATGCAATTTGGGAAGATAAACCAGGCCAGGACATGCACAGTTAGTGACAGGACCTTGGGAGTTCAAGTTCACGTTTATTTGTCATTCAGTTGTACCAGTACAACCCAACAAAACAGTGTTCTCTGGTCTACGGTGCGGCTGGTGGTTCAGGCTTTGATACTTCATTATCTTTTTCCTGATAGGAGTAGTTGGAAGATGCTGAATGTGGGGTGGTAGGGGTCCTCCCTGATTCTGCGAGTCCTTTTTAGACAACAATCTGGATCATTCACATCAATGGTGGGTGGTGGGGGTGGGGGGGGGGTGTGGTGCGGAGGGTGACACCATGTAATACTCTCTTCTGCTTTTCTGGTCTGGGGCATTGGTCTTCGATCCGGGGTTCCAAAGCAGTTGTACCACACTGTAATGCCGCTGGCCAGGACACTTTTGATAAGAGTTCATGTAGAAATTGACAGAATGGTGGCTGGTAGCCTTGCTACCAAGGTCGTGTAGTTGCTGTTGCACCTACCAGATAAGTGAGGAGATGTTATGTGTCTAGGATAAGTCATTTCTTAAGTTGACTCCGAGGAACTTAGTGCTCTCCACTCTCTCTATGTGAGCTATTAATGTGTACTAGTGAGTGGTCATGCCTGGTCCTCCTGAAGTCCACAATCATCTCCTTTATCTTGTCCATGTTGAGGCTCAGGTTGTTGCTCTAGCACCATTTCATGAGATTTTCCACCTCTTCTCTGTATTTCCACTCATCGTTCTTGCTGATGAGGCCAGCTGCTGTCATGTCACCTGCAAACATTTGGAGCTGAACTGGCATTGCATTCGTGGGTCAGTAGCATGAAGAGGAGTGAACTGAGCACAGAGCCTTAAGGTGTGCCATTGCTCAGCTTGATAATGCACAATATTCTGCCGCCAAGTTGGACAGATTGCAATCTTTCTGTTAGGAAGTCCAGAATCTAGTCACAGAGAAAGGTGTTGAGTCCTGGTGAGAACAGCTTCTCCACCAGCCTCTGAGGTAAAATTGTATCAAATGCTGAGTGGTAGTTGTCATGATAATGAATATGTATGAGATATACCGGAAGTCACGTGGTATGAGAGAGATAAGAACACAAGCAAGAGAACAAAGGAAACCGGAGAATAAAAAGACACTAAGAAGTTTACCTGATAAACTTGTGTTTAATGTTTCATTAACTTCACATTTTGGGCCACAAATGTGACATTGGCGACGAGGATGAAATAAGCTTGAAGAAAATTAAAGACTAAACAAGATTACAGAGGTTTACAGACAACTTCAAGGTGATAAGAATTTTCTCTGTGACTCTACTTTTGGGGCTGGAATATTTCCTCATGGCTGGGGCAGACAGTGACTTTCTAACACATAGTGGAATTGCTCATTTTGACCCAACAGGTGATGCAAGTACTGTAAGTGTGAAGTGGAAGGCATGGCTGGAAGAATTTGAATCCTACGCCGACAGTCGTGGCCTATTTCTACATACCGGTACAGTTGAACAAAAAGCGCAGAGGAGGGCGTTACTTCTTTTCACTGCTGGACCCTCAGTTCGGGAAACATTTAAGACACTTTTGAATACTGGAAGAAAGGATGAGTACCGGAAAGCGGTAGATGCATTAAATGTACACTATGTAGTGATACCGAATGCTACATTTCAACGCCATTTGTTTCGGAGAACGAGACAAGAAGATGGCCAGACAATTGCTCAGTATGTGATGAGACTACGCCAGCTAGCTGTTGGATGCAATTACATGCCAGCTGATTTGGACAACCAATTATTGGATCAAGTCGTACAGCACTGCAGATCAGATAAACTCAGAAGACGTCTACTGGAAAGAGGGAGTGAGTTGGAACTCACCGATGCTTTAACCATTGCTGCTGCATTAGAGGCTGTTGAAGGGCAATTTCATACCATGACCCTGAAAGACAACTCAAGCCAGCAAATTAAGAGGATCTCACATCGCCATAATCAGCCAAGATATACGCTGACACATGACGTGGAGTGTTATCGATGTGGAAACCGAGGTCACTTTGGAAAAGACCCATATTGCCCGGCCAAAGGCAAAGTTTGCAGAAAGTGTGGAGGTAAGGACCACTTGGCAAAGAAATGCAAAAGCAAGTCCAATGCAGACCAGAAGAGGAAGAGTACAACTTCCAAAGGCAAAGCCTGGGGGAAAGGAAAGTATCCTGGAAAGAAAGATACCATTCGCCAGATAGACGGTGACGATGATGATACCCAGGAGGAACAGAGTTGTTACCAATTTGCGTTGAATGAAGTACATCATGAGAAAGTCCCAGTGATCATTGGTGGAGTGACAGTTCAGGTCATTGTAGACTCAGGCAGTGACAGTAATGTGATTGATCGACATTTATGGGAGAAGTTGAAAAGGAAGAAGATCATCTGTACCTCAAAGAAGTGTTCCAAGAAACTGTATCCATACACATTGCAGACCATTGGATGTTTTACTGCAACTGTTGAAGCTGGAGATAAGTACACCGAAGCAGAGTTTATGGTCATAGAAGAGAGGGGAGAACCATTGCTGAGTAGAAGCACAGCGCAAGACCTGGCAATACTTCATATTGGAGCTTGTGTCAATTCAATTCAGTCATACGAGGATATGAAGCAAGAATTCCCCGCAGTCTTCCAAGGAGTAGGAAAGCTGAAAGGTCGACAATTGAAGCTAGTGGTAGATGAAACGGTCAAACCTAAGGCACAACCAATGCGCCGAACTCCGTTTGGACTTCGTGGGAAAGTCGAAGCCAAAATTAAATAATTGATGGAACAAGACATTATTGAACCGGTGGAACATTCGACACAATGGGTCAGTCCCGTAGTGATTGTGCCCAAACCAAAGGGTGACATAAGACCTTGTGTTGACAGGAGAATGGCCAATGAAGCTATAATTAGAGAACGACACCCTATACCAACAGTGGAGGAAATACTTCAAGAACTAACTACCAGCAAGGTATTCTCAAAAATTGATCTGAAATGGGGCTATTATCAATTAGAGCTGGATCCAGGTTCCCGAGATGTGACAACATTTGTGACTCACTGTGGATTGTATCATTACAAGAGTCTATCATTTGGAATTAATGCAGCTTCGGAGATCTACCAGTATGAAATCCATCGAGTGATTCAAGGCATTCCTGGAGTTGCCAACATTTCTGACGACATCATAGTCCATGCACCAACGAAGGAAGAGCATGACAAACGGTTGAGGAGTGTACTATCTAGGCTACAGGAGGCAGGCCTTACCGTGAATGGAAACAAGTGCCAGTTCGGTGTGTCAGAAATGGACTTCATGGGACACAGACTTACACAGGAAGGACTAAACCCTGCAGAGGCCAAGGTGAAAGCTATTGCAGAGGCACGTGCACCTCAGAACGCAACAGAGGTGAGGAGTTTCCTGGGATTGGTCAATTTTTGTGCAAAGTTCATTCCTAATTTCGCTACAGTGGCAGAACCACTAAGGAAACTAACCAGGAAAGGTGTACCATTTCATTTTGGATCTGAGCAGAAAAAAGCGTTCACAGCGCTGAAGCAAAGCCTGACAGATGCAAAAACTCTTGGATATTACGATCCGGCAGCATCAACCAAAGTCATAGCGGATGCCAGCCCGGTTGGTTTAGGAGCTGTGTTGGTCCAGATGCATGATGGAGGACCAAGAATCATTGCCTATGCCAGCAGATCGTTATCAGATGTGGAAAGAAGATACTCTCAGACAGAGAAAGAAGCACTCGGACTTGTATGGGCCTGTGAGAGGTTCCATGCATATTTATACGGCATTGAATTTGAACTCATCACAGATCATAAGCCATTAGAGGTGATCTATGCACCTAGATCCAAACCATGTGCCAAAATAGAGAGATGGGTACTCAGACTACAACCCTACAAATATAAAGTAATCCACATTGCAGGGAAAGCAAACATTGCAGATCCGCTGTCCAGATTGGTGAAGGATGGAGATCCACATTCCAAGTCAGAATTGGGAACAGAAACAGAGAGCTTTGTACGCTTCGTAGCTATTCAGGCAACACCGAAAGCTGTGACTACGAAGGAAGTCGAGAGAGAATCCGAACGTGATCCAGAACTCAGGGAAGTAAGAGAATGCATACAGAGTGGACAATGGGACAAGTGTACTCACAAGGCTTACATTCCCATTAGAGACGAACTTTGTTGCATCGGACAGTGTGTATTAAGAGGTTGCAGATTGGTGATACCACAAAGATTGAGACCGAAGATCGTATCCTTTGCGCATGAAGGACACCTAGGTATTGTTGGTACCAAGCAAAACCTCAGGACCAAGGTATGGTGGCCAGGTTGTGATAAAGACGCCGATAAATTTGTTAAAACTTGTCACGGATGTCAAATCACAAGTAGGAGTAATCCGCCAGAACTGATCCGGAGTACGCAACTCCCGACAGGACCATGGATCGACGTAGCTGTTGATTTTCTTGGACCTTTACCGACGGGTGAATCAATTATGGTAGTGATAGATTACTACAGCAGATACTATGAGTACGTGGTGTTGAAGTCCACAACCACTGAAAAAACAATACAAGCATTAGCAGAGATATTCGCAAGATATGGATTACCTGTTACACTATACTCTGACAATGGTCCACAATTCATTTCAGAGACATTTACGGAATACATGAGGACCACAGGTATCCACCATCATAAAGTAACTCCAAAATGACCGCAAGCCAACGGAGAAGTAGAGAGACAAAATCAGTCCATTGAAAAACGATTGAGGATTGCACACGCAGAAGGACAAAATTGGCGAGAAGCATTGCTATCTTATGTGGCTGTCTATCGAGCAACGCCTCATGCAACCACTGGAAAAAGTCCTGCAGAAGCATTTTTTGGGAGAAAAATCCGCACAAAAATGCCAGAAATAAAGGAAATCCGAGACGACCAGGAGATGAGGGACCACGATGCTGAAAAGAAAGGTGCAGCAAAGCTGTACACAGATTCGAAACATGGAGCCAAGTACTCAGACATCATGCCAGGAGATAATGTTCTAGTGAGGCATGAAACTGGTGGTAAGCTAGATACACCTTATTACCATCAACCCTATACTGTTGTATCCAGAAGTGGCAGTATGGTGACAGTCAAGTCTCCGACTGGAGTCCTGTATCAGGTGTATCAGGTGTAAAAAGGTACCAGTCCAGAGATACATCGAGCGAAGAGGTTGAAAGGCCAATACGAGATGCTGAAACTGAGAGACCTGATGATGTTCCAGAGGCAGTTACCAGCACTCCTGATGAAGTGACTAGAGCGCCAGAAACACCCGAAGCCGTGGCGAGCAGTATTTCCGACGCCAAGAGTGAACAACCGAGAAGCGACGACAATATTGCAGGCAGGCCGAAACAAAACTGGAAAGTGCCCAAACGATACGAAGACTTTGTGCCATAGTTTTAATAAGAACTTTGGGACAGTATTTTAATCTTATATCATAAAGTGCATGTATGAGTGCTGTAGGAAGTAAATTTTATGTAGTTAAATTATAGTATTACCATTAGTTACGATGTTTGTATGTTTCCGAGGGATATTGGTAAGTGAAGGTAAAGTTTATTTCTGATTAAAGGAGGGATGTCATGATAATGAATATGTATGAGATATACCGGAAGTGACGTGGTATGAGAGAGATAAGAACACAAGCAAGAGAACAAAGGAAACCGGAGAATAAAAAGACACTAAGAAGTTTACCTGATAAACTTGTGTTTAATGTTTCATTAACTTCACATTTTGGGCCACAAATGTGACAGTAGTGTTGTTGATCATCGAGATCTTGAGGCCCAAGTATACAGTTCTCTGAAAGTGGTGGAGAAGGTGAACGGTGTGTTTGCTTTCATAATTTGAAGCACTGTATATAGGAATTGAAGCATTCTGTTGTACAATTTGATGTCAAGGCTGAATACTGTGTGCTATTCTTGTCACCACTCTACAGAAAATGTGTGATTAAGTGAGAGATTGTCTCAAATGATCAACCCCTTATTTTGAAGAAGTGCCCCTTTCTAGATTCACCCATAAGATAAACCATCTTACCTTATCCTCATCCACCCCTGTCAAAATCCAAGAGTATCTGGTATTTTATAATCAAGTCACATCTTACTGTTCGAGAGCTTATTCTGTGCAACCTATCCGCAAGGCCCAACCTGTCCATTCCATATAATCAGTTTTTTGGTGACCTTGGTTAAGCGATATACTTGCATGTTTGGCAAGACATCAAACGTTAGGCAGGACCCTTGCTGGAAGAGATTTTGTGATGTTTACTGAGTGGCTCAGCCTGTCAATCATTTAAATCACAGCTGATTTACATTCCAAGTCTTTGCCTCAGGTTGCTTGATATCATAACCTGACAAAGTCTTGATACTGAAAAATTTGGCTGATCTACCAGTGAGAATTTTCAATTATTTTTACTTCAATTTTGTTAGACAACATTTTTTGCACTCATTAATGGTCTAGGTATTTCTTTGCAAGGTATTAATAACATCAAAGGATAATGCATTGAATAGAGGTATGTTTGAAGTCAAATTTATTTCTACACCCCAAATCAGTTCCATCAATATTCGGTTGGTTTATAGAGATAACCAAGTCTCTTCTGGTTACTGAATTTTCTTCCTCGTTTGCCTTTTTAAAAAGTAATCTCACATATATCAATTGAGTATTCAGGTAGAGGCCCAGAGAATCTAGGGGAAAGGTTATTCATTGACATCAGTTTTGTGATCTCAGAGTGTATTGACAATTTTCATACCTTTAAATTTCAAACAAATTCCCTGCTAGACTTTACAAGATGATTTGCTCAGTGACACTTTGATTTGACATTTGGACAAGAGAAGTTCACAGGCACAAGAAAGATTTAAATATATTTCTCACTAATCGGGTCTTTTTTTTTACTCCTCTTGTTCTTGATTTTTGAAACTTTGAAGTACCCGACAGGCTACTTGGCACCATGCACAACCTCAGCAAGAACTTAACAACATTATGAACCGGCAGGTCTCCACCCAGACATATTTTCTTGCTCAATGTTAGTCAAGGCAGGGATTCAATCTTTGTGTTCAACAACATCTCAATTGGAAAATAAAAGGTATTTTTTGGCAGTCACTCAGCAAATGTTCAGAATTTGTAATGCATGGAGGTAACCCACCTATGCTCTAAAATTCTCACATACCAGCAGATAAATCCAATTAAATAGTCTTGAGTAGATATCAATACAATTAAAGCCATGGGTTAACTTCATGAAAAAAATTATAGATGAATAAATATCAAGTTGTAGGAATTCAATATTAGTCCAGTACTACCATGAATAGTGCAACATAGCCATTTGTAAAATTTGACTCCAAGGAATTTTGGAAGAGGGCATAAAAGAAAGTTACTCCTACATTATTAATTTAGTGCTACTGTCTGGATGTCAGATTTTTGCTTTTATATGTACTATTTCTAAGAGATCTGCAATTAATTTCCACACTGCAGCTAAAAATAATACTTAGCATTCCTCCTTTTAGGCTGTTGAACTAACATAGGTCATGTGACAAGCACCCTTCCTGTTATACTTAACTTTGTTAAGCATAATACAGCAGTATGTTTTTCTTTCAACTCTTGCTCCTCAAAGAAGAACTGACACTACTTTAACATTCTAAATAACATTACTCAAGTATCGACATTATTTCAAAATTGCAAATGCTTTCTTATTCACTGAAGTATTTTATTGAATGGTGACTTTTGATATTTAAAGTAATCTAACAAACAACAAAGGAGGATTTGAAGACAGTAACATCAAATAACCATCCTCCACACTCCATGTCCCGTGACAATCCCACCTTATCCTTGCTGTCTTCAGGAGGGTGAATCCAAGGAAAGCATCCAGCCTGGTTGGAGTTCCTGGCCGAGTGCTAAAGATCTGTGCTGATCAGATATCTTCATTATCTCACTCCAGCAGGGCGTGGTACCCACCTGTTTCAAACAGGTGTCAATCATATCGGTGCCCAAGAAGAGAGCAGTAAACTGCCTTAATGACTATCGACCAGTAGCATTTAAATCAACAGTGATGAAGTGTTTTGAAAGGCTGGTGTCGAAGCATATCAGCTCCTGACTGAGCAGTGACATGGATCCATTCCATTTCACCTATTGTGGCAACAGGTCTACAGTGAATGCCATCTTATGGCTCTATACAAAGCCCTAGAACACCTAGACAGCAAAGATCCATACATCAGGATGCTCTTTATCGACTATAGTTCGGCATTTAACACCGTTATCCCCTCAAAACTGATCAGCAGGCTCCAAGACATGGGAGTTAACACCCCACTGCATAACTGAATCATTGAATCATGGATTTCCTCACCTCCAGACCACAATCAGTGAAGATTGCTAAGAGCATCTCCTCCACAATCTCCATCAGAAACAGAGCACCATAGGGCTATGCTCTTAGCCTTCTGCTCTACTCATTTTACACCTACGACAGAGTAGCTCGGTACGACAATAACACCCTCTACAAATTAGCTGACGATAGCATGGCAGGGGGTTGTATAAAGGAAAGGGATGAGTCAGAATACAGGATGTAGTTTGAAAACTTGGCTGAATGGTGCACCAACAACAACCTTGCGCTCACTGTCACTAAAACTAAGGAGCTGATTGTTAACTTCAGGAAAGGAAAGCAAGAGGTTTACAATCCAGTGATCACCGGAGGATCAGAAGTGGAGAGGGTGAGCAAATTTAATTTCGTGGGACTCACTATCTCAGAGGATCTTCCCTGCACCCAACACAC
This sequence comes from Narcine bancroftii, assembly GCF_036971445.1. Lineage (NCBI taxonomy): Eukaryota > Metazoa > Chordata > Chondrichthyes > Torpediniformes > Narcinidae > Narcine > Narcine bancroftii. Next base: position 98,659,576 of record NC_091471.1, on the reverse strand, counting down.
CAATGGCATCATGAAAAAAGCACGTCAGTGCCTCTACTTCCTCAGGAGTTTGAGGAGGTTTGGTATGACACCAGAAATCCTGGCAAATTTCCACAGATGTGTGGTGGAAAGTGTGCTGACTGATTGCATCATGGTTTGGTATGGGAACACCAATATCCCTGAGCGTAAACCCCTCTAAAAGGTAATGGGCACAGCCTCGGACATTATAGGCATGCCCTCCGCATTACTGAGTACATACATCTACAGGGAACTCTGCTATTGGAAGGAAGCAGTAATCATCAAAGACCCACACCATCCAGCACATGCTTTGTTTTCGCTGCTACCATCACGAAAGAGGTATAGGTACCATAAGACTCACACCACCAGATTTGGGAACAGCTGCTACCCCTCTACCATCAGACTCCTCAACAACATACTCATTCAGAGACTAATTTAAGGACTCTTATTTGTGCAGGTTATTGATTTCCTTTGCTCTCCCTATATTGCACAGTTCTTTTGATGGTTTACATGTTCACGCTGCGTGCAGTTTATTTTTTGCACTACCATTAGTGGTAATTCAGCCGCACATTGCAGGAAAGAAGGAATCTCAAAGTTTTATGTGATGTCGATCTGACAATAAATCTGACATCTGAGGAATTGATCTTATTGAATGGCAGAGCAGACTTGACCGGCTCTTATTTCTAAAAGTCCTATGAATTCACAGAGTACTTCTTTTTTCTTCCACATTTAATCATTACAGAAAATCAAATAGAACCTAGAAGCAAGTCACTTTAATTTTTATCCCAGTTTGAACCAAGCGGCAGGTTACCTCAAAATGAATACATTGGGTTAGATTTTTACTTTCATTACTTGGGCAATAAATAGATGGACACGGGTCAGTCTGGTTTTGAGGGTTGTGGTATAATGGACAAGATGGCATCAAAGAGGAAGGGTGGTGTGGAGCACATTTCAGAAGAGGGAAGGAATAAAATGTCAAAATCAAGGCAAGGGCAAACTCTTCTAAATGCCAGACAAGTTGACATCAGCGAGTTCGAGTTAATTTTATTTTAATTTAATTTTAATCTTATGATCTGATATGACAGGGAAAGGAAAAAATTGGCTTAGAAGCAAAATTACACAAAGCTATTTGTTAAAGAAATCTGACTGATCACTTCCTGACGTGAAATGCAATACAATGTTGTGTGAATCAAGCAACATCATACTCCCTTGCAATACTGATTATGGATTATGGTAATTACACTACATTGTATTTGGAACAACTATCAGACAACTGAGCTTTTATTGGCTAAATCCTGTACTTGATGCTCATCAAATCATGTCATCACCTGAATCATTGACTCATCTCTCAGTCAGTCCTTTGGTCTTGCCTGCCCTAACATGTCTTGTCTGACCTTTATGGCTACTGACAGAAATGCTGATCCAACCCTCTGATAGCCAATCTGATCCAGATCTTAGCCCTCACCAAATCTTTCCAATCCTACTAACACCCGTCCCTGACCCAGTGTCAGTCCCCTGACTGTACTCTGAAAGATAAAATGCAAAGTATTGGTCAGGAAATCCCAGGACAGAAAGTGTAATTGGTATTTGGTGCATTGCATATGCAGACTGCCAGTAATAGTATGTCACATCTCAAGGCCATGAAGTTCAAAACAAGTTAACTTGACCAGCTTATTGGCCCTTAACATTCTCAGATTCTGATTTTGGGGTTGCAAACATGGGTTTTTGGCAGGATAAAAAATGAGAAAGGAAAAACACTCACTTGGACAGGGCTCAAATTTTGTGGTTTAATTAAATCAATGAAAAAGTACTACTGAGTGATCACCTGAAAAATTACTTCTTTTAACCAATAATACTTTGTATTGGCAATAAATGTAAACCATGTAGAGTTTACATTTTGGTTCATTTCGCTTCTAGAGTGCTAGAGGTGGCTTTCAAAATGCTCATATGAATTACTAACCAGCACTTTTATGTATTGTACTGACCAACCAGATTTGTTTGTGGATGCAATGGTAACTGCCAGTGAATGATGGTTGAAAAAAATAAAAGCAAGGAATGGAAATGGTTTGGCAAACAAATGTTTACATGAATACAGAGACTATTAGAAAACTTATTATGGAGGGAAAGGCCTTTTTTCCCGTTGTGTCCATGCCAGATGGTAAAGAGCTACCTAGACTGATTTAACTTTCTGCAGTTTGCAGGTCTTTCCGTTATATGTCCAAGTACTCTTTTATTGGGACTGGCAGTTACTTATATTTAAGATACCACACTGCTCAGTCCTTTCTCCCGTATTTCATGCCTCTTAAATGGTGATCTTATGTTGAAAAACCAACCAAATGTTCATAAAAGTGAACAATACACTAGACAGTGAATGGTAGATATATATATACATTCAGCCTTACAATTTTCCAGAGTACATAGGATTATTTTATTAATTGACTCCAAACAAGTTGATAAATGGATGAGTGAAAGAAGCATAAATTATTTTGGTAATAGTTGAGAACATTATCATTTACAGGTATGTTGTATTTAATCATATTGGAACTCTTCCAAGTATTCTATATGATAAATCTGTTTAAAGGTGTGGCGATTGTTATTACTTAGGAGAACTCTCGTTATAACGCGAAAGCTTTGGTGAACATATAGTGATTGAATACTAATTAGTGTTTCACCAGAGATCAAGATTATTTGCTAAATTTAGGAGTCAGGACACATTTTGCATGTACTTGTTTGAACATACACTACGATTGAAGCAGTTCTTGGGTGGAACAAATGAAAACAGTGACAATATTGTTTCTGGCATTTCATGAAACCTTTACTACAACATTATCTGTCGAAATATTTGAGTGGGCAAGAAAACTGAGACCAATGATCAACATCCCCCTTTGAACTGCAGTATTTATTAACACTCCAAAGAATGTAGGTTTTAATCACTGATAAGAACATTTTAATGTAATTAAAATTACAATTTTTATCGAACAGACAAAACAGTAATTGGCCTTATGACTTATTTCATTTATCCTAATATAAATATTAACATGGACGCTAGCTTTGATCCTTCAAAGTGCTAACTTATTTTGATAGTGAAACAAGAATGACTGCAGACACTGATTGTAGTTAATAGACAAAAGTGCTGGAGCAACTTAGCAGGTCCCGCAGCATCCATTGGAGGCAAATATATATAAACAATGTTTTGGGCCTGACCCCCTTCACCAAGCAAAATCTCCAGTTTCTTTTAGATCTACCCTCGACTCTCTCTTTCCCTAGCCCTATGTCTCCTTTCCTCCAGCTCCCCATCCATTGTCTCCCTCTTTCCCTAGCCCTATGTCTCCTTTACAGCTCCCCACCCATTATCTCTCTCTCTCTGTTTCCCTAGCCCTATATCTTCTTTCCTCCAACTACCCACCCATTGTCTCTCTGTTTTCCTAGCCCTAAGTCTTCTTTCCTCCAACTCCCCACCCATTGTCTCTCTCTCAGTTTCCCTAACCCTATGTCTCCTTTCCTCCAACTACCCACCCATTGTCTCTCTGTTTTCCTAGCCCTATGTCTTCTTTCCTCCAGCTCCCCACCCATTGTCTCTCTCTCTGTTTCCCTAGCCCTATGTCTCCTTTTCTCAACTACCCTTGCATTCCCCAATAAATTCTCATCTTTTCTCTCCTGCCCTTCTGTCCTTGTTCTCTTGACTGTTGGCCTGTGCTCTTCCACCACCCCGCCTTTTTATTCAGGCACCTTCCTGCTTTTTGCTGATACTTTGATGAAGGCCTCAGGCCCAAAACAGGTTATATTTCTTTGCCTCCTATGGATGTTGCTGGGCCATCTGAGTTTCTACAGCACTTTTGTGTTTTAACTTATTTTGCTCTTTTCTTTAACCTCAAATGCTTTGGTGTTGCAGAATTACTTGAAGGGCTTTTTGACACATAAATTCATGTGAAGTAAATGCTTTAATCAAATATTATTGGATCCAATTTAGACTCAGAACACAAAATAATACGGCAAAGGAACATGCCCTTTAGCTCAAATGCCTGTGGTGAATATGATGTCCAAATCAAATTAAACTCTCATGCTTTTACTTCATTGATATCCCTCCACCCCCTTCATAATCGTGCATCTATCTAGAAGCTCCTTAAATGCTATGACTGTATCTGCTTCCACCACCAATCCTAGCAGCCCCTTACAGGCACTTCTCATTCTGTGTGTATAAAATATTTTCCCTAGAACTTCCTCTCCCTCAACCTTGTCATCTAGTGCATGATGCTTTTACCCTGGGGTATCAATGCCACTCATGTTTTACGTACCTCTATCAAGTCACTATTCAGTCTCCTATGTTCCTGAGAAAATAATCCAATTTTGTCCAACCTCTCCCCATAACCCATACCCTCTAAACAAAAGAGTATCCGGGTAAACTTCTTCTGTACCCTTTCCAAAGCTTCCACATCCTTTCTGAGATGGGGCAAACAGAATTGCTTGCAATATTCCATGTGCAGCCTAATCAAGTTTTATATAGCTGCATCAGGACCTCCGGACTATTATACTCATTAGCCTGCACAATGAAGCCAAGCATACCATGCACCTTCTTTATCACCCTATTTATTTGTGTGGCTACTTTCAATAAGCTATGGACCTGGACTTCCAGATCCCATGCATATTAGTGCTTTTAAGAACTCTGCCATTAACTTTATAAATTCCCCTCTCATTTGACCTCCCAAAATGCAGTACTTCACACTTGCCCAGATTAAAATCCATCTGTTATTTTTCTTTCAATGTCTGTAACTGATATATATATCCTGTTTTATTCTTTGATATCCTGCTACATTGTCAACAACTCCACCCATCTTCATATCAGCTGATAACTGACCAATCCACCCATTTATTTTTTCATTTAAGACACTTAATTCACAAACAACAGGGTTCCCAACATCAATACCTACAGGACACCACTAGCCATAGGCTTCCAGTCCGAATAACACACTACCAGTGCTACCTTCTGACTTTGAAGGACCAGCCATTTCATATCTAAACTATCAATTCATGATGGATCCCATGTATCTGCACCTTCTGAATCAGCCTACCATGAGTTCCCTTGTAAACCACCTTTCTGAGGTACATATGGATAACATCCACTATAGGACCCTCATCAAAAATCTCAATCAACTTGGTAAGACATGACATTCCCATCACAAAGTCTCTAATGATTAGGACTATATTTACCAGTTCAGCTCAAACCCCTCTTACAAAGTCCATCCCCATCATCACCACAGCTTCCCACTGACATTGCATGCTGACTTTAAATAATATTCTTGCATATTATTTAAAATGAGAATTCTAACAAGGTCAGGTATGTAAAGAATCATGAGTACTATTGGATCTTAAGACCCTTCTTTTTGAAACATAAAATTAAATCTTTGGTCTTCGGTGATTCTTGAATCACGCTTCTATAAAATATTGGGTGGATCTCACATCCACCCAATGAGTGTGGAGTTTGAATGCTCAGCATCCCAACTAATGCATACATTTCTAAATAATTTTACTGGTTTCCAAATGAACCAGTTCTCTTGTGCATTAAAGGAGGATAAGATGAATTAACAATTATTTGAGAGAAATGAGGAACATTTCTTGGCATTTATTTTAATTTAAGTAAACTTTTGCTTCTAAAATTAGAGCATATTTTCCAGGATCTTTCCCCTGTGGTATAATATATTGTGGGAAAGGAATTGGTCATCTATGTCTGTGTTGTTGAGGCAGATTATGATAGTATGTAATCTTATCCTTGGTCAAAAAAGTTAGGGAGTTTCCCATGAAAAATTATATAGAGATTGAGTGAAGTCATTACTTAAGTTAGTGTCGATGTTACCTTCCAAGTTAGCTCTCATGCCAGTTGAATACCAAGTATACTTAGTGATTATATCTTTCTCAGATGGCAAAGAGGTCATAAAAACTCATTTGATCCCCCCCCCCCCACCCCACCCCCGTTTGGAGTTATTCATATACTGTCCATTAATTAGAAATGAGTAGCAATGATTGCTGGCTCAAGGCAGAATTGAGCTGGGGTCGAATAGTTTCTCCATCATGATCGAATGCTTCTGTTGGCAATGACTTCAGAGAAGACATGAAGTAAAAATTACAGCCCTCATCCTACAAAAATGGCTGGATTGCATAGAAGAATAATTCTATATGCTTTGGCATCTTTCAGTATAGCAAGGAATGGTATCCTGTTTGAGTATATGTCAAATTTCAATGCAAGATGCTGTCATTCATATTTGAACAGACCACACTGGTTTCCTAGGTATGACTCACAGAGTCTGTTCTTAGTTCATGTGGAAAAGTATACAAATACCCAATTTTTCCATCCTTAAATCCATTAGTGATGCTGTAAGATTCTGAAACATCATGAAATACAGACCCTAACCTCATCTGTAAGACTTTCTGTGGTCTTTGCACAGTTCTGCTTTCTTTGCGACTGTTTTCATTCACATCATTCTTGGCATTTACCATCAATAACCTTTCCCCTTCACAGCTGCATAGGTTTTCTTCTACACCCCCACTGTTTGTGCTGCATTTACACCTCTGCTAAATGCTGGCAAAATATTGTGGAAAAAATGTCCTTTTTCATTTCAATAATTTTTTTCTTTGTCCTGCCACATTTTAGCAGCCAAATCTCTAGAATGTGATGTATAAACTGGAGATCTGCCTATATTTCTTTGAGCCCTGAGTTAGATACTAAAAGTTTGGATATATTAAATACTACCTGCTCCCAGGGCACAGAGAATAATGTTTCAGCAAATGGATCTTAGGAATGCAAGTGCTTTCCAGAAACCCACAGAGCTAAAGCTGTTTCCGTTCATGTGTTTTTTTTTCTCCCTGGGTTGTCCCATTGCACAGCATAAATCTACATTGGAAAACTGCTGCTTTCCGTCAATATGGATCATGACTTCTCTTCCTGGAGAATTTTTGGTCTAACAATATTGTTTTGGTAAAAAAATATAAATATTGTGGTATCACAACAAATCATGCAGCAAAAGGTTTTAAGTCATAATTTGTATTGTAAAAGATGTTAAATCGAAGACACTCATAAATATTTTAACTCCCAGTGAGAAAATCATTCAAAGGACAACTTTTATTTTTGTAATGTCATTAGGTAGTAAATGTTCTCAAGCATATAACATAACATAACAATTACAGCACGGAAACAGGCCATTAGGCCCTTCTAGTCCGCACCGAACCAAACACCCCTTTCTAATCCCACCTCCCTACACAATGCCCATAACCCTCCATCTTCTTCTCATCCATATACCTGTCCAACCTTTTCTTAAATAATACAATTGACTCCGCCGCCACTATTTCTCCTGGAAGATCATTCCACACGGCTACCACTCTCTGAGTAAAGAAGTTCCCCCTCATGTTACCTCTAAACCTCTGCCCCTTAATTAACTCATGTCCTCTTGTTTTAATCTTTCCTCCTCTTAACAGAAATAGTCTATCCACATCCACTCTGTCTATCCCTTTCATAATCTTAAATACTTCTATCAAATCCCCTCTCAACCTTCTACGCTCCAAAGAATAAAGACCTAATCTGTCCAATCTCTCCCTATACTCTAGATGCTTAAACCCAGGTAACATTCTGGTAAACCTTCTCTGCACTCTCTCCACTCTGTTTATATCCTTCCTATAATTAGGCGACCAGAACTGCGCACAGAACTCACATGCTGATTACATTATCTTTCTTATAAAGAATTAGACATGCAGCATGGTAACAGGCCCTAGTCCGTGACGCACAATTACATCCAATTAATTTACAACCCCGTACGTTTTTGAAGGATGGCAGGAAACTGGAGCACCCAGAGGAAACCGACACAGACATGAGGAGAGAACATTCAATCTCCTTGCAGTCAGTGATGGATTTGAACCTGAGTCACTGGTGCGCTAGCCACTAAGCTAACTGTGCCACCTCGCTAAGCTAACTGTGCTACACTTTTAATAGTATTTTAATGCAATATCTTAATATCAAAGATTAAAGAAGTACTATCAAAAACACCAAAATATTTCTTCCAGAACTATCAGTTACATCAGGTGAATTATGAAAGCATTTTGAACTTTGTGACTGGATGATCTTGCTATTGATGCATACACTGATACCATGGAATAGAACATATGAGAAATCCAATGGCTGTGATTGTCTCTTGTTTCCAGGTTGCTGTTGTTAGGATAAGGCTCATAACTGATTCTGAGAGGACTAGGGATTATGGAATGGAATACTTCCAGATAGAATCAGACACAGAGGACAATAATGAGTCCTATGCTATGTCCTGTGATGAGAAGAAACTTCTTAATTTGGAGGGTTATAAATTTTGGAACTGCTATTCCTAAAAGAAAATCTGTGGATATTGAGACTTGTGTATGTTCACATTTGCAATAGGTAGATTTCTGTAATGAAAAGGAAATAAGAAACATAGTGATTGGGTGAAAAAGTGGAAGTGCAGGATCAATATTGAGGCTAATTGTTTTTATTTCATTGGAGATTCCATTCAATATTTTATAATTCTGAAAATATTATTCTAAATCAATAAGAAGTTACTTAGTGGCATGGACACTGATGAAATTACACCCGTGCTGCACTGATCATATTAGGGCCAACAATCAACATCTAACAAAGGACTGTTTTACAGTTTCAGAATGCCATTGACGGAAGCCAAATGTCTTCAACTATTTTGTAGGAGAGTTATGAGGCAAAATTTGACATTTAACTACAAAAGAGTTTTTAGAAGTAGGAGTCAAGGTGTTCGTTAAAGGAGGACAAGAAGAAGGGAAGGTGTCAGACATTACAACCTTCGCATCTGAAAGCACATCTGTGATGGATCAATGTGGAATCATCCAGCAGGTCCGAGGTGACATGGAGGAAAAGATCACATATATAGGGAAAGATAAGTGGGATTTGAAAAGTTATCTGTTTCAAAATTAGGGTGCAGCTTTGCCAGATTGGTACATGAGATGTTGGGTGAATTAGACTCATTGTGAATCAGGATACAATCTCAAGGAATGAGGAAGAGCAGTGTGTAGGAATAACCAAATCAAAAGATTTCGTAAGTGTGAATGAGTTCAACAATAAATGACCTGAAGCTGGGTGGAGTCAGGTAACATGAGAAAGGTAGAAGTGTTTCAGGTAAGGATATGTTTGTTGATATGATGACTATCTCAGGGTTAGGTATGGTCCCAAGGTTGCAAAAAGGCTTGAATCTAAATTGCATGAGCATCAACACATTTATTTCACTAAAATGTTAGATGTGAAATCCTGAGATGGCCTCATGCTTACTTTGGCAGTGAATTAACTGCATTAAACGTCATTTGATTACCATGCCAAGATTTGGCCAGTACAGCTTGTGTGTATGCATACACTTCATGAGAAATTTCAAATTAAAAACAAGAATTAAAGCTGACCTCCTCCTCATATACTGCACATTTTGTAATATCACATCACTTTCACTGTTAATGATAAATATTGCAGATCAGTTACACTGGCATGAGGCCAAGAAGACATTCTACTTCGCTATTTTAATAACACTCATTTATTAAGAAGGTCCAGACCACAAAGAGAAACAGTAACAGCTATGAGAACTCAACTAAAACAGGGATCCAGCAACATCTGGAAGTCATCATTCCTGTGAAATGCCTTCCACTGACGCAATGAAGCCCTCCAGATGTCAAGAAAACTATATTGGTTTAAATTGTGAACAAATAGCCTTAAACATAGCAATGAAGACTCATATGTTATAGGTGAATGAGAAATTTTACTTACAATATTTTTTTCTGCTTTTCTGTAATATTTTAGAGAAATATGGAAATTTTGTTTATGTTTTCCAAGCTGCATAGCTTCACTGGGTCTGCTGTGCGAGGAAGTAACAGCCATTTCTCACAGAACAAAATTCCATTGCAGCAATGAAATAGATGACTGCTTGATCTTTTTTGGTGATAGTGGCTGTGGACAGAATGCTAGCTAGGACATCAAACAAATTTAGATGGCCTGTAAATAGTGCGTAAGGAAGCCCTACAGACCTCAACACGCCACCTTGCTGAAAGATCCACAATTCCAATCCTTACAACAGCTCTTTAGTACTGTACTTGAATATAAGAACTGATTTCTTGGAATGGGATTCAATCCACAATTTCTGATCTACAAATGATTAGATTGTTAACTGTGCTGAGCAAATATTTAAACAGTAGCTCTCATCCTCACCCTGCCTTTGCATGATAACTAAAGCTATGTTTCTGCAATATTCCTATGATAATTAAAAATGCAGACAAATAGTTAGATTTTTGCCTGTCTTAAGAAATAACATGCCTGTGGATGAAGGAGTGATGGTCTAAGCTTTGCAATCTGGGGAAATCAAGATAGACCAAGTAATCTTTCCCTAGAATGTAGAAAATAATATATGAAAAGATTTAAATGAATGTATTGTAGTGGGCCAAGTGGCCGTGTAACACAGTGGACTGAACCACCACCCATGCAGCTGACCGAACAATCGCGCAGCACCGCAGGTCTAATCGCCGCTCACTCACCTGGCTGAAAGGCCGTCCAGTACTGCGGGCCAAATCGCACCGCACTGAGGAGTTAAGCACTCACCTACAAGATGGTGCGGGGCTCTCGTCGTCTTTACTTTAAGCCACGTGCCCTTCGGGTGAGTCGCAGGCACAGGGTGATGTCATTTCTGGTCCCGGGTGTTCGGGCCGGAAGTGATATAAAAGAGGAGGTAAGTTTGAATAAACAGTCTTAGCTGACCAACCACTGTGTCTGGTGAATTAATTTAGTAGCTCCTCTGGAGTAGTCGCTAGAGTATATTAATTTTATTTTCTTCAGGTATAGTAACCTGTATATGTCTCCATTATCTGATTGTTTTACCACACAAGTTTTCTCTTTCTCCTTCATTTTTCATTCGTAATTCCCTAAAATTTATATATTTTTTCCTCTTCCCAAAATCCCTTTTGGACCAGAAGCACAATTGCCAGTGCTTTTACCCATTCTTCTTGGCCAAAGGACATTGAAGAGACTAGCAGACAATATGATACAGGTGGCACAAGGAAGGTGAGAGTTGTTCTCCCTCAGAGATATATTGGAGTTCAGATAGGTTTTGATGAGATTCCCATCATAAATTTTTTAAACAAAACTTGTGCAGGGCATTTCCATGGTACTTCTGCTCCCCAAATTAGATGTTAACCAAACCCATAGCAAAGTTATGCAAATGAAACCCTGAGAAATTCTTGTTGAGAATCTCTGGGATAGTAATCTGCTACATTACCAAATAGAACAACATTTATTTTTCACCTTTTTCTATTAATCCATTACATATATTGTCATATATCTCATATTTGTTTTAGATCTGCCCCACGTTTTCTGCTATCTCTACAAAAACAAATGACTAAAGATATTGAAATCTCCTGGTCTTGGCCTTCGTTTTTACTTTTCTGCCCTTCTCCCACTCTCTCTGGAACTGAAACATCTTTCATTGGTAACCTCTCCCAGTTCAAATGAAAGGTCATTGACCTGAAATATCAGCCCTGGTTCTCATTTATATCTTGCCATGTGTATTAATTTTTTTATGTTTGTATTTTCAGCTTGAACTAATAGTATTTTTAATGCTATTTCTCAGCAGATTATTTCTCAAGCTGTATCCTTCTATTTCTCCGGCAATTAAAACAAAATTGGTCAGCTTTAAAACAAATAGCAGTGAATACTGTTTGCCAATGTATTGAAATTATTTTTTCTATCCCATCAATATCTTTTCCTTCATTTTTTTTAAACCAAAAATACCACTTAACTGCAATCAGAACATTCACCAACCAGTGTTCAATGCTCACCCCAAATAATGTTTGAACTTGGATCATGATTCTATTTAGGTAAGCAATTTTAATAAGGAAGATCCACAGCTGAACATGATCTGTCCATAGGCAACATCTAGGCATTTTGTTTTTTCATCAGAATCATCTTGATTTTTCTTTTCCTTTGTACAAGAGCACAGAAAATTAATTATGGAAACCTAATGGCCAGCACAAGTTACAGATTAATCATTATCTTTATAACTAAATTACAAGGCAAACTAATGGGACTAAAGACTGACAAACTTAAACCTGCAACTTAAGGGTTTCATGAAAGTATCTGAAGAGTTAGTCAATGTATTGGTTGTGATCTTCTAAACTTCCCAGGAATCTGGAAAGACACTAGTAGGCTGGAAAACTGTAAATGTAACATCCCTATCCAAGAAAGAAGTGAAGACTCACCAGCAGTCAAATTATATTAATGCTATTGCATCACTTTGTTTTGCACTGGGATTACTGTGAATATTTATATCTATCATGTATTTAATGTCTCTTTTAATTGAATTCATTTAGTTTACTATTACAAGTCAGATACAGCAATGAGCTCTCTGAACCCTTCTCCATTAACAATGGCATGAAGCAAGGCTGTGTTCTCGCACCAACCCTCTTTTCAATCTTCTTCAGCATGATGCTGAACCAAGCCATGAAAGACCTCAACAATGAAGACGCTGTTTACATCCGGTACCGCACGGATGGCAGTCTCTTCAATCTGAGGCACCTGCAAGCTCACACCAAGACACAAGAGCAACTTGTCCGTGAACTACTCTTTGCAGACGATGCTGCTTTATTTGCCCATTCAGAGCCAGCTCTTCAGCGCTTGACGTCCTGTTTTGCGGAAACTGCCAAAATGTTTGGCCTGGAAGTCAGCCTGAAGAAAACAGAGGTCCTCCATCAGCCAGCTCCCCACCATGACTACCAGCCCCCCCACATCTCCATCGGGCACACAAAACTCAAAACGGTCAACCAGTTTACCTATCTCGGCTGCACCATTTCATCAGATGCAAGGATCGACAACGAGATAGACAACAGACTCTCCAAGGCAAATAGCGCCTTTGGAAGACTACACAAAAGAGTCTGGAAAAACAACCAACTGAAAAACCTCACAAAGATTAGCGTATACAGAGCCGTTGTCATACCCACACTCCTGTTCGGCTCCGAATCATGGGTCCTCTACCGGCATCACCTACGGCTCCTAGAATGCTTCCACCAGCGTTGTCTCCGCTCCATCCTCAAAATTCATTGGAGTGACTTCATCCCTAACATCGAAGTACTCGAGATGGCAGAGGCCGACAGCATCGAGTCCACGCTGCTGAAGATCCAGCTGCGCTGGGTGGGTCACGTCTCCAGAATGGAGGACCATCGCCTTCCCAAGATCGTGTTATATGGCGAGCTCTCCACTGGCCACCGTGACAGAGGTGCACCAAAGAAGAGGTACAAGGACTGCCTAAAGAAATCTCTTGGTGCCTGCCACATTGACCACTGCCAGTGGGCTGATATTGCCTCAAACCGTGCATCTTGGCGCCTCACAGTTCGGCGGGCAGCAACCTCCTTTGAAGAAGACCGCAGAGCCCACCTCACTGACAAAAGACAAAGGAGGAAAAACCCAACACCCAACCCCAACCAACCAATTTTCCCCTGCAACCACTGCAACTGTGTCTGCCTGTCCCGCATCGGACTTGTCAGCCACAATCGAGCCTGCAGCTGACGTGGACTTTTACCCCTTCCATAAATCTTCGTCCGCGAAGCCAAGCCAAAGAAAGAAGACAGGTATAGTTTTTCTTCACAAGTACTAGTTGTGCTACAGCAAGTAAGAATTTTGGAGCCTATATTTAACATTGTGTATGACATCATAATCATAATGTTCATTGTAAATGTTGAGAGAAACCCTGATCAGATCTGTACTTTAGTAAATTGCAAAAGTCAGATTGAAGCTCAGTCCATGTGGAGTTAGTTCAGTTTTAACACTGCGACTCTGATATTGTGGAGAAGGGTAGCACTCTCATTGTTCTAAATAAAGTAGATCAAGATTAATGGAGCAAATATAAACAAGGTAACTATCAATAAAATATTGAAGATTCCCTGAAGCCTATGTCCAAGGCGGCTAGCTTCTGGGAACCAGGAATTGAGTTCCGAATTAATGAAGGGGCAATGGCCTCCCAAGAAACCCTGCATGTTGACATTTTCCTAATGTTTTGGAAGTTTAAAAGTAAGGGCCAAGGAGGTATGATTTAGATATCTCAAGTTCAGGTCAACGGCTGAACACCAGCATTAAAGGTACTATGGAGGCATCGGAGGTGCAATGTTGCAGGATGTGATATGGTCCGTGGCCACTTGATGACTCTGAAGGGACCATCTTTTGCTTCCCTTTCTTGTTTTAAAAATGGTGCTGGATTAGTTGTTGGCTTTTCCTTTGCCTTTGCAGGACCAAGGAAATATTTTCGCATATTTTGTGTTGGTGGTAATATCTTGAATCATAAAATCTTGAGGACTATCAAACAGCAACAGAAATTCCAACACAATCTGCAATGGGATGAGGAGCAAAATATATCAGTCACCCTACAATTCAACCCCACAATTTAATCAGATCCTAGTTTATCTGATTGTAAACTCAGCACCTCATTCCTGACTACCTGCTGTAACCTTTCACCTCTTTGCTTATTAGGGACCTATTTATCACTGTTTTAAGAATATTCAAAGACCCTGCTGCCACTAACCTTTGAGGAAGTGTTCTGAAGACTCAAAGGTCTGAGAGGAAACATTTCTGCTAATCTCTGTCTTAAATGGATGACCCCTTATTTTAAAACAATGATCACTCACCACATTCTCTTCACATCAACCTTTCAAGAGCCTTCAGCAAATTAAATGTTTCAATTTAGTCACCTTTGACTTCCTAAATTCCAGTTAACAGAAGCCGAGCCTTTCCAACCTTTCCTCATAGGACACGCATTCCGAGTGTCAGTCTCGTAAACGTTCTTTAAACTGCTTCCAACACATTAGCATCCATCCTTAAATACCTTCTAATACTGTTATTATCAAGCCTTTGAGCAACCCCAGTTCAAAGACCATACCAAGAATTGTACATCAGTTTGATAAAACAACACACATTATGTAGATGTTAAGCAGGGAAAGCAGCATATTTTAGACAGACAAGTTTTTTTATCAACTAACAGATCTGATGTATCTCTGCTGTCCTGTTTAGTTTAATACATACATGATACATACATATATGACTTATAACCTATGTTTTCCCAAAATTAAATATTGCAACATGTGGGATCCTTAATAGTGTGAGCAGTGACTGATTAATGTAAAGATGCAGTTGGGAGAATTGCTTGCCCAGGCTCACTGATTGTAAAAGTTAGTTAATATTATGAAAATATTACTGGAGGAAGCAATCACAGAATCATTTGGCATCAATGTTTAGTAAAAGAGAAGAAAATAGCAATATTTCTAATGCAGGGAAAAAATAAGGTACAGTCACTCTGTTAAAACATTGACCATTTTCTTATAGAAACTACAATAGGTTATGTTAAATCAACTGAGATCCCTGATACTTGCCCAACTGCACCATCACAGAGTAAAATTAAATTGTACAAACAAGCATTGGTTAATAATGAGAAAAGGAAAGTGCATCACATAAACAGAAAACAAGGAATTTTTAAAAACTGATCACGAAGTAGGATTGACTGAGATGTTAAAGTGCAATATGCACTGAAATGTATTCCATTTACAGGGAGAAGCCTTAATAATAAACAGAAGTCAACTCTCATAAAATGTGCAGAAAATTTGATGCTATTTAAATAACTATAAATGGAACACAAATCACAATACGAGTAAAATTAAATAATTAAATACACAGAAAAATTACAAAAGGGGAAACAAATAAATTTAGATTTCCCTCTAAGTAATAAATGTTGCAAAGGTCACACTCTAAGGAATGGGAATTATGGCATCAGACTTTTTAAAGTTCCTGGTTCAGAGGAACACACTGCAAATCTGCCATGTGTGGTGTTTGGATGGTGTGCATAATCAGGAAGAGACTGGGAGGATCATCGATTTTTGGATAGTATGCTTGATCTCTCAAGATTCAAGGACAAATTTTTCATAAGCATCTTGGCATGTTATCTACCATGAGGAAACTTATTGAAATATCAGTGTCAGGAAACAACTTTCCAACCCATATGGTATGGGCTAAATAGACTCTTTCTCTGCTTCCATTTTCCATGATTCCTTGATGCCCTATATCAGCCAGATTCTCCTTCTTCAGCCTCTTCAATGTGTTGCTGTCCTAAATGCAGGTATTCTACAATGGATAACTTCAACAATTGCCTTGATAATGAAGACATCACTGTCTGATTCTGCAACTTTGGATGGGATCAGGAACTGGTGTACCAAGCTGGTTCATTTAGTGCTCCCATCAAAGTGCGGGACCATCTCACAGATAGAGTGGAGGCAGGCAAGATTTCTAACCTTATTATTAACACTATACTGATATGTTAGCAATGGATAGGAAGGGTTTTAAAGGAAATGGACCAAATACAGGCAAATAGGGCTTGCCTAGAATGCCAACATGGCCCACATGGATGTGTTGGTCTGGTGAGTCTGTTCTGTGCTGTTTGTCTCTTGGATCCTAATGATAACTACAGGTATATTATGAATTTCCAAATGTAATGCATCATGCTAAAGAATATATTGGGATAGAAGCTCTTTCCGGTCCTTGCTGGTTGTTCATGCTTTGTACCCATCATTAATACTTGGAACTGTGTGTCTGCATACACCATAAAGCTGTTTATATATTTAATTTAATTTTAGTTTAATTTAATGTAGACATACAGCACGATTACAGACCATTTCGGCCCACAAGCCTGTGCTGCCAAATTACACCTAATCAACCTACACCTCTGGTATATTTCTAACAGGGTGATGACACCGAAGCCCCGGGGAAAACCCACAAAGACACAGGGAGCATGTACAAATTCCTTACAAACAGGATGGGATTTGAACCCCACCCCAATCGCTGATGCTGTAATGGCATTGCACTAACCTCTATGCTAACCGTGTTGCCCATGGTTGTATATATTTGTATATAAATACTGTCTGGATTTGTGTTATGGCTGTATGTGTGTTGCACCGAGGACCAGAAAACAATTTTTCACATGGTTGTACTTGCACAATCGGATGATAAATAAACTTGAACTTGAAGCACCATAATCCTTTCCACAATGTTGTTGGGGAGGGTGGTCTAGAACTTTTCCCAATAACAATGAAGAATCAGCAAGTTATGTTCAAGTCTTGCTGGTGTATAATGCTATGCCTCCTTCATCACAATCTCAAATTCAGTTAGAACAGTGGCTGCCACTGCCTCTCAATGCCAGAATCCAACTTCCATCCTGACCGGTCAGACTGGAATTTGTAAGTTCTTCCTGAGATTGCGTGGGTATCCTTCAGGCATTCTGTTTTCCTCCCACATCCCAAAGACGGTAGGTTAATTAACCAGTGTAAATTGGCCCGGTATCAGGGTTAGTAAGAAAATCTGGGTGAGGGAACTGACAAAAAAATTGTGGAGAGATTAAATATAGGACGGGTGTAAATGGGTCTTTGATGGTTGATATGGATTTAATGGGTGTCTCTCTCTATGAGTGGTAACAGTGATAAGATATAAAAAAAGATATCTTCTATCTTAGGGTGCTCTAATAGGTAATATATAAATTCAAGTTCTACTTCACTGGTGAGTTTCAGGAGCTGTGCTTTGTTTCAGAAATGTTTAAATTGAAGCAGAGCTCAAACTTGGGTGATTGGTTGGAGTCAGCACAAATAAATAAAGGGAAGTGTAAGAGGAGCAACAGTGTGTGAGCAGATTGATGTGGGAGAGGAGTTAATGGCTTTGGCTTGAGCCTTTGGTGAGCAGAGAATGTGCTATAGGTAAAGTCAGGTAAGATCCTTTTATAATAGCCTAGAGTAGCAGAGATGGCAGCTACAGCAGTGGAGTGCTCTAGTTGCAGGATGGGGGAAATCTAGGTCAGCACAAGAGTCCCGGATGACTGCACCTGCAAGAAGTGCACCCAGCTCCAGCTCCTTACAGACCATTAGGGACCAGGAGCTGGAGGTGGATGAGCTCTGGATCATTCAGAATGCAGAGGGGCTGATAGACAGAAGCTATAAGGAGACAGCCACACCCAAGAGGCAGGTGACTATTAGGAGAGGGAAGGGGGATAGGCAATCAACCCATAGCATCTGTCCCCCTCAAACAATGTATACTGTTTCTGATGCTGGGTGGGGGAGGGGGGAGGGGGAGGGGGAGGGGTCGATTTACCAGTGACACGTCTCTGCCACAAAGTCTGACACTTCACTCAGAAGTGAAGGAGGGAGGAGAGCTGTATTGACGACGAATTCAATAGTTAGGGGAATAGACAGGACGTTCTGTGAACAAGACTGAGTCTCCTGGAGTCACCATCAGGAATGTTGCAAATCAATTCAACAGCATTCTCAAGTGGGAGAATGAGCAGTCAGCTGTCATGGTGTACGTTGGTACCAATTACACAGACAAGAAAGGAGATGAGGTCCTGTAGAGGGAATACAAAGGAAGGCAAAAGGTAGGACCTCAAGGGTGGTAATCTCAGGATTGCTGCCTATACCACATGCTAGTGAGGGCAGGAATAGGAAGTTGTGGCAGATGAATGCATGGATGAAGAGTTGATGCAAGGGGCAGGGGTTCACATTTATGGATCATTGGAATCTCTTCTAGGAAAGATATTACCTATACAAAAATGTATTTTTCACTTGAACTGGAGTGGGTATATATCCTAGCAGAGCTGGGGGAAGGTTTTGGTAGGGCATGGGAAACAGAATAAAAGGGTACAGAATAGATCAGAAGGTGGAAAGGATGATGTAATATGTTGTGGGTTTGTGATTAAGGACAGACAGGTGAGGGAACACAAATGTAATCAGTTGGAGGGTTTGAAAAGTGTTTATTTAATTGCAAGAAGTGTTAGGAATAAGGGAGATGAACTTAGACCATGCATCAGCATGTGGAAGTATGGTGTTGTGACCATTACAGAGACTTCACTGATATAAGGACAGGATTGGCTGATGCAGGTACCAGGGTTTTGATGTTTTAAAAGGGATAGGATGGGGGGGTGGGGTGGGTTGTACCATTACTCATATCACAGCTGCAGAAAATGAGGATGTTGTGAAGGGATTGTCAACTGAGTCAGTGTGGGTGCAAGTCAAAAACAGGAAGGGGATGATCACTGTATTGGGAGTGGTGTACAGGCCCCCATTTATTCCTCAGGACACTGGGGAGCAGGTAAGTAGGCAGATGCAGGTGCAAAAATATCAGGGTTGTTGTCATAGGAGACCTCAACTTCCCAAATCCTACTGCAAGAGGGATAAATGGGGCAGAATTTGTCAGTACTGTCCAACAAGGATTCCTGACACAGTATGTGGACCAGCCAACTAGAGGAGAAGCCATACTAGAACTAGTACTGGGTAGTGAACCTGGTCATGTGACAGACTTCTATGTGGGGGAGCACAACTCCCTGACCTTTAGCATAATTATAGACATGGATAGGAATGTCAAATGTTTAATTGGGGAATGGCTAATTACAATGGTATTAGCTAGGAAATGGGGAGAGTAAATTGGGATCAGATGTTCTCAGGGACAAGCACAGATGCCATGTGGAGGATGTTTATGGAACACTTACATGGAGATCTGCATAGATTTGTCCCATTGAGGCATGGAAAATCTGGTAGGATAAGGGAACAGTGGTTGACAAAAGAGGTGAGACAGCTAGTTAAGATGAAGAAGGAAGCCTACAGAAGGTTTTGGGAGCAAAAGACAGGATGGGTTCCTGAGAATTATATGGTAGCCAGGAAGGAACTTAAGAAAGGACTTAGGAGAGCTAGAAGGGGCATGAGAGAATTAAAGAGAACCCCGAGGTGTTCTATGCATAGGTGAAGAACAGAGGTATGATGAAAGTGAAGACAGGGTTGCTTAAGGATAAAGAAGGCAACATGTGCCTGGAGGCAGCGGAGGTAGGGGAGATCCTAAAGGAATATTTTGCTTCACCGTTCTCCCGAGAGGGGGATCTTGGTCAACTTGTGGTCAGTATAGAACAATCTAATGTGTTAAGGTTACAAAAGAGGAAATGCTGGATGATCTTAAAAAACAGTAGATTGATATCCCTGGGACCTAATGAGATACAGTCCAGTTTACTACAGAAAGTGAGGGAAGAGTCTGCTGGGGCTTTGGCAATGATCTTTTTGTCCTCCCTGGCAATGCAGGAGGTAACGGACAATAGGAGAATGGGATACGTGGTTCCTGTGTTTTTAAAAAAAAGATAATAGGGAGAACACTGGGAATTTTATGAGTTTTATGTCAATGGTGGGCAAACTATTGGAGAGTATTCTTAGGGATAGGGATAAGGTTTACGTGCATTTAGAGAAGCCAATCTTCCAGTTAATGATATTTTTGACAAAGCAAATAGCCCCTTTGTATTCACACGATCTGGTTGTCAGATAATTTGATACAACAAGAGGACATATGTTCAAGTTCAAGTTTAAATATATTTTCAGAGTATATACATTACTTACGACCCTGAGATTTTTTATTTCCCTATGGACCAGGCAGAATTTATATTTAATGCTAGTGTAAACTGTACTCAAGAAAAAGCTACGTATACAAAAGAGAAAAATGTAAACAAAGAAATAAATGTAAACAAACTGACAATGCAAATACAAATAAATGTAAACAAACTGACAGTGCAAATACAAATAAATGTAAACAAACTGTCAGTGAAAATACAGAAAAAATAAATATTCAGTAATAAATAATGTGCAAAGAAAGAGTCCTTAAATGAGTCTGATGGAGTCTGTTGTTTAGGAGTCTGATGGAGGAGGGAACCTGTGGTATGAGTCTTGTCATACCCTATACCTCTTTCCTGATGGCAGCAGTGAGAACAGAGCAGGTCTTGTGTGGTGTGCATTCTTGATGATTGCTGCTGCTCTCTGAATGCAGCATTCTCTGTAGATGTTCTCAATGGTAGGGAGGGTTTTACTTGTGATTTTATCTACTACCTTTTGAAGAGCTTTAAGCTCAGATTTTTTGGTGTCCTTTTGCAGGGCTTTCTGCTCAGAGGTGTTGGTTCACCATAGAAGCCATGATACAGCTGGTCAGCACACCTACCTCTGTAGAAATTTGCCAATGTCATACTGAATCTCCTTACACTCCTGAAGAAGTAGAGATGCTGACGTACTTTCTTCACAATGACATTAATATGTTGGGTCTTGGAAAGGTCCTCCAAAATAGTGACTCTTAAATTTGCTCATCCTCTCCACTTCCAGTGATCTCTGGATGTTACACCTCTTGTTCCCTTTCTAAAGTATACAATCCTTTGAATACTTTGTATTGCTCCTTTGTTTAGGTGACATTGAGTGAGAGGTTGCTGTTAGTACACCATTCAGCCAGATTTTCAATCTTCCTCCTGGATGCTGACTCTTTGTCCCTTTTTATACAACCCACCATAGTGGTATTTTCAGTAAATTTGCAAATGGAATTGTACCGAGCCAATGTAGGTGCAAAGTAAGTATACAGCCCTGGAGTTCTCCAATGCTGATGGAGATTGTGGAGGAGATGTGTTCAAGGTGATGGGGAGGAACTTCAATGGGGAGGTAATACTTCCTTACAAAATGCAGATAGTATCTGGAATGAGCTGCCATAAATGGTGTGGAAACAGGAACAGTTTCAACATTTCGAAGATATCTGTACAAGTGTTTGATTGATTAAGGCATAGATGGATATGCAATTAATGCCATGAATTCAGATTAATATGGATAGGTATGATGATTGCCATGGATGTGGGAAGTCAAAGGGGCTGTTTCTGTGCTGTACAACTCTCTATAACAATAACTCTCTATAACCTTGATAACATTTCAACATTCTTCATTCCAAAATAAAATCCTACCTGCCTTGCCAATCTTCATATCAAGTTAAACAATTCCAGCCCTACCAGAATGTTCGTAAATCTCTTCTGATCTCCTCGAATATTTTCACATCATTCCAATGGTATGCTACGGTACATGTAATGCCCCAGCTGTGGGCCAGCTGGTGTTTGCACAGCTTTAGAGTGACTCTCCTTCTTTCACATTCCATTAAATATGTTCTTAAGTGGCTTGCCAAAAAGTTTACATCTTATGGTTGATCAGACTATAATTTTCAATTAACAGTAGAACACCTCCAGTGATTTAGTTAATGAGCTCTGCCATTTTTCTACCTAGAGACCTAAATATCTTCTTATTACAGATCTTAAAACTGATTTAAGGACTTGCATGTCCTTTTCCCACTAACTGACCCACTCTCTTGAACAATTCTCCTATTCTAATCATGACACAAAAAAACCTCTTAAAGCAACAGATGCAGATTACAATAAAAGTCCAAAAATCCGAATGCCGGAAATCCGGAGAATTTGCGAATCCGGACGCACAAACCTTTTAATTTTAGCGGGCTTTTGAGCGTGTGCCTGCGTGCATGTGTAAGCGCTGCAGATGCACAGTGGTAACAAGCGACCTTGCACAATACAAGTAATCTTATCACAAATAAATTCATTTGTGTACTGTAATTTTTACAATGTTCCTTTTCAAACATAATTTTGTAGTGAAATAGCTTTATGTTTACATTTTTGACAAATGTTAACCTTATTTTTCTTTAAAACTGCTCATTTTGATAAATGAAGCCTGCTGTATTTCTTAATGAATAAATTATCAAAATTTACCCATTCATCTCTTCTTTATTCTTCCTTAAATCTAAATTTTAAAACTACTGCCTGAGAATCTAGAAAATCAAAAAATCCGGGCTGACCCATTCCCCGAGCAGTCTGGATTTTTTTGGAGCTTTGCTGCATCTCCATTTGGTGAAGAAGGTACATCATTTTCCTGGAACACATCCTTGATATGTCGGAAGTGATCTTCATATTGAGAAATATGGATGGTTAGATACCATGGAAATTTATCAATAGTACATCACCACATTTCCGGATAGTTTTCAATTGCTCCACATTTCCGGATAGTTTTCAGTTGCTCCAGGTATAAGTGGAGGTGGTGGTCAGATTTTTTGGACACGCAGAAATGTTTTGTTTACTTTAATGTGTTCCCCCTGAAACGATTCCCAAAACTAACAAAACTACAATATTTTATGAATGAAGTCTTTATAGCATAAAGCCAGGATTGGAAACAGGATGTTCTGAAAATATAATCTTTCATTGCAAGTTGTAACAGAAAATGATCACAGGTATTTTCAACAGATTGTACTCAAAAGTGAATTCCAGTAGCCTGAAAATTGCTGTTAACCTGTTAAGGGTGCCTGCTCACAAGCTAAAAAAGATTGAAAAAAATACATAAACAGTAATCTTACCAGCATCATTTTGGATTTATGAAGTTACACTACTTAATTTTGAACATGCACTTCAAATTAAATTTTGCTAAAATCAATTCGTGTTTGACGACATTTTAAAAAAGAATAATTTAATAATAAAATATGTAAATAAGAGAAAAAGGCACATAGACAACAGTTTGAAGAGTGACCCAGATAGAATTCAGATGACTAAATATGGAAGATAGATTGTTACCAGAATTCATCTTAGTGAACAATGGAAATTCTACATTTGACAATTAAACCACCCATGCAGATAGTTAAGTTCCTCAACATGATTATCCAACTGCACGAAAACCAACAAGGTCGGGTCAGATACAGCAATGAGCTCTCTGAACCCTTCTCCATTAACAATGGCGTGAAGCAAGGCTGTGTTCTCGCACCAACCCTCTTTTCAATCTTCTTCAGCATGATGCTGAACCAAGCCATGAAAGACCCCAACAATGAAGACGCTGTTTACATCCGGTACCGCACAGATGGCAGTCTCTTCAATCTGAGGCACCTGCAAGCTCACACCAAGACACAAGAGAAATTTGTCCGTGAACTACTCTTTGCAGACGATTCCGCTTTAGTTGCCCATTCAGAGCCAGCTCTTCAGCGCTTGACGTCCTGCTTTGCGGAAACTGCCAAAATGTTTGGCCTAGAAGTCAGCCTGAAGAAAACTGAGGTCCTCCATCAGCCAGCTCCCCACCATGACTACCAGCCCCCCCACATCTCCATCGGGCACACAAAACTCAAAACGGTCAACCAGTTTACCTATCTTGGCTGCACCATTTCATCAGATGCAAGGATCGACAATGAGATAGACAACAGACTCGCCAAGGCAAATAGCGCCTTTGGAAGACTACACAAAAGAGTCTGGAAAAACAACCAACTGAAAAACCTCACAAAGATAAGCGTATACAGAGCCGTTTTCATACCCACACTCCTATTCGGCTCCGAATCATGGGTCATCTACCGGCATCACCTACGACTCCTAGAATACTTCCACCAGCGTTGTCTCCGCTCCATCCTCAACATCCATTGGAGCGCTTTCATCCCTAACGTCGAAGTACTCAAGATGGCAGAGGTCGACAGCATCGAGTCCACGCTGCTGAAGATCCAGCTGCGCTGGGTGGGTCACGTCTCCAGAATGGAGGACCATCGCCTTCCCAAGATCGTGTTATATGGCGAGCTCTCCACTGGCCACCGTGACAGAGATGCACCAAAGAAGAGGTACAAGGACTGCCTAAAGAAATCTCTTGGTGCCTGCCACATTGACCACCGCCAGTGGGCTGATATCGCCTCAAACCCTGCATCTTGGCGCCTCACAGTTTGGCGGGCAGCAACCTCCTTTGAAGAAGACCGCAGAGCCCACCTCACTGACAAAAGGCAAAGGAGGAAAAACCCAACACCCAACCCCAACCAACCAATTTTCCCCTGCAGCCACTGCAACCGTGTCTGCCTGTCCCGCATCGGACTTGTCAGCCACAAACGAGCCTGCAGCTGACGTGGACTTTTACCCCCTCCATAAATCTTCGTCCGTGAAGCCAAGCCAAAGAAAGAAGATGAATGAAAAAAAAAGGTGTTCATTTTCATTTTGGCAGTCAGGATAACAGTGAATAAATTTTCCTTGAAGCAACTTGAAATAAATGATAAATCTTTATATTTCTTGCTGCCACAATTATAAGATTCCTCCAACTCAGATGATGGAGAACCTGTCACATTTAGCACTAATACATGACATAGATACAGATTACTTGGCCAACGGTTTTTGCTAATATTTCATCTCCTCATAAACTTAAGTCTGAATCCTATTTATGTGTGCACTTCCGTTTAATCATTTTTTTCTCAACTTGCAAATTTGCAAGTATGAAAGTTGTACTGTATATTGGTTTAAACAGCAATTGAAAACAAAACTGCACGTTTGGTAAATCCAATGCCATTCTTTAAGCATGACTTTAACTTTCTGCTTATGAACTTTTGAAATGTTCTTGATGCAATGTAAATAAAGGGAAATAATAAGAACTGTCTTGATGGATTAGATGTTCACTGATAAAATGCTGGTATGCACAGGAAATTGCATCACAGCTTTTTGAAAGACCTTTGCCAACGCAAGAACATAAGAAGAGAAAATTGCAGGAAGGAAAAGGCCATTTACAAACCCCTCCCAATTTCTAATCCTTCCTTCAATAATATCATGGTTGACTGTTTTATCCCGGGCAGTAATATCATGGTTGATCGTTTTATTCTGGCTGCATTTTCTTGCATTGACTCTATATTCTTTCTCTAACATCTGAAAATCTATTGACTGCTATATTGAATATAATCAGTGAATGGGCATCCGTGATTAGAAAAATCCTCAGAACCACCCGACACTTGGTTAAGAAATTTCCTTTCACTTCAGAATTGAACGACTGATGCCTTTTTTTTCGGTTCTACACACAAAAGCCTGAAGGAAAATCATGTCCTGCATCTATCCTGTCCCATAAAAGTCCCATATTTTTTCAGTGAAATCAACTCTTATATTTTAAGCTCATTTGTGTTCAGGCCCAGCCTGCTGAATATTTCAAAGCTGCCTGTCATTGCAGAAATCAATTGGTGAATCTTTGTTGTGCTCTCTTTATCACTGCTTCTTGGAACACAAGACAATAAACTTGAACTCCCTTTCTCAGACCTGTTGAAAGAAATCTTGATGGGATTTCACCAAAGAATCTATGACTACCTTTATACTCAAATCTTCTGGCATAAATGACCAACATGTTGTTTGCCTTCTTAATTACTCACTGTATCTGGTCCTCACCTTTTGCCATTTCTGCATATATTCGGCATATCATACTTGACCATCTCTGCTTGCTCCAACATGATCCCACTTCTAGTCATATCATCTCCTCTCCCCTTTATGTTTCTGCTGGGACCACTTGCTGTTTGACTCCCTAGTCCGCTCACCCCTCCTCATCCCAAAGTGTTTTCCTCTGCAACCTTAAGGTATCACGTTGCTCGTTTCACCGTTTTCCTCACCACCATCCAGAGGGCTAATGAGCCGAGTGAGGCAAAGGTTCATCTATATCTCTTCTGACTGCTTTACTGCATTCGGTGCTTGCATTGTGGCCTCTGTGTTGTTGAGATCACGTGGCCATTCTGCGGCAACCCGTGATCTGTCTGCAAAGGCCATCCCGAGCTTCCCGTTGCCTGTTATTTCAACTAACCTTCCCACTTCCACACTGACCCAATGGTATGGATATTAAATTTCCAATTCCATGTAACCCACATGTGAATGTTCTCTCAAACACAATCCCATTGCACCTTTCATTCACCTGTCCCATCCCTATCTCTTCACTCTCCCCCATCTTGTTCTCTCTGCCAATCATCCCTTCTCAATCAGGTGTGATCTATTGCTCTCTATTCCTTCCTCACCCTACCCCAAAATTATTCTATTCTGGTACATCTTGCCTTTTCCCTCTCAACCTTGATGAAGAGTCTTGACCTGGAATGTCGATTTACACATTTTTGCCTCCACAGATGGTGCTTGACCTGCTGAGTTCTGAAAGCAGTCTGCTTCTTGATGCACATGTCAGAACCAGTACCTGCAGAAGCAAGGGCTAGGGGAATGTGGAAGTCTCCACATTCACTCTCCTCTCATTTACACACCTGGAGTGAGGTTAGTCATTTGTGGCTTTTGAAATTTCTTCTTGACCACAGGAGAAATCTACCATCTAATAACGACTGCAGCTCTCTCTGCTTGTGAAATGCAGTTTGGTCACATGGGTGCATTTGGGTGGCACAGGCCTGTGGGCTGGATGGGCCTGTTACCATGCTGTATCCCTCAATTAAATTAAATATACCCTATGGCTATAATTTTATTGAATAGCAGAGCAGCATGAGGAGTTGGAAGGACTACTCCTGTTTCGATTTCTTATGTCTATATTCTGCTATATTAACTATTTCACATGTGTCACTATGGATGAATTAGTACTTGAGACAATTTATGCTTTTACTTTAATGGGCTACAAAGAGAGCATGTAACCAAGAAATTAATGTGACCATTTTTCATGTGCTATCCAGGCAAGTCAACTCATATCTGAAGCAGTATAGTGCAACAATAAACAGAAGTGCAGGGTGTGGTATTATAATAAGTCAGGAGTGCAGGGTATTGTGTTGCAAAGGCAAAATGCAGAGTATGGAGAAAAGTACAGTTAAACAGTGCAGTGGCATAGTCTTTTGCTAATGAGAGACCCATTTAAGAATCTACTATCACATTATTAAAGAATCTTGGTATTCAGATTCATTTTTGAGGAAATGGAACCAAGAACATTTCCCAAGTCTCTGGCATTATAGAGTTTCAATGGGATATAATATCGAATAAGAAATAGGGCCGCCTGACCTTTCACAAACAGATTCTCAAATGTTATTGGTCGCAGGTGGCCTTATAGAGAAGGCAAACCTCCCATTGCAATGTCCTTGTCACAACCTTACGACCGCATGTTGTGGTTATATCCACATTATAACATGGCTGATAAATCTATATTAATCAACAGAGAAGGTACATTCTAAATAACTCCACAAGGAAGAGAAAGATACCAAGGAAAACCATGATGTGACCAAAACATGGTTGAAAAGGAAGGTTTTAAAATTGCACTTAACAGTGGGCAGAGAAAGGGTTTGAAAGAATAAAGCTTTAGAGAGCAGTGGCTTTAGATGGTGGGACTTGTCATGTACCAGCAGCTGCTCACTAATGAGCTCAGAGCACCAAAATCCAACTAGAAATCCACACAATTACTTGCAACTCAGCTGTTGAAGAACAGTGTCGAGTGTTGTTGATCCCACCACTTTCTGCTTTTCCTGAATTCACAAAATAAAGCCCATTATAAGCCTCTGGAGCTACAAGAGAACAGAAAATATGAAAACAAACTCTTTGTGCATCCCTTCAGGTCAGTGTGGCACAATTGTATCTACCCTTTCTCGCTGGGACATATTAATAACCTCATGGGCCCTTTGAGGCTTCTGGTAACTATACTTGAACCAATTAGCAAACACAAATGCATTCCTAGTATTCGGCTGCATCAGCAGAATTTTACAATTATGAGGAAATGAGGTGTAATTACGGAGGTCTGGTGGCACAGGGGAAAAATTGAGTCTAAAGGAAGGAAGGAAGTCATTAAAGTTTTCATTTGATCCCGTTAGGCCATCTGATGTGCCAAGCCATAGTAATGTGTAAAACATATAAAGTTACCTGTTGAAGCATAATAAACCTGATGAGGAACAGTATTATCAGTATATCTTTGCAGATGGTGATGCCCCTGAGCCATCTGCTATTGGACCTCAATGCAGACTCTCGGGCTTGTGCTTTGGGGAGAGAGGTTGAGAGTAGGGGTAAGTCTGTAAAAAAACATCTGCTCTAATTGTACATAACCAAGACAAGAGCTCCAAACAACTTCCTTTCATTCTGCTGGCTCTTTGTGATTTCATGTCAGAAAACATCCTGTTCAAGCAAATTCGAAGGACATTCAAATTTGCTGCCTAACGTTTGAATCCCATGCCATCCTTGTCAATGTTTTGCCTCTGAGCATAACCATGCACAGCAAACGATGGCCAGCAAACCACAACAGCTCACATCTGGTGCAGGAGTCAGGAGGCAACTGCAAATCCCTGAAAATAAAATTCCCACTTCCACAATCTTCAATTTTTGTTCCATGTGGTACAAGCCAAAATACTGAAAAAGGCAAATAATTCATCTGCTATCTTGTTTCCTGCATTGGTGGAAAATATTCTGCACCACTAATGAAATTAGAAAAAAAATCATTTAGTTGGGCCTACCTTTTCAATACATTTTAATAACAAACCTTCAGTGGATCCACCACTCCACCAATTAAAGATCTCCCAGTGGCCAACCACTTCAATTCCACTCTCCTTTGCCACAATGGCATGTCGGTCAAGTTGAGATCACCCACAAATTGGAGGGAAAACACCTTAAATTCCACCTTAATTGTCTCTAACCAGATGGCATGAATATCGACCTCCAATTTCTTTTAATCCCCCTGATAGGCTCTATTGATAACCACAGAATCATAGGTTGCAGGAACAATAGGCTTTAATGCACACAAAACTTTGGCTGGCCCAGATCCAGATACGCCGGAAAGGGAAAGGTACGCGACCTTTATGGCCAGGGCAAAAGGGGAGGAGACTTCAGGCATTAGTGGGCGGGCCAGCCTCATATTTAAAATAACTGGAAAGGGCTAATACAATGGAGAAAAACATATCAGTTCACTTCCCTCCTCTGGTTTCCCATTTTCCCTCATCACTTTCTCTTCCTTCCTCCAGATCGTCATACCTTCACTTCCTTCTCATATCAGAGAGCTATCTTTCTTAGTCCTTTGCACTCACACTCTACATCCAGCTATAGTCTCTAATCTGTTGGCCTATGTTCATCCCCCTTGTTCTTCCTGAGAAAGGGCACAGACCCAAAATGGTGACTGCCTTTTACATCCTGTGGAAGCTGTGTGAGCTGTTGGGTTTTAGCTTTTAGCACATTAATAGCCAGATGAGCAGTTTAAATGAAGTGGAAAGAAGACTCGTGCACAATGGCTACATGATGTAATGACATATCTAAGTTTAGAGAAAAAATTAGGTATATTAAAGATATAAATTTCTGTTTGTAAAGATATGGGGCCCATTTATAGAATGCTAACATCATTGGCATGTTTAGATGATTATGGATGCTCTAGTCCGAATCCGTCTGTCACCAGGAGGTCGTGACTTGATCCATCTTTGAATTTTTCTTGTAACCTTGATTAGAAGGAGGGGTAGAAAAAAACCCAGAATTCTCTTA
This sequence comes from Narcine bancroftii, assembly GCF_036971445.1. Lineage (NCBI taxonomy): Eukaryota > Metazoa > Chordata > Chondrichthyes > Torpediniformes > Narcinidae > Narcine > Narcine bancroftii. Next base: position 98,629,481 of record NC_091471.1, on the reverse strand, counting down.
CCAGTCATTCTCTGATCTTCTCAGCGAGATTGTTATTTTTTAACACATTGAGGGGAAACCTGGGAGCTTTAAGACTGTCTAAAATTAATGCATTCAGAATCTTACAGGTATCTGCTGGGTTGACTGTCACATTACTTATTAGGAACACAAAGCTTGCAGATCCTGAAATATTAACATTGAGCTGCTGGAGGAACTGAGTGGGTCAGGCCACATCCATGGCAGGATTCAGGACCCTTTATTGAGACAAAAGTAAAAAGAGGTTAAATTATGTGTTTGAAGAAGGAAAGAAGCAGGGGAAGGCCAAGAGATGATAGGGTATTGGACTGCGATGAAGAGACAGAGAGAGGAAGAGGCCATTTGGGGGTGAGGGGAGGGGTGGGGAACAAGAGAGAAATGTAAGAAGATTTTTTAATTTTTATATTTTAAATTTTTATTTAAAAAAAAATTAGACATACAGCACAGTTACAGGCCCTTTCGGCCCATGAGCCCGTGCCACCTAATTGCACCCAATTTACCTACAACCTGGAATGTTTTGAATGGTGGGAGAAATCAGAGCCCTTGGTGTAATGATAGTGATCATGTTTGGATGGCCACTAGCAAGGCCTTGATTATAGTTCATGTTTGATTAGACTTGGCTGCCAGCAGGGGGCTGACACAGAGCAGGAGATAGCAGTATGCAAGATCTGTAATGGAGGCTTGCAGCCTTATGGCATGCCTCACGGTGCTGTTTACAACCACTTTAAAGTAAATAACCTTTTCCTTCATCCATCTGAGAACTCAAGCACACAAACATGGGGAGAACAGTGTGGGATTTGAACCCCAGTCCTGATCACTGATCCTGTAACAGCATTGTGCTAACCACTACACTAACCGTACCACCCCAATAGTGGAACCAGACAGAGGTAAGGATGAATTAAAATACAAAAAAAAAATGATGTTCATACCATTAGGTTTAAGGCTGTCTAGAGGAATATGATGTGTAATTCCTCAAGTTTCATTTTGTCTCATCCTAATGATGAAAGAGGTGGAGAACAGACATATCAGTGTGGGAAAGGTGAGTGGAATTACAATGGATAAATTATAAAAATGGAGTGCATTTAAGACATATGAACCAGGGTCTTCAAGGCAATCCACTGTTCAGCCAATACCACAAACGGATTTGGTATTACTGCAGATTTTGTCTGACCTGCTGAATGCTTCCAGGATTTTAATTTTCATTTCCTCAGCTGATGCAACCTGGTCATGTTTCCTATAGGGATTAAGTACCTATAGGAAATATCGGTTATGTATATTATCTTTGCTATATAAAGGACACTGTTTGACCTGCTGAGTTTCTCCAGCATTGTATATTTGCTTATGTACCATCTGTTGCCCCAACCACGCTGACATTTCAAGGGTGAGAATCCAGAGAATTAAACCACTCCCAAGTTTCTCCGATGGCAAAGTCCATCCAGCTGTGCTCAGCAGGTTACAGAATGAAATTTACAAGCTGAAGTGAAACAATGTTAGAAACCTCACTGCTGCGTTTTTGAAATAAAACATAAATTATACCGCAGGTCATTCTGCTTTTGTAAAACAAAGCAAAACACAGGTGATGACATTTTAGATAGGTTCTCTTCACCATATTGATGCTGTGGACGTCTAACCATTGTTTTTATTAACTATGGAAACCCACTTTTCCCCCCCTTCCTTAATCGCCGCACACTTACGTCAGTGTAACCGCTTTGACAGACACTGCTGGAGATAAATGTTAATTCAACACAAGCCATAGAGTCTGTATGGCTCCATTTGTCCAAACTGGCTGCCGGTTTTCCCACAACTTCAAAGCACTTCAATAACTTTAAAGTGTTTTAGAACATCCTGAGGTCATGAAAGGCGCTCTATAAATGGATGTGTTTTCCTTTTTTATGTGTTGCTTTTGATTATCGTGCCAAAGGAACTATGGAACATGAATTTTTATATCCATATTATAATGCAGTCTTGGTGGTAAATTTCCTTTTGAGACAATTTCTGCAAAATAAGCAATTTGGTGTAAATGTTATTGAAGCAGGGTCATTTGACTGATCTATTTTCCAGGGTAAAGGGCTGAATTGCTAAATAGCCTTCACTTTAATTGATTTTGTTCACTCACTCCACTTTCAAAACTCCTGGCCAGGGTAATCCATTCCTTAAATCAGGAAGAATTCCCTGTCTGCACTGTAAATATGCATAACTCAGAGCACTACCATAGAAAACAAGTGACGTTCAGGACATAAACAAGCACATCACACTGCGAAACCAACGGAAGCATTCCCAGAATTTGGTCATGGGCAAAACCCCATCATTCTGTCACTGAATATTAAAAGGAGGTTTTCTGGTGTGGCATTTCTAATGAAAAACCATGAGTCTATGTCAGGAAATTGCGTGCATCAAGCACATGAGTTTTCACTCCTTAATTTGCTTGCAGAAATTCATTAGCTTGGCATGCTCAATTCCCCAAATGCATGATCCTGTCATGCAGTGGAATCATTGAAGTAGCAAATCTCAAGAAGCTACAAACTCTAGGCTTCATTACCCCATTATCCCCAACTGGATATTGACCTTCTCATTGGAAGGCCAGTCAGTTCAAATTGGAAAGAACACCTCCTTCTCACTGATCATCACACAGGTGCACCTCAAGGATGCGTGCTTAGCCCACTGCTCTACTTGTTATACACTCATGACTGTGTAGCCAGACACAATTCCAAGTGTGGCGATGACATTACAGTTGTTGGCAGAATCACAAACAGCGATGAGGAAGCGTATAGGGGGGAGATAGATCAGCACGTTGAATGGTGTAACGACAACAACCTTGCGCTCAACATGAGGAAAACCAAGCAGATGACTGTGGACTTCAGGAGGAAGTCAAGGGAATGTGACCCAGTCCTCATCGAGGGATTGGTAGTGGAGAGGGTCAAGAACATCAAATTCTTGGGTGTCAACATCTCCGAGCATCTGTCTTGAGCCTCCATGTTGACTCTCATAAACTTCTACAGGTGTACCATGGAGAGCATTCTGACTCATTACATCACTGCCTGGTAGGGATGTGCCAACTCTCAGGACAAGAATAAACACCTGAGGGTTGTTAACTTGGCCTGTGACATTACAGGCACCAGATTTCACTCCATTGAGGTCCTCTGCTTGAGTCGGTGTCTTAAAAAAGCAGTCTCTATTCTCAAAGACCCACCACCCAGTCCATGCCCTCTTCACTCTGCTACCATCGGGGATAAGCTACAGGAGCCTGAAGACGAGCACTCAGCGGCACCAGGACAACTTCTTCCCCGCTGCCATCAGATTCCTGAATGATCAATGACCAACGACACGGCCTAACTTTTCGTGCATTATTATTTTATTAATTTTATTTTTATTGTAATATTGTAAGATGGTTATAATATGTACGTTTTCACTATTGATGTTGCTGCAAAACACTGATTTCATGACTTGCTTATGGCAATAAGTCCTGATTCTTTTAACTATTCTGATATAACTTCATAATCCTGTTAAATTTGCTTAGTCTGTAATGATTTAATTGTATCCAAAGTGTTTCCTGTGAACTATTGAGAAGCATGGTAGGTAGGGTATTTATTTGGCATTTTTGATTTAAATTTAAAACTTGAAAGATTTAAAATTAAGATTATACAACTTCATTACTTTCTCTGAAGTGTCTGAGGCCTTTGCAACCTGTGCCAACTTTTAATATCTTTCATGCCTGATCTCCAGCAATTTGCTCTTTCAATTTTAGACTTCCAGTAACTACAATTTTTTGCTTGTATGAATGGAGCATCCTCAGTGTAGCAGTGCTATATTTATTTATAAAAGGCAATACTACCGAAAATTAATGATGAGGGGATTTTCTTGTTATAAGCTACTTAATGATTTTCAGGGCATTTTGATCTAGCAAGAGTTTTGTCATACTTGAGTCATTTATGCAAATTTTCCTGATAAATGATCAAATTAAAGGTTCTCTGTCCAACAAATCAACGAATCTGAAATGGGGGAGGACAGAGTCTGATATGAAACATTTTCTAGATAGATAAGTCTCTGGTTTAAGAACAAGACTCGCTTGCATTTTCAAGCAACTTTCAGATCGTATTCAAAGAGTTGTCAAAAAATTAGTGAAATTCTGCGTATAATGGGTAACATTTAATTGGGCTCAAATGAACTTGGATTCATTCCAAAATTAAACTGTAGATATTATTCCTCTTTATTCTGGTTTGATATTTAATATTTGTTGCAGCATCTTCCGTGATAGTTTAATGTATTGTTAGTTATGATGTTACGAAAGAAAATAAAAGCCTGCAGAATATTGTCACAACTGACAGAGGGTTAATTAGAGAACTATTTGATGTTTGCTTGGCATTCTGTTGCTCAACTATAATTACTCTTGAGGTTAGAGTAACAAGCTGGTGATCAAAAATAAATTTTCTAGCACATTGTATGAATCATGAGGTAAATTGGCTTTTATTATAACGGAAACACTGTGAATGAACAAGTCATATTTCTTTATTGGACTTGAAAAAGGGTATTGGGACATTTCCTGATAACAATTAGCTTTTGAGGGATATTTCCTGGAGTGTGCCAAATGCCTACCATACTGACCCCATGGGAGATTGATTAAAATCTTCCAGGCAACTCTCTACACCTCATTAGAAATACACTGTCACATCCTCACTAATCTGATTCCTGCGCCACATTGCAGATTTACATTTGTTCTTTAAACATGCAAAATGAAACAAATGAGGTGAATGTACCACCTGAATGAGATGAATTGAAAACCTGTATTTTTCTCAGCTGAATGATAAATTGGGGCACGCTTCCCTGTCAGAATCAATGTTTGTCAGAAGTAATCAATTGGTGACAAAGTTCACTTGTAGAACTGACACACACTTATAGGTTGAAGAAGGGCTCAGGCACAAAATGTTGCATATCTTTACCTCCTAGGCGAGATCTGCTGAGTTTCTCCAGCATTCTTGGGCTTTTACTCTATGTTTCTAAATTATTTTTTTCAATTGGGTTTCTGGCTGCTGATGTACAAAATAAACAAGGTGGGAGAAATGATATTAAAATCATACTTTGCTTTACACATGCAAGGCATAAAGGATACGTATCTTGATAGCTCTTTTAGTCCCAAGGACTTTTCTTCAAGGTGCTATCTTTTTCAATTGACTGACATATGTGTGAAGAATCACTCCAGACCAACATATTGCAGAGATCACAGGGGAAAGGTTGAGCTGTGATATAAACATGAAACTCACCATTGGTGTCGGTTTTTCAATTAGCAACCTAATTTTTAAAAATCATGTAAAGAGAGAAGAATGTTCAAGGAACCCATCAGGTCTCTCATCTTGTCATCAGCATCCAGCTCTCTTTCTTTACCACTGTAGAGCGCGTCGAAAGAACCAAAGACTTGTTGATCCAAATCAAGGCTTTTATTAACTAAAAGACTGGAGCATATCAAAAGTAGTTCGACCAGTCCAGAATGACCTGGTCTGGCTAGGAGCAATTCTTTAAGACCTGCCAGTAGGTGTGGCTACACTCTCAGCCAATCACAGTCATCCTACACTTTTATTTGGCTTGGCTTCGTGGATGAAGCTTTATGGAGGGTTATGTCCACGTCTGCTGCAGGCTCGTTGGTGACTGACAAGTCCGATGCGGGACAGGCAGGCACGGTTGCAGCGGTTGCAAGGGAAAATTGGTGGGTTGGGGTAGGGTGTTGGGTTTTTCCTTTTTTGTCTTTTGTCAGTGAGGTGGACTCTGCGGTCTTCTTCAAAGGAGGTTGCTGCCCGCCGAACTGTGAGGTGCCAAGATGCACGGTTGGAGGCGAGATCAGTCCACTGGCGGTGGTCAATGTGGCAGGCACCAAGAGATTTCTTTAGGCAGTCCTTGTACCTCTTCTTTGGTGCACCTCTGTCTCGGTGGCCAGTGGAGAGCTCGCCATACAACACGATCTTGGGAAGGCGATGGTCCTCCATTCTAGAGACGTGACCCACCCAGCGCAGTTGCGTCTTCAGCAGCATGGATTCGAAGCTTGCGGACTCTGCCAGCTCGAGTACTTCGATGTTGGTGATGAAGTTATTCCAATGAATGTTGAGGATGGAGCGGAGACAGCGCTGATGGAAGTGTTCTAGGAGCCGTAGGTGATGCCGGTAGAGGACCCATGATTCGGAGCTGAACAGGAGTGTGGGTATGACAACGGCTCTGTACACGCTGATCTTTGTGTGTTTCTTCAGTTGGTTGTTTTTCCAGACTTTTTTGTGTAGTCTTCCAAAGCCGCTATTTGCCTTGGCGAGTCTGTTGTCTATCTCTTTGTCGATCCTTGCATCAGATGAAACGGTGCAGCCGAGGTAGGTAAACTGGTTGACCGTTTTGAGTTCTGTGTGCCCGATGGAGATATGGGGGGCTGGTCGTCATGGTGAGGAGCCGGCTGATGAAGGACCTCAGTTTTCTTCAGGCTGACTTCCAGGCCAAACATTTTGGCAGTTTCCGCAAAACAGGACGTCATGCGCTGGAGAGCAGGCTCTGAATGGGCAACTAAAGCGGCATCGTCTGCAAAGAGTAGTTCACGGACAAGTTGCTCTTGTGTCTTGGTGTGAGCTTGCAGGCGCCTCAGATTGAAGAGACTGCCATCCGTGCGGTACCGGATGTAAACAGCGTCTTCATTGTTGAGGTCTTTCATGTCTTGTTTCAGCATCATGCTGAAGAAGATAATAAAGAGGATTGGTGCGAGGATGCAGCCTTGCTTCACGCCGTTGTCAATGGAGAAGGGTTTGGAGACCTCATTGCTGTATCTGACCCGACCTTTTTGATTTCGTGCAGTTGGATAACCATGTTGAGGAACTTGGGGGGGCATCCGAGGCGCTCTAGGGCCTGCTCCGAGGGCCTGCTCACGGTGTCAAAGGCTTTGGTGACGTCAACAAAGGTGATGTAGAGTCCTTTGTTTTGTTCTCTGGGAGCTGTCTGAGGGCAAAGACCATGTCAGTAGCTCCTCTGTTTGCGCGAAAGCCACACTGTGATTCTGGGAGGACATTTTTGGCGACACTAGGTATTAGTCTATTAAGGAGAATCCTAGCGAAGATTTTGCCTGTAATGGAGAGCAGAGTGATTCCCCTGTAGTTTGAGCAGTCTGATTTCTTGCCTTTGTTTTTGTACAGGGTGATGATGATGGCATCACGAAGGTCCTGAGGCAGCTTTCCTTGGACCCAGCAGAGCATGAAAAACTCATGCAGTTTGGTATGCAGAGCTTTGTCGCCAGCCTTCCAGACCTCTGGGGGGATTCCATCCATACCTGCTGCTTTGGCATGACAACGGGCGCCTCCTGTTGGAACTCTGCGCAGAACAGTGGCTTGTCATTACTATCACCCTTTTCCAGCAGAGAGACAGCCTGAAGACTACCTGGATGCATCCCCGATCCAAACACTGGCACCTCCTGGACTACGTTCTGGTGCGAGGAAGAGACAAATGAGATGTGCTCCACACCAGGGTCATGCCCAGCGCGGAATGCCATACTGACCACCGGCTTGTTCGCTGCAAGCTCAACCTTCACTTCAAGACAAAGTTCAAGAACAGTGGAGCCCCCAGAAAGAGGTTCAATGTTGGAAACTTGCAGTCAGACGTAGTGAGAGGAAACTTCCAGGCAAACCTCCAAGCAAAGCTCAAGGATGCAAACTGCCTCACGGACACATCTCCTGAAACTCTCTGGGATCAGCTGAAAATTGCCATACTGCAATCAACTGAAGAGGTACTGGGCTTCTCCTCCAGGAAAAACAAGGACTGGAAATCCAGGAGCTGCTGGCAAAGAAGCGATCTGCCCACCAGGCTCACCTTGCAAAGCCTTCCTGGCCAGAGAAAAAAACGACCCTTCCATCTCGCATGCAGCCATCTTCAGCGCAAACTGCGGGAGATCCAAAATGAGTGGTGCACTAGACTCGCCAAACGAACCCAGCTTAGCGCTGACATTGGCGACTTCAGGGGTTTCTACGAGGCTCTAAAGGCTGTGTACGGCCCCTCACCCCAAGTCCAAAGCCCTCTGCACAACTCAGACGGCGAAGTCCTCCTCAGCGACAAGATCTCCTTCCTCAATCAATGGTCAGAACATTTCCAATCCTTTTTCAGTGCCAACCGCTGAGTCCAAGAATCCGCCCTGCTCCAGCTCCCTCAACAACCCTTGAGTCTAGAGCTGGATGAGGTCCTTACCCAGGAAGAGACATATAAGGCAATCGAACAACTGAAAAATGGCATCCTACACTACCATCTATACATATGTACATATACAGATTGGTGATAGAATCTTTACTATCACAACCACCACTCTGAGCTTTAATGTTATGTCAGTTGGCTTCCTGTCCTCAAACTTTGGTAGATGAGAAGACTCATATCTTTCCCTTCAGAGGTTTCACCTTCGTCCCCTTCCGTCCAAACTTCAACGAGTTCTGCTCATGCCGCGATGCTGAACTCTTTTTCTGTCGCCTCCGTCTCCAGGCCCACTACTTCAGCCACATCTCTCCAACACCCTCCCAAGACCCTTTCTCGCGCTTCAAGGCCTCTTCCTCCTCCTAGCCAGTTGCTCACTCTGGACCTTTTTATCTCCAACTGCTGTCGGGACATCAACTGTCTGAACTTCACTACCCCCCTCTCCTACTCCAACCTCACCTCCTCAGAACGCTCCACCCTCCACTCTCTCCGCAACAATCCTAACCTCACTATCAAACCCACAGACAAGGGTGGTGCTGTTGTTATCTGGCGCACTGACCTCTACCTTGCTGAGGCCAGTCGACAGCTCTCAGACACCTCCTCCTATCGACGCCTCCCATAGGATCCAACCATCACCCATCAAACCACTGTTTCCAACACTATCTCTCATCTCATCGACTCTGGGCACCTCCGCCCCACCATGGCCACCAACATCATTGTCTCCTATCCTCGCACCGCCCGTTTCTACCTTCTACCCAGGATACACAAACCTAACCATCCGGGCAGACCCATTGTCACTGCTTGCTCTTGTCCCACAGAACTAATTTCATCCTACCTTGACTCCATCTTTTCTCCCCTAGTTAATCCCTCCCCACCTACATCTGCGACACCTCATACACCCTCCATCTCCTCCAAGACTTCAGATTCCCCAAATTGGACCTCTTCATCTTCACGATGGATGTCCAATCCCTTTACACCTCCATTTCCCACACAGAAGGCCATAAAGCACTTTGTTTTTTCCTGTACCTCAGACATGAGCAGACACCTTCCACCACCACCCTTCTCCGCCTGACAGAACTTGTTCTCACCCTTAACAATTTTTCCTTTAACTCATCCCTTTACCCCAAATTAAAGGAGTAGCCATGAGTACCCGTGTGGGTCCCAGCTATGCCTGCCTGTTTGTGGGTTTTGTGGAGGAAAACATGCTACAAGCCTACACAGGCAAGGCCTCCCCTCCCCAACTCTTCCTCCGGTACATCGACGACTGCACCTGCGATGAGCTCATCAATTTCATGGCCAATTTCCACCCTGACCTCAAACCCACCTGGTCCATCTCTGATAACTCTCTCCCTTTTCTGGATCTCTCTGTCTCCATCTCAGGACACTGACTCTCCACTGACATTTATTATAAAACCCTCTAACTCCCAAAACTACCTGGACTACTCGTCCTCACACCCTGTCCCCTGCAAGGACTCCATCCCCTTCTCTCAATTTCTCCATCTCCGCCGCATCTGCTCCCAAGATGAGGCCTTCCAGTCCAGAGCCTCTGAAATGTCTGCCTTCTTCCACAAACATAGCTTCCCCTCCACCACTATTAACTCGGCCCTCACCTGCTCATCTGCCCTAGCCCCTCCTGCCCCTAGAAACAATAAACACAGAATCTATCTCGTCCTCACCTACCACCCCACTAGCCTCCACATCCAACACATTATCTGCCGGAATTTTCGGCAGTTACTAAAGCATCCCAGCACCAGACATATTTTTCCTTCTCCTCCCCTCTCAGCCTTCCATCTGGGCCTCCCTTGTGCACTTTTCCCTCCCCACCCATCGACCCTCCAACACCTTCCACTGTGGTTGTAGGAGATGTATACCTGCACCCACACCTCCTCCCTCACCATGGTCCAAGGTCACAAATAGACCTTTCAGTTGAAGCAACACTTCACCTGTACCTTCAAAGAACTAATTTACTGCATCTGGTACACCCTATATGGCCTGCTCTACATCGGAGAGACTGGTCGCAGATTAGCAGATCACTTCGCCCAGCACCTCCTCTCCATCCGCAACAAAAGCGACCTCCCTGTAGCCAACCATTTCAATTCTGAGTCACACTATCAAGCTCACATGTCTGTCCATGGCCTTTCACACTACCACCCTGACCACCCGCAGTGGAGGAACAACACCTCATTTTTTGTCTGGACACCCTCCAACCCCAGGGCATGATCACTGAGTTCACTGCATTCCACTAATCAGCTTGCCTTTTCCCCCTCCCCGCCTTTAACTAGTTATTCCAGTTCCTACTTCCTTTTCACTCCACCTAGCCTAGATTCCTCCTCCCCACCCCCCACCTATCATCTCCCACCCTCACCCCCCCTTCCCCCTTTCCCCTTTTGTCCGGACATCTCTCATGCTCCCCCATACCTTGACGAAGGGCTGAAGCCTGAAACATTGGTGATATATCTTCACCTTTGCTACATAAAGGCATTGTCTGACCTGCAGAGAGTGTTTCTCCAGCATTTGTGTGTTTTTTATCTTTCTCCTCATTCATTGCCAAGGTCTGTGTGACTCTCTGATGAAAGGCCATTGACCCAAAAAGTTAAGTCTGTTTCTCACCAGAATTTCTATTTTCCTTTTGGGTGTTTTGATTTTGTCTGCTTCACTTTGCCAATTTTACTGTTCTCAGCAATGGACTGTCTTAATGTTTTGTTTCACTGGCTACAATTCACACTTCCAGTATATTCTCAACACTACAATTATCATCTCCAGAACATTATCCATTTATCTTAACCCACAGAGCAGCACAATAGTGCAACTGGTTGAACTCTGATTCGAATATCTTCTCACCCACAGATGCTTGATGGCAGGAGTAGATGGGCTGAAGGGCCTGTTATTGTGTTGCATGACACTACTACTCTATGACATATATTTTCCCATTTGGATAAGTTAAAATGGGATTTCTTGCCTTGATCTGAGTTGTTTACAGTGGTCCTTTTACAAATTCATCTGTTCAAGGCATGCCATCCAGGCCCGAAGAGGAATCGCAAGTAAACATTGAGACCTACATTAACACACATTTAAGTACTTGGAGTTTGCAGGCTACTGGCAAGATCATCTGAACACTGATTGGCTAATAAAGCATGAGATATATTTTGGCTGTAGAAATTGTGTAATTTTCAGTTATATTTAGGACTAATTTTTTATATTCTCATTCTGTTTGCATTCATATTCATTAATGTTGCAATAGCCTGAACAATGTAATCTATTGTTCTGCACTTCAGGTATAAATTGCCCAAGAAGGATGAAGTAAGATTGAAATTGTTAATAACTTCAAGATCAGCTTGTGTAAAGATAGCCAAATTCACACAGACTAATGCCATCCAATTAGGAATGCAGGTTATGCTGAGGGGTGAATGGGCAAGTGTCACTCATTTTGGGCAGTGGAGATTTTAATAGTGAAAAGAATAAGATCTGTACATTAACATGAAATTAGTGAGGAAGTGGTGAAAGATGAAGTGTGAAGCAGGGAGGAAGAAGGCTAATTATTTCTCTGATTGGTTTGGAACAAGCATGAATAGACCAGCTGCAGTAGTCAGTAAGGTGTACTGAGAGACCAGAGGTGGTAAGAGAAATGGAAAATGGTTACCAGAAAATATGAGTGCTTCCCATTTCAGAGGTTAAAAGTGAAGCGAAAGGCATTTAGGACTATGAACTTGAATTTACTTCAAGAATAGAAAAGTGTTCAAAAATTCTGAATTGGATACATATCAGTTCAAAGTTCAGATTTATTATCAGAATACATACATGATATCACATACAACCGATAGTTTATTTTTTTCCCTGCGGGCTAGGTGGAATTCCTACTTATTGGTAATAGAAAAAAATATATATTCAAGAAAAGATATGTATACAAAAGAGAGAAATGTAAACAAAGAAAGAAATGTAAGCAAACTGTGCAATTCAGAAAATAAATATTCAATAATATATAATGTGCAGTAAGAGTCCTTAAATGAGTACCTGATTAAGTTATTTAGGGGTCTGCACTATTGTGTTTCAGGGCTTTGTGTAGAGCCAGTGAGGTGGCATCTGCAACTATTTCTGAACCTGGTGTACAAGTCTTGTTTCACCTATACCTCTTCCCTGATAACAGAAGAGAGGTCGTAGCATGTCCTGGAACATGAGGATCCTTGATGATTGCTGCTGCTCTCTGATAGCAGTATTCCCTGTAGATTTTCCAGATGGTGGGGGATTTTGCCTATGTTGGGCTGTGTCCATTAACTTCTGCAGGGCTTTCCACTCAGAGGTATTTGTTGGCCCCATACCTGACCGTGATGCAGCTGGTCTCCCTTGTCTCCCAATGGCCTTGAGTCACACAGACCTTGGCACCTCTGGTACACATCTGAAGTAGATTTCCAAGATTTCAATTTCATACCAAACTTCCAGAGAAAGTAAAGGAGCAGATGTGCTGTTTTAATGATCACATTCCTGTGTTGGGTCCAGGTAAGGTCCTCCTAGAAGTTTAACTATGTTCATCTTCTCCACCTCTGATCACCCAATGATCACTGGATTGTACACCTTCGGTTTTCTCTTCTTAAGGTCCATAATTAGTTCTTTGGTTTTGGTGATGTTGAATCTGAGGTTGTTGTTGGTACACCAATCAGCAGAATTTTCAAACTCCCTCCTTTATGTTGACTAATCGCCCCATTTTATACAACCCACTACCGTGCTATTGTCAGCGAACTTCTAGATGGTGTTGGTGTTGGACCGAGCCACCCAGACATAGGTGTAAAGTAGGTAGAGCAGGGGCTAAGACATAGCCCTTTGGTGCTCTGGTACTGATGGAGATTGCAGAGTAAATATTCTCACCAACCCTGGGTTATGGAGGGAAGGAAATCCAGGATTCAATTACAGAGTGAGGTATTGAGGCCCAGGCTTGGAGTTGGCTGTTGAGTTTTGAGGGAATGATGGTGTTAAATGCTGAATTGTAGTCAATAAACAGCATCCTGATGTATGGATCTGAACTGTCCAAGTGTTTCAGGGCTTTGTGTAGAGCCAGTGAGGTGGCATCTGCTGTAGACCTGTTGCGGCAGTAGGAAAATTGGAACAAATCCTTGTCGTGCTCAAACAGGAGCTGATAAGCTTCAACAGCAGCTTCTCAAAACATTTCATCACTTGGATGTGAGTGCCACTCTTCGGTAGTCATTTAGGCAGATTACCATACTCTTCTTGGGCACCAGTACGATTGAGGCCTGTATGCCCAGGTGCAGTGAGATATTGAACATAATCTGTAAATACATTGGCAAGTTGGTCAGTACTCGGGTGGATAATCTGTCTGGACTGGACGCTTTCCTTGGATTCAATCTTCTAAAGGCATCCTGCCGTCATTCTCAGATTTTGTAGTATGGAGAGTCATGTGACACATCCAGCAGGAACCTTGTCAGAAGCCACCATATGTGTCAATCAAGATGAAGACCACCCACAGTGAGCACACATCTTGACACTGTCCATTTTGAAGGAATATACACCTTGCTACTGGCTCCTTTAATCATCTGCCCTAGTTTGGGCATAGCTGATCTGGCCCCCACTGGCCAGCTGGGGGCTATAAAACCCAAAACATGGAGCAGATATGTCTCTTTCCGCCTGAGGACAAACACACGTCCACTCCAGATCACGAGCCAGATTTTGCTGGAGAGTCGATTACAAGTTGTGTGTCAGTAACGGGTTGGGGATGTATTGCGGTGCACACGCTCAAATCAATCATTTTAAATTCTATCATTATTTGCTATCTAATCAGGCTGCTGTACCTGCACCAGATTGAGGGATGGTGGTATTTTGGTGCGTCATTTTGCCATATTCTATAGAACGCTGTCTGTGATGATTACTAGTTATCAGTTGCGTCTAAAGCAAGCGTGTTACATGTGTCTCCGCTGAGTGTGTGTGTGTGTGTGTGTATGTGTGTGTGTGTTTGAGATTCCTGTGGCAACTTTCCCTCGTGGGCCAATAAAGGTCTTTTGTTATAATCAATGTGTGTTCAGACTTGTTGGCTCTTGGACCCACTGAACTTGTTCCTCTACTGACAGTAGAGGATCATCGGGGACATGGAGTGTGCAATGGTTCTTCCACTGGTTGCTGGGTTCTGGCATTCTCTCCCTTTAGGAGTCTCCCACTCCTCAAGGACTGCAGCAGTTGAAGAAGGCAGTTCACCACTATCCTCTCAAGGACAATTGTGGATGGGCAATTCGATGCTGGCTAAGCCTACAACAAAGCCCACATTCCTTGAATGATTACAAAAAAGACATGTGCCGCAGCCCATTCTACAGCCATAATACACACTCACAATTTACAATTTCCAATTCATCTGCAGCTACATTTATTGGATTATCTTTTGTCACCTTGTAGTGATATGATTGAATGTGCTGGCTGGCTCTCCCTCCGGGTGTTCTTCTACCTTGGCTCCTCCCTTAGTCCTACCCATGTGACCCTGGGCCATAAAGGTCGAGTCCCCTCTCCTTCCTGCTCATTCCTAGCCTTTGACCAGGGCCAGCAGTCTCTAGTACAATAAAGCCTATCGTTCCCCTCAGTCTTTGTCTGAGTCATTATTGGGGCTACTGATAGCGCCCAACACACCTAGAACAAGATACCATCATCACTTTCCTTTTCATATTGCAGAGAAACTATTTGCACCATCCTGCTGTGGAGCCTACTTCTTGACGCAAGCCCATTACAGCCCGAGGAAATTCATTGTGCGAAGGTTGAGAGGGCTAGACTTTGGAAATAATGTGTTGTTGTCCATGGGTCAGAATCGACCTGCTCTTCAAGAATACATTTAAAAATGTGTCTGCATTTGAATTCATTGCTGGATGATGTGTATGTGCTTGTGCCCAGGGCAGGGTGCTTCATGTATTGTTAAACTGGAATAGAACACAAAGGATCTGGAGTCAAGAGGCATTCCTAAGCCATACAGGAAGATGTAGGGAGTAGGCTGGGATGGGATCATCTTTTTGTGATATCTGCAACAAATCTTACTAAATGCTTATGGTGCCCAGAACTACATTTACTACTTAAAAGCTTTGTCACCAAAACCATTGATATGAAACACACATTGATTGGGTTCCTTGCTTTGCTGATTAACTTTACAATTTCTTGGAAATTGTTGAAGTAAGGACAGTATTGAATTTTCTTTTTTGATCAGGGGATTGTGTTAACTGGGACTGGGCTCCATTACATTTCAGTCAGAACTTGGCGATGGTACCATAGACTGAAGAAATGCTGAACATTCTTTGGTCGAACAGAATGATGGTATCAAAATTTGATAAAATGGCTCCTTTTGCCACCACATGGAGTTGAATTGCTGGTTGATGAAATATCCAAGGAGATGAGATTATGTTTCTTATATGCTGAATTGTGATTACAGTATATTTGCATTATTTGTAAAGGAAATAAAATCAGATAAGATCGTCACTTAGATCTATAATTATATTGGAATAATTTACAAGACTTTGGGGAATGAAGAGAATATTTATTGGGGTGTTTTTTGAATGAATTGTCTCAGACATAATGGACCAGATGGCCTTTTTCAGTGCTGTGTTCATTATGTATTTTAGGTTTGTCTGAACTGTTTTCTACAATAAAGCCACTCGTCTACTCACTTACACATGATGCTATGAGTAAATACACTGTACTTGTAACTGGTAGTCTTCACTGAACTGGAAGAATGGTATAAAAATGACAAGGTAAGTTCACTTGGGAACCATATGATCTGGTCTTTTCAGGTAGTTGTCCCAATAATAGCTAACAGACATCCTGCACATTAAGGTTCAGTGATCTATGACTGGTTGTCAAATTGAGAAGCTCATAGAGGCCAACGAAGGGGAGTTTTTGCTGCTTGTATATACCCTCCCAGATATCAGCATCAAATGTTGACTTGCAGACTAACAGGTGCAGGTAGATATTGGGAATTGGATTATATTTTGAATCTGTTTCCAGTAAATGGAATATTGTGGCGGCGAACCGGCCCTGCTTGTCACGTGTGGTCAGTGGGGAAGCCGCGGCAAAGATGGCGTCTTGGGTCCTTCTCTTCCAGTACAGACTGGTAGTACGTGTACGTGCTTACATCAGGATGACATGAGTTCCAGTCGCCAGGGGCGGGCTCTGGGCGGCCTTAAAGGCTGCAGCGCAAACTTCAAAGTAAATCAATTGGCTAAATGAGCTCAAACCCTGCTGTCTCAGTTCTTTTGCCATGCTGCTGTACAACCCACTACAACGTTGCAGTTTAGTGACTTGTGGATTTGTACTAAGTCATTGTGAAATAATTCTATCTGAAAAGCCATTTTAGAGGTGCAGAGTAATTTCTGCACAAATAATAAATTGTGCTGAAGATATTTTCAAAAATGGTTCAATTCACACATGTTCTGCAGGACCAAGATATCAAGTGGAGTTGGAAAAAGGCCAATTATTGGGAACCAGCAAACTGCAAATCCAAACAGGATGCATACAAAGCATTAACAATTCACCCTGAGAGAATGTTGAACATCAGAGCACAGCAGGAAATTGAAAAGTTTTAAGCCAGAATCTGAAAAAGAGAAAGAAGGAATAGTGCAGTCATAATGAGAAGAATAAAATTAACATCTGAAGGAAGAGCAGAGGCAACTGCAACCAAAATACAAATTGTATGATGAAGCAGAGAAAGAATCCTTTAGAAATGTTAGCATTATGTTGTTTCAAAATTGAAGTATTCCAGAAGGCACAGTATTTAACAGAAGAATCGTAACATTATTACAAATTTTGAAGCAATTTAGACTGAAACAGGTTTACCAATATGCTCACATGTGTGTATTAAAGTCTCTGCCTTTGAATATACAAAAACGTGTAGGATCATTTTCTCTCTTTGGAAAGAAAGTTACATTGATTTTTTTTCACAAGCTTTATTTTCGATTGGAAGTGCTGCCCATTTGAAAGGCCGGCCTCTTACTCTGACAGCACTCATTTGACTGAAGTCAGTGAGGCTTTACATTTCTTGGGAACCTCGATATACTTCTAAGCATAGAGTGATGCTCCCTGTTATTTTAAAATTCTGCTTCAGCCATGTGAAAGTGAGGAAGAGGTAAGAATGAGCCTGGGAATGAATATTGAATTAATCAAGCCGTGTAAAAATTACAGCTGCTATAAAGATGTTCCAGATGTGAAATCCTTCTGAGAAAGCAGTTGAGTCAACCGGCTCCATTGATGTTGACATTACAGCTTATAATTCACAAGGGGAGAGAAAAAAAACCATCTCTTTTTCCCCCCAACCTATTAAGTCTTCCAGTACGTCCTGAGGACACAAGGAGATAATGTGGTCCTCTTGGCCTCCTGACACAAGAATGGAGTCTCCCACACAGTGTTTATTCCTGATTTTTAAAGAATGCGAACAAACCTTTTAAAAAAGCCACTGCTATTAATGTAAATCTCTGCAAATGCTTGTGGAAAGGAGGAAAGAAAAACCTGATAAATTTTCCTGATGTGGCAAATGTTCCAGCAAAAGAACAAAGCATCTTAATTGTTTAAATTTAAAATCTTACAATGTTGCTAATTCAATATATTTACTGTTACTGTTGGTCCAGATGGTTTATTCAGAGTTCGTATAGGTACCCTAAGTGTTTGCTTTAACTAATTTTGCCAGAGAACAATCCACTGTTTCCACATTCACCTTCTACTTATAATGTCTCCTTGTCATCAAACCTGAATAATTGTATTTCCACAAACTAACTTTAACAGTCCTTCTAAGAAAGATTCAGAATGAGTAGGTTGAGGACAAATTTGAATCGCTAAACTACATTACTTTTTCACAGGCAAAATTAATTCACTGAACATCAGTTGTAAACAACACCCACTTACTCACATATAAAGAAAATAATGAACTCACTGATCTTTCATGCTTAAATACTTATACTTCCATCATCCACTGCTATTCTACTTAATTCCTGCCAATATAAACAGAATATCTTCATTCTGTCCATAAAACCAGACTTTTCTAACTGAATTTTGCTGTTTCTCTCTGTCTGACTCCAATGTCAGCTTTTGGTCAGACTGCCTCCCCCTCCCCAACAGAATTCATCAGACTAACTTGGCAACAATCCTATTGAGTTCAAGTGCATGGAATTGACTCAAGAGAGCAATCAATGAATGTGAAGGATCAACAGAATGCTTAATTCATTGTTCATTGTTTTCAGCACTGGTTTAGAATGCAAATCCATACCTCCCAGTCTTGCCACCCTGTGAATTTTTTTTTTTTTTTTTTAAAATTTTTTATTTTTCACACCATAAATCACAATAGCCATGATATACACTTTTTCTTTTCCACACATTTACAGTGACTTTTTCTCCCTCCCCCCTCCCTCCTCCCAAGCCACCCCCCCATCCCCCCCCCTCTCATCCATTTTAGTTATACAATCTAGGTTGCATTAATTCAGTTAGACAATGTTGTCATTCAACAAAAATACACCAGAAATTCTACTGAGTCCATTCTTTTCTTTTCTTCTCCTTCCATCAACTTAGGTAATGTTTGTTCCCGGTAGGTTTTCGCTATTGTATTTAATGTAAGGCTCCCATACTTGTTCGAATATTTCAATATTATTTCTTAAACTATATGTTATTTTTTCTAATGGAATACATTTATTCATTTCTATATACCATTGTTGTATTTTCAAATTATCTTCCAATTTCCAGGTTGACATAATACATTTTTTTGCTACGGCTAGGGCTATCTTAACAAATCTTTTTTGTGCATCCTCCAAGTCAATTCCAAATTCTTTATTTTTTATGTTACTTAGGAGAAAGATCTCTGGATTCTTTGGTATATTGTTTTCTGTTATTTTATTTAATATCTGATTGAGATCATCCCAAAATTTTTCTACTCTCTCACATGTCCAGATTGCATGAATTGTTGTTCCCCTTTCTTTTTTACATCGAAAACATCTATCAGATACTGTTGGGTCCCATTTATTTAACTTTTGCGGTGTAATGTATAGTCTGTGTAACCAATTATATTGTATCATACGCAGCCTCGTATTTATTGTATTTCTCATCGTTCCAGAGCATAACTTCTCCCATGTTTCCTTTTTTATCTTTATATTTAAATCTTGTTCCACCCTGTGAATTTAATGTCCCAAGGGACTCTGGATAAACCATCTGTGACAGAATTTGTGACACGTATTCTATCAAGGTGGATTCTGACTGATTGGTCTCCTATGATGAAGCAGTCAGGATCCTTATATATGATAGCAGTGTTCTCAAGCCCTCCATAATTATTTGCTTTATATCTCTTTCATCTGATTTCAAATTATTTTCTAATTAATTATTCAACCAATTTGCACAAACTAAAAACGCAGAACGTAAAACAGTACAGAACAGGAACAGACCCTTCAGTTTATATCAGAAAGCTGAAAAATATAACGGCAACCAATCCTTCACAAAATATATGTTTCTTTTCCGTTTAATGTATTGCCAAATAGTTCACTAAACAATAGCCATCGTCTCTTGCCCATTTTTTCAATGTCTATGGTTTTGGTTCTAGTTGTTCTGAACTAGTTTGTAGAATTAAGTGTATGAATGAATGACTAAGGCAGATGTACTGTATTTCTTTGTTCACTATCAGTTGACAGATATGAATATATCCACTGTTCACTGCTCTGAAATCAATGGAAATTGATGCCTAAACTCTTAGAAAAATATTAATTTATATGAAGTTTCTCAGAACATAAAAATGTGCAGTTAACAAACAAGAAGATTCCAAAGGGCATTCAACTCATAGAGAGGTGAATGCATTCTGTTTCACTTCCATGATACAAATAGACCCAGACTTACAATGTTCTGACATGTTATTTTGAAGTTATAATGGTCAGAAAGAAGGGAGAAATGTCAGAAATCATCCAAGTGGATTTGCTTGTATGTTTTCTGACACCTCTTTCCCCATTCAGAATCTCTCTGTCTCCAATCTTTTTTGTCATTTTGGTGGATTATTCCTGAAAGAATGTCCCTAAAGTTCTTCTGAACAAGAAATAGGGAACATCTAGAGCAGGGGTGGCCAAACTGCAGCTTATGATGGGTGAGCTCCTGGCAGGAGCTGGGACTTTGGGTTCCTGGCAGGAGTGGGGACATTGGGGTCTCAGTAGGAGTGGGGACATCGGGCTCCCAGCAGGAGCAGGGATATTGGGTTCCTGGCAGGAGCGGGGTATTAAATCCAGAGCAAATCTATGTGAGAGAGGGAAAAAGGGTATTCCATTCATAAACCAGAGTTAAAATACATTATGCAATTCTCAAGACAATTTCCATACAAAATTTTGGTTAATAGACATCACTTGGTATTTGTGTGACACTTAATGTCAGAACATGTAATCATGTGCTTCACAGAGTCGTAGGAGCAGGAATGTTGGTATTGTTTAGACTTACGATAATTTTGACTTGCAATGTGAGCCCTGGAACAGAACCCCATTGTAAGTTGGGGTCTATCTGTATGTGTCTGTGATATAACACTTTTTTTAGCAATACAGCATCAGAACAAGCCCTTCTGGCCCACAAGCCTGTGCCATCCAAATACACCAATTAACCCTTCGAACCCCGTCCGCTTTTGGAAGGGAGGAGTAAACCCACGCAGACATGGGGAGAATGTACATACTCCTTTCGGTCAGCGGCAGATTCTAACCTGGTCACTGATGCTGTAATAATATTTCGCTACTTGTGTTTTAAAGTCAATTAATTATAGTGCACTGTTATTTCAGCTAGATTGATCCTTCTGTTCATTCAATAGGATTGGCTATGCACAAATTCATCAAACTTGCTTAATCTTCTCCTCTTTAGTACAGTCTGTTGCTAATATTCCCATGCCCTTTTCGCATTCTTCACCAAAATCAAATTTCTGTCCTTCTCTGTTTTATGAAGGGTGGAAATTACTCTGAGGCTTAAATGTTTATTAACCATGTGGTTAGATATATTTCCATTCTTTGAGGGAAATTTCATATACCTTGAAAGTTGAAGAATCTTCTCCATGATTGACCAAAATCATGGCATGGATTGAAATATAGTATGGGGAAAATTGACAGGCTCATTAACAGAAATTTAAAATCTTACAGGTCAGTGTTGGTAAATTTCTTCATAGAAGTCAACATTTTTGTTTAAGCAATTTGATTGTGAATAATCATAACTTTTAGGGATAGAATTTGTTGGGAATTCCAGAGAGTTCTGAACTGAACTGCTGGTATTTACCTGAATGTCAGAAAGTTTGGCACTCCCACACAATGCAGAACTGGGCTGCCTGAGTTTAACAGGCAATTTCCCTGCTGCACTTTGGCACTTGTATCACATGGTGGTAGACCAGCGGAGGCGTAGGATTTTCCAGTAATGCAGTGAAATCTGCCTGCTGAACCTATTTTGTGTTCAAACTGGTGCAGGAACAGCAAACCTATTAATGTGAATTTAGTGAATGTACTAATATATTTTTAAATAATTTTTCAGTGCTGCTGAATTTCACGCTTATTCAAAAGATCTTTTGCCAATTTTGACAATTAGCAAAATCTGAGGTATTGAATTGCTGACTAAAGATTTAACGTGCCATTTCATGGGAGAGTGTTGATTCATGTATGTAAATACATTACTACATGAAAGGCTCAACTCTTGTGGAGGTTTTCGGTTCAGGAAGGCACAACTTCCTGAAGGATCCCCCATCACCATGGTCACATTCTCTTCTTGCTGCTACCGTCAAGCTCAAGGTACAGAAAGCTAAGGTTCAGCACCCCCAAGTTCAAGAATGGTTTCTTTCCAACAGATATCAGTCTGTTGAACCTCTCCGTACTACTCTAACCCTAACCATACCTGCTCAGGGCCCACCAGGAGATCTGGCTGCACTGGCAACACATCACTTATTTTTCTTGCTTTAACTGCAAATGTGAATATTAATTTACCTATCCTTTTATACAGCACATAGCGGCACTTGATGTCCTCATACTTTGGTTCCACGTACAGCCTGATGACACCACACACAAAGGTGGTCAACAGGATGAGGGCCATATTGGGTTCATCGTTGCCCCCATTGACTGGTTTCTTTTAGAACGTGACCCTTTGGCCCCTTTCCATTTTAGATCCCTATATGAACTGGAGGACTGCTGTGGTGAATGCCAGGGCGGAGGTATATGGGGTGGGCCACACCTGCGCTCCGTACAGCAGGACCGAGATCACCTCACACTTGATAATCATGTTCTTTCCTGTTACTAAGAGGGAGTGCCATGCCCAGAGATCCTATTTCTGGTAAACATTTGCAATCCGCTTCGTCCGATTTTTGTTGTATGCCTTAGCCCTTGCGAACGAGATCCCCAGCACCTTGAGATAATTAGATCTGACTGTGAAGGGGATCTTGGACCGGTCAGACCAGTTACTGAAGAACATTGGCTATCTCTTTTTCCAGTTTACTCTGATTCTTGATACAGTCTCAAACTGGCCTCAGATGCAGATCATCGATTGTGTCTGAATAGTCATTATACAAGGAGTGCCTCCACTACCGATCAATGTCACCTCCCCTTATGCCTTTGTCCTTCCTGCAAAGGGCTCTATGCTGCAGACAAATAAGACTGGAGAAAGCGGGCAACCCTGGATGACTCCAAACTTGTTGGGGAAGCTATATGTTTCACACCCATTGATTTGGACTACACTATGGACATCTCTGTGTAGCAGTTTAACCCAATTTTGAATTCCTTCCCCAAATCCCATGCGTCTATCATGTATATGTGCAATATCCTGTTGAAAGGCTACTCCTGGACCAAGCTGATCAGATACATATCTACCACCACCACCACCACCCCTCCCCCCACCCCCGTCATAAATGAGGGTGATGGTATCTCTGAGTAGTGTGAAGCTGTCAAAGATTTTCATGCCTGGAACAGTACATGTTTGATCTGGTTGATCCCAGAACAGACTTGACCTGATTGGCGATGGTCTTGGACAGGATTGTGTAGTCAACATTTAACAATGATATGAGCCTCCAATCTCTGGCATCCTCCTTCTCCTCCTTCTGTTTGGAGATGAGGGTGATGACGTCCTGCCTCATGGAGACTGAAATGCCTGAAATGCTGCCTGCCAGGAACATAGTGCTTGCTATACAACACTTCCAGCCAGTCTAAATCCACCCAATACCACAGAGCTGTGTACAACTCAGTCAGTAAACCATCATTTCTGGGAGTTTTAGTTGACCCAAAAGAACGGATGGATTCTGTCAGCTTCTCCAGGGTAGACGTTCCCGCTTACTGTCATCTAAGACCTCTGTGATAGAGGACACAAATTTTCTGGGAGACCCTTTTTTCCTGTGGCCTTAGTATCATCCAAACTAGCATAAAAGGATCTATTGATCCTCTGTATATCTGTCCATGAGGATGTGACTGAGCCGTCCTATTCCGTAAGGCTGTGGATCACAGAGCTCCGCTGCGAACCTTTTGGAAGATGAAGAGTGAGAATGTCTCATCCCACTCTGCTGAGTGAATTCTGGATTGGAAGATGATCTTGGAGGACTCCAAGGTGAATAGCAAGGCTTGCTGGCACTTTACCTCTCGGTGTTCCTCACCCACGTCTATCCCTCTTGACTGCAGAAGGAGGAGTTGCAGCGACAGTTAGCTTACACCTCATCTTCTCTTTTAAGATCAGACATCTCTTCCAGCGTCAACAGGGGGAAATCAACAAAGGTTAAGTTAAAGCTTGGCCCATTGTTTCTGCCACCATCTCCCTACGCCAATCCTTTATTAAAAATTACACCTAATCTACATGTTTGTTCTACACTTGTTAACTTGATAATTAGATACAAAATGCTATAGCATCATCACAAAAGATATCTTGGAGTACTCTGCAGTCAAAGAATAATTTTTAGAGTGAGGTCAATATTGCAATCCAACCTTTGCTTATCACTCAGGCCTGCTTGTCCCAGTAACATTCTCATGAATATTTTCTGCAACATTCCAGCTTAATGACATTCTTCCAATAGCTGGTTGACCAGAACTGCACATAATACTTCAAGTCTAGTCTCACCAAAGTTTTGTACAGTTGGAATATGACATCCCTGCTCATGTCAAGTCAACTTTATTGTCATCTGATTGTATAAGTACAACCCAACGAAACAGCTTTCTCTGGTCCTCAGTGCAAAAACAGGCAGACATACAACCAGACATAACACACATACAGACAAATAATGCATATGCAGGACAAGTAAATATTGCTTTTGTACAAATGAGAGTCTCGGATGTTTAGGGTGAACAGTTCCTTTGGTTGTTCAGCATTCTCCCTGCCTATAGGAAGAAGCTGTTCCTCAGCTGGTGGTGCTGGCACTGATACTCTTGTATCTCTTCCCCAGTGGGAGCAGTTGAAAGATGCTGTGTGCAGGGTGGATGGGATTCTCAATGATTTTGCACACCCTCTTCAGACAACGGTCCCGGTAGATCATGTCGACGGAGGGGAGGTAGACTCCAGTGATCCTCTCTGCCACTCTTATTGTCCTGTGGATTGACCTCCAATCCATTTCTATGTTGCAACCATAACATACAGTGATGCAACCAGCCAGGATGCTCTTGATAAAGTTCCTATCGAAGGTTGACATGATGGTGGCTGGTACACTTGCCTGCTTCAATCTTCTCAGGAAGTGCAGTTGTTGTTGTGCCTTCCTGACAAGCGAGGAGATGTTGAATATCTACAATAGATCACTAGTAAATGAACTCCAAGGTATTTGGTGCTTTCCACCCTCTCTACTACAGAGTTGTTGATGTGTAGTGGAGGTCATTACTGGTCTTCCCGAAGTCCACATTCATCTCCTTTGTCTTGTTCACGACGAGACTCAGGTTGTTACTCTCACACCATATCCTGAGATTTTCCACCTCTTCTCTGTTGTTTGACTCATTGTTGTTGCTAATGAGGCCGACTACTGTTGTGTCATCTGCAAACTTGATGATACTGTTGGAGCCGGATCGGGTGATGCAGTCATAGGTCAGTAGCATGAACAGGAGCAGGCTGAGTACACATATACTCAGTGCCCTGACCAATAAAGACAAGTATGCTAAATGCTTTCTTCACCACCCTGTCTGTGTTGTCACTTCCATGGAATTATATACACCTGTACTCCTAGGTCTCTCTGTTCTACTATGCTTTTCAGGGGGTCTACCATTTGCTGTGTAATCCAACCCTGGTTTAAAGTACCAAAATGCACACCATACACTTGAATGGGTTAAATTCCATCTGCCATTGTTTGATCCAATTCCCCAGTTCATATTTATCTAATTATAATCTCAGATAGCCTTCTTCACTATTCATTACACCTCCATTTTTGGTGTTATCTGCAAACTTACTGACCATGCTAACTAACAGTGGACACAGCACTGATTCCTAAGGGACACCACTGGATACAGGGCCCCAATCTGAACAATAATCCTCCACTACCACCAGCTAATTTGTATCAAATTGGCAAATTCACCCTGGGTCCCATTTGACGTAACCTGGACAAGCCTACCAAGTGGGATCTGTTTGAAGTCCTTGGTAAAGTCTATGTAAACAATATACACCATGCCCACCTGCAACATCTTTTCAAAAAACTCAATCACATTTGTGAGACAAATTTGTGTGCATTTATTCTGCATTGAAAGACTTAACCATATAACCACTTACAGCACAGAACAGGCCAGTTCGGCCCTACTAGTCCATCCCATAACAAATCCCCACCCTCCTAGTCCCACTGACCAGCACCTAGTCCATACCCCTCCGGTCCTCTCCTATCCATGTAACTATCCAGTCTTTCCTTAAATGTAACCAATGATCCCGCCTTGACCACATCTGTTGGAAGCTCATTCCACATCCCTACCACCCTTTGCATAAAGAAATTTCCCCTCATGTTCCCCTTATAATTTTCCCCCTTCAATCTTAAACCATGCCCTCTAATTTGAATCTCCCCCACTCTTAATTGAAAAAGCCTATCCACGTTTACTCTGTCTGTCCCTTTTAAAATCTTAAACACCTCTATCAAGTCCCCTCTCAATATTCTATGCTCCAGAGAAAAAAGCCCCAGTCTGCACAACCTTTCCCTGTAACTCAAACCTTGAAATCCTGTCAACATTCTCGTGAACCTTCTCTGCACTCTCTCTATTTTGTTTATATCTTTTCTATAATTTGGTGACCAAAACTGTACACAGTACTCCAAATTTGGCCTCACCAATGCCTTGTACAATTTCATCATAACCTTCCTACTCTTGAATTCAATACTCCGATTTATGAAGGCCAACATTCCAAATGCCTTCTTCACCACATCATCTACCTGAGTATCAGCCTTGATGGTACTATTTACCATCACTCCTAAATCCCTTTGTTGCTCTGCACATCTCAGTACCCTACCATTTAATGCATATGACCTATTTAGATTTGCCTTTCCAAAATGTAACACCTCACACTTATCTGTATTAAATTCCATCAGCCATTTCTCAGCCCACACCTCCAGCCTTCCTAAATCACCTTTTAATCTACGGTAATCTTCCTAATCCACTCCATCCAATTTGTGCTGTTAAACGTTAGGTTGTGGTGTCACTGTTCCCCTTCATCTTTGGGTATACTTTTGATGGCAGGAATATCACATTCCTGTCACAGTGGGCTCTTTGGTCCATATCTTGAGCGACAACATTGAAGAGCATCTGTAGCTGTGAAGGGGCAGGTACCTTGCAAGAGAAACTGTCAGCAAGGTTCAACAAGGAAGGAATGTCAACACATGTGAACAGACAAAAATTGATGAAACATCAAATGAAGTTCTTTACTTGAAAAAATCCACAGAATCAAAGACAGTGTCACCTTGCATAGGAACCATCCAGATAGACATTGTTCTGTTTATTAACTTATTAGATGGAACAGTTTGCCCACTGCTTTCCATCAAAAACCAGCAGCACATTCAATGTTAACAGTTTGGTTAAAATGTTGCAATTTTATCACTGTTGAGATGGATTTGGAAGATGGAATAGCCCCATCACTCATATTTGGACACATTCTAATTGCTTTGTCGCACATATATATTTGGGATTGGCTGAAAACACGCCCCTCAGGCTAGTCTGAAGTCACAATTCCACAGCTCCCTATCCAATCAATAGAGAGCCTCTGGGTAACACAGCAATCCTTCCCCTTACCAATATTTTGCAGCAACCTTGAGGCAAGTAGTTTTGACATTAAAGCTAGAACAGTTTCAATTTGAAAAAAAAACTTATTTTTTTCAACAATATATTTTTTTTTGTTTTTATTATGGAAGGTATGGTGTGTTCACCAAGATGAGTGTAGATACAGCAAAGTTCGAGAAGCTCAATATCAGCTCACCACCCTAAATATTCACTCTCTCCACTATTGGCTGCATTCAAACCCTGATCACTGGCATTGCGCTAACTGCTATACTAACCATGCTGCCCAAAGTTAAATTTTATTAACAGCAAGGTAGAAGTGGATTCTGGCCATTTAAACCCAGGCCTCCCAATTACACCCAAGTTAATGTAAAACTCCTTATGTTCTGGAGGGTGGAAAGATATCGGAGCACCTGGGGAAATCACGTGCAGACATGGGGAGAATGTACAGACTCCTTACAGACAGCACCAGATTTGAATCCAGGTCACTGGTGCCGTAATAACGTCGCACTGACCCCTATGCTAACCATGCCAAATCTTACGGAATTCTTTGAGGCAGAATCAAAAATTAAACAAATCTAAGATTGTACTATTTAATTTTCAGGAATATTTGATAACTAATTTAAGCAAGATAGCATTACATGAATTGATGACAAATCCATTAGCTTTGCAAAAGAAAGCAGAACAACATGGAGTTCACTGAGAGTCTGTGAATGCCAGTTATGCTTCCGAAATCAACACTGGATATAACCCTTCAATAGTCCCAGGGCTGGGGAAAGGGACCCCTGTGCAGACTGGTAGAGCCTTAAAGAGTTGTTGTGATCCAAGTGCAGAACTCTTGTGTTTGATGTGATCATCAAGGATATCTAGAGGATGTTTGGTCTAACAGAGTCTTTTATATCAAAAATTGTTTGGGCACATGACAAGACTCTCCTTAATGGATATTATTTATGGCTAGAAAAAGTTTGGAGAGATGGAGATAAATCGAACTAGCTTGGGTAGAGAACATAGATGATGGGTCAAAAAGTCTGTTTCCATGTTGTGAAATTAGAACACAGAACATTACACCACAGTACAAGCCCTTAACCGCACCATGTTATGCCAACCTACTCCACAAGAATCTAATTTTTCCCTACTGCACACCCATAACCTTCCATTCTTCTTACATACAGGTAGCTATCTAAGAGATTTTGAACGTCTTGATTACACTAGTGCCACTTCCACCAACTCCATAATGTATTTCAAGCACCCACCAACCCACTCCACTGTGAAAAAATTACTTCTGACATCTCCCCTGAACTTTCCTCCACTCACATTAAACACATGCCCTCTGGTATATAGTCAACTCAAGAAAAAGGTGTTGGCTGCCACCTTATCTAGGCCCCTCATAATCTTACATAGTTTTAATTCAATTCTTTAACTTTAATTGTTGTCATTTGACCACTTTGAACCTAATGAAATAATGCAAACTTGCAATTTCACTTTTATTAATCTTAAAATTCATATTTGCTCAAACTATTCTATCTGGTTCTCCCAGCAGACTCATTAGGAAGACAAATTGTAGGTAAATAATACAGAACTGATTTGAATTTTGGCTTATCTTGAGCGCGTTAATGTGAACCCAGATAGCACGAAGTGCACTCAGGCTTAGTTCCTGCTCTGATGATTGCTGTGGTAATATGAGGTGAAGTTGGTTGTGATAGTAACCAGAATTGAAGACTAAGGATGCTCAATGTATGGACACATATGAAGGATAACCTGGCCAAGTGACTGGTGGCCACTGTCTGCCACATCCTCTGAAGAGAAGAGGGAGAAATTTCAGGTGAGCATTTTCGAGGCATTTTCCCTCAGCAGAGAATTATGGTGGATTTTCAGAGCTGGTTGCTGATGGCTCTGAGCCACCATAAATGTTCCGAAAACTGGCTAGATTACAGACTAATGGAAGGAAGGATCTTGGAGAACCAAAAATTAGGAATGGTAGAGCCTTAGTGACAATAGCCAGGTTGGTTCATGAGTTAAGAATGGCTAGAGTATATACAGTGCTTCGCACCATAAACCCCAGAACTGAACTTGACTTAAAATCTTTAATTAACACAGTGTAACCTCCAAGTGGGCCCTCAGCCCAACAACAGGGCAGTGGCTTCCACAACTTGGATGTTCCCTGTTCAGGTTGTTGCTCTTTCCTTATCACTGAGGAGGGGGAAACAGATTGAAAATTCACTCCTTTAAGTTACACTTGATTCTCTCGGCTTCTTTCTTTGGCTTGGCTTCGCGGATGCTCGGCTTAGTCAGTATTTTAACAGTGTTACCTCTTGTATTAGAAAATTCAACTCTTTTGCTGAGTCTTCATGCATCAAAACACTCACCTTGACATTTCTCTCTTCTGGGCTAGACTGCTACTCATTAACTTTGCAATTTAAGATCATCTTCTCAAAGTCAATCATTTATATATTTAAAAAATGAACCTCATGTCTCTTCCAACTCATGTTCCTTGTTATTAGAACTTTCATTGCAACACAGATTAAAAACATTCCATCGAATATAAGGACCAGCTGGGCTTTGATGTATTGCAGTTGCTGATCTATCAACCTGCTGGTAAAGGTCACAGTGCTGTGATCCTTGGCCCACAAGGTCACACGATGTTGCTTCTTCCCCAAACTCTGCTCTGACCCTGAGATCATCACATTGTGCTGTGGAGAAATGCAAACTCTGATTGTGGATTTCACTCTGAAGTGGAAATCCACTGCAATTTAAACCTCTTTTACTTTTGGTCCTATGCATATTAAGGTCTATCAGGGGACTGATCACCTCTGCAACAAAGTGCTTTTCCGACCGAAGGATTTTGCTCTGATTCTTTGATATGGTATGTACTGCGGTGCTCTTCAGGTATTAACTCAATTGCTTTGTTCTGTAAATCAACAAATATACTGATTTTCTACTTTTCATTACATTATATATATAAATATATATATAAATATAAATAAAATCCTATTTTTGTTGCTGTTTAAAACATCAAGAAAGAAGCAAATGTAGTCAGAAAAAAATAAGCATAATGTTGATTAAAAATCTAGTGGCCATTAAGAAATCCTTGTCTCCTACTCAACATATCTAGTTTTACACAGATATCCTTTGTGGTAACCTAACAAGAAAATTAATTATAATGACACGCATAGCTCAGTTACAACCCCAAGTTATCAGATCTGGAAGTGAGAATCCAAACCTGGCCAAGAGTTCTTATTGACCTTTGGAGATTGTTGCAAAGGTTGGAAGAACAGATTGATCAAATTCAGCCTTTTTGAGTTATAACTTTGTCAGTATGATTTTGAGTCATTATACCAGGCACCTTCATCACCATCCCTCGATCCTGAACACCTCCTTGGTTAGTATCTGGTGTTCATTGGAGGTTGCAACTTCCTACAACATTGCATTTCTCTCCCTCCACCCATTCATAGAATTGCTTCTTGTTCCCTCTCACC
Source organism: Narcine bancroftii (assembly GCF_036971445.1). Taxonomy (NCBI): domain Eukaryota; kingdom Metazoa; phylum Chordata; class Chondrichthyes; order Torpediniformes; family Narcinidae; genus Narcine; species Narcine bancroftii. Next base: position 98,598,655 of record NC_091471.1, on the reverse strand, counting down.
CACTGTACCCATGATTGAAGGCTTAAGCCACCCTAGTGTTGTTCAATGGAACTCTCTCTCCATATTTCTCACTTGTGCACCTCTATCTTTTTTATTCGTGATTGCTTCTGTTTGATGAGAACTTGAACTACATCACCTTGAGGTGAAATATTCCCTGAGGATTTTTTTTGCTGTTTATTGCTGCTCAGTGAATTAGGAAATATTAAATCTCCACTGGCTCTATTTTTACAGTCATGCCAGAGCTGCAAAGTTGGTTGTGTTGTTTGCACCATTTATTTATCCATGAAAATATATTAAAATAATTGTCATGTTGTTTCTTATCTGTTTAAATAAACTGAAGTTTATTGCCTCCAGATTCTTTAAAGAGTCAGTGCAACATTCAACCTTTTCAAACTATTTACATATTAGGATCTAAAACATTACATAATAAAAGGACATTTGGTTTAATCAATATCAGGTTGGAGATTCTGTTGATTTTTTTTATCTGTAATAACTTATCATACTCTCTGTTAAAAACTATACATCTAATGACGCATTTTTATCTGCAACACAAATTCATCACATTTGTAGAATGTATGTTGTTTAATTTTTCACATTACTTACATGATAAATTAACTACCTTTTATTTTATGCTTCTTAAGGTATAAACTTTGGAGAATGAAGCACTTTCATTTTCACTCTTCCCCATAAAATGCATTTATAAATAATCTTTCTTGACCTTAGGATATTCCCAAACACTTTACAACTATTTATCCACTTTTGAAACATAATTATTCCCCAATGTAGAAAATTTGGCTGCATCCATCGATAGCAAAGGATAATGAAAAGATTATGTTTCAGTGAGTTTCAATTGCGGTTTTTAGACTGCAGGCATGTAATGGCACAATCAAGGAATTGTGCCACTACACGGGCAGTCTAAAAAGGAATGTGCAGGAATTTTGAGTCAATTCCTGCACCGTGATTTATCCTGCAGGTCCCCAACAACTTTTTGGAGGAAGTCGACAGTGTAAAATGTACTGGAAAAATTCTTAATGGTCATTCACTCTACTGCATGTCCAACTGTTGCACTCAGGTACTTGCAGTCTAAAAAAGCGCCCAGTGTGAATGAACACACGGGCAGTAATTATGTTAATTTTTTCTGCGATTTTCCCAATATTGCAGTCTAAGAAACATAATTGTGGGAAAAGTGTTGGACAGTATGTTGAGGAAGTGCTATTCTGCTTTTCAAAGGGTGCCTTGCAATCTTTTATGTCCATGTCTGAGAGAATTCAGGGTCTCAATTTACTAGATAATAGTACCACTGATAATACATTATACCCTGAGTTTAGGACCATATCATTTACATACATGACACCAGACTCCCAAAACAGACATTTTATTTATTCTGAGTTATATCACAGGGAGAGATAATATGAAGCAGTCAGAGGATAACATTGAAGAATATATTCAATGCTTCTTTGAAGAAGTGAAACTTCCTGCAATTTCTCTTACCCATGAACAGTAAAAGTGGAGAAGGTTGAGAAGGGTTAGTGTAGTGGTTAGCAAAACACTATTAGAAAGCCAGCAACATGGGTTCATATCCGGCATTGTCTGAAAGGAGTTTGTACATCTTTTACCATGTTTGTGTGGGTTTCCTCTGGTGCTCTGATTTCCTACCACCCTCCAAAAACATATGGGTTAATTGGTATATTTGGGTGGCATGGGCTCGTAGGCTGGAAGGCCCTGTTACTGTGCTGTATCTCTAAAAATAATAATTTGGGATGATATTGAGATCCGTGAGTTTATGCATATGGGCACAGCAAAACTCTCCATAATGCAAGGAGGAATGTGTCATCTCACAAACCACACACTCTCCATCACATCATGCTTTACCTGTAGCCCACATTGGCCTCATTCATTGGAATTAAAACTAAATTGGAATTAAAACAAGTCATCTTTGACACCAAGAGACTGTAGAAAATACGAATCCAAAGATAGTGTTCAAGACATTGGTGTGGCACTTGAACCCCTGCAACACCCTGTCTTTGAGGCAAGGGTTCTAATGCAGAACAGAAGTTACAACATGAAGTGAGAATTCTTCAAATGGATACATCACATTAAGCCATCTTCAGAAGTGAGTGTTGTTAGTATTGAACAACCAATCCTGAGAAGAACTCCATTACTCGGTACCAGTGTGGCAATTCAATTTTCTGTATCAGCTGTTCTCATGACCTCTTAGTAGCACCATTAATTCTGATAGAACTCTGGGCAAATTGACCAGAGTTCAATTCAGAGAAAAATCTTCTACCTGTAATCAGATAGTCTGATTTCAGATTTATTGTAAGAGTACATATATGACTATTCAGAGCCAGCTCTTCAGCGCTTGACGTCCTGCTTTGCGGAAACTGCCAAAATGTTTGGCCTGGAAGTCAGCCTGAAGAAAACTGAGGTCCTCCATCAGCCAGCTCCCCACCATGACTACCAGCCCCCCCACATCTCCATCGGGCACACAAAACTCAAAACGGTCAACCAGTTTACCTATCTCGGCTGCACCATTTCATCAGATGCAAGGATCGACAATGAGATAGACAACAGACTCGCCAAGGCAAATAGCGCCTTTGGAAGACTACACAAAAGAGTCTGGAAAAACAACCAACTGAAAAACCTCACAAAGATAAGCGTATACAGAGCCGTTGTCATACCCACACTCCTGTTCGGCTCCGAATCATGGGTCCTCTACCGGCACCACCTACGGCTCCTAGAACGCTTCCACCAGCGTTGTCTCCGCTCCATCCTCAACATCCATTGGAGCGCTCACACCCCTAACGTCGAGGTACTCGAGATGGCAGAGGTCGACAGCATCGAGTCCACGCTGCTGAAGATCCAGCTGCGCTGGATGGGTCACGTCTCCAGAATGGAGGACCATCGCCTTCCCAAGATCGTATTATATGGCGAGCTCTCCACTGGCCACCGTGACAGAGGTGCACCAAAGAAAAGGTACAAGGACTGCCTAAAGAAATCTCTTGGTGCCTGCCACATTGACCACCGCCAGTGGGCTGATAACGCCTCAAACCGTGCATCTTGGCGCCTCACAGTTTGGCGGGCAGCAGCCTCCTTTGAAGAAGACCGCAGAGCCCACCTCACTGACAAAAGGCAAAGGAGGAAAAACCCAACACCCAACCCCAACCAACCAATTTTCCCTTGCAACCGCTGCAATCGTGTCTGCCTGTCCCGCATCGGACTGGTCAGCCACAAACGAGCCTGCAGCTGACGTGGACTTTTTACCCCCTCCATAAATCTTCGTCCGCGAAGCCAAGCCAAAGAAAGAAAGACATATATGACATCACATACAACCCTGAGGTTCTTTTTCTTGTGGGTGAGGCAGAATTACCACTTATTCGCAGGGCAAAAAAAAAATTGTCTCAACATATGTGCAATACAGAGGGAGAAAAAAATTCAATAAAGTACAAAAATAAGAGTTCTTAAATAAGTCCCTGATTGAGTTTGTTGTTGAGGAGTCTGATGGTGGAGGGGTAGCAACTGTTCATGAACCTGGCAGTATGAGTCTTGTGGCACCTATACCTCCTTCCTGATGGAGCAGGTGCTGAGTCGTGAGGATTCCTGATGATTGCTGCTACTTTCTGATGGTAGTGGTCCCTGTAGACGTTCTCAATGGTGGAGAGGGTTTTGCCTCTGATGTCCTTGGCTGTGTCCATTACCTTTTTCAGGGCTTTAAGGTCAGGGGTATTGGTGCCCCCAGACCAGACCATGATGCAGCCGGTCAGCTCACTTCCCACCACAATCTGTAGAAATTTGTCAGTCTTTCCGATGTCATACCAACCGTCAGAAACTGCTGAGGAAGTAGAGGTACTGATGTGCTTTCTCCATGATGTCATTAGTGTGTTGGGTTAAGGAAAGATCCTCTGAGATAGTGACTCCCAAGAACTTCAATTTGCTTACCCTCTCCACCTATCATTTCCATTTCTCCACATCTTTGCAAACAATTGCATATACAAGGGGGAATGAAAATCTGGATATTTATCTTAAATGGAGAATTCAGTAAAAATGATTTTCAGACAAAAAATCCCAGAAAAGACAAAATTAAGTAAGAAATATAAATCCAGAAGTATTACAGCACAGACAGCCAGCCTCTCTGATTAAGAATCTCAGTTCTTAATTCATTTTTAATAATTTAAGGAATCAAGAGATGTTTTGATTTTTGTTTTCTCAAACATTACACAGACATACATACAGAAATATAGCATGGCAACAGGTCGTTTTAGCTCATGCACCTGTGCTGCCCCAATTACTCCCAATTGACCTACAATCCTAGTATATTTTGAAAGATTGGAGGAAACCGGAGAGGAAACCCATGCAGATATGAGGAGAATGTACAAACTCCTTACAGAGAGTGTAGGATTCGAACCCCAGTCTCGGATGATGCTGGCACTGAAACAGGGTTACACTAACTGGGCCTCCCTGAATTAAAGGGAAAAACTATGTAGTTATCTCTCTTTCAGCCCTGGCATTCCACCAATAAACCAATAGAATAGATGCAAAACTGATTTCTGGGATCTAGATGAGTTGATTTATTTCTATAATACCATTCTGGAGCATAAACTTTTGAGAGTCGAGATGATGTTGCATTGGTTTGTGTAACTAACTCTTCTCAAAGTCTGCAAAAATATGAATGGTTTAGTCCGATTATTTTGTAAAATCTGGTTTCAGCATCAGACTTAGGTGATAAAGTATTAAATGTAGCTCAGACTTCAGGCATTCAAGAAGATGGATCACCACCAGCTTTAGGGATGGGCAATAAATACTCGTGATACATGGATCCCAAAGAAAAAAATGGTTTAGATGCTAGCAATACTCCTTCCACCCTACCCAACTGTGAGCTTCAATCAAAATTATTGACAAGCATCTATAGTCATTTGTTTTTTTTTAAAACAAGCTTATTACACTAGTGTGACATTGTTGGCTTCTCGCAAATGGCTCTTAGATTAAAAGCAGCATTGCACCATGCACCCCTTAAAAGATCAACTGGAAATGTACCAACTCATTAAAATTCAAATGTAAGGGCCAGGAGACCAAGGAGACCAACTTTTCATCCTGTTCACGGGATTGCCTGATGGAGCTTGCTGAAAGAAAGATCACATGGTGTTGCTTTGTATGGGCTTTTGCTTTCTCCAGCTCAGTGGCCGCCAATCTCGCACCTCTTTTTCACTCAATGCTTGAAGAAGTACCACACACTTACAACAAATTCTCAGTAAGAACTGGGTGAAAATTTGGAATGACACAGAGAATGGCTTAACACCAAAGAGGCATTGCATTCAAATCGCTCAGTTATCTAGGGTGCTGCCATTGGAAGTTTCAAGACTTTCACAGGACCCCGTCAAATGAATCTGAGTATTCTCAACTCTCAGGCCCATAGTGCAGGATCTTTGCACTGGGGATGTCTAGTTTTGTACATGAAGGAAATTTGAGTGAGTAGGTTTTATTTTCTCCATTAAACTAAGCCCAGCAACGAAAGAAGTGTCCTAAGCATGTACATTAAAATACAGTAATTAGGTAATAGCTAAAAAGGCAGATTGTGATGTGAACAATTCATTTGATGAAAAGGAGGTTGAAGAACAGCAGAATAAAAAATGCAAAGATATACAGATTTCACTCTTTACCACTGACATCCTAGCAATGCAGCATTTGTTCCTCCAAAACAAAACAACATCCTTTCCCACACAGCAATTTGGCACAGTGACTGATGAATTAAGAAAGCTCTGTCAGAATGTAAATCTTCACTAAATTCTGTACCCAAGACTATGTCCTTAAGCATTAAAGATTTGCATGTGGAAAATAAAGAACCCAAGCCACATTCTTTGAAATTCATGCTTGAAATCCTTGACCAAGTGAAAACACTCCAGAAATGTTAATGTGAAAGGTTGGACACTTTTACAGAAAATTAATGATCCCTCCCACCCCCCCCCCCACCCCCACACACAGTGTTGTGAGCCAGTTCTATTCACACAAAGGCATAACCATTTATAGCCAATGAGTATAATATTCTACACCCACATATGTAAAAAGGAAGCTTGATTTTTTAAATAAATTGAAACATTAACAAAAATGCAATTACATTTAAAGCATTTCACAAAAAAAAACATTTGGTTTCATATTTCCTAATTATCATCTGATTGAGAAGAAAAGACTGACAAGGAATGAGCTGAAAGAATATTATGAATTCCAAATGTAAGATACAGATCTACTCACCCGCCTTTCCTTTTTCTGTTATCATCGGCATTGCCTACAAAAAATATATTAAAATAAAGAAATAAATAATATTGTAAACTACTGCAGTTGATTTTGAACAATATGGTAAGCCAATTTTCAGTCAGTTTGTAATAGGTTAAAAACTATTAGAGTGAAATTTGCATTGCTGATGTGGAAGTAGAAAGATGGGATGATGCACAAATTTTGAGGCACCCAAATGAGATACTCGCTGTTTAGCCTGAATTTGATATTGAGGTTCATTAAGTAGGTAGAGAGGATGACTACATCTGGAGCTTGCACGGCTCAGGCAATAGACCGTTTAGGTGTCCATTCACCTCAACTGTTTGTCCTCATTCTATGGTCGCTTGTATTCCTCAAGAGGGAGAGGGACACCTCTGGTCCAATGTAAACAGTGGGCATTTCAATCATTGGTGTCACTAGGGGGGTACGGACTGCACTGGGTGACACCGTCAGAGGGGGGAGAATCCAAAATGACTGTCTGTAAAATTTTTGTGTCGTGTTTCAGCAGAAATTCATTATTTTTTTATAAAAATATCCCTGCAGTTAGTTATAACAACAAAAACATTTTTTGTCAGACCAGCTTACATAAAAGGCTAAAACTCTATGCTAATTTACTTTTTGATCCTATTAATGCACTCCTGTCAGAGCTGTCATTATTACCCAATTACAGTGATGCTTCAAATCATGTGGTTTCGTCTAAACGCTCCACAAGCACGTGCTGTTTTATTCGTTGCTGCTGGTATTTTTATAGTTGATGCTTTTGTCAATTTTTTTGGTGTTTTAGCTACAATATTGTGGTAATTAGTATTTGTGAACCTATATCAATAACTTTTTTTTAAACAATAAAGTTTAATGTTAAAATCAACATAATTTTGATGTAGTTCTTAAATGTTTTTATTTTGAATTCAATTGTTTTCTTATTGAACTTTCACTTTAACCACATGAAACTATGTAAATGTAAATACATTTAGGCTGTGCATATGATATTGTAATTTAAAGGTGTAATTTTAATTTTGCAAGTTGTTTATTTCACTACTGTTGCCATTATGGGAATTATGATTTACAAGTAACATTAGTACCAAAAGCATTATTAAGAATTCTGTATGGTCTGGTGCAAAGGCTGCAGATTTAACTTAACTGCAATAGGTGATGGGCACCAACATCAACCCCAAACTGTGCACCTGGATGATGCAAATGTGCCCTGGCATCAAAATCCAAATCCTAACATAGAGTCAAAGCACAGAGCACAAACTGACCCTTCAAATCACCAGGGGTGGAATGCTGCTGGAGCTCACTGGCACCTCAGAGGGCAGCTCTAGGCACCTCATAAGGTGGCTCCGGCACCTCCTAGTCAGTGTTTTTTGGTGAGCTCCAGCACCTAAAAAATTAGCACTGCATCCCTGCAAATCACTACCGTCATACTGACCTGTTTGCCATTCCAATCCCATAAAAGTAAAAGATTAGTGAGGGATAAAATTGGACTCCTTGTAGATAGTGAGGGTAGGCTGAGTGAGAAGTCAAAGGAAATGGGGGAAATTTTGAATGATTTCTTTGCCTCGGTATTCACTAGGGAAAAAAAAATATTGAACCAGTTGAGGTAAAGAAAAATAGTGGGGAGGTAATGAAGCATATAAGGATAACCGAGGAGGTAGTGATGGCTGTGTTGAAAAAGATAAAGGTGGATAAATCTCCGGGACTGGACAAAATATTCCCAAGGACACTCAGGGAGGCTAGTGGACAGATATTGGGGCCATTAACAGAGATATTTAGGATGTCATTGGCCACAGGGGTAGTGCCAAAGGATTGGAGGGTGGCACATGTGGTTCCGCTGTTTAAGAAGGGGTCTAAATGTAAACCTGGGAATTATAGGCCCGTGAGTCTGACGTCTGTGGTGGGCAAGTTGATGGAAGGTGTTCTGAGGGATGCTATTTACAAATATTTGGAGGTACAGGGATTGCTAGGGAGTAATCAGCATGGTTTTGTCAGGGGTAGATCATGCTTGACAAATCTGATTGAGTTTTTCGAGGGGGTTACAAAAAAGTTTGATGAAGGGAAAGCTGTGGATGTTGTCTATTTAGACTTTAGTAAAGCTTTTGACAAAGTTCCCCACAGGAGGTTAGGAAAAAAGGTGGAGGCATTAGGTATAAATGAGGAGGTAGTGAAATGGATTCAGCAATGGTTGGATGGGAGGTGTCAGAGAGTAGTGGTAGAAAATTGTTTGTCCAAATGGAGACTGGTGACTAGTGGAGTTCCTCAGGGATCGGTCCTCGGTCCTCTATTGTTTGTTATATATATTAACGATCTGGAAGCAGGGGTGGAGAATTGGATAAGCAAGTTTGCGGATGATACAAAGATTGGTGGTGTTGTGGACAGTGAGGAAGATTACCGTAGATTAAAAGGTGATTTAGGAAGGCTGGAGGTGTGGGCTGAGAAATGGCTGATGGAATTTAATACAGATAAGTGTGAGGTGTTACATTTTGGAAAGGCAAATCTAAATAGGTCATATGCATTAAATGGTAGGGTATTGAGATGTGCAGAGCAACAAAGGGATTTAGGAGTTGTGGTAAATAGCACCCTCAAGGCTATTACTCAGGTAGATGGTGTGGTGAAGAAGGCATTTGGAATGTTGGCCTTCATAAATCGGAGTATTGAATTCAAGAGTAGGGAGGTTATGATGAAATTGTACAAGGCATTGGTGAGGCCAAATTTGGAGTACTGTGTACAGTTTTGGTCACCAAATTATAGGAAAGATATAAACAAAATAGAGAGAGTGCAGAGAAGGTTCACGAGAATGTTGACAGGATTTCAATGTCTGAGTAACAAGGAAAGGTTGTGCAGACTGGGGCTTTTTTCTCTGGAGCGTAGAAGATTGAGAGGGGACTTGATAGAGGTGTTTAAGATTTTTAAAGGGACAGACAGAGTAAACGTGGATAGGCTTTTTCAATTAAGAGTGGGGGAGATTCAAACTAGAGGGCATGGTTTAAGATTGAAGGGGGAAAATTATAAGGGGAACACGAGGGGAAATTTCTTTATGCAAAGGGTGGTAGGGATGTGGAATGAGCTTCCGACAGATGTGGTCGAGGCGAGATCATTGGTTATATTTAAGGAAAGACTGGATAGTTACATGGATAGGAGAGGACTGGAGGGGTATGGACCGGGTGCTGGTCAGTGGGACTGGGAGGGTGGGGATTTGTTACGGCATGGACTAGTAGGGTCGAACTGGCCTGTTCTGTGCTGTAAGTGGTTATATGGTTATATATGGTTATCCAAACCTCTGAACACCTCTGAGGAAGCAGTTTGGAGATTTTGAATTTGGTTTAAGGTTGGAAACCTTCCCCAAATTGGAGATTGATATCATTGTCCTTTTGCTATTTTCAGGAACATGCCATTGGATCAAAATCCTTGTTATTAATTTTTGGGGCATAAGTTTGAATCCTATTACAGCAGCTTGGAATTTAAATTCAAGTCATTAAGTAAATCCGGAATGTTTAAACAAAACAAACATCTCAGCAACGAGTGAGTCATAGAGTTAAGCAGATGGAAACAGGCACTTTGGCTTCGCGCTCCAAGCCGACCAGTTTCCTATCTGAGCTAGTCCCATTTGTCTGCATCCCTTGAACCCTTTCCCATCCATGTACCTGCATAAATGTCATTTAAATGTCATAGTTGTATCAGCTCCACCAACTTTTATGGCATCTCGTTCTATATACTCACCACCCTGTATGAAAACATTGCCTCTTAATCTCTCTAGTTTTAGACTCCTCTAATCTGGAGAAAAAAAATATTTACCTTATCTATGACAATACTGATTTTATGAGGTTAGAAATAGGAGGATAATGCAGCTTAACACATGGTTGAAGGAATGGTGCAGAAGGGAGGGCTTCAGGATTCTGGATCATTGGGTTCTCTTCCAGGGAAGGTGGGACCTGTTCCAATGGGACGTTTTGGATCGGAAATGGAGGAGGACTAATATCCTTGTGGGAAGGTTTGCTGGTGATGGTCCGGTGTGTTGAAACTAAATTTGCAGGTGGAGGTAAACCAGAGTGTCAGAGCAGATGGAGGAGGAAAAAGATAATGTTAAAATTGTAAGAAGTCAACAGGTTGAGTGTGGTGGAAATGTTCTCCGGTGCATCTATTTCAATGCAAGGAGTATTGAAGGAAAGTCAGATGAGCTTAGAGTATGGATTGGCATGTGGAATTATGACATTGTGGCTCAGTGAAACTTGATTGCAAGAGGGGCAGGACTGGCAGCTCAATGTTCTGGGCTTCCATTGCTTTAGACGCAATAGAATGGGGGAAAGGGGGGATGAAAGGGGGAGGAGTGGCATTGCTCATCAGGGAAAATATCAGCTGTGTTCAGACAGGACAGATCAGAGGCCTCGTCAACTCAGGCTATATGGGTGGAGCTGAGAAACGGGAAAGATATGACCACACTCATGGGGTTGTATTATAGACTGCCCAATAGTCAGTGAGAATTGTAGGAGCAAATTTGTAGAGAGATGGAAGACAGCTGCAGGAAATATAACGTTGTGATAGTAGGAGATTTTACTTTCTATATATTGACTGGGACTCCCATAAGGTAAAAGGGCTGGATGGCTTGGATTTTGCCAAATGTGTTCAGGAAAATTTTATAAATCAATATATCGAGGTACCAACTAGAGAGAGTGCAATACTGGATCTCCTATTAGGGAACGAGACAAGACAGATGGCAAAAGTACGTGTTGGGGAACATTTTCGGTCCAGTGATCATAATGCCATTAGTTTCAACTTAATTATGGAGAAGGATAGGTCTGGGCCTCGGGTTGAGCTTCTAAATTGGAGAAAGGGCAATTTTGAGGAAATGAGAAAAGAGAATGTGTGGATTAGGATAAGTTGTTTTCAGGCAAGGATGTGTGAGGTAAGTGGAAGACATTCAAAGGTGAAATTTTGAGAGAACAGAGTTTGTATGTTCCTGTCAGGATTAAATGCAAGGTTAATTAATAGGTGTAGGGAACCATGGTTTTTGAGGGATATTGGAGATCTGGTTCAGAAGAAGAGAGAGATATATAAAAGGTATAGGCAGCATGGAGCAAATGAAGTACTTGTGGAGCATACAAAATGAAAGGAAAACCTCAAGAAAAAAAAATTGGGAAGGCTAAATGAAGATGAGGTTACTTTGGCAGACAATGTGAAGGAAATTCCTAAAGGTTTCTACAGGTATATTAAGAGCAAAAAGGGGAATAGTAAGGGGAAAAATTGGCCCCCTGAAGATCAGATTAGTCGGCTTTGTATGGAGCCAAAAGAGATGGGGGAGATCTTAAATGTTTTGTTTTTCATTAGTATTCACTCTGGAATAGGGCATAGTGTTGTGGGAAGTAAGGAAAACAAGCAGTGAGGTCAGGTAACCAATACAGATTAAGGAGGAGGAAGTGCTTGCTGTCTTAAAGCAAATAAGGATGGATAAATCCCCTGGGCCTGACAAGATAGTCCCTCAGACTTTGAGGGATGCTAATGCAGTAATTGCAGGGGTTCTGGCAGAAATATTTAAAATGTCCTTAGACATGGATATGGTGCCAGAGTTTTGGAGGGTAGCTCACGTTATTCCATTGTTTAAAAAAGGCTCCAAAATTAACATTGGAAATTATAGGCTGTTGAGCTTGACATCAGTAGTAGGTAAATTTCTGGAAGATGTTCTAAGAGATCAGATAAACAATTATTTGGGTGGCCATGGACTGATTAAGGATAGTCAACATGGCTTTATCAAGGTGGTTACCAGGAAAGGTGATGAAGGAAAGGCTATGGATGGTGTTTACATGGACTTTAGTAAGGCCTTTGACAAGGTCCTGCATGGGAGGACAGTCAGGAAACAGTGAAATAGTGAACTGGATTCAACAATGTCTGGAGGGAGAAACCAGAGAGTAGTGGTGGATGATTGCTTCTCAGATTGGAGGCCTGTGACTAGTGGCGTGTCTCAGAGATCTGCACTGGGCCATTGTTGTTTGTCATCTATATCAGTCATCTGGGTGATAATGTGGTAAATTGGATCAGCAAGTTTGCAGGTGACACTGAGATTGAAGGTGTTGTGGACAACGAAGAAGGTTTTCAAAGTTTGCAGAGGGATCTGGACCAGCTGGAAAAATGGGCTGAAAAATAGCAGATGGAATTTAATGCAGACAAGTGTGAGGTGTTGCATTTTGGAAGGACAAACCAAGAAAGGACACACACGATAAATGGTAGGGCACTAAGGAGTGCGGTAGAATAGAGGGATCTCGGAATACTGATACATAATTCCCTGAAAGTGACATCATAGGTGGATAGAGATGTGAAGACGGTTTTTGGCACATTGGCCTTCATAAATCAAAGTATTGAGTGCAGGAGTTAGGATGTTATGTTAAAGTTGTATAATACAATAGTGAGGCCATATTTGGAGTATTGTGTGCAGTTTTGGACATCTAACTACAGGAAGGATATCTAGGATGTTGCCCAGACTTCAGAACTAAGTTACAGGGAAAGATGAAAGAGGTTAGGACTTTATTCCCTGGAGCATCGAATAATTAGGGGAGATTTGATAGAGGCATTTAAAAGCATGAGAAGGATAGACAGAGTGAACATAGATAGGCTTTTTCCACTGAGGGCAGGTGAGATACAAACCAGAGGACATGGGTTAAGAGTGAAAGGTGGAAAAGTTGAGGGGGAACATGAGGGGAAACGTCTTCAGACAAAGATTGTGGAATGAGCTTCCAGCTGAAGTGGTGAATGTGGGCTAAATTTTAATATTTAAGAGGAATTTGGACAGGTACATAGATGGGAGAGATATAGAGGGCTATGGATGGCTACAGGTCAATGGGACTAGGAAAAAAATTGGTTCGGCACAGACTAAAAGGGCCGAAGAGGCCTTTTTCTTTACTCTAATGTCCTATGGTTCTAACACGGGAAAAAAACTGATAGTGACTGAAGAGGAAACCAGAAACCACATCTATATCCTACATTGGAACTGCAGTTCATTACAAAAGGTCCTGAAACTATTTGTCGTGATGAAGGATGTACGTTGACTTCTGTAGCAGATGTAACTGTGGATTTTTGGAAAGCAGTGGAGACATATATTCCAAGACTGTCTTGATCTTGCTTGGAGTTGTTTACTTGTGCTTGCCTGGGCACAGGTTGCTGCTCTTTCATAACATTTTCATAGTTCCTTCTTGCTACCATTCATCTTGTGAAGGGACTTCTCTTCAACCGTTCTCAGGTAGGTTGTAGGTGTGCTTAGGTCTCTTAGCATAATGGCTTGAGTGAACTGCTGTTGGTATGCCTCGGGTATGGTTCTTAGCTTTTCTTCTTTCATTGCTAAAAAGCTGGAGTGGTATCCCTTTTTACCACAGAAGGACCCATTTCTATGGTAACTCACTTTATGAATCAGACTTGAACATTCCCAAGTATTTAAGGTTGATATTTTAGTGCATGAAATGAAATTTAGTTCCCTTGTAGTTTTATTATCATTTAGATCTGATTATCTTCTGTAGAGTATTACATATTTTACTTCAAATGGTAAAGTTTTATATTGTTGTTCAACAATATTCTGAGGCATTGAGATTGGCTAGGCCAACAGTCACTCCTTGTTTTGGGCTAATTTCTAGTGAAAGAACCAACCTAGGGGCATGACTGTAGTAAATGGCAATACTGGCACACTCTACCTGTCCGAACTAGAGAATCAACACAAAGTAGGAAAATTGAGATCTGTATATAAAAACCAATTTAATCATAAAATCCATGGTCAAATGTTACAGGTATTCATTGATCTTTCTTAGTTTAAAAAAAAATGAACATATCTTTATAAGCCACTCTAAATATAAGCTCCTACCCCTGTCGACATCTTTTTTGTTTTCGTATATTGGGATACAATTCTTCTGAATCTTATCCATGCTACTGTTCTTTTTGTGTGAGATGAGGAAGTAACTCCATGTAAAGCACAGTTCTAATGAAGAAATGACCAATTTTGTTAACTAAGAAATGAGGAAACCTCAGTTATTGGAATGGTCACAATGTCAGTGGCTTATGAGGAAAGATTGGAGAAACTTGGACTTGTAAATTCAGGAGGAGGGCGAGGCCACATTATAGAGACTGTCAATAGCATGTTAATCTGTAACATTATCTTGGGTTAAACCATAGATCCGAAACAAAACTAGAAAAAGGTGACGAGTGATCAATGGTGATCGATCTGTCCAATAGATTTCCAGTTGAAATATTGATGGAAACATTCAAGAAACATTTTGATACTTTTATAGAGGAGGGGATTGAAACTGTTTCTGATTAACTGAATTATGGATATGGGCTGAATAGCCTTCTTAGTAAGTATGAAGAGGGTTTATTTTTATATACCCAAGTGCAACGTACAGATGCATCAAATTTTTTACTACACCCACAGAGATACGTAAAGTAAGTCAAACATGTAGTATACATCAAATTATCACAACATACCACAGGATCTTTCTGAGTAAATGCAACACATTATCTACATGTATCCCAATTTATGGCTCAGTATTAAATCAGAGAGGTCACCTGGGTAATTATTTCATCTACTTCCTTCAATGTGGAACAGATGACATCTCAGACATGGGCATTGTTGAGTATTTCTGCTTTCCTGACTACATAGGCACCCATTAGATGGACTCAAGTGCTCTCCTCATTTCCTAATGAGTGGTCAATTGCTTGAAGAACTCACACTTGTGCAAAATGTACATTTTGTTTTGGTCAATCTTCACACTGCAAGTGGAGAACAGATCACTTTGATGTATCAAATAAGATCATGAAATTGCTTTTAGTTCTTACCCCAATGTGTGGAGATTCTAGTTTTACCTCTGGTGTGATCTAGCAATGGGTCTGGTTGGTCTCCGAGCCCTCCTGTACACAGGGTCGACCCCCTGACATGAGCTTTAATGATCAGAACTTGTGCATAACTGAGTGAGCATGGGACTGTCTCCCCTTTGCTCCAACTTCAATCTCATCATTGCCACTCAATGTGCATGAGTTGCTCCTGCATGGTTGCTATAGTGAGTATGCCTTTAAGGGCTGCTGTCCTTCTCTGGTTGCGCAAGAGCCATGTTTTGGGAAGTGCATAAAAATGTGGGTATTTTGTAAGTCTCCCTTCAGTGCTTGTTTCTGGATGTAAACCACCCAAACACCATCTCACAATGGATTTTGGCCAATTTAATTTTTTTTTGTGTAGGCAACCTAATTGGGCTTCACTGCCAAGAACAATTTCATTAAGGCACAGCAAAAATGAATGCAATCCAATTTCCAGGCTCTAATGTTATGTGCACCAGTGTTTTCATATCAACTTTATTGGCAGCAGTATTTCAATAATAAATTAGGTATATATATATATATATATATATATATGAAAGACATTTACTTTCCAGAGCTGAATTAGATAGCATGTTCAGGCAATATTCCTGGACAATTTGACCTTTCTGTATTTTCATGCAAGACCATTCACCTTGAGGTTCCCAACTGAATATGTCTTAGGACACTTGACCTGAATGCCTGCCGTCAGGAAAAAAGGAATCAAAAACTTAGCACCAGCTAAGGGGAGGAAACAAATTTTGAGATGGCAGCCTCCCTTGGTTAAATCTAAAGAAGCTATAGATGCAAAAACATGTAAAAATAATGTTCGCTGCAATGACGGGGACCTCCCAGTAGCCAACCATGAGCCCTGTTCTCACATCAGTATGCCTGTCCATCGCCTCATGTACGGCCAGACCAAAGCCATCTGCAAATTGGAGGAATAACACCTAATGTGCCATGTAGGTACTCTCCAACCAGATGGCTTTAACATTGACTTCTCCAGTTTCCGTTTGGCCCCTTTCCTGTCTCTCTTTCCCTATTCCTCTGTTTCCTTGCCTCTAGCCACCTACCCCTCCCCTCTCCATTCAGAGAGCTGCTCCTCCCCCAACACTTCCGCTTTTATCTCCTGCCATCCCATCCATATCCATTAATTCTTGTCTGTACTTCTCCATTCTCTCCTCCACCCACCCATGCCAGCTTTTAATTTAAGCACCTGCTTACCTTGATGAAAGGCTCAGACTCAAGACTCAGCGTGATCTGTTGAGTTTCTCGAGTTCTTTTGTATTTTGCACTAAAAATAATGGTCTACATTCTCTAATCTAGCCAATTTGTCACCTGGGCTTCAGTTCCAAAAGCAGTAAACAATTCTTTGTCACAAAGATTTGGCACACAATCAACTGTGTCCAACCAAACTGCTCAAATTGTCCAAATGAGCACAAATAGGATGTATTCAGGACAGAGTCAATTAAGTGAGATTAACTCAGTGTGCACTGTGGCAGCAATAGACTTATTGTGGAGATTTTATGTCCCTATACATTTCTGCAAAATCAATGGAAAAAGAAGGTGACTCCAGCTGAGACAATGGCTTGCATTTTCATATTGGTGAAGTTGTCTGCCTGATTTGATGTTAACACACTGTGGCTCCAAGTCCAATGAACAGACAACTTGTCTCTGCAATCAATGACGAACACAGTTTCAGCTGTTTACTAGATAAAAGAAGGGCACGATTAAAAAAAGTCAGTAGAAAAGAAATGCCACTTAACAACTGTTAATTATCAATCACTACCTTAATTAGGCTTCTTTAGATTTAGGAGTACCCTTTGTGCAACTGGATACATGTCTCAAAAGGAACAGCCAACAAGAGTTATATTTTGAGTAAGGAGTGGGAGAGGAAGAATTAATCTCTGTCTTGTGTGATCACATCACTGATAAGAACATTGTCTCACTCTAATCTGTCTGGCTACAGCCTCCCCTCTGAATCTCATTGAACATAACCTGATGTTTATCAATGGCCATACCAAGATTTGTACTAAATCCAAACAGGTTTGCAAATTGCAAGTTGGTGCAGTTTAAAGCCAAATTACCACAAAGTTTCATTTAAAATGACTGGGTTGGAAAAAGTTTTGAGTAATGATGGATGAGATGAAATCTGGAGAGGACTTATTCCTTAATTCCCTGGCAACTACTTTATCTGTTCCAATTGTGGCCAATGTTGCTAACTTGCCTTTTTCTCTTTTCAGTGTTGTTAGAATAAAAAGAGAATTAAAGCTGGATTGTATGCTTCAGATCTATCAGTACTTTTGTTGAGAGTAAACATCATAAAGATTTCAGCAACAAAGGCTTGAATCTTGAAATATAAATGAAGAATTTTGGTGTGGAAATTAGACCATAAAGTGCTTGTTTTCAAAATCCAAAAATGTATGTAAAACATAAAGATGTGGGAGGATCTTGGTCCCAGTGCTAAATTAGTCCCAGTGGACTCTAAATCAGTCTTGTCCCAATGACTATATAGATAACAGCGGAAGATCTCAAGAAAAATGAATTTTGTAATTGCTTTCTGTGGATTGGGGCCTATCCTATCTGGGCCACAAGGAGGAAGAAGTGAAGAAAATATTCTTGTGATTTTTAGATATTCTGGAAATGAAGGGTTCTCATGTTAGTGCAGGAAGAACATAGAAAGCTATGCACCTAAAGCAAAAGGTACAGATACAATGGGTAACAGGACATCATAGTTCGAGCTGTACAACTTTATCACTCTTTAGAAGTGGAGCTGGTGAACAATTGGTCTTTACTATCTTCTTTGGCTTGGCTTCGTGGACGAAGATTTATGGAGGGGTAATGTCCACGTCAGCTGCAGGCTCGTTTGTGGCTGACAAGTCCGATGCGGGACAGGCAGACACGGTTGCAAGGGAAAATTGGTTGGTTGGGGTTGGGTGTTGGGTTTTTCCTCCTTTGTCTTTTGTCAGTGAGGTGGGCTCTGCGGTCTTCTTCAAAGGAGGTTGCTGCCCGCCGAACTGTGAGGCACCAAGATGCACGGTTTGAGGCGATATCAGCCCACTGGCGGTGGTCAATGTGGCAGGCACCAAGAGATTTCTTTAGGCAGTCCTTGTACCTCTTCTTTGGTGCACCTTTACTATAATTAATAGTGAACCAGACACATCGGGCAATAGTGAATGGGCTTCTCCAATTTATATTTCTTAGGCTCTTACAATTCCTAAATAATCATCTCAGTTCCAATCCCAAACAGCAAATTCCAAATCCCACTACAAGGCATATGTGATAGAGCTGTCAGCAACTGCCATCTTGTAAACAATATCAGTACTCTGTTCAATACACACATTATGCCAATAAACTAATGAGACCTAATACCCAAGAAACATTTTCCATTGGCCATTTTGGTTCTTTCTTTTAAATATTTTCTTTTTTTGTTTTCCATCATTAAACAAGGAGATAACATCACTGTCATTTTGCTTCTTGTTTAAGAAACTCATTGGACCTACAGCTTATGGCCTGGAAATCACGATTGCTGAATGGCTTCTGCTAATAAATTTCTTCAATTCCATCTAATCCTCTACAATTATAGCACTTTGAAATAAGATACTTTAATATGAGATGTCATCTTGTATTATATTGCATCAGATGGTAAGATTCAAAGTCTCAAAATTATAAATGGATTTGGTTGATGCAAACAGAAAAAAAAAATGAATTCTTTAAAAAGAACAATCTTGCCTAACTGCAATGATAATGCATCACTTAGACACACACACAAACTACATCAATAGTTGCCCATGTGTGGAGGCACAAGAGATGGGTAAGTTGAGCAATATCCTCAACACATATTTCTCACCTGTACATGGATAAGAACATGAAGCAAATAGCAATGTCTTGAAGACAGTACATATTAGAGAAGAGGATGTGCTAGAGGTCTTTAAACATATAAAGGTAAATAAATTTGTGGGTGCTGATGAAGGGTATTGGGTGTAGATCAGACAATGGAAAAGTGGTGAATGTGATGCGTTTATTTAAGAAAAGCTGCAAGAACAAGCTAGGGAATTGTAGGCCAGTGAGCTTAGCATCATTATAAATTTAAATGACTATTTTGGAGAGATGACCAAGAAGATTGATGAGAGTAGGGGCAGTAGTTCCCAAACTATTTCAGGCTGCAGCCCCCTTGACTAATACCTCCCTGGCAGGCCACATCCAAAGCACCCTCCCATACAACGGCACTGGGAGTGTGGGAGTAGTGGCAGCATTGAGTAGGGGTTGGTGGCAGTGGTGGCGCTAATCAAGGGGGTAGTGACACCAGTACAACAACGTGGCAGCCCCTGAGACCAGCTCTCGCAAGAACTCCTTGTCGCTGTTTATTGTGCTTATTACTGGCTGTGGTAACTGGCAGCCCTTCCAGATACTGTGTTGTCAGAAAATTACTGCTCTGGCTTCTTAATTAAACTTTGCAGCAGAGTGAATAATAACAAGACAAAATTCAGCACCCTTTTTCCTCACCATCACCTTGGTGGTGGGGGGGGGGGGGTGGGGGGGGAGTGTTCACAGCATTCACTTTGAGAATCACTGGTCTACAGGGATTTTAGCAAGGTCTTTGACAAGATTCTGTATCGTTGGCTGGCCCTGAGGGTCTGATCACATGGGATCCAAGGTGAGCTGACCAGTTTGATATAGAATTGGTTTTATAGGTGGTCGTGGAGGGTTGTTATTGAGATTGGAGGCTTGTGAACAGTGGTGTGTTACAGGGATCAGTGCTGGTTCCTCAGTTGTCTGTCATCTATATTATTGACTTGGATAACAATGTAGTGAGCATGGTTAATAAATTAGCAGACGACCCCAAAGTTAGAGGTTGATTGGACAATGATAAAGGTATGACAAGATCCAGGTGAATAACAAAATGTGGGCGGGGGGAGGGGGGCAAGGAATTTGACACAGACAGGTGTGAGGTGTTGCACTTTGGATTTGCAGAGTAACAGATAGGGAGGGGGCCCTGGAGAGTGTTGTAGATCAGAGAGGCCTAGACTTTAATTTCGAAAAGTCACAGAGGTAGACAGGCCGGAAAGCATGCTTGTCTTCTTCAGTAGGCCTTTGAATGCAGGAGTTGGAACATCATATTACAACTGTACAGGACATTGGAGGACATATTTGGAATGCAGTTCTGGTCACATAGCAGCAGGAAAGATGTCACTAAGCTGCAAAGAATCTAGAACTGATTCACAAGGACGTTACCTAGATTGGTGGGCTTGAATTATAAGAAGAGACTGGGACTTTTCTCCCTGGAGTGTAGAAAGCCGAGGGGGGCATTATGGAGCTTTATAAAATGACAAGGTAAATCATCACTGGCTTTTCCCAAGGACATGAGAGTCTAAAACTAGAGGTTATACTTTAAGGTGACAGGGGAAAGATTTAAAATAAACCTAAGGGGTATTTTTTTTACACAGAGGATGGTGATATATGGAATGAGCTGCCAGAGGAATTTATGGAGACAGATACAACAATCCAAAAGATATTTGTTCAGGTACATGGATAGGAAAGGTTTAGGACAGAGTCATTCTCACCCTTTATTTTGGCCCTATCCCCTTTCGACTCTGCTCAAAGTTTATAGCCCACCTCCCTGTGAAGCAATCAAGTTTTCTTCTGTGTTTCTCTCCTACCAAATACATTAAAAAAATAAAAGAATGCACATTGGCATCTGAGGGAAAAGTGATGGTGGTGGTGGGGAGGGAAAGGGATGTTTAGGACCTCTGTTGAGAATGGCTGGTTTAGAGGGATATGGCCAAAATGCAGCAAACTAGCATTAATTTAGAAAGATAACTTGGCCCCATAGATAAGTTAGGCCAAATAATCTATTTCTGTGACTCTAAAAGCAATCACAGAGAAGGTAAGCGAATTGTTTCAAATGCATATTTAAATTTGAACATTGAAGGAAATGCTTGCATGGAGTGTTATACAGAATACAGAAATTGCCTTTCTGTATTCAAGTAGAAGTGCAAATATTCATATATTTTATCGATCACATGGTTCCATGTACATAATTTTTTTATTTAAATTAATTACTGAATAGTCAGGTGGGGTTGAAGTTTTGCTGAATGTCAAAGCTTACATATGCTGTTGGAGGATCAGCCACTTGAACAGTCCATAGGGCCTTGTACATAAAGTCGGTGATGATTGCTGTTGGACTGTGGTTTGGATAAAAGGACTTATCCCACCTCCCCCTACCCAGATGTGGTGATTGAAGACTGTGCTAAGCCAAAAATGACATTTAAATATGTTTCAGAGAAAATTCTTCCTGAATGCGATCATTACAGACAGATGAACTTAAATGTTGTGTTAATTCTATTTCAATAGACTCTTTTGAGTAAGAGACAGAATTCACAAAAAATAATTCTGGAAACGCATTAGCTATAACAATGGGAGGAAACGTGTCCAGTTTTGAGGATGTAAATGGATAAAATTGGGACTTCCGAAAACTATGCTTGAGATCTTTCAAAATCCAGAAGTAATTTATTGGTGAAAACAAAGGAAAAGCATAATTTCTGTGATAATCAGTGCAGCATTTGATGTAATTTTCTTTTAATGCTATCTTTCACTCCATGAAGTCAATGCAGTGGTGCAGCAGGCAATGTGGTGATTTGAACAATAGAGGTATGTAGGAGCAGAGCCATAACTATTGGAATTGATGTAGAGGAGTTTAGAATTGGTGTAGAGGAGTTTGAGTCACTATTATTGACTGCGGGCCATTCATCAACTCTGCATGGAATTCATTGTGAAATGGCATTTGTTTAATGGGAATTGAGATCTGCCAGGAAAAACTCAATGGAGCTACCCAAGACAGCTGATAGAAACATATAAATGTACAGCATAGAAAAGAATCCTTTCGTCCTATCACATCCATGTCTGTTTACATTACTCTGTTCATCCACTTTAGATCCGTATCCCACTACCTCTTCCCTACCGTCCAAATGCCTTTTCAATATTGTAATAGTGTGGGCTTCCATCTCTTTTGGCAGCTTATTTCAAATATTCACTATTGTTTGTGTGAAAATCTTACTCCTCAAATTACCTTTAAAATTTTCCTCTCTCACCTAAACCTAGGGTTCTGGACTCCCCTTCCCTGGGGAAAGGTTTCTGACTAACTCTTTTATCTAAATCCCTCATAATTGTGCAAACTTTTATAACATCACCTCCCAGGATCTACAATTCCAGTGAGAATAATCTCAGTCTATTGAATATCTCCCTATAACTCTCTCTATTACTACCTCTATATCTTTCCAATAGTGTGGCGACCAGATGGTGCACAAAACTCTAAGTGTGGTCTAACCAATGTGCCAGATGTGTTTTTTACTACCCTATCCACCTGTGTCCCCACTTTCAGGAAGATCTCTCCATACATCAGTATTCCCAAGGTTCCATTTACTCTATGTAGCCTGCCACAATTTGACTTCCCAAAGCTCATTACTTTACTCTTGTCTGGATTAAATTCCATCTGCTACCATTTAAAACTTTTATCTGACTGTATAAATCTTCTTCATTATCTGTGATGCTCCCACATTTTGTGTCATTTTCAAACATGCTGATCATACTTCCTGCATTGTCACTTAAGTTATTTAGAACAAAGGTCCAAGGAGGACTCTTGTGCAGATTTCTAACCAGAAAAAAAAACACCCATCCACCACAACCCTCTGCTTCCTATCAACCAGCCAATTTTGGATCCAGTTCTCTAACACAACCTTGGGTTCCTTATGCCTTCACCCTCTGGACCAGCTGAACAAGTCTTTCTAAACCCCCTATCAAGACATCTCCTATCCTGTCGTTATCAATGTCCTTGGGGTCTTTGTGAACTTTTCTAGGTGTTGCATTAAAATAATGTGAAAGAGAGTAGTGGTCCACATTCTGCTGGTATCGCCTTCCATTTGCAGTCATTACCCAGATGACCCATAGTTACCTGGTCAAGAAACTGAAGATCTCCTTTGCCATCCTGAAGTCATACTGGCTCTAGTGATGAGGACTGTTCAAGTGGCTGATCCTCCAACAGCCTATGCAAGCTTTGACATTCAGCAAAACTTCAACCCCACCTGACTATTCAGTAATTAATTTAAATAAAAAAAATAATTTAAAAAATCTGACAAGGTAAATATTTTGTAATATAAAATGGTAATTATGGAAACAGTTTAAAAACATTAAGCAAAATTGAATTTAAAAAAATCTTACCTATCCCTTTGTTCTTACTTCACTACATTCCCCGTGAAAATCAGTGAGCCCACAAATCTAGTGCAATATCTGAGGCCTGATTTCCCAATGATAAATGCTGGGTTTCTCAGCATGAGTGAGCACTGCTGATTGACTCTGTATAAAGCTTTCAGTAAGTTTGTCAGGGGGTTGCGATCCAAAATGGTAAAGAGGGGTTGGAAAGATTAGGAATAGTGAGGAAGGCAAAGGAAGTTTATGGATGCAGAACAGGATGGTGGAAGACATGCATCGAGGTATGATGGTAAAACGTTGTTGTGTTTATTTTAACGCAAGAAGCCTGATAGAGAAAGTGGAAAAGCTCAGGGCATTGAGAGATACAGAATAATGGGATATTGCTACCAATGGAGACATGGTTGAAGGAGGACCAGGACGCTCAGCTCATTGTTCTGAGGTACTGTAGTTAGAGTCACAGGTGTGATAGAAATGGGTCTAGGACATTTTGGTGTCCATATTTTGGCACTGGATATTTTGACATGCTGCCCCACTTACTCTCTACTGTGACCGATTCTGTCCTGCCACACTGATTGAAACACCTGCTGTTGCAGAAACTCCCTCTCCCCAGGAAACTGCTCCCCCGGCAAACAATATATTTAAATTATTAAAAACAGTTGGGGAACAATCCAAAACAAGGGCTTTTGGCAAATTATAATGATATATTTATTATATTTATTGTAAGTTTAATTACATATAATGGAATTTGTATATAATTAATTGCATTTAAAATTATTTAAAAATTTTAAAAATACTCATTAAAAACAATCCAGTTGTTGTAAAATAGATTCTTTGTTCTGCACATTTGGCGCAACTCACTGCAACCACTGTGCCTATAAATACTGTCACTGTTCCCTCTCTGCAGAGTTGTTCACGCAGCTTTTGACAAGAAATTGCGATCAAATAAGCGGAAGTAAAACGCACCATTAACCAAACGGAGCGGTCGATAGTCACAACCCTCAGTACTAGTGATAGGGCACAGATAGGCATTATTAACAAGAAATTTGCATATACATGCATATAATTCATATTCTGCAATATATTACTGATGATAACTACCATTAGATCTGCTGCTGCCATTTGAAACAATTTAATACAAGATGTCATTTCATATTATAATATTTTATTTCAAAGTGCTGTAAATTTTGCAGAAGATCAGATGGAATTGAAGAAATTTGTTTGCAGAAGTCATTCATCAGTCATGTTTTCCAGTCCATAAGCTGCAGGTCCGATAAGTTTCTTAAACAAGAATCAAAACAACCAATGGAAATTGTTTCTTGGGTTATTAGGTCTCATTAGTTTATGCAGCACAATGTGTGCTGTTACGGGATATATTAGAATAGTAATGAGTAAAATATGTCTTTAAAAGAGATAGATTGTGGGGGCTTAGTTTAGGTAACACTTCACAAATGCAAAAGCTTTGCTAAAGTGAGATACTGTGTCACCAGTGACTTTGCAGAGACAATGGAACTGCTTTGGAAAGGAATTCAAAAGGAGGTGCAAATGAAATATATTGTTGATCATGTCCAGGCTCAGATACTGATAAGATCTTTCAAAAATTGGGTTTGGAGCCTTGGGAGAAGTCATTCAGTTTTTACAAGCAGAGAGAGGACAAAACAAATAGGTGATTTCTCTTTTGGAAAGAGAGAGAGAGAGAGAGAGAGAGAGAGAGAGAAGTCAGCTCTACAGCAGCAGTTAGTTGAGGCTGCAAAATGGCAAGCTGGCAGCCTTGTTGAAAAAAACATATTTTGAAGATGGGTTGTGAGTTCTGAGTTTAGCCTGTTCAAAACCCTTGTAGTCCTTACAAGAGGGAATGGCTGGCTTCTCTTTGGCTTGGCTTCGCGGACGAAGATTTATGGAGGGGGTAAAAGTCCACATCAGCTGCAGGCTCGTTTGTGGCTGACAAGTCCGATGTGGGACAGGCAGACACGGTTGCAGCGGCTGCAGGGGAAAATTGGTTGGTTGGGGTTGGGTGTTGGGTTTTTCCTCCTTTGCCTTTTGTCAGTGAGGTGGGCTAGAGTGCAGGTAAAAGCAGGCATTGAGGAAAGCGAATGGTATGTTGGCATTCATAGCAAGAGGATTCGAGTACAGGAGAAGAGAGGTTCTACTGCAGTTATACAGGTCATTGGTGAGACCACACCTGGAATATTATGTACAGTTTTGGTCTCCTTATCTGAGGAAAGACATCCTTGTCATAGAGGGAGTGCAAATAAGGTTCACTAGATTGATACCAGGGATGGCAGACTTACATATGAAGAAAGGCTGGATTGACTAGGCATATATTGGCTGGAATTTAGAAGACTGAGGGGGGGGGGGGGAAATCTTATAAAAACTATAAAATTTTTAAAGGATTCGACAGGCTGGATGCAGCAAAGTTGTTCCTGATGTTAGGGAAGACCAGAACCAAGGGTCACAATTTAAGGATAGAAGGGAAGTCTTCTAGGAGTGAGATGAGAAAAAGAATTCTCTCAGAGAGTGGTGAATCTGTGGAATTCTCTGCCACAGGAAGTGGTTTAAGTTGGTTCCTATCTATATTTAAGAGGGAGTTAGATTTGGCCCTCGTGGCTAAGGGGATCAGTGGGTGTAGGGAGAAGGCAGGTACTCGATACTGAGCAGGTGATTAGCCATGATCAAAATGAATGGTGGTGTAGGCTTGAAGGGCCAAATAGCCTATCCTACACCTATTTTCTATGTTTCTATGTGTAAAGTGAGTAGAGCAGGAGCTAAGAATACAGTCCTGTGGTGTTCCAGGACAGATGGAGATTGTGAAGTGATTTTCTTATCAATCCTCATTGATTGTGGTCTCGAGGTGAGGAAATCATTACTCAGTGGGGTCTTGAGTCCCAGGTCTTGGAGTATACTGATCAATTTTGAGGGGATAATGGTGTTAAATGCCGAACTCTAGTCGATAAAGAGCATCCTGATGAATGCATCTTTACAGTCCAGGTGTTCCAGGGCTTTGTGTAGTCAGTGAGATGGCTTCTGCCATAGACCTGTTGCTATGATAGGTGAACTGGAACATATCCATGTCTCTGTTCAGACAGGAGCTTCTTATATGCTTCAAACACCAACCTTTCAAAACACTTCTTCATCGTTGATGTAAGTGCTACTGGTCAATAGTCATTAAAGCACTCTTCTTGGGCACCAGTATGATTGACATTTGTTTTGAAAAAGGTGGGTACCACACCCTGCTGGAATAAGATATTGAAGATATCCATGAATACGGTGGTAAGTTGGTCAGCAGAGATTTTTAATTCTCGGCCAGGTACTCTGTCCGGGCTGGATGCTTTCTTTGGATTCACTCTCCTGAAGGCAGCATGCAAGTCATCCTCAGATATGGACAGGTTGGGATCATCAGGAGATGTGGGAGTGCAGAGGGATGGTTCTTCGCTGTTTTTTGATCACATCAGGTGTAGAAGGCATTGAGTTCCTCTGGGAGCCACTTCACCAGATTTGGTTTTGTAGCAGGTTATGGTATTTAGGCTCCGCCACAGGTGTCTGGTGTCCCTTGTTGACTTATGTAATTGTCAGAAATGTGTGAATTATGACATTTATATCCTAAATGTTTCTTGTGTGGTATTCTCCATTTAATTTCTCACTTCCTCCTACATCCTTCAATATTTTCACATACCTCCCCTTCTTCTGTTCTACAGCTCCTAACAGCTCCTGAGCCAGCTTGCTCCTTAGCAGTGAAAGTGATCCAGTCGGTTGAATATTTCACCTGCCAGTAGCACAAGGGACTAGACACACCCTTTTACATGCTATTCGAGGTGGCTGGTACTCTTCTTGGTGTCCAGGACCCTGAGGTCAAAGCCATGCAGGGTGAGTTTGGTGGATACAGCCCTGTTGTACGGCTGCTGCAGGGCATCGGAGCGCAGCTTTGCTTCGGGAGAAGTGAAATAGAAAGAATGAGGGAGCTGCACCTGCCAGAAGCAGGAAACAAGCACAGACTAATGCTGGAAATATGGGGTTTGGAAATTGTGACTGCCATTTTTAATGGAGGGATTTCAGAGTTGAGGAAATACTTCACTCCAAAAAGAAAACAAAACAGTGTCGTGGTCAGCACAATGCTATTCCAGCACTCACGACCCAGGATCGAATTTGGCGCTGTCTGTAAGGAATTTGTACGTTCTTTCTATGTCTATGTGGCCTTCCTCTGGGTCCTCCCACATTCCAAAGATGGATGACATAGTAGGTTAATGGCATGGATGTATTTCGGGGCGGCGCTGACTTGGGGTCGGAAGAGCCCGTTACTGTGCTGCATCTCGAAAAATCAAATAATTGTGTAATTGAATTTTTAGCCTGTGACTTTTGTTACTGACTCATTGCACTTCTGACATTGGATTGCACACTGGGTCAAGAACCAGATGGCAAGAGAAAACCTTGTCTCCCAGTAGATTGGTTTTGTGCAGGACTCAGCTATAGTGATCAGTCATAAAGTGATCAGCTGCATCCTCAGATGCTCAGGTAATTGTCAACTTGTTATATGGTCGAAGTACTCGAGATGGCAGAGGCCGACAGCATCGAATCCACACTGCTGAAGATCCAGCTGCGCTGGATGGGTCACGTCTCCAGAATGGAGGACCATCGCCTTCCCAAGATCGTGTTATATGGCGAGCTCTCCACTGGCCACCGTGACAGAGGTGCACCAAAGAAAAGGTACAAGGACTGCCTAAAGAAATCTCTTGGTGCCTGCCACATTGACCACCGCCAGTGGGCTGATATCGCCTCAAACCCTGCATCTTGGCACCTCACAGTTTGGCGGGCAGCAACCTCCTTTGAAGAAGACCGCAGAGCCCACCTCACTGACAAAAGGCAAAGGAGGAAAAACCCAACACCCAACCCCAACCAACCAATTTTCCCCTGCAGCCGCTGCAACCGTGTCTGCCTGTCCCGCATCGGACTTGTCAGCCACAAACGAGCCTGCAGCTGACGTGGACTTTTACCCCCTCCATAAATCTTCGTCCGCGAAGCCAAGCCAAAGAATATGGTCTCCTAAAGATAAATGAATGGAATTGTGCTGTCAATAAACCTTTATTCACAATGCACCTCACATACATGTTGGCAATATTTATTGGCTTTCATAATATATTGATGCATAAAATGTGCTTAGAATAAAGATTTGCAGGCATGGCAAGATATTATAATTTCATTTGTTGAGATAAGATGAGAAATTAAGTAAAGATTAGATGAAACATTTTGAAAATGGTAAGTAAACCCAAGCTATATTATCAATTAATTGAGAAACCCAACATATTTTAGATTCATTGAAATAGTTATCACTGAAATATTGCATTGGATTATCACAAATTAAGAATTCCTTTCATTTATCCAAGCATTGGGAAATACTCTGGCATGCGTGGAGGAGTTGAGAGAAAGCACATTACTATAAAACACTTTGACAAAGGCAGATGACATATTTCTTCAGCTCATCACTGCTGGTATGTAAAATTGATTCACTACATGAATTTGTACATATGGTATACATATTTTCCAGACAATTAATTAATCAGTTGTATCAATTAATCATACCTTTGATTTCACAACATTTGCTAATATCAAACCCTAGACAACTGTCACAGAATTCCCAGAGTTTATCTCAAATAATTCACAAAATAATTTAGAATTTTTCCTGACCTGACAGTGACCGATAAAATGAATTCTTCACAAGCATAATAAAAACACATTTATACACTTTGAATTCCATTCGGGTTCTCATGGACAGCTCATTAAAATCAACACAGCTGAAGTTTCTGTTTTTCAAGCCAAGAGATTTGGACAGCACTGAAGTTTTTTTTAGGAAAGTGAGCCAATTCTGGACCAATTATCCCATCAGCTTTAAATATTGTAAACAAAACGATAGTACACATTTCTTCACATTGTTTATATTTTTGGGGCCAGAAGACTTGAGGAAAAACATTTACAATCGCTTCTTTGTCCTAAATAGGTTCTGGACCATTGGCTGCTGGGTGAACTGGCAACAAATAGTAATCTCTCATGTGCTAGTGACAAAAACAAAATCCAGATCATTCCAAAGAAATTTCTAATCATGTCTTCCCACTTTATCAGAATGTTAAAAGTTAACTGCTGAATTGAAACCTGTGGTCAGAAGATCGCAGGGTGCTGACCAACACCCACTTCATGGGTCAAGGCACTGAGTAAAGGAGCAGGGATGTCATGTTACAACTGTAAGAGATGTTAGTTTGATCACACTTCGTCTGCTGTGTGCAGTTCTGGTTACCCAGCCAAAGGAAAGTTAGAAAGGGTTCAGAAAAGATTCAGGAATAGTAGCCTTGAATTTTAAGGGAGAGGCTGAATATTCTGGGACTTTTCTCCGTGGAGCTTAGCAGTGAGTTGGGGGAGGGATCTTATAGAGGTTGATAAAATCATGATAGGCATTGATAAGGTTCATGGCCTTTTTCCCAGGGTAGTGGAATCTAAAACCAGGGGACATAGATTTTAGGTGAGAGGGGAAAGATTTAACAGGGATCTGAGGGAACCCTTCAAACAGATGGTGCTGATATGGAATGATCTGCCAGAGGAAGTTACAGATGTGGGAATAATTGTAATGTTGAAAAGTCTTTTTGAGCGGAACATGGACAGAAAAGGCTTAAAGGATATATGTGGAATGCAGGCAAATGAGACTAGCTTGGTAAGCACAGACAAGTTGAGCCAAAGGGTCTACTTCTGTTCTGTAGAACTCTATGAGCCTATGAATATGATTCTTGAAGGATCATGGCCCAAAATGTCGACCATTATTTTTCTCCAACTGATGTGGCTTGACCCACCGAGTTCCTCCATTAGATTGTGTTGGAGGGATTTTTCTGTACCAGTCCAATGGGTTGTGGCCTTATCTACATTGTTGACTAGAAGAAGGACCACTAAGGGTGTAATCCCTGGAGTATTTCCTGTGCCACGTGATAGTGAGGGCAAAAATAGAGTCAGGTGGAGACTGAATGTGTGGATGAAGGGGTGGAGTAAAAGACAGAGTTTTAAGTTCTTGGACCACTGGGACTGTTTCTGGGGGAGATGGGACCTATACTGTGAGGATGGGTTACATCTAAATCCCAGAGGTGCCAGTCTCCTGGGAGGGACATTTGCTAGGGGTTTAACCTAGTAAGGTTGGGGGACAAGAGTTCATGTCAGGGAGGAAAGCAAGAACATAGTCTTTAGGCAAAGAAAAAAGGCTTTTTCACATAATCTGGAGGTGGAACAGTGGCAGGTAATAAATAGTGGCCATAGTAACAATTGTAGAGAGGGTGAGAGGCAGAAAGTTAAATGTGGAAGCTCTCTAACATCCATTTATTTCAATGTAAGGAGTGTAGTAAACAAGGTGGATGAACTAATGGCGTGGATTCACACGTGGCGTTATGATGTGATAGCAATTTGTGAGACATGGTTGAAGGAAGGTTGTGACTGGCAGTTAAATATTCAGGGATTTTGTTGCTTTAGATGTGACAGAATTGGTGGGGTATGAGGGGGAGGTGTGGTGTTGCTTGTCAGGGAAGATATTACAGCAGTGCTGAGGCAAGATAGACTGGAGGACTCATCACGGGAGGCTCTGTGGGTTGAACTAAAAAATAAGAAAGGTGAGGCTACAAATATCGGGGTACATTATAGGCCGCCAAAAGAGGATAGGGAACTGGAAGAGCAAATTTACAGGGAAATAGCTGAGATGTGTAGTAGAAATAGGGTTGTGATAGTTGAAGATTTCAATTTTCCTAACATTGATTGGGAAACGCCATCAGTGAGAGGGCAGGATGGCTTAGATTTTGTACAATGTGTTCAGGATTGCCTCTTACAGCATTATGTTGAGGTGCCTACTAGAGGGGAAGCAGTGTTAGATCTATTATTAGGGAATGGAATAGGGCAGGTGATGATGCGTTGGTGAGAACTTTGGATCCAGTGATCATGGGTCCATTAGCTTCAAGTTAAATATGGAAAAGGATAGGTCAGGTCTGAAGTTGAAGGTCTTTGAGTGGGGGAAGGCCAGATTTGAAGAACTGAGAAGGGATTTGCAGAAAATTGTATGGGCTGATCTTTTTTCTGGAAAGAATGTAGAGGAGGTTTGGAGGGTATTTAAAAAAGAGATATTGAGAGTACACGATCTTTACGTGCCAGTCAGATCGAAAGGCAAGGCCATAAGTTCAAGGGAACTGTGGTTTTCTGGAAAAATTAGGAAGTTGGTTCGGGATAAGAGGAGGGCATATACTAAATTTAAGAAGCAAAAAATGGATAACGTATGATTATTACATAGATTGCAGAAAAAATCTTAAGAAGAAATTAGAAAGGCAAAAAGAAGGTATGAGGTGACAATAGCTGATAAGGTAAAAGTGAATCCTAAGGGTTTTTACAGATATGTGAATAGTAAAAGGAGGGTTAAGGATAGAATAGGATTGCTGGAAAATAAGAGCGATGATCTGTGCGAGGAACCGTATCAGATGGAAGAGATATTAAATGATTTATTTCTCATCTGTGTTCTCGAAGGAAAAGGACATTGGACTATATGAGATAAGTGAGGCAAATGGCTTAGTTATGGAAAAGATAGGGATTAGTAAAGAGAGGGTTTTGGAGCTTCTAGGGTCAGTAAAAGTGGATAAGTCTCCTGGTCCTGATGGGATTTTCCCCAGGATGTTAAGGGAGGTCAGGGAGCAAATATTGGAGGCACTGTCAGTGACTTTTCAATGATTACTGGAGAAGGGTGTGGTGTCGTGGGATTGGAGGGTCGCTAATGTAATTCTGTTGTTTAAAAAATGCACAAGGTGTCGGCCAAGTAATGATAGGCCTGAAAGCTTGACTTTGGTGGTAAGGAAAGTTATGGAGAGTATTCTTAGAGATGGTGTATATAAATATCTGGATAAGCAGGGACTGATCAGGAGCACCCAGCATGGGTTTGTGAAGGGAAAGTCATGTTTGATGAACCTTGTTGAGTTTTTCGAAGAAGTGACAAGAAAGGTGGATGAAGGTAGGGCAATTGAAGTAGTCTATCTGGATTTTTGCAAAGCTTTTGATAAGGTTCCACATGAAAGGTTAGTAAGGAAGGTTCAGTCACTAGGGATTAATAGCAAAATAGTAAGATGGGTTCAGAGGTGGCTGGAGGAGAGACAGCAGAAGGTCATAGTGGACAACTGTCTGTCAGGATGGAAGTCTGTGATGAGCGGCATGCCTCAAGGATCGGTGCTAGGTCCCCTGTTATTCATAATTTATATTAATGATATGGATGATGGGGTAGTTAACTGGGTAAGTAAATATGCAGACGATACAAAAATAGAGGGAGTGGTGGATAGCAAGGTAAGTTTTAAGGGATTACAGAAGGAAAATTGGGCTGAAAGATGGCAGATGGAATTTAATCAGAGAAGTGTGAGGTGCTTCATTTCAGAAAAAAATAATCAAAATGAGATATATGTAGTAAAGGGGAGGACATTGGGGAATGCACAAAAACAAAGAGATCTTGGAGTTATGGTGCAGCATTCCTTGAAGGTGGATTCCCATGTAGACAGGGTGGTTAAGAAGGCATTTGGTATGCTAGCCTTCATAAATCATAGCATAGAGTATAGGAGCTGGGAAGTGATACTGCGACTGTTTAAGGCATTGGTGAGGCCAGGTTTGGAGTATTGTGTTCAGTTCTGGTCTCAAAATTATAGGAAGGATATAGATAAGGTGATGAGGGTGCAGAGGAGATTTACAAGGGTGTTGCCTGGCTTAAAATACCTCGAATACAGAGAAAGATTGAAGAGGTTAGGACTCTATTCATTGGAACGTGGAAGTTGAGAGGGGATTTGATAGAGGTGTTTGTTTAAAATTATGAAGGGAATAGATAGACTAGATGCAAGTAGACTCTTCTCCCTGAGAGCAGGGGAAGATGAAACAAGAGGACACAAGTTGAGGGTAAGAAGGGAAAATTTTAGGAGAAACATTAGAGGATGCTTCTTCACTCAGAGAGTGGTGACTGAATGGAATAATCTTCCGGAGGAAATAGTTGAGGCAGAGTCAATTCTTTAATTTAAGAGGAAGCTGGATATATACATGGATAGGAGGGGGTTGGAGGGTTATGGGCAGAGAATAAGGGGGGGATCTAGCAGAGTTATTTGACTTGAAGGGCCGAGATGGCCTGTTTCTATGCCATAAACTGTTATATGGTTCTATGGTTATAAGACTCTAGACCTCCAACAGTCTCATACTATATCTTGTCTAAGCCTAGAAAAAATTAGATATCATGCATTTGATTCATTGGTGAAATTTGAAGATACATGGTGACCATTTATGTCTTATTTTCATATGATGTAAATGTTTCTAATGTGATTAGATGCATTTTAGTCTTCAGATGAGATATAGTCATACTTTTGAGTTTTGTGTTAATGTAGGAACCAAAATCTATAAAAAATATGCAACTCTCAGGATAAGATGCTCAGCTGCTTTTTGTTAGTTTTTTTTCTTTTTTTATTAGAGTAGGTTAGGTGGGCTTTTTATATAATATTTATTTTTTTTTACTTAAAAAAAATCATCCAGAGCAGTGGAGGGGGCCTAGTTTGAAGTTTTATCTTAATTTATATATACATATTGTATTTTCAGTTTTGTTCCCTTTTCTTCATTGTTTTGTATTTCTTATTAAAAACCCATAAAAAAGATTAAAAAGAAAGATTGTGTTGTGCTACAGATTTCTGCCTCTTGAGTTACTCATGTGACACCTTCAATACCAACTAGATTCTGAAAATAAATGGTCATTTTGTGTGATTTAAGGACATATTGTCTAACTGAAAATAAATAATTTTAATAATAATATTCATTGTTATTGTGAACCTACACCTCATTCGTGCTCTCATTGCCAACTTTTGGCATTGTACTGCCATCTTGATTTGCTAAATACAAGCCATTCAAGAGCCCTGGTTAAAGATTCCATATAATAGTTTGGCAAAACTGCTATAACCAATCACAGCTTTTGCTACAATCTGAGATTAGACTGGGTTTTTCCACCATTTTTATAAAGCTTTATAACATTTTTCCATGCTAGTTATATCAGAAATTAGTTAAAGACATTCAGCCTTATCACATCAGAGTTAAAATTTAAATCATCTGTTTCTCCCCTTATGCATTAATATATTCCCCTTCAAGTGTTTAAAGGTAAAGGTTCCATTATTGTCACATAATGCTACATTTAGGATGTAACATGCATGAAATTCTTTAACTTTATCTACTGTAAGGAAGACAGAGAGTTGCCACTACATCTAGCACCCCTCACAGAAATGAGGCCCCATTGAGGATCAAACTCACCACCCCTGGTTTACAAGAACAGTGCTTTAGGAACTGAGGTATCAAAGCCTTTCCTTTTGTCTTTGTTCTCTCAAATTATGTGACTGTTTTCCTGAAAATAATAATTTTCAGTCATTACTGCCTATAACTAATTGCATCTTCTCATAATCCTTTGCAAAAAATTCTAATAGTATTTTCAGTGTGATAATCTTTGATTAACAACTTTTTACCAAGTGACTGACTGGCGGAAATACATTGAATGTATTTGACATCATCTTGCTTATTTATTCAATGCCTGATGCTTTTCCCCAGTTTTATGTTCATTACATTTTGCAGCTATGATCCCACCTTTGAACTTAATATACTTGTACCCTTAGACCACTCTGATCCTTGATCTAATTGAACATTTTGCTCTTCTGGTGGGATTTTCAATTGCCTTTTATCTTTGAAATGTAATATTTACATTTATGAAATATAGACTGCATTTATAGCTTTCTTAATTTTCCTACAGCTTTCTATGTTTTTCTCATAATTTGCCATGCCCTTATGTTGATTTTATTTGATTTTATGTTGATTTTATATGTTGATTTTATTTGCTTCATAGCAAGGTTTAAATCAATGACAGAACACAAACCTTTAGAATAATCTATTTACTCTGGCTCAGAGTTATTATTCCATAACCATCTCATCTTCTATCAAATCATTCCTTATTAAAGATGTGTTTTGTTTCCCAACTCTTTTGCAGTTTGGGTACATCTATAAATTTAAATTACGCAAATTGCAGTGGGGCACACAAAACTCAAAACGGTCAACCAGTTTACCTATCTCGGCTGCACCATTTCATCAGATGCAAGGATCGACAATGAGATAGACAACAGACTCGCCAAGGCAAATAGCACCTTTGGAAGACTACACAAAAGAGTCTGGAAAAACAACCAACTGAAAAACCTCACAAAGATAAGCGTATACAGAGCCGTTGTCATACCCACACTCCTGTTCGGCTCCGAATCATGGGTCCTCTACCGGCATCACCTACGGCTCCTAGAACGCTTCCACCAGCGTTGTCTCCGCTCCATCCTCAACATCCATTGGAGCGCTTTCATCCCTAACGTCGATGTACTCGAGATGGCAGAGGTCGACAGCATCGAGTCCACGCTGGTGAAGATCCAGCTGCGCTGGATGGGTCACGTCTCCAGAATGGAGGACCATCGCCTTCCCAAGATCGTGTTATATGGCGAGCTCTCCACTGGCCACCGTGACAGAGGTGCACCAAAGAAAAGGTACAAAGACTGCCTAAAGAAATCTCTTGGTGCCTGCCACATTGACCACCGCCAGTGGGCTGATATCGCCTCAAACTGTGCATCTTGGCGCCTCACAGTTTGGCGGGCAGCAACCTCCTTTGAAGAGGACCGCAGAGCCCACCTCACTGACAAAAGGCAAAGGAGGAAAACCCAACACCCAACCCCAACCAACCAATTTTCCCCTGCAGCCGCTACAATCGTGTCTGCCTGTCCCGCATCGGACTTGTCAGCCACAAACGAGCCTGCAGCTGACGTGGACTTTTTACCCCCTCCATAAATCTTCGTCCGCGAAGCCAAGCCAAAGAGAAGAGAACTGGAACTGTCAAGAAAATCTGAGGCAGGACTCTGAACATGTAGAAATGTTAGCCTTCTCTTAGAGATACTTCACTTGTCTTTGTGTCAGACGATTGTGGGTTGAGATCTCATTCCAAACACATAATCAGTTGAGTGTATTGTTGAAACACTCTGTGATTGCAATGGTTCTGATTGGATGTGTCTTGTTTTGTGCTGTGAGGAATTAAATCTCATAGCAGGATAATTATCCCAGTGCCATTGCTTACATTTAACTTTCTTCAGATATTTAAGTAGTTGATTTAGTCAATTATTTAACTTCTGAGAAACCGATGAGCAGAAATTTGTTGCTAAAATTTACATCTCAAAACTATTTTGAAGCCTTAAGAAAATTTGTAACTCCCAGGGATTTGAAAGGCAGTATAAAAAATTATGTGTTTTAACGAACAGTCCTACTACATTAAGCGTGGTGGGTTTGTGTATTGGAGTTCACTGGCACATGCACGAGGGTTAAGGGCACAAATTCAATATTGCTAGGGCACTTAACTCTCCCGCATACACCAATCGAACTCCAATACGTGAACACATCGTGCATGCACCAAACGAATTCCAGTACGCAAACCCACTGCATATGCACCAATCAAACTCCAATACGCAAACCCACTGCACATGTGCCAACTGAAAATTAATGTGTGCACAGGAATCAAGATGGCCATGCCCAGCCTATGGATCCTGGGATGCCGACTAACATGGTAAATATGCACATTTTGACACTTACATTCCCTCCATCCCTGTTATAGTTTGTCAAATACAACAAAAATCTATGATGAAAAAAGATTAGATTAGAATGTTTGCTTTAAAGTTTGCTCCATGCACGTGGGCAAAATTCTGACTTGCGTCCATTCCTAGATATAACCGATCCTTCAGTCCCAATTACGGATGGAAGTCAGGGACTACCTGTAATCTGATGAGCCCCTCATTCATCAGTACCACAGCACTTTGGAAAGCATCACACTTCCTCAGAATCCTCTTCTTAACCAAGCATTTTGCAGTCTCAGGGAGAGCTGAGACTGATTTCTTCTCCCCATTCAATTAAATTTGAAACAATTATATACAGGTACTCCCTGACTTATGACTGCATTTGGGACTGAATTATCTCAAAATAGATGTAAGTTGGAATTTTGTCCATGCGCATGGAGTCCCGAGGTCTTAAAGCAAACTTTTAAATCAAATGTTGTATTTGACAAACTATAGCAGGGATACAGGGCATTCAAGAGTCAAAATGTAAGTACTTACTTTGTTGGTTGGCATCCTAGGGTCCATATGCCTGGCAAGACCATCTTGATTCCTCTGTGCATGCGCAATTCTTTGGTTGACACATGCACAGTGGATTCGCGCATTGAGGCTCAGTTGGAACATATGCGAGAGTTAAGCACCCTGATGATATTGAATTCTCACCCTTAACTCTTGCACATGTGCCAAATGAACCCACCATGCATGCACCAACCAAAGACTCACGCATGCGCACAGGAATCAAGATGGTCGTGCTCAGCCCATGGACACCGACTAACAAGGTAAGTATGCACATTTTGGCTTTTACATGCCCTGTATACCTGTCTTGTATCCCTGTTATAGTTTGTCAAATACAATATAAACTGCTTAAATGTTATAATTTATCTTATATATAATTAAAAAAAAAATTTGGTCATATGTAGGGATGGACATAAGTCGCATAGATCACATGTTGGAGAGTACCTGTAGTCTCATTGTTGCCCTGATTGTTGTAAACTGAACCACAACCCTCTGTGAAATGAAGTCAAGCCTTTGGACATCTTTGGAAGTCAATTCACAAGAATACAGTCAAGGAGCCTCTGCAGCAAGAAACAACAATCATGAGAGATGTAGAAGCTGTGTTACTGAATTTATCCAAGGCCATGTAATTTGGACCATAGGATAACCAAGGGCTATAGGATTCAAAAGGAAAGTGGAATTGAGGCCAAGATCTACTACAGCTGACTTAAGCTGTGTAGAGCTCGTCGAAAGAACCAAAGACTTGTTGATCCAAACCAAGGCTTTTATTAGCAAAAGACCGGATGGCCGACCAGTCCGGAATGATCCGACCTGGCTAGGGACACAACCCTTTAAGGCCCAGACAATAGGTGTGGCTTAGCTCTCAGCCAATCGCTGTAAGCACAGTCTAGATACAGTAACTATATACACTATATACATTGGTGATAGATCTGTACTATCACATTCACCCCTTCTTGGAGAATTGACCCTGGAAAAAAAAAAACAAAAACGAGGGAGAGAATGAAAGGAAGGGGTAGGTCGGCCACCTGTGAAGAGCTCCGGTCTTTTGCTAATAAAATTGTAGAGCTCGTCGAAAGAACCAAAGACTTGTTGATCCAAACCAAGGCTTTTATTAGCAAAAGACCGGAGCTCTTCACAGGTGGCCGACCAGTCCGGAATGATCCGACCTGGCTAGGGACACAACCCTTTAAGGCCCAGACAATAGGTGTGGCTTAGCTCTCAGCCAATTGCTGTAAGCACAGTCTAGATACAGTAACTATATACACTCTGTTCATTGGTGATAGATCTGTACTATCACAAGCTGTACTTAGTTCGGCTGGGAGTCGGAGGAGGAGCTTGGAGAGAGTCGGGCTGTGAGTCAGAGGAGGAGGAGCTTGCTGAAAGTGAGGAGAAGGTAAGCTATTAAAGTCGGGGGCTTACCGGGGCTTGGGCCTACTTGGTTTGGCTGGGAGTTGGAGGAGGAGCTTGGAGAGAGTCGGGCTGTGAGTCAGAGGAGGAGGAGCTTGCTGAAAGTGAGGAGAAGGTAAGCTATTAAAGTCGGGGGCTTACCGGGGCTTGGGCCTACTTGGTTTGGCTGGGAGTTGGAGGAGGAGCTTGGAGAGAGTCGGGCTGTGAGTCAGAGGAGGAGGAGCTTGCTGAAAATGACAGGGTTAATTGGTCAAGGGGCCAATAATAGGAGTGAAAGGGGAGGGAGTGGCTAGCGAGGAGCGGGCAAGGAAAAAAGGTAAGCTGAGTTATTTGCCTTCGTATTCAGAGTCTCAGGGTTAGTGCTCTGTACTGGGTATCAGATATGGGAACAATGGGTGACCTCCACCCTCCCAAATGGCCACATCTGCACCAGGTGTACCGAGATGCAGTTACTAAGGGAGCGAATTAAGGATATGGAGTTGCAGATTGATGACCTGCGGCTTGTAAGGGAGAGTGAGGAGTTAATCGACTCAACATTCAGGGCGATAAATACTCCAGAACCCATGTCAGGTAAGTGGGAAATCATCAGGGGGGGAAAGAAAAAAGCGAGAAAAACGGAGAGCACACCAGTGACTATCCCACTCAGCAACAGTTATGTTGTGTTGGATTCTGTTGAGGGAGATGGCCGGACAGAAGATGGCCATGGGCATCAGGTCAATGGCAATGAGCCTGGAAGAGTGGTGCAAAAGAAAAGGAAAAGGAGAAATGCAGTAGTTATTGGGGACTCCATTGTCAGGGGTACAGACAGGAGGTTCTGTGAGCCAGATAAGTATACCCGCATGGTGTGCTGCCTCCCTGGTGTAAGGGTACAAGATATCACAAATCGGGTCCAAAATATTCTGAGAGGAGAGGGAGAGCAGCCTGATGTCTTGGTACATGTGGGTACAAACGACATTGACAAGAAAAGGGAGGAGGTAATGTAAAGGGATTACAGTGAGCTG
The DNA here is from genome assembly GCF_036971445.1 of Narcine bancroftii. Taxonomy (NCBI): domain Eukaryota; kingdom Metazoa; phylum Chordata; class Chondrichthyes; order Torpediniformes; family Narcinidae; genus Narcine; species Narcine bancroftii. The sequence goes on along the minus strand of NC_091471.1, from coordinate 98,558,766 downwards.
GGATGAAAGCTGAAAGACAAGAACGCTAGGGTGGTGATCTCGGGATTACTACCTGTTCCAAATGCTAATGATGAAAAGAATGTAAGGACAAGGAAAATGAACGTCTGGCTGAGGTGCTGGTGTAGAAGGCAAGGATTTGGCTTCTTGGATCATTGGGATCTCTTTTGGGGAAGGCATGATCTTTACAAGAGGGACGGGTTGCACCTAAATCCAAAAGATGTCAACATTTTGGCAAGTATGTTTGGTACAGCAGTGGGGCAAGGTTTAAACTAATTTGGTAGGGGTATGGGAACCAGATTGATAGGGAAAAGGGTAGGGAAGATAAAGAAATGGCCAGGAAAAGTAAAATAGGAAAAGTAATGTTGGGAGGAGAAAGTAAAAAATCAGATGGTACAGTGAGTTTTCAGGTCAATGATAGTGTTAAGAAAATTACAAAGAAAAGTAGTGGGCAGAAAAATCAAAAGAAAAGGTTACAGAAGTCACTAGATATTAAAAGGACCAAGAGCACAAGGGCACTTTATCTGAATGCCCTCAGTATTAGAAATAAAGTTAGTGAACTTGAGGCACAAATCGGTACCCATGCCTATGATTTGGTAGCCATCATGGAAACATGGCTACAAGGTGACCCTAAATGGGAATTAAACTTTCAAGGGTATCAGGTGGTGCAAAGAGATAGACAGGATGGTAAGGGAGGTGGAGTTGCACTCTTAATCAAAGATGAGCTCCAGGCAGTAGTGAGGAATAATATAAGATCTAAAGAGCATAATGTTGAGTCCATTTGGGTAGAGATAAAGAATAACAAAGGGAAAAAATTATTGGTGGGTGTTATCTATTGCCCACCAAATAACAATAGTTTAGTGACACAGGAAATAAATAGAGAGATAAGTGAGGCATGTAATAATGATACGGCAGTAGTCATGGGGGACTTTAACTTCCATATAGATTGGGAAAATCAAGTTGGTCGTGGGAGTCTGGAAGAGGACTTCATAGAATGCATCCGCGATAGCTTTTTTGAGCAGCATGTTAAGGAACCAACAAGAGAAAATGCTCTCCTGGATTTAGTGTTGTGCAATGAGACAGGTAGAGTAAATGATGTAATAGTCAGAGACCATCTGGGAAATAGCGATCATAGTATGATTGAATTTCTCATTCAGATGGAAGGGGAAATAGTTAGATCTAAAACTAATATGTTATGCTTAAACAGGGGTGACTACCATAGGATGAGGGAGGAATTGGGCAGAGTGGACTGGGAGCACAGGCTAATTGATGAAACAGTTGAGGAACAGTGGAAGATTTTCAAAGAAATATTTTGTAATGCTCAACAAAAATATATTCCGGTCAGGGAAAAGGGCAGCAAGGGAGGGAAAAATCAACCGTGGTTAACAAAGGAAATAAAGGAGAGTATAAAATTGAAGGTGCAGGTGTACAAAGCTCCAACGAGCAGTGGGAAACTGGAAGATTGGGAAAACTTTAAGAGACATCAAGGGGCTACAAAGTGGGTAATAAGAAATGGGAAAAAGGATTATGAAAGTAAATTGGCACAAAATATAAAAATAGAAAGCAAAAAATTTTATAAATATATAAAACAGAACAGGGTGGCCAGAGTTAACATAGGACCCTTGGAGGATGAGAAAGGAAAACTGGTAGCAAAATATGAGGAAATGGCCGAGGCATTAAACAAATATTTTGTGTCAGTCTTCACGGTGGAAGACACGTCCAGCATGCCCAAGTGCGGAGTTAAGGATGCGAATGTTGGGGAGGGCCTTGATAAAATAGTTGTTACGAAGGAAGTAGTGATGGAGAAACTAATGGGACTAAAGCCAGACAAATCACCTGGTCCTGATGATATGCATCCAAGGGTTCTGAAGGAAATGGCAGAAGTTATAGTTGATGCATTGATGGTCATATACCAAAATTCCTTGGATTCTGGGCAGGTCCCGGCAGACTGGAAGACAGCAAATGTCACGCCACTTTTTAAGAAGGGATGTAGGCAGAAGACTGGAAATTATTGGTCAATTAGCTTGACGTCTGTAGTTGGACAAAATGCTTGAAGCCGTCATTAAAGATGAAATAGTGAAACTTTTGGAACGTAAGGGTTCAATCAGGCAGACGCAGCATGGTTTTAGAAAGGGAAGATCTTGTTTGACAAACTTGTTTGGATTCTTTGAGGATATAATGGGTGCGGTGGATAGAGGGGAACAGGTTGATGTTGTATATTTGGATTTCCAGAAAGCGTTTGATAAGGTGCCGCACAAGAGACTTATCAGTAAGTTACAGCAAAGTGGAGTCCAGGGAAGTATATTGGCCTGGATTGAAAATTGGTTGTCTGACTGGAGGCAGAGAGTCGGGATAAATGGGAATTTTTCAGGTTGGGAGAGAGTGGTAAGTGGGGTGCCTCAGGGATCAGTGTTAGGCCCACAACTGTTCATCATTTACATTGATGACTTGGAGGAGGGGACAAAATGTGGTGTAGCCAAGTTTGCGGATGGCACCAAATTGTGTGGAAGAGCAAATTGTAATGAGGATGTGGAGAGTCTGCAGAGGGATATAGTTAAGCTGGATGAGTGGGCAAAGGTCTGGTAGATGGAGTACAATGTTAGTAAGTGTGAGGTTATCCACTTTGGCAAGAAAAAATAAAAGAGCTGAATATTATTTAAAGGGTGAAAAACTACAGCATGCTGTTGTGCAGAGGGACTTGGGAGTGCTTGTGCATGAATCGCAAAAAGTTAGGTTGCAGGTGCAGCAGGTTATTAAGAAGGCAAATGGAATGTTGGCCTTCATCGCTAGAGGAATTGAATTCAGGAGTAGGGAGGTAATGTTGCAACTGTATAAGGTACTGGTGAGACCGCACCTGGAGTACTGTGTCCAGTTCTGGTCTCCATATTTGAGGAAAGATGTACTGGCTTTGGAGACAGTCCTGAGGAGGTTTACTTAGGTTGATCCCTGGGATGAAGGGGTTGACTTATGATGAAAAATTAAATCATCTAGGTTTGTATTCGCTCGAGTTCAGAAGAATGAGAGATCTTATAGAAACAAATAGGATTATGAAGGGTATGGATGGGATAGATGTAGGATGGTTTTTTGAGCTGGCTGGGGAAAGTAAAACCAGAGGACACAGTCTCAAGATTCGGGGGAGTAGATTTAGGACAGAGATGAGGAAAAATAGTTTTTCCCAGAGATTAGTGAATGTTTCGAATTCTCTAACCAGGGAAGTGGTTGAGGCTGCCTCATTAAACATATTTAAAATTCGGTTAGATAAATTTTTACATGATAGAGGAATTAGGGGATATGGGGAGAAGGCAGGTAGGTGGAGTTCGGTCATAAATTAGATCAGCCATGATCGTATAGAATGGTGGAGTAGGCTCGATGGGCCATTTTTGGCCTACTCCTGTTCCTATGTTCCTAAGTAGCCAAATGGCCTGTTCCTACTCCTATTTCTTATCTTGTTTAAGTATATAATTGCATCTTTACATAATAACATAATATATGGTGATTGGAAATCTCAATTTTGTTATTTTGTCAAGTTATCTTGCTTTTGGATTTGGTTTCGTAAAAGAATGATGCGCCAATGAACCTAATCTGTGATACTGATGGTACTAAAACTTTGCCTGAAAACTCCTCTTGTGAACTAATTACTGAGCCTATTTCTCCCTCTCCATATGCTGAGCATGAACTTTGTTGTTAGGAAACATTTTAACATATTTTACTGCTGAAGCAATAGGATGGGGTTTCTCTCCCACACTTGATAGCTTCACCACCTTTCAAAGACAAAAATGTATTTCTTAATATTCTTGACTCCATTAAGAAACTCTCATTGATGATTGCTATCCAATGGTTCAGCTTTGATTATTTTTTTTTAAATTTGACCACTGCTGCAAAAATCTAACTGGAATTAATTGTTAAAAAGATACATTAACAAATTTCGGATAAATTAAAATTTTGAGACTTTCCCAAAGGCATTAATCTTCATTAGTGGTCAGTCATCAATAAAATTACAGAGGACAAAAGCTTTTGTTCCTAATAGGTACATCACATTTTTAAGTTATTTCTCAGAATGTAATTAAATATTTATTTTGTAGATAAACAGCGCAGGTAGAATATCTCTGTCCAAATATCCAATGATTTCTTGTTCAGTTGTGTAGAACTTGAAACTTAGAAATTTATTATTATGTATTTCGAGGAAGTTGTACAAAAAAGGGCAAAAGATGAAAACCAGAAATCTAAAACCAGAAGGGAAAACCTAAAGCTGAAACATTAACTTCTCTGGTCAGGTGTTGATTTGCATAACAATATCATTTATCCATTTCTGCATTTTAAGTGTGATGATCTTAATATGGTTATTAACATTCCATTTTCTTCTGAGGGTTATGAGCAAATTTCAAACGTCCTCTCCAAGAATGAATTTCTTTTTCAGAAAACCATTATATGCATTCCAGTGGACCACAAATGTTAATAGTGGGAATTTCACAAAACAAAATGCTGACCTACAGAAAGTTGGAATGGAAATTATTTTGACAGATATGGTTTCCATCACTAATTCAAAGCCCACGTGTGGCTCATTCCAAAGCTGCAGCTGCATGTTCAGCATCTGCACCCAAGCAGATGGAAAGATCATGTGTACAGTTTCCAGAAAATTCATCTTGAAATATCCCTTGCTGTTACTATAATAATTGCAAGAGTCATGTTTGAGGAAATTATTCCTGACCAGCTGTATTTCCCAACACTCAGTGTGAGAAACTCATCCACAGCTCTGATTTTAATTTGGAATAAATGATTTTGCATTTATGTCACACGGATGATAGTTTTCAAACAACAACCTTTTTACATCTCTCCTGATCTTACAGATCTTCCTACCTCCAATGGATTAAATTATGAAATTCACCTTCCAAATGTAGCACTGACATGTTCCTTTAGGATATTTGGAGTCTGACCTATAAGGATCTGGATTTATGCAATTGGCATTGTATTTTTTCTTCGAGGATGGGGATGCTGTGGCATTGTTAGTATTAATCATACAATTCCAACATAGCATTAAGCAATCCCACAGCCAATCACAGAGATTCATTTGTATAGGACTACTGCATCTACTTGTGAAAGCTGATGGTCAGTTAACATTTGACTGAAGGGGGCATTTCCAGGAATATCTACAACCTCAATGATAGAGAAGCCTAACATGTGAGTTATAAAGACAAGGTAGAAGCATTCTCAACATGCTGAACCAGAAGAACTGAATGGATAATCCATCTTACATTTCACTTAAATTCACCAAAATTATAGAGATCCATATCCACTAATTCAGATCAACCTATATGAATTTAAGAAGTGGCTGAGAGCACTGTGTGTAGCAAAGGCAATAGGACCTCAGCTCGGATACTGAGGACTAATATTCTAGATGCAGTTGCAGCTCTTGCCAATCGAGACTAACAATGTGGAAAGTTATCAGGGTATAATTAACGCAGGACCCAATCATTTGAGCATTAATTTCTTTCAACACTAGTGCAGAATGGACTACTTACAAAATGCAAAGTGATTATTCAACCGAGGCTACTCTGAATGAACCTCCCAAACATATAACATAATGAAAGGAATAGACAAGATAGGGGCAGGAAAGCTGTTTACAATGGTAGGTGAGATCAGAGCTGGAGTGCATAAGCTCAAGGTACAGGGCAGCAGATTTAGGATTGAGACAAGGAGAAATTGCTTCTCACATAAAATAGTGAAGAGTTATGGGGAAAATGTGGGTAAGTGGAGCTAAATCTATGGCCATATCAGCTATGATCTTATTAAAGGTTCAATGGGCCAGAAGACCTACACCTTCTCCTATTTTCTATTTTCTATGTACACCTGCGACCTTCAGCAAAAAAATGGACATCAGGATGTAGGCCCTCTAAGACATGAAGGTTGTTTTTCAAGTAGACTGAAACATATTGTCTGTCCTTCATTGTTGCTGGGTCTAAATCCTGGATGTTCCTTCGCAACAGTATTGTGGGATGGTCTTTACCAGAAAGACCACAGTGGTTCAAGAGGAGTAGCTCGCCACCACCTTTTCAAGAGAAAATATGGATGGCCAATTAATAATGAACTTGTCAGTGATGTCCAGATGCAGGGAAATGCTTTTCAAAGTCTAAGCCACTTGATATTCTAGAATTAATCACATTCAGTATATGAATCCAGATCAGGTGAACGTTACAGGTTTATTTTGCAGAAGAAAGTTTATGAGTGGTTGGATTTTTATGATAATTGTCATTTAAAAAGAAACATTATTTGTCGGTACGGTTAGTGTAGCATGACACGGTTAGTGTAGCGATTAACACAATGCTATTACCAGATCAGTGACCCCTTTTCCAATCGGCCCTGCCTGTAAGTAGTTTGTACGTTTTCCTCGTGTCTGTATTGATTTCTTCTGGGAGTTCCAGTTTCCTCCCACACTCCAAAAACATACAGGGCTTGCAGGCCAATTGGCGTATTTGGACAGCATGGGCCAGAAGGCTTGTTACCATGCTGCATGTCTAAATTGCAAGATTTAAATTTAAACTAATGAAAAAAAAATAAATGTAAAATGATTTTTGTTGATTTGTATTAGAATGACACCAGTTGTGCAAATCCCCTTTTTCTTCACACTCAAGAATCCTACCTGACACAACTCATTCCCTGTAAAAGGCTTGATTGTTTCGCATCATGTGAACTATTTAGTGATCTAATTTGGAGAGGAGATGTTACCCTGATTCCTCAAGGCATAGATTATTATCTTTTACAATTAAACTTTTTAGTTAACCATATAACCATTTACGGAGCGGAAACAGGCCATGTTGGCCTTTCGAGTCCACACCGGTTCACTGATTTTGTGCGCCCTCTTCAGGGATTGGCCCCGGTCTGTCTGCATTTTATTGTGCTATCTCTATGGTAGATCCACTCACTGCAAAGGATGGATTCCTTTCAGTCCATTAATATTGCATATTTGCTGTTCCAGACATTATCCCTTGTGAGTAGCATGAAAACTGGCACTCATTATTGCCTTGTTACCATGGTGATAAAAACACTGCAATGTTCTCTTTTCTCACAGGGCTCAGATATTTTATCCTTGCCTCATAAGGTCATTTTAAAAACAATTAAAAAAAAAATGGGATCTTTCTAAAAGATTTTCATTGCTTTTTTTTGAAGCAATTGTTTTGGAAGCAATTTTTCCTTTGTAATTCTGTCTTCTTTGAAATTAGGTGCAGCAAACATCCACACGGTTTTACCTGCTTCCTTATTGATTTTCAAAGACAAAGAACAAACTTTCAAATGACCACCACGTCTTCCCCAGTGATATTAATGGGAGCCATAGATACTTGATTGAAGTGTGGTGAGACGACAACGTCAATTGGCAGACAATTATACTTGTAGATTTGTACAGCAGAGAAACAGACCATATGGTCTACTTTGTCTCTGTCAACCACCTATATTAATCCCATGCTTGCATAATTTCATATCACTATGCCCAATTCATCCAAGCACTTGCTCGAATGCTTCTTAAATGTTGTCATTGTTTCTTCCCCTAGCACCTCTTGGGTGTTCATTCCAGATATCAACAACTCTTTGTGTGGAAAAACTTACCCCTTGGACCCCCTTGAAACTTCTACCTTCTCAGTTTAAACATATGCTCTTTAGTTTTGGATACACCTACCATGGGAAACAAGGTCTGACTATCCACTATCTGCCTCTTATAATTTTGTGCAGCTCTATCATGTCCCCTCTCAGGCTCCTTTGCTCCAGGGACAAAGGAGTTGGCTGATCCAACCTTTCCTTACAATTCAAAATGAGGTTGAATTAATCTATTGTACATCCCTGACAAAACTGAAAATAATTGCCAAGCTTTCAACTTGCATCCCATGGACCACTGAGATGTGCTTCAGTATTTTTCTCCATCCATAAGGAAACATCAGTTGCTGACAGTTTCAGTTTGGTAGCTTGACTGACTCATGGGCATTTGCTACCATGAAAACAACATTGAGCCTTTGCAAGGAAGTTAGAACAAGTTATCAACAGCCATGTATTGCTGTCACCTTCAACTTCTCTGACACTGAAATTCACTTCAGTGAGTCTTGATCATGAATATCCTAAAACAACCTAAAACTGGATTCACTTCAATGGTCAAAGCTTAAGTTGTAAGGAGAGATTGAATAGGCTAGGACCATTTTCCCTTGAGCAAAGGAGGTTGTGACATGGCAATGGTATTAAGGTTACAGATGTTCTTGGAGCAACCATGTATCATATTAAAATGTCAAATTAACAAACATCATTGCTAGATCTATGTGAATGTTCAGATTCAGTAAGAATTTGCACTGAAATTTGTTGATATGTGAGCATTCTCAATGGATGATTCAGGATTGAAATTTGTTGATTTGCCATTCTAATACAACTTCTGCTAATTCAGAGTGTTCACAAGATTAAATATTGGTCCACAGCCATGCTTCACTTCACATCAAGTATATTTTATACTATTGCCCACAATTCAAAGATGATGACTTTTCTTAGATGACATTTTGTCATTATTAAAAAAAAAAGAAAATGTTCTTCTTTTCTAACTGTTATTTACTTACATTATGGATGAAGAAGAATACCTTAATTATTCGGGTATCTTTTTACATCCCGAGTCCCAAAACAATTTCCACCTAACCAAGGACATTTGAAGTGTGATATCTGTTGCAATGTAGAGCAAATTGATCATTAATTTTCATATATACGATTCTAAATGCATCAATGACAAATGATTAAAAGTGAAGAAACTGCATCGTTGAAAATCTGAAATAACAAATTGCTAGAAATATTCAGTGGAAGGGCAGCGATTGGGATCAGGGTTCAAGTCCTGAGCTTTCACGTAAGTGTGCCATTCTCACATTTTTCAGTTCATTTTATTGTGTGAGACTGTCCCTTTAAAAGAACAGATTACCAACCTGCCTGCAGGATTTTAAGTGACTGTGAAACTAGCAGCAATCTTTGAACATCATGTTCCTTTTACTGGATACATTTGCAGAATCAACACAGAAGACCTGGAGAAGCCAGGTGCAAAGAACATGTGACTAGCTTCTTAAAAAACAGTTCATTGTTTGTTCAAGAGGCTATTTTAAAGAAGCAGCACAAGAGTAATGAACTCTTTGACATCCTTTGTGGGATTGAGAAACCTATAGTCTCATAGTGCAGTTATAGACAAATTATCAGAGTTCTTTCTTTTGTTCATAGAGGGATGAGGGACTACTTCGACTGACCCATGAAAAGGGTTTTAAAGTTGCAGAGGAAATACTGCACTGTATCTCAACTGACCCAGAAAAATGGTTCTAATTGCAGAAGTAGGCACTTGTCCATACAGGACATTTCTCTGAAGCTCCTCTGTAGAGCTCATCGAAAGAACCAAAGACTTGTTGATCCAAACCAAGACTTTTATTAGCAAAAGACAGGAGCTCTTCACAGGTGGCCGACCAGTCCGGAATGATCCGACCTGGCTAGGGACACAACCCTTTAAGGCCCAGACAGTAGGCGTGGCTAAGCTCTCAGCCAATTGCTGTAAGCACAGTCATTACACTCTAGATACTGTAACTATATACACTGGTGATAGGTCTGTACTATCACATCCTCAATAAAGGTTTTGTGATAAATCAAAATCTGTGACCCCCCCCATTCTTTTTCACCCACGTCAGGAACTGCTAACTTCATCTTAAAGCCTATGTGTCTCATTCATCTTAAACCCTCCATCTCTGATCCATCCAAGCCTGTGTGTCGCATCCATTTAAGGCCTGAATGTCTCAACCCATCTTAAATCCTGTGTGTCACATCAACTTCAAACCCACGAATCATCACTGAAATTATGAAACTGAACTTTGAACTGTCTTCTGAGAATTGGGCCTTGAGCTGTTGTTGCTTGGGGTATTCCACACACACACCAATATATTCACGTATAGTTGAGTTTTGAGTATAATTGTATGTAAATTTAGTTAAGTTAATTATATTAGAGTAGGTTTTATACGATTGTTGATTAATAATTAAAAATATTATTTTAAATAGGACACTGGGCTATTTTATATTGCTGCTGTCGTGTACATAACAGTAAGGAGTTGGTATGTTCTCCTCATGTCTGCTGGGTTTCCTCTGGGTGCTCAATTTTCCTCCCACCATTCAAAGAACGTACCAGAGATTATAGTTTAATTGAATGCAATTGGGTGGCACAGGCTCATTGGGTGGAAGAGCCTGTTATTGTGCTGTATAAATTTAAGAAATTTAAATAAAAGAAAACACAATTAAGATTCAGGTTAATGACATTTCATCAAAGGTAACGACTGAGCGACAAATATTGGCAAGAACTTTATAGGCATGTTCTGAAAATTGAAGTGGAATTTTGAGATTCCAGGCCATTCCTGTTTAATGTTGTGTACCCCAGTTACACCTCCAAAAGTGGTGCCCACCTCATTATTGCACAGTCTTGACAGTCTAGATTACATATTCAACACCAAGGTGGGAATTTGATGTGACACAATCAACAATGCTACGTCTGAGGTGAGATTAGCCTAAATGAATTATTATAGTGGGAAAAGGAGTTGTTAAGCATTAAAAAAAGATTGGGACATTATAGGATATGACTTACAGCCACAAATACAACACTAACTTTGTGAACAGTGTCATTTAATAGCAGATTAGTAAGAGAGAAAAAGAGTCAGTGGCTACAGAATGGAGTACATTCATCTTTGCACTGCTCATCAAAATCTCTGCTGGCTCTTGGAGCAATCCTGTTCTCCCAATTATTTCAATGTAACCTATTCTCTTACATTCCTGTTAATATCCCTCTCCCCGACCTCCAATTCTGCTGTCAACTACCTTCATCAGCGATGATTTACATTGGCTGATTAACTTAACAACCAGATTGTATAAAGAATATGGAGACACAAATATATATGGTCACAGGGATAACATGCAAACTCCACACGGACAACACTGAGGAGAGGATTATACCCAGATACTATTTGTAATGCAATTCTGCTGACCCTTGACTCATCAGCAAAGCTCAGCTGTAAGACTGAAAGATATATTTTTTTAGAATTATATAATTGTTGCAACTAAGTGGAAGGCCATTTGGCCCATCATGATTGTTCTGATTATTTCTGAGGACTAAATGGCGTAATTCACTACAGAAGATATACATTTATAGCCCAAACAGTTCACATCAGAGTCCTTTCCTTGGAAGCTGCCAAACTTGCTGAGTGTTTCTAGCATATTCTGTTTTTTTTTAAAAAAAGCCTCATCAATGATGTTAAAGGTTGCACAAATGTAACAGGTCACAATGTTGATTTTGTGGTGTTTTTTGAAAGCAGAGGACAATGTAACAAGGCAAGATAGAATCTGAAATAAAAACAAGAGTAATATAATTCAAATTCATGGGATTGGAGCATCTAAAGTACTGTCAATAGTTTTAGCTTAGCCTGAAACATATGCTCCAAAAATCTTCATCTCTACAAACCTCTGAGAATATTTCAAGTAGTCATTTTCACCATGTGTTTCTAATCGTATTCATGCCTATTGACTGATTATCAGTAGAGTTAGATGAAGTATCTTCACACATTGAAATCAAAATGGTAACAGCTGTGTAACATATTGGTTACATCATTATACATGACCCAGATTTCAGCCTGATGTGTATCAAATGGTCAAGGTCCCAGTAGTGAGTCCAATATGTACTGTAGAGAGGAAAATGGTGTGTACAGATAACAGGAAATAAAGGAAATTCATTTAAAAAGTAATTTTGTTTATCATGTCTAAAGATGTATTAATATTTTAATCTCATTCAGTAATATTAGTTTTTTAAATTGTTTTTTAATACAATTGAAATAAAATAAAAAATGAGAAGACCTGGAATATGGAGAAAGCCTCTCAATTTCTTTGGGAATAAAAGTGAACATGCTTTTGAGATTTATTTAACATATGTTTGGATTATATTTAATTTAATAAATGTTTGAATAGTGATATAAATGTAATAGACTTTGAGATAAATATATAAAATGCTGAAAACACTTGAAAAGCCCTTACATCAAAATTGGAATTACATAGTTAAAATTTATTAAAATTACAACATACAGTAAAATGGTGGAGGGTTTGTGTAGGATTTTGCGGCATTAGAAACATGACAACAGGGAAGGTTTGTGACAGACAGATTGTAGGCCTGAGATATTAAATTACTAACTGGATAATTGTGCAAGGTAACAGATGTCAGCAGATGATGTAAATGTGTAAACATGTTCTGAAACTAGCAATGGAATGAAGAAGAGCTCCAGGAAATATAAAATATAAATTCAGGAAATGCTGATTATGTGAAATTACTGAATTCAGTATCACATTTTCTCAGTGCACATTTGTCTCTGAGTTTCCAGTTGTCTGTCACTTTATTTCTCTAATTTCACCACTCTCACTTGCCTCCTCCACTGGTCCAATGAAACAAGGTTTGGGGAATGGGGCTTCACCTTCTGACCAGAAATTGATTTGTCTTCCAGACTCAATAGTGAATAATTTAAGAACCTGTTCATTCTCCGAACTCTTTATCAAAACTGGAGCAAAAGAAAATCTGCTGGAGGAACTCAGTGGGCCAAGCATCATCAGTGGGAGAAAAGTACTCTGTGTGCAAAGATAGCCATTATAATGGGGACAGGGTGGGATGGAACATGTTCAAACTCTGGCTACGTGGTTTTGAAAACTTCCTGGTGGCGGCCACGGATGTTTTCACCACGGATACTAACTAACTGAGATTACTCTTCCCGCAAGATGGACTCCAGAGATGCCAACTCGTACCCGGTGGCCATGGAGATTCTGAAGACCCAGTATCACAAGAAAGTGAGTGAGGTCTACGCCAGGCACCTTCTGGCAACCAGAAAGCAGCGACCTGGTGAGCTAAGCGCAGAGAACCTGCAGGATCTCCAGAACCTTACGGGCTGGTATCTGCTCTGGGTACATGACAGAGTCTCCTGAAACAAAAGGTACTTGATCTACAGAGGGTGGTTGAGCTGACAGAGTCACAGAAGGTGGCCCTCCAAAACTCAGATGTTTACTCTGCTACCTCTTGATTGTTGCGGGTGCCACTACACTGGGGTGGGGAATTGTTTCACGCCATGAGTGACTGGTTGCCCACACCATCCCACTCCTCTAGTGACCTGACCTCGGCCGCTATTGCGGGTGACCTCCCCAATTGCTACTTCTGAGGGAAGAGTAAGCACCCAAGGAAACATTGTCTTGCCAAGAAGGCAGTATGTGCTAGGTGCAGGAAAAAAGGACATTATGCCAATGTTTTCCAGTCCAAACTGTCTGCAAAACCTAGCAGCTCTGCGTGTGGATAGTTGCCACTCCAGACAGCACGATCGGTGCCATCTCCTCTACAAAACAGGGTCCCCCTCCAACCACCAGTGACCACCAACAGACACTTCCTCTCCACTGCTACCTTAGGGGTCCCTGAGCCTGCGGCTGACCACTCTCCACCTATGGCAACTGTTGTCACTCAAGATGCACCAGGTCCATGCTCCCTTCCCCTCTTACCTGTCCCGTTCCCTCGACAAACTGTAACTGGTGATGTCAGGCCAACCCCACAAGCTGCTCAGGATGCTACAGCAACCCCTCCAACCAGTACCACGTCATTCACTGTGGCAAAGGAGACCCCCCTCAACAGACGTAATCTGTAAAATGTATATTTGTATAGTTGTCTCAACTTTTTTTTCTCACTCTGTAGAACTATTCTTAAAAAGGAGGGGCGAATGTGGTAAACCACTGTGATGCTATGATTGGCTGCTGCCAGTTGGACACACCTCCCAAGACTAATCCTACCCATAGACCTTTGCAGGCTCCCCATTCCACTCTGCCTTGATCAGTCAATGAGCTTGACAGCTGTTCCAGTCGAGAGTTAATAAAAGCCAATCAGTTTCACAACTTGAGTCTTTTGTGATTATTGATGGTGTATTGTGTTATTATGTATAAATTACTTTAGTGTTTTGGGAAGTGTTTTATATGCATATAAAGGTAAAATATATACTATATATCTCTGAACCCTTCTCCATTAACAATGGCGTGAAGCAAGGCTGCGTTCTCGCACCAACCTTCTTTTCAATCTTCTTCAGCATGATGCTGAACCAAGCCATGAAAGACCTCAACAATGAAGACGCTGTTTACATCCGGTACTGCACGGATGGCAGTCTCTTCAATCTGAGGTGCCTGCAAGCTCACACCAAGACACAAGAGCAACTTGTCCGTGAACTACTCTTTGCAGACGATGCCCCTTTAGTTGCCCATTCAGAGCCAGCTCTTCAGCGCTTGACGTCCTGTTTTGCGGAAACTCCCAAAATGTTTGGCCTGGAAGTCAGCCTGAAGAAAACTGAGGTCCTCCATCAGCCAGCTCCCCACCATGACTACCAGCCTCCCCACATCTCCATCGGACACACAAAACTCAAAACGGTCAACCAGTTTACCTATCTCGGCTGCACCATTTCATCAGATGCATGAATCGACAACGAGATAGACAACAGGCAAATAGCGCCTTTGGAAGACTACACAAAAGAGTCAGGAAAAACAACCAACTGAAAAACCTCACAAAGATTAGCGTATACAAAGCCGTTGTCATACCCACACTCCTGTTTGGCTCCGAATCATGGGTCATCTACCGGCATCACCTACGGCTCCTAGAACGCTTCCACCAGCGTTGTCTCCGCTCCATCCTCAACATTCATTGGAGCGACTTCATCCCTAACATCGAAGTACTCGAGATGGCAGAGGCCGACAGCATCGAATCCACGCTGTCGAAGATCCAACTGCGCTGGGTAGGTCACGTCTCCAGAATGGAGGACCATCGCCTTCCCAAGATCGTGTTATATGGCGAGCTCTCCACTGGCCATCGTGTCAGAGGTGCACCAAAGAAGAGGTACAAGGACTGCCTAAAGAAATCTCTTGGTGCCTGCCACATTGACCACTGCCAGTGGGCTGATATCACCTCAAGCCGTGCATCTTGGCACCTCACAGTTCGGCGGGCAGCAACCTCCTTTGAAGAAGACCGCAGAGCCCACCTCACTGACAAAAGACAAAGGAGGAAAAACCCAACACACAACCCCAACCAATAAATTTTCCCCTGCAACCGCTGCAACCGTGTCTGCCTGTCCCGCATCGGACTTGTCAGCCACAAACAAGCCTGCAGCTGACGTGGATATTTTCCCCTCCATAAATCTTTGTCCGCGAAGCCAAGCCAAAGAAAGAATACTATATATACTAAGATAAACATTTGACTAACTGTCGCTAAATAAGGACTATATGTACTGGTTCCAACTTAAATACAAATTTGGATTAAAGACAGACCTATGCTATAGAACTTATATTTAACCAGGGGGCTGTCTGTATTAAAAATAAATTGTTGTAATCATCTCATTCTAGCCAAAGTGAATTTTTACTAATTTTTTTTAGCACTTTCCTGATCCATATTCCATGACAGCAAATGAACGATTGCTGTTATCTGTGCTTTGTAACCAAATTATTAACATGATTGGGTTGCTGGTCCTGTAGTCAGGGGAGTATATTGAGAAAGGAGAACTTGCCTATTTTCTTGCACTGGTGATGTTCCAAAGTGAAACACCTTTGAAAACAATATTGTCATTTGCAGTGTCAAACAATGCAAAGAGACACAGCTCTTTCTTTTTTTGGAATGAATATTATGCATGTTCTTGTCGGCCTTGTCTAGCATGGTTCTGATGTTCCAGCATGCTAGCTTGAGTTTGTGAGCATCTTTTGAGGGGGAGGACGTGGAGGGGGGAAGACGTGGACCTGTCCTCGAGCCTGCGCAAAGGAGCTTTTAGGTGGAGTGCAGTGCGCGCAGTACTGGCCCCACCCTTTACACCCATGGGTTCGTGTGCCGTGGCCAAGCAAGCTGGGACGTGGCAGTGAGGTCCTTGGGTCGTAGGTTTTATATCGGAGTGGCCTTCTCCTATGCAGGTTTCTTACCCGGGCTGGAGGGGCCAGCCTCCCCTCCTAGGTCGGACCATACTGCCCGGACTGGGGCTGAGGCCGCCGCTGCTTTCCCTGTGCCCAGACCGGGGCCGCCGCCTCCTACTTTCTGCCCGGACCGGGGCCGCCGCCTGCCTCACTCGACCGAGGCTGGGGCCGCCGCCTCCCCTTCGCTCTTGCCCGGACCGGGTCCGCCGCCTGCCTCACTCGACCGAGGCCGGGGCCGCCGCCTCCCCTTCGCTCTTGCCCGGATCGGGGCCGCCGCCTGCCTCACTCGACCGAGGCCGGAGCCGCCGCCTCCCCTTCGCTCTTGCCCGGATCGGGGCCCTGGTTTTTCTTGTACTCAACCCAATACAGAAGGTGATACTCACAGGCCACGAGGAGTCAAATTGCATAAAGAAAGAAATTGTCCTAAAAATACTTCTGGAGCAAATGCAAGGAATATGAAACGGAATAATATTCACATATTCTTTATCAAAAATTGCAGAAGAACTCTACTCAGACATTTCTTTATCAATGTCGTAAGTGTGCATCATACTGCAATGGGTGTAAACTTCTGCAAATATTTTCACGCTCATCTCCCATATTTTCATTAAAGAAGCTGCTGAAACCATAAAATAATTTGTAAGAGCTTTCTCCTTGTAGTTTTGTAGGGTCTTCTACTAACGGAAAAACCTTTGTGGAGAGACACAGCTCCTGCATTGATTGCTCCTTATCATGCACCATGTGATGGAATGGTTGCTTGGTTCTGCTCTGTTTAGATTGTATTGTGGGTCGAATCAGTTTTTATCGTGGGTCAACTATGCAGCTATGTGAATTATTCTTTGTACTGCCAATAATCCTGAATGTTTAGGGCAATTCTTTTGAGTGAGTTGCTATGGTTACTGTTGGGATTAACCCTTTGTGAAATTGAGCACAATCTGTTTCATTTATTTGGAAATACTCGTGGGCTGGTGGATAACAAGTTCCAGTTAGAGTGCTAGGGGATATGGAATTCATTCCATCACATGCTAGAAATCATGCACTTCTTATGTTTTCAAAGAATGACAGCGAGCCGTTCAAAAACTGAACTGACAAACATCATGATATTCTTTTTGGAGGTTGCATTAGTGGCACAATACATTGGAGGTTGTTATGATGAGGAGCTCATGAAATGAATAAAAACTTCTCAAGTGTTAGAAATCAATCTGATAGGATGAATTCAGTTCGATTCATGTTCTCTGGAGGCTGAGGATGGAGCAAGATTTCCACAACAAACCTTTTGTCCTGCAGTTAGACTGTACTTTAGTGGAAGATCTGCTCACTACTTCCATTTTTACAGTTCAGTAAACAGTGAATTCATAGTGAGGATTAAAAAAAAATATTGGGAAAAGCACAGTTAGTGAGGATTGAAAATAAAAAAACAATTTTATTGGAAGAAGCCCTTCAGAAACCTATACTTTGAATGCAACTAATTCCACTGAAATCACTGCCATCAGTTGCTAATGGACCAATATACCATATCCATTGTAAAAATCTAAGATTAAATATACGGTGCCCTCCATAATGTTTGGGACAAAGACACTTTTTTCCCCCCTTTATTTGGCCCTGTGCTACACAGATTTAAATTTGTAATCAAACAATTCACATGAGATTAAAGGGCACATTCCAGATTTTATTTGAGGTTATTTGAATACATCTTGGTATAGAAAAAAAATATATAAGAAAGTCGGCCCCTGTAGCTCGAGGTCGGCCCCTGTAGCTCAGAAAGGGAGGGAAAGGAAGTGGAGGGCAATTGTGGTAGGAGACTCCATAGTTAAGAGGACGGATAGGGGATTCTGCGGACGCAGCAAGGAGAACCGGATGGTGGTTTGCCTCCCTGGTGCCAGGGTCCGAGATGTTGCTGCTCGTGTCCCAGATATCCTAAAGTGGGAGGGACAGGAGCCAGAGGTCGTGGTACATGTAGGTACCAATGACATAGGGAGAATTAGAGAAGAGGTCCTAAAAAGTGAGTACAGGCAGTTAGGTAGGGAGTTAAAAAGAAGGACCGCAAAGGGGGTAATCTCTGGATTACTCCCTGTGCCACGTGACAGTGTGAATAGAAATAGAATGAGGTGGAGGATTAACACGTGGCTGAAGGGGTGGAGTAAGGGGCAGGGTTTTAAGTTTCTGGATAACTGGGACCTTTTTTGGGGGAGATGTGACCTGTACAGTAAGGACGGGTTACACTTAAATCCCAGGGGGACCAGAATCCTGGCAGAGGTATTTGCTGGGGCTACTCAGGATCCTTTAAACTAGAATGGTTGGGGGGAGGGAACAAAATAGTACAGAGCAGTAAGGAGAAGGTTAGAATGCAAACAAAGAAAGTTTGTAGTAAGTATTTGAATATGGATGGGCAGGTGATAGAGAAGGGAAATGCTCTGGAAGAAGATGAAGGGCAATTGGCAGGAAAAGTAAATAATGTTGTTCTTAAAGATGAGGGAAAACAGGGATTAAAAAATGGGAAATCCCTGAAATTCATATATTTTAATGCCAGGAGTATTGTAAAAAAGGTGGATGAGCTGAAGGTGTGGATTGATACTTGGAAGTATGATGTGGTAGCGATTAGTGAGACATGGTTGCAGGAGGGATGTGATTGGCAACTGAATATCCCTGGGTTTCGTTGTTTTAGGTGTGATAGAGTCGGAGGGGCAAGAGGAGGTGGGGTTGCATTGCTTGTCAGGGAAAATATTACAGCGGTGCCTAGGAAGGATAGATTAGAGGGCACATCCACGGAGGCTATTTGGGTGGAACTGAGGAGTAGGAAAGGAGAGGTTACACTTGTAGGGGTGTATTATAGACCACCCGGAGGGGACCGAGACCTAGAGGAGCAAATCTGTAGGGAGATAGTAGATATTTGTGATAAGCACAGGGTTGTAATTATGGGAGATTTTAATTTTCCACATATAGATTGGGAAACACATTCTGTGAAAGGAATGGATGGGTTAGAGTTTGTGAAATGTGTGCAAGATAGTTTTTTACAACAATATGTAGAGGTGCTGACCAGAGAAGGAGCGGTGTTAGATCTACTGTTGGCAAATGGGATGGGTCAAGTGACGGAGGTTAGTGTTGGCGAGCACTTCGGGTCCAGTGATCATAATGCCATCAGCTTCAATGTCATTATGGAAAGAGAGAAATCAGGGCCAAGGATTGAGGTTTTTGATTGGGGAAAAGCTAGATTTGAGGAGATGCGAAAGGACTTGCAGGGTGTGCATTGGGACAATTTGTTTTATGGGCAGGATGTAGTAGAGAGATGGAAGTCTTTTAAAGATCAGATTTTGAGAGTGCAAAAGCTTTATGTTCCTGTTAGGTTAAAAGGAGGGGCAAAAGGTTTGAGAGAGCCGTGGTTTTCAAGGAATATTGGAAACTTGGTTCAAAGAAAAAGGGAGGCGTACATTAGATATAAGAAGCATGGAGTTAAGGAGATGTTTGAAAGATACATTGAATGTAAGAGGAATCTTAAGAGAGGAATTAGGAAAGCTAAAAGAAGGTACGAGAAAACTATGGCAAGCAGGGTGAAAACTAATCCAAAAGAGTTCTACAAATATGTTAATGGTAAGAGGAAAGCTAGAGACAAAATTGGTCCCTTAGAAAATCAGAGCGGAAAACTGTGTGTGGAACCTAGAGAAATGGGGGAGATATTGAACAGTTTCTTTTCTTCGGTATTCGCTAAGGAGAAGGATATTGGGAGATGTGGGATAAAAAAAGCAAATTGGGTAAATATGGGGAATATAGAGATTACAAAAGGTGTAGTTTTAAGGCTTTTGAAGAATATAAAGGTGGATAAGTCTCCGGGACCAGACGGGATCTTCCCCAGGACATTGAGAGAAGTGAAGGAGGAAATAGCAGAGGCTCTGGCGGTAATTTTTCAAATGTCATTAGATATGGGGATAGTGCCGGAGGATTGGCGCATTGCGCATGTGGTTCCGTTATTTAAAAAGGGTTCAAGGAGGAAGCCTGGCAACTATCGGCCTGTAAGTTTGACGTCTGTGGTAGGTAAATTAATGGAGAAAATTCTTAGAGATAGTACTTATAAACATCTGGATAGACAGGGTCTGATCAGGAGCACTCAACATGGATTTGTGGGAGGAAGGTCATGTTTGACCAATCTGATTGAATTTTTTGAAGAGGTGACTAGGAATGTGGATGAGGGTAGCGCAGTGGATGTTGTCTATATGGACTTCAGTAAGGCCTTCGATAAGGTACCACATGGAAGGTTAGTTAGGAAGGTGCAGTCTTTAGGTATAAATTTTAAGATAGTCAAATGGATTGAACATTGGCTGAAAGGGAGAGGCCAGAGAGTGGTAGTGGATAATTGTCTGTCAGGTTGGAGGCCGGTGACCAGTGGTGTGCCTCAAGGATCTGTATTGGGCCCATTGTTGTTCGTTATATACATTAATGATCTAGATGATGGGGTGGTGAATTGGATTAGTAAATATGCAGATGATACTAAGATAGGTGGAATAGTGGATAATGAAGAAGGTTTTCAAGGATTGCAGAGGGATTTGGGCTGCTTAGAAAAGTAGGCTGAAAAATGGCAGATGGAATTTAATGCTGATAAGTGTGAGGTGCTTCATTTTGGTAAGAAGAATCAGAATAGGACATATGTGGTAAATGGGAGAGCATTGAGGAATACAGAAGAGCAGAAAGATTTAGGAGTTACGGTACATCGTTCCCTGAAGGTAGAAACTCACGTGAATAGGGTGGTGAAGAAGGCTTTTAGTATGCTGGCCTTTATCAATCATTGCATGGAATATAGGAGTTGGGAGGTGATGTTGAGATTGTATAAGACGTTGGTGTGGCCTAATTTGGAGTTCTGTGTGCAGTTTTGGTCGCCTAATTATAGGAAGGATATAAACAGAGTGGAGAGAGTGCAGAGAAGGTTTACCAGAATGTTGCCTGGGTTTAAGCATCTGGAGTATGGGGAGAGATTGGACAGATTGGGTCTTTATTCTTTGGAGCGTAGAAGGTTGAGAGGGGATTTGATAGAAGTATTTAAGATTATGAAAGGGATAGACAGAATGGATGTGGATAGACTATTTCCGTTAAGAGGAGGAAAGTTTAAAACAAGAGGACATGAGTTAAGAATTAAGGGGCAGAGGTTTAGAGGTAACATGAGGGGGAACTTCTTTACTCAGAGAGTGGTAGCTGTGTGGAATGATCTTCCGGGAGAAATAGTGGCGGCGGAGTCAATTGTATTATTTAAGAAAAGGTTGGACAGGTATATGGATGAGAAGAAGATGGAGGGTTATGGGCATTGTGCAGGGAGGTGGGACTAGAAAGGGGTGTTTGGTTCGGTGTGGACTAGAAGGGCCTAATGGCCTGTTTCTGTGCTGTAATTGTTATGTTATGTTATGTTAAAGTGGGAACAAGTATAGAATTGGGGAGGGTTAGCATTGATTTGTGAAAAAAAATAAATGCTCAGCAAATCGATCAGAGTGTTTTGAGCTTAATATCATTAGAATAGAGAAGAGACTGGGCTAGTACAGGAAAGCAATGTGGATCACTTAAGATCTCAGATCAGGCATGAGGGACCGAATGACCTACCTTTACTTTATTTCTTATGCTCCTATTTATTATGTTATCATTGAAACTGGAATGTAAGCTGCAGTAAATATGTGTAATCATTACTTAAGTGCCATAAAATGTTAGAAGTATCACCATATAGATAAAGCTGAACAGAAATGTATGAAGGCTTTAAATAACATGCAAGTGATGATTTTAAGGACATACAGTGATTAGGATTGCAGTAACTACAGGGAGTCCCAAGACTTAAAAGAACCGCAGATATGCCAAATACATTTGTAACTGCTAAGTTATTAATAAATACCTCAATAATCACTATTTATTAGATAACTAGCAGGGAAAGCATTTCTCTCTTACTTCTGAGGCTTTTTCTACGGAGGAGTTGCATCTCACTTGTGGTAGGTTCGAATATTTCCCTTTTTTTGCAGATTTAAGTCTTTTACAGGAATCACCTAGCAGAATTTCTTCATGGAGAAGGGTTTGATAATGCATCTTTCCATTGAGGGAAGGAGTATTCGGAAGAGCACTGCACTCTTTTGTCATGCACAGGAATGAAATGAAGGCTTTTGTTGCCACCAGTCCTGGCACCAAAAAATAAAAATAAAGAAAATGGGAAAATGCAATTTATAAGTAGTGCAAGAACTACATAACAAAGGGATTAGGTGGTTAAAAGAATGGAAAAGGTGCACTATTGTTCAAAAGACACGGGTTATTTTCAGAATTGTAGACTCTTATTGTGACAGGGTTGACATTGTGATTCATCCAGTCAGAATTTATATATAATTATTTAATATATTCAATATATTAAATATATTATTTAATATATTTATATATTATATATAATTATAATTTTGATGAAAGGACAGAGAACAACATATCTGAGTTTCCTCACAATACAAAGCCAAGTGGGAACGTGAACCAAAGCATGGCAGGTTCATCAAGTTGACAGGATGGAGCTCGATGGATAACAATGTAAGAAAGTTTAATTTGGTGGAAGGAAGGACATTAAAAAAACCCAAACTTTCCTGTTTCATCCAACATGGGATTCATAGCCCTCCATTTTAAGTTCACTCCTTGATGGTATGGAAATGGTCAGTAAGGGAGATGCAAAGACTTGCCTTCCCTGGTTATGCCCTCACTCATTATGCCTCTCACTCATTATGCCATTCATGGTGAAGATTTGTGCTTACGTGGAGGTTCCAGGTACATTGCAAAAGCCATGACTGATTGAATATAATCGATGTCATGATATAACATCTGACATGGAAACAGTGCATTTCATCTGTCAGCCACGGGTGCCCAAGGTAGCCTCTACTCAATCCAAAATTCCTGGAATTCTGAAAACATGTGGAAAATGTGATGGAAATATCCAGCAGGACAGAGATCATTTATGGATAGAGCATCAAAGTCAATGATTCAGGTCAACGATATTTGATTAGAACCAAACATTTTAGAGATAAAAGTTGGTCTAAAATCCAGACAAAGTTGGGTGTCATTTGGGAAGGAGGGTAATTGGGTGGGAATCAGAGGAAAGTGAATGAAACCAATGTTGGTGATACCAGCATTTTCTGCTCTGATTTCAGATTTCCAGCAAAAAGAATATTCTGCTTTCATCCAAATATGAAAATATGTGGGTCAGTATGAGGGGAGGTGGTGCTGAGAACAGGTGGTAGAATTTATTGAATAACACAAGGTATTTCTTGCATTCAGTTATTTTTCTTTCTTAAATTTTCTGGTAATTTAAAAGTTAGTTTGTCTTTTCCCATTTAAAAATCATCCAAGCAAATATGGCCACCTTTATCCCCACTCCCTGACAATGATCACTCTTCACCAGCCACCTCCGTTCACACTCCAACCCAGCCTTTCTCCTGAGCAGGGGTGTGCTGCACATGAGGAGAAGAGCCCATCGTATACCAGGAAACATACCAGCATGGGAAGTGCATTGGCTGATTGGCAGGAAGCAGAGAGTCAGAATACAGGGTCATATTCTGGTTGGCTGCTTGTTGTTCCACAGGGTTCCGGTATTGGGGCCGCTTCTTTTTATGTTGTATATTAATGATTTTGATTATGGAATGAATGGCTTTGTAGCCAAGTTGCAGATGTTATGAAGGTAGGTGGAAGAGCCGACAGTGCAGAGAAAACAGAGAGGCTGCAGAAGGACTTGACAGATTAATTATGTTATAATTAGGCATGATTAATTTTGTTCAAATATAAGATCATAATACATTAATCAGGATTTAGGGCAGGTCCACCATCGCTCGATGTGTCATGATGTAACCGGTAGAAGATAGAACAGTCCTAACCCTGGGGATGGCTCCTTGCAAGTGTTAAAGTGTTCACTGTCCCATAAAGGAGTGGTCAAGCGTGAAAAACCAAACCTCCATTCCTATCCTGGGACTCTGAACAGCCAATTTAGTGGGATGCAATTGTGAAAGGGGCTTAAGAAAGGATGTGCAGATAT
This sequence comes from Narcine bancroftii, assembly GCF_036971445.1. Lineage (NCBI taxonomy): Eukaryota > Metazoa > Chordata > Chondrichthyes > Torpediniformes > Narcinidae > Narcine > Narcine bancroftii. Next base: position 98,534,771 of record NC_091471.1, on the reverse strand, counting down.
TGGAGAGCAGGTTCATTAGGATAATTCTGGGAATGATAGGATTATCATTTGAGGAGTGTTTGATAGCTCTTGGCCTGTATTTGGAATTTAGGAGAATGAGGTGGACTCTCATTGAAACATTTAGAATTTTGAAAAGTATGGACCGAGTAAATGTAGAAAGATTGTTTCCCATGGTCGGAAAGTTTTGGACAAGAGGGCACGACTTCTCTGTTTTCAATTCTAAAGATTTTCCCTCTTGTCCAAAACAGTGGTGGAATTTCTTCAGCCAGAGCTTGTTAAATCTGTGAATTTTTTTGTTGAGGTGAGTCATTGGGCATATTTAAGGCAGAGATTGATCAATTCTTGATTACCAAAATGTTTGGGGAGAAGGCTGGGCAGTGGGACTTAGTGGGAAAATGGATCAACTCATGAGTAAGTGGTGGGGCAGATTCCATGGGCTCTAAAGCTTATCTCTGCACTTATGTTTTATGGTCTTCTGTTCTTATGACTACCTGAGCTCTCTTGCTCCTCACCAAGATTGTGCAAAATAAGGAAGGGCTGCCTTCCCAGCCTCAATGAGATATGACTCCTTTCACAGGGGTAACACTGGGGCATGGATAGTAGAATCACTGCCTCACAGCTCCAGTGACTTGAAGTTTGCTGTTCCGGCATGGGTTTCCTTGGGGTGCATCAGGTCCTCTCACATGTTAATTGCCTGTGGACTAATGGGTTAATGGCAATACACAAAAAGTGTTGGAGAAACTCAGCACTTGCACTAGACCCCAGCATCTGAAGATTTTCTTGTTTAACTCCCCAGGTGGGTTTATGGGCCACTGCAAATTGCCCCATTTTGTGTGAAGTTGATAGGAGTAAGTGAATAATAAATAAAGGGATTCCATTCAGATTAATATGGATGGGTGCATATTAGTTGGCATGGCCTTGGTTATGCAAACAACCTGTTTCCATGCTTCTATGATTCTATCTACTCAGGAATCTTCTCTTGACCTTTAAGGACAACTTGTGTCTGGGTGAAGAAGAGGGATCAGGTGAAGATGATTTAAATAAAATCCCAATGTTAAGGCTTCAGCACACCAAGTTTCCAGTTGTAGGATCAACCACTGGGTTCATTTAAAGTCTTCAAGCACTCTGTAAGAGTGAAGGTTTTGTCGATCACTTGCGCATTGTTTTAATAGAGCAAGCAGTTACAGAGACACATGAGTGAAAATATTTCTGCACCTAAAGATTTATTGAGTACTGGAAATATATTTCACAGTTGGAAGCAAGATTAAAGGAGAACAAATCTAATCCAGGCAACTACAAACACATTTGTCTTTTAATAGCAGATAAAATAATGGAAACCATATTAAGAAATCAGCTGATGGAATACCTATGCATCAAGACAAGAAGGAACAGGCAATATTGATTTAAGGGCCCTGCCTGCAAAACTCTCAATTTCCTTGAGGATATTCGATATAAAACATTGAAACTCTGGATCATATGATTTAATTAGAATTCAAGCAAACAATAATTTGGGAAACAATAGGAACTGATACATCTACTATGGACGAGGAAGTGTGAAATCCAAGTTTGTCAGGGAGCAACATTCACAATCACTAGAGACCATTCCTATTTTCATTTCCTCTGCTTCAACATGTACTGCTCCCTGCCTTTTCTATTCTGGTGGTGTTCATAAGCACAGAAGTATCACAGTAGAGAGGATGCAGAATAATGCAACACAGAGGTGAATGTTCGGACCTGTACAGTAGCTCGGAAAGGAAGAAGTAGCTAGTTCTTGGCTTATTTGCCCAGATATTGAATGGTGATTGTGTAGCATGTAAAACTGTAGGTATCATGGTTCAACAAATATTGGTTGAAGAAATCTGGTATAAGAAAACACTGCAGAAAGAATTGCCAATGCCTGTATATTGCTGAACAGACTTTTAATAGATCTTTTCTTTATATGCAGGAAATCACTCATGCCCAGGTATGCAAGGGTCAGAGATGCAGGAAAAGAGTTGAAATAGAGGACATCAGTCCAGGGAAAGCATTGGGTCTGGATTGGAGGTGATGCTGAGGTAGAGAAAAGAGCACCAGGCCAGGATCTGTGGTAGAGGATTGGAAGCTGAAGGCTCGGATCAGGCCTGGATAATTTGAAGAGAGCCTAAGTTAGAATGTAGGTAGAGAGACTGGGTGCTGGTTTGGCAACCCATCAGCCTCTGTGCATCTCCTTCCTTGAACTGTTCTATACTAGTGATCATTTCCAAGTACTGAAGCAATGACTCAACATACCACATTTGCCTCGTGGATGCTGCACGACACAATGATTCCTTTTGAGGTTCCGTTTTAGTCAGGGAATTTATAAATTGAAGATGGCCATCTCTGGAATCACTCCTGCTAGGGTCCTGAGAGAGAGCTAGGTTCTTAAACCAGGTTCCCAGGGACTGAGACCCTCTCAGGTAGTTTCTCTTAAAGTGCAGACCAAAAGTGGTCTGCGGACCATGCAGACCATGCACTTGCGGACAAAATACTCAGAAGTATTATCCAGATGTGCATTGCAGGTCCCCAGATGTCTTAGCTCAGCTCCAGGATCTTTCGTACAATAATGTCAGATGCATGGAAAGAAATAAAATGAAATTCGCAGGTACCAGCAAATTGCCAAAGGAGATGATTTTGAATTTGCTCTCTATGATTAATATTGATATTAAGCCATTCTGATGTTAAAATTTGGGATAAAAAACTAGAAGGGAAGAATCATTAAACATTTGCATCCTGGAAGGTAATTCAGTCAGTTGAGTCTGCGTGGACTTTGACAATCCCACTATTCCCACTCCTCTACTCACCTTCATAAATTCTTTCTGTGTAGATAGTTTCTCAGCTCCCTTTGAACCTATATTGAACTGACAGGTACTCCAACTACCTTTATTCTATAACCCAGGGCTCTGGACTTCTCTGCCAAAAGAAAGTTTCTCTCAATCCACTCTTTTTCTCCCCCTCCTTTTATGATTTTAAATCGCTCTATCAGATCTACTTTGAACCCTCCCTGTTCCATAGAGATCAACTGCTGTTTCTCAAGAATACCCAGATAACTAAAGCCCTGGAAGCATTGAGCTAACTCCCTTCTTTATCCTCTCCAGAGCCTTTACATCTCAGAAGATTCTTTCTTGATGGATGTCCCACCCACATCCATTCAATCACTTCACCATCGGCACACAAGAGCAACAGTTTTCATTAGCTTCAGGAAGCAGAAGCTCACTTAGAGTTGTATATACAGCATCTTCCAAACCAGCTGTATCAGCTGGAGGGCCAAGGGCAGCAAAAGCATGGGAATACTATCACCTAGATATTGTGTTCCAAGCGACACACCATCCTGAAGTGGAAATATCCCACTCTTTCTTCTTTGTTGCTGGGATTCTGGGATTCACTCTCTGACAACATTGTGGCTGCACACACTCTCTATTTTTAAAACCTTTGCAAATTTGTGTCCTCTAGTTCATTGTTTCCTATACTTGTCAAAATGTAGCACTTCACATTTCTCAGCAGTGGAATTTGTCAGCCACATATTCTTCAATTTTGTCAGCCTCTCTACAACTCTATGAAGTCTTTTATGAGTTTACTTGCTGTAGTGATATGTATATCCTGCTGCTGCTCTGTACATAAGTGGTTGGCCCGCCCACTGATGACTCAACCCCATGTAACCCCTCCCCCTGTGACTTGGCCATAAAGGTCAACCCCCCCCCTTCCATTCATTCGAACACATAGAGTTGGGCCATCTGAAAATTAATATGTATTAAAACCTATCGTTCCTCACTCAGTCTTTGGAGTTATTGATAGTGTGTATCGATTTAATACACATTAATTTTCCACATGAGATGGACAAGCTGTTGAGACCCGACCGCCTCGAAATCGATCCATAGACACCCGGAGCTGTCGAACAGTACGGGCAGTGGATCACCTGCTTCACAAACTTCTTCAAAGTTGGAGCAGGCTTGGTGGACTCTTACGAGAAGAAACTCAAGGTCCTCCAAGCTAGAGTTGGCTACCAAGCATACCTGGTGATCCAGAGCTGCACGACCTATCCAGAGGGCATGGCTGAGGTCTGCAACCTCTACCGACCCCGGGTGAATGAAATGTACTCGGTATCAGCTGGCCTCGAGGAGACAGTGTATTTTGAGGTGGTTTGGGAGGAATTACTGGAGCAACTTGCACACACACATTTCAAAACACAGAATTTTTGGAGGACTTTTGCCAAGTGCTTTTTGCAGAAAGAGCAACAACGTTGCAGAATACATGTGATCTTTGCAGGCAGACTCAGAACAGTTTTGCTCTCAGAGAGGGAGGGAGTGAAACAGAGAAGAGAAACACAGAAATCAGTTCCAGAAGGACAAGCTGGCAAACTTTTGGAAGGCTGTCTGGTCAAAGGAGAAGACTGGTGATCTGAAAGGTGACCTGAAAGAAAGAGGATCATCTGGAGAACCCTGAAGGGGACGGGTTTTGTCAGCAAGACTGAATGGAAAGGAACAGATGCGATGTCCTGGAACAAAAAGAATCTCTCTCTGAAAACCAGCAAGAACCCTCTGCAGTGGTAACCATTTGCCTGTTAAACACCAAAGCCTGGTGAACTTTGTTAAAGTTAACTTCTGTGCACTGTACAAGAATTGCCTGCAACCAGTGAGATTGGACTGTGATCCAAAGAACTTTTCTAATCTTAAATATACATTACACACACCTGTGCTTAGTATTAGAGGGGGGATTAAGTAGGTTAGGTAGGTTAAGTAATAAGTTAAAGGTTAATTCTGTTTTCTTGTTCAAATATAATTAAAAACTACTTTTGTTTAAATAACCCTGTGTTGTGGTGCATATCTATTGCTGCTGGTTTTGGGGGTCCTCTGGACTCTGTAACAACAGCAACCGGGTGTGTCCATGGATGAGTTCCTCCGAGCACTGTACGACCTGAAGAAAGACTGCTGGGGCACTGCTACAGCCCCTGTGCCCGTAGTCCAGCATGTGGAGGGGCTGGTCCTAGATGCCTGTGTGGCTATAGTGAGGTCTGACTACATTTATCAGTGACTGCTCAAGGAGACAAGCTGTCCCTGAAGAGAGCATTCCAGCTTGCCAGGACCCTCGACTTGGTCCAAAACAACACTGATGAGATCGCTCATAAGAACGGGGCCTCCATGTGCAGACCATGGGCTCTGCCATGTTGGGATCCAGCGTTACAGATGGTCTCCGTGATATTGAGCCACGACCCCACTGCTGTCGCTGCCATGATCGGACACCCAAAGTGCCACTATTGCGGCTGGCTAAAGAATTCCAAATGACTTTGTTTGGCTAAGGAAGTGACCTGCTCGGGGTGCGGAAAGAAAGGGCATTACCAGCTTGTCTGTAAGTTGTCCAAACCCTCCCGAGCGAGCAGTACATCGCTGATGTCATGTCCAGCCTCGAACGGCTCGACCATCTAACCCAGCATCTCCTCCACCTTCCTGGGTGATGTCATCTCCACCTTCCGCTGCCCGGTAGACGTCACTTCCTCCTTCTTCCACCGATGCGACAATGTGGTCAACATTGAGGCCGCCATCATACCGGTCAGGCCTCCCTTCTGACAGTGACAAAAACGACCCGATCCTGGTTTCCGTGATCCTGAACCAGTGCAGACCTCATCCAATCACCCACTTGATGATGGAGATCGAGGTAAATGGGAAAAGGTTGAGCTGCCTCTTCCACGATGGGAACACAGAGAGCTTTATTCACCCGGACACTATCCAGAAACTCTTTCTCTCTGTCAGACCCATGAGTTGCACCATTTGTATGGCTGCATAGGACCAATCTGCTGAAATCCGTGGGTACTGTGTAGCATTCTTAAAGGTGGAGGGTGAATGTTATGACAATTTCCATTTTTAATGTCTGTGCGCTGATACTCCTGAGCCTTGACTTCCAGAGACAGTTTAGGAGTGTGATGATGGTGTTTGGAGGACTGCAATCACCCATAATGGTACACAACCCCCAACTCGCAACTCCCTACCCCCGGCAGCCGGCCCCTGCCTGCGGCCTCTCCACCCTCCGCATATCCCCTCCATCACTATTCGAGAACCTAACCCTGGACTGCCGGCCCATCTTGATAAAAAGCAGGTGGTATAGCGCCGAGGAGTGGGCATTTATAAAGTCCGAAGTGCAGCGACTCCTGGCAGAGGGGATCATAGCTCCCAGTTCGAGCCTGTGGCGAGCTCAAGTTGTGGTGGTCATGGGCGAGAACAAACCCCATATGATGATTGATACAGCCAGATGGTCAACCTCTTCACTCAGCTAGATGCTTACCCCCTCCCCCGGCTAGCCGATATAGTCAATAAAATAGCCCAGTACAAAGTGTATTCCATGATTAACCTGGTTGACGAACCACTGACCCCCTTCACCTGGGGGTCCACAAATACACCGCCTTTGAAACAGATGGCAGACTTTATCACTTCCTCAGGGTGCCCTTCGGAGTCACCAGTGGGGTCTCAGTATTCCAAAGGGAGATGGATGGTAGACAGGCATAAACTGACAGTGACTTTCCCCGACCTTGAAAATATCACCATCTGAGACCATGACCAACAGGACCACAACGCAAACCTGGTGAGATATCTCAGCCCAGCCAAGTTCCTGAATCTGACATAACAAGGAGAAGTGTGTGTTTAGTACCACTCGCCTGGCCCTTCATGGATGCGTCGTGTCTTTACCCCCAACCCCGACTGCATGCATTCCCTTATGGAGCTCCCAATGCCAGACAACCTCTAGGCGCTGAAATGGTGCCTGCGGTTCTTTTCTTACTATGTCTAGTGGGTGCCCAATTATGCCGATAAAGTCTACCCCTTAGCAAGCTTTCCCTTATCGGCAGAATACCAGGCAGCATTCAACCAAATAAAAGGAGACATCGCTAAAGCTAAAATGCATGCCATGGACGAATCCATCCCATTCCAGGTGGAGAGTGATGCCTCCGATTTTGCCTGGCTGCCACTCACCAGGCGAGCAGGCCAGTAGCATTTTTTTCCCGCACCCTCCATGACCCTGAGACATGACATTCCTCAGTTGAGAAGGAGGCACAGGCAATCGTTGAGGCCGTGTGGCACTGGCGTCACTTCCCAGCCGGGAAAAGATTTACCCTACTGACGGACCAAAATGCCGTCACTTTCACGTTCAGCACAAATCTGCGGTGTAAAATCAGGAACGATAAAATCTTGAGGTGGAACTCTCCACCTATAAATATGATATCCTGTACCAGCCACACAAACTCAACGACCCCCCCAGATACCCTATCCCGGGGGACATGTGCCATACGAATCTCGACTGCCCTCCAGTTCCTCCACGATGATCTCTGCCACACCAGAGTCACAAGGTTGTTCCACTTCATAAAAGACTGGAACCTCCCGTACTCCTTTGAGGACATCAGGTCCCTGACCAGGCACTGTTGAGTCTGCATGGAATGTAAACCATAGTTCTTCAGGCCTGACAAGACATACCTCATCTAGGCCACATATAGCTGAGTGTCGATTTCAAGGGACCCCCTGCCCTCGACCAATAGGAACGTCTATTCCCTCAACAACAGACGAGTTCTCCAGATTTCCATTTTCCATCCCCTGTCCCGACATGACCTCTGCCACAGTTATCAGGGCACTCCGCAGCATATTCACCCTCTTCAGGTACCTGGACTATATTCACAGAGACCAGGGATCCTCGTTCATGAGTACCTGCTGGCTAGAGGCATAGCCACTAGTAGAACTACGAGCTATAACCCCAGGGAAAATGGCCAGGTGGAGCGAGAAAAAGCTCCTACTGGCCCTTCAGTCAAAAGGTCTGGCGGTGTCTCACTGGCAAGAAGTTTTGCCAGAAGCACTCCATGCCATCCAATCCCTCCTATGCACTGTTACAAATATGACCCCTCATGAACACATGTTTTCCTTCCCCTAGAGGTTGGTGACCAGAACCACTCTGCCGCCCTGGTTCTCATCTCTGAACTGCTGTCCTGCTGAGGAAGGGGCCATAAGTCTGACCTGTTGGTGGAAGAGGTGCTGCTCCTGCGTGCAAATCCACAATACGCAGACGTCCAGTACCCAGACGGCCATGAAGACACACACTCTGTCCGGGACCTGGCTCATGCCGAGACACCCACCTACCTCCAGCCCCGAACACCACATACACACATAGGCTATTAACACCTCACGGGCACCCACACCACATGCCCTGCCGAGCCGATTGCCATGATCGCCCCCACAGACATTCAGACCCCATCCCTTACGACGACAGCCTTCCCCCCTCCCCCCCCCCCCGCTTTAAGACACTGGATCAGCAACTGAGCTGACCAGTACACCCCTGGCAGTGCTGCGCAGGTCACAGAGGCAGAGGAAGCCCCCTGACCGGCTGTACCTCTAGGACTGGGTCTTGTTTTTTTAAAGAGGGGGTGAATGTGCTGATATGTATATACTGCTGCTGCTCTACATAAGTGGCTGGCCTGGTCTCTGATGACTTGACCCCATGTAACCCGTCCCCACCCCGTGACCTGGCCATAAAGGTTGACTTCTCTGCCCCTTTCCATTCATTCGAGCACATGGAGTTGGGCCAGCTGAAATCTAATGTGCATTAAAGCCTATTGTTCCTCACTCAAGTCTTTAGAGTCATTGATAGGGCCTATCACTTGCACCTCCAAGTTTGATGTCATTGATAGGGCCTATCACTTGCACCTCCAAGTTTGATGTCATTGATAGGGCCTATCACTTGCACCTCCAAGTTTGATGTCATTGATAGGGCCTATCACTTGCACCTCCAAGTTTGATGTCATTGATTGGGCATATCATTTGCACCTCCAAGTTTGATGTCATTGATAGGGCCTATCACTTGCACCTCCAAGTTTGATGTCATTGATAGGGCCTCTCAATTGCACCTCCAAGTTTGATGTCACTGATAGGGCCTATTGCTTGCACCTCCAAGTTTGATGTCATTGATAGGGCATATCACTTGTACCTCCAAGTTTGATGTCATTGATAGGGCATATCACTTGCACCTCCAAGTTTGATGTCATTGATAGGGCCTATCGCTTGCACCTCCAAGTTTGATGTCATTGATAGGGCATATCACTTGCACCTCCAAGTTTGATGTCATTGATAGGGCCTATCGCTTGCACCTCCAAGTTTGATGTCATTGATAGGGCCTATCACTTGCACCTCCAAGTTTGATGTCATTGATAGGGCATATCACTTGCACCTCCAAGTTTGATGTCATTGATAGGGCCTATCACTTGCACCTCCAAGTTTGATGTCATTGATAGGGCATATCACTTGCACCTCCAAGTTTGATGTCATTGATAGGGCCTATCGCTTGCACCTCCAAGTTTGATGTCATTGATAGGGCCTATCACTTGCACCTCCAAGTTTGATGTCATTGATAGGGCCTATCACTTGCACCTCCAAGTTTGATGTCATTGATAGGGCATATCACTTGCACCTCCAAGTTTGATGTCATTGGCAGCTTTATAGCTTGAAAACTGAAGGCCAGATTATTTATATATCTTGAAAAGAGCACGGTGAAAATACTGTGAGTTAACTGACAGCTCTGCACTGCATTGAAACTTAAATTGTGGAAAAATTATGCCTGTCCTTCATGAGTGTTTATTTATGAAAATAGCTGAGAATACCTATGGTCAACCTACCCAATCAATTCTCGAGATTTGCTACTGTGAGAAAGGTTCCACAGCTATTGCAGACTTCTTGTAGATTGTCCATTGTGATAATGTTTGAATGATATGGTGTAGAAATGAGAAACATTTAAGTTGGAGAACACAGACCAGCATAGGTCAGAACTGCTTTGAGATTAGAAGATAAATATAAGATGATATAAATTTATCTTTTGCATTTTGACAAAAGTTGCAGTAAAGACCAATATTAAGAGTAAAAGGAAAAATAAAAATACCAAACACTGCACAAACATGATAGAACATTTAAACAAGACCTCATTAAAGTCACTATTTATTGCTAATGGAAATAAAAATCTTTGGTGATTTGGAATAGATTCCGCATACCAACAATAACTAGCAACGTTAATCTAGCCAAACATCCTGAGGCATTTCACAAGATTTCTTTCAAATAAATTTTGATTGAGCTTTTTAAGGCAAAATAAGGGGTCAGAGATAGATTTGTGTCTTAAAAGAGGAAAGGGAAACAATGAAGTGAAGATGTTGAGGAGAAGAGTTCCAGAGTTGAGAGAAGGTTGTCTCAACACTTATGGGATTTAACTACTGGCAACTGGAGGATATTTTGCCATTATTGTTCTTTTTCCAATGATGTTAAGGCTGTGCAAAATCAAAGTCTCAATGTTTCCATGCCAAGATCTTCTATATATTTGTTCTATCATACAGCTATCCATTATAGCAGGAGTATATTTAAAAAAAAAACTCTGGATTTTGGGCTATCTATGAATAGGACGAGCTAGAAACATTCCTATTCAGTTAAAGTTAACTGAACCTGCCCACGAAGTGCAGAATTTATTTCTTCTTAGTGCCTTTATTGCTAAGCATGTCAGATTTTCTGATATATCTGAAGATTTAGTGAACAAAGGGCTCACTTAAGGTGAGGCACAGGATGTTTGCTCTTGTTGTGAAACTGCTGTCGCCATACAGGAATGAGGAAGGGAAGGACCACAGTCTGTGCTGAACTCCTCACGCAAATACACACTGATGCATTCCTTTGGGACTTGGTGTAAATTGATGTCAAAATACTTAAAGGCAACTCTGTAGTCTGCTATGCTAAAGCATTTATGAATATGGCTCCATGCAATGCAGCACATGAGACAATCTTCTGCTTTATTCCTGTTTGTGGAAATATAGAAACAGCCTAAATTCTGTCAAGCAAGTGATTTGCTCTGATTTTTAAAAATAAAAACTGAAAAATTCAATGCTATCTTACTTCAATTCCTTAACAACCCAAGTTTCTTAAAGGGGATTTGATCTGTGAAATAAAATCTACACGCCTTTCTTCAACTGTACTCACCCAATTAAATAAAAATCAACCCACAGACACCTCAATGGCTTAATAAAGTATGGAGAATATTCAATTCCTCTTTGAAAATTGTTATTAAAACTGCTTCCACTATTCTCTGGGGTTCTTTCAAGCTCAAATGGTTAAAAGACCAGGCATATTAAACAGGATGCATGGAGCATAGTGGAGGGTGCTGAGGTACAAGAGCTTTGTTGAGTAGCACAGCAATGTTAACAGGATGAGAAATGATATGGTATAGGAATGAGAAACATTAATTTGGAGAAGATTGACCATTATGGTACAAACTATACTGATATTAGAAGGCAAATCTAAGATGATATGAAATTATCTTTTTAGACCAAATGTGATAAGACCAAAGATTGATCTTATCACATATTCAATTTGCAATTCTTATCATAATTGCAAATGCTAGTAAAAAAAAACTGCAATAGTTAAATATATTAGAAAGACATTACGTCATTGGAGAAAATATTTATTGATAGAGATGCTTTTAAGATTTTTCTGAAAGCAAGGATCTTGCAGAATGGACACTTGTTTACCATTATTTCTGAACCGCCCTTGATACTAATACTGTTCACCTCTAGCAATTATTACAACATTTAATTTTGGATTTCACATTTGGCTTGGCACAGAAAGGAAAATTATAATTCTTATTCCAGCCTGATTTGTTTACAAAAGCTTGTAAATGATGCAGCTCAATCATTAGTTGTCATTTCTCAAACAGAGACCTTGAGGTAATGTGAGTTACTCACTGTTACTTGTGTTACATTTTAACATTTCAAGGCATGAAAACCACAATCATTTTTGTTTATTTCTCCTTCAGCAAATGCTATGTTGGAGCTCCCTCTAGTTAAACATGACTGTCAGCAGCCTGTTTAGGTCTCAGCAATGTGATTTCTGAAAGGAATCTTTGGCTAAAAGGTTGATTTGTAAACTCACCGCATGGAAAGAAAAGCTGGCTTGACTGTTCCCTCTCTTCCTCCTTCCCTCCCAATGCACCTTATGCCCCTTACTATCACTGCTGCTCCACCAAGGTGGGTGCATGTTGGCTTGTCTTTGCTCAATTGTATGCTTTACTAAGTATGCCAAGGTCATAGAGAATGTACTTGTGAGATTCATGAGAATAGCATCAAAGTTGAAAAGTTACGAATATGAGGAAATAATGGAATCAAAGAATAGTTATAGATCAGGAGACCTTTTGGCTCATTGGTTTGTACAGGTTCAATGCAAGAACGATCCAGCTCGTCCCATTTTTGTGTGCACTATGGACTGGAGAAATGCTATTTCAACTGGTTGAATAAATACAGTCAATGATAACAAACTTGAATTGAAGGTGCCTTCACCACAATCCCTGAAAGTTCTTTTGAGACCCCAACCTGCTGTGCTAATGAACGTATCCACTTGTCTCTGGTTCTTCAGATAGTTTTTGTTCTCAATCTTTTTGCTCGTGACTTTTCGCCATTGGGTAGGGGTTTTGTCTATGTAATTGGCTTTAAATACCCGCAATAGATTCTCTCACTATTTCCTCTGCTCCACAGGGAACATTCTAGGTTCTTCAATGAAGAAAGTTAAGTTCCTCACCCTTGAAATCATTGGTAAAACTGTTCGGCACCCTTTCTTAAAATATGGTGCCCAGAATTGAACTCATCATTTAAGTTGTGACTAACAACAAAAGACAAAGGAGGAAAAACCCAACACCCTACCCCAACCAACCAATTTTCCCCTGCAACCGTGTCTGCCTGTCCCGCATCGGACTTGTCAGCCACAATCGAGCCTGCAGCTGACGTGGACATTTACCCCCTCCATAAATCTTCGTCCGCGAAGCCAAGCCAAAGATACAAAGAAACCAATGTATCAGAATCAGAATCAGAGTCAGGATTTATTGTCATGAACATGTCACGAAATTCAGTGATTTGTGGCAGCGTCATAGAGCAAACATGAATGTTATAACCATCTCACGACATTACTATGAAAATAAAATAAAATAATAACAATACTAGTTCATGAAAAGTAAGGCAGTGTCTTTGGTTCATTGATTATTCAGGGATCTGATGGCCACGGGGAAGAAGCTGTCCTTGAGCCATTGAGTGCTCGACTTTAGGCACCATTTCCCCAATGGTAGTAGAGTGAAGAGGGCATGGCCTGGGTGTTGGGGGGTCTTTGAGGATAGAGGCTGCTTTTTTAAAGATACTGCCTCATGTAGATCTTGTATAAGACAAGATTAATCATCATTGCCTTATTCTTGCACTCCTTGCCTGCCTGGGGTTCTGTATGCTTCTTAAACTACTTCTATTTTCCCATTTTTAACAAATTATGCAATACACCCTTAGTTTCGCTATTATTATCCCCTCCCTCCTCCCTATCAAAAGCACATTTTCATGTTTATATTGCCTCTTCTCATTCTTACTTTAATTTTTTTTTGTCTCTATCACCAGTCTATAATCTCCTTGGCCCATTTTATCCTCTTCATAATTTGCTTCAACTTCCAAGGTTTGTGTTATCTGAAAATTTGGAAAATGTGCCCAAGTACATGCTCTAAATATACATATATTAAGTTCTATAACTGACTCCTGGAGAATTCCACTGTACCCTCTCCTCAGGTCCGAAAACTTATCCTTTGCTCAGTTACCTATGATTTTCTGTTGCAGACTCAGTTATTCTGGGGCTTTCAGTCTTGATAACAAATTAATTATGCAGCATCTTATCAACTACCATTTACAAGTTGATATAAACCACATTAACTGTATTTCCTTTTTTGGTCATCACTTTAGCTTCATCAATGCATTCTATCATGTTTATTTAACAAATTTTGTTGTTATTATATCTATATTAGCTTTAATTAATCCTTAATTTTCCAAATGACTGGAAAACTAGAAAGTTTGCAGAAGCTGGGGTCTAATGCAGTACACAAAGTGCTGGAGGTCACATAGCATCCATGCGAAGTCAAAAGCAGTTGATGTTTCAGGCCTGAGTCCTTCATCGGGAAAGACGAAGTGCTTAGGGTCGATGTCTGAGGAAAGGGTAAGGCCCAAAATGTCGACTACCATTTACTTCCTATGGATGTGTGACCTGCTGTATTTTCCCAGCACCTTTGTGTACTTGTCCAAGTAACTAGTACACTAATTTTAAATTTGTTTCTAAAATTTCCTTCATTGAAATTAAACTAACTGACATAAAGTTAGGGGTCTATCGCCAGACTCTTTTATTCCCATTGGGCACCACCTCTGAACCCAGGCATTTGGAAGCTTATCTCTAGGACCTCTACAATGTCCCTCAGTCATTCAGGACTGGGTGATTTTTTCAAATTTTAAAGCAGATGATCCATTGAACATCAGCTCTCTATTAATTCATAGCCCATCCAAAATCTCATTTGGATTTCCAAAAGTATCTTCCTCTTAGTGAGGATGGAAGTAAAGTACTCAAAATGTACCTTGCATGCACTCTTCCTCCCTGACAAGATTTCATTCTTGATTTCTAATTGATCTCATCTCTCCCTTTACAGCTACTCACACGTGAAAGGAATATTTTTAGATCCTTTTTTTAAGTATGCTCTTAATGATTTCATACAGACTTTTATCCCTCTCAGTCCCTGCAATCAATCTGTTCTCACCTCTGTAAATAATGCAACAACTGTCAAATGAAGAGGTCACATTAAAAATGTTAAAATATGTTTTGAGTCAAAATCCTTCGTCAAGACTCAGAGAGGGAAAATAGTCAGTATGATAAGGAGAGGGTGGGAGGGATTGGACAGTGGGTAGTAGGGCATAAGTGAACCAGGGCTGTTGAAGCATGACAGATGAATGGGGAGGTGAAGGCAGTTGATTGACAGGTGCCAGACAAAGGCAAGAGAACAAATGTGGTTCCCATGGAGGCAGATGAATCATAAAAGATCCGGTTGGAGTTGGCTATTAGAGGGTGAGGGGATAAGCTATTAGGAGAGAGGTGTAGGTCAAATAGGACACAAGGGAACTGAAGGCTGGGGTTGGGGAGAATGAATCAGGTGAAATGGGAGTAGGAGGGTAGAACAAGAGGCAGAGGTGCATGAAATTGGGTGTTGGTATTTGGGGAAGGGGGAAAAATGGGGGACAGGATGTGGAAGAACAGAAGTTGCTGGGAAAAGGAGACAGGGAACTTGTTAAATGAAACTGGAAAATTTAACTTTCATACCAATGGGCTATAGACTCCCCAGGAGGAATATGATGTGTAGTCTTTGAGTTTCTACTCTGGTAGCGAGAAGGACAAGGATGGATAGATCGGTGTGGGAATGGGAGGAAGGGTTGGTGGCTATTGTAGACAGAGTGCAGATGTTCTGTGAAATGGTCCCCAATATGTGTTTTGTCTCACTGATGCAGACGTGGCTACACTGGGAGCATAAATGCAGCAGATGAGGTGGGAGAAGGGTCAAGTGAATCTTTGCTCCACTTGTAAGGGCTGTTCATGTCCATGAATGGCAGTGAGGGAGAATGTGTCAGTAGAAGATTTGCCCCTGCAGTTGTTGCAAGGGAGAATACCAGGGGTCACAGAGAAGAGGGCAGGGAGGACTGAGTGGGTGAAACCTGTGGAAGGTGGAAAGGGGAGGGAAGGGGTAGATGTGGTTGGTGATGAGGTCTAGTTGCAAATGGTCACGTCTCCAGAATGGAGGACCATCGCCTTCCCAAGATCGTGTTATATGGCGAGCTCTCCACTGGCCACCGTGACAGAGGTGCACCAAAGAAAAGGTACAAGGACTGCCTAAAGAAATCTCTTGGTGCCTGCCACATTGACCACCGCCAGTGGGCTGATATCGCCTCAAACCGTGCATCTTGGCGCCTCACTGTTTGGCGGGCAGCAACCTCCTTTGAAGAAGACAGCAGAGCCCACCTCACTGACAAAAGGCAAAGGAGGAAAAACCCAACACCCAACCCCAACCAACCAATTTTCCCCTGCAACCGCTGCAACCGTGTCTGCCTGTCCTGCATCGGACTTGTCAGCCACAAACGAGCCTGCAGCTGACGTGGACATTTACCCCCTCCATAAATCTTCGTCCGCGAAGCCAAGCCAAAGAAGAAGAAATGAAGAAGAATGATATGCTAAATGTGGAGGCTGGTGGGGAACAAGATGAGGACCGGGAACCCTGAGGAAGATTGGCTAAATGTGTAAAGGGAAGAAAATGGAAAGGCAGTCATTTTGATAATCATGGTCTTAATTTGAGCCCTCTTCACATTTATTATTGGAAGTAATAAATGAAAGAAAGAAACCTTCCTATTACTAGTAATATATGTTGCTCTTAACAGATTAGTATCGTCTAAGTGCTTATTCATAACTTGAATTTATCTCTACATGTAGAAATAGTGATGAAGAGTTTTTGACCCAAAACATTGACTACCTAAAGGTAAAGGTTCCATTATTGTCACATAATACTACATTTAGAATGTAACATGCATGAAATTCTTTAACTTTATCTACCGTAAGTCAGACAGAGAATTGCCACTTTCTCCAGTTCCCCTCTCAGAAACCTTTAGCACCGGGTGTTCCTAAGTTGTCTCCCCTCCAAATACTGACCAGGCCTGAGCTTGCTTAGCTTCTGAGATCGAACAATCTCAGACATATTCAGCCTATTAGTTTTCTACTGCCTTCCACGGACGCTGGTTAACCTGCTGAGCTCCTCCAGCACTTTGTTACCTCCTAGATATTTTGTGGAAAATGACAGGAGTTGAATATGCATGGATCTATTGCTTCAAACATTCCATCAATCAGCGATACTGAAGAAGAAGCAAAGAATAAATCATGGTGGATAAGCAGGCAATCAAACCGGAGTTGCACAATCCTATCTACACCTGAGATACAGCACCCTCCAGGATATTGCTTCCAATTATTATTTACACAGAGTGTGAGGTTATATTCTGTTCCCAGCAGGGTGATACAACTCACTCAAAGCACTTTACAGTTCTATTTTAACATTACTTAAGTAGATTTGTGTGAAATTCAATGCCAAGTCCGTTCAGTTTTCTAACACCTTACCTATTCTATTCATGCAGGTGATATATTATGGCTGTTTTCAGGCTCTACTCTCTAATGCTTACAAATGGCATGATTACAGCAATATTGATGCCTTGCAGCTCTCACCTTGCAGGTGTGAATGTGTAAATGGAAAATATGAACCTTAAGCTCTTTTTTGTATGTCTACATAGTTGATCTTCAGCTCATGACTACATTTCAATATAAACAACTGATAATGTTGCTTAAAATGGTGCCTGAAGTTTCTTTGAAAAGATTTATGCCTTCGGAATTGTTTTACGGGCATTGCTCTTCACTGTTTAAGACATTATTAAAATTCATGATCAACAATTTAAAATGCACTGTAAATATGATATTTTCTTTTGGATAAATGGTTTTTAATTCCAGAAATTCCTCCAGCTATTTGCTATACTTTATACATTCATTGGATGCCACATTTATGTTTCAAATAGACTCACATTCTCCATTAGCTGGAGATTAGTGAATTTTGGGAACCACAAGGCATTGGAACTTTGGGAACGACAACAGAAATGGAATGCTGTTGGGGGGGTTAAATGCATAGAATGCTATTGGTGGTAAATAAATTCAGTAGCATGGAGAAAGCAGAGCTGCAGCAGCTATTCATTTTGGGGTGGTGATGGTTAAAGGGAGATTTGATAGTCAAGTTTTGAAGGTGTAAATAAGGAGATACAGTTTCTTTTAGCAGATATGTCTGGAACTGAAGGTCAGAGATTTAATGAAAATGTAAAAAATAAGAGAGGTAATAGTAAATTATGATCTGACATTCTCTGCCCAAAAGGGTGTTGGAGCCAGATTGGATAGTTTTTAATGGGGAATTGAATGGATATTTGGAGGATCATTTGCAAGGCAATTTGAAAAGGATCAGATAGTACCACAAATTAGATAGCTTTTTTCAGAGAACTCCCAAAAGCATGATGTAACTTCTCGATTTATTTAAAAAATACCTACGTGTCAAATGAAGAATAATGAATGTGACAGATTCCTTTATTGTTCTGTAATAAAACAGGCGTAATAGTATATAAAATTGTTTTTAGGGTGTTGTAAGGAAGACAAAGATTCTCCAGCAGCAGAAAATGCCCAGCAGCCCTCATGATCAGATACAGAAGCAAAAGAGAGTCTCCCCAGAAGTCCCCTGATTGTCCATAGATTTGCCTTAAGTGGTCCCACAGCCTCTGCACCCACAGACTTCAGTCCAAGCCATTGGCAACCTGAGCTCCAGATCCAAATGTCTGAGCCAATCAGGAAATCTTCAGCACCCTCAGTACCCCCTTGCATCCCAGTTCCAATTCCTGGTATCCCCTTTAGCCATCCTTGAGCCAGTCACCAGCAATCTGCAGGCTACGTGGATAAATCACCTTGAATCACCATCAGCCACTTGTATGTTCTTCATCCGTAGAGTTTCTCACTGGTCCATCGTTGTGGTCTCCTTCATGTAGAGTCATCTCCTCTGCTTCTCCTTCTCAAACAGGGGTGTGGGGGTGTGTGGTCTCCCTGTTTTCTGGTGCCCTGCATCAGTCCTCTGCTTACCTAGAATCTGCAAATCCCTGAGGCTGTTGCCAAACACATGAGCCGCCATTGTGGGCCCAGACCCCACAATTGTAGAATTTGAAAATAAGCAACCATTGGCTCCTTTAATAGGCCATTTAAAATATGTATGGAAGTCAGGCTGGGCTGTAGAACCCTGCAGAGGAAAGCTGTGTCTGCTTTGTCTGCTCCCTGTGGGCACACACCAGTAATAGCGCTGCTGTTGCAGGAGCTATGGCAGTGTCACCATTTTATTTAATGAAGCAGACACAGTAAGGTGAATGGTTTATGTTCCTATAATTCAAAATATTGATTGAAACAGGTTGAACCCCCAATATTTGGGCCAACAGCTGCTTGCTCACGCTTAGTTCTTTCAGCTGTTTTTTGTTAGACCACTTACGTTCAAGCCCTCCTTTATCTACAAGGTTGTGATTTACAAAGCCAGTAGTCAAGAAAAAGTAATCTTTCTCCTTTGCAAGCAGCTCGTTTAACAGCCCTGTCTGCATGTTTATCCATAAATGCCCTGAATTGTAAAATGTAAAATAAAGATTCTTTTGATATACATGAGAGTTATATTTGATTCTAATTGCTGAGTACTGTAGCTTGGTGGCTCCATAAATGGCTTCATGCCAGAGGTTGTAAGTTCAAACTCCAGCACCGCAAATTCTAAAAATCCAAGTTTGATAATTCTTGGTTTGGAAGCAACCAGCCTAGTGGAGTGTCATAAAAATCCATCTCGCTCACCTGTGCCCCTTTAAGGGTGGGAACATGTGACCCTTTATTGATAATCTGACCTAATGCAGATTATGTTTCCACAATACATAGTTGACTCTTAGGTCTGAGACTTCCAAAGTCCAAGAAAATCCAAAATCACCAGATATGATCATTTATGTCCATGCATCCTGATATTATGAAGATAATTATCCATTCAATTGAAGGATTTAATTAAGTTGTTACTATACTTGAATTACTCTTTTGGGGAAAACATGTAGAGAAATTTTGAAGTAGGCAACAATTTTGATGACATGAAAAAAATTTGTCATTTGATTTATGTGTGCATAACAGATTAGAATAAATTGATTCAGGGCTTGTTGTACATCTTAGACTTGCACGGGGACAACTGATAGGCAAGAGTGACAATTAATGTGATTCCTGCAAAATCATCAGATAAATTTGAACCTCAGAAATGGAGGAAGATGCGAATGCAAGAAAAGGCCTGAATCTGAGGATTAAAGGAATTTTGCCAAATTAAGCCTCTGTTGGGGGTCCCTCCAATAAAACAATGTCTGGCCTTGGCCAGATGGGAGAATGTGTTTCTCCTGCAACTGTGAGGTTAATGTGTAGTTTCGGTGCAACACCATACAAAAGAGCTGAGATTTATGATAATCACCGCACAATGCTTTGCATGCTGCACACTTTTGAAAACTGTTTAGAAGCAAAGTAGAAGGGACATGCGACAGAAATGCCCATGGAGTGCAACTTTAGTGTGTGCTTTGAAGTGCAAAACAAAACAAAAAGGATATTTGTATTTTCATCTGGCTTTCCTTTGGTTTTGATACAATCTGAATCATGTTCACTTACAGGGATCCCTGTGATGCAAAGGTCTGAATAGCAATTAAGATTTGAAGCTACTTAGTTTCATTTTAATTTCTAATGCACAGTGGTTGAAAGCAATTCCAAGAATCCAATTGCAGATACAACCAGGTCTATGCTCAGGACAAAATCTATCTGACGTTTACACCTTATTGGCATGTACACTACTTATTCCACCATATACATCAATGGGGTCTCTTGGGTCATTTAAATGTCACAGAATAAAATGTCACAGTGATTTAGCACTATTTTACAACCCTCCTGATTTTTCTTTCCAATTACTCTACTGAAAATTGTTTCCAAGTAGAAAGGTTTAGATTCAAGTTTGATTCTAAAGGTGGTGCAAAAATGCAATAGCCTGGATGGCTGAATGGTTGGAGGTGCACCTAATCTAAGGTTCTGTGATTTCATCTGGTCCTTCATCAGATTTGAAAGATCTCTTGATATCATAGAGCAGGAGCATCCTGAAAGATATTCCTCACTGTAAAACTGATTATCTGACCTT
This sequence comes from Narcine bancroftii, assembly GCF_036971445.1. NCBI lineage: Eukaryota > Metazoa > Chordata > Chondrichthyes > Torpediniformes > Narcinidae > Narcine > Narcine bancroftii. The sequence goes on along the minus strand of NC_091471.1, from coordinate 98,514,131 downwards.
TCATTACAATGCTCTTTGGAAGGCCTTGCTGTGTTCACCAAACAATAGGAAGCTGGAGGGGATTCAGAGGATCAGGCCGCATCTATGGGTAGAAATGGTCAGTCAACCTTTTGGGTCTAGACCTGTCTTAATAAAGGGTCTTGACCCGAAACATTGACTCTTTATGGATGCTGGTCTGATGCATAGAGTCCCTCCAGCTTCTCATTGTTTGCTCAAGATTTCAGCATCTGCAATTTTTACTTTCTGTCAAGTTCTCCACCACACCTCATAAAAATGGATACAATTTAAAAGTCATTCATTAGTTTTAGGACACTTAGGGTATCTTAAGGAGTAAAAATGAAAATGCAAAGGAAGATATTTATCTCACCAGCGGTCTAACTTTGGAGTTCATAATACAAGTTATCATCAACTTCACTCTTTCCTCTAGAGATTTTCTGGTCAGCAGCAAAATAATTGCCACTTCTTCAGGCAAGAAGGACAGCAAATTAACAGGATTCCATTTAATGAAATGAAAGTGTGAGGATATGTGCAGAATCCTGTAAGATGTAAGCCTTTTGTGTAGTCTGTGACATGGTAATAAAAGCAATAAAAATCCTGTCATATTTATTCTGGCTGGGTAATGATAATTCTCAATAACCTTGAAATACCTTAAAAATGAACATTGCCAGTTATAGATCTAAAATAAAGCAATGATATTGAACTAAAGTTCCCACACTGTTTCAGCTGATGAACTTTCATTACTTTTTCTAATGCTGGTATTGTTATCTGATAACTTGTAAATAATTTTCTGGGCAACAAGTTCTTAATTCCAAAAGATTTCACTTTGGGAATACAAACCACATCATTCTGAATTGGTCCCACTGAAGTTACATGGATAAGAGAAGCCCATCAAAAATATCTAAGATAAATTAAAATCTAAAATTTTATTTACAACATGGGAGATGCCAATTCAGGCCACTTAAACCCAATTACACCCAAATTAACCTAAACCCTGTACATTTTGGAGGATGGGAGGAAACTGGAGCATCTGGAGGAAATCCTCGCTGACATGGGGAGAACATACAGTCTTACAGTCAGCACTGGATTCAAGCTTGTAATAGCATTGAGCTAACAGTTATGCTAACCCTGTCTCCCTTTTAACATTGTTCTTTGATGTGATGCCTAATGCCTCAAATTGTACAAAATATAACTAAACATCTGGGGTTTGTAGGTTCATTATAGGTCCATTGCTGTATTTGTATGGCCCAGGCTGCTGGGCCTGAAGGGCTTGTATTATGCTGTATCTTGAAAAGAACCCAATTGACTAAATATAATTTAACTCTGTGCAGGCACCACTAAATGTGGTCGTGTTCATTTCCTACAGTTTTCATTTGCTTTAAGCTTTGCGTCTGAGTGCAATGAACAGTGAGGGACACAAAAAGCTTTGGATGAATTAATTTTGAAAACAAAACTAACTTGTTTTCTCACTTTCCCAATTCTGACAAAGGATCTCGGACTTGAAAGATTAACTCTGTTTCTTCTTCTACAGATGTTGCTTGACCTACTAAGTGTTTCCAGCAATTTCTGTTTTTATTTTAGATTTCTTGCATCTGTAGATTTTTATAATAGTTCTCTCGGACCTGAGGTAGATCAAGGATCCTATATTCCAGACCTTCACTGCAAACACCTATTTCCACCGTCAAAACATCATCTGATTCCAACCCTTCCTCCACTCACCATTCAGCTCATCTGCTTCACTTTCATCCATAGCTTTGTCAAAACGATTGCTCTTTGCCAGGCCTACTTTTCCATAAATTTGACATCATCTGAAACTCTTCTATCCTAGTTCTAACATGTAACAGTTTAATTTACTTATCACCACTTTTCTTACTTTCTCTGAATTGGCTTCTCATTAAGGACTACTTCACTTTTGAGCTTCTCATGCTCACTTTCTAATCCATTTTGGCTTCACCCCTCCAGTTCTCTGAGATAGCTATACAATTCCAGCTTCTGGACAATCTCTAATTTTATTTTGCCCAGTATTGCTGGGGAAACCATGAGGAGGAAATCTCTTGTTTAACATATGTCTTCTTGTTGCTCAAATATATCAGTTAGTCAGTGTTCATATTGTTGGGACTACTATTACATTAAGAACCTAAAGTACTGTTACAATATTATATGGGTCAATAAACTAGAATGTTGACCACCACAATAAATAAATGTTTCCTTTATGCTTTTTGTTAAATCCACAGTATGAGTGCAAGAATATATGACACAGGAACAAATAAAAGGGTCCTGTCTGGCTGCATTATTGTGTGGTATGCTAGCTGCAAAGCATTAAACCGGAAGTCAATTCAGAGGATAATCAAAATGGCGAGACGATCCCTTTCTTCCATAGACATCATTTACTGGGAGCATTGGTTAAATGGGGCACAGAGAATAATAGAAGACCCTTTTCATCCAGCACACAGTATCTTTGACCCATTATCGTCAAGAAGGAGGTACAATAACATCAAAATCAGGATGCCAGCTGTGAAATATTACCTTCCCACAGTATCCTGTAACTGAGTAAATCATCCCAAAATATATATGTATATATATTTATTTAAAATTAAATCTTTATGTATATATGTGATTATTATGTACAATGTATCGTGTGTGTGTGTGTGCACTGTGGTCTGGACAAAGGCTGTTTCATCGGGTTGTATCAGGGCAGTTAGATGTTGATAAACTTGAACTGGTGAGTTTACAACAAGAGCATTTGTTTATTCCTGATGCAAAAGGTAGCACAGGTTTAAGGAAAGGTGGCATTCATCAGCACAAGTGGGATAGTTGTTTCATGTATGTTACATTCTAAAAGTAGCATTACATGGCAATAATGGAACCTTTATCTTTACTATTGAAGGGAAGTGAGATCAGGTACTTGTGCAACTCTAGCAGATTTATTGACATCACAAATAGTGTCATCTAGTTAATGTCCTGTTCGATGAAGTTTACAAAATTTTGGTTACACATCAATCCAACAACATAATATTTATTTATTGATATTTATATATGTATATTTGTCCTGCATATGTATTGTTTGTCTGTATTTGTGTAATGTCTGGTTGTGTGTCTGCATGTTTTGCATTGAGGACTGCAGTTTGTTGGGCTATACTTCTGCAATTAATGATAATAAAACTGAACCTAAAATATTTCAAAGCTGATAAATTGGTGCATGTATTGACTCTTTGAAATTCTCTCCCCCTGAAGGGTGTGAATTCTATGTCATTTAAGATGGAGATCAATAAATATTAGTAAGATTGCAGAAATGAGTTATGTGGAAGTGGCACAGAAGAAGGATTGAAGCTGGCATTGATCAGCCATGATCATACTGAATGACAAGGAAGATTGAATGGCCTGGTAGCCTCATCCTGTTCTTATTTTCTCATGCTATTGTTGCAGGTGTAGAAATCAGTGGTTATACTGTGAATCTAAGAGACCTTAGAGACTTTAGAAAGAACAGATGTTGCAATGGAAATAATGCCAAATAATGTGGAAGAGTTTAGGTCAGCTCAGTATGATGGTATGAGAGTCTCATTTATTGTTACACTATCAGCATCAGTTGTCCCTTCTTTATTGAAACCTGTTTAGATAAAGGCAGGATATCTACATGTCACCTGATTTCTATTCATGCCAGAGAAATCACACCATTTGAGCTTGTTCATTAGAAGCAGGCCATTGCCATAATGGAATGAAATAGGACATCTTCCAATAATTTATGGACATGATGTACCAAATATCGAGAGGTACAGTCCACATGTCTCACAGACAGAGAAACAAAAGTGGAGCAAATCCAGACAGGTGTCTTGATCAAAGCAAATGAGGCCATTAAAGAATGCATTCTGAACAGTTGGTGAAGAAGAAGTTTGCACGGATGCTTGCTCAATTCAGTTGCAAGCTGAATGCCATAGTAAATCAACATGTTTCCTTGATGATCCCACTTTAAGTGAGTTATGAAGTCCTCTGAATCACAAGAAGAACCCAATCCACTGCAATCCTTAAAACCTACCAAATGTGCCCTTTGGCTTCCAGTGTCCAATTTTCTACATTCCTGAGAATCTTTTTGCGATTTGTTCTCATGGCACAAACACTACATGAGTATGTTTAACTGCTGACAGAACAGTGGAAAACAATCTTTTCCACAATAAAAAAGCATACAATAGCACAAGTAGTACCTAGAGAAAAATGGAAATTATGGAAACAATTATCTGATGAAAGGAGAATGTGCATCCTAGACTGCCAACTACTAGTTTGCCAATCATGTGGTTAAGAAAGAGACTCAACAAGATGTTGTTCTATTTTCATTGATAACAGGGCATGCACAGAATTTATATTTGTCTGTTCATGGAAGGGTGCTTTAAGCAGGCATATTGTTCACATTTGTGTACCTGAGCACATGTGTGATTTTGGGATGCTAATATTTCCGACCCTTCCTCCTGGACATGCCATTTCAGGATGACTCGATGAAGTTGGAACACAGCTCAAGGCATAAATGGATGGTAACTAAGCAGCAGGAAATGAACAAGGTTTAGCTGGAAGAAAAGATACAAAACTGATTTCATCCAGCTGAGAACAGAGGCCATTTTACTCCACTGAAGACTGGAACCATGCCTTTGCGAAAGATCCAGCAAACAATTAAGAAGAATATTCTGTCTTATTAAACTATGTCTAAGTTAAAATGATAATAACCATTATCATTAAAAAGCATTATCTATCCAGACCATTTTGTTTCTGTATTCTAAAAGATTGAGATATATAAGGGCATAACTATCTATTTTGATAGATGATACATTATCAGGCTTTGATTAGCATTTTAGACATATATATATATATTTTTTATATCTAAGTAATACAATGTGTTACAAAGGTTATTTGAGTTATTTGAGTGGGATTTCCTCATACTGTTGCTTCATTATCAACCCAGAAGGCTCTTTGAGCCTCTGTTCATCTCAGTTCTCTCTCCATTCTCCATCTCACTGATCAACGTGTGTCGATGACTTGCTCTCCCATGTCTACTAATGATTTTGTCCTATGGGTGGAAGTAATGACCTTACCCGCTTCAAGAGGTGGTATCAAATGTTGCTAAATACTTCATGTGAAGCACTGCCTACTTTGTATCAGCTGGATGCTCCAAGCCATGTTAATTAGCGGCGACCATGATCCTATTTATTTATTTATTTTAAAAAAATTTAATTTTTTTTTAATTTTTCACACCATAAACCACATTAACCATGATACACAATTTTTCCTTTTCAAACATATACAGTGCCATTTTCTCCCCCCCCCTCCTCCCATCCCACCCTCCCTACCTCCCCGTGTGATCTCCATTGCTCATGTAGTTGTGGCTTAATTGCTGATATTGATTTCAGCACATTTCCTGGCACTGTTCAATTACTCATGACGCAGGTTCTGTGTTCTTCAATGAATTCATTGCCCTTTCCAAAGTTTAGATGGAAGATTAGGTGTTTTATTTTGCTTTTAAAGCAATTCGAATTTTAAGGCACTGATTTCATTGTTCATGAAAATGAAGCTCAACTGCAACACATTTGGAATTCAAATCAAGCAACAGGTTTTCTACACTCTTCATGAAGATTTTTTTCAGAATTCCAATGACGTTTTTTTAAAGACTTATTTTCTGGAAGAATGCAATAATTTATGGTTAGTCTCGTATTTGTTATCCAGCCTTGATTTCTGATGAAGGGAATGGTAAGAGCGGTAGTTGAGAGCTAACCACATCACTCTGGCACCAGAATCATACGCACATCAATCGAGGCAAGAGTGGCAGAACTTCTTTAATAAAGTATATGAGTGAAAGATGTATATTTCTGTGACAATTCTGCTCATTACTATTGATACAATCATTTTTCACCTCACTAATAAAATTTAAAATCTCCCAATGGGTGGAGGGATTTGAACTCATGTAACTAGATCATTAGTCCAAGGACCTCGATTATTAACAAGTATCTTGTTACTAGATGAATAACTCTGGGTTTCCATTGCTGGTACACATGAATGCTCTGATAAATGGATAGCTAGAATGTTCAATGTTTCACTGTTTAAAATAAATAGGAATTTATAAAAATGTTACTTGATGTAAATATTTTAAAACTCATAAACAAAATTTTGCATTCTCTCAATTCCCTTGCAAATCATCCAAACAATTGTTGATAGCTGTTAGTTAATTTGATTTCTTCAAACTGTATCTCGAACGATCAACATTATTTTCATTTCTTCATTTCTGTGGATTCTGTGGTGCACATAACTTTTCTCCTCACTGTGCTTATTGCAGCATGACTCACTCCAGGCCAATGTTTTCCATTCAAGAGGCTTTTCCAGGCTGTTGTTTAGACTGCAATATCCAAGTTTTCCATAGCACAGACTTCATTCCCCGAATCCAATCACTCATCTAATGTTTCTAGAAATTACCTAAGCTCATGACAGCAGAGCTAAGTCACATGAAATGACAAAGAACAGTTCAAACTGATGTAACAGCTGTACAATGTCAAATATTTCATAATGAAGCTGAGCTTAAAATCCAGTGTTAGCTCTTTCAGGAATATTCTGCTAAAATATCGACATGAGTTACATTTTCCCACAGACAGCCATATATTGGAGTATGGAACATTACAGCAAAGTACAGGGCCTTCAGCTCTCAATGTTATGCTGACCTTCATATTCCAACCAAAAAAAAACTAAACCCTTCCTGTCTCATAACTATCTATTATTCCTTTGTTCGTGTGCCTAACAGTTTCTCAAATACCCTAATGTTTCAGCTTCCACCACCACCCCAGGCAAGGCATTCCAGACACCCTTAACTCTCTGTGTAAAAAAAACTTACCCCTGAGGTCACCCCTAAAATTTCCTTCCTTCACATTGTACAGATGTTCTCTGGTGTTTGCTATTCTTGCCCTCGGAAAAAAAGCACTGCCTCTCCACCCTATCGATGTTTCTCAGAATCATGTAGGACTCTATTAAGTCTCCTCTTATCTTTCTTTGCTCCAAAGAGAAATGTCCGAGCTCTGCTAACCTTACCTTATAAGACTTAATTTCCGATCTAGGCAACATTCTGGTAAATCTCCTCAGCACCTCTCCATAGATTCCACATTCTTCCCATAATGAGGCAACCAGAACTGAACACTCTCAAATGTAGTCTCACCAGAATTGCAACTTGACATCTTGACTCTTGAACTCAATCCACTGACTCATGAAGCCCAGCATCCCATAGACCAGGGGTGGCCAAAAACACGGCTCGCGAACCATATGCAACTCTTTAACAGAGTTAGGCTTGCGGAATACTGTATATGCCCTTGTATAGGACGACCCTAAAATTTTCACCTTAAAATTAGGGTCATCCTATACAAGAATCTAAATTTTTTTCCTTTGATGACAAAGTCACATCATTGCTGTCATCTTCCTGTCAGCTCCTAACCCTAACCCTAAAACCAACATTTTAGGTAAAAATTCTAGGGTTGTCTTATGCATGAGTTATCCTATAAAATGGTATGTTGACTGAGACAGGAATTGTACAAGCAGTTGTTCACACTGGTAGTTTTAGTGGGCATGGCTTGTGATTGTGTGATTGTTGCAACTTTCAAACATCTGAAGTTTATCTTATGTGACATTTATGTTAACCAGGTTTGGCCACCCCTGCCACAGGTTTTCCTATCCATTTGCACGACCACCTTGAGAGATGTATGGATTTGGACCCAAAGGTCCCTCTATTCTTCTACACTGTTAAGTATCTGACCATTAATCCTGTACTCAGGCCTCAGGTTTGTCCTTCTAAAATGCATCACCTTACATGAATCTAGATTGAACCCTATCTGCCACTTTTACATCCAACAGTATATCCTGTCTATGTCCTTTTGTCATCTACAACAACCTTCAATACTATCTACAACTCCTCCAACCTTCATATCATCCACAAACTTACTGGCCCATTGTCCCACTTCTTTATCTAGGTCATTTATAATAAAATCACTAAGAGCAGGGGTCCCAGAACAGATCTCTATGGAAGCCTCCTAGTCACTGACTTCCAGGCAGAATACTTACTGTCTATTACTACTCTCTGCTTCTACATGCAAGCCATTTTTCAATCCACACAGCCAAAGCTCCATAGATCCCATGTCTCATAACATAAGGTTGTATTGTAGACGCCCCCCCCCCACCGAAGAGTCAATGAGGAGCAAATATGTAGACAGATAGTAGATAGTTGCAGGAAACATAAGGTTGTGATAGTAGGAGATTTTACATTTCCACATATTGATTGGGCCTCCCATATAGTAAAATGGCTGAATGGCTCGGAGTTTGTCAATATGTTCAGGAAAGTTTTCTATATCAATATAAAGAGGTATCAACTAGAGAGAGTTTAGGTCCGGTGATCATAATGCCATTAGTTTCAACTTAATTTTGGAGAAGGATAGGACTTGCCTTCTGGTTGAAATTCTAAATTATAGGAAGGCTAATTTTGAGGGAATGAGAAAGGGTCTGGAATGAATGGATTGGGATAAATTGTTTTTGGGTAAGGATGTACAAGGTAAGTGGAGGACCTTCAAAGGTGAAACTTTGAGAGTACAGAGTTTGTATGGACCTCTTGAAGATCAAAGTAGTCGGCTTTGTATGGAACCAAAAGAGATATTTTTAAATGTTCTTTTTCATTAATATTCACTCAGGAATAGGGATTAGAGTTGTGGGAAGTAAAGAAAACAGGAAGAGAGGTCATGGAACCTATACAGATTAAGGAGGAGGAAGTGCTTGCTGTCTTAAAGCAAATAAGGGTGGATAAATCCCCTGGGCCTAACAAGATATTCCCTCAAACCTTGAGGGTAACTAGTGTAGAAATTGCAGGGGCTCTGACAGAAAAAAAATATATTTAAAATGTCCTTATCCATGGGTGTGGTCCCGGAGGATTAGAGGGTAGCTAACGTTGTTCCATTGTTTAAAAAAGGCTCCAAAAGTAACCCCGGAAATTATAGACTGATGAGTCTGACATCAGTAAATAGGTAAATTATTGGAAGGTGTTCTAAGAGAATGGATAGACAAGTATGTGGATAGCCAGGTGTAGAGCTATGGACTGCAAGTCAGTGGGACTAGGCAGCAAAATGGCTCAGCACAGACTAGAAAGGGCCTGTTTCTGTGCTGTAATGTTCTATGGTTCTATGGAATATCTCAAGGGGGACCTTGTCAAATGCCTTACTAAATCCCATATAAAGCTTATCAACCACTACACCATCATCAAATTCTTGTTACCTTGTCAATTAGGCTCGAGAGGCATGACCCTGAGTCGACTGTACTTCTCTAAATGCTCATAAATCCTATCTTTAAGAATCCTCTGCAATAGTTTGCACACCCCTGACATAAGTCTCACTGGTCTATAATTCCCAGGATTCTCCCTATTATTTTTTTTAAGCAAGGGGACCCCATTTATCATTCTCCAATCCTCCAGCGCCTCTCCTGTGGCCAACAAGGATGCAAAGATCATTGCCAATGCCCTAGCTATCTATTCCCTCCCTTCCCATAGCACCCTTATATTGCATCCAGCCCTGGGGACATTAACAATGTTTTTAAGAAAATCCAACACTTCCTCTTCCCTAATCTCAGCATCTTCTAGCACACAGGCCTGTTCTATTCTGACCTCACCCTGATCAAGGTTGTTTTCTCTTGTGAACACTGAAGCAAAGTATTCATTTAAGACCTCCCCAACCTCCTCTGCCTTCAAGCACGTGTCTCCTTTATCCTTTAGTGGCTCTACCTTCCCTCTTGTCATCTTTTAGGGTGTATTTTTGCCTTTTGTCTTGCCAGTTGGGCACTTACTATCTGGCTGTGCTTATTTACAATAAAATTTGAGCATATTTCAGACAATGGACAAGATTCTTTGCTGCTATCACCTTTTCCTCTTCATTAAACATTTTTAAAAACTCAATAGATATTTAAACTTTTAAAAAAAATTTAGACATACAGGCCTATGAGTCCGTGCCACCCAATTACACCCAATTGTCCTACAACTCCTGGTACATTTCAAGTGGTTTCATAAACTGTGAAACTATTGTTTGTCAAGGTAGTAAACTTTAGCTTCTTGAGTAATAGTGAGATATGGACCTCAGCAGAAGAATGCTGTGGCGACCTTGGTTAGAAATGCCATGCATGGTCGTCGCGTGAGAAGGGAATTAGGTTTTTGAAATGATATCACATGGAGTCTCACGATAATGTAGGATTGCCATGTGAATCAAAAAACTGAGCTTTGACACAAAGTACCAATAAAGGAGTCAATGACTTCAGGTGAGAGGACAAGAAAACATGAGAAAGAGTGTAAAAAGGTCAAGCCACATATTAGATATCATTATAATCGATGGAAAATATCTTCTGCGATATCTCCTGGTTGCTTTGGGTTTCCTTGCTCCAACAAAATAATGTTTTTCATTCCTGCAATATGGGGGTCCCAGAAACAGGAAAATAGAAAGTCAAAGAATTGTGATTAACAGGAACATAAGAACCTAAGAGATAGGTGCAGGAGTAGGGCATCTAGCCTGTCAAGCCTACACTGCCATTGAATAAGTCCATGGCTGAACTAGTGTGACCTCAACTCCACTTACCTGCTTGTCTCCCATAATCCTTAGTTCTCTATTCTTAAACAGTATATCTATCTGTGTCTTAAATACCCTCAATGCGTCAGCCTCTACTGCTGCATCCTAAGACAGAGAATTTTACATATAATCTTTGGTAGAAGTAGTCTTTCTTTATCTCTGTCTTAAATCTACTCTCTGAATCTTGAAAGAATATCCCTTAGTTCATCTCACCTGCCAATGGAAACAATATTCCACCTTTTCTATTCCTTTTATTTTATATGTTTCTCTAAGATTCTCTTCATTCTTCTATACTCCAGTGAGTACAGTTCCGGGCTACTCAATCTGCCTTCATAAGCTAACCCCTTCATCTCTGGAATCAATCTGGTGAACTTCCTCTGCATCACCTCCAAAGCCAGTGTATTGTCTCTGAAATAAGGAGACCAGAATTCCACACGGTACTCGAGGTGCAGCCTCACCTCTGCTCTTAAATTCAATCCATCCAGCAATGAAGCCCAACATTTCATTTATCTTCTGGGTTACTTGCTGACTTGCAAAATATTTTTTTTACTAATTCATGCACATGCATTCCCAAGACTTTCTAGACAAGAGCATGGTATATATATTTTTAAATCATTTTAATAGTAGTCCAATAGTGCCAGATATTTGCCCGTAATCTAATTCTCTCTCTACCCTCTACACATTTTGCTATTCCGCTCAATGTAATGACATCAGCGAACTTAGATGCAATACACTTGGTCACCTCCTCCAAATCATTTATGTATATCATGGATAGTTGAAGGCCCAGCACTGATCCATTTATCCCACACTCTATCTTCCATGGCTTAACCAATCCTTTAACTATGCCAGTACGTACATCCATCTCTGTGCATCCTAATCTTGTGCTGAAGTCTTTTGTACTGCACCTTATCAAATGCCTTTGGAAATTGAAGTATACCAATCCTTTTACTTATCCACTGCACTTATCCCCAAACAACTCCAGTAAGTTAGTTAAACATGCCCTTGTTGTTTCTGCCTGGGAAAAACTCCTCCCTAAATGATAGCTTCAAGCATTTTTCCCAACTATTCATGTTGAGCTATCTGACCTATAGTTACCTGCTTTTTTGTCTAATTCCTTGTGGAAATACATTTGCTGTCTTCCAAACTTGTGGGAATTGCCCAGAATCCAGAGAATTATGATAAATTGCTTCTAGCACATCTGCCATAATTTCTGCTATTTCAGGTCCCTGGAATGCAAACCCATAAGAATCTACCTTCAGATCAACTAGTTTGGAAAGTAGCACCCTTTTTTGTCATAGCCATCATATGGAGGTCCTCACTTCCCATCTCCTCCTTAACATCAGTCGTTGGCATGCTACCAATGCCTTTCACTGTGAAGACCTCGGCCATATCTGTGTGACCCATTATTAGTCTCCCTTATCTTCTAATGGACTAATGTTTACTTTAGTCACACTAATACTCTTTCTATATTTACAAAAATATCTACAAACTTCCCTTATATTCTATGCTTTTCTTTAAGCAGCGACTTGTTCTCGTGATTCTTACTAGTGACAACTAGATAACAAACGTACTCCTATTTCCGCTTTTTGCTCTGTGAACAATGAGAATCCCAAATTTTAAGGTTAGAATGCAAATCCGTAACCATTGGAGATGAAGATGTGAAAGTAGTGCTCATTTTCAACTTTATTTAGACCTATGGTATTAATTTTCCATCACAAAATGTGAACTGACATTAATCAGCTAAATTAGAATAAACTTCAAAATTCTCATATGAATGGGAATAAGCATGTGAATAAAATCAGCATATTGTAGAGTCTGCTAATGGCAGAGCTATCGAAATAAGAGACGTCCACCTAGCATGAGGTGAGCCAATAACTGAACTTTATTTTGAATTATTCGCACTGCTCGAGGAGACCACCCACTTCCTGTGAGGGGCGCGCTGGCCTAAGGAAGTGATGTCAGTGTGTCGCGGCATCACTCTCTGTCCAGTGACGTGCAACAGAGAAACATCGCAGTTATCCAGACAACATGTGTTGCCAACCACAGGCTGCTCCTCAGAAGGCAAGTGGAGCCTGTGCCATCATGTGTCAGACGACTGGGCTGCGATTTGGCCCGCCTAACCACGCATTCGCTTGTCCCGCTACACAACCTCCCTCCCCCCAGAATTGCTGCCTCCCTTTAATCAAGTTACCATACTGTCTTTTGGCAGGCAGCCTCTATGTCTGACCTTGGGATCTGGGGGCACGCTGGTCTGTGTCCAGATCTACTGCCTTGAGGAGGTCAATGGTCAACTTGTCCTGCCACCCACCAATGTCCAGGGTGAAAATGACACCGTCGTGCTGGAACACCTTCAATGGGTCTTCGTAGGGTCATTGTAGGGGTGTCCCTTGCTGTCCTCTCCGAATGAAAATGAATTTGGTGGTCTGCAGGTTCACCAGGACATAGCAGGGTGAAGGTGGCGGAGGTTCCTGTTAACCCATTTGTTCTCTCAATTGCTGGAGGACATCTAGAGCACTGGGTTGTGGTGGAAGGATTGAAGTGAATATCCCCTGGGATGGTAAGTGAAGAGCCGTTCACCCTCTCGGCTGACAACGCTGGTAGGTTTTCTTTTGGAGCTGTGCAAATTCCTGGGAGTTCGTCCATCCAATTAGGGCCTTGTAGTCAAGCTTTCGGGGCTGCTTTCAGGTGGCGGTGGAAACATTCGACAAGGCTGTTTGCCTGAGGATGGTAAGCCATGGTGTGGTGTAACTGGCTGCCACAGAACTTGGCTAGGTTGGTCCAGAGTGAGGACATGAACTGGGCCCCTCGGTCCGAGGTGATGTGGGTCAGAACTCCAAAGCTTGTGACCTAAGTGGACAAGAAAGCTCTGGCACAAGTCTCTATCGCTTCAGACCAATGGATAAAATGGTCAATTACTGCAAATAAATACCACATACCTTGGCTCATGGGGAGCGGGTCAATAATGTCCATGTGCACATGGTCAAAACGGGGTTTCAACGAGTCAAAACTCTGGAGCGGGGCCTTGGTGTGTCTGTGCACTTTGGTGTGTTGGCAGTCCAAACGAGTCTTAGCCCACAGGATTACATTGTGGCGGAGGCTGTGCCACACAAACTTGTCAGACAGCAGGTGGACCATGAACCTTACGGAAGGATGTGACAGATCGTGTATTTGGTTGAACACCTGCCACTTCCAGGTCATGGGTAGGATGCATCTGGAGAATCCTGTGGACATGTTGCACAGTAAATTCAGGCTCCCCGGTGAAGGACAGAAATCACTAACCTTCAGGCTGGTGATGGGGGTCCGGTAGGCCTGGACGTCCACATCCTCTGCTTGGTCTTTGGCTAACTGAACAACATCGAGCCCTCCTGAGGTAGTGGTGATGGCTGGTCTGAACAGGGCATCAGACCCATGTTGGATTTGCCTGGGATGTGGTGAATGTTTGTGTTTTCTCTAAAATGTAGGAGAGGTGTCATTGTTGCTTCTCCAACCACGGGTCCGAACCCTTGCTGAGTGCATGGTTTGTAGTCTGTGTAGATAATGAAAACCTTTCCTTCTAACATGTATTGGAAATGTCATATTGTCAGGTGAAGGGCCAAAGCTCATGGTCAAACGCGCTGTATTTGAGTTCTGGTATCTGGAGATGTTTGCTGAAGAAAGCCAGAGGGTGCCACTGTTCATCTTGGTGGAAAGAAATGTCTGGTTGGGCGAAAGGTGTGGCCTTCGTTAGTGCTGTTTTGGTTGCCTGGAATGCTTCGATGTTTTGTGTGTCCACTGGAGCGCCTTGTTGCCGAGTTTGATGAGGTCAAATAGGGGTTGCATGAGGGTAGCTGCTCCCGGGAGGAAATGATGATAAAAGTTCACCATCCCTGGGAATTCTTGTAGGCCCTTGATTGTGCTTGGCCTGGGAAAATATTGGATGGCTTCCATCTTATCCGGCAGCAGAGTATCCCCCTCTCGGGTGATATGATGTCCCAGGAAATGGATAGTTTCCAGGCTGAACTGGCACTTAGCCGGGTTCACCATGAGTCCAAACTCCTGCAACCTGTCGAAAAGGTGAGTCAGGTGCATCCTGTGTGTGCTGACATTGGGGGTGGCAATGAGGATGTCATCCAGGTAGACGCTGAAATGTCTGGGCTGCGTTCTTTAGTCTGAAAGGCATCCAAAGAACTCGAAAAGGCCAAAAGATGTAATAATGGCCATTTTTGGGACATCGTTAGGATGCACTGGAATCTGATGGTACCTTTTGAAGAGGTCCATCTTGGAAAAAATCCAGCAGCCCTGGAACCTCGTGGTGAAATCCTGGATGAATGGGATGGGGTAGCTATCTGGGATGGTGGCATTGTTGAGTCATCTGTAATCACCACACAGGTGTCAACCACCGGAGTTCTTCTGGACCATATGCAGCAGGGATGCCCAGTGTCTATTTGAATGGCTGACATTATCCAACTCCTCCATGGCAGCGAACTCAGTCTTGGCTTGGAGGAAATTTTCCTGCGGGTGGCGCCTTTCCCATGCATACACTGGGGGCCCAGTGATCTCAATGTGGTGCTCCATGCCATGTGCTGGTTTAGCGTCATGGAAGTTGGGCGTCAAGAGTGACACGTACTTGGCCAGTAGGCAGGCATATTCATTACAGTTCAGAACATGGATTCCTAAAGGTAGTGGCCATAGAGTAAGGGTGTATGACTGAAACATGTAGTGTTGAGCAAACATCACTTGTTCATGTCCACCAAGTGTACATGTGCCCGGAGGAAATCTACTCCGAGTAGGGCTGGTTCCACAGATGCAATAATACATATTAAATGGAAAACCATGTCTGTGGCATGGATTGTGACCAGGCAGGTGCCGAAACTTGGAATGGAGGAGCCATTCCTATAGGGGAAGGCCTTTAGAATTGTGTTCGAAATACATCTCTGCACCTGTGTCGACTTGGAAATCCCTCTTTGTGTGCTGGTCGCTGAGATAGAGTAGGTCTTTATGTAAGCCAACCACCGAGGGCCATTATCGGCGGCCGGCCTGTCCATTTCTCACCACCACGTTTGACTTGGTGTTGGGTACAAGCATGGAGGGACGCACCGCCAATCTGTGGAGGTAGAAACAGTAATCACTCTGTTTGTCTGAGCACTTGTTACATTGCGGTTGGGCCGTGGCTACTGATGGGAGGCCCGGCGGTGGGGGGAGGGGCTGGCCTGGTGGCACTGGTGGCGTAGATTAGTTGCACATGTATGGAACTCTGTTGTGGTGTGCAGAAAAATCTGTCTGCTTTCTTGGCTGCCAGGTGTGTGGCACTGAAATCCATGTCGGATATGGCCGAGGAAACGTGCACTGGTAGCTTGGAGAGGAACAGGGCCACGAATAAGAAATAGTTTGTGTGTCTGTCCGCTAAAGCCACCATTTTGTGCTTGAGCTCGGAGGGGTTCCTATCACCCAGGATGCGGACGGCACGCTCGTGCTGTCTGGGTTCCAGGGAATCGAGGAGGAAACACCGGAATTGTTCATACTTGCGCTCTGTTGGAAGATTTTCCACGAAGGAGCTTACTTTTGCTGCTGTAGCGGTGTCCAGGGTGCTGAAGACATGCCTAACTTTGTATCCTCTGAGATAATGCCTCTGATCTGTAACTGTGACTTGGCCAGTTGTAGCCAATGCCTGGGCTAATTTGCCAGAAGGGCGGCAAGTGCACACCCCAGTGTTGGTTGCAGCCGTTGTGAATGTAGTGGTAGTAGCATCCTACATTTTGTTGTGGTCAAGATGGGTTCCAAAGACGTTCGAACCGTCAGGGTCACCACTGTGGCATCAACTAATGGCAGCGCTACTGAAATGAGAGACGTCCACACAGCCCAAGGTTAACCAATGACTGAACTTTATTTTGAATTACTCGCACTGCTCAAGGAGTCCGCCACTTCCTGTGAGGGGTGCACTGGCCTAAAGAAGTGATGTCAGCGCTTTGCGGCGTCGTTCCCCATTCAGTAGAGCGCAACATGGAAGTGGCACTTTCTCCTGGGCAACACACGTTGCCAACCACAGGCCTCTCCCTGGAAGGGAAGGGGGCCCACGCCATCTTGTGTCGGAGAACTGGGGCGGAGATTCGGCCCTTCTAACTGCATGGTTACTCAGCCCGCTACAATATTTTTTAACTTGCCTACAACTGAAAAGTGAGGATGGTTTGAGCTTGTATGACCATCTGAAATAAAGTGTGTTTGAGTTTGTTTCACAGAATATTCAATGTTAGAACAGTACAGAAGGGCTGAATGACATTCTTGTGTAAGAATTCATGAGAAAACTATCACACTATTAATGCTTTGTGTGCAGATAGGCAATGAGGCGCAGTGAATCAGTGGATCTCTATTTTATTTTTACTCAGTTCAATCAAAATGAAATGTAAAGTGTTAGATTAACGAGAAGTTAGAGAGAATATTAAAGAAATGTTTTTAGGTTTCTTCAGAATGTTTTTATTAACACATCATTAAGATGAAAAGTGAAAAGAAAAGTGAAAATGAATTTTGGATATTACTCAACAGTAACACCAAGCAATTGAATCTCACTTTTATGAAATACATAATTACTCATCATACTCAGAATCTATCTTCTGCATCCTTGCACGCACTTATAAATTGGTATAAATCAACATTGCAAACGTTAGTCTCAATCAATAATGCACTTTCTGTGACTTTGTGCACATCACAGAAGACAGACCTAGTGCATTACAATTGTAAATTGAAGAAATGTACATGTTTCTGCATTACCAGAGCTAAAATGGTACAATGGAAATTCAAAGGCCAAGAGCAGGTAGATAATTAATTTCTAAGATTTATTCTGGGCAGAAAACAAGTTTTCTGTCTGCATGTATTGGGACTCTCTTAACACCAAACCATAATGCTGGAATTTCATTAATGGGACAGTGAAGGTAGCAAGTGTTGGCTGTGAGAAGTATAATTAATATTTCACTGTAATTTTGGAAAAAAAGATTTATGTTTCTTCAAACTCTAATGCCATCATATCTTCACTGTAAATGTCACAAAGTGCATTCAATGTCTGTATCAGTTCACACATTTTGATCTTGGCAGATTCTAGGACTTGGATAAAGCTAAGAGTAACTTTTGTACTGCTGCAGAGAGTTTGGGAACAGCTACCTATTTCAGATTATTAACATCACAATCATTGTACAGACAGAATACTTTCCTCACTTTTTAATGAGTATGAATATTGCAAAGAAAAAAAAATGTTTATAGATTTTCAGATTTTAATGACGAGGTCAACAAAATAGGTAAACTAAACACAAAATTTTGACTGTTTCCAATGAGGACAATGTGGTATCATTTAACAGAACAATAAGTTTTCATGCTATTTCCTTCCTAGTTTCTAATGTCTTGATCTTGCAGGGTCATAATACAGACTTTAAGAAAACAAATTGAGTTAACCACAGAGTCTCAAATGTTCAAAGTTCAAAGTTCAGATTTATTGTTGGAGTACATACATGACATCCTCAATGAGATTATTTTTCCTGTGGGCCAGACAGAATTTCTATTTATTGGTAGTGTAAACTGTACTCAAGAAAAAGATATGTATACAAAATAGAGAAATATAAACAAAGAAAGAAATGTAAACAAAAATGACGCAAATACAGAAAAAAATATCCATAATAAATAATGTGCGAAGTAAGAGTTCTTAAACGAGTCTCTGATTGAGATTGTTTTTAAGGAGTCTGATGGCACAGGGGTAGCAGCTGTTCCTGAACCTGGTGGCATGAGTCTTGTGGCACCTGTACCTCTTTAGTGATGGTAGCAGGAGAATAGAGCATGTCTTGGGTGGTGTGTGTGATGTTTCCTTTAAGCAATAAAGAAACGTAGGTTCTTTTAAAACAACTAGACTTTATTAGCTAAAGAACTCACACCATGTGAAGGCATCCATCTTGAATCCAACCCAAGCTGCCACAAAATAGTCTCCAACTCCCTCTAGTGGTCAGGAGGATCACTAGCACTCTATCATTACATCATATTTTCTTGAAATATTTAATCTAACAACATGTCACACCAATACATGATTAATTTCAATTTAAAGTTCAACACAAATGTAAACACAACATCAGCAGCACAAACTTTTTATATGTGCAGTTCTTTTTTCTTTTAGAGATTCAGTCTGTCAGGTGCTTTGATAACATGTGTGGATCTTCTTAACACAGGTGCTTGTGTCGGCTCTGCTGGCCCATTAGTGTCTAGCATTGGTGGTGTTTCCTCTGTTGCTGTGCAGGCTGGATTTTCTTAATTTGTCTGTTCCTGCAGTGTCTCTTGCGTTTTCAGCAGGTTCTTCAATTTCTTCTCAATGTTTGACCATCCTCTGTTCTGATAGGGTAGGATCTTGGATTTACTTCTTCCAGAACAGTAGCCTTTTTGTCCCAAGTATTGGAATCTCTGACTTGCACTGTATCATGTTGTGCCAGTGGCCCAAAGTTTCTTGCTGACTTGTCTTACTTGCTTTTTGTCTTATTGCAGATGCTTTTATTTCTGTTCGACATCTTCAACATCTCTGTTCTTGTTTGGGTCTGCAGAGTAGGGAAGTGTGGTGCGTAATCTATCAGAAAATCAGCGGATGACATGCCATTTTCAAGTGACAAAGCTTTGTAACTCAATAGACATAAGGATCTGAGCCACTGTCTAGTGCTTTCTTGAGCAACTGTTTAACTATGTGAACTCCTTTCTCTGCTTTTCTGTTTGACTGTGGATGCAAGGTCTTGAAATCACATGTCAAAAATCATAGTCTTCAGTGAAGTTCTGAAATTCTCTTCAGCTGTAGCATGGTCCATTGTCACTGTAGACAATTTGAGGAATTCCATGTCTTGCAAAGATTAATTTCATATATTTGATCACATAGCAGACATATAAGAAACCAATGCAATATCTGGATAGTTTGATAGATAGTTAATAACCAGCAAGTAATTTTTTCCATCCATGTGGAACAGGTCAGTCCCAACATTTTGCAATGGTTCTTCTGGTATGTCATTTATGATCATGGGAACCTTTGTCTGCTTTGCATGATGTTTCAAACAGGTCTTACAGCTGGGAACCATCCTGTCAATGTCAGCATTTATCCCTGGCCAATGAACAGCAGTTCTGGCCGCCCTCTTGCATTTTTCCATTCCAAGGTGCCCCTCGTGCACCCTTTATGGCATCTCTTGTCACAGTGATTGAGGAATGACAATTCTGCTCTGTCTGAGTATAATTGACAACACTCAGCTCAGCTCTGATGCTGTAGTATGGCTGGCATTCACCTCTAGCCCATCCTTCATTCAGATTCTTGATGACCTTCTGTAGCATTGTGACCTTTTATGCTTCAGCTGTGATCTGCTTGGATTTCATGTCAGATACAGGAAGAGATTCAATGCTCAGATTCAAAGGAGATTAACATCTGTGTCTGTTGAACTCTCTTTGTGTGTTTCACTCTGTGTCGTTGCCCTGGATAATGCATCAGCTAACACAATAGGTTCCTCTGTTGTGTACACCCTCTTGACTAAGCTTAGGTTTTCACATGCTTTGTCACCAAGCAGGGATTCATGTCCATCTGGGACTATTGCGAACTTGAGGTGGTGCTCTTTATCTCTAACTTTCATCTTGAGTTTACATGTACCTATCATGTCACTATGCTTTCTATTGAAGGCTTTGATTTTTCCAGGATTTGCATGGATGTATGGCTTAATCTTCATTGATCTGATGTTGAGCTCACAGATCAAATTGACCTGTGATCAAATTGAAAGGAATATCTGCTCTATTTGGTTGCAATGACACAGTCCACTTGTCCTGCTTGACTCTGTTCATACTTGGCTGTTCAATGTCTGTTGGTTTCTAATCTTGTTGCACTACCATCCTAACAAAAAGTATATCACTTTCACTTCTGTTTTGTTTCACTTTGGAAAAGCATTGCTTTGTGTAATGATTCTGCTTTTTACACTTATTACAGACTTTTCCATATTCTGGGCATTGTTTTAGTGCATGTTGAGTGCCACATTGTTTGCACTTGAATGTCTCTCCATCTTTTTGTTGTTTCTTATATCTCGATTTTTTTTGTTTATGTTTGTGGACACACACGGTGGCTATGCCTTCATTTTCACTGGCTTTTGCACTCTCACCAAACTTTTTTGCATGCTACAGAGCTAATTCATTGCCGTGGAATATCTTCACGCCTCCTGCACAGATAAGTTCTGCCTCTCACAGCAAGCTCTCTCTCACTTTCTTATCAATAATCCTGAACACAATTTGATCACGGATCATTGAAATGTGTAGAGATCCAAAATTGCATGTTCTTGCTTTGAATTTCAAGTCCATTACAAAAGTATCAAAGTTGTCTCCCTGCAGCTGCATGTACGGACAAAACACGCACCTCTCAAATGTTTCATTTTTCTTTGGTTAACAGTGTTCATAAACAATCTTGATAACTTAGTCAAATTTGCCCTGGTCTTTCTCCTTGGCAAAAACAAATGTATTGAAAACCTCTAGTGCTTGAGGTCCCGCCATGGTAAGTAGCAGTGCAATCTTCTGTGCATCAGGTTTACTATCGAGTCCAATGGCTTGGAGGTACATCATGAATTGTTGTTTGAACAATCTCCCCTTGTGGCCGACATTTCCAGTCCAATTTGCATAATCAGGAATCATTACATTCTCTATAGCTCTGCTGATAATGATTGATACACACTCTGCACACTGCTGGTATTTCTTGCACTTCAGGTATTATGTGATGTTATTTTTAAGCAATCAAGAAACTTAGGTTCTTTTAAAACAACTATACTTTATTAGCTAAAGAAATCACACTGTGTGGAGGCATCCATCTTGAATCCAACCCAAGTTTCCATATACTAGTCTATGACTCCCTCTAATGGTCAGGAGGATCACTAGGACTCTATCATTACAGTGTGGATCCTTCATGGTTGCTGCTCTTCTCTGACAGCAGCGTTCCGCATTGATTTTCTGGCTGTGAGAATTTTAGCTGAGATATTCTACCTTTTTTACAGGGCTTTGCACTTAACACACTTTCTACTAAACATCTATGGATTTTTGCCAAGTTGTCATACCAAACCTCACTAACTTCCGAGGAAGTAGAAGCTCTGACATGTTTACTGCACTATGACATTCAATGTGTTGGGTCCAGAAAAGGTCCTTCAAGATAATGACTCCCAGGAATTTAAATGTGCTCACCATCTGCACCTCTGATCCCCAATGATAACTGGATCATACACCTCTGGCTTTCCCTCCTTAAAGTCCACAATCAGCTCCCTTGGTTTTGGTGACATTGAGTGTGAGGTTGTTGTTAGTGCACCATTCAACCAAGTTTTCAATTTCCATCCAAAATGTTGATTCATTACCCCTTTTTTATACAACCCACTACCATGGTATTGTCGCATATTTGTAGATGGTTTTGCTGTCGCTCTGAGGCACACAGACATAGGTATAAAGTGAACCGAGCAGGGGACTAAGAATGCGGCCCTGCGGTGCTCTGGCACTGATGAAAGTTTTGGAGTAAATGTTCTTAACAATTCTCACTGATGGTGTTCTGAAAGTGAGGAAATCCAGGATCAATTACACAGTGGGATATTGAGGCCCAGATATTGGAGTTTGCAGATCAACCTCAAGGGGATGATGGTGTTGAATGTCAAACTGTAGTTGATAAAGAGCATCCTGATGTATGCGATTTTGCTGCCCTGATGTTCCAAGGTTTCATGCAGAGCCAGTGAGCCAGTGAGATGGCATCTGCCATAGACCTGTTGCTGTGGTAGGCATATTGGAATGGATCCCTCTTGCCACTCAGGCGGGAGCTGATATACTTCAGCTCCAGTCTCTCAAAACACTTCATCACTGTAGATGTGAGTGTTACAGGTTGGTGGTCATTTTGGCAGGTATGATTGAGGCCTGTTTGAACAAATGGTTACCACACCCTGGCAGAGTGAAATATTGAAGATATCCGGGAATACAATGGCAAGTTGGTCAGCACATGCTTTCAGTATTTTGCCACATATTCCATCCAGACTGGATGTTTTCCTGGGATTTGCTCTCCTGGAGGCATCCTGCACATCATCCTTGGACACTGACAGTGAAAGACCATCAAGATATATGGGTTTTCACATCAAGATATATGGATTCGTTCTTGTTCAAATCAGGCATAGAAGGCATTGAGTTCATCTGAGGGTGAAGATTTGCTTGCTGTCGACTACTGGACCAGGTTTGGTTTTGCAGCATGTTATGTCATTTAGGTCCTGCCACAGCTGGTGGGTACCCTTCATTATTTCTATTCTCTTCCAGAGTCTTCACTTCGCCTAGGACGCACCAACTTCTTACGTACTGTTCTGGATCTTCAGACTTAAACGTTCGTGATCTGGCTCTCAGCAAGTTCCAGATTTCATTGTTCATCCAAATCTTCCAGTTGGGGAAAACCCTGACAGATTTGGTGGGGACACACTCATCAACAGCTGTTTTGATAAAGTCTATGGCAACCCTGGTGTAATCATTCAGATCCTCAGCTGAGTTATTAAACACTGCTCAATCCACTGATTTAAGGCAGTCCTGAAACCATTCTTC
The DNA here is from genome assembly GCF_036971445.1 of Narcine bancroftii. Taxonomy (NCBI): domain Eukaryota; kingdom Metazoa; phylum Chordata; class Chondrichthyes; order Torpediniformes; family Narcinidae; genus Narcine; species Narcine bancroftii. The sequence goes on along the minus strand of NC_091471.1, from coordinate 98,490,966 downwards.
AGCCTCCCATGATCATCTTCTGGCTGTCCTGATCTTTGGAGCCTCTTTTTATAGGCTCTGTGTCTGCATCCAGGCAGATGGAACACTGCAATGTGATCCAACTTGTCAAAATAAAGTCTCGGGAAAGAACGATAAGCCTCCCTTATCTTGGTGAAAGGTTTTAATTTAACTTGCAGAAGGTCTGGTGTGAAGATTTGATTTGAGTCTCCTATGTTGCTCGCCATATTGATGATACGCATTAACATTCAATTGATAAAACTTGACCTTGCACAGTAGTCAGTATGAACCACCAAGTAATGTAGGATAAAGAGTGAAAGCCTGGAGTTGGCGATTCTCTTGTAAGCTGTATGACTTATAGGTTTTGGGGCTAGACTTAGGTTTGCAAACTGAACATCAAGTCCTGTTACTTGAATATTTTGGTCTGGAGCAGCACCATGCCAGGACCAACAAAGATTCCTTTCGAACTAATCTCACCAGCCTGCACATGGTCAGTATTAATTAGCTACTGTTTGTGGATCCAGTCCACAATGTAAACAAATCATGTAATTTGCCTACATTTAAGAAAATATTTCATTTCACTTTGTGAAAGATAGCATAGAAATTATATGGCAATTTTTGTTGTTTACAGTGAAATTATCTTCACAGGAAACATACAGCTGTCCCCAGATAGGAAAATGATGTCTCTTCTCATGACTCCAAAAGAGAGCTAATCATTGCTTTTCAACAACAGTCCAGTAGTTTTCAAACATTTTCTTTCCACTCACTTTAAGTAGGTACACTGTGATTAGTAAAGGATTACTTAAGGTGGTATGTGCATGGAAAGAAAAAGTTTGAAAACCACGGAGTTAGCCAATCCCCAGGTGCTCCCTTCCCTGCTTACCTCTGCTGAACTTTGCAAATGGTTCACCTAACTAAGTTGTTTTTTTCTCTCCCCTGGTCCGTTCAAAATCCCCAAATACAGAAAAGATGAGGTGGAAGATTAAGATTTGGAGAAGGCACAAGATGCTTCATAAGTTTGAACATTGCTCCCTTCTTGTGTTTATTCTAGTAAGTGGCAAATTTGGTCAAGCGAAAGAAAACAGCCACCGTGGAGAGAAATGGAATCAGGATGCATGATTGCCAGGTTGTCCCTGCGAAATCCAGTTCATGGTGCTCTAATGTTGGAGTGAAGACCTTGTGCTGACACTGAAGTAAAAGAGTTGTTTGTGGAAGATAGACAGCATGGCTTACATTTATTCTATTCCTCACCATTCTGTACTCTGGTGTATTCAAGTTATAAAAGAGTGGTTAGAAGCCATGTACTTCATCAACTAGTACACTTAGAAATACTTAATGGGCCAATCAATGCTGGCTAATGCTGCCATTTCCAAATTATGATATAGGTCTGAGCCTTTAGCACATGTGCTATTACAGAGAGTGTAGAATGTTGAACTGCACTGTGCAGGAATAGGTATTTTTGTCCACCATGTCTGCACCAATCTCACTAATCCCATCTGCCTACGTATGTCCTTTATCCCTTTATTACTTGCCTGTTCATGTGTGTGACTAATTGGCTTTTAAACAATGCTATTGCATCTGCTTGAACCACAAGGCATTCCAGGGACCTACCACTCTGTACAAAAAATGCTTTCTCACAAACTTCTTTTAAACTCCCCCTTAAAGCTCTGCCCTCTAGAATTTGATATTTCCTCCCTGGGAAAAAAAGACTCTCTTAATTTATACATTTGCATCAGGACATCCCTCAACCTTCGATGATCCAGTGGAATCAATCCATGTTTGTTCACCCTCTCATTATAGCTAAAGCTCTCCAATCAAGGCAATATCCTCTTTACTCTCTCCAAAGTCTCCACATCCTTCTGATAAGAAATGTACACTTTATGTGGCCTAATCAAAGTTTTATGTGGAACATTTGAATATAATCATAAACGTGGAAGCCCATGGATTCCTCAAGGGAATGAACTTCAAAACCTAATTATGCATTGTTTCTCATTTTCACCTGGGAATACCACTCAGAGTTGAATCCCATGTCAAATCTGGTCCCCACTGTTTTCAATGAGGATCATAGGTTTTAGGATTACTAGGCAGATATAAATTACTTGTGTTTAATCATTTTACATAAGTTTGATGCTTTTCATTTATTTAGTTTTTTTTGTTATTTTATTTGTTAAACATTTTATATTTGTTTACTTCAATTTTAATAATTTATAAATTAGGAATTATGAATGATATTGTAACATAACATAACATAACAACAATTACAGCACGGAAACAGGCCATTAGGCCCTTCTAGTCTGCACCGAACCAAACACCCCTTTCTAGTCCCACCTCCCTGCACAATGCCCATAACCCTCCATCTTCTTCTCATCCATATACCTGTCCAACCTTTTCTTAAATAATACAATTGACTCCGCCGCCACTATTTCTCCCGGAAGATCATTCCACACGGCTACCACTCTCTGAGTAAAGAAGTTCCCCCTCATGTTACCTCTAAACCTCTGCCCCTTAATTCTTAAAGGAAAAAAAAAATCACAATATATGCAGCTAGAAAAGCAGGTTTGAGCTTTGCTGCCTATAAATTTTCCAGAACTATTCTGGTGTTTTTTCCTTGTCATTGTGAGCCTGGTTGTCCTGTTGTTGTCTGGGCCATGCCAGTGAAATCAGAAATGCTGTGGGCATGTGAGGGTGGCAGTTTCAGTATGGAGAGACTGAGTGACTTTAAGTGGGGGCACTGTGTCAGATGATCTGACCTGAGGGCTAATAATTTGCTTGGAGATTGTTGAGTAGAATAGCATCAATCTTTATACAGGGTAGATGGATGCACAAGTATGGAAGGGGGTAAGTAAAGCAGTGTGGAGCAATAGCTGGATGGTTATTTCGGTCTGAATGAACTGTGGTGTAAATACTAAGTGATCCTATTTCTGCACATCACCTTTTGGTTTTCAGAGTTGAAAACATTCAGTGAAACAAACATTTGAGTTGCTGAAACATTCTCTATATCATGTAGTTAAGACAGAGATTGATAGATTCTTGATTAACCAGGACATCAACCGTTTGGGGGAGAAGGCTGGGCAGCGGGGCTGAGTGGGAAAATGGATCAGCTCATAATTAAATGGCAGGGCAGGCTCAATGGGCTGAATAGCTTACTTCTGCTCAGGGCTGGGGAAAAAAAAGTTAAATCTGCAGTGCTCACATATTGGACACAGTGGGTGAAGTTTATGGCTCCAAAATGGAGTTTGATGCTTCTGTGTACATACTTCGATTGAGTCGATTCTATGCCATGCTATGTCAATCAACTAAAAAGCAGCCAAAACAATAATAGAAAATGCTTGAAAAAGCCAGTAGATATTTGTAGAGCCACCAGATTGTGTTCTTCGAAAGGATGTAAAGCTGGCTTGAGCCAGCACCACCATTTCAGAGCTCAACATTGTAGTTAGTGGCCACTCTTAAGCATGTGTCACTGAACACTTCAATTTCAAGTTTACGTTTATTGTCAGTGAAAAGGTTTGTTTTGCATGCTATCCAGTAAAATCTATCCATATATGAGTACAGCAGAGTAAAATATAGTGCAGAGAAGAGTAATGGTGAGAGATGAGTTTGAACAGAGTAAAGGCAACATGGTTTTACTAGTGTGAGAGTTGTTCAGTAATTTGTAGCAGCAGGAAAATGAATCCGGTGGTGAGTGATTTCACACACTTGATGGAAGGAGGAAGAAAAGAGCACAGCTGGAGTGGGATGAGTCTTTCAGAATGATAGCTACTTTTCTGAGGTATCAGGAGGTGTAGACAGAGTCGAAAGGTGGATTGCACCACGATCTGAGCTATGACACAGTTCTCTGCCTTTAGCTGAGTGAATTCACCCACGGGTATTTTGCCATTGCACACTACTGTCCATGCCCAGATACCTCCAAGTGCATCAAAATCCCTGAGGATTTGGGAAAAATGATCTGTCATTTAGGAACATTATTAAGCTTCAGTTGTTGACTTTTTGATAACACTTTTAATTAAATTTTGTTGCATAGAACATAGAAATACAATACAATTTAATACAATTTCTGGGACCTCACATTTAGAGAAAAATGTTCTGATTTCTTTTAGGTTTATGGTGTACAGTCACACTATGCCTTTACATACATTTAAATCTATGGTTTAGAGATCAATCACTTACTCATAACTTGAGTTGAAAAAAATAATTGGGCCACTCTTGTCCCATTGCTTGTGATTAGTTAGAGGAGATTGAGTGGCGTCACAACGACAACCTTGCACTTAGCAAAACCAAGGAGATGATTGTGGACTTCAGGAGGAAATCAGGAGAACATGAACCTATCTTTATCGAGGAGTCAGCAATGGGGAGGGTCAAGAACTTCAAATTCCTGGGTATCAGCACCTCTGAGGATCTGTCCCGCAGATGCAATCACGAAGAAGGCTCGCCAGTGGCTATACTTGGTGAGGAGTTTGAGGAGATTCAGTATGTCACAGAAGACTCTCAAAAACATCTAAGGTGTTCTGTGGAGAGCATTCTGTCTAGTTGCATCACTGCCTGGTATGGAGGTGCCTACACTCAGGACAAGAAAAATCTCCCGCGGGTTGTTAACTCAGCCTGCGACATCACAGACACCAGACGCCATCAAGGACAGCTACGAGAGATGGTGTCTTAAGTCAAGGACATGCACCAGTCAGGCCATGCCTTCTTCACTCTGTTGCCGTCAGGAAAAAGATACAGGAGCTTGAAGGCGAGCACTTAATGGCACAAGGACAGTTTCTTTCCCTCTGCCATCAGATTTCTGAATGAACAATGAACAATAATCACTTCCTTACTTGGTCTTTTTCTTTTTCTTGCACTGTTTTTATTTATTTTGTAATGTGCTTTATATAAATGTTTGCGCTGTGATGCCGCAAAGCAGCAAATTTTGGGACATGTTCATGACATGACTCCGACTCTGATTGCAGAGAAATTGAAAACGAAGAGCCTACTCATTTTTGTAGCAAGATTTCTCAATGGATATAAGGATAAAAGTAAATTTAATGTTAACAACTTGCATTTATGTAGCATGACCCAAAGCTCTTCATGGAGGTGAACTTAAGAAAAGCTGAAAAACGGAGAAAGTTTTTGTCATAAGTTTTCAATAAGTACTAAAAGTTGTTGGTAGCACAAGGCATCAGGAATTGATGGAAGCTGGAGCTTGGTGCCAAAAGAATCTGCACGTATTGAACAGTTTATCATCATTTAGAAGATCAGGTTTTTTTATATATCAAGTGCCAGTTTGCAAGTAATTATTGGCTTTAATCTCAGTTTTTATAGTTTGGTGCCTGATAAGACTGGCCACCCAAGGATTTAGTAAATTTGCCTTCAGCATGTAATCTCTCGTAAAGTAGACAAATTTCAAGTCTGCTGCTTATCACGTTTGCTTGGTTTATTTCTGCTAACAACAAATTAAGAAGTTTACTTTGTTATACACATATTGTCTACTGTATTTGGGCATGTCATGTTCAATAAAGATTCATATACACAGAAAACTACAAGCTGAAGGTCAACCTTTTCTGCAAGGTTTGGAAACAGCTTTGTCTTCTAAAATTACTATTTAATGTAAATTGCAGCTTTTTAACCCACTGAATTGCTCGATTTAATGATCCCGCTACAGTAATTTCTAATTGATTCGACCAACACAACTTTCTGGCTCGTTAGAAAAGATCTGTAAGGAACAGTAAGCAAATTACCTAATTTTTGTCTTGCACGAGTGCAAAGGGGCCTAGAAAAGGTGTTAGTTTTTGCCATGTTGCCTATTTTCATTCCTTGGAACTCACTGCTGGCCACAGAGACCAGAGTATTTCTGTCGGTCTTAGAGATGAGAATGAGAATTTGATATTTTATTTAACTCTGCCAAAGCCGACGTTGCCATGAACAGACACACAGAAAACTAAAAGCAGTATTAAACCCATCCATAGATTGTTGGATCAAACTCTGGCATTAATTGAGAGTTTATTGAATTCATAAAAGGATAGGTCTACCACAATGCAGTATTGTGCTTTTATAAAGATCAACACTGAAGACAGTGCAGACACTAACCAGGCATTGATTGAGATAAGAGAGCAGTTTGGATCAGTCAGATGTGCGCTTGAGCATTGAGAAAGGTTGTGCAATACAGAGCCAAGAGTAATGCTGAATGGCAACTTGGTATCCCTGGAATGGAATCTGTAGGGAGGTTGGGCAATAACCACTAATATATCTTTTGTGGCATTAAAGGCATTCATAGTGCTGGCTGTTAGGATGTCTGTCATTAAGGTCTGGACAGGGCAACAGATGAAGCAGGTACTGTGTTATGGTGGCAGTGAGTTTAGAAGTCAGGAGGACTGGATTACAGGAACATTTATGAAACTAACCATTAGGCTGAGAAACAGATCTGCAAAGCTAGCTGGAAATTTAGATCAGTGGCAAGTACCCTAAAAGTATTCTAAGACTGGGACTTGAGAAAGACAATACACTATCTGTAGCTTGAGTCATTTGAACAGTTATTTAACAATTTGAGAACAATAAGATTACTCCCAAACTTCAATGGCAAGTTCAAAATCCATTTATTTGAATGATATGAGAGCTAATTTATGTCAATTTCAGGACAATGGTTGAATCTTACAACCAAGAGTTGACAGACAAATAAAAAAATCCCTTGAAAATCACGATAAGAGTTATATTTTTTAAAGGGGGGGGGGGCTGATGTTTTGATGAACCTAAGTGATTAAACATTAAAATAGTCAGTCCTGGAGTTATAAGTAAAAACACAATGCTGGAGAAACCCAGCAGGTCACAGTGTTCTTTATGCCGCAAAGATAAAGATACGTGTTTTTACTTCAATCACGGTGTCTGCAAGCTTTGGTGTTTTAGTCCTGGAGTCATTGCTGTGACATTGGTATTGTGATAACCGTACCTGTCATACTTGATGTTACACAATTGTTTTTTTTTTATGCCATGCTGACTGTTCTGTGGAGGAGAAGGTCCTCATGCTAGTGCTGGAACAGCTCAACCAGCCATCCAGTTTTCCTCCATGAATCTGGACAAACAGTTCAGGACAAGCTAGACATGCTACTCATGCCTAATCCAGTAATCACTTCACTGCAGAGGGCATCTACTGCATCCGGTGCTCCTGCTGCACACTCCTCTATGTTGGAGAGACTGGATGCAGACTGGGAGATCGCTTGGTTGAGCACCTTGGCTCTGTCCGCTGCAATAGCATGGATCTCCCATTTCAGTTCTCCATCCCATCCCATCCCATTCCCTTGCTAACATGTCTGTCCATGGTCTCATACACTGCCAGACTGAGACCACCCGCAAATTGGAGGAACAGCACGTCATCTTCTGACTGGGCACTCTCCAATCGGATGGCATTAATATAAATTTCTCTGCTTTTCCTTAAAACTCCCCCTCTACTCATCCCCGTCATCATTCCATTCCCTATCTCCTTTCGCAAAGACATGATAAATTCTACCTAGTCCCTTATCCTTTTGTTGGTCTGGATTCCTCCCCCATTCTGATATATCCTGTTCTGCCTTTTCTGATATTTCCTTGAAGAAGGGCTCAGGCCCAAAACGTCAATGATATATCTTTGTCTCCTATAGATGTTGAAAAGACAAGCTGAGTTCCTCCATTATTTCAGAGTGTTTACTAAAATTGTAGCATCTGCAGTCTATTGTGTTTCAATCACTTCAAGGAAGCCTAAACTTGACATTACCAAAAATGTGAATCAAGGCTGAATTTCCATTTGCCTAACCATGAGGCACCGGGGTCAACTTATCATTTCATCATGATTAGAGACCAACTACACAGGAGAATACAGTTAATGGATCTGATCTGCCTCATTTGCAAAATGACTACAAGCTTCTGAAGCTTTTCAGTATCACTTCTCATTATGCTAATTTGACAACATGGAAAGAGAACACAGCACACATTCACCAAAGGTTGCATTTAAAAAGCTTGTCTCATTTATCTGTTAAAAAAATAAGTATATGACTTCATTTAAATTTTAATTCACTAACTGACATGACTATATTTCACAAAATTTAATCAAGTCCTTGGAGACCAGCCAAAAACCTTTACAGAATCTTTATGCTCTCACACACTGGCTATAATTGTTTTTTAACACCATCATAGAATAAATGCAAATACATTTGATACACACAATTCTATATTGTTATAGATTGTACAAATATTGTCAAGGAGTGGAAACCTACAATTATATGCTATCATGCATTATAATTATTCCAGTATTATTGCAGCATTTGCAATTACACAAGAATGTGGATAATTACCAATATATGTACCGTTCACTAAAGAAAGGGCACTATTATTTTAAGATAATTTCCATCCAATCAGTCTTTATTCAATCATGAACTAACTGATTAAAACTGTTTTCTACTGTCGCCAACAATCTACATATTGATTCTCTGTTTGGTTTTTGTCAGAATCATTCAGTTTCAGACATTACTGTGGACTTGATCCAAGCATGGATCAAAGAGAGCAAAATTTTGGAGGTGAGGCGATACTGACTTCCCTTGGTATCAAGGCAGAATTTAGCAGAGTGTAGCACCAAGACATCTTGATAAAATGGAAATACAACAAAAAACAAAACAATTCCAGTGGTTGGAGATTACAACAACAAAGAAAAGCAAGGATGTAATGGTCAGAGGTCAGTCGTTCCCACCTGACAATGTCACTACATTAGTTCCTCAGGAGAGGACCTCTACCTTGCTGTTTCATCAATGACAAAGAAGCTCAAAATGGGGATACTTGCTGTTAATTGCATAATTTTCAATCCATTTGCAAATACTAAGCAAATAAATGAGCTCAGTAAAATGTATACCTGGGGTAGCACAGTGGCATAGGCAGCAGAGCTATTGCTTCACTGAACAAGAGACCCAGGATCAATCCTGTCTGGGGATGCCTTCTGCACAGAGCTTGCACATCCTCTATGTGGGTTTCCTCTCTGTGCCTCACTTTCCTCCCACACTCCAAGCTCATGCCAGTTGGCTGGTTAATTGGTCATCACATCATTGGCCCAGCTTTGTAGGTGAATGGTGAAACTCTTTGGAGGAGTTGATGAGAATGTGGAGAGAACTAAAAATTGGATTAGTGTAGGATTAGTGTAGATGAGTGGTTGATAGCAAATGTGGATTTAGTGGACCAAAAGGCTTTCTTTCCATGCTCTTCCTCTGTGATTCTGTGACATCCTTCTTGCAGGGATGAAAGGTAGCAAGTGATATTTATGCCAGAAAAATGCCAGGTGACTGTCTCCAACAGGAGGGAGTTTAACTCCCTGGTGGGAGGGTGGTTTTCCAGTGACCAGACACTCATCTGCTCATCTGGGCCAATATGTAATAATGGGGACTACAGTAATAACTGGGTATCCTCTGCAGAGAGACCAACTCCTTTCCACCATGTACAAGGCATAGGTCAGGACAGCAATAATATACTTTCTACAGTCTGGATAAGTCTAGTGACAACAATTTTCAAAAGGATCAAACAACAAAAAATAAAGTAATTAATTTGATGGGGCCCCAATCACCTACCTTAAAAATTAATTTCCATCACCACTGGTATATTGTGATTACAGTGTGTACTGTGGTTACACTGGAATCACCTCCAGGGAATTTATAGCCACACTGATTGCTGCAGTTTACATTCTGCCTTCGGCTAATCAGGGTGTTGCAATGAAGGAGCTTCATGGCGCCATCTGTGAAGCCCAGACATTCCACCCTGATGGTGCCATTATTGTAGCTGGTGGCTTCAACCACGCCAACCTGAAAGCATTTCTACCACGGTTTCTACAACATGTCAACTTTACCACCAGTAGAGAGAACATCCAGGATCGGGTGTACACCAAAGTCTATGATGCATACAAGACAGCCCCTCACCCCTACTGTGGATCCTCAGTCCTGTTAACCTTGGGAAAACAAACTAAGCCAGTCTGCAGCAAGATCAGGTTGTGGCCGGGAGAGGGAGAGCACAGAAGCGCTACAGGACTGTTTTGAGACTGCAGAATGGAACTGCTTCAGGGAGGCAGCCACCTATAATGGTCATGAAAAAAAACAAAGAGTATATGATCTCAGTGACCAGCTACATCAACAATTGCATTGAGAATGTCACCAAGATGAAAAGAAAAAGTGTATATCATGGCTATTGTGATTTATGGTGTGAAAAATAAAAAATTAAAAAAAAAAAAAAAAAAAAAATGTCACCAAGATCAAATGCTTCACAACCAGGGCTAACCAGAAACCATGGTTGGATGCAGAGATCTTGGCCATTCTCAGAGCTTGTAATGCTGTCTTCAGGACAGGGGACAAAGTGGGACACAGATTAGCCAAGGGTGTTGGCTTCCATGCAATCTGAAGGCAAAGCATGGGGTATGCACAGTGGATTGATGACACAAGGTGCATGTGGCAAGGGATTCAGGCTATAACGGATCACAGGTCAACCTTGTGAGTTAAAGATAACAATGGCTCCCTTCCGGACAGACTGAATATCTTCTATGCATGGTTTGTTGAGGAGAACAGGATGATGCAGAATAAATTTCCATGTCCCCCTGGTGTACAGTACCCTTGCATAGCCACAGCTGAGGTGAGGAGAACCCTAACTAAGGTGAACCCACACAAGGCATCGGGACCAGACAACTATTGGGTTGGGTACTGAAGGACTGCGCAGACCAATTGACAGAGATCTTCATGGACATCTTCAACAACTCACAGCAACAGTCCATCATCCCACAGGTTTCAGATCAGCCACCATCATCTTGGTACCCGAAAGGGTAACAATAATGGGTTTCAATTACTATCTGTGGCATTGAACTCCACCATTATGAAATGTTTTGAGTGTCTAGTGATGGAACACATGCCAGACATGCTGGACCCATTTCAACTTGCCTATAGAAGAAGCCTGAAAGCACGTATCGATGTTATAGCTTGTCCCTTCAATTCCTCCTGACCTACCTGGAGAACGACGCCTCATCGACTATTCAGCGTTTAATACGATCATTCCCCAGAAGCTGGTGAAAAAGCTGTCCTCTCTGTGACTCAACACCCCTCTCTGTAACTGGATTCTGAACTTCTTAACAGAAAGACCACAGTCTGTCCAGGTCGGTAGCAGACTGTTGAGCACTGTCACACTAAGTACTGGTGCATCTCAGGGCAGTGTGCTCAGCCTGTTCCAGTTCACATTGCTGACCCACAACTGCATTGCCAGATCCTGCTCTGACAGTGTCATCAAGTTTTAAGATGAAACAATAATAGTCGTCCTCATCAGCAACAATGATGAGTTACACTACAGAGAAGAGGTGAAAAAGTTTGGAATATGGTGCAAGAGTAAAAACCTGTGTCTCAATGTGGACAAGATGAAGGAGATGATCATGGACATCAAGAAAACCAGGAATGACCATCCTCCACTACACATCAATAACTGTAGTGGAGAGAGTAGAGACCACCAAATTCCTTGGTGTCCACTTAACTAGAAACAGATCGTGGACACACAACATCTCCTCACTTGTCAGGAATGTGCAATGATGAATACACTTCCTGAGAAGACTGAAGCAGTCAAGGCTACTGGCCACCATTATGTCAACTTTCTAAAGGAGCTCTATTGAGAGTGTCCTGGCTGGCTGCATCACTGTCCGGGATGGTTGCTGCAACAAAATGGATTGGAGGTCAATCCATAGGACCATAAGTCTGGCAGAGAGGATCACTGGAGCCTCACTACCACACCCCCTCACCCCCCCAACCCCCATCAACAGGATCTACCGGGATCATTGTCTGAAGAGGGTGTGCAAAATCATTGAGAACCCCTTCCACACAGCACCTTTCAACTGCTGCCATCAGGAAAGAGATACAGGAGTATCAGAAGCTGAACTAGCAAGCTGAGAAGCAGCTTCTTCCCACGGACAGTGAAAATGCAGAACAACAAAAGGAACTGTGCACACCAACCTTCTGAGAGTTTCATATTCATGAAACGATATTTATTTTTTATTTGTGTATATGAATACTTGTCTTGCATATGTATTGTCTGCTTGTTTAGCACCAAGGACTGGAGAACGCTGTTTCATTGGGTTGTACTTGTACAATCAGATGATAATAAACTTGACTTAACTTGATTAATCCATGTCGTCACATAGGGCATGGAAATACCACCACTGAAAGCCATCCTCTATATCACACACCATCTTGACTTAGATACTGTTTATACCACTTATAATCATGGGGTGTAAATCCCACATCACTTAATCAAACAGCACTGTTTGATTCTCCAGGAGGTTTACAACAGCTCACCACCAGCTTTCCAAGAGGACAATAAATGCCGACTCTGCCATTTCTGGCCAGATCCCAAAATGAGTAGGTAAAATTAATTTTAGCACAAATCTTTATCTCCCATTTCCTTGCAACATAGGAATCCACTGAGTCACACAGGGTCTCAGTGCAATTCCATCAATCCCACAACTCTATTTATTTCCCTATAACCTACATGTCCATCAACTTCCTTCTGATTTTCCTACTGCCCACATACAATTGTGCTTCATCTACAGAAGCCAATGAACTTATCAGCTAGTGAAAGGAAACAGAAACATCCAGTGGATACCCAGGCAACTGCAGGAAGAGCATGCAAACGCCACACATTAAGCACTGGAGTCACCTCAAACCTGGATTGCTGGAACTGTGAAGGAACACCACTATCTGTTGGACTACTGTGTCTGCCCACTAATGTTGCCATTCTGTTTACAATTAGATCCAAGTCCCATCAGCAATTGGTCAAGCTGTCTGTCTGCTTTGTTATCAGTGGAACACTTTAAAAATACTAAAATCATTGCCTAATATTTGGCCTCTCTCACAGTCAGAGACACAGGTGAAGGGAAGCAGACACAGGTTGGTTCAGCTGATAAGAAAATGGCCAAGCAATTAAGTACAAATGGGTTAAATTGGCAATGGTAGTGATACAACAGCACCCCGCACCATTAAATAATGTATTGTAATTAAGCATTTTATGTCATCCTAATTTAATGACATAATTCTTAGAGCTTCAGGTGTCAAAGAGCGAGGGATATAAAGATAATTACTTCACTGAGAAGTTGCATTTTTGTTATTGCTACAGGTGTCCAAGGAAATTAACAATATTTAGTAATTTCACTTCCCAAAGATCAAATGTCACTATAAGCAGGACAGACGTTCTGTGCTGCCACTCCTGTGTGGTCTAACCTAAGTTCACTGATGAACAGCAGAGAGTAAATAATTCAAGACATTAGGAGCAATATGAAGAGTTAAATTAAATTACACAGCTGGTTACATCTGAATGCTTTCAATTCTTCCTCTTGTCAACATAACCCTGCTAATGTGGTAATCCTGTGTAATTGGGACATTACTCATCTGTACAGGATCCACCCCTCCTTCCAAAAGAAAGAGGCACTTGTCTTTTCAGAAGCATCCATGATACACAGTCCCTATAAGCCCTAATTACTTTAAATGTCAGTTCTATAAATTCTTGCTGTGCACTCAGGCAGAAACATTACAATTCATCACAATCTGGGACAACTGTGCTTTTTATCTCTGATGCAATGCACTGTTTATTGCATGTACTAGTAATTGTTTTTCTGCATTCCATATTAGCTCCAGTCAAATTCTACAATGTACTTGCTTTACAGATATGTGCCAAGCCAGATCTCTTCTGCATGAAATACCACTTTCCATTGTAAGTCTATGGTCAGCTCCAAATGTGATCTTGATAATAATGTGCCTTTTGGTGGAGGTCATTGTGGTTTCTGTGTAATGTTAATAGCTACCCTTCTGTTTCTCAGTACTCAAAATGGCATCCATCTAAAATTAACCTTTTGAACTCTTTTGATTGAGAGAGAAAAATTGTCAAGAAATTGTTCTGCATGATCCTGGGTTGTTTTCAGCACGAAGAAATGGAAAATCAATTTAACCCAGATCAGAGAAAGACTTATCTATCCTAAGGCGCATCTCCCATTTCTGCACAAAGTCCTACTCTCTAAACGCCAGAGCTCCGGTGCCACTCCAGCCTCCAGATGATGAATCCTTAGCACTTCTGTTGCCAGCTGTCATCACAAATCTCTTCCACCTTCAAACACGCGAGCAGCTTCCCTGTAGTGAACTGGGATTCACTAGAAGTGTGCTATACTGACAACTGGTCCTGCCTCCCACCTCCTCCCCTTTGGGTTCCTTATATAACCCATGTTTCCTGCCTAAACCCAGAACCCCTCTGAAGCCTGTTTGTGGACCCTACCTGTGTTGTAAGCTAATAAAAGGGTTTGTTCTCCTTCCAGTCGAGTGTGAGCTTTTAACTATGCTACAATTTTATTAGCTTACAAACAAGGATGGAGGCGTTACTCAAGCCCAGTGTGCTGTTAATAGAGCCACTGTCCCCCAACATGGCTGAGGAGTTCACATATTGTTTAGACTGCTTCCAGGCCTACTTGAACATGACCAGGGACGTCTTCCATACAGACGAGCTCCGGAGATCGGCGCTCATCTCAAGGGTAGGGACAAAGGGGTACACAGTGGTCGAAGACCGCCCGATGTACGAGGTACAGAAGTGCAGAAGGCATGCTACATGAAGGCCCTGAACAAGGTCCTAGCGAGGGACCAGGTCGCCCTATGATGCCAATGGCTCGGAGAGTTGATTGACGACTACCTGTTGGATCTGCGGATGTTGACTAAGAAGTGTAGGTATGAGGTCACTTTGGGTTGAGTCCGGGAAAATGAACAGATCTGGGACACTCTAGTCACAGGGGTCTGCTTGAGGTACGTGAGGCAATGACTGCTCGAATCGTGAAGGAAGGGCCTCACCAGCCACATTAAGCTGGCCAAATCACTGGAGCAGGCTAGTCTTGAGAACGACAACCTCAAGGCCAGTGAACTCATGCTCTCAAGTGAGCACCTCCAAGGACCAGCTGCTCTCGCTACAGTGGCCCTCATTCTAAAAGCTGCCACTTTCTGAGCCCAGGAGTGCCTTTTCTGTAGCAAGGGATAGCACCTCCATGCCTGCTGCCTGGCCAAAAACTTGGCATGCTCCAGCTGTGGGAAGAAGGGACATTGGGCGAGGATCTGCCACTCAAAGGGAGGTCCTGGGAAATCCATGGCCTGTACTGCTCCTGGATCCGATTCCAGCCCCAAGTCATCTGTCCCGGACTCCCCCGAGATCGCCTGCTGTGCAACCCGCCACCTATGGAAATGGCACAAAAAGGCTTGGTGGACTTATTGCAGTGGCCTGATTTTGAATTCAACGCCATCATTATCGTCAGAGGAGGGAGGGCGGCCATCTTGCCATGCCACGACATTGGCAACATCTTACCTGCACAGGTTGATTTAGGACAGAGGGGGCTTCTCAAGGGAAGAACACGGCATCTCTGGTGACCTGGCATCACTGGTACTTGACCAGAATAGTCCTTACCAGCTCATCAAATCAATGGTGATGGTGAAGGTAAATGGACATTCGACCAAGTGCCTGATTGACACAGGCTACACAGAAAGTTTGGTTGACTAATGGACGGTGCAAAAATATAACTTAAAAATTTACCTGTCTAATTACTGAATCTTTCTACCATCCCAGTCCCATTTGGCGCATGTACAGAAACATTCTATAGTTCATCTGTCATTTGAAGGGCGGGAGGGGAAGTTTTGTATATTTCGTATGTACATTTTAGGTGAATTGTGTGCTCCAGTATTGTTGGGTCTGGACTTCCTGTGTCACCTTAAAAGAGTTTTCTGCTCCCCTTCCCCCAGTAACGGTTCAGAATGGAGGGCCCTCTATACCTGGACCCACTTGCAGACTCTCCAACCTGAACATCGACCCCCCCTCCCACTCTGTTCCAAAACATGTCTGCCATCTGTAAGCCCATTGCCACCAAGAGCAGGAGGTACAGTGCGGCAGACAGGGAGTTTATAAAGACGGAGACCCAGCGCCTGCTGGAGGAGGGGATAATTGAAACCAGCACCAGCCCATGGAGAGTGCAAGTGGTGGTAGTAAAGAGGGAAAACAAGTCCAGGTTAGTGATTGACTATAGCCAAACAATTAACAGATACACACTCCTGGACGCATACCCCCTCCCTCGCATTTCGGATATGGTGAACGATATCATGCACTATCAGGTCCAAATGACCATAAACCTGAAAGCTGCCTATCACCAGCTGCCAATCTGCTCTGAGGACTACCCGTACCTAGCATTTGAGGCTAACGGTCGACTCTATCATTTCCGGAGGATCACTTTCAGTATTACCAATGGGGTGTCTATTTTCCAGTGGCAGATGGACAGGATGGTGGATGAGTATGGGTTGAAGGCTACCTTCATCTACCTCAACAATGTCACCATCTGTCGCCACACTGTGGAAGACCATGACGCCAATCTTCAGAGCTTTCTCCATGCTGCGAGAGTCCTGAATCTCACCTACAATTCTGAGAAGTGTGTATTCAGGACTACACAACTGGCTATCGTTGGCTACATGGTGGAGAATGGCGTTATTGGCCCTGACCCTGATAGGATGCACCCCCTGATATAGCTTCCCCTCCCTGGAACCATAAAGGCTTTGAGGAAATGCCTGGGGCTTTTCTCATATTACACCCAGAGGGTCCTTCAATACTCCGACAAGGTTCATCCCCTCTTAAAGGCCACCACTTTCCCCCTCTTAAAGGCCACCACTTTCCCCCTTTTGGCCAAAGCCCAGATGGTATTTAATTACATCCGAAGTTACATTGCGAAAGCTGACATGCAAGCAGTGGACGAGAATGTACCTTTCCAAGTGGAAAGTGACGCTTCGGACGTAACTCTGGCCACTACTCTCAATCAAGTGGGTTTGACAGTTGCTTTTTTCTCATGGATGTTTCAAGGCCACTAGCTCCGGAGTCCGTCTGTGGAAAAGGAGGCTCAGTCTATTGTAGAAGCCGTAAGGCACTGGATGCACTACCTGGCTGGTAGAAGATTCACGCTCCTCACAGACCAAAACTCTGTTGCATTCATGTTCAGAAATGCCAAGAGGGGCAAAATCAAGAATGAAAAAATTGCTAGGTGGAGGCCGGGGCCCTTAATGACCCTCAAGATGCCTTGTCCAGCAGATGCTGTGCCTCTGCACACACTGGTCACTGTGGACCATACACAATGAGCTCTGCCATCCAGGGGTCACCCACATGACTTTATCAAGTCCTACAATTTAGCCTACTCAATGGGAAGATGTCAGGGAAATTACCAGGTCATGCCAGGTCTGCACCGAGTGCAAGCCGCACTTCTACCGCTCCTCAAAATCACACCTGATTAAATCATCCAGGCCCTTTGAATGGCTCAGCGTCGATTTTAAGGGACCTATCCTCTCCATGAACGGGAACATCTACTTTCTCTTGATTATCGATGAGTACTCCTGCTTCCCGTTCACCATCCCATGCCCAGACACATCCATCTCATACGTTATGAATGCCCTATTCTTGTGTCCTGGCTATATTCATAGCAACGGGGCCCAGCCTTCATGAGTGACAAGTTGCCTCAGTACCTGCTGTTGAGGGGTATCGCATCCAGCAGGACTATCAGTTACAACCCCTGGGGGAACGAGCAGGTTGAAAAAGCGAACACCACGATCTGGAAGGCTGTCAAATTTGCCCTTAAGCAAAAAGATCTTCCAGACTCGTGCTGGCAGGATGTCCTCCCCATCGCGCTCCACTCAATTTGGTCACTACACTGCACTGTGACCTGTGCTACTCCTCATGAGCTCATGTTTACATTCGACAGCAGGATGGCATCAGGGACTACACACCCAGCCTGGCTCACTGGTCCTGGTCTGGTCCTTCTCAAGAAGCGCGTGAGGAGAAGCAAGACCAACCCCCTGGTGGAAAGGGTGAAATTGCTCCATGCCAGCCCTACATACACCTACATGGAGTACCTGAATGAAAGAGAGGACATCGTCTCCATCAGGGACCTGACACCCGTCAGCTACTGAGCTTTTTCTCCCCACCGCTGCTCAGGACCTCTGGGGACCTGGTTCAGGAGGTAAGTGAACCCCCCTCTATCATCGAGCCAGAGCCCCAACCCACTACCCTTCTATTTTAAGTGGACCAGTGCTAAGGCGCTCCACCAGGATCTCCAGACCCCTGGACTGACTGAATCTGTAAATAGCATTGTAAATATTTCTCTTCTGTGACTATCACTGGCTTCTGATCTGTGTTCTCTTAATTATGAAGGAATGGTGAATGTAGTGAACTGGGATTCACTCGAAGTGTGCTGTACTGAAGACTGGTCCTGCCTCCCAGCTCCTCCCCCTGGGGCCCATATATAACCCTGGGGTCCCGCCTAAACCCGGAACCCCTCCAAAGCCTATTCATGAATCCTACCTGTGTTGTAAGCTAATAAAAGCATTAGTTCTCCCTCCAGTCGAGGGTGTGCTTTTATCTACGCTACATTCCCTCATTCACCTTCCCAGACATTGATGGCTATGATGTTCATGAGAATAATAGTAACTCTAAGAATTAAATTAATTTTATTTTATTAATTTGACAATGTGGTATACTTTGCTTCACCAGCTACCACTGTTAGTTGAAAATTGGCTATCTTTAAAGGAGAATTGGCTGTTCTGCATGTGCAGAGCAACAAAGGGATTTAGGAGTTGTGGTAAATAGTACCCTCAAGGCTGATACTCAGGTAGATGGTGTGGTGAAGAAGGCATTTGGAATGTTGGCCTTCATATATCGGAGTATTTAATTCAAGAGTAGGGAGGTTATGATGAAATTGTACAAGGCATTGGTGAGGCCAAATTTGGAGTACTGTGTACAGTTTTGGTCACCAAATTATAGGAAAGATATAAACAAACTAGAGAGAGTGCAGAGAAGGTTCACGAGAATGTTGACAGGATTTCAAGGTTTGAGTTATAGGGAAAGGTTGTGCAGACTGAGGCTTTTCACTGGAGCGTAGAATATTGAGAGGGGATTTGATAGAGGTGTTTAAGATTTTTAAAGGGACAGACAGAGTAAACGTGGATAGGCTTTTTCAATTAAGAGTGGGGGAGATTCAAACTAGAGGGCATAGTTTAAGGTTGAAGGGGGAAAATTATAAGGGGAACATGAGGGGAAATTTCTTTACGCAAAGGGTGGTGGGGATGTGAAATGAGCTTCCGTCAGACGTGGCCGAGACGGGATCATTAGTTACATTTAAGGAAAGACTAGACAGTTACATGTATAGGAGAGGACTGGAGGGGTATGGACTGGGTGCTGGTCAGTGGGACTAGGAGGGTGGGGATTTGCTACGGCATGGACTAGTAGGGCTGAACTGGCCTGTTCTGTGCTGTAAGTGGTTATATGGTTATATGGTTATTGGCCTTAATAATCAGTAACACTGAACAGCATACTGACACCATACTGGTGATGAGAGTGGGATGATCTTGTTCAGGGGCAATATTAAAGTGTAAAATAATAGATATTGTGGCTCTCCAGGAAAAGGATTGCTGCCAGAGGACAGTATAGGCACTGGATATGTTGGAAAGCTCATGAAATGTAAGCAATCTCAGGCATTTACCCTGCACCTTGACTGCACATAAATGTTCTTGAGGGCCAATGATGTCATCACTGTCTTGGGAGGGGATGCAAAACATCGAGCTTGTGAAATAGAAAATCTGCAGATGCTGTGGTCTAGTGCAGTATACAAAAGTGCTGGAGAAACTTAGCATGACACGCAACATCCATGGGAAGCAAAAGGCAGTCGATGTTTCGGGCCTGAGACCTTCTTCGGGCATCTGGAAAAATAGGTAGGTAACCCCTTAGAAATTTTAGCGTTACGTTTGCCATGTGCAATCAGTGAGCTGGCAACACCTACGATCAGTATGTAATCAGGCTAAGGTCAATAGCAAAACAGTGAAATTCCCAGATTTTTTTAGAAAGCTCTGTCAAAGTTGTTTTTTTTTCTCAGGCTGCTAGCTGAGAAAAGTCAGAGAAAGTAATTTAATGTAGATGATTTACCGTTAATGATTTAACTTGAATGACCACCAGAATTCTTTGAAGCATCTGACTAATTGAATTGAATTCTTTAAAGAGGTAACAAAGTAGATCAGTGAGAGGAGGGCAGTAGATGTGATAGCAGTGCTCTACGGAACTGACTGAAGGGTTCATCTACTGAAGTTATATATGTGGAACTGAGGTATGAGAAAGGGATGACCACATTAATGGGATTGTATTATCGACCACCCAATCATCAGGAGGAATTGCAGAAGAAAATTTTGTAGACAGTTAAAAAAAATGTTGTGTTTTTTTTCTTTCTCTTTGTTGACTGGGACTCCAATTCTGTTAATGGGTTGAAATTTGTTAAATGTGTTCAGGAAAATGCCCTTAATCAATATAGAGAAGTTCCAACTAGAGAGTTTGCAATACTGGATCTCCTATCGGGGAACAAGCAAGGCAGGTAGAAACATAGAACAATACAGAACTGAAACAGGTCTTTAAGCTGTTATTGGCTTTTCTGAAGTATTATTCCGCCTAGTACCACAGACCTGCAGCTGGATCATATCCCTCCATACCCCTTCCATCCATATATCTGTCCAAATTCTTTTAAAGTCAAAGTTGAGCCTGGATTTACCAATTTGAATGGCAACACATTCTACATTCAAACCCCTCTCTACATGGAGAAGATTTCCCCAATCTTCACTTTAAACTTTTCTCCTTTAACCCTTAACACACGACTTCTAGTTTTTCTTTTACCTATCCTCAGTCAAAAAAGCCTGCTTGCATTTACTGTTTGTACCCATCATAATTTTGCATAATTCTATCAAATTTCCCCTCATTTATCAACACTCCAGGGAATAAACTGATAAGCAAAACACAAAAGTCTGCGGACACCGTGGTTGAAGTAAAAACAATGTCGGAGAAACTTTTAGTAGGTCAAACAGTGTAGTTTATTTAGCATAGATAAAGATGACCTTGATCAAGGGCTCAAGCCCTAAATGTTAGTTATGTAACTTTATCTTTGTTATATAAAGTACATGGAATAAATCAAAACTTTTTTAATCTTTCCCTGGAACTGAGTTCTGCATGTCCTGGCAACATCCTTGTAAATCTCCCCTGCACCATTTCAATCTTATTGATGTCTTTCTTGCAGATAGTGACCAAAACTACATACAATACTCCAAATTTGGCCATGCCAATGTCTTATACAACTTCATCATAATGTCTTGTACAACTCCTATGTTCAATATTTTGATCTATGAAGGCTAACATGCCAAAAACTCTCTATTTACCACCCTATTTACCTGTAATATCACTTTCAGGGAATTATGTATCTGTATTCCTAGATCTCTCCATTCTACCGCACTCCTCAGTGCCCTACCATTTACCATGGCTTGGCTTGTCCTGCAGCACCTCATATTTGTCTGCATTAAATTCCATCTGCCATTTTCTAGCCCATTTTTCCACCTGATCCATATTCCTCTTTGCAAGCTTTGAAAGCCTTCCTCACTGGCTACAACTCCTCAAACTTTTGTGTCATCTGGAAACTTGCTGATTCAGTTTACCACATGATCATCCAGATAATTGATATATGTGTGACAAACAACCATGGACCCAGCATTGATCCTGGAGGCAGTACCACTAGTGACAAGCCTCTAGTCAGAGAGACAAACATCCATTACTCACTCACTGAGCGAATGAATCTTCCTAAATAACTTCCTATGTGGGACCTTGTCAAAGGTCTCACTAAAGTCCATGTAAATAACAACCATGGGCTTTCCTTCACCAAGTTTCCTAGTAACTTTCTCAAAAAACTCCAAGAGTGATTAAACAATGTTATTGTGACCGAAGCGGGGGTGGGGGTAAAGGGAAAAGTTTGGATCTAGTGAACAGTATTTAATTAGTTTCAAAATAATTATGAAAAGGATAGTTCAGGTCCTCAAGCTGCTATATTGGGGAAAGGTAAATTTTCGCAAAGGATTTATGAAGTGTGGATTGGGTCAGGTTGTTTTCTGGCAAAGGTTTGCTTGGTAATTGGGAGGCCTTCATAGGTAAAAGTTTGAGAGTATAGAGTTTTTTGGCATGCCTAAGGAAGGGCTTGGGCCCACAATCTCAACAACCTTTTACTTCCTACGGATATTGCATGACCTGGTGAGTTTCTCCAGCACTATTGGGTGCTGCACAAGATCCCAACGTATGCAGATTTTCTTATTTACCTGACTAGATTAGGGCCTTTTAGGAAAATTTGATAGGAGGACACAAGATTATGAGGAATGTAGATAGGTAAATGTAAGCAAGCTTTTTCCACTGAGGTTGGGTTAGACAAGAACTAGAAGACATGGGTTCAGCATGAAAGTTGAGATGTTTAAGGGGAACATTAAGGGGAATGTGTTCACTCATTGAATGGTGAGAGTGTAGAAAGAACAGCCAGTGGAAGTGGTGGATGTGGGATTGGTCACAACATTTAAGAAAAATTTGGAAAGGTACATGGATGGGATGTGGGGGGTATGTTCCATCCAATCAATGGGATTAAGCAGAATAATAATTTGGCAAGGTCTAGATGGGCTGAATGGCTATTTCTGAGTTGTATTCTATGGTTCTACATGGACTGTGATCAGGTTCCGCAAGGGATATTGATTCAAAAGTTTATAGCCCATGGAATCCAAGGCATGCTGACAAACCAGATCTAAAATAGGAGATAAGAGGGTTGGAGTTGTTTTTATGATTGAAAGCCTATGAGTAGTGGTTTCCCACAAGTATCATTACTGTTTGTAATATATGTGAATGACTTGGATGTGCTTATGGGAGGCACATGTTGGTGAAATGAAGCTAAATAGATTTGTTTATACTGAGCAGGGTAGCATTTAGCTGCAGAGAGATATTGATATGTTGGTGATAAGGGCTGACAAATGGCAGATGGAGTTTAATTCACATAAAGTTGAGGCAATTCATTTTGGGAATTCAAGAGAGGCCTGGGCCCACATCATGAATGGTAGGGTTCCAGGGAATATTGAGGAACAGAAGAGCATGGAATAAAAGCTTATAGATCCTTGAAGGTGGCAACACAGGCTGATAATGTGCTTAAGAAGGCAATTGGGGTAACATTAGAAAGATGGCTTGCAGAAATTCAAAGTTGTATTCCTTTAGTAAAAAAATATAATTTAAGGAGTAAATATTCCTTATTTCTACAAATTTAGAACCCATTTGCTGGAATTATGAGATTAAAAATATATATATTTTTAAAATCCTCCTGACCAGTGAAGTTTTTCCCTGAATGAATTATAACTTTATGATATTTTTGGGATCTTTGAGTGTCATCTAATGCAATCAAAATCAATATGCAGTTATGTTATTATGTATTTTAGTTATGGGATTAGATTAGATTTGGGAGGGGGAGGGTTTTAGAGTTTTTTTGAGTTTTTAGTTTAGTTTCTTTTTAGGTTTTAGTTTTTTTATCCTTTTATATATTTTTAGCATATATCTGTTAACACTGTAATATTGTGATTTATTATTGTTTGTTATTATTATATATGTTGATTAAATAAAATATTTAAAGACATGAAGGCAATTGGGATACTGGCCTTTATTAGTCTGGGTATTGAATAGAGAGCTCATGTTCCAACTTCATAAAACTTTGGTCAGACTTCAGCTGGAGATCTGACTGGGGATTTATTAAGTTGCTTTATGTAGCATAATAATTAGAACTGTTTTCCATGCAAGTCTGATCACCATGCTATAGGAAGGAAGTGCAGCAGGTGCAGAGGAGATTCACCAAGATCTTTGCTGTTATGAAGCCATTTAGTTATGAGGAAAGACCGGGGAGGCTTGATCTTTTCTCACCGGAGTGGCGAATGCTGTGAGGGGACATGGTTGAGGTATGTAAAATTATGAATTGTAATGCAATAAACCTTTTTCCATATCAGAGGTAGATACAAATAGAGGAGATAGATTTAAGGTAAGGGGGGAAAATACTCAGAAGAGATATGAAGGGGACCTTCTTCACACAGCAAGACGTACCCAAGTGCATGAGAGAATGATTGAAGCTGCATAGCTGAAAGCATGTAAGAAGTGTCTCGATGATCATTTGAATTGCTTAGGCATAGAAGGCTAAGTTATGGGAGATGAAGTTAATATGGAAGGGTGCACACTTGTTGGAGTGGATGAGTTGAGTTGAATAACCTGTTTCCATGCGGTATGCTGCAGAGAAATCAATGCACTCAATGGAAAATGGACTAGGATGCTGCAATCTATGGTATATTGCCACTGGTTTCCAGAACTACAGTAATTACAAGGCTGTAATGTTGTACTATGAAGATGGTGTTAGCATACGGGGAGATTACAAAAGGTAGAGCAGGGGTGAGTCTGAGCAGCCGTTCTGTATGACTTCATTTGTAAGTTACTGCACCAGTGAGTTTACTCACTGGAATCTTGTGTATTTCTCAGGTTGCCACATACAAATGTTCTTTTAAAGAAAGTGCATTAAATAGGTCAATAGTTAATGTGAGTTTTACTACTTTTTTTCTAAGCAGATAAAGTCTAATATTTATTAGGGTTAATGTGCCTATAAGTACAGAGTGGACCAGATGGTAAACTTTGCTACATTTGAAAGCAACACAGTGGCTCTGTAATAGGAAACCAGGTTCAATTCTAACCCTGGATGCTGTCTGCGTAGAGTTTTCACCTTCTCCCTGTGCCTGTGTAGGTTTCCCCCAGATGCTCTGGTTTCTTTCCACATCTCAACAAGTGCAGATCAGTGTATTGATTGGCTGCTGTAAATTGCCTGTAGTGCAGTCGAATGGTAGAATTTGGAGAGAGTTGATGAGAGTGCAGGGAGAATGAAAAATATGATTAATGTAGGATATAGTAAAATGGGCAGATGATGGAGGTTGCAGTCTCGATTAGTCAAAGAGCTTGTTTCTGTGTTGTATCTCTTTATGACTCCCTGACCTTGCTGAATCGAAACTACTGCTTTTGGGAGATGAGTGCCTTTCATAAAGGAAGCTTTATTCCTTACTCTGTTTACCAATCTGCCACAACAAAGAGCCTACAGTCAGTTCACAGCTCCTCCCCACATCCCCTCCTCCTGATAATATTTCCAATCCTGTTTTTTTCCAGTGTGGATCTCAAATGCTTTTCTTATGTTGTTGGCTTTCTTGATTCCCCAACCACCAATTTGCATTCTGGTTCCATATGCTGGGCCCCCACAGCCCACCTATTCCATCTGGTTTCAGGATAAGTGTGTCTGCCATCACATTTTTCAATTCATGATGTGCAGCTTCAATGATTTTTTTGACCAAGTCTTTGCAACTTAATTTTTTTAAATTTGATTTTAATGATACAACTTGGTAGAAGGCCCTTCTGGGCCATGAAACCTGTGCCATCTTACCAATACTGTGTGTTTTTGAAGGGTAGATGGAAATTGGAGCACTCAGAGAACACCCATGCAGACATGGGGAGAACATACAAACTCCTTACAGTCTGTGCTGGATTGGAACCCAGGTCTCTGTGATAGCATTGGCTATCCACTACACTATCTGTGCTACCTGTATTAAATGCTGGGGCATTGACCAGAAAGGATGATGAAAATTCATTTTGTAATATTCTGATTTTTTTCAGGCAAAACATCTGTTTGAATTTTCACTGCTGTCTGTCACCAAGTGTCTGTCCAGATAATCAACGTATGTGTGCATCAGGTGAGGGTAGTACTGAGCTCAGCTATGTGGTTTCATAGATAAGCCACTGGGTTGAAGCTCTGCAAACAACAGAACTTTCAGGAGAATATCGGAGAGGAGAAAAATTGGGAGTGAAAATGACCACAAACACCACAATTTAACATTATGGTAGCATGTCTGAGAGTGCCCACTCCACAAGGACATGCAGTGCAAACTCCACAGTGAAGTGCCTTCTACACTGGAATAGGTCACTGATGACATGTAGCCTCTTTATAGAGTTCCAGTGGGCATTTTAATGAACAAGCAGAAGGTCTTATCTAACCAACAGCCAACACCATACTTCCATTACTGGTAATTAGATCTACATCCTTTCATGATATGGTTATTTGGATGAAGTCACTATTAAATTAATTTATATATGATAAAAAGGGTTTTTGCAGGCACTAAAGAAAGTTAAAGTTGTTTCAAGAAACCAGTAAAGTAAAAATATGTTTACTTTTCAGCCATTCCATGTTTGGAGATTGATTTTTTCATTGTTCCCTATTTCAAGGCTGGGCTGCATCCACTCTCTGCAGGCTGGATATCTGCTGGGCTCTCTTTTGCTTTTGGGTTTGTCATTTAAATTTTGTATGGCTGATTGGGGAAATCTTTTTTGAAATAGTGTTAAAGTCTAACTATTCTGAAGAAGTACCTACACTCCCAGAAACCATTGTCTCAACAAACTTTGACACACTTTCTTGCTTCTTAAGGGGTTGTTAAGACTCTATTGATGGTGCATGACAAATGACAGATTCTTCTTGAAGGCCTCTGCAACCCAAATGTTCTTTTTAATTACATCTTCCATGTAAACCTATATATGTTCTTCTGCTGTTTTATCTTTGAGTCTGGAAACTGGCTCAGTCTGAGATGGTATCTGTGCAGTGATATATGATGTATGTTCTGTCTTTGCTACATGATCATCTTCTCCATTTGTGATTCTCCTATGTTATGCACTCACCCATAGAACATTACAGCACAGAAACAGCCCTTCTAATCTGTGCCTAAACAATTTACTTTTCCTAGTCACTCTGATTTGCACCCTGCTCAGAGTCCTCCATACCCCTCCCATCCATATACCTGTCCAAATTCTTCTTAAATGTTAAAATTGAGCCTGAATTCACCACCTTAGCTGGAAGCTCCCACTGTTCTCTGTGTGTAGAAGCTCCCCCCTCATGTTCCCCCTAAATGTTTCCCCTTTCATTCTTAATACATGTCCTCTAGTTTTGTATCTCACCTACCCTATCTATATTTACTCTATCTATTACCCTCATAATTTTAAATACCTCTATCAAATCTCCCCTCATTTTTCTACAATCCATAGAATAAAGTCCTAACCTGATTAAACTTTCCATGTAACTCAATTCTTGAAGTCCAAGCAACATTCTAGTAAATCCTTTGCACTTTTCCCATCTTATTGATACCTTTCCTGTAGCTAGGTGACCAAAACTGCCCAAAATACTCCA
The DNA here is from genome assembly GCF_036971445.1 of Narcine bancroftii. NCBI lineage: Eukaryota > Metazoa > Chordata > Chondrichthyes > Torpediniformes > Narcinidae > Narcine > Narcine bancroftii. The sequence goes on along the minus strand of NC_091471.1, from coordinate 98,463,842 downwards.
AATCTGGCCTCCAATTTTACCATAACATCCCAACTCTACACTCAATACTTTGATTTATGAAGGCCAATATGCCAAAAGCTATCTTTATAACCCTCTACACCTGTGATGGCTCTTTTAGGGAATTATGAATCTGTATTCCCAGATCCCTCTGCTCTACCGCATGCCTTAGTGCCCTACCATTTACCATGCATGCCCTTTCTTGGCTTGTCCTTCCAAAATACAACACCTCACACTTGTCTATATTAAATTCCATCTGATTTTTTCAGCCCCTTTTTTTTCCAGCTGGTCCAGACCTCTTTGCAAGTTCTGAAAACCTTCCTCATTGTCCACAACCCCTCCAATCTTAGTATCATCTGGAAATTGCTGATCCAATTTACCACATTATTATCCGGATCATTGATATAGATGACAAATGACAATGGCCCCAGCACTGATCCCATCCCTGAGGCAGACCACTAGTCACAGGCCTCCAGTCTGAGAAGCAATCATCCACCACTACTCTCTGGCTTCTCCTATCCACCCATTGTCAAATTCAGTTCACTACTTCATCATGAATATCCAGCGTCTGAACCTTCCTGACTAACGTCCCATGTGGGACTTAGTCAAAAGACTTACTAAAGTCCATGTTAACAACATCCACACCCTTTCCTTCATCAACTTTCCTGGTAACCTCCTTGAAAAACTCTATAAGATTGGTTAAACATGACCACCCAGGCACAAAGCCATGTTGACGATCTCTAATCAATTTCTGGCTATCCAAATAATTGTATAACTGATTTATAGCTATTATATCTATGGTTACATATTGATTTTAGTTAATACCATCTTGACTGGTTTCCTTAAAGTTTTGGTCTTGGTCTAAGTATAACTATGTTTCATTACAAAATCTTCCAATGCCAGAAAATGATTTGGTTTGATTAAATTTTCCAAACCTACCCCAGTCTTTGGTTTAGCCCCTGGACTTGCCACGGTAGATGTTGAACCAAGTGGTGAGCTGGGAAGATGCACCTTCTGGTTTTGATTGTTCAGAATTACATCTGTTCCATTTTCTGAATCAGATTCCAACTCCTGCCGATAGTCCATGGGAGACAGCAGAATATTAGCCCATGCAAGATATCAATTCATCATCAATTCTTCCAGAAGTTAGATACAAGGAAATAAATGTGGCCTTATTCCTTTGATTGAATGAACTGTGCCTAATTCAAAATATGCACAAATCTCTGAATAAAAGTGATGATATTTTATTTTAAAGTATCCTCAAAATACCCACTCTAGTCTTACTAAAATTATTTACTGATGAAGAAAAATCCGAGCAAAAACTTGATGAATATTGCTTTTTATTCAATCCATATTTCCTTCAATAATAATGATCATAGTTTCATTGGATGCAAAATGTAATATCACTGATATTTTGAGGTTAGAATTACACAAAACCTTGCAATAGGTATCTCTTGATGTACAGGATTTACATGCTGACTGTTTGAAACATGGGTTGTGATTGAAATTCATAACTGCCCATAAATTGGAAATCACCCATTTTGAAGAATGGATGCCAATTACTACCCCAGAAAATGATGCCATTATGGTGGTGTGGCACGATTAGGGTAACGGTTAGCACAACGCTTTCTCAGCACCAGCAACAGATTTTGAATCCAGAATTGTCTGTAAGGAGTTTATTTTTACCGTGTCTGCGTGGATTTTTTCCAGGTCCTCTATTTTCTTCCCACCCTCAAAATCGTGCGGGGTTTGTAGGTTGATTGAGAAATTTGGGCAGCATGGGTCATGGGGCAGAAAGGCCTATGTCCAAATTTAATTTTTAAAAACATTGCAAAACTGGGACATTCTTGCTTTAGCAAGTTGTTATTGTGGCTTTATCTCCTTTAGAGCTTTTAAAGGCTGACTTACACGATTAACCAGGTACTTGCCGGCTCATAAGGGGGGAAGTCAGCGTTGCCTATCATAGAGATGAGGGGGAATGGGGAGGGGGGGGATGGAAATTGTAGCATATGAGAAGTGGCAGGAGAAAACAGGAGATAGAAAAAAAAACACAGGTAAAAAGACGGATGATACATTAGAAAGTGTGTAGATGCTGGGGTTAAGTTAAGCTGGAGAAACTCAACAGGTAACGCATATCCATAGGACATAAAGGGTAACTAACATTTCAGGCCTGGGCTCTTTGTCAGATATAAGCAAAAACAGGCAGGCACTTGAATAAAGAGTTGTGGCAAGGCGAGAGGAAGAGAGGAGAGGAGGGAGGGAGGGGCAAGCAGTACCTTTCTTCCCTTTTCCTGTCTCCTGTTGTTCATTGACCCTCTCCCTAAACACCTCAGTTTTTTTCTTCTATCCTCCCACATGTACTTACCTTTGATTTGTTACTTGATGGGCTCCTTCCCATCTCCTTTCCTCCTGCCACCTTCCCCACCATTTTATTCAGGAGCCTGCCTGTTTTGGCTGTGTGACATGTAGAGTTTCTCCAGCACAGTTGTGTATTGCAGAGAACGTGACACCAGGTTTGCAGGCAGAGAGCCCCAACTTTCCCTGGTCCCCTGCGCTGAGCCTTGTGTTGCATGAGGCACCCTTGTGCAAAGGCAAGAGTGCAAGGAGAGGTCGATGCCATTAGGCCCATGCCATTTTCTTTCCAAGGAATTGCAGAATGAGAAAGAATCTGGAAGGAAAAAATAGGGAGAAGGCCAGGGAATGTGAGCAAAATATGGGGAGAGATAAATTAATTGTTTTTGCTCATTTATTTTGTGGCTTCAATATATAATTTCTTTGTAGCTATCATTTTTAAAGAAATAACATCATTCTGATCAGGTGATATTTTTGTTTCATTAACTATTTGGAAGGAGAGTGCTCATTGTTTCGTTTCTTACTTAAGGGCTGCTGCCTTCTCCTTTCTCTGTTGGGTTGGCAATTTAGAACAGGAGCTGGAGAACCCTTCCCCTCCTTGTATCAATTTCATTCAGATCTTTCGATTCGTTGGTATTGAGAGAGAGAGGTTGTATTCTTGGCACCAGGCCACAAGATTTCAATCTCTTTCTTGCATTATGCCTCATCGATATTTGATATCCGTCCCATTTCTGTGGTGTCATCAGCAAATTTGAAGAAGGAGATAGAATGATATTTAGCTGCACAGTCATGGGTGTAGACGGCGTAGTGTAGGGGACACATCTTTGAGGAGCACTGGTGTTGAGTCTGATCATGGAGGAGATGTTGTTATCCATTATCCCTGATGGTGGTCTGTTTGACAGAAAGTTAAGGATCCAATTTTAAGAAGGAGTTGCTGAGGATTAAATCTTAAAGTTTGGAATAAGTTTGCTGGGGACTATGGTATTGAAGACAGGACCGTGGTGAACCTGCCATGGTTCTGTTTGGTTGATAGGCAAATTGAAGTGGGTCAGGGCTGGCTGGGAAGTAAAAGTTAATGTGAGCCATGATCAGCCTCTCAAAGCATTTCATGTTGGTGGATGTCAGAGCCACCGGCCAGTGGTCTCTTAGCTTATGATATTGGTATGATGGCGACCTTCGTGAACAAAATGGGGACTTTGGCCTGTTTTAGGGAGAGATTAAAATTGTCTGCAAATACGGCCGACAGCTGATCTTCCCAAGTCTTTGGATGCATCCCAGAACTGCATCTGGGCCAGTGGCTTTCTGTAGGTTCACCTGATGGAGGCTGCCCTGATTTCATCAATAGTGGCTATGGGTGTGACATTGATTGTTGGAGTTGATGTGGGTCACCTCCCTGTTGGCTCCCTGTTCAAGGAAGCATTAAACATATTGAACTCATTTGGTAGTATTTCCCTTTTGCTTTTGGAACTGCTAGGCTTTCCTTTGTATTCCGTGGATAGTGTGCTTGCCTTGCCACAGTTGGCGCATATCTGTGATGTTCCTTTGGGCTTGATGCAGTGTTATCTCCTGGCATCTCAAATGGCCTTGCAGAGATTGTGCTTGGATTACTTGCAGAGGGCTGAGTCTCCTGATATGAAGGCCACGAGTTCATCCCTGATTTCGGATTGGAGAATAATTTTATAAACGTCTTGGTTACACAATGACCAAAGTCAATTTCAAGAGTTTCTAAATGTCTGACTATCAGAGACAGGTAATTTAGAGACACAGCACAATAACAGGTCCTTCAGGCTAATGAGAATGTGCTGTCCAAATACCCAAGTGACCAATTAACCTTCTAACCCTGATTAGCTTTGGGATGTGGGAAGAAACCCTGAGGAACCCCATGCAGGTCACAGGGAGAATGTACAAACTCCTGACAGACAGCGCCAGATTTGAACCTGGGTCACTAACACTGTAGTAGCATTGTCCTAACCACTGTACTAACTGTGTAGAAGCAATTAAACAAGCCTTTGGTAACCTGATTTCCAGGGTTGTGCTGGGGGTGGGGCTTCAGGGCGCGATGGCCAGACATGTAGTTGATGCAGCCAGCTGGAATCACAGAACAAAGACTTTTAGGTGGTTGAGAATGGTGGTCCTGTGCTTTTGGTGGACCGAATCAAGCACAATCCAGCCTGCTTTATTCTCTTTAGTATCTTAGTACGTGTGTCTTTGTGAAACCCACTCTCATACCCCAGTGCTGTCCTTCATTGCCAATGTGTATCAGTGCGAGAATGCTGTCAAATGTGATCAAAGTAAAATTTTACACAGGGTGGTGAGATAAGTCCCCATTTATTTACTAGAATCAGTTTCCTCACAACAGTATCATCTTTTTAACCATAGCTACAAAACATATATTTTAATTTGGCACTGTGTTTGGCGGAGACACAGTAGGTCAAAGGACCTGCACCTATGCTGTATTGTTCTCTGTTCTTTGTTTTGTCGCTTCAGTTCTAAGATACATTTACCACTGTTAAATTTTTAATGTTTATGTTTAAAAAGCCTTGTTGTGCAGGAAATAATGAGATCTTTTATACTTCTAAATTACTTTTATTTCCATGACTACAATAATAGTTCTGTTTAGGTAGGCATATGTTTTGTCTATTAAGAGTTCTCTTGGTTCCTTCTCGATGTATGAACAAGTACTCAGTAGCACATACTTTGCATATTGCATTCTCCTTCCAAGCAAAATTTACTTGATTTCAGTTTCACAATTGATAGATGAGTTTTAAGCTTTAAAAAAGCACTGGGTGTTCTGCCAGCACTTCTGTTAATACCATCTCGTTTTTTCCACAATCAAACTTATTGGTCATATTCATCTCAAGCCCTCAGATAGCCTTTTTTAAACTATCAACATTTACATGCGAATATATTGCCAGGTAGATTCCTATAATTCCTGTACAGGGATGCATGGGTCTGAGGTTATTAAGAAGGCAAATGGAACAGTGGCTTTCATCGCTAGAGAAATTGAATGCAAGAGCAGGGAGGGTGTGCTACAACTGTACAAGGTGAGGCCGCGCTAGGAGTACTGTGTGCAGTTCTGGTCTCTGTGCTTGAGGAAGGAAATACTGGCCTTGGAGGCAGTGCAGAGGTTGATCCCGGAGATGAGGAGGTTTATACTCACTCGAATTCAGAAGAATGAGAGGAGATTTTATAGAAACATATAAAATTATGAAAGATAGAGGCAGGAAAGTTGTTTTCACTGGTAGGTGATACCAGAACCAGAGGACACAGCCTCAAGATTCAGGGGAGTAGATTTAAGACGGAGATGAGGAAAAACTGTTTTTCCCAGAGAGTAGTGAATCTGTGGAATTCTCTACCCAGGGTAGCAGTTAAGGCTACTTCATTAAACATATTGTAGGTTTAGTTTGATAAATTTTTACATAATAAAGGAATTAAGGGATATGGGGAAAAGGCAGGTAGGTGGAGTTGAGTCAATGATCAGATCAGCCATGATCTTATTGAATGGTGGAGCAGACTCCATGGGCCGGATGGCCGACTCCTGCTCCTATTTCTCATGTTCTTATTATGTTCAGGAATGGGTTTAGAGTCTTAATGTTTGACAGACCAAGTCCACTGATAAAAAAAATATTATAAGCACACATCTTAGGTTAAAATAAAGTAGATGATTTTAACAGGTTAGAACTTCGTTTATTCACAGTGAGACAGGAATAGTTGAATTGGAAGAGGAGCTGAATAACTATTCTGATAAAGGACTATCATCCCGAATTCTGTTTCGCTGGCAGTCCTGTTGAGATTTTCCAATATTTTCTGTTGTGATTTTAGTTTTTTTTTTCTGTGCATTAATTTCCTTTTTGATTAAATGAAGATACAGCTTGTAATAATATTGCAAAAAGGTTCACATGCACTTTGAGACCTCTCTCTTTAATTATTATTTTACTTTATAAAATATTACCCAACTTATTTTTAACATTTTATTTATGAATTTAGAACCAAAAAAAATCAATACAAATGTATGTGGCACATAAAAAAGAGAGAAAAATAAGTGAGAACCCCCCCCCCCATATATCACCCCGACACCCTCTAACCCCCTACAAAAGAGAAAAGAGAGAAAACAGAAGTAAAAGAAAGGGACAAGAGACCCTCAAGAGGGGTGCCTATTACTTTAAAGTTTCTTGTAGTATATTGAGACCTTAAGGAGAAAGGGAATCTCAGAACTTCATTGAAATATTTACACCCATATTCTGTAAATATGGGCTCCATCTCTTCCAAAAATATTTCCCAACTTACAGATGTTTGATGATCATCCTGAATATTTTAATATATTTCTTCCTTTACAACCCTCTCTTCCACAAATCATTAATTCATCCTGTGGTTTAATTCCACAGTTGTTCTCATACTTTCCCCAAATGCCAAGATAACAAGTTAGAAAAATGCATTCAAGTATTAAGAGAATTGTGAAAGTGATCATTTTCTGCAAATTGCAGTTTTCCTTTATTTTGGCTACTTCAGGAGTTTTTGCACAATAAATGATTTTAATCAGTAAATTTTAAACCCTACCACACTGCCAGTCGTCGATTTTGTCAGCAGTGCTAATATTGTGATAATGTTCAAACATTATGGGTCAGAGCTGTGTGCGTGTGACTGGTGGTGAAAGTATTTCCATATTACGTGTTTCTATACATTTTAATCCATGTTTATAGAAAGTTCACTTTTGCCAGTGTGGTGCTTGGGAGGATGTATACTTTTAATGAAGGGAACTTTTGTTTGAACTTGGCACCTACTCAGTGAAATACTTTTCTATAAACCTAAATATGCCACCAATGAATTCTGCAAGCAAAATATATCAGTGCATATTCTCTCACCCAGCAGCAAAGATGGCAACTCTAGAGCAAAAATAGTTTGTATTTACAGAAGTCCCTAAATACAGAAATGTCTCACTTCACTTCAAAGATGGAGTATTCAGGTGCTGGATTGTGAAAGATAGATCAGGAGAGGGCTGGGAACTGTAAAGTAGATGTCTATGAAGGTGGGGTAAGAGATGGAGTGCTGAAGATGTTCATGCAAGGAGTTGCAGTTTGTGGAGGTGAGATGGCTATAGGAACAGAGGATATTCAAGGGAGCAAAGGCAAAGGGACGACAGAATACAGTGACAAAGTGATGAGGTTTCACCCTGTATCTCAGAAAGTAATTGAAAGCTTGCATCTTGTCTTGATTTTCTTACTGTGATGATAAAGGAGGAGCAGAAGGTAGGAACACACACACACACACACACATATATATATATATATATATATATATATACACATACACTACTTTCACCTTTTGTTGGTTGCTGCTTGTACCATGACAGAGAGCACTCAAGACCAGAAAGAGTACAACACACTTTTATTCAATAAGATGGACTGTGGACTGAACTGGGATTTTGGCGGGGGTCCAGGGCTTATATTGGGATATGCGGGGTGGGGGGACAGAGTCAGGGGAGGAGCCAGTCCTTAGAGCATCACTCCAGTAGTGAATTTCCAGTTCACTACATTCACCCCTTCCTTTTGAATGAAGCCTGGGGGTGAAAACAGAGAACATTGGATAGTCAATTTTTTTACAACATTTACAAGTTTAACCTGTCAGGAGATCTGGAAATGTCGGCAGAGCTCTACCTGTCAGCTGGCCCATCTCCAGAGACTTGGCCAGTAGTACGTTGTCAGACAGTGCCATGCTGCCTTTTTCCAGCAACCGCTGCCAAATGTATTTGGACTGCACCCCAGAGACCAGAGCATCCCGGATCTACTCATCCTCCTGTTCTTGGGCTGTGCCGTCCTCATACCTCCAGTTCCTCGCGATTGCTTGTGGGATGAGGACTCACCAGGCCACAGTTTCCATTGCAAGAGTTGATGCCTCGATAGGATGACACTTTGGAGCGTCATGTAGTGGGTCTTCAGCTTTTCAACAACTGCTGCATATCATACAGCCCCTGTTGATCACGGATCCTTTAGGTCTGACGCGAGAGTGGAGCACTGACGTCTTGACCTCAACCATTGAGTAGACCACTTGTGTGACTGACAGGTACATTTAGAAGCACTCCAGCCAGTATGCGAACTCTTCCGGGGCCTCCGGGGACAAAGGGTCGATGAGGAACATCGCCGGATTCAACTGCGCTTCCATCCTGTTCTTATTGAATAAAATTGTAGTGCGACAGAGAGCACCAAATACCAGAGAGAGTACAACATGCTTTTCTTCAATAAGAATGGCACACATGGTCTGTGGACTGAACTGGGGTTTTGGCGGGGATCCAGGGTTTATATCGGGATATGCATGGTGTGGAGTCTGGGGAGGAGCCAGTCCTTAGAGCATTGCTCCAGTAGCGAATTCCCAGTTCACTACACTGTGCTAGTGGTTTATCCTCCTGGTTTCAGTTGTCCTAGCCCTGAAAACCTAAATCCTTGCTCTAACAGTCAATCCACTTGACTGAAGAATATGCATCTTTTTTCTTTTTTGTTTGAATATTTTATTTAAACATTTAACCATACATGCATTCAAATATTTCAAAATACAGATGTAATAATGTCTTTAATATGAAATACATGATGATAATACAATTCTTGTTGCAGCTAGCACAGGTATCCCCTATTTAGGGCTTAGAATCAAAGTCAGTAATTTATTGTCTGTTACCATATGTGTTGATAGAATCGTTTTACACCAAATATTATGGCAAGGCCTTTCTTTTTCCAGTTGTGCGTAATTACATTCACAAGCGGTCAAAGATCGGGACGCATAAGCCACTGGTTGTTCCCCTTTTTCCGTCACCTGTGACAACACCACTGGTGAAGCATGCACCACAAGGGTCACTTTCTTTTCTGTGTTGTAGTCGTCAAGAGCATTGTCGCTTGATGTTGGTAGTTCTTTCAAACACTTGTCCGCGTTACTTGTTTTGGTCTTTCCAGGACTATTTCTTTTCTTTTAACAATTGGTACAGAAGGCTGCACAGCAATAATCTGTTTGGAATATGATTCCAATAATGGTTAATTAAACACAGGAATAACTGCAATTCAGCTCGATTTGTTAGATTGGGTGCTCTGTGGACAGCTTCAGTATCTATTCAGACTCCTTCACTATTAATTGTAAAGCCTAAATATGTTACAGAAGGTAACATAAATACACATTTGTCCAGGCGCAGACAGATGTTTGCTTGTTGCAATTAGGTTAGGACCCTTTCTAGGTTAGATAGGTAATTATGATGTCATCAAAGTCGCATCCTAGATTTATGCCATGCAATAATTTACCCATGTCCACTTGAAATATTGCCAGGGTTGCTGATATTCCATATGGTATGTGGGTATAGGCAAATGAGTATTGATTGCCACATTTTTCTTTGAGGCCTCATTCAATTCTACTTGCTCATATCTTGGGATAAGTCCAGTTTCATGAATTTCTTACCCCCATTCAGGGCCTGGAAAAATTCCTCAGCTTTGGGTATAGGATGCTCAGGTATTTGTCGAGTCTGATTAATGGTAACTTCGTAATCAACACAAATTTGGGTTTGTCCATTGGCTTTTTGCACTGGCACGATGGGAGCTGCCCAATCACTGTAATGAGTTCTTTCCAGGATCCCTTCATCCATTCTGTTAAGTTCTGATTCAGTCTTTCCCTTTAGTGAAAACTGTAACATTCTGGGCTTACGGAACATGATTTCAAGTGTAACTTCGCCTGGACTCCTTGGATTTTCCCCAGGCCTTTTTCAAAAACCATCTAATATTTCTTAAGCACTTGATCCAGTTTTGGCTTGGCCTCATCCTCTAGGTATATGTTCATTATGGATCCAATTTCCATCCAAACTAGTTGAATGTGTGATAACTAGTTTCTTCTTGGTGTCAATGATGTAGAAGGATAATCTTTTTGGTGTCTGTCTTTTATATTCCATGTTTACTTTGTATTTTCCAAACACTTTGACTTTCTCCCCTGTGACCATCTTTAACTCCATGTTGCACTCTTTAATGGTGAGGTGATGTAACAATCATGTTTTTAAATTTACTGGCATAAACAACACTGCTGTCCCCGTGTCCAACTCCATTCAAAGAGATTCGTTGTTGATTTTCACATGGGTGTAGATTTCTGATTTCTTATCCTTAAATCCATGAATATACATTACTGCCAGTCCCTTGTCTTCCTCCGAATCATGAGTTCCACTGCTAGGGCTTTCATCCCTTTCATCCACGATTTTTACTCCGAGGGGTGTTTTCCGTATCTAGATCTTCGCTTTTTCTCCTTTTTTCCCCTTATTGATACTTTCGTGGACATTTGCATCTGATGTGCCCTCTTTTTCACATAGATGACATCTAACTTTTTTGAAATAACAATTATCTGGACTGTGGTTGTTTTTTCTGCAGTGGACGCATTCTTGGCGGGAAAAGTTTCCTACCAACTGTGGTTCGCTTAGCCAATGTCTAAATTGCTATTGGCCATCTTGAAACCCAAGGCTCAATGCAGAGAACAAAGGAAAAGAGGTGGGAAAAATGACTCAAAATGGCAGAAGGACAGTTAAGGGTGACATCTTTTGTTCTTAACTATTACTGTCTGGCACTGCGATCTGCTAAAGTCATTACTAACCAATTTATAAACATATAACCATATAACCGTTTACAGCTCAGAAACAGGCCATGTTAATGCTTTGTTTCGGAATGCAACAAACTCACATAGACTAAGCAATCCAGTCAAATATTCACTTACAGATTCACCTGTTTTCTACTTCCTAAAATAAAATTTTTGTCTTTCTGCCATAACTAGTGGTTTGGGACATACATGTGCTCCTATTATAACAAAAAATTTTGCATAAGATTTGTACCTAGTCTTTCAGGTGCTAACAGAGATTTTATCACTTTAAGTATCTTGCTTCCCACTTGTCTCAGAAACAGCTTCATTTATGGTTCAAAACTGGTGTGTTGGTAATATTATGGTCACGACAGTGTTGATTAAATTTTTCTAGATAGTCATACCAATCTTCTTCTGAGTCCATGAATTTTCCAAACTGTCCTTCTGCCATTTTGAGTCATTTTTCCCGCCTCTTTTCCTTTGTTCTCTGTATTCAGACTGTGGGGTTCACTGCTGTGGTAGCCTTGTGTTTCCTCTTTAAATCTTCTCTCCAACATTTGAAGCATAGAGGAAGTTCGTTCCGATCCTCGTCGCCAATCTGATGTGTTTTCTAGTTATAGAAATACACTGGCACGTGGAGGTGTGGTGCTTCATTCATTCTTTATTACTAAATTAAAATGGTTCCCCGCAGCCCACAATATATATACGTGATGATGTCATATGTGATAATGTCATATGCACGCAGGCATATATTCACAGCAACAAGCATCTCCTGACTTTAGTGTATTGCTAGAATGTGTTCTATCCATTTCATGACCCTCCATTTGCCAATCTTCCCAGTTAATTAAGATTAATGTTGCTGGGAATCACTTTAACATTGAATAAATTAATCCCTGCCTTGTTTTTTTTTAAATTTTTTATTTTTCACACCATAAATCACATTAGCCATGATATACACTTTTTCTTTTTCACACATATACAGTGACTTTTTCTCCCCCACCCTCCCTCCTCCCAAGCCACCCCCCTACCCCCCCTCTCATCCATTTTAGGTATACAATCTAGGTCGCATTAAGTCAGTCAGACAATGTTGTCATTCAACAAAAATACACCAGAAATTCTACTGAGTCCATTCTTTTCTTTCCTTCTCCTTCCATCAACTTAGGTAATGTTTGTCCCCGGTAGGTTTTCGCTATTGTATTTAATGTAAGGCTCCCATACTTGTTTGAATATTTCAATATTATTTCTTAAACTATATGTTATTTTTTCTAATGGAATACATTTATTCATTTCTATATACCATAGTTGTATTTTCAAATGATCTTATTCCTTTTCTTTTGGGTTTTGTTTCCTCCATATATCCAAAAGTTTCATTTCTTGCATTGATTTAATTATGAATTTGGTTACTTTGTTCTTCCTGTTAATTTTTTTCCCCGTTTTATCCATATTTGGATCCAAATTCAGGTTGAAATCCCCTCCTATTAGTATGTTCCCTTGCGTATTAGCTACCTTCAAAAAGATATCTTGCATAAACTTTTGATCTTCTTCGTTAGGTGAATATATATTAAGTAGATTCCAAAACTCCGAATATATCTGACATTTTATCATAACATATCTCCCTGCTGGATCTATTATTTCCTCTTCTATTTTAAATGGCACCTTTTTACTAATTAATATAGCCACTCCTCTTGCTTTTGAATTATACGATGCTGCTGTTACATGTCCTACCCAATCTCTTTTTAATTTCTTGTGCTCCAATTCAGTTAAGTGTGTTTCTTGGACAAATGCTACATCAATTTTTTCCTTTTTCAGTAAATTTAGTAGTTTCTTCCTTTTAATTTGGTTATGTATTCCATTAATATTTAAAGTCATATAGTTCAGCGTAGCCATTTTATATTTTGTTTATCTTCTCTTTCCGTTTTTCCATCATTACCTTTCCTCCTTTTCCATTTCTGTTTTCTTATTTTCAACTCTTTATAAGACAACATTCCTACAACATCCAACATTTTCCTTATTCTCCTATTTCTATCTTCTTTATCCCCAATCTCCCCTTCCCCTCCTGAGTTGTCCTTTATCCCTTGTCGGACAACCACATCTCCCCTCTCCATTTGGATTTGCGAATCCACTCGCAACCGTCAACTGATTTTGCAGTGACCGCTATTTTCCCCCACCCAGCCCCCCCAGAAAAGATTTCACTTTTCATATGTCACAAAGGTCACTCTTTTAATTCCCTCCTTATTCTCTCTATTCCATTACCTTCCCTTATTAATTCTTGTCTATACTATCTATATTTTCCTCTAAGTACAGATACATTCACGTATGCACCTTGTCTCTATTCACTCTTATACCTCTTTACCCGCATACATATCAATCGTGATCATTTTTACTCTCATTACCCGTCTTCATCCCTCAGTCTATTTTTGTCTTTACCCACATACATATCAATCGTGATCATTTTTACTCTCATTACCCGTCTTCATCCCTTAGTCTATTTTTGTAATTGTTCTGCAAATTTTCGTGCTTCTTCTGGATCCGAGAATAGTCTGTTTTGTTGTCCTGGAATAAATATTTTCAATACCGCAGGATGCTTTAGTATAAATTTATACCCTTTCTTCCATAAAATCGCCTTTGCTGTATTGAACTCTTTTCTCTTCTTTAGGAGTTCAAAACTTATATCTGGATAAATGAAGATTTTTTGCCCTTTATACTCCAGTGGTTTGTTGCCCTCTCTTACTTTTTCCATTGTCTTCTCCAGTACCTTTTCTCTTGTAGTATATCTTAGGAATTTTACTAAAATAGATCTTGGTTTTTGTTGTGGTTGTGGTTTAGAGGCCAATGCTCTATGTGCCCTTTCTATTTCCATTTCTTGCTGTAGTTTTGGACATCCTAGGGTCTTAGGGATCCACTCTTTTATAAACTCCCTCATATTCTTGCCTTCTTCATCTTCCTTAAGGCCCACTATCTTTATGTTATTTCTTCTGTTATAATTTTCCATTATATCTATTTTTTGAGCTAGTAGTTCTTGTGTCTCTTTAGTTTTTTTATTAGATTCCTCCAATTTCTTTTTTAAGTCTTCTACCTCCATTTCTGCTGCTACTGCCCGCTCTTCCATCTTTTCCATTTTCTTTCCCATTTCTGTTAAGGTCATATCTATTTTATTCACTTTCTCTTCTGTGTTGTTTATTCTTCTTCTTAAATCATTAAATTCCTGTGTTTGCCATTCTTTAAATGACTCCATGTATCCTCTAACAAGAGAAAGTATATCCTTTACCTTGCCTTTCCCTTCTTCTTCTAATTCACTGTACTCTTCCTCTTCTTCTTCCTCTGGGTTGGCCATCTGTTGTTTCTTTGTTGCCCTTTTCTTCTCTTCTTTCTTGTTTCCATTGTCTTCTGTGGTCTCTTCTTGCTGCAGGTGTTCTGCAGCTGTCATTGCCGGCTGTGGAGATCGACTCCCCAGCTGGTCCCCCCTCCCGTCGGTGTGTTTTTTTTCATGCGCATCTCGCATGCGCGAGGAGTCGCGCATGCACGGTTGCGCACTTTTACTCGGCTCTGCGAGCCATTTTTGTAGTCCTATTTCTACCGACCTGAGGAAACGGGCTTCTCTCTCCACATCGGGCCTCTTTGGACAGGTAAGGCCTTCTCTTTCTTCCTCCGTTGTCTTCTCTTCCTCTCTTCTTACCGTTGATTTTGATTTTTCTTTTTTTGTCGCCATCTTCTTTCCACCTTTATACTCACTTTTCTTTAACTTTTATTTCTGTGCCTTTGTATTTTCTCTTGTTTTTCCCGACTTTTCTGGAGAGGGCTGGAGTTCACCGTCCAGCCACTACTCCATCACGTGACTCCTCCCATCCCTGCCTTGTTGAGCATATTTTTTAATCCATGTCGCTGACCCCCATTTCCCACAACTTTATCCATTTCTCTTGATCTCCTCTGTGTTGGCCATACTCAGTTTCAAATTTGCATTTTAAATATTAAAGGAGATTTACTACAGTAAATAAGAGAAACAAAGGCGAACATCAAAAGGTGACTTGAGGACAATAATTTGTCATTCAGCTGTGACAAATAATTTTGTTCATTTGAAGATGGATCATCATATTGGGCCGAATGGCCTTCTGTGTTATAACTTTAATCATAGCCAATGTCACATCACATTCAAGAGCACAGTAAAGCTAGAAGAAATGACATGTAATGTGATGATATGCATGCCTTATCCTAACTCCAGCTGGAGTCACAAGTCTGCACATTCCAACAGGATGAATGCTGGAAATAGCATAAGAATTCAGTTCACTGGGATTTGTGACTGCTACTCCCGTTTTTTTTTGAACACCACCACAAGATCAGGACAAGATGCTTGGTTTACTTTATGCTGCTCTTTGTGGCAAGTTGAAAATTGACATGGCGTAAAAACTGTGAAGTTCTGAGGTGAATGAGAAATTCTTGAATCTTATATCATTTGGCTGTGTGAGACAACGCAAAAGGTGATGGCCAAGGAATATCATTCATCTTAAGAGGATTATATTTTTGATAAGATAATAAGCATCATATTCAGAATGTGCCTTTACTACGAGTTTCAGCAATCAAAAATGGGGGCTAAGTGCTTCAAAAAATGTGAGTCAGATTTGGTTTGCCTCTGGCTGATGCTTTTATTGGCAGTTTCTTTCTTGGTGTCCAGCTCAGTTCTGATTTCAGTAGCTGCTCATCTCGGTCCACAGATCAGAGACAAACTGATAGGAGAGCACAGAACTGAGGGACTACAATGTGCTTCACCTCTGGCCCCGCAGGGGCTGGTGTTAGTAGAGTGAACTCATTCACATGAATTAAGTAGTAAGGGCAGGCAAGCAGTTTATTTCTGAATCAATATTTTATCTTAATATTGATTAGTTTAGAATTGTTAATTAAATTATTTCTACACCATTTTAAAACTATTTAAGTCTAGAACATTTTTAAAATATCCAACATTTATTGTTCAAAGACCTTTGATGGTCATAGCACCATAGAGTCATAGCACAGAAAAGGGTGCTTCAGCCCAACTTGTCCATGGTGTCCAAGTTGCCCATCTGAGCTCAGACCACTTGCAGACCCATGCCCCCTATCCCTCTAGGGTTTTGTGCCGAGGTCCTCAAAGGTCAGTGAATTCTGGTGGGGAAATGGGGTGGGGGGTGGTAGAGGGGTGTTGCTGGGTGGGGGGGGGGGAGTGGAGGTGCTCTTGATTCTTGGCCTGGGGCCTAGTCATCATTGTAGTCTGTTCTATTTTGCAGGATAATTCTCAGGTTCAGTGATTCTTCTCATCTGGGTCAGGCTTGATGGAGGCAAATTCAGGCAACGGGGTCAGATTCAGTCTGATCCAACCCATATCTTTTTACTCAAAACTGAAAGGGAGAGTTTAAGGGCAGCCTACTAGATTGTTATATAATCCATCAAATAGTCACACTGTGAAGATTTTGAAGTACAGTATTTAGATAAATTCTTGAAAGGCCAAGGCACAAAAGACGACAGATTAAGTGCTGTCATTGCTTTGTGATGGTTGTCTTGTACACAGTAGGCCGAAGGGCCTGTTTCTGCAATATATGACTCAATAACTGTAAAGTGGTAAAAACTTGCAAAAAGAAACTGCTTGAGGTGAACAATATTAAATTGCTTTGACATTTAAATGAGGTTGATATTAAGTTGTTCTGGAGAGGATATCATTGTGATCATTTTAGATTGAATGAAAACAGCGCACAGTGGTTCAGTGGCACCTGACTTCTCGGATAGCAGGAAATGGTGCTGTTAGTGGTGGTGGACCAACAGCCATTAGGATGCACTGGAATTTCTTCACCATCTATTTCCTTCAAGTAGCACTAATATGAAATAGGCATTAAATAATAACATTCTATTCAGCTCTGTATGACGTAAGTACTTATGAAGCAAATAATTTAATGTGTATATGTATGGATATATAAACTATGGAACTCAATAAAATCTGATAGATGTGTTGAAGTTTCAGCAGATTTTTATAATGACGCCACATGTCCTTTAAGTACTACAACTTTTCACTCCCATTTCCTTTCCTAGGAGACCATGCAAGAGGTCTATGTCAACATCTGTAAACACTAATGTTTTTGTGGTGACATCACCCCCTTGCCAGTGCACAAGTTCAAGAGGCAAATGACGTAACAGTTTTACATTTGAGAATATAGTTGAAATGGTGCCATTAAAAAGTGATGCTATTCAATGTTGTAAAATGAAATTAATAGCTTTTGAAGAAGCACTCTTTGCTATTTTAATTCAAAGTAACATTGTATATAGTAAGTTAGAACAAATAGTTTCTTCAAAATTGTCAGAATTTCCTTTATACACAAGACTAAATCTGATCCTTTTCAGAACAAATGCTTAGATCGTGTTGGAATTTGCATCATGAGATGAATGTTTCAAAATTTGTAAAGTAACATTCACAATATAAACAAGATGTGGTTGTGATAAATAATGCTTAAATATAATATTAAATTGTTATTGGAAACAAAATATGCTCACAGGAATATGCCTTCTTTTAATAGTCGGAGTATTGGATGGAGATGAGCTGGTGCTGAGAGCATTTTCAATGTCTTGATCAAGCTGATCCAATTTCATTATGAGCAGTACCATGGAATCTAATCGTGATCGATCTCGATCGTCCCTGATTTCCTAAGAAAACAGACCACACGATCACAATTTGTAGACACTGATTTCATAACGTTATAGAGCATGGATTTATCCCATTCAGCCTAAAATGTCTTCAGTGACTCTCTGAAGGACTTCACTACTTAGATAAGAAAAATACTTACTGAAGCATCTTCCACTTTTATAAGCAATTTCCATGTGCCTCATTGAATATTAGGTCAGAACAGAAATCAGAGCTGCTTCCACTTTAGAAAATTGCATTTATTCTCGGAGAATTTAATGTCTGTGGCTAAATTGTGGAACTCTCTCCCCAGGAGATAACGGTGGGCAAGTGATTAAATGTATTCAAGAAGGAGATTCATCAGCGGCAAAGGAATCAATATATTACAAGAAGGCAGACCGAATACCAAAGCTGACGTTCAGCCATGATTATCGTGATTGATGCAGCAGGCCGAAATTCCTGGATGACCTCCTCCTGCTTCTATTTTTAATGTTTCTATGAATTACTAAAGATGTTGAAGTGCTGTGTTACAGTAAGAATGCTGTAAAACCATACAACCATGGAAAACTACTGTCCAGAAATAGGCCATTTGAGCCGTCTAGTTCATGCTGAAATATTTTATCCCCAAGTCCCATCAACATGCATCTGAATTGTAGCCCTCCAGACCTATACAGTACCTATTCAAATTTCACTTAATTGTTAAAATTGAACTTTTGTCCAACATTTCTGTTGGCAGCTTGTTCCACACTATCACCACTGTTTGAGTGAAGAGGTTCCCCTAAATGTTCCCCTTAAACATTTCACATATCATCCTGAACTCATGTCCTCTCATTCTTGTCTCACCCAACCTCAGTAGAAAACGCTTTCTTGCATTTTCCCTATCATTTACTCCTCATAATTCTATATACCTCTATCAAATTTTCTCTAATTCACCAATGCTCTAGGGAATAAAATCCAAACCTATTCAACCTTTCCCTATAACTTAGCTCCTCAATGTTGTGATTTCTTGATATGAATGTTGTCGTATTCATCACATCAAGATGTTGCCAAGATAAATCTTTCTTTGAATACTGAGATTAGGATTGAAGAATCACTCATTACTATTCCAGCAGCAAGAACTTGTTTAAATTAATAGACTGTAGTTATGACTGGAGATTCCACTCGGCTAAGAATTGATGATTTAAATATGTAAACATCCCAAAGGCAAACAAAAACATTTTAAAGTTTGTAACAGCATCCTGTATAATTGACTAGAGGAAGTGCATGCAAACATAAACTCTTTTCATTGTGGTTTTAAATATATTCATTGCAGTGATGGCAAACTCAAATTTGCAAAGAAACATAACTCATTTGCAACTGCTGTTCTCATCAATTATAGCTCTCAGACTCTTGAAAGAACTACCATAATTCATTCTCCCTGTTGAAATATCTTGCATTATCATCATCTGTTTCAGTTTGTCTGAGCAGACTGCACAATCTTTTCCCTTGAGATTATCAATGATACTCACTGGAAATATACAACAGTACTGTAAGTTGGAAAGTGTATTTTTCAAGTGATTATTTTAGTAGTAACTAATGTGGTACAAAATAATATTGAACATTGTTTTAGAAAGACTAATCAAGCCAACATCTTCCACAGGCAATAAACAATTTAGCCACCATAATCCAATGCAAGCAATTAATTACTTATGGAAAAGTTCTGTCAATGTAATTCCTGAATATCCACTTTATTGTCACACTCCGAAATACCTTTCCATCCCAATTTACCACTATTCAATTGCATCTGCTATTCTAAACAAAACATCTCTTAGCATTTCAAACCACTGGTTGTAGATTACAGAAAAAGTACTTATAATTTCTTGCCCTGTTTCCAATCATGTTTTAATGATACTTGGTTGAAGGAACTGATTGCCTCTGTCATGATTTTCAGTTTGTAGCTTGATCTCCTTATTTTTTGATCAGTTGGGAAATATTCTCCTTGTTTCTATTTCTTATCATGGAGCAAGGTCATTTAAAGCAAGCTTATAAGATCATGGAGAAAAAAATATTCTGATAGGTCAGAAACATCGAAGAAAGTTGAGGAACAGCACCCCATTTTTAATTTGGGCACTTACAGCCTTCTGGACTCAATCTTCAACTTCGTCAACTCATTGGAATTGGTCAATTCTGCAGCAAGTCATCATCCAGAGGTGATATTCGTTCAGTTTCCCTCTCTCTCCATCAGAATTGCCTGAGCTTTTGGGTATGTCCCAGAACCCTTGGTGACAGTTCTTTGTCTGTATTTTACAATCATGGCCTCATCGATGCAATTGACTGGGTAACACCTACATCTCATCCTCATGGCCCCCCATGGCTGCATCCTGTCAGAGGTAATCCACCTGTCCTCCGCACCACCTTTTCTGGAACCAGTACTTTATTTTATTTCTCATTCGAAGTTGTTATGAAGGGTCTCCCTGCACATATTTAATTTGGACGGGTCACTAATTAGGAACCTTATCTCTCCCTATCCCCTTTTATTGCTGTGATTTTTTTCAGGGTATGGGCAATGCATTGTTTAGCCAACATTGTACTTTCAGATTTATCAGTATCAATTTTGTTCCTACTGAAAATTTCTTCCAACTCAAACTCAAAGCTATGATGTAACATGCACTTGAGGACTGAGGATTAAAATATGATCCATGTATCCAATATTTTAGTTGAACAATAAACTTTCCAATCTTAAGTCTTTTTTGTGGTTTTATGGCCAGAGTTCAGACTTATCTAGAAGTATAGATTATCAAAATCAAGTAATGCTTTAGATCTTCTCATATATGTTTCTAATAGAAACAAGTTTCTTCCTAAACCACCCCATACAGTGAGGTATCAAATCCTAGGTCCATCCTTTGAAGATGAATGATGTATTAGAAGGCAGGGTGTCTGAAACATTACAAAATATTCCAAATCAGACCTTACAAGTGATCCACAAATTATGACATAAACTTGTTTTGATACAGTCATATTCGCCTGAAAGAGAATCAATTTATTTTTGCTTTTGATGAGTTCACAAGAGTTCACTGTTGACAAAGAGATGTTTTTCCATTTAGCCAAAGAACATGCCTTCAATATGCCACATCTTCCAGCCTTCCAAACATCAAACATGAAAATAAATCTGCAGTATGTCAGCAAACCCTAGTTATCCAAAAACAGTCTTGCTAATTTTTAAATTCAGTATGGAAAGAAGAATGAGAAAAATGTTATTTTTTAAAATGATGAACAGAATAGTTGGAAAATACTAAACCAAGTTCAATTTGTTCTTACACTAAGATAAACAGTCAAATATTGTGCATCCGAATGGCCTGTGATGCTGATGGATTCCTGTGCAACTGAGGGAGTGCTGGAGATAAATCTATGGAAGTGGCCAAATGTAAACTCAAGGAATTCCTCCAATGGCATGAACATTGAATTTTTAAATTTTAGCATCTGTGTTTCTGAATGAACTGTCTTTTGTTTCGCCCTCTCTTATTTTTAGGGGCACTGGGCAATACTCATGGTGACTCTCATGTTTGGCTTATGGCAGACAAAAGTTGAAATATATGATGTACATTACATTTTTTATGTATTATGTGACAATAAAAGGAAACTGGAACCTTGATAAACAAAGTTGTGCTAATTTTTAATTTGGTGTAGAAAGACGATTATTTGAAGAATTAATTTTTTAAAAATCATAAACAGAACAGTTAGAAAATGCTAAATAAAATTCAAATTGTTCTTAAAATAAGACTAGAGGTAAAATGTGGTACTGAAATAATTGGTGAAGCAATATTTAAAAAAAACTAAATAACAGTCTTACACCGTGCAATATTGCCTGCTTTCTTTTTTAGCTCTGTGACATTATGTTCAAACCTGTACCAAGGCAGGAAATTGGAACTAGAAGTGAGAACAGTTTAGGTCAGGGTGAATTTGCAGAGCAGACTCAATGGGCCAAATGGCCTACTTCTGTTCCCTTTATCTTGTGATCTTGTGAACTGTTTCCTTGTTTTGTCATTATAATCCCATCACAGCAGGAATAGTAATGTAAGAAAGAGAGTAGATGTGGTAGTAACATTACTCAATACAACAGTGAGAGAAAATAAGATGCTATTTTTCACAACATCTGCTACTTTTTAATCTGTTATATGCATTGTGTTCAGACAATGAATGGCCTCTGAATGGATGCAAGGCATTTGATTTAAAATCTGATTCTGCTGTAAAATCTAGATTTCTTAGATACTGTTTTAGGTTCTAGCAGGGAATGTGGGTGTTTGGAAGGGAACTGGGAAGCATATTGAGGTCTTCTTATTCTTCCACCCAGAGTTAAAGGGATGTTTTCAGGAGGAAGTTCTATATTACCCCAAGAATTTAGTTTTGCTGTGCCTTAACAGAACCTTAGCTGTGATAGACAGATCCATTTCCATTGTCAGGATAAGTCCAAATGTAAACTCAAGGAACAACATATCATATTCCTCCTGGGCAGCTTAAATCCAATGGCATGAGCATTAAATTTGAAAATTTTGGGTAACCACCACCTCTACCAGTTGGAAACAGTCTTTTTCCTGCTCCTGTTCTTAATTCTCTCTTTAACTTCCCCTCTCCCTTCCTAGTGCTCTCCTCCCCTGCTTGTCTTCCACCTTCTTCAGTCCTGTACCCTATCAACTTGTTAGGTACACCTCAGCTCCTCTCGTCTCCCTTTTACCTCTGTTTATTTTCTTGATGTCCCCTTCCAACTTTAGCCTTGATAAAGGATTCTGACCTGAAACTTTGGCAATCTTGCCCCATGGATGCTGCCTGACCTGTTGAGTCTCTCCAGCTCATTTTTGTATTTTTGTACACATCAAATTCTAGCAGCTGCAATTTCTGTTTCTTTTTTTTCAGGCAAACTGATAATGATTAGCAGTTATATATCTGAAGTGATAATGGTCTTTAAACGAGATAGGGCAACTTCAGGAAGAGGATTGTAATTAATATGGGAGATATTGTTCATGAAAATAAATCAACAGTAACAGTAACCAATGGTAAGAACTAAAGACATAGAAAGACAAAGTTATAAAACAAACTTGGGAGCAAAATGAACTATTACAATGTATTAATTGAGGATAGGGCATGTCTGCTGTTCCAAACAGCATCTGCCAAGATTCACCAACATTTTGTAAGGCATAATTGGAACTAATGACGCACATATCACCTGACAAGGCAGGAGACAACACTCCATGGTATTCAACATTGTAATAATATTTTGAATCACATTACAAGGTCAAAGGTTATTTCCATTGGCAAGACAGTCACTGACCAGAGGGTAATTATTTATGACAAATGGCAAAGAAGTATGGTGCACTGAAATATCCAAAGAGGAGTAAATTAAATTGAGCAAGCTTCAGCGATTCAGAATTCACCATACTGAAGCATCAAAAATAACATGCAAAGGAAATTGGATAAATAGTTCAAAAGGAAAAAGTTTCAGAGTTTTGGTGATGAACAGGCAAGTGTGACTAATTGGACAATGCTTCCCTGGATCCAGCATGTACATGATAAATGGCCCTCAGTTTATCATTCTGTGATTCATTTCTTTGATGTTGCCTTGTAATCTATGAGGTAAATGCTGTATCATTTTTACTCTTCAATCTGCTCACTTTATGGTTGACTACAGTTATCCCACAGTTATTCCTTCCTTGAACCTGGCCAACTACATCAAAAGTTTCACTTCAAATGGACAGAATCTTTCATACCACCAATTACAATCTTCTCTACAATTCACAGTGCTTTCAAGGTTTGAGTTACCATGGGACACTTTCCTCAGATCTGAGGACATTAATTCATTGCATTTCTCTTTTTTTTTCTATTATATAATTTTTCATCTTTGCTACTATTGACATGTGCTTCAATCTTGATGATTAGCTAAGTCTATCGAAAGTATTTTGAAATTTCACATCCACCACATTTCCGTCAAAGTCCTTTTTTTGTCTCACTAAAAATCATTATTAAGTTAATGAAACATGCTTTTCCATTAACAAGTCCAGGCTGGCTTTATCTAAGTGATCCATACTATCCAAGAGTCTGTGAACTCCGTCTCCGATCATTGTTTCTAAATGTTTCTTCATCACAAATGTTAAATTTAGCAGTAATTACAGAATTTATCATTATTTTTGGATAAGGGTCTAACAAGAGTGCAATCCATCATTTCTCAAGCAATAAACCTATATCTGAAGATGTTTGAAAGATTATAACCAATATCTTTGAAATTTCCATCATTATTTATTTCTCAAATCAATATATTTACTTTGGGAGCAAATAATGCTGATGGTCTCAATGAGTTAGGCAACATCCATGGAGAGAAATGGACAGTCAATGCTTCAAGTCAGGACCCTTTATTGAAACCATTACTCTCCATGGATACTACCTGATATGTTGACCCCCCCCCCCCCAGTTTCTCAGTGTTATTTCATAAGATTCCAGCATCTATTCTCTAGAATATCACTAGAAATTGACTTAATAGTTAATACTTTGACTAGCAATCTATGACGACAGTTACCGATCTCCCCCTTCTATTCACATTCTCTTAAGACCATGGCGAATTCAAGGAACTGGGGACAGAAATTGTCAGAGTCTCTTCTCACCTCACACTCACACTTGGACAGGTTGTGTTGATGCTACCTGAGAAGCTGAGGAGGGAGGTTCCAGTGATGAAAGGCATTCATTGGTGGTCCAAGGGTGCCTATCTGCATCAAGGAATTGGCAAGCCACCTCGATAAGTACACTGCCATTGTCACTCACTTCATCAGTAAGTATGTAGAAGACTGCATCACCAAGAAGATGGTCAAGGGATTCCCTAATCAGAAACCATGCAGGAACTCGCTGCTGAATGTCAGGTTAGAGGCATTCAAGTCAGGATACCTGGCCCTGTACAAAATATCCAAGTACGATCACTGCAAGATCATCAGGGAAGTCAAGAGATGGCATTGCATAAAGCAGGAGTCCCAAGAGAACATCACAAACAAACAGGGCATGCAGGTAATCAGAGTACAAAACAAATCTGGGCAGCACAGGATGCAATTACCCAACACTCCCCAATGAGCCAAACACATTTTATACTCACTTTGAACAGGGAGTAGAGAAGTGACATCCACATCAATTGCTACACGTGCTTTGTACCTATGCTCACTGTTGCTGAATTCAGATCAACCCTCTGATTGGTGAACCTGCCGAAATCAACTGGCACAGATGGATTATCAGGATGTGTCCTAAGAGTCTGTGCAATGTATTCATAGATGTCTTCAATCTTTCTGTGCGACAGGACAAAGTCCCCACTTATTTCAAGAAGGCCACCAGCATGCCAGTACAGAAAAAACACAATGATGGACCCAACTGGTGGCTCTGTGGTGAGACTGGTCACATCAACTCTAGCCTATCAGCCAGCTTTGACCCACTTTAATTTACCTACTGTCCAAACAGATCCACAGGAGACATTATCTCCCTCGCTCTCCTGGAACACCAAAAAGACCTGATAGATTACTATTCATAGATTACAGCTCTGGCTTCAATACCATAGTCCCTTGTAAATTCACTATCGAACTTGGAGATTTAGGCTTTAGGTCCCCTCTCTGCATCTGGATCCTTGATTTGCTGCCTAACAGACTTCAGTCTGTGAAGATAGGTAACAACATCTTTTCTATGATCACACTCAACACCAGCGCCCCTTCAAAAATGTGTATTCAGTCCCCTACCATACTCCTTCTACACCTGCAACTGTAAAACCAAATACCATTCCAATTCCTTTTTCAAATTCACTGATAACACCACAGTTGTGGGCTGAGATTCAAATAACTAGGAGATGGGAAACAGAAAAGAGATTGAAAGTCTAGTCAGATGGTGCCTCTACAATCTATCTTTCAACAAAGGAATGATCAGTGACTTCAGGAGAGTGGGCAGAAGCCACACCACTGTCCACATCAATGGTGCTGAAGTGGACAAAGTGGATAACTTCATTCTTTTTAGGAATAAACATCCCCAGTGTCTTTACCTTGGGTAAGCACTTTGATATAATGGTCAAAAAAGTGCACAAATGCTTCTACTTTCTTAGAAGACCACAGAGGTTTGGTATTTTCCCCTTGTCCCTCAACAATTTCTACATGTGTACCATCAAAATACTTGTATCACAGCTACTCTGCTTAAGATCAAGAGAAAATAGCAAATGCTGCTCTGAACATAACACAAACTTGCCTTCACTTCAAGGACCCCATCTAC
Organism: Narcine bancroftii; assembly: GCF_036971445.1. Taxonomy (NCBI): domain Eukaryota; kingdom Metazoa; phylum Chordata; class Chondrichthyes; order Torpediniformes; family Narcinidae; genus Narcine; species Narcine bancroftii. Next base: position 98,438,017 of record NC_091471.1, on the reverse strand, counting down.
ATCTTCTGCTGCCTTGGAAAGGCAGCCAACACACTGAAAGACCCATCGCACCCTGAACATGTCCTCTTCTCCTTCCTCGCATTGGAGAAAAGTCTCAAGAGAGTGACAGCATGCATGATCAGGCTTAAAGCCTGACCTATCAGGCTCCTGAATGGATCACAGAAATGTGCTCTCATGCTGTCCTTGCTTGGTTCTAGTTGTCTATTCTCTTCATTGTAACTTTATACTCTGTAATTTGTGCTCTTAAAATGGCCACATGAAGGTTCAAGGGGACTAGTTAGACTGCTCACAAATAAACTTAATCCACTCTGCTGCATTCCCATCAATTTGGACATGTCCATTGTAAATAAGAGAACACATCCTCTAAGTGTGTGCATTTTTATTCATGCATTTGGAGAACAAGAAAATAAGAATGCACTAATGCACGGTAAATGCATGAAACCAAGATTCAGCTTCTATCTTTCTCAAATCTTTCTCAATTCAAATTGTGGGTCTAGGCTGGGCCTTTAGTCTCTTGAGTGTAGGAGGCTGAACTATTATCATAAACATGGGGAGAAAGTGAATAATCACAGTCTTTTTATCAGGATAGATGATTCTTGGATTCTGGACGTAGGTTTAAAATGAGAGGAGAGAGAATTAAAAGGGACCTGAGGGACAAATTTTTCAGTCAGATGGTAGTCTGTCTCCAGAATGAGCTAATGAGCTGCCAGAGAAAGCAAGTATGCATTCAAAAGATATTTAGACAGATACATGATAGGAAGCATTAAGGCGGATATGGGTAAATGCAGACAAATGGGACTCTCAGAATGCCAATTTGGTTGGCATAGATGAGTTGGCTGAAGGGCCTGTGTGGCTCTATAAATGACTCATACAGTTTTCAACAACCTCACATCTTTATGTTTCCCATTTTGGTGTCTCTGTGCCTCAGTAAAAAAGGATGAACACAGTTCTCCTTTCACAATGTGATCGGAGTACTGCTCATTTTGAAGGATGTCTTTTCTCACATGATTCCTGTTCTTGTTTAGTCCTTGTAGTTCAGGATTCTAATTGTTTTGTTCATTGCCATTCTGCAATAGGTCTCAGTTCCATCAACAGGAAGCTCAACAGCACCCATAGAGATCTGCTTAGTACTTATTTGTTTTTCTGAAGAACCTTGTATTTACTCAGATTGAATTTTGGCTGCTTTTTAAAAATTGTCCAATGATATATTTTATTCAATTCTTTTGTACTTCTTTATTCATATGAACTCACTGTTCCTCCAGGTTTTGTATCATTTAATTTTTGAACAGATTGTAAAGCTTTTATCTCTTAAATTCTCAATACAAATACAAATGCAATGGGGAATATTTTGCTGTAACAGGCATCCAATGGTATCTACCATTTATATTTTCACAGTGTATTTAGCTTTATGAGTTTTAATGATGATGCATATGCATTGTACACTATATATTTGCACCATAATTCTTACTTGCTGCAGCTGAACAGGTACTTGTGAAGAAAAATTATAATAGAAAGTAAATGTAATTACATTAAAAAAGGCATAAAATGCATACATGACATAATAAATATTCACAGTAATCCCAGTTTTAAGAAAAGAACGTCCTTTAGTGAAGTCTATGATTAATGTACCAAGGGAAGGTTCAAAAGTCTGTTAAGTGTTGGAAAGAAACTGTTCATGAACTGTGAGGTGGTAGTTTTCATGCGTGTATACTTTCTGCCCAAAGCTAGCAGTGAGAAGAGTGACCTGGGTGATGGGTTTCTTTATGCTGTTGGCTGTCTTCTTGAGGCAGTGACTCATGTAGATATCTACATCGGTCAGGAGGTTAGAACCTGTGATGTTTACTACCTTCTGCAGTCTTCTGCATTCCTGGGCATTTGAATTACCAAACTAGGTTGTGATGCAACCAGTCAGTATACTTTTCACAGTGCACCTGGGAAAGATTGAGATAGTATCTGACAGCATGTCAAAGCTTCTCAAACATCTTCACATGATTCCCGTGTGCCTTCTTCATAATTGGCTCAATGATCCAGTTGCAGAGGGATGAACAGAGTCGCAATCCTTTAGTTTGGTCATGAGTTATGCCAGGAAGATGAATTGAATGCAGAGCTGTAGTCAATGGTCTAGATGATCTAACACAAAATTGTGGGTCAGTGAGATGGCATCTACTATTGACCTGTTGTGGTGAAGGCAAATTGAAATGGGTCCAAATCCTTTCTGAGATAGGAGTTAATTTGCTTCAACCTCTCAATGCTCTTCATCTCAATAGATGTTAGTGCCACTGTTGGAAGAGTCTGAAAATATCACAAAAATTCCAGCCAGTTCGTTTGCACAGATTTTAAGGACCCTGCCAAGTATATGTCTGGGCCAGACACTTTTCGATAACTTGCATCCATATGGTTCTGATTACCTCAGTCTCAGAGACTAGGAGCACAGTGTCAACGGGGGTTTTGGAGGCTCATGAGGGCTCTTCATTGTTTTATCAGGAAGAAGTGTTCCATTCAATATATATATAAATAAGAAAAAGAAGATTGCTCTGAAAGAAACTAGGGGGAATGTAAGAAATAAATCATTTGTTGTTTTAGAACTGCTGGGAAGGAGATGACAGAATTGAAATGATTCGTTTTCAAAATTGGAGAGTTTGACCTAAAGTAACTAACAATTATTGCAAAGTTAAATAGATTTTGGATGTTATGGGAATCAAATGATAATAGGTTATGGGAGGAAGAGATACTGATCTGCTCTGAATGTTTTAATTTGTTGTATTCTTATGCTTTGATCACATTATTAGATTCAGATTTCAGATATATAGACAGAGTACATACATGACATCACATACAACCCTGAGATTCTTTTTCCTGTGGACGAGGCAGAAATACCACTTAATGGCAGTGCAAAAAAATGGACTCAATGTAAACATGTAAACAGATAAAGAAATATAAATGAACTGACTGTGCGAGAGAGAGAGAGAGAGAGAGAGAGAGAGAGAGAGAGAGAGAGAGAGAATATAAAAAAGTGGAAAAGTAAGAATCTTTAAATGAGTCTCTCATTGAACTTATTGTTGAGCAGTCTGATGGTGGAGGGGTAGCCGCTGTTCCTGAACCTGGTGGTGTGGATTTTGTGGCATCTATACCTCTTTCCTGATGGTAGCAGTGAGAACAGAGCATGTGCTGGGTGCTGTGGATCTTTTCTGCTCTCTGATGGCAGCATTCACTGTAGACGTTCTCGATGGTGGGGACAGTTTTGCCTGTGATGTCCTGGGCTGGGTCCATTACCTTTTCAAAATTTTACACGCAGGGGTATTGGTATCCTCATACCAGACTGTGATGCAGCTGGTCAGCACACTTTACACCACACATCTATAGAAATTTTCCAGGGTTTCTGGTGTCATACCAAACCTTCGCAAACTCCTGAGGAAGTAGAGGCACTGTTGTGCTTTCTTCACAATGCCATATGTGTGTTGGGTTCAGGAAAGAGCCTCCGAGATAGTGAGCCCCAAGAATTTAAATTTGTTCCCCCTCTCCACCTCTAATCCCCCAATGATCACTGGATCGTACACCTCAAATTTTCCCTTCCTGAAGTCAACAATTAGCTCCTTGGTTTTGGTGACATTGAGTGTGAGGTTATTGTTGGTGCCCCATTCAGACAAGTTTTCAATTTCCCCCATGTATGCTGAGTCAACACCTTTCTTTATACAACCCACTACAGTGACATAGTCAGGGAATTTGTACATGCTGTTGTAATTGTTATAATGGGGGTAAATTTCATACTTTGCTGAACATCTGCAGCAAATTTAGTTCATATCTATCACCCTAACACAACCATTTAATAGATTTCACTGTTGAAGTCGAGAATAAAATGGCCTTTTAGTGTAACTTGAAGTGTCATAACATAAACATCATTTTTTGATTATTCACATTTAACCATCGAACTGCCTCTCATTCATCACTGCCATTCCATTGTCAAATTAATAAAGTCACAATTACCCTCAATATTAGTTTGTCTGTACAGTCTGACCCATTAATGTCCCTAAGACAGATTGTTAGGGCCCTTCCAGCAATATACCCCATCCCACATTATCAAGTAATCATGACTATGTTGGGATGGGGTATATTGCTGGATAAGCTCCCACAATATGCATCAGGCAATTTCATATCCACTTCGAGGTAAAGATGGAAGCATAAGCAGGACACTGAGAGAGTTAAACATCTGGATGAGATGAATCAATTGGTCATTCTCATCCTTCATTTCCACTTAAAATGATCCAAGAACCTACTGCCTACCTGTTATTTTGACTGTAATCTTATCTTGAACTTCAGACAGCAATTTTATGTCTCTCAAGTTTTTCTTGCAGTTTATCTATCATTTAAACCATTGCATTTGATTAGCAATAGAGGCTACTCTCTGTGGAGTTACTCAAAACAAAAATCCCTTGCTATGCCCATTGCCTGTGGTTGGAAAAGACTGTAATGGATACTTTTGGTATTTACTGAACATTATAAGGAACTTCATCACTAGTTTTTATTTCTTTCCTTTGTTATGTCCACAACAGCATGAATATACACACAAAAGCTGCAAATTTATCTGCTGCTGTTATTTATGGAATGAATTCGAATAAATCATGGAATTCTGGATATTTGTAGGGCAGAAGTGTAAAAATATCCTCACACTGACTCGATTATAGTCAATTCCAAAAGTGCACTATTTAAAGATCTTAAAGAGTGGCTTGTTCAAGAACCATTGATGGCCATCTTTTCCTGTGCACCCACCCTTCTTTGCTTATCCATGGACCAGCGCCCTGACTTCCAGTCGAGAATTTGAAACAAAGCCAAAAACTTCCAGCAGCTGAAAGGGTGCTCTGTCCTCTGATAACTTAAGGAATTCTAACCATCTCAACATTACTCTGAGAACTACTATTGAAATACATTTTTAATAAGACCACAAGGTTAGATACCATCAGGGTTTTCAGCAATATTCCATGAGTTATAATAAAAGTTTCCAGAACTCTTGGTCTAAATAATTTCTGTCATATTCAAATGAAAATGATGATATTTTAATCAAAATTAAACTCACAAATTCCATTGAGCTTAATTGTATTTTCTTGTCATTGCAAATGATATATATTGCTTTGTTTAGTGATATATTTTCATTTGAGTCTGAACAAAACATGACAGGAATGTTATTACAGTGGACACGAACTGACCCCTGACTCAAACATTGAATTGATTGCTATTTTAACATTTTAAATGCAGTGGAGCCATATTCGGTCATAATGATTTACTTATATGGAAGAAAGGATATTTTTTGTTTGTTCACATCTTATGAAAATCTCTTCACTGGCAATCCCTAATTCTTTTAGTGTTATGCTGTGATGCAGCATGGAAACATGGCCTTTGACTGGAGCAACATGCTAGACATGATGCTACTCTATTTAAATTCAATTTTCAAGCATTTTGTCCTTACTCCTCTATTCCTTTCCTATCCATGTGCATTTCTGCTGTAATTGTAGTGGCCTTTCCCACCACCTCTGGCAGCTTACTCCTTATATTCACTCCTCTCTGTGTGAAAACTTTGCCCAACAGAACTTGTTTACTCATCAGATCTGCGGGCTCAATTTTAACATTTAAATAATATTTGGACAAACACATAATTGGGATGGGTATGGAGGGCAATGGACTGGATGCAGGTCAGTGGGGCTAGGCAGAAAAAATCGTTTGGCACAGACTTGAAGGGCTGAGGGTCCATTTCTGTGCTGTACTGTTGTACGGTTCCATGATTCTAAATATTTCCCCTCTCATCTTCTTTCTAACTTCCTCCCTGCCTTCCTAATGGTTTATCTCTTGACCTGTCTCTGAACCTCCCACACCTTCTATCCTATCACCTCTGGGCCCTCCCTATTTATATATGTAACTTTTGCTATTTTATCTCAGCCTTGATAAAGGTTTCAGACCATTTCTACCCAGAGATGCTGTCTGACCTGCCGAGTTCATCTAACAATTCTTTAACTGTGCACATGGTGATGCTACAAGATGAATGCTTGAAGCTGGGAAAATGTCATATATAATAGTATGGTCCAAATTTGGAATGGTTGCTAATCAGTCTAGAAATGATTGTTAGCTTGATCTAACATGAATGAGGTAGTTTTTAAGTATGACGTCCATAAATAAACACACACAAGTGTATCTATCTTTTAGGATTTTATTTTTATAAGTTCAACTTTGTTCTAGAATTTCATAGAATATTTTTTTCTCTGTGACTAGACTTCCATCAGCTTAGTTTCAGATGTTATGAAGAACCACAGTGCTAGTGTCTCAAGTCATGAGACCACAATGACCCAGGTACATTGCTCTTCAGAACTGTGCTATGCTAATTATTAGAATTTCACTCAGACTCATGCTTCAAGATTCAAATATTTGTCATTGTACTTAAGGGGCAAAAATTGAAAAAAAAAAAGAGTGGAGTTGTGGCTCATGGTTTGTCTCAGTAGGGTTCTCTAGAGGGTGCAGAATTTTACTGGAGGATCAGCTGCTGTTCTCTAGCTCAGAAGTCGATGCATTCTTTTGACACAGACCAGTCTGGTTGGTACATGTCATCATGGAATCTTAGAATCATAATTGCCCAGAAGTGAACCATTCCAAGGGAATGTATTGGGCTTTTGCAGAGCAACCCTTACAGTCCCATTCCTGTCTCTTCCCTAGAGATCTGCAAATTATCCTTCTTCAGTTGTCTGTTTAATTTGCTTTGAAGTTCTAATTGGCTTCACCCTAAAAACAGCAACTTCCAGATCAAACTAATTCCTTCCTTTCAAGAAGCTTCTCCTCACATTTTCCCTGTATATCTTGACCATCAATTTGTGACCTTGTTCTTAGTTCTCGAACCAGTTGCCAAGGGAAACAGCCTCCCTTTATTTAACATATATATATTTTTTCTTTTTGTGGTCTTGTAGAGCTTTCAAGTCTTCTCTCTGCTCTCAGGACAGGAAGCCCATTTCCCCCAGTGTAACAGAGCTGAAATCCTTCATCCTTGGAACAATTTACCCAAATTCCTTCCACATATTTTACAGAACTTTCTTATCTTTCCTCAATTATGTTCAACAGAGTGGACAAACAAGCAGTGTAATACAGTGTTCTGTATTATTGCACCATTTATCTATTCTATGCCTATGTTGTAAAGTACAGAATCTTTTCTTCAATATATCCTGTCACTTTCAAAGATTTTTGTGCATATACAATTACATCCCTTTGTCCCAGCACATCAGTACCATTTGGTCTGTATTTTCTTTCCTCATCCTGAGTACTAAATATTACATTTCCCAATTATCTGTTTCAAATGTAATTTGTTACTTGCTAGCTACTTAGTAGCCTGTTAATTTCTGTTGATTGTTTGTCATTATTCTCCAGAGTTAAATATGAAAATCTGCAAATGCTGTGATTATAGTAAAAACACAGAAATGCTGGAGGAACTTATTTGGTCTGGCAATGTCCACAGGAGGTAATTATATATAACCGACATTCCGCACCTGAGCCCTTCTTCAAGGTGTGAGTGAAAAGCAGGCATGCACCTGAATTAAAAGGCTGGTGGAGAAAGGAAGAATGGGCAGGAAGGACTACAGAGCAGCAAACAAAACAGGAGGACAGGAGAGAGGAAAGGTGAAAATTGATTGGGGGAGTGAGGTTTATTGGGGAGGTGCTTTATTGGATCTGTGAAAGGAGACAAAAAGGGAAGAGAGAGAGAGAGAGAGAGCGAGAGAGAGAGAGCGAGAGAGAGAGAGAGAGAGAGAGAGAGAGAGAGAGAGAGAGAAGGATAGACAGACAGACAGAACTAAAAAGGATATAAGGAAGGATGGGGACAGTGGGGGCTAATGGAAACCAGAGAAGTCGATGTTAATACCATCCAGTTGGAGGGTACCCAGATGGAATATGAGATGTCGTTCCTCCTGTTTGCGGGTGGTTTCAGTGTGGCAGTGCATGAGGTGATTGTCAGATATGTTGGCAAAAGAATGGGTCAGGGAATTGAAATGGGTGGCTACTGGGAGATATTCACAATTCCAGCAGACAGAGCCAAGGCACTCAACGAAGCGATCTTCTAGTCTGTGTCCAGTTTCATCGAAGTAGAGGAGACCACGATGTAGGAGAGCACCAGATGCAGTACATGACACCTGCAGATTCTAAGTGTTGCTTCACTTAGAAGGACTGTTGGGGCCTCAAAAGGTGGTGAGGAAGGAGGTTTGGGTGGAAGTGGAGCACTTCCTGCAGTCACAGGGCTAGGTGCCAAAGGGGCAATTGGAGGGAAGGGAGGAGTTCAGGAGGAAGTCATGGAGAGAGCGATCCCTGCAGAAGGTGGAGAGGGAAGGAGAAGGGAAGATATATCTGTTGGTGGGATCACATAGAAGGAATTGGAAATAGCAAAGTATAATATGCCAGATGTGGAGACTGGTGGAATGTAGGTGAAGGCAAGTGGAATCTTGTCCTTGTTGTGCGTGGTGGAGGGAGGGGGCAGGGCAGATGTGGGTAATGGAAGATATGCTGGGAGAGCTGAGTTGATGGTGGTCAAGGGGAAGCCATCTGTTTTGAAGGAGGACATCTCAGATGATCATGCATGGAGGATATTATCCTGGGCACAGATGCGATGGATACATAGAAATTGAGAGAAAGGAATGAAATCCTTACAGGGCACAGGGCATGAAGAGGTGTAGTCGAGTTAGCTGTGAAACTAGGCAAGCTTGTTGAAGATGTCTGTCTCCCAAGATGGAGACAGAGAGATTGTTAAAGTGTTGCTAGAGATGGACCAATTGAATATGAGGTCAGAGTGGAAGCTTAGTGGATAAAATCAATGAGCTCATTATGTGTGCATGGGGCAGCACCAAAGTAATCATCGATGAGCAGAGGAAGAGTTGAACAGCTTTGCCTGTGCAGGCTTGCCTGTTATTTTCCTCACAGCTGACCACAACTGCATAATTTGGAAGTCTATCCTGTACACCATATTCAAATTATGAATATATATCAAAATATATTAAACAAAAACAAGGTTCCCAGCATTGTCCCCAAGATACTCACAATGCTACTCTTCAATATGATTAAAAAAAAAGATATACTGTATAGCATGACTTTCTGCTTCATGTCATTTAGCTGATTTCTTGTTCATGGGCCAATTAAGCATTTGTGCTATATGCTTCATTTTACCAACACATCTTCTCTGTGGGACCTGGTAAAGTGCTTTTTGAAATCAATATAGGTAATATTAACTTTCATCAAAAGTGAAGTTAGATTAGTCAAACCTGATTTGTTCTTAACAAATCCATACTGGCTTATTTTATCAACTTAAACTTTCTATCTCTATGTATGGAACTCCCTTCTTTATCCTAAATCACCCAACCCCATGTGGAATGTCACAGTACAAGAAGAGACAATTCAACATGCCAAACCTGTACTATGATCTTAATAGACTGATTTCTGCTGGTCATTTGAATATATAATGTATATGAAGATATGGATTATTATGAACAGTAGGTCAGTTGAACCCTGGAGCCTGTTCTGCCATTCATTAAAAGCATGACTGATTTGATTGTAATTGTGGTTTGATGTTCTCATCTGCCATGGTAATCTTTCTCCCCAGTGCTTATCACAATCCTGTTTACCTCTGCCTCAAAGATGCTCTGATCCTGCTTCCGCTACCCTTTGGAGATGAGTTCCAAATTCTTACGATCACGTGAATGGAAAATTGTTTACTTTATCTCTGTCTTTAAAGGGTAGCATTTTATTTTTTTTAATGGTGAGCGCGGGATATAGATTCTTCCAAAAGAGACACATCCTCTTCACATCCAACCTGTCATGACCCCTCAAGATCTTAAATGTTTCAATTAAGTTGCCTCTCTCTCATCCAAACAGACAATGCAAGTCCAGCCAGCCCAGCTTTTCCACATAGGACAACTTGTCCAATTACTGGTCCAGTAAACCTTACAAACTGCTTCCAACATTAAATAAGTCAAAATTCTGCAGATGCCATGAATATCCTGCATAACAGAACCATACATGACATTTGTATTCAGTTCTCCAACAATCAACCATAGTATTCTGTTACGTTTCCTAATTACATGCTGTACTGTTTACTAGCCTTTTGCGATTGTGCACCAAAATATCTACCATATATTTTGGCGTATAAGTTGAGTCATGAAACCCTAAAAAATTTCTCAGAAAGTGGGGGGGGGGGGGGGGGGGAGAGATATATTCTTTTGAGACCTTAACTTAACTGATAAAACCAGATTGACATCATTTTGGCATATAAATCGATGCTGAAAGCCCCTCCCCACTAGTGTGCACTGCCTTAATCACTTCTACCTGGGACCCTGAGGTCACCATTGCCACTCGTGCCCAGTAGGCTGAGGTTTCTGCTCCCACTGGGAGCACGATGTCGGTGCTTCAGCTCTGTGGGCTGTCACTGCTGGTGCCCTGATAGGCCAAGGTTTCTGCTACTGCCAGGAGAACGATGTCGCCATTCAAGTTCCGTGGGCTGTCTCTGCTCCTACCCAGTAGGCTAAGGTTTTTTTTAAAAACTTACTCAATTTAAAGTTTTGTTACTTGTGATTTGGGCGTTTAAAATAAAAATTGGGAGGCCGGACAGGCCGAAAAGTGAGGGTTGACAAATCCATACTGGCTTATTTTATCAACTTAAACTTTACACCAGATATACCATAAAACTCTTAAAATTAGGCTAAAACATAGGGTCAACTTATATGTTGAAACATACAGTAATTCTCTCTGCATTTCAGAACTAGGTAATATTTCACTATTAGATAATAGCCCTTTTCATCAGTTTTCCTGCTGAAATGGAGAACTTCACATGATCTCTTCCCTACGCCAACTCTTTGCCTTGATATCCCTTTTCATAACTTACTTTCTCATCTAACTTTGCATCAACAAATTTAGCAACCATATGTTTAGTTTCTTCATCCAAATCAAACCTTGCAGATCTACACTTTTTTTTCTTTTCAAATGTGTTTCTTGAACCTATTCCCAGCTTCATCCAGGCAGGGATTCAGACTGTAACAACATGGCATAAACATTGATGAAGTTGTGGATAATATAGATGGCTATTGAGGACTACAACAGTATATAGATCAGTTGCAGATATAGGCAGAGAAATGGCAGGTGGGGTTTAATTCAGACACTTATGAAGTGTTGCATTTTGAGGATCAACTAGAAGGGGAAAGTATATAGTTAATGGTAGGTCTTTTAAAAGCATTGATGTTCAATGAAATTGAATGGGGCCAGACCCTTGAAAGTGATTATGCTAAAGTATGGTGATAAAGTATGGCAGTTTGCCCTCATTGGGTGGGAGATTGAGAATAAGAAGACAGACGTCACATTGTAGTTGTATAAACTTTGGTTAGGCTGCACTTACAATACATTGTTTAATTCTAGTTGCCCCATTACAGGAAGAAGGAAAAGGTGTTGGAAAGGGCACAGGACGCTGCCAAGATTAGAGGGTCTGAGCTATGAGGAGAAGTTAGTCAGACCTGAGTTGTTTTCTCTGGAACGCGAAGGCATATGAGAGACCTAGTGGAAGGTTATCAAATTATTAGAAGCATAGATAGGGAAATAATCAGAATCTGTTTCCCAAGGCAAAAAATGTGAAATACTAGTGGACATGCATTTTAGGAGAGAGACAGAGTTAGTTTAAAGGATATGTACAGGACATTTTTTAAAAATATAAACAATAGAGGGGTGCCTAGAATGGACTGTCATGGTTAATGTTGGAAGCAAATAATACAGATGCATTTAAGATGCTTTTAGAAACAAAACATATGAAAATACAGAGATGAGAATAATGCATTATCTACTAGAATCAGAGTTTTAGCTAAATTTAGGCACACATTGTGACCTGAAGAGCCTGTTCCTGTACTGTATGGTGTCATGCTCTATGTTCTATATCTCAAATACTATCACTTTAAGGCAAAGAGGAGGGGTAGAACTTAAGGGAAATTATAAGCCAGTTTTTTTTTACACAGCATGGAAGGTAGAATGAATTGCAGGAGGGGTTGGGAGGGTGGGGGGGGGGGGGGGGACAGTGGGTTGGAACCAAATATGACAGCAATGCATAAGAGACATTTAGACAGAACATGAAGAGGCAGCTATGGACTGTGTACAGGCTGATGGGATTCATTTAATTTGGTGTCATGGTTGACACAGATGTCATGAGCTGAAGGGCATGTTCCTATTCTCCATTCAATATTCCATGTTCTAACTAGTTGCATGAACATGATTCTCTTTATCAACTTTTAAGCTCCTCTGGCATATATTTTAAATGTGTTGTTCTTTTCGTTATTGACTCTCCTATCAAAGGAGATAGATGACAGGTCTGTATAAAAAATGAGACCTATCTCAACATTTCTTCTCTGGCCTCTAGCTTCTAAGGGCAAGTGAAGCACTCTGATACTTCCCATTCTAATGTTAGTTAGCTCATCAGACAGAAGGATCAGATTCCATAAACTCCATGGTTTGCATAGCTCAGTTTCACATTAGTCTGCATAGTTACCATCATAACCCCTGCGATAGTGGAACAGATGTCCGAACTCAAATCGTTCGTGTAATTTTGCAGACACTGCCACCAAACTTAATGTTGTATTAAGCAAAATTTGAAGTTGTATTTATTCAATAGTTCCAAGAAAGCTGGTGCAAAAAAATATAAATTGAGCACCTGCAGGTGATTCTGCAACCCCACAGAGCCAGAGAATTCAAGCAGCAATAACATCTCCCTCATTTGTGTGAGTGCAGCTGTCTGTAAAATCAAGGATTCACTATGGAATGTCTTGTGAGTGTGGGATTGTTGACTCACCTTGTTATATTTTGTCAAGAGCTTATTTAAACATTACCGAACATTTAGACATTTGAGAAATTCTCATGGTGCTCTCCTCAATCAGCTGACATAAAGAGTAATACCACATGGTTCAGCCTTATATGAGAAACAATGCAGTTTGACAGTCGGCAGAGCAGTTATATTGCAAAGTAGTTAAATTATAGATGAAGAGTCTGATGATAACCAATTTAAAACAGTTTATAGATTCTTTAAAAATAAAATTAATACAAATTAACTCACAGACCTTGAACACTATCTTTCACTTCATGAAAAAAGTGGGGGTAAGAAAACAATTTAAACCACAGCTGAAGGTAATTTAATATGTTCATCCACACATTGCTTCCAGTTGAAAGGTAAAATGACATGTTTTATTACTAAATGCACTCGTGTTACATGGTTGCATTTGAAAGGAAGCAGTGAAAATGTCTGTGGCAAAATAAATAACTAATTCTAATCATTGTTTTATTTTCTTGAAGATTGAGATCATACATTGTTTGGGAAAAAGTAACACTTTTTCCAAAGGAATAAAAGTTCAAAATAAACTTTTACAATCTCAACTCTTTTCCTGAATTTAGCCCCATGTCCTTGCCTGTTTTGTGATCAGTTGCATTATCATTCAGAGTTAAATTAAGATTTTCCTCACAACATTGTCTGCGACTCAATGTAGATATCTGAAAGTTTTTCTATGTTCAGTATTCATTGATTTCCTCCATTAAGTCACTCCAAATTAGGAGCTGTTTTGAATCCGGAGAGTTTATGTTCAGGGATAAGTTCCAAACCTGTGATCTATTCAATCATTTTGCCCTTTATGTGTTAATTATAAAAAAGTGAATACAAAAATATGTTTTATGGGAAAGAAGGCTTGCCAGTGTTTCAAAAGACAAATATGTCTTTAATTTCACAAAACAAACTATCAATTGAAACCTGAACTGTGCAAACCCAAAGGTTTTGCCATGTAGTTGGCCACAATGATATATTGCCAGAAACCTTTTAACCTGCTGAACATTTTTTTAAGACAGCCACCATTCAACCAAATTCTTTCAAACTAATAAAAATTTACCACACTTTTTGACTGGTTAAAGTGTAAATTTATATTACAGTGTACAAACTTTTCTCTGGATGCGTATGCTCATCCTAGCAACATCAAAGCTTGGAATCTACTGGGAAATGGGATATCCATTGAACTTGCATCAAAGTTATGGTGTCAAAACTGAAGTAACCACAAGGAAATTCCTGGCTTAATTCTCTTATACAAGTCTTGCTTCTGATCTCTTGAAAGGAGTGTGTGAACTTCTGCAGAGGAAGATCTCGTAGCTTTTGTCTGCCATTACAAATTTACATGGAGTGTTACACTTGGTGAAACAAGTGCTCAGTGTTTCCATAGGCCATTTCTTGTCGGGCCTCCACCTTGAGACCAGCTACGGAGCGGATGGAAAAATGGGAACTTACCATTCAGACTGCAGCCCTGAAAGGCTGCTTCAGTGCCCCATTCAAAGAAGAGCCACCTTGTAGTGCCCTCAGGATCCCCATGGAGGTGGGCCGATTGCTGCCGTTGCTCCACCTGCTGACATGACATCATTGAAGTGCACCGAAGAAGAAGAGCCCTGTACTGGATTATGGCGGCCCTGGAGCAGGCCAGGCAAATGCTGATGATGTTCTCAGCCTGTCTTGGTGTTCAGAAGGAGACCCAGTGCATCCTCGGTAAGGCTATTAATGCCATTAAAATTCTGATAAAATTCGTGCTCCTTCATCTCAGGCTGATGATGTCACTGCGACATCATGAACCCGCCCCAAACAGCCGCTTAGTGCAGGTGCCCATTCAAATCGATCAGTGGAGGGTTGCATTGCGGAGATTATCCCTCCCGGAGAGGGGTTGGAATATGCGGCTCGGAGACCGCCTCCGCACATTCAGAAAGGTAGGTGATTATGGGTTTTGCCGGACTTTCTCCGCCTTTACATCTCAACTTTTGGGCTATCTGAAATGGCCAAATTGAACCGATGTGCAATGCTTATTCATATGCAGATATTTACATTGTGTGACATGGTGTCAAGCTAGGAATGAATGGGCATGGACTGCATCGCTTCAGGGTTATTTCTGCATCAGCCACTTAACTTAAGTGGAAATCACATTTACAGGAAATGCCTGCTATATATTTAAATGGAGTTAAAATTTGGCTTGGAAGGTAGGAAGTTTACGATTACAATGAACGGGATTGTCACATTATGAATTTATTTGCTATTGGATTGATACACTTGGACATACAGTGCTTGTTTGATTTTAGATACTGTATTTGATTTGAGTTATCTTCTTGAATCTTGGTTTGGTGTATAAATAGCAGAAGCTATTATAACTGGAGCCAGTACAAATTTGCTGTGAGTGGTTCAGACATGACATATGCCTTGCTAGACAAATATCCATTAGTAGCTTGTTTGTATCTTAATTAACTTTCCTTATTTTACTGAATATGAACAAAACCTTTATTTTATCATGTCAGATAATGAGAGGAAGGAAGGATGGCATTGTGCCGTGTGCTGCAGTCTGCGTAACTTTTGCTGAAACATGATTCATTGCCAGGGAATATTTTAACTTTTATCTGAGGTGATAGAAGGATAATTTAATTTACATAAACAGCTGCTCACTGCTGTTTTGAGAAAGCAAGAACATTTTAAAGATCAATACAAAAATGGTTTAAAAATTCACATGACATAATTTATTCCATAAAAACATACTTGTGAGAGTGACTGACTTAAAAAAAAACAAATGACTGAGAGTTATCACATGGGTAGATCACAAGGTAGGTTTAAATAAAAAAAAACTGGATGTTCAGCCCATTTTCTCAGAGATCTGTGGATAAGCTATTAAAAAGACAAATACCTAACCTGCCCCCCCCCCCCCCCACAAATAACCCAGAATAATGAACTGTGTTATTTTTACTGTTATCAGGTTGATATTTTCAAGTGTTGATTTTACATTTGTCAATGTACCATAGAAGTACATTGATGAGTGTGTCCTCCTAACTTCCAAGCATTCCTAGGGAGATGGCAAAACTAACATATAGATGCATTTCTGATAAAATACTAGCATTCTAATGGGAAGCTTCAATTACATAAATGTGACTAAGATGCAATGAGTACCAAAGATATAGTAGGCACCAAGATGCATTCAGAGGGACTTTAGAAGACCATCAAGAGATAGATGTGAAATGGAGATTGGATGCCGAGGTGGAAATTTTGGGTTAAATAAAATCTGATAAGCTGGAAGGAGTATCAGTTCCACCTTACTCCCATGAAGAATTGTCAACAATTGGAAAAGCCATAGATGAATCCATTGCCAGTGTTGGAAGGGAAACCATTATAGGAAATGTTATTCTCACACTACTAATCCTTTTTTTAAAAGAATTCACTTCCCTTCATTCACTTATCCCTTCTGATAGATGAATTCCAGATAATAAAAACATGCACCCGTTTCTTTATCAGCTCCTCCCTCACCAAAACTCGAATACTGTGCCTTTCTCCTTTTAGATTGCAACAAACTACAGCCAAGAAATCACAGGTACAATAATTAGGAAATCTTTCATTCAGTTTCACATTCCCAAACACCAAATCCAATAACAGCACTTTGCATAATTGCATGGATTGGTTTAGAGGCATGATGAGTCACTGGGTGCAAGTAGACTATGGACAGGGTACCAGCTCTCCAGTGGTATATCACAGGTGTAACACTCGAGCTGAAATCCCTCATCTCTCTTCAGCCATGAACAGCTATGATTTGGGGATTCATGGATCAAGTGAGAATAGATGGAATTCAATTGGATAGGGATTCTTTTTTTTTAATCAGCACAGATTCAATGGGCCACATCGTTTCATTCTGGTCATAATTATTCCATGGTTTTGTGCATAAAATGATTTTATTTTCTTAGGTTTTAAGCTTTTAAGATAAAATAAAACAAAATGCTGTGATTTAGATATCTAGAATTAAAACAGCAAATGCTGAAAAAATCAGTAGAGACAGACCTGTGGATAGACTAAATGTTGCATGTCAGAAATGGCAATTTAGAGATTTGGCAAATTTAAGAATTGGTCAAAGTGGAGGGGGTGGGAAAGATGAGACAGAACATAAAGGAAGGTCCTACTTTTTCTGATCTCTCAATCTTAAGAGTCTTATGCTTCTCCAGTGAAATGTTCTGTGGGAGATCAGCACATATGGTGGCAAGTACTTTTGTACAAACTCACCAGTAGTGACAAAAGACATTCTCTCCTCTGCATGTGATATGTATCATCTATGTTTTTTACACAGCCACTGCGCTCTGGGAAATTATACCCATTTTCCCGGAACACATGCTGGGTAAAAAGCTCGGAATGGGAATGAGGGTGCCATTTCAGTTCCGACTTTTTACCTCCTTGACCCCTTCTCATTTTCCCGGAATGCCTGCAGTCTAAACTGCATACCAGGAAATCCGGGACTAACTCAGGTCAAAGTGTATTGTGTACCATAATTTTCAAAGTATATTTGCAATTTTATTACTGCTGCTTGCTCTCTCCCATGGTCCACTGTCTTACTCTGTCCCAGCTGTCAACTGCCTGCTCTCTCCAGCAGCTCTCTGTCCTGGGGTCCACTGCCTGCTCTCTGTTGCTGTGGGCCACTAAGTCTAAGCCTAACCCTAACTCTGGATTTGACACTAGGTCTACCAGATTGCAAGGACAATCACAAAGCATTATTCTCATGCTCCTTTATGCATTGTACACACTTCTTATTAAATAGTGCCCATTTTTAAACACTCTTTCATATTGTGTGCATAAGTGCTTTATTTTCATTCTTTTCTATTAATTATGTGTTAATAAAAGTAACGTTGATAGCAAACCCTTGTGTCCAGATTCACCTCTCATGGACCTGACACTTTCTCAACACAACAATGATCAGTGCGGGGACTGACAGCGTCACTTTTGGCGTTACTCACCATTATCACCCTAATTTCAACCTGGCATTTAAAACTGGGGGAATATTTTTGAACCATGTTTTGGGACAAACAAGTGGGTCTAACATGCCATCAAATACACTAGAGTCAGACGTTGACACTTTTGAATTACATGTCCCGCCCCTTTTGTTCGCAGATTTGCCGGTATGCCATCTAAAATCACGGACAGATCGGAGATTTGCAGTTTTGGTCTTTCCTGCGTGAAAGACCAATGCTGGGAAGTTGGATACTCTTCAGAATGGGACAGTCCCGCAGAGTCTATGTAAAAAACATAATTAACTTACTTCTATAACTCCACCAAGACAGCTTACCTTCGCCATAGTGGAGACTGCAACAAATTATAGAGCATTTACAAACGGCTATTGACCCATTTCATCTGATCCAATATTTATGCTCTCTCATGTTTCCTCTTTGTTTTACTACATCTTTTTCCTTCTTCTTCACAACTTCCCATCATTTTGTTAGATTGCACTCTTTATTCTTTTAATAATAGAAAGATTGAACCAATTCTAAATAATTAAATTCCTGAAACTAGATTATAGCTTGATTGGTGCCTTTTTTTATCTGGGCATCAGCTTTATCATTGTTGTTAGGTTGGTGGTGGAGAACATGGACATAATTGCCCCAAATTTACTGTGGCGATGCCTTTCCAAGGAAGCTGCAGTGATTCAAAAAGCCAGCTTACCACCACCTTCTTAAGAGAAATTAGATATGGATAAGAAGTAGGGTATGCTGACCTTGCCAGGAATTGCACATCTGTAAATGAACTAAAAAAAACCTCCATCGTCTCATCTCATCTCATCTTACTTCATCTCAGTAAGTATTTCTGCACATAATAAGAAATATGTTTAAGATGAATCTTTTGACATGTCCCAGTTCCAGGGATGGCATGCCTCGATAACTAGAACTGGGTATTGTACTCTATTGCAGTTTGGTGATAATACTAGACAACTGGAGTATGATGTTTGCTGACTTCGCCACAGTAACAACTTAATTCTACATCTTTGGAGGCACAAGCGACTGCAGATGCTGGAATCTGGAAGAAATATCAATTTGCTGGAGATATTCAAAAGGTAAAACAGCATCAGTGGGAGAAAAAGAATGGTCAACATTAGGGGCCAGAACTCTTCATCAATTGTGAATGTTTTTTTTCACCTTTGCTGCTTCCTGTTGTGTAGTATTGGACTAGTTGGACATTATAGAGACATAGAGTTATACAGCATCATTCCAACTCTTAAAGATAATGTTATTAACCAGTGCTTGGTCTGTGTCCATTGTTGCCTTGGTGATTCAGGGCTTG
Organism: Narcine bancroftii; assembly: GCF_036971445.1. NCBI lineage: Eukaryota > Metazoa > Chordata > Chondrichthyes > Torpediniformes > Narcinidae > Narcine > Narcine bancroftii. The sequence goes on along the minus strand of NC_091471.1, from coordinate 98,418,888 downwards.
TTCAGATGCTTCTTAAATATTTTGACAATACCTGTCTTCTCCACCCACTCAAGCAATGCATTCCAGATTGCAACTTTCTTCTGGTGAAAGTAATTTTCCTCAGATCCTCTATTAGTCCTCGTGTTGGCTGTACATTTAACCCCGAGAAAATATCATTCAGTGAGAGTTAAAATGGAACTTGAAACCAAATGCTACACCAAGTTCACTCATACCCTGTGTCCATACATGGGCCCCAGGCTAATTATAAGACTGAACTGCAGATTGTAAATCAGTGGAGGCCTTCATTCCATACCCCTTGGCTGAGTTGGTCAAGAGGGTTGATCAGAGGCCAAATGGTGGAAGCTGAAACCCTACCCATACATTTGTCCTGATGGCCATTGCTGTCAAAGCATTCACTATTTAAAAATGTCTTTGATGTTCAGAGACATTTTAAAACTCTTTCTATGAATTTCACTATATTATTAAATTAAATTTATGCAAAAATTGAAATATTAAAAACATAATTGAAAAATAAATGAAATTGTTATAGATTAATTCAGAACATAAATATATTTTGAAATTAAGAAAAATGAAAAATTATAATCAGAAATAATGGTTAGCGCAATGCGGCCTGGGGTCATGACAGCACTGTCTGTAAGGCATTTGGATGTTTTCTCCATGTCAACATGGGTTTCTTCCTGGTGTTCCAGTTTCTTCCCACCCTTCAATTAACCTACAGGGTGGCGGGAATTTAATTGATTTGGGCAGCATGGGCTCTTGGGCCAGAAAGTTCTGCTACCATGCCATATTTCTAAATTTAAAATGTAATTTAATATTTAAAAAAATTACAGTTGCCTTTTTAATATAAATGTATGAGGCATTCAAATGAGTGAGGATTTTTTCTTGTAAACTCACTCTGGCAAGTTTCAGGCCAGAGAAGGGGCACAGACCTGAGGTGCATCCAACCTAGTACAGTGGAGTAAAGCCCTGTATAATGCAGGATCCTCTTTAAACATGATCCTGAGCTCTAGTCCAGAGGAAGAAATTACCAATACCATAATTCGACATCCAATGTACTTCCGACATGGTGTTTTAATGTATAAATATGAAAAATAAATACGTGCTGAGCATCAGAGGGTGTTACAGAGCAGTCGATTCTACATATATTGGAGCTTGATCTTGTCCCGTATATTTGTGGTTTTAAGTGATACATTATTATTACTGTAAAGAGTATATTATGAGTGTAGACCATGGTCCGGAGAAACTCTATTTTGTTGGGTTGTATATGGATAGTCCGATGATAATTAGCTTCAAGTCAAGTCAAGCCAATGTTTATTGTCATCTGATTGCACAAGTACAACCCAATGAAACAGCTTTCTCCAATCCACGGTGTGAAACATATACGCACACAACTAGACATAACACACATACAGATAAACAATGCATATATAGGACAAGTATTCAATGATACAAATAAATAAATATTCTTTTGTAAATATTAGAGTCTTGGATGGTTAGTATGAGCAGTTATTTTGGTTGTTCAAGCTTGAATGTGAACATACTAAATCTGAATCTTCTTTGGCTTGGCTTCGCGGACGAAGATTTATGGAGGGGGTAAAAGTCCACATCAGCTGCAGGCTCGTTTGTGGCTGACAAGTCCGATGCGGGACAGGCAGACACGGTTGCAGCGGCTGCAGGGGAAAATTGGTTGGTTGGGGTTGGGTGTTGGGTTTTTCCTCCTTTACCTTTTGTCAGTGAGGTGGGCTCTGCGGTCTTCTTCAAAGGAGGTTGCTGCCCGCCAAACTGTGAGGCACCAAGATGCACGGTTTGAGGCGATATCAGCCCACTGGCGGTGGTCAATGTGGCAGGCACCAAGAGATTTCTTTAGGCAGTCCTTGTACCTTTTCTTTGGTGCACCTCTGTCACGGTGGCCAGTGGAGAGCTCGCCATATAACACGATCTTGGGAAGGCGATGGTCCTCCATTCTAGAGACGTGACCCACCCAGCGCAGCTGGATCTTCAGCAGCGTGGACTCGATGCTGTCGACCTCTGCCATCTCGAGTAATTCGACGTTAGGGATGAAAGCGCTCCAATGGATGTTGAGGATGGAGCGGAGACAACGCTGGTGGAAGCGTTCTAGAAGCCGTAGGTGATGCCGGTAGAGGACCCATGATTCGGAGCCGAACAGGAGTGTGGGTATGACAACGGCTCTATATACGCTTATCTTTGTGAGGTTTTTCAGTTGGTTGTTTTTCCAGACTCTTTTGTGTAGTCTTCCAAAGGCGCTATTTGCCTTGGCGAGTCTGTTGCCTGTCTCATTGTCGATCCTTGCATCTGATGAAATGGTGCAGCCGAGATAGGTAAACTGGTTGACCGTTTTGAGTTTTGTGTGCCCGATGGAGATGTGGGGGGGCTGGTAGTCATGGTGGGGAGCTGGCTGATGGAGGACCTCAGTTTTCTTCAGGCTGACTTCCAGGTCAAACACTTTGGCAGTTTCCGCAAAGCAGGACGTCAAGCGCTGAAGAGCTGGCTCTGAATGGGCAACTAAAGCGGCATCGTCTGCAAAGAGTAGTTCACGGACAAGTTTCTCTTGTGTCTTGGTGTGAGCTTGCAGGCGCCTCAGATTGAAGAGACTGCCATCCGTGCGGTACCGGATGTAAACAGCGTCTTCATTGTTGGGGTCTTTCATGACTTGGTTCAGCAACATGCTGAAGAAGATTGAAAAGAGGGTTGGTGCGAGAACACAGCCTTGCTTCACGCCATTGTTAATGTTAATTGTTAATCTGAATACCTTCTATAAAACAGAGCACTTCAAATAGAATGCATGTAACAATGTATGTTTCGTTTACATGAGTTTGCTTCCCCTAGGATCCTCCATATGTTTCTAACACATGCCTTAAGTAGAAATATGGAAACTGATGGGTTTTTAGTGACCCCAGCTGGTCCACAATTACAATTGCAATCTTTCTTGCATCTGGAAAGGCAACTACATCAAAATAAAAGTGTGGTTGTTGGGAAGTTACTGCTCAAACTTGGTGGGAGCTGAAATTTGGTAGCAGTGGGTTGTCTGGTTCTGACATACAAGGAGCATTTACACCTTACATCTTAGAGCAGCATGGTTGGTGTAGCAGTTAGGTCAATGTCCTTATAGCACCAGTGATCGGGACTGGGGTTCAAACCCTGTGCTGTCTGTAAGGAGTATGTACGTTCCCCCGTGTCTGCATGCATTTTCCTTGCGTTCCCAGTTTTTTTTTCCCACCCGTCAAAAATATGTACCGGGTGTGTAGGTTAATTGGGGGTAAAATTGAACGGCATGGACTCGTGGGTCGAAATGGCCTGTTCCTGTGCTGTATGTCTAAATAAAAATAATTTAAAAAAATCATACAGATGTTTGAGTAAAGTTGCAAAGATGACACTGAAACAGATTGGGGCTGGGACCTGTGGGGAAATGCCCTATAAGTGTCTCTTTTTGGCTTGGCTTCGCGGATGAAGATTTATGGAGGGGGTAAAAAGTCCACGTCAGCTGCAGGCTCGTTTGTGGCTGACCAGTCCGATGCGGGACAGGCAGACACGATTGCAGCGGTTGCAAGGGAAAATTGGTTGGTTGGGGTTGGGTGTTGGGTTTTTCCTCCTTTGCCTTTTGTCAGTGAGGTGGGCTCTGCGGTCTTCTTCAAAGGAGGCTGCTGCCCGCCAAACTGTGAGGCGCCAAGATGCACGGTTTGAGGCGTTATCAGCCCACTGGCGGTGGTCAATGTGGCAGGCACCAAGAGATTTCTTTAGGCAGTCCTTGTACCTTTTCTTTGGTGCACCTCTGTCACGGTGGCCAGTGGAGAGCTCGCCATATAATACGATCTTGGGAAGGCGATGGTCCTCCATTCTGGAGACGTGACCCATCCAGCGCAGCTGGATCTTCAGCAGCGTGGACTCGATGCTGACGACCTCTGCCATCTCGAGTACCTCGACGTTAGGGGTGTGAGCGCTCCAATGGATGTTGAGGATGGAGCGGAGACAACGCTGGTGGAAGCGTTCTAGGAGCCGTAGGTGGTGCCGGTAGAGGACCCATGATTCGGAGCCGAACAGGAGTGTGGGTATGACAACGGCTCTGTATACGCTTATCTTTGTGAGGTTTTTCAGTTGGTTGTTTTTCCAGACTCTTTTGTGTAGTCTTCCAAAGGTGCTATTTGCCTTGGCGAGTCTGTACATGTAAAAGGCATGTAAAGACAATAGGAAAGAACTTGAATAGGGAATCAAGAGGGTGAAAAGGGCCATGAAATGCTATTGGCTACAAGGATTGAAGAAAATCCCAAGGCATTTTATGCAGATATTAAAAAAGCAAAAGAGTAGCTAGTGAGAGGGAAGGATTACTGAAGGACAAAGTGTGAATTTATGCCTGGGGCTAGATACTAAATGACTGGTTTGCATTGATATTCATCTGACGTTAGTGAGGTCAGCATGGGGTATTCTAATATGTTGCTATCAAGAAGAAGGGTTGGATCCATTGCAGAACACAAAAAAAAATCTCTCCTCTTATCTGGAATCAACCTGGTGAACAACCTCTGCATTGCCTCCAAAGCCAGTACATCCTTCTTCAAGTACGGAGACCAGGATTGCACTCATTACTCCAGATGCAGCCTCTCCAGTACTGTGTATATTGCAGCATAACTTCTCTGTTCCTAAATTCAATCCCTCTAGCAATGAAGGCCAACATTCCATTTGAATTCTTGATAGCCTGCTGCACCTGCAAACCAACCATTGCAATTCATGCACAAGTACTCCCAAGTCCTTCTACATGGCAGCATGCTACAATGGTTTGCCATTTAAATAATAATCCGATCTTCCATTTTTCCTTCCTTAGTGGATACCTTTACATTTACCATTATTGCATTCCATCTGCCAGACCATTGCCTATTCATTTAACCCTATATATCTCTGCAAACTCTTTGTACCTCTTCACAATTTGCTTTTCCACTCAATATTCAGGAAATAGAAGGATATGGACTATGTGCACGCAGATAGGATTAGTTTAACTTGGCATCATGATCAGCACAGACATTGTGGACTAAATGGCCTGTTCCTTTGTTGTACTGTTGTATGTTCAGAGAGGCAGAAATTTCAGGACATCTTCACAAAGGCTGCATGTTTCACATTATAGGAGGAGTCAGAAATATTCAGTGTGGTTTGACATCAGGAGCACGGTTGGAATTTGTTCTGACCCATGTAGGCAATGATGTGTGGGGTCCTGCTGCAATGCAGGGGCTTGCCAGGGTGATCTTGAACAATGCAGTGACAAGGGCAAATCTGGCAGGTCTCCACAAACAACGTAGGTCAATAGTAAAAACAGATAGCCAGCAGTTGGTGGGAAAAAAAGTTTTTTATGGAAATAATATTTTTATTCAGTGGTGACTGAATAGTAGTCACAAGTAGTGGAATCCATTTAACCAAAATGATTGGTAACAAAAATATTCCAATAGTGTTTCATAACATTGCAAACCAACAATTTTGAATACAGATCAAGTTTTAGGGGAAAAAAAAAACCCTGCCATTATAAATTCATGGAATTTTCTGTTTGGAGGCTATTTATTCCAATAGGAATTCTTTACCTCATTGAATTTACTGTTTCATACATATTCGTCACATCATGTGACATTCATGATTACGAAAGGCCCATCAGTCCAAGAATAATATCCGTTTCTTTAACCCAAGCCAGAATATTGTAATGTAGTTCAGTAACAAAAGGTCACCCTGGAAAGATTGATACTTCCTCTGAGAGTCTGTCCACGAAATGTCTGTGAGAACAGCGCTTCAGACTTATTTTCCCTGGCGAGTTGGTGCTGGGTAAAAAAAAATGAGATTGGAAGTTTAATTTCTTGTTGCAGATCTAGTCTGCTGGTTGGCAGACAGATCAGCAAGACAAAGTATGTTGCTATGGAAAGGGCTTAAAATGGTACTTCAATCACCTATCAAGACTTGTTCCTCCATCAACAATAAATATGTTATAAATTGTTATACTGCTTTTCAAAATATGAAGATAAACCTGACAAGTATGGCCAGTGAACCCAATGATTTCAGGTTAAGATTTCAGATTTATTGACAAGACATCACATACAACCCTGAGATTCTTTTACCTGCTGATGAGGCAGAATTACCACTTATTGGTAGTGCAAAAATAACTGTACTCAACATACATATGTAAACAAATAAATAAATGCAAAGAAACTATGTGCAATACAGAAAGAAAACAAAACAATAAAGTGCTAAAGGGAGAGTCCTTAAATGAGTCTCTGATTGAGTTTGCTGTTGAGGAGACTGATGGTGGAGGGGTAGCAGCTGTTCCTGAACCTGGTGGTGTGAGTCTTGTGGCACCTATACCTTTTTTCTGATGGTAACAGTGAGAACAGAGCGTGTGTTGGATGGTCTGTTGTCACACTGAGCCACCAGTGATAGGTGTAAGGTGAGTGGTGCAGGGGGCTAATAATGCAGCTTTCATAACATAGAATACCATACCATATGGTGGCATGCTGGCCTCTAAAAGGTCTCTGGGAAGAGAAGTGAGTGTAGTCAAGATCTTGAGAGAGAAGGTACTTGGGAAGCAAAATAATCTAAGGGTAGATAAGTCTCCCAGAGACTTCTTGACTTCTGAAGGGTGGAGCTGTAGAGATTGTGGAGGAATATTGCTAATAATCTTTCAGGAATAGTTCTGGTGGACTGGAGCATTGCAAATGTCACTCCGCTGTTTAAGAAGGGAGAGAGGCAGCAGAAAGGAAATTATAGGCCTATTAGCATGATGTCAGTGGTTGGGAAGCTGTTGAAGTCAATGATCAAGGATGAGGTTATGGAGTGCCTAAAGGAAAATCATGCCTGACAAACCTATAATAAAATTTTGAAGAGATCACAAGTGTGATAGACAGGGGAGATGCAGTTGATGTTGTATCCTTGGACTTTCAAAAGGCCTTTGACAAGGTGCCAAACCTAAGGCTGTGAAATAAGATGAGAGCGCATGGAATTACAGGAAGAATAATAGCATGGGTAGAGCATTTGCTGATTGGCAGGAAACTGAGAGAGGGAATCAAGGGATCCTATTCTGATTGGTTACCAGTTACCAATGATATTCTGCAGGTGTTGGTGATGGGGCTGCTTATTGCTAAATTGAATATAATTGATTTGTATTGTAGCTTTGTGGCTAAATTTGCAGATGATTCTAAAATAGGTGATGGGGTTGGTGGTGCTGAGGATACCAAAAGGCAGCAGAGAGACTTGGATGCATTAGGGGAATGGGCAAAGGGGTGGCAGATGAAATACAATGTTGGAAAGTACATGGTCTTACACTCTGGTAGAAGAAATATATGGGCAGACTATTATTTAGATGGGGAGAAAATTTAAAATTTTGAGGTGCAAAGGGTCTTGGGAGTCCTCATGCAGGATACCCTAAAAGTTAACCTTCAGGTTGAGTTGGTGGTGAAGAAGGTGAATGCAATTGTAAGGGTCAAAATGCAAGTTGCAAGGAAAGTCTTCAAGAAACCAGTAGATGTTGACATAAATCAAGCTGTCTCCTAGTAACATTTTGCTTCATGGTTATAGCTGGCACTCTCTCTCTGAGTGTTTGAGAACAATTGTCAGTTCTGATTTTCTTTGTTTTACGAAATTGAAGGAATTAGTTTTGTTTTGACAACTTGTATTGACAGTTTAATTGTTTAATCACTGTTTTAGTACTGTATAACCAAGTTTTGAAATGGTTTGTAATAATGTAGTAACTAACATTTGGTTTAATAAACCATGGAAAACTCAACTCAACTTTAGGATGGATTTATTTGAATGAGTCATATACAACCACAACATTCCTGCAAGTGACTCTAAAGTAAAATAGTCACAATAATTAGTCAATAAAAGACAAAATTTAAGACAATGGAAAGCTGGAATTTGGATTTTGAATTTGGATTTTGAATTTGGATTGGATTGATTGGGCTCTGTTTAGAGCATTTTGAACAAGGAGGCACGATTATCAACAGCATCACCAAGACCATTGAAGAGGTAATAAGCCTTACTAAAGGATTCCTTCTGTGTGCTTATTCCAAGTTTTATTTAAAGAATTTTTTTAAACAAACATAGAGTCAATTACTAAGTTAAAAATACATGTACAAAAGTACATTCAATATTTACTTCATGATGGTATTAACCCAATTCCCCAAACCCCCACCCCCCCAAAAAGGACCCCAAAGAAAATAGAATAAATGAATGAAAGTATAGAAAATGAAGAAAAAGATAAGAAGAAAGCCAAGAAAGAAAAAGAAAACAGATTTGATTGCTGAAAAGTGACACACACTCCTCAGATCACAAATTTATATTCTATTTCATTTTCTTTCATGCTGGTCTCAAGGGTTGGGAAGAATTAATCTTAAGATTTACACCTGAATTTTGTAAATATGGTTGCTAAATTTGTAAAAAAATTGTGCCATACTTATTTCTTAAGTTGTAGGTAATCTTCTCCAGAGGAATACAACTATGTATCTCTGTGTTCCAATGTGCCATATCTAGATGTGGGTCAGATTTCCATGCCACAGCTCTACATTTTCCGGCCACTGCCAGTGCAATTGTAACAAATTCTATTTGATATTTGGACAGTTTCAATTTGGGTTTTATCCCGGTAATATTCCCTAATAAAATAATTCTGGGTTTGGTGTAAATTGAGTTCCCGTTATCTGGGTTGGAAAATTTCCTAAATCTACCCAAAAAGGACTTACTTTTGAACATGACCAGGTTGAATGTTTAAAAAGGTTCCAGTTTATTGCAAGTGAGAACACAGTTTGGAGAAACTGCCGCTTGTCCTTTGAGGACTGTTTTGGTTTGGGAATTTAAGTTGTGCATATTTGATGTCTGACTGTGATGGTCGGCTGAATGAATAAGATGGCAGCCACTGCTGAAGCTGCTGCACCTGTAGAGCCGTGTGTCGAGAAGATGAAGGTCATGGAACTTAAAGAAGAATTGCAATGGCGGCAATTATATACAAGTGGAAATAAAACTACTTCAAGCAAGACCGAATGATACAATAGAAAAAGAGGAGATAATGGCAGTTGGGGATATAAATCCCACAGAATAACCATAAAAAAACATCAAGAGAAACTAAGATCAGCCGCATAGACATGGCTGAAGCTGTGCCTCAAGATGATGGTGTGGACGATGGGCAATCCAGAGTGGAGACAAAGTCACATATTAAGACAACATCTGATGTGCAACCAGAAGATAGTGCATTAAACACAGGAAGCAGGAGACCAAGCGGAGTTCCAGAACAAGGTCCAGTGTTTCAAGTACTGCATCTACATCTGTAAATATTCAGGCTGATATGGTAGCTCTTGAAGCAAAAAAAAACAAAAAACAAAAAAAAACTTCAAAATAAATTCATCTTAGAAGAGCAGAAGAGCAGAAGAGGTAGCTGAAGAGGTCAAAGGGGCAGCAATTGCATTTGAAGAACAAGAAGAGCAGATAAGGAGGAAAAAGGAGCTGCTGGATCTGGACACAGAAATCTCTGTTAATCAGGACAGGTCAAAGGCAATAGAAGGCTCAGAATTATCTGGTGCTTGAAGTAAATTATCTAAAGCATCTGACACTGTGGAGTTATGTTTGGAGGAAGGACATAAGAAAAGGAAAATATCAGTACTGCGGTTATGAGATGTGCAAGTCTCGAACTAAAGAGGTTAAGGCATGGTAGTGCCAGATCTCAAACCCCAATAATGACCCTATTGGACAGAGATGTGAGCCTAATGCTATTTTACAAAACAGAATACCACCCGATCCTGGCAGATAATAGAAATCTGGGTGAACAAAGTAGCTATCTCCCAGGCATGAGAAGGCAAGATAAAATGGCTGCATAATTAATTCAGTTACAGACTCTTTCTTCTCTGCCCAAGAGAAAGATTCCAGTTTTTGATGGTGACCCACTTCAATTCCAAGGGTTTATGAAAAACTTTGAACACAGTATTGAAATAAAGTGTCAAAACTCCGAGGATTGTTTAGATTATTTGCAGCAGTTCATGAGTGGACAACTACAAGATCTTGTAAAGATTTGCCAGCATATGGCATCAAATGAAGGATATCAAAAGCACTTTGGGAGTAAGCATAAAACTTCTACAGCTTATGTATAGAAGACTCTTTTATGGTCATCAATAAGACCGGATGACATGAAGAGTTTACAAGCTTACATCCTCTTTCTAAGAGGATGTTGCAACATCATGATGGAGATTGTCCACCTTTGAAAGCTTAATATATGTACTAATACACTAATCATTGTAAATAAATTACCCCACCGGATGAGAGAACTATGGAGAAGTCAAGTTGTTGAAAACAAGAAAAAATGTGATGAAACAACTACTTATAAGGATTTGGAGGAGTTCATTGAAGGGCAAGTGGATGTTGTCACAGATCCAGTGTATGGAAATATCAAAGACACTCAAACAGTAGGCAACAAAGTTGAGAAGTCCAAATCATACCCTCAACTAAAATAAAAAAAATGGCAGTGGAGGATAAAGAAATTAAGGAAAATGAAAGTTCGCCTGTTGTGAAGAAATGTGTGTTCTGTAGTGATAAGCAATGATTTGGAAAAGTGTGCACAGATGGAAAAGAAGATGCAGAGTGAGGACATCACTTTTTTGAAGGAAAACAGAGTGTGTTTTGGTGTCTGTGTAAAGGACACATCAGCAAAAACTGCAAAAAGTGACCCAGCTGTGACATTTGTAGTCAAAAGCATCTCAAAATGCCACAGATCTTCAGGAAAAGAAACAAATGAAAGAAAAGAAACAGAAGAAAACAATGCAAAAGCCTTGGTAATGACAGATGGTTTTACTGGGGCCGGAGAAAATATCTGCAAACTTTTGATAGTATCTTTGGTGGTCAAGGCCAAGAAAGAAAGTGCAATAGTGTGTACTTATGCATTTTTTTTGACTCAGGAAGCACTGCATAATTTTGGATAAAAGAGGTACAAAAATTCCATTGAGAACTATAGGTCTAGTTAAACACATTGAAACCAATGATGTCTTGGGCTTAGAGATTTCTGGACTGGATATTAATTAATTTTGTGAACTTTCAGGCATATACACTCAGAACATTATGCCTGTGCATAAAGACAACATCCTACATCAAAACGACATTGAACTGTGGACGCATTTGAAAAATGTTTATTTATGAAAAATCTACTCTGATAAAGAAAAGAGGTTCAAAATCAGTTGGCTATGAGTATCAACAAGATATTGGTTGTTATGCTGGATAAGCTGTGGGAGCAGCACTTCAAGACTGACTTTCCTGAATGCATCAAAGGAAGACCAGCAGTTCTTGGAATCAGTGTCTAAAATCTGCCAAGCTGGTTAATGATCATTATTGCATTAAAGGGAAAGGGAAATATGCATGCCTGATAATAGAAGCGTTATTGAACAATGTACACTGTATTTAAAGAGAAGATTCAAGAAAGATTCTTTCTTACATTGAGACTACACCAAATGTGTTTCTGATATGATATCCAAAGAATATGCAGAGAAAACACCAGATGATATCTTGGATGGAAAAAAATGGTACTTATCACATCATAGGGTTTTACTTCCACAGGAAAAAAAAACTTCAAATGGTGTTTGATTGTGGAGTGACCTTTCGGGGAGTTTCACTAAATTCTCAACTCTTACAGGGTCCTGATTTTACTAGTAAGTTGATAGGAGTCTTAACTAGATTCCATAAAGAATCTGCCATCATTACTGCAGAGATTGAAGCAATATTCCACCAGCTGAAATTACCGAATGAAGACCGTGACTTGTTATGATTCTCTGATGGTCAGAACATGGTAGAATACAGAAAGACAGCGTATCTAATTGGAGTGACTTCATTGCCAAGTTGTGCGAATTTTGCCTTTAGAAAGGGTGCTGAGGATAATATGGAACAATGTAGCTCCTAACCTATAAGCACCAGCAGGAGTAACCTTTTTGTGGATGACTGTCTCAGTTCTGCAACTACAATTAAAGAAGAAATAGCTCTTTATCATGATTAAAGAGTGCTCTGCAACAAATGAGGCTTTCTACTTACCAAATGGATAAGTAACAGTCACCAGGTATTGGCTGCCATACCTGAAACAGAGAGGGCAAAGGAAATGAGGAATTTGGACATAGACCATGACCATCTTCCTGTGGAGAGGGTGTTAGTTGGACAGTGGTGTGTTCAGTTAAGTTCAAAATCACTTTGAAGGACTGACCTCTCACAAGAGGGGGATTCTATCAACAGTCAGTTCAATATATGATCAATATATAGTCAGTTGTCCTGACTACAAAGAAGATCCTGCAAGATTTGTGTAGGAAGAGGATTGGTTGGGATGATATTGTGCCAGAATCCATTGGGCAAAATTGGACGTGTTGGATACAGGGTTTTTGTAAGCTGGAAAACTTCAAAATTGACGGATGCTTCAAATCCCCAAATTTCAGAACTGTGACAGCTGCTCAATTACATCATTTTCCTGATGCATGTGAAGACGGCTATGGAACTGTCAGTTACCTGTTATTGCATGATACCAAGGATCAGGCACATTGTAGATTTGCAATGGGAAAGCCAGAGTGGCTCCAAAGAAACCAGTCACTATCCTACAAATAGAGTTGACAGCATGGTGAGCAGAATGGACGCAATGTTGAAAAAAAGAGTTGCAGATTAAACTAACATTCTCTATATTTGGGACTAATACCACCTCTGTGCTCAAATACATCAAAAATAAAACCACAAGGTTTTGAACTTCCATGGCTAACAGAATCACTGAAATTGATAAAGTCTCACATCCAATACAGTGGAGCTATGTTAACAAAATTTGCAATCCAATTGACCTGGCTTCCCAAGGTATGAAAGACAAGTCTTTTTTGAAGAATAAAAATGGTTGTGTCAGGGCCTCAATTTCTTCTACCATCTCAAAAGGACTGGCCTCAAAATCCAGATAAATTTAAAGATATTTTACCAGAAGACCCTGAAATCAAGAATGTCTGCAAATGCTCTTCAGATCATGCTTGAATGAATGGATACAGTAACCCACTTAATCCATTACTTCTCATCCTAGAATCGTTTGAAAAGGGTAATGGCATGGATGCTCAGACTTAAAAGATGGTTTCTGAATCATAGCAGACAGAACAAACAAACAAGGGATGTTCCTGCTCATTTTCAATCAGATAACATCCATCAAGGAGATTCACCACAGAAGAAGACAGGTAATCTTCAGACTCAAGAAAAGGGACATCTCACAGCTAAAGAGTTGATATTGAGATGGCGATAATTTGCTTTTGCCAGAGGAAGAGATTTGCAGATGAAATTTCAAGTCTGAAGAAGAGAATGAATGTAAAAAGGACAAGTCACATTTGTAAACTTAACCCTATTCTCGAGAATGGTGTTTTAGTAGAGCAGCAATGCGAGAAGAAATGAAACATCCTGTCATACTGGCCAAAGATTTTCACATTTCAAATCTAATTCTTCAACATATTCACGAAGAGAGAGAGAGATCATGATGGTTGCAAGCATATTTTATCCAGACTGCAAGAAAAATATGGGATTTGTGATGCCACTAGATTAAGCAGAAAGATTGTAATGAAATGTGTTATTTGGAAGCGTGTATATATGCCTTCTGGACAATAGCTGATGGCAGATTTGCCTCTGGACAGAGTCTCTCCAGATGAACCTCCATTCACATATGTTGGAGTTGATTATTTTGGAGCCTTTGAAGTGAAGCATGCAAGAGTGTTGTGAAGCCCTATAGTGTTATTTTCACGTTTAGCCATTAGTGTAATTCATATCGAAGTGGCGTCATCAGTTGATGCAGACTCTTTCATCAATGCTCTTCGGCGCTTTATTGCCAGATGTAGACAGGTGAAGGAATTATGATCTGACAAATGGCACTAATTTTGTAGGAGCTCAGCATGAGTTAGGAGAAGCAATCATAAACTGGAAGCAGATTCAACTAGTTCAGAAAGAAATTAAATGGATCTTCAATCCTGCTTCTGGCGCATACCATGGAGGTGTAAGGAAAAGATTGATTAGATCAGTGCGAAAAGTTCATAATGCTATCCTAGTTGGACAAATTCTTAATGGGGAGGGTCTTCAGACAGTTCTATGTGAAGATGAAGCTATCCTCAATAGATGTCCAATCACTAAAACTTCAACAGATCCCTTTTCCTTTAAATTTTTAAAATTGATATTATACATTAAAAAACACTAAGCCAGTACATAGTTAATATGGAATGCAAACTGTAAGTGAGAAATTACACAAATCAACTTATAACATCACATCCCTAATAACATAATAAATATACAAAAAATTAAAATTCAGAAGTTAATCAAAGCCCCATTCCCCTCAACAATGTTGCATTGCAGAAAGAAATTTCATTAAACTTCACTCCTAAAAGTGAAATGAAAAATACGAACAAAACTCAGATTATAAATTATATCTGCAGATTGTGATAATAATTCAAAAATAGTCCCCACTATGCCTGGAATCTTCTACTAGAATTATTAATTGAATATCAAATCTTTTCTAAACTTAAACAAAACATATCTTTCAGCATGAGTAGTACAGCACGTCTAGCCAAAAGAGAATTAAAAGACCAGATGCAACATTTATTTGGAGTCAATAAAATATCATCTTCTCCTGTTGTACCAAAAAGAGCTACCAAAGAATTTGGTTCCAAATTTATATCCAAGATTAAAGATAAAGATTGGAAACCTTCTTCCAGTACTTTTCAAGACCAAGACAGGACCAAAACATGTGAAATAATGTGGCCTCATCTCTCTTGCATTGATCACAACTACAAATTTACCTCCGGATAGATACAAGATAATTTGGTTTTGGAAATATGGGCCCTGTGACCAACTTTAAATTGTAATAAACAATAGCGGGCACATAATGACATAGTATTGACTAACATAACAATTGAATTCCAGATCTCTTCCAAAATGAAAAATTTAAACCCTGTTTCCAAGCATTTTTAATTTTAAGTATTGGGGCATACCTTAGGTCAGCCATTTCATAATAAATAAGGAATTAAACCTTTACGTGAAGGTTGTAAACTAAAAAAAATATGGATCCATGACATTCACTTCTATCTTCAACAGATCCAAATGATCTTGAAGCACTTACCATTTTTGCCTCTTAAAAGTAAACCTTCATTGTCACTAGGGCAGTTTCAGAAGGAAGACATATATGTGACCCGCAGGTGGAAGCAGGTGCAATTTATATCAAATTTGTTCTGGAAAAGATGGGTGAAAGAATATCTTCCACTATTGCACAAGCGACAGAACTGGTTTAAGATCACATGCAATTTCACAACTTGGGATGTCAGTGTCTGGAAATTCATCGTTGATGGGGAAGATTATTGATAACATCCAGGACAACAGAGAAGTTGTGCATCAAGTTCAGATTAAGACTAAAACTGGCTTTCTGAACAGACAAACTTCCAAAATCTGCTTTTACAAGCAGAAAGCTTTGATAATTGACTTCCAGTTTCCTTTGAAATTTAACTTTTACATGTGTGTGTGTACACTTCTATGTACTATGTTTGAAGGTTTTTCATTGTAATAGTAATTTATTGTTTTTTAAAAAATTATAATTAGGGGCAGGTTAACCCATTGTAAGGGTTAAAATGCAAGTTGCAAGGAAAGTCTGCAAGCAGCCAGTAAATGTTGACATAAATCAAGCCATCTCCTAGTAACATGTTGCTTCAAGGTTGTAGCTAGCACCCTCTCTCTGCGTGTTTGAGATAAATTGTCAATTTTGATTTTCTTTGTTCTACAAAATGGAAGGAATTAGTTTTGTTCTGACTTTTATTGACCATTTAATTGTTTAATCACTGTTTTAGTGCTGTATAACCAAATTTTTTAACAGCTGGTAATTATGTAGTAACTAATATAGAGTTAAATAAACTGTGGAAAACTCAACTCAACATTTGTATAGATTTGTTTGAATGAGTCATAGACAACAACAACATTTTAATTCCTGCAAGCAACTATAAAAGAAAATAGTCACAACAGCAATGTTGGCATTTATTTCTAGAGGAATAACAGGGGTGTAGGCTCTGGTGAGACGTCATTTGGAGTATTTTGCACAGTTTTGGGTTCCATATTTGAGAAAAGATGTGCTGGCACTGGAAAGGGTTCAGAGAAGATTTATTAGCATGATACCAGGAATGAAAGGGTTAGCATATGAGGAACATTTGTCAACTCTTGAATTGTTCTTATTGGAGTACAGAAGGATGAAGGGGAGACAGTGTTGGACTGAAAGGCCTGGATTGAGTAGATGTCATGCAGTGAACTGGGATTCACTAGTAGTGTGTTGTGGTGATGGCTGGCTCCACCTCCCAGCTCCACCCCATCTGCTCACATATAACCCTGGTTCCCTGCCTAAACCCAGAAACATTCTGAAGACTACTGTGAGACTCTACCCTAAGTTATAAGCTAATAAATGTGTTTGTTCTCCTTTCAGTCATGAGAGCTTTTATTTGCTCTTCAATTTTATTAGCTTATCCTCTAAATAATGGAAGCTCTACTCAAGCCAGGTTCGCTGCTGATAAACCCTCTTCCCCCTGACGTGGCTGAATAGTTCCCATACTGGCTAGACTGTTTCCAGACCTACCTGATTGAAACCAGAGATGTCTTCCACACCGATGAACTCAGAAAGTCCGCATTCATTTCGAGAATAGGAATGAAAGGGTATGCAGTCATCAGGGACCGCACTATATATGATGCTGCCATCAAGGCACTGAAGGCACGGTACCTGAAGTTGCAAACCGAGGTCCTTGCAAGGCACCAACTCACACTGCGTTGCCTATGGCCAGGAGAGACCATAGATGACTTCCTGCTGGATCTGTGGATGCTTGCCAAGAAGTGCAGGTATGAAGTGGTTACAGGCCACGTTTGTGAAGAAGAACAGATCTGAGATGCTCGAGTTGCGGGGATCCACTTGAGGTACATGAGGCAGTGATTGCTCGATTCGGATAAGAACGTCCTGGCTAGTCACATTGAACTGACCAAATTGTTGGAGCAGGCTAAGCCAGAATGATGACCTTGAAGCCAGTGAACTTGCTCACCCAGTGACGTCTTCCAAGGACCAGCTGCTCCCACTACCCCGGTTCTAACAGCTGCCGCTTCCCGTGCTAGAGAGTGCTTTTTTTGTGGCAAGAGCTAGCATCCCCAATCTCGTTGTCCAGATAAACCCTCAGTAAGTTCCAGCTGTGGCAAGAAAGGGCATTGGGCGAGGTTTTACCATGTGAGGGGAAGCCCAAGGAAGTCCACGGACTGCACCGCTCCTGGATCCGATTCCAGCCCCAAGCCATCTGCCCAGAATTTACCCAAATCCACTTGCTGAACTACACATCGATGGAGGGTGGCCATATTTACGTGCCATGAGGTTGATGCCATCTTACCCATGCAGGGTAACCCAGGATGCTGGGAGCCACTTAAGTGAGGAGAATAGCATCTCTGGGATTCTAGCCTCGATGGTTCTAGATCAGGACAGACCTCACCAGCTCAGCAACTCCATAGTGACTGTGAAGGTAAATGGACATTCCACTAAATGCCGAATCATCATAGGCTCTACTAAAAGCTTTATACACTAATGGATTGTGCAGGAGTACAACCTAAAGATGCACCCTTCCAATTATCACATATTCTTTGCGTCTCATTCAAATTCTCTATGTATTCAACAACTTGTCGTTTGAAGTGTGGGGGGGGGGGGAATTTTGTAAAATACATCTGCATGTACTTGATGAATTGTATGCTATGGTGCTGTTGGATCTGGGCTTCCTGTGTAACCTTAAAAGCGTGACCTTGGTCCACTCCCCCCTGTAGCGGCTCAGAACGGAGGCCCCCCTAAAATCAGAACCCACATGCAGCCTCTCCACATTTAATAATGACCCCCCACCTCTCTTCCCAAATTTGTCCCCAGACTGTAAACCTATTGCTACCAAGAGCAAGAGGTACAGCACAGCAGACTAAGATTTTATAAAGTCTGAGACACAACGTCTGCTCGAATACAGTATCATCGAACCTACCACCAGCCCGTGGAGACCGCAAGTAGTGATGGTAAAAGGGGAAAACAAGTCCTGGATAGTAATTGACTACAGCCAAACTATTAATTGGTACGTTATCCTGGACGCATACCCCTTCCTCAAATTTCGGACATGGTGAATAATATTGTGAAGTATAGGGTCTATTTGATCACTGACCTGAAAGCTGCTTATCACCAGCTTCCAATCCGTTCTGATGACATAATGACATTTTTTTTAATTTTAAATTTTTAATTTTTCTCCCTATAAACCATATTAACCAAAATACACACAAACATTTGAGGCTAATGGTCATCTCTATCAATTCCGGAGGGGCCCTTTCAGTATAACTAATGGGGTTTCTATCTTCCAGAGGCAGATGGACAGAATGGTGGATGAGTATTGGATTGAAGGCTACCTTCCCCTACCTCGATAATGCCACCATCTGTGGCCACACCTTGGAAGATCATGACGCCAACCTCCAGAGCTTTCTCCATATGGTAAAAGCCCTGAACCTCACTTATAACTCTGACAAGTGCATGTTCAGGACTAAACGTCTGGCTATCCATGTCTACATGGTGCAGAATGGCATCATTTTCCCTGACCCTTATAGGATGTGCCCCCATTAGAGCTCCCCATTCTCAGGACCATGAAGGCTTTGAAAAGATGCCTGGAGTTTTTCTCATATTACGCCCAGTGGGTCCCTCAATACGCTGATAAGGTTCATCCTCTCTTAAGAGCCATTACTTTCCCCCTCTCAGCTGAAGCTGAAACAGCTTTTAACTATCTCTGGAACTGCATTGCAAAAGCTGCCATGCACGCAGTGGATGAGAATGTACTTTTCCAAGTGGAAAGCGATGCTTCGGACGTAGCCCTGGCCTCTACCCTCAACCTATCCAGAGGAAGCTGTGGATAAGGCATACACTGGCCAACTGCAGTCTCTGCATAACGAGCTCTGCCATCCAGGGATTACCAGCATGGCTCATTTTGACAAGGTACGTAATCTGCCCTACTCCATGAAAGATGTAATGGAAATGACCAGGACTTGCCAGGTCTGCACGGAGTGCAAGCCGCCTTCTACCACCATGACAAGGTGCACCTGATCAAGTCATCCAGGCCCTTCGAATGGCTCAGTCTTGATTTTAAGGGACCTCTCCCCTCCATGAACGGGAACACTTTCTTCCTCTCTATCATTGATGAGTCCTCCCGCTTCCCATTCACCATTCCTTGTCCAGACATGTCCACGTCGTCAGTCATAAAGGCCTTAGATTCCATTTTTGCCCTGTTCTGGTATCCTAGCTATGTTCATAGTGACCATGGCTCATCCTTTATGAGTGACGAGCTACGTCAGTACCTGCTGGCGAGGGGCATCGCATCCAGCAGGACTACTAGCTACAACCCCCGGGGGAATGGACAGGTTGAAAAGGAGAAGGCCACAGACTGGACAGCTGTCAAAGTGGCTGTGAAGTCAAAGGGCCTTCCAGACATGCAGGCATGAAGTCTTTCCTATTGCGCTCCATTCCATCCAGTCGCTACTATGTACTGCAACCAACACTTCTCTTCACGGGCTCCTATTCAATTTCAAAAGTAGGTTGGCATCGGGAACCTACACTCCCACCCTGGCTCAACACTCCTGGTTCAGTCCTACTCAGGAAGCACGTGAGGAGAAACAAGACCGACCCCCTCGTGGAAATGGTGAAACTGCTCCATGCCAATCCCATGTACGCCTATGTGGAGTACCCGGATGGTAGAGAGGACACCATTTCCATCAGGGTCAGAGGGTTCATTGCCTCAAGGGCCCTGCAAGCCACGGAACTCATTCTCGCCACCTCCCCCAGTCAGGGACTCAGGGGATCCAGTTCAGGAGGAAAGTGTATCCCCCTCCTCTGTAGAGCTAAAAACCCAGCCCGCCTCGCCTCCATCACAAGGGGACCAGGAGACCCAAAGAGTCCAAGGCCCTCCGGTGCTAAAGCGCTCCACCAGGTTCTTCAGACTGATCAAATCAGTAAATCTTCAGATCAAATCTGTAAATTTGTAAATAACTGTATATTTTTCCATTTTTTTTCTGAATCCATGTTCTCTGTCTTCATTCACAGAGACCCTAAATACTGGAGGAAGGGATGAATGCAGTGAACTGGGATTCACTGGTGGTGTGTTGTGCTGATGGCTGGCTCTGCACCCATCTGCTTACATATAACCCTAGTTTCCCATCTAAACCAGAATCCTTCTGCAGATTACTGTCAGATTCTACCCTCAGTTATAAGCTAATAAAAGCTTTTGTTCTCCCTCCAGTTGTGAGAGCTTTTATTCGCTCTACATGTTGCAAGGTTGTTCCTCATGGAAGGGGAATCTTGGACAAGAGGGCACAACTTCAGCATAAAAGGTTGTCAATTTAAAACAGAGATGAGGAAATGTTTCTTTACCCAGAAGGCCGTGAGACTGTGGAACTTGTTGCCACAGGCGGCAGTGGAAGTGAGGTCATTCAGTGTATTTAAGGCAGAGATTGACAGGTATTTGATTAGTCAGGACATCAAGGGTAATGAAGAGAAGGCCAGAAAGTGGAGCTGAGTGAGACGATGGGTCAGCTCATGATAGAATTACGGGACAGAATCAATGGATATTTTGGCCTACTTCTGCTCCTATATCCTGTGATCTTGTGATAATCTACAATCTACAGTGTTTGGAGTCCTCATGAAGGTTTCCGGCCATAGCATTGATAATTCTTTTACTCCCACTGAAGCTGCTGAACTTATTGCTGCAGATTCCAGTATCTACAGTCTCCTGTGTGTCTCCTAGACCAGAATAGCTTGTTTACTGGAAGCTTTGATGAGAGGCCTGGAAATGAACGTTTAAATTTAATAATGACAACCAGGCCATTTTAATTAGTGTCAGTTACAGGAGCTGGGAAACTGCTGATATTGGTTGACTAATGTCCTTTCAGAATGGAAACCTGCCAGTCAATTTTTTGGTATGTGACTCCAGACTCACAACATTGATATTGACCATTTACTGCCAGTAAAAGTTTGATTGGCTCATTAATGTAACTAATGCTGGTCAATAAATAACATGTGAGATCCAATGAAAATCAGAATAAAATCTGGGATAACATTAATTATCAGTTGCAGGAAGGTAACTGATGTTATAAAAGTATGCCAGCCCCCCCCCTATTCCCTCAGGAATTGGTGGAGGTTTGGTATGATGTCAGAAACCCTGTCAAATTTCTACAGATGTGTGGTGGAAAGTGTGCTGACTGGCTGTATCATGGTCTGGTATGGGCAAACCAATACTCCTGAGCAGAAAACTCTGCAAAAGGTAGTGGACATAGCCAAGGACATCACAGGTAAAACCCTCACCACCAGTGAGAACACATGCAAGGAACATTGGCATCAGAGAGCAGCAGCAATCATCAGGGAGCCACAGCACCCAGCACAACCTCTGTCCTCATTGTTACCACCATGAAAGAGGAATAGGTGCCACAAGATTCATACCACTACATTCAGGAACGGCTGCTACCCTCCACCATCAGACTCCTCAACAACAAACTCAATCAGAGTCTCACTTAAGGACTCTTTCATTTTAATGATTTTTATCTCTCTGTATTGCACAGTCAGTTTGTTTACATTTCTTCTTTGTGTACATGTATATGTATCTATCTGTGTACAGTTTTTTGCAATACCAATAAGTGGTAATTCTGCCTTTCCCCAACATGAAAACAAATCTCGCGTTTGTATGTGATATCCATGCATGTACTCTGGCAATAAATATGAAATTTGAACATTGATAACCAATGTGGATTTGTCAAAGGTGTATCATGTCTGGCAAATGTTCTTGAGTGCTTCAATGAAGATACAACTTTGAGAAGTTGATGCTGTGCAGACCGGTTTTCAAAGATATCTGGAACCACACTATAGGAAGGATATCATAAGCCAATGGTAGCAGAGAGAGGAACCAGTGAAAAAGAAGTTCACTTTTGCAACAGACTGGAGAAGCTTGGCCACAAGATGGATTGCAGGTACTGGAATATAGGGAAACAAATAATCTGCTGGAGTAACTCAGTAGGTCAAGCATTTCCATCAAAAAACTCTGCTTCCTGAAGACGTAATTTACAGCAGCCAATGAGTGTACTAGGATGTGTTTGGAATGTGGGAAATAGCCACATGGTCACAGGAAGATGCGTAAATTTCACATCAGAGATAAAGATCAAACCCAAGTCTCTGGAGTTGAGAAAATACAGCGCTATATGCTGCGTCACTGCATTGCCCTTAAACTGGGATGATTCTCCTTCGTGCAAAGAATGTAAAATAGAGATTTGATAAAAGTATTCAGAATTGTAAAGGTTCTGATGGGGAAAATCAGGTTTCCATTGCCATGTTAATCATTAACCAGAATACCCAACTGCAGATAGTTTCCAAAAAAATTTCAAAGAGGGAATGGTCCTTTACTTATGACTCAACATATTGTAATGATCTAGAGGCTGTAAAAAGGTCAAATGTGGGCAGGTGAAGGAATCAGCATCATTAGTAAAGTCTAAAAAGAGCTAAATAAATATTTATAAAGTAGATTGAGGAATGTGGGAAAAGAGGAGTGCAGTGGGAGCAAGTACATGGCTCTTTCAAAAGGACAGCAAAGAGAGCAACCATTTCAGCTCAAGTTTATTCCCTGATTCTACAGTACCTACTACTCTATTAGTAGTGTGTGATTGAGTATGTTCATTTTAAGTTGTGAAAGAATATTGGTAGATTTGCAGTTTCATAATAAAAGCTGCATTTACTCAGATTCAGCCACATGTAAGAACATAAAATGGATAACATCTGCACAGAAAATAAAATAACTAGACCTAGTTTTTATAAACACATTAACACAAGAGATAAATCCTTGAAATGTGCATGCAAGTGAAAAAGGCAGCTATCTCATCTCTGGAAACTGAAACAGAAACACCAATCATGTTTTAAATGCAAATAATGCTCTTACCGCAGGGACTGTTACTTTATCTCATTGGGGACGAGCGAGGCAACAGAGCGTTTCCAATGGTTGTGATACAGTAACAATGACTATCTGTAACATCAGCTTAATTGTTAACATACACAACAGTCAAGACAGTTGAACATTGTCTGCTGTGTGATTAGTTCTGCAAAGTATGTGCATGTTCTGGCTATGATTCATATTTCTAATGTCACAATGTCGGACAAAGCCCTAGTCACAGAATGGAGCCCTACATGTCTTCTGATAATTTGTGACCCTTCACCTTTTCTGGAAAATTACACAAATTGTCAGATTGTAGTCCATTTTATCTTTTTTTTTCATGGAATGACAGAGAATGTACAACATTGGAATAGATGCTTCACACTATCTGGTGTATGCCATTATTTGTATTCTGCTACTCCAGCTACTATTTTCCATCCTACTCCTTTTCCCCTCTATTCTGTGTTCTTGCTTTAATGCACCAAAATTCCCTTAAAATTCACCAAAACATTCTGCTGACAGTAAAGTTCCACACTTTCCTTAGATTCTCTATTTGTGCCCTTTTTTGTTCACTTTCATTCATTGTTCTATTGTGGGCTATTTCTGGGTTATTTCTAACTTTCCTCCTGTTTTCATTTCTGTCCACTTTATTGTTTCAAGATAAAGAGCAAAGAGCATTGACATTTTTCTCTAATAAACCCACTAACTCCCACAGTTCTCTTGACAACATCTCTTTCCACCCTGTCTCCTGTAAGGATTTGTTCCTTTCTCTCAATTTCTCCGTCTACACCCCATCTGCTCCTAGGATGAGGTTTTCTGTCCTTTTTCCACATAAAATAAGGTTTTCCCTCTACTGCCATTAACTCATTCGCATCTCTTCTATTTCCCACACATCTGCCTTGGCCCCTTCACCCAGATGTAATAAAGACAGGGTTTGCCTTGTCTTTGTTACCATTCACCAACCCTCCAGCCTCTACATCCAGCATTTTAATCTTCATAATTTTTGCTGTCTACAATGGAATCCCACGACCAGACACTTCACCTCCCTCCTTCCCTTTCCTTTTCCACTTTCTCTGAGGCTCCTTCAACTGTACAATTGAGTACAGGGAGAAGCCCAAAGCTGGGTTTTTATTCCCGTTGAAATATTTCCACCCATTGATATCTTTACCTAGTGGGCCTTCCCTGTTCTGCCTAGTTCAATTTTCCAATCTGTTAAATTTTTCTCTGAAATGCAGTTAGGATGCCTATTCCAACTGTGTTAATGACCTCATTCATGTATTTTGGAGTGGGAGCCTTCATCCACAACAAAGAGCTGGTGGACCTGGAATTTCAAGATTATTGTCTGAAATAGGAAAGACAATGCTTCAAAATTAAACATCATCTTTTTTCTTATCAGTAAAAAGCTATCCAAAGGTTTATGCCAGAGCTGAGATAATACTGTGCCTAACTGGATGGGCCACAAAGATTGATTAAATTCTGTTTTTAAGTGCCACAAAGTCAAGAATCTTGTGGGTGGAAATGTGAGCCCATGTCACTACCTACAAATTACACTGGGCAATGGTTAGATTGATTAAACCCAGCATGCATCAGCCATGAAATCAGAGTAAAACATCTTCTTAATAGACTGTCATTTCCAGTATTCACAATGATCAACTGACTCCCTTTATGAGGTCACCAGTCTTTTTGCCTAATTAGGGGAGCTTTGTTCCTGTAAACTGAATGTCTTTCTTCTTTGGCTTGGCTTCGCGGACGAAGATTTATGGAGGGGGTAAAAGTCCACGCCAGCTGCAGGCTCGTTTGTGGCTGACAAGTCCGATGCGGGACAGGCAGACACGGTTGCAGCGGTTGCAAGGGAAAATTGGTTGGTTGGGGTTGGGTGTTGGGTTTTTCCTCCTTTGCCTTTTGTCAGTGAGGTGGGCTCTGCGGTCTTCTTCAAAGGAGGCTGCTGCCCGCCAAACTGTGAGGCGCCAAGATGTAAAGCCCCACAATTTACTCATAATGTGATGAGAAAAACCTGTCCTCTTAAATCACATTAATAAATCATACGACTATCAGATCTAAATGTAATGTGAATACTTACAATATAAGCGATGGTGAAATCAGTTAATAATGCATTGAAACAGTGTAATGGCAAAATACTCCATGGGTCAGCCAGCATCAGATGTTATGGGACTGGAAGGTTTGAGTGGCTCAGTAGATTAGGACTTTTTTCCCTGAAACATAGAAGGCTGATGAGTGCCCTGATAGAGGTATACAAAATCATGTGGAGTTTTGGTAAGGTAAATAGGTGCTGTTTTTTCTCCATTTAAACCAGGAGGGGCTAAGTTTAAAGTAAGGAGGGAAAAATGTTAAAGGTATATCTCATTCACACATTTAAGACATTTAAAAGTCTTTTTGACATGGATGAGAAAGGTTTAGAGGAACATGGGTCAAATGCAGGAAAATGAGTTCTGATGGATAACTTGGTTGGCAGGAACAAAGGACCTGTTTCCATGCTAGATGACTCCATGAATTGTTCTATATATTGCATTTTATGTATTAACCTAAGGCAGTCTCTTCAATCTGAGGCGTTTGCAAGCTCACACCAAGACACAAGAGCAACTTGTCTATGAACTACTCTTTGCAGATGATGCCGCTTTAGTTGCCCATTCAGACCAGCTCTTCAGCGCTTGACGTCCTGTTTTGCGGAAACTGCCAAAATGTTTGGTCTGGAAGTCAGCCTGAAGAAAACTGAGGTCCTTCATCAGCCAGCTCCCCACCATGACTACCAGCCCCCCCACATCTCCATCGGGCACACAAAACTCAAAATGGTCAACCAGTTTACCTATCTCGGCTGCACCATTTCATTGGATGCAAGGATCGACAACGAGATAGACAACAGACTCGCCAAGGCAAATAGTGCCTTTGGAAGACTACACAAAAGAGTCTGGAAAAACAACAAACTGAAAAACCTCACAAAGATTAGCGTATACAGAGCCGTTGTCATACCCACACTCCTGTTCGGCTCCGAATCATGGGTCTTCTACCGGCATCACCTACGGCTCCTAGAACGCTTCCACCAGTGTTGTCTCCGCTCCATCCTCAACATTCATTGGAGCGACTTCATCCCTAACATCGAAGTACTCGAGATGGCAGAGGCCGACAGCATCGAATCCACACTGCTGAAGATCCAACTGCGCTGGGCAGGTCACGTCTCCAGAATGGAGGTCCATCGCCTTCCCAAGATCGTGTTATATGGCGAACTCTCCACTGGCCACCGTGACAGAGGTGCACCAAAGAAGAGGTACAAGGACTGCCTAAAGAAATCTCTTGGTGCCTGCCACATTGACCACCGCCAGTGAGCTGATATCGCCTCCAACCGTGCATCTTGGTGCCTCACAGTTCGGCAGGCAGCAACCTCCTTTGAAGAAGACCGCAGAGCCCACCTCTCTGACAAAAGACAAAGGAGGAAAAACCCAGCAGCCAACACCAACCAACCAATTTTCCCCTGCAACCGCTGCAACCGTGTCTGCCTGTCCCGCATCGGACTTGTCAACCACAAACGAGCCTGCAGCTGACATGGACATTACCCCTCCATAAATCTTCGTCCGCGAAGCCAAGCCAAAGAAGAAGATGTATTAACCTAAGCTTGAGTATCTGTAATAGAGCTCTGTCCAGGAATATTCGTCCTTGGGACTGGTCTGTCATGAATATGGGAGATTTGATGCTAACCCTTCGAAAGAATAATCCTCATCAATATCTCCAGTGCCATATTTGAATATGTCCTTAATTCCATGTTGCTCCTGGTTAATGGGTCTTTCAGAAACTTTGAATGTATGTATTTCTCCCAATAATCAAGCACCCTCCAATTCAAGATTTTGGTCAATTATTGTGAAAGTGGTCTTGAAATCATTTTATTTTGTTGCTTATATTTAATTTTATAGAAAATCCACTTTAAAATTATTTGATTGATATCGTGGTGAAAACCTCTCTAATTATTTCACTCGTTAATTTCACTGCAACTTGGATACAAATGGACTAAAACCATTCTCTTCTAATCACATTTTATCCATCTTTGCAAATTTCTGTTCTGTGGTTGTTCTGAAAATGACAGCAGGGTATCCCACCTTTGGCATTCTCATGATCTGAGCCCAAAGAGAAAGAGACCTGTTATCATGCACACAGAATGAAAATTCATGTCTGTATCCTGCACTGAGTTTGTGAGTCCTGTATATTAAAAAGCTTTGCCTGGCTGTATCAATCTGAATGCCCAAAACTAAATGTCCTGGAACATCCCAAATTTACAATGCCAATTTAACTAATTTATAAGAACTACAGTGATATCTGTTGTAGCTGTGAAATAAACAACATTTGAAAATGCTTGAATGTGCTTGGTTAAATGATCATGGCCTTATTGAACACAACAGCAACCTTTCTGAAATCAACAAATAAATTAATTCATTTTGTAAGGATCATTGATTTCTACTCAAAATATAGCTTTCTCGGCTTGTAAATGACTTTCTTCTGTCGGATTGTCGGATACCACTACTTTCTGCTGCTTCTATAAGATTAGCATCATTGCAAAATGTCTCCATTCACCCTGGATGTATGTTCTAAATACCATGGCTTTCAAATAGATATCTAATCTTCTAATATCTAATCAATCAGGTTGGCTTTTTTCCTGAAGCTCTGTTTGCACTCTCAGCTCCCAGTTGTTTTAGTAGGGGTAAAACACCATGGTTAAAGTAAAAACACAAAACTCAGCAGGTCCTGTATTTTTCAGGCAGAGGTTTGTTGTTTGGGATATTTTCCTCACTCAACTCTCTTCTGATATTCTGAGGCCACATAATATTGCATTCATTTTGTTCGTGTACAATTTGGATTCTGTGTTGAACTAATGGAGTGAATGAGTGAATAAGCTCACCAAGACTTTGAAGGATAAACAAGCATGGCCGTTTGTTCCTGTGGCTCCTCCTTTCTGACTCTGGAGGCTACCACAAGCAATTCAGACAGCAATCAACCACGTGAAGAGGTAGCAACATTAAAGTAATAAAAATTCCCTTTCATAAAGATTCAATGTGGACTACATAGGGGAACGATATTTGCTAGCATTAGGAGCTTGTATTTGATCAGTCCTTTCTCTCAGTTTGAATTCATTGTATGTGCACTTCTCTGCTAATGCTGGCAATTAATTATCCACACTGAATTGCCCCTGAACTGCATAGGCAGCTAAGAGGCACCACATTGGAGGGGAATGGATTCATTGAACAAGACCACTAGTTGTCTAAGCAAATCTACTTTGACTCTACATTTGTTGATTATTAAATTTCTCATGATTCACAAGCATGAAACGTTTTGTTTACATTTATTCATTCTCTTTACTGAGTTCTATGTCATGAAACAGATCATGTAGTTTCATCGCACATTTGAATTATCACTACGCATGCAGCTCTTCAACAAACCGCCTTGGCTTAAACAGCATTTTCCACTAACACTTCAGCTATCTGATGGAAAAAATATAGATCTACAGCATGTCAAATGTGGTTGTCAGGATCTGTATTTATATTTTGGTTACGGTATCCAAGATCACTCTTCAAGTATGTGCTCCCTTGTAACTGTGGCAAAGCTGGAGTGTAGAGATCCTGCTCAAGAAAACTAGACTTTGCTGTTTCTCCAAATATCTGGGAATTGAAATGTTTAGCAAAAAAAAAAATACTTGTTTATTAAAATGTAATTGCTGCTTCAGTTTTGCTGTGTTAATTAAGTGGCAATGTGGCAGGCTCTTCCTGCTATTTTAGGAAATGATTTTGTACTGAGTTAAGCTGGTTCACCCAAAAGCAAATCGATTTTTCTGTGTCACGATCAATGATGCTTACATGAAAATTTGAAAGGAGCCATCGTTGAGTCCAAATTCTGGCGAATATAGAGGTTGTTCACATAGCTGTAGTAAATCTGTCCATATAAAAGGTCTGTATAAGTTGCCCAGGTCTCAAGTCAAGTCAAGTCTAGTCACCTTTATTTATCGTTCATTCTATGCTTGCACTGTAAACACGAGATATCATTTCTCTAGGAACACGAAGCATATTTACATAAATATAAGTTAGAATAGAAGTTAAACACACTGAAATACTAAAATATCAAGATGTAAACAGTAGAAGTCCATGGTACACTATCCACATATGTTCTGGGAATTCAGGAGCCTGTTGGCTTGGGGCGAAAGAAAACTGTGGCCCAATCTGGATGTAAGGACCCAAGTGCTATGGTACCTCCTACCAGATGGCAGAAGGGAGAACAGTTTACATGAGGGGTGTGTGGATTCCTTCACAATGTTTATTGCCTTTCACCTGCATCAAGTGTTGCAGATGTTCTTTATAGTAGGAAGAAAGCCCCAATGATCTTTTCCACTGACTTCGCTATTCTCTGAAGGGTCTTGCAGGTGGTATAGCTTTCAAAATAGGCAGTGATGCAGTTGCACAGGATGTTCTCAATAGATCCTCTGTAGAATGTAGTGAGGATGGGGGTAGGAGATGAGCTTTCCTCAGCCTTCACAGGATGAGGTGCTGCTGGGCTTTCTTGGCTATGGAGCTGGTGTTAAAGGACCAGGTGAGATTCTCTGCCAAGTGCACTCCAAGAACTTGATACTCTAGATGACCTCAACGTTGGAGCCATCAATGATCAGTGGAGCGAAGTCCCCGGGCCCTCCTGAAGTTGACAACCATCTCTTTTGTTTTATTAATGTTCAAATACAAGTCATTGACTCTGCACCAGCCCATTAGTGATCACACCTCCTCTCTGTATACTGACTCCTCATTCTTACTGATAAGGTCCACCATGGTTGTGTTTTCAGTGAACTTGTGATGTGGTTCGAGCTGTGTTTAACTGCACAGTCGCAGGTCAGCAGAGTGAACAGCAGTGGACTAAGCAAGCACCCTGGGGGACACCCATGCTGAGTGTAATGGTCTTGGAAGAGCTGTTACCGATCAGGACTGCTTGAGTTCTCCCCAACAGGAAGTCAAGAATCCAATTGCAGAGGGAGGTGTTTAGATCCAGCAGGCTCTGAGGTATGATCGTGTTGAATGCTGAACTGAAGTCAATAAACATTATTCAAACATACGAGTCCTATTTCCAGGTGGGTGAGGGCTAGATGGAAAGCATCATCTGTAGAGCAGTTGGATCAGTATGCAATCTGCAGGGGTTCCAGTGACGAGAGCAGCAGGAGCTCCTGCCATAACTCTGCTGGAATCCCAGTAGAATGTTCCAGGAAATGAATCAAATCGCCAATGATTAGCTGTGTGCTCCATTTTCACTACTTTTAGAACCAATATAGAATTTTGTGGCATTTATATTTGTAATTCAAAGACATCTTGTTTCTGTCCTGTGCCGGCTTACAATCTTGGTATTCGTTGTTTAGAATTTCAGATAGTTTCCCAGCCATGTCACTTCAGTTCAAATATTCACAAAATTTTGCACCTGGCACTTTTGAAAGTCAAAGTCAATGCTCAGATTTACTGTCAGAGTACATACATGACATTACGCACAACTCTGAGTTTCTTCTTCCTGCGGGAGTGGCAGAAGGTCTACTTATCAGTAGTGCAAATAAATGAACTCAATAAAAGGTTATATATACAAAAGAGGGAAATGTAAACAAAGAAAAAATGTAAACAAACTGCAATGCAGAAAATAAAAATTAGTAATAAATAATGTGCAAAGTGGGAGTCCTTAAATGAGTCCCTGGTTGAGTTTGTTGTTGAGGGGTTTTGATGGTGGAGGGGTAGCAAGTGTTCCTGAACCTGCTGGCGTGAGTCTTGTGACTTTTTCGTGTACTATTGGTGATTTGAAGAGTTATACATTAGTGTACCTTTCAGTATAAATATCATTAATTACAATCTTGATTTGCAGGGCCACATACTAAATTTAAGGACAATGTGATGGAATATTTGGGAATCTTTTTGGGAGATAACCATATATTAGTGATAAGTTAAAGTTTGATTCTGTTTTTATGTTTAAAGATAATTAAAAACAACTTTTGTTTAGGTAACTACTTGTGGTGAATATCTATTGCTACTGGGTTTTGGGGTCCTTTAGGCTCGTAACAACAAAAATAATAGTTATTGTGCAAGAAAGAAAATGAAAGATTTGCATTGAAGTAACTCATGGTGTTCCAAAAATCTTTGCAGCCAGTGAAGGACTTTTAAAGAATGCTTGCATTCCCAAGTAGGAAGTCATTAGCCAACATGTTCGCAGAAAGCTTTCATAAACCAACAATCCAGGTGCTCAGTGTTAGTCAAATTGATTGAAGTGGAGACCAAAGACCATTTATTTTCTTGAGCCTAAGGATAATGAAAGTGCCTCAATGGTAGAGTTACTGCCTTGCAGGTCCACAAGTCCGAGTTCAATCCTGAACGAGGGTGCTGTCTGTGTAAACATTCTCACAGTGACTGCAAGGCCTTGTTCCAGGTGCAAAAAAATGTAAGTGGGTAGGTTAATTAGCCACTATTTGCTGCCCCAAGGTGGAGAATAAAATGGATTATGATTAGTGCAAAGATGGTGACCCAAAAGGCCTATTTTTTGCTCACCATGACTAGTTCAGAAGTCTGCAAAGTACTGGTCATGAATGATGGCTCCACGACCCACCACATAATATGTGCAATCTGCATCTAGAGAGATGGTCAGATCACATCTGGGCATCAGCATGGAGAGAGATGTAATGGCAGTGATAGCAGTAGGAATCAAACATGAAAAACTGTGGATGGTGGGATCAAGTGCAATTCAGAAATGTGCTGGAGAAATTCAGTGTCATGTTGCATGACCTGCTGGGTTTCCCCAGCACGTTAATGTATTGCACATTTATTCCTATTCCAACAAGAGGAATAGTCCATGAGGAGCCTTCCATGAGATGGTTTATGAGGCTTTTGAGGAAACCAAAAGGATAAATGTTGAAGTGAAACACTAAAGACTGCAGATGCTGTAATTGTAGTAAAAATATAGAAATGCAGGAGGAACTCAACAAGTCTTGCAACGTCTATAGGAGGTAAAGATCGATACCCAATGTTTCAGGCCTGAGCCCTTCTTCAAGGTAAGAGTAAAAAGAAGACAGGTGCCTGAATTAAAAGGCTGGGGAGAAGGAAAGAAAGAGCAGGGGAAGGAGCAGAAATGTACATGAATCGGAACGGTAAGAATTGATCAGGGGAGTGGGTGGCTCTGTGAATACAGAACTGGGGGAAAGGAAAGTGAGCAAAAAGGAAAGAGAGCGAGCTAGAGAAGGAAGAAATAGATCAAATGGGGGTTGGGGAGAGGAGGCTTTGGAGGGTGCCCTGATGGAATATTAGGTGTTCCTCCAATTTACAGGTGGTCTCATTTTGACAATGCATTAGACAATGGAGAGACATGTTGGCATGGGAATGTGATGAGGTATTGAATTGGGTCATCACTGGGAGATCCCCACTATTGCAGCAGACAGAGCCGAGGTGCTGAACGAAGTGACTTCCCAGTCTGCTACCAGTTTCTTTGATGTAGAGGAGTTGATAACCCCAGGAGAATCACAAGTGAAGTTTCACTTGGAAGGACTGTTTGGGTCCCTGAATGGTGGTGAGAAAGGAGGTGTGGGTGTAAGTATAGCACTTCTTGCGGTCACCGGGGTAGGTGACAAAGGGGGAATTGGTGGGAAAGGAGGAGTGGATGAGGGAGTCAAGGAGGGAAAATCGGATTTTTTTAGATTTCAGATTTATTGTCAGAGAACATGCATGACATCACATATAACCCTAAGATTCTCTTTTCTATGGACAAGGCAAAATTAAAACTTAGTGGTAATGCAAAAAAACTGTACACCACATACACTATAAACTGATAACAAAATCCTTCCCCACACTGTGTGTAAGGAATTTTGTAAGTTCTCCCCATGTCTACGTGGGCTTTCTTTGGGGGCTCCCATCCTTCGAAACGTACCAGAGGTGTTGGTTAATTGGGTGTAAATAGGGTGGCACAAACTCATGGGCCAAAATGGCCTGATACCATGCTGTATGTTTAAATTAAATAGCATTAAGTCTACTTCAAGCATACAAAACCATTTTCTGCATTTGAACTTGGACTTCTGATCTTTGTGCAGTCAGTGATGAACATGATGAAATGAATATGGTTTGTTCTTAGAGGCTGAGTATAAATGAAAGTCAGTGCCAAACATTTTCAGTCAGTTAAACTAACGCAATATGTCAGCATCGTTATACGATTAAACATGTTAAATTCAATAAAAGTTAATCTAATATTTCTCCATCTGAATGCAAAGATAATTTCAGCTTTGCTGTATCACATAAGATGTCCATCATAATAGCATAATCCTCATTTTTTTTCAGGAAGCAAAGCTTTTGATTAAAAATTGTTGTCCAATGTAACCAGAAACCTGGTTGATGCACCATCAATAATCACAAAAGACTGAATTTGTGAAACTGATAGGCTTTTATCAACTATAGAGTGGAACAGCTGTCAATCTCATTGACTGATCAAGGCAGAGTGGTATGGGGAGAATGCAAAGGGCTATGGGTAGGATCGGTCTTGGGAGGTGTGTCCATCTGGCAGCAGCCAATCATAACATAATAGTGGTTTAACACACCAGTGATGAGCAGTGAGGAGGGGGGGAGAGAGAGAGAGAGAGAAAAAAAGAGAGAAAGAGAGAGAGAGAGAGAGAGAGAGAGAGAGAGAGAGAGATGACTCTAGCTTGGTAGTCAACAGAGAAGTCAGTGAGGACTAGAGCCAGATGACTCCCACCAAGGGAATGAAGACAGCACTAATTCGACTTGAGGCATGAGAACAGAGAACCCTGGGCTCTGGGAGTTCAGTGAAGATATCAGTGACCATCCCCAAGCATGAACTATTGCATGTGTGTGCGCGCGCGCGTGTGCTGAAGGCTTTGCTATGGCCTGATTGCATTACACATTGTTGACAATTTGGAAATAAAGGAATGCATCTTGTTGAGTAAAATTTGGTTAATATTTTGCTGGGTCTCTGACCTCAATCCTGAAAAAGAGAGGGAACACCAGATGCCATAGGTTAAAAGCAGTCAAGAACATGTCCTGCAAATTTGAGCCATTCTGGATATACCTGTACTTTAGTAAGAATTGATTCCTCATTGAGAATTCCTCGCTCCAAGGTTTAAAAGCATGATCAGAGTAAATTCTTTCTACATAGTTGGGCAAGGCAGTGAAATTTGCATACACTCCTTATTTGGATGCATGATTCATTGTTACTTTGTGACCTCCAGTACATGGGCAAGACCAAACATAGACTAAGTAATTGTTTTGTGGAGCACCTATGCTCTGTCAGCAATTGTCATCTTGAGCTAATAATGTCATTTGTTGCTATACCATTTCAATTCCTCTTCCTCCTCCCACATAGGCTTTTGTATCCTTTATGTTCATAGGAAGCGATAAAGTTAAGTTTATTTTCTTGATTTACTTTCTTATCAAATGCAAAACTAATTTACCTCAATGTACTTCTGTCTCCATTTGTAAAGGGTGCTTGTGATAATAAAGCAAATCAATATTAAGATCCTGAAATGCTCTTTTTTTTCTAGCAACAATAATAGAAATAAGGTGAAAATATTGAAATCTAAGATTGAAAAAAAGGAACAAAGATAAAAGGCTGGCTTTAGGTACATCTGATTATACTTGGTGATGCTCAAAACAAGATTTCAAAGTGGAGCAGTTTAGGCTGCTGAACAATACACCAGTCAGAATATCTTACTCCCCAATTATAATTCAGTTTAAAGTCTTAAAATACTCATGACTAGTGTTACGTAAATAAACATGAAAGCACGAGTACATAATTAACTTAGAAAAAGGTCAATGGTGCATAAATACCAGAAAGCATTCCCATAAGATTTTCAAAGAGTTTACAACATTCATGTTTATATGGAATGTCTCTGGGACAGGAAATAGAGGGTGCTGGGTTGACCTCATCCGGATTCCACCCTCTGGCAGAGGTGGTCTTTTCAGAAAGGCTCTGAACTCCTGTCCTCTGATAGCATGGACAGTAATAAGCTCTGATTTGCATTTCACAGCTTGAAAAATTAACAGCAGGCTACTGAGAGAGATAATTATAGAGTGCCTCCTTTCCCCCCAGAAAGAACTTCATATCCACTTCTGCCTGGGTTTTTATCAATTCATTTTGTCAGTGAAAATTTGCAAATCATTTGGCAAACTGTTTTTCAGTTCAAAGCATAATATCCATTGGAAGTCAAATATATTCATTTTCAATTTATTTTTAAAACAATTACCTTGAATTCTATTGGAAAAAAAATATTGGTTCACGAACTCTAGAGAATTGAGAAAAATAGCATTGTTAGCCAATGTACATTTTGGTGAATAGACAAGCATTTTTTTAACCATTGAAAAAATGATGGCAACACAAGGGCCTGAATCTTAATAAGGCATGATGGTCACACAGCCAGTCTTGTGTGACATATTTCCCAAACCTTCCCGCAGCTGGAAATCCTTATTATCCAGTATTTTCTAATATCAAGTATTGCACTTGTCATTTGTTTCATGCGCATGAATTTGTTCCACTGATTTAATGTAAATTTTATTCTTCATAAACTATTAAGTAATGATATTTTGGAAAAGAACTGATTTAATGTGCACATCTCATTTTACCCCAGTGAAGTGTTCAAAGCTGAATTTGCTGTGAATCTTGCATTTGTTTGAAAGCTCCTCAAAAATGAGCTGAAACATGACCTGCTAAATGAAGAGGTCTGGTGGGAAAAAAAAGTGTACAGTATAACGATAAAAAAGCCAAAATATGTAGACAGGAAGTAATTAACAAAAAGCTCCCTTAAGTTAATTTAACTTGTATGTATAATTACACTTTTCCAGAATGCTGTAGTGTATTCTGTTGTTTTACAGCTATCTTCAAATGTCAATTATTCCACAGATCAAGCAGTGTGGGGAAATTTCCAGTCATCAGACATTAAAACCCATTGTGCAGTTACATTCTGCATCAGCTATAAGAGTGCTACCAGACAGCAACACTGGATTTTCTGATCAGGAACAGCATGGGGGAAGTTATGCTATCCAATCAGAATTTAGCTACTATAATCACAGTTCATCATTTTAACAAGCAGGAAATGAGTCTCTTGACCCTTAGAATAGGGCAGCAAAGCAGATGTGCTTTATCATCTATGCCCTTTGAGAAGTTGCAGAAATTACCGAAAGGTACATTTTCAAAAATGGCAATTGCCATGATGTGAAGGAAGGTGCTCTCAAAGAAGGTAGTTATCTATGATGAGAAAACAGAAGAAAGTTTTCAACGAAGAATCATGTTCTTAAATACCAACATATGAATGAATTTAAGATGTCTAAAGAGATGCTAAATTGAACAATGAAGAGCAAAATAAAAGTTATTTTCTTGGATTAAGCCAGGAAATAGACTGGGGAAATGACAAATAATTTTAAGAGGAAATAAACTAAGTGAAGGGAAGAACAGAGGGAATGTTGAATAAATGCTGATATGATGCTCTCTGCCCTGAATCAGATATGCACATTTTCCTTTCTGTAAAATTATCTATTAAATCTTTAAATCAATTTATAATGTATAGCTGACAATAATTACTGAAAATGGCTTGGTTATGTATGTTGCATTATGCAAAACACAAATGGCCTTTCAGTGTCTGCATACAATAAACACAAAATATAAAATGAACCCTCAGGAATTTTCCATTTGAATTCATCACATTTTACTTGGAGTTGCCATATTTAAAAAAAAAAATGACTAGTTGACAAAGTAGCAAACAGAATTCAATTCTGAGAAATCTGAGGTAAATGTATTTGGGCACTGAAGCAATGGAAAAGGATATACAATAAATACCTGGAAACAAAAGCAGCAGGAGGGTTGACCAAATAGAGATTTATAAAGTCATGAGGGGCTTTGATAGAATCAAACAGCAACAGTTTTTTTTTAACAGGATAGGAGAATCTAAAATAATTTGTCAAAGATATAAGAGGAGAAAGATTCAAATGGAATCTGAGAGGAAAGTTTTCTGATAGAGAGTGGTAGGTATATGAAGTGAACAGCCAGAAGAGGTCGTAGAGGCAGGTACAATTACAATGTTTAAAAAAATAATTTGGACAGTTACCTGGTTAGGGGAGGTTTAGATATGGGCCAAATGTGGCCAAATAGGATTAGTAATATCAAAATCTTTTGTCAACATGGATGAATAAGGCTGAAGGGACTGTTTCTGAGCTGTATAACTCTGAATCTAAAATCTAAAAGCTTTATTTTTGGTTAAAATGATCACAATGAGTTGAATATAAATTGTCCGTAAGTGGTGGTGACTCTGGTAGTCAGGTTTGAATACTTATCACCTACACATGGGGCAGGGAATTTTTTATGCACCCAAAGAGCAAAAGTTAAACAGCTTCCAGCTGGGCTCTTTCTACTGCAGAATTGATATTAAATAGCTAGGGGCAACTTTAGCATGTGTGACAACCTTATTCAATGAGCTGCTTCAACCACTTGAGCAGACTGGAAGCAAGTTACATACCTAAGAATGTGCTGTAATGGAAACTATTGAAGGGGCTGAGAACAACCCATTGCCTTGATTTATAACATCAGTTAGAACAATGTTCTGAGAAATGTGTAAACTAATCCTGTTGAAATAATGAAGCTGATATTAACAATATTAGACCAATTTGCATTATCACCTTTGGTTTTTAATCTGGCAGGATCATTCAATTGCAGAGGGCTCTAATTTTTTTTGTTGCTGACAACACATTGTAGAAATTGAAATTAATTTTCTCATTCAAATTCCCAAATCATTAAACCCATTTTTTTTAACAGTAAAGGAAATAATGAAATTGTTAGCCATTTTTAAAATCCAGTTTACATATTGGATAGCGACTAAATCAAAACCGGACAAGGCTACATTACTGGCTAAAAATGAAATGAAACAAAACAGAATGTAATTCTTACTTAAATAATCCTTTCTAACATGTCTCGAATTATTCAACAAGAATTAACAGGATTTTATTTAAGAAAAAGCATGTATTCAAACAAAAAATGAGAACTGTGAACCAAATTCACCAAAATATTTATTTTGTGAGGTATGAGGTGTACTTTAACTCTCTTCAAATAGATACTCATCGATGGCAGAATCTAAATAAGACCACCCTCCATTTGAGAAAGAGAAGGAGAGGAGATGACCCTATGGGGGTGGGAGGGGGGGGGGGTGACCATGGTGTCGGACCAGTGGGGGATCCGTGGCTGAAGAATACACAGGTACCAGGCTGTTGGTGACTTGAGGTGAGGAACCCACACAGGCTACAGGCTGGAGACTGGCTGGAGGGGCACCAGGTATAGGATCTGGACCATAAGAAGGTGCCATGAAGGCTTCCTGTTCATGTCAGGTGTTTGAATCTAGGGCTCGGGTGGCTGATGGTTTGGTCTGGCATCTGTGTGGCTCTGAAGGCTGCGGGAGTGCTGGAGGAACATCCATGGGCAGAGCTTGACTCTTTTAGGTCTCTCTGTTTCTGATTGTAAGAGGCGCTCGACAATTTCTGCTGATGGCAAATCTGTCTGCCTTAAATTTTATGAAATATTACACCTGATTTAATACATGATAATAAATGAATATTAAATTGTGAATATTGTACTATTTGTTTACTGAAATTACTGCCACTACTGATGATTTATTAAAATTAAATGGATCAAAATAGGCATATTTGGATTAATTTGGAAGAATTTAAATGAGATCTCATATATTGATGAAGGGCTCAAGCCTGAATTGCTCGTTATGCTTCATTATCTTTGCTATATAAAGTACAGTTTGACCTGCTGAGTTTCTCCATCATGGTGGCTTTACATGACATCTGTTTAGTTCAATTTGAAGTTGTATTTGTTAATGTGAACTGAATGTTTTAATGAAATGTTTTGCACCTCAATGCTGTGCATTCAACTGAAAAATGGATAAAAGAACTGTATGTTGCTAAGTATGATCAAACTTATCAGAAATTAATATTTATAATTATGGTGAAATTGGATAGATTTGGCATGTCATTCTTTATGACCATGGGCACTCAAACAAAAGTACGGCATATCATTCAGGCCAAATGTTCAGACAACATTTGGATCCCATACACTAGAGCTATGAGGTTAAAGTTATAGTTTACTTCAATTTTTTTTACTTCAATGTTTTCCCTGAATGAATAACAATTTTATATTATTTGAATTCCTTGAGTGTCATCTGATGCAATTCGAATGGATTATTATGTAGTTATGATATTTTGTATTTTGGATAAAATAAAAGAAAAAAATGAATAAAAGTTAAAACTAAAACTAAATCTAATCTACCTCCTCCCTCTAATCAAGGTTACCTTATATAATTAATTAAAAAAAATTGTTATATGGAACCACTGGTGACCCCCAGAAAACAGGCAATAAACCATCAGAACATACAATAATTGTTAATTTTAAAAAATTCTAAGAACGGGCTGCAAAATTTCATAAATTGAAACTTTCTATCTGTAATATTATATTTAATTTTCTCTAAACTTAAATAGGACATTAAGTCATATAACCACTGTGTATGAGTAGGGGGTGAATCATCCTTCCATTTCAATAAAATTGCTCATCTGACTATCAATGTGGTAAAAGATAAAACTTTTTCCTGAGATGCTGATATAGGTTTATCTGAATCACAAGAAACAGAGCAATTAATGGACAAGGTTCT
This sequence comes from Narcine bancroftii, assembly GCF_036971445.1. NCBI lineage: Eukaryota > Metazoa > Chordata > Chondrichthyes > Torpediniformes > Narcinidae > Narcine > Narcine bancroftii. The sequence goes on along the minus strand of NC_091471.1, from coordinate 98,379,219 downwards.
ATATTAATCTTAAGAATCATTGATAAAGTTTTGAAAATGTCCTTCCAGAATCTCCCTAAATGTGGGCACTCTCAAAACATATGGATCAAAGAAGCTTCAAAAAATTTTCATTTCTCACATAGTGCATTTAACTTGCATGGTTTTCGTGAATTCATGGTTGATCCCTCCATGAATGCAACAACTTCTAGAAACCTAATAGCACAATGTGATACAAGTACAGTAAAATCCTCGTTATTTGGAATTCAAGCAACCAGCAGCCTTAAGCAATAGTAAAAAAAAATTGTGGAAAATAAATAGGTTAAAAATATGGAGGTTTATAGCTGGTTCCCCCTAATGGTTAGTTCGCCAATCACACAACACACAAACTCAAGCAACCAGAAAATTCACTTATCCAGCATCTACCAATCCCTATATGTTCCAGAATCCAGGCTTTTACTGTCATTTAATAGAGAATGCCGTTTCTTTAACTTCAGGTAATTGACATTTGCTTTATCTGGTTCCCTTTCATGTTCTGAATACAGCAGCTGGTAGTTGGTGGCACGCACTACAGCAGCTGGTAGTTGGTGGCACGCACTGAAGCAACAAACACAGTTACTACCATCATATACAAGATGATAGTAATTATTTCAGAACATATTAAGGTAAGTTTATTATGAGAGCTATATTACCATTATACTTTTCTCTCACTCCATATTTAGTACAAAAAAAATGTGGTCTTCAGGATTCATGACCATTTTTGGAAAGTCTGTCCTGGGAAAGTTCACTGTATCTCCAGCTTCTGGATTTTTTGAGCTTCCAAAGTTTGTTTGTGTCCTGGAATGTTTCTGTGTGCTTTTTTTCCGTCATGTTTGACTTTCTGATGATGACTACATGTTGTAAGACATGGGTTTTGGGTTGGAGGTAGTGGTAAGTGTACAAGGATATTGCGAAGGAGTTCTGACAGATTGCTGGTGGGTGAGTGATGAGGCATATTGAATGGAGCTTTGTGTAATGCTGGTGATGTACTCAGTGGGAGTTGGAATTTGATGATGTATCTGCTGTCCTTCACCACACATATGCGGTAATTTATTTAGTTGCGGTACTGTGTCTACATTTTTGTACCTTGACTCCTTATATTGACCTCATTAGCTACCTCTTACTCCGAATGTGACTAGACTAGTTGCCTGAAAGACTTCCAAACTCTCTGTGGGAAGAGCATCTATCCTTTACTACAGTGGTTCCCAACCTTTTACTTTCCACTCACATACCACTTTAAGTATTCCCTTTGCCATAGTATTCTGTGATTAGTAAGTGATTGCTTAAGGTGGTATGTGAGTGGGAAGGGAAGGTTGAGAATCACTGCTCTAGACCCAATTATTACTGAAATATTTTGCTTGAGAAAAATTGTCATTGGCCCATTTCCTTTGGAGTTATGAAACTGTCCACATAACAAATCAATTTGTAATGATTAAAACAGTGGTTTTTAAACTTTTTCTTTCCACCCACATACCACCTTAAGCAATCCCTTATTAATCACAGAACACTTATGGCATAGGGAATACTTAAAGTGGTATGTGAGTGGAAAGTAAAAGGTTGGGAACCACTGCTTTACTACATCTTGTCATCCAAGGCCTTCAGAATATCTTCCATGGCTTTCAGTAAATTTGTGTCTGAAATTGGCAATGCAAGTCATTCCCTTTTAAGAAGAGAAGGTATGGGTTCAGTCAACACTAGCAAAGTTCAACAAGTATGAGCTGCTTATGTATTCAGATTGAGTGGCTTAATTCATATTAATGCAGCATGTGTCAAATGGACTAGGGATTACTGTGCGTATCAGTTCCCTCAACCATTTTCCAGAGCTATATAAATTACCCCCTAGTGTTTGCTGTAGCAGAAAGTTGAATCAATTAGAATCGATACCCTGATGTGCATAACTAGAACAATATTCAATCTACACGGCAAACAAAATGTTTCTGAGATTAATTGTATTCCAAATGTTTCAAACTTCAGTGAACTAAAGAAAAAATGCAGCTGTTAAAACAGGATTCTCAAGCTCAAATGTGGAAAATGTGCAGTTATTTCAGCTTTTAGTGGTCAAATGGAAAACGATTAATGTTATGCAGCTGGAAGATACTTATGTCATTATTCTTGAATGAGAATGGGTTTCTTTTAGTTACCAGTTATAAACATCACTGGCAATTCCTGATTAATATAGCAACTGACATCACTGTAAAATTCATTTCATCCATAAACATTCATGTGAATGTGTGTCACTGACAGGCAAATCAAATCTATCTGCATCAAAATTTCATCTTTCAAATATAGTTGCTAACATTGTTCAAATAAAATTTGGCTTTGTAATGCTCAGGAAAATAACAATTATTTTATGAGGTCAATAGAAACTAGCCTGCACAAGCCATTGCGTGATTACATCTTGCTCTTTAATTGCCAACTTATTATGGTTGCCAAAACAATCTGCATTTAAATCTGCTCTCATGCTACTTATTGATATCCACTGGAGCAGACTGAAGTCAAATACTTCACAGTAGTGGAGGAAGAACAAATAATTACTTCCCATTGATTGATTACCAATTTTTGATCAATTGATTGGTCTGCAGCCATTTATAGGGAGTTGGGTACATTTTACCTCATTAAAATCATTTGTGAAACTTGAAATTGAACAAGAGTGAAAAAAAGGTACAAACCCAAACAATTCATTAATTGACACAGGATAAGATCTATAGTGACCATTATGGATACTTCCTTTTTTCCTGTTGCAAATGAATGGAAAAGAAAAGCTGTGAATGATATTGGTTAAGAATCTGACTCTGGCAAATACACCACCCAGTGCTGTCATCAATAACCTTCAAGGATCAGCCATGAAGTACATCACCAAGGTTTGAGATTCTTGCCCCTTTTGCATGTGGTCAAGGTGGAGAAGGATTTCATGATCCCAAAGACATGTATTTCCAATTTGAGCAATGCTCCAGGCAACCCAAAGAAGAGCAAATGTACTAGGTCTGGCCTAGATTGTGTGGCCAGGTCAGGACTTAGATAATGAATGTTTAGGCCCTGAAGAAGGTTGGAGAATAGAGAGACCTGGAGATGTTCAGGTTTATTATCATCTGACTGTACGTATACAAACCCAATTAAATCACGTTTCTCCAGCACATGGTGCACACACTTATACACAATACACAGTATGTTATAATCAAATATATCTATGAAGATAAAATAAAAAAAAACATATTTACTCAGTTGCAGGATATCGTTCAGCAATAAAACAGCCTGCAGGAAGAAATTATATTCTAGCCAGGCAATCTTAATATTGATGCTGCTGTGCCTCCTTCTTGATGGTAGTGCATCAAAGATATTGTGCGCTGGATGGAAAGGGACATTATAAGTTTTTGAGCCCCATTTTAAGCAACAGTCCCAGTAGATGTCATTAATAGAGGAAAGGAAGACCCTGTGATCTTCTTGGGTGTTTTGATGATCCTCATTATTCACTTCCAGTCCAATACTTTACAGCTACCTTGCCATGCAATGATGCAGCCAGAAAGGAGACTCTCATTTGTGCTAGTGTAAAATGTTGTCACTGTTGTAGGTCCAGGATAGGTCATCCTTCATATGCACACTAAGTAACTTTGTAATCTCCACTTTCTCCACAACAGATCCACTTAAGAAGGGACGTACAACACCTCCTTGCTTGTCAGGAACTGCTTTTCCTGAGAAGAATGAGGGGTGGGCAAGACTACTGGCCACGATCATGTCAGCATTGTACAGGAGTTATATCAAGAATGTCCTGGCAAAACACTGCAAATACACTGCATCACAGTGTGGTATGCTTGCTGTAGATCATCAGATCAGAGATCAATCACAGGACCATTAAAGTGGTCTCCTTCCCCCCACCCCCCACCCCGTTCCCCCATTGATGTGATTTACAGGATCGTTATCTAAAGAGGATTCTCAAAATCCATTTGGCCCCCTACCATCCAGCATGCAGCATCTTCCAGCTACTCTTGTTGGGAAAGAGAGATAAGAATATCAGAGCCAGAACCACCAGGCTGAGAAACAACTTCTTCCCACGAGCAGTGAGACTGCTGAATGACTGCTCATACAATCCCTCCATGACTCTACTATTTATTTATTAATAATATTCATTTATTTTGATATTTGAAGATTTGTAATGTGTGTAGGCATCATTTGTCTGTATGTGTATTTGCAGTGTTTTGCACCAAGGACCAAAGAATGCTGTTTTGTCAGGTTGTACCTGTTTAATCAGATGATAAATAAACTTGAACTTGAACTTCTCTGTTTCCACGTATGTATCAATGTTTGTATTGCAACCCTATTTAGTAACAGAGACACGTGGCAGGTCTACTTCTCAAACAATGAACAGGTTCATGGACAAATTTCAGCATTCACTTAGCAGTAAATTTTTAAATAAATAGTGTTAGCTTAAACCATAAATTTATTTACTTATGTTTGCAGCACCTCAATGAATATGACCACATTACAAATGTTGCTGTTCATTAATTTAGCCTTTAGAAGTCTGGGCCAAGACCTTGGCCTGAACTTCTTGCTATGTCTTATTTTCAGTGGCCGAGTGGCCTGGCTACTTATCGGCTACTTACCTAGGCAGAGAGAGTGTAGTGAACTGGGATTGTAGTGAACTGGGATTTACTAGAAGTGTGTTGTACAAGCAACTGGTCCCACCTTCCAGCTCCTCCTCCTGGTTTCCCACCTAAACCCAGAACCCCTCTGAAGCCTGTTCATGAACCCTACCTGTGTTGTAAGCTAATAAAAGTGTTAGTTCTCCCTCCAATCGAGTGTGAGCTTTCATCTATGCTACAATTTTATTAGCTTACAAACAAGGATGGAGGTGTTGCTCAAGCCCATTATGCTGTTAATAGTGCCCCAGTCCCCCAATGTGGCTGAGGACTTCACATATTGGCTAGACTGCTTCCAGGCCTACCTGAACGTGACCAGGGACTTCTCCATATAGATGAGCTCTGGAGGTCGGAGCTCATCTCAAGGGTAGGGACGAAGGGGTACACAGACGTCTGAGACTGCCTGACATATGAGGGCGCCATCGTAGTGTTGAAGGCCCGCTATATGAAGGCCTTGAACAAGGTCCTTGTGAGGTATCGGCTCGCCCTACGCCACCAACTGCCTAGAGGGTTGGTTGATGATTAGCTGCTGGATCTACAGACGCTGGCTAAGAAGTGCAGGTATGAGGCTGCTTCGGGCCACGTCCAGGAAGATGAACAGATTAGAGAAACCATGGTCGCAGGAGTCTGCTCGAGGTAGGTGAGGCAGCGATTACTCGAGTCGGGAAGGAAGGACATTGCTAGCCATGTCGAGCTGGCCAAATCACTGGAACAGGCTAGTCTTGAGAACAACAACTTTGAGGCCAGTGAACTCGTGCTCTCGGGTGAGCACTTCCAAGGACCAGCTCCTCCCGCTACGGCGGCTCCTGCTCTAATGGCTGCCACTTCCCGAGCCCCGGAGTGCTTTTTCTGCGGCAAGGACAGCACACGTATGCCCGCTGCCTGGCCAAAGACTCGGCATGCTCCAGCTGTGGGAAGAAAGGACATTGGGCGAGGGTCTGTCACATGAAGAGATGTCCGGGGAAGTCCATGGCTATACTGCTCCTGATCTAATTCCAGCCCAAATCCATCTGCCCTAGATTCACCCAAGATCGCCTATTGCACAACCCGCCACCTATGGAAATGGTGTGAAAAGGCTTGGTGGCCATTTTGCATCAGCCCGATTTTGAATTCAGCGCCCACCACCACCATCATCATCGTCAGAAGTTTCTCGCCTAAACCCAGAACCCCTCTGAAGCATGTTTATGAACCTTACCTGTGTTGTAAACTAATAAGTGTGAACATTTATCTATGCTACAGAGAGTAAAATAAATATATTCAGCATATTCTCTCATATTTGCTATGGTCTTTCAAAAAAGGAGTAGGATAGTATTTCCAATTTGAGCAATGCTCCAAGCAGCCCAAAGCAGAGCAAACCCATCTGGCTTGGATTGTGTGGTCCGTTTGCTTGACTGAAGTTGGGAATTTGTCAAAAGCCCCAGGAACTTTCAAAACTTTTGTAACAGAGAGATAAAGAGTCCAAACTTTGGAATGAGAGGACATTTGGACTGAAGAGAGTCGTGTTCCTTTATTTATATACTTCATTAAAAATGGTGGTAACTCACTGGCCTTGCATCTTGCCAAAATGAACATTGACATGAGAAATCTTGGTTGTTTCCAGGCCTTGGAGCTTGTTGTTGCACTAGGTCACAAAGACGTTGTTTTGTATTTTAGTATACAAATCCATATTTTTAAGTACATTATTTACACGATGAAAACAGACAATCTTATATTAGAAATATAAAAAGAAAACAGACTTAATCTTAAATTGGAAATATTTAAGTGGCCTTCAGTGATAAAGGCTAAAGAAAACATCTAATTCCATGCTTCATATGGCCCTTTTGTCAAAGAAGGTGGAAACTTTTGTTTGTCTATTCCTGCAAGGGGTTTTAAGGTTGTGGACTCCTGAGATTTATAATACTGTGAACACAGAGAAATCAAACAATATCCAGGGATAATGAATATGGTTAGTTCTACATTTGGTGATTATATTGTGATGAAGAGCTGTACAGTGGGAATTCTCATAAGATATATATGAGATGAAATATGTTATATCCCAGAGAGAACTTTACAGGGCCATAGTCATGTTGAACAACAATTTATTTTAGAAGTGTGGCTTTGTAAAAATGTATTATGCTTTTGCCCTTCTTTTTTCTGACCATTCACTGATGTAAAACCACTCCATGAAAATAACACAGCTGATGATCACAGCATAAATCAGCAAATTAAAAAAAAATTCTGCCGCTGAATCAATAAAACTTTCAAAATCTTAATCCTTTCTGCCTACATAAACATTTGATGTGAGTCTGCCAGATGGACTGGAAACTTGCTCTAAACATGAACGCGTGGAATCTGATCCTTGGCTTTGCTCTCCAGGTGTCCAGCATAGTGTGCAATATTTACTGAGTTCAGTACAAGGAAAGAGAACCTGGCCATTCAATACACCTTACATGCACCCTGACTGATTCCACTACAGTCAGGTGGTAGATTCCCACTCACAAGCTATCAGAGTAGGAAAGGTAGCGATCAAGTGAACGATTCACTGCCCTGAGAATTCCCACATACTGGGCTCACTGATTAAAGTGTGCGACGATCCATTTGTCTCACCAATTAGAACAGAGATCCCTCACCAAACAGAACAGAGATCTCTCACCAATCAGAACAGGCATCACTCACCAATCAGAACAGGCATCACTCACCAATCAGAACAGGCATCCCTCACCAATCAGAACAGGCATCCCTCACCAATCAGAACAGACATCCCTCATCAATCAGAACAGAGATCCCTCACCAATCAAAACTGGCATCACTAACCAATCAGAACCGAGATCCCTCACCAATCAGAACAGGCATCACTCACCAATCAGAACAGGCATCCCTCACCAATCAGAACAGGCATCACTCACCAATCAGAACAGGCATCACTCATCAATCAGAACAGAGATCCCTCACCAATCAGAACAGGCATCCCTCACCAATCAGAACAGGCATCCCTCACCAATCAGAACAGGCATCCCTCATCAATCAGAACAGAGATCCCTCACCAATCAGAACAGGCATCCCTCACCAATCAGAACAGGCATCCCTCACCAATCAGAACAGGCATCCCTCACCAATCAGAACAGAGATCCCTCACCAATCAGAACAGGCATCCCTCACCAATCAGAACAGGCATCCCTCACCAATCAGAACAGGCATCCCTCATCAATCAGAACAGAGATCCCTCACCAATCAAAACTGGCATCACTCACCAATCAGAACCGAGATCCCTCATCAATCAGAACAGGCATCCCTCACCAATCAGAACAGGCATCCCTCACCAATCAGAACAGAGATCCCTCACCAATCAGAACAGGCATCCCTCACCAATCAAAACTGGCATAACTCACCAATCAGAACAGAGATCCCTCACCAATCAGAACAGGCATCCCTCACCAATCAGAACAGGCATCCCTCACCAATCAGAACAGGAATCCCTCATCAATCAGAACAGGCATCCCTCACCAATCAGAACAGGCATCCCTCATCAATCAGAACAGAGATCCCTCACCAATCAGAATAGGCATCCCTCACCAATCAGAACAGGCATCCCTCACCAATCAGAACAGGCATCCCTCACCAATCAGAACAGGCATCACTCACCAATCAGAACCGAGATCCCTCACCAATCAGAACAGGCATCACTCACCAATCAGAACCGAGATCCCTCACAAATCAGAACCGACATCACTCACCAATCAGAACCGAGATCCCTCACCAATCAAAACTGGCATCACTCACCAATCAGAACCGAGATCCCTCACCAATCAGAACAGGTATCACTCACCGATCAGAACAGGCATCCCTCACCGATCAGAACAGGCATCCCACACCGATCAGAACAGGCATCCCTCACCGATCAGAACAGGCATCCCTCACCGATCAGAACAGGCATCCCTCACCAATCAGAACAGGCATCCCTCACCAATCAGAACAGGCATCCCTCACCAATCAGAACAGGCATCACTCACCAATCAGAACCGAGATCCCTCACCAATCAGAACAGGCATCCCTCACCAATCAGAACAGGCATCACTCACCAATCAGAACTGAGACCCCTCACCAATCAGAACAGGCATCACTCACCAATCAGAACCGAGATCCCTCACCAATCAAAACTGGCATCACTCACCAATCAGAACCGAGATCCCTCACCAATCAGAACAGGCATCACTCACCAATCAGAACAGGCATCCCTCACCAATCAGAACAGGCATCCCTCACAAATCAGAACAGGCATCCCTCACCAATCAGAACAGGCATCCCTCACCAATCAAAACAGGCATCCCTCATCAATCAGAACAGAGATCCCTCACCAATCAGAACAGGCATCCCTCATCAATCAGAACCGAGATCCCTCACCAATCAGAATAGGCATCACTCACCAATCAGAACAGGCATCCCTCACCAATCAGAACATGCATCCCTCACCAATCAGAACTGGCATCCCTCATCAATCAGAACAGATATCCCTCACCAATCAGAACAGGCATCACTCACCAATCCGAACAGGCATCCCTCACCAATCAGAACAGGCATCCCTCACCAATCAGAACAGGCATCCCTCATCAATCAGAACAGGCATCCCTCACCAATCAGAACAGGCATCCCTCACCAATCAGAACAGAGATCCCTCACCAATCTGAACAGGCATCACTCACCAATCAGAACCGAGATCCCTCACCAATCAGAACAGGCATCACTCACCAATCAGAACCGAGATCCCTCACAAATCAGAACAGGCATCACTCACCAATCAGAACCGAGATCCCTCACCAATCAAAACTGGCATCACTAACCAATCAGAACCGAGATCCCTCACCAATCAGAACAGGCATCACTCACCAATCAGAACTGAGATCCCTCACCAATCAGAACAGAGATCCCTCACCAATCAGAACAGGCATCCCTCACCAATCAGAACATGCATCCCTCACCAGTCAGAACTGGCATCCCTCATCAATCAGAACAGAGATCCCTCACCAATCAGAACAGGCATCACTCACCAATCCGAACAGGCATCCCTCACCAATCAGAACAGGCATCCCTCACCAATCAGAACAGGCATCCCTCATCAATCAGAACAGGCATCCCTCACCAATCAGAACAGGCATCCCTCACCAATCAGAACAGAGATCCCTCACCAATCTGAACAGGCATCACTCACCAATCAGAACCGAGATCCCTCACCAATCAGAACAGGCATCACTCACCAATCAGAACTGAGATCCCTCACAAATCAGAACAGGCATCACTCACCAATCAGAACCGAGATCCCTCACCAATCAAAACTGGCATCACTCACCAATCAGAACCGAGATCCCTCACCAATCAGAACAGGCATCACTCACCAATCAGAACTGAGATCCCTCACCAATCAGAACAGAGATCCCTCACCAATCAGAACAGGCATCACTCACCAATCCGAACAGGCATCCCTCACCAATCAGAACAGGCATCCCTCACCAATCAGAACAGGCATCCCTCATCAATCAGAACAGGCATCCCTCACCAATCAGAACTGGCATCCCTCACCAATCAGAACAGAGATCCCTCACCAATCTGAACAGGCATCACTCACCAATCAGAACCGAGATCCCTCACAAATCAGAACAGGCATCACTCACCAATCAGAACTGAGATCCCTCACCAATCAGAACCGAGATCCCTCACCAATCAAAACTGGCATCACTCACCAATCAGAACCGAGATCCCTCACCAATCAGAACAGGCATCACTCACCAATCAGAACTGAGATCCCTCACCAATCAGAACAGAGATCCCTCACCAATCAGAACAGGCATCCCTCACCAATCAGAACATGCATCCCTCACCAATCAGAACTGGCATCCCTCATCAATCAGAACAGAGATCCCTCACCAATCAGAACAGGCATCACTCACCAATCCGAACAGGCATCCCTCACCAATCAGAACAGGCATCCCTCACCAATCAGAACAGGCATCCCTCATCAATAAGAACAGGCATCCCTCACCAATCAGAACAGGCATCCCTCACCATTCAGAACAGAGATCCCTCACCAATCTGAACAGGCATCACTCACCAATCAGAACCGAGATCCCTCACCAATCAGAACAGGCATCACTCACCAATCAGAACCGAGATCCCTCACAAATCAGAACAGGCATCACTCACCAATCAGAACCGAGATCCCTCACCAATCAAAACTGGCATCACTCACCAATCAGAACCGAGATCCCTCACCAATCAGAACAGGCATCACTCACTAATCAGAACTGAGATCCCTCACCAATCAGAACAGAGATCCCTCACCAATCAGAACAGGCATCCCTCACCAATCAGAACAGGCATCCCTCACCAATCAGAACAGGCATCCCTCATCAATAAGAACAGGCATCCCTCACCAATCAGAACAGGCATCCCTCACCATTCAGAACAGAGATCCCTCACCAATCTGAACAGGCATCACTCACCAATCAGAACCGAGATCCCTCACCAATCAGAACAGGCATCACTCACCAATCAGAACCGAGATCCCTCACAAATCAGAACAGGCATCACTCACCAATCAGAACCGAGATCCCTCACCAATCAAAACTGGCATCACTCACCAATCAGAACCGAGATCCCTCACCAATCAGAACAGGCATCACTCACTAATCAGAACTGAGATCCCTCACCAATCAGAACAGAGATCCCTCACCAATCAGAACAGGCATCCCTCACCAATCAGAACAGGCATCCCTCACCAATCAGAACAGGCATCACTCACCAATCAGAACCGAGATCCCTCACAAATCAGAACAGGCATCACTCACCAATCAGAACCGAGATCCCTCACCAATCAAAACTGGCATCACTCACCAATCAGAACCGAGATCCCTCACCAATCAGAACAGGCATCACTCACCAATCAGAACTGAGATCCCTCACCAATCAGAACAGAGATCCCTCACCAATCAGAACAGGCATCCCTCACCAATCAGAACAGGCATCCCTCACCAATCAGAACAGGCATCCCTCATCAATCAGAACAGGCATCCCTCACCAATCAGAACAGGCATCCCTCACCAATCAGAACCGAGATCCATCACCAATCTGAACAGGCATCACTCACCAATCAGAACCGAGATCCCTCACCAATCAGAACAGGCATCACTCACCAATCAGAACCGAGATCCCTCACCAATCAGAACAGGCATCACTCACCAATCAGAACAGGCATCCCTCACCAATCAGAACAGGTATCCTTTGCCCATCAGAACAGGCATCCCTCACCAATCAGAACAGGCATCCCTCACCAATCAGAACAGGCATCCCTCACCAATCAGAACAGAGATCCCTCACCAATCTGAACAGGCATCACTCACCAATCAGAACCGAGATCCCTCACCAATCAGAACAGGCATCACTCACCAATCAGAACCGAGATCCCTCACAAATCAGAACAGGCATCACTCACCAATCAGAACCGAGATCCCTCACCAATCAAAACTGGCATCACTCACCAATCAGAACCGAGATCCCTCACCAATCAGAACAGGCATCACTCACCAATCAGAACTGAGATCCCTCACCAATCAGAACAGAGATCCCTCACCAATCAGAACAGGCATCCCTCACCAATCAGAACAGGCATCCCTCACCAATCAGAACAGGCATCCCTCATCAATCAGAACAGGCATCCCTCACCAATCAGAACAGGCATCCCTCACCAATCAGAACAGAGATCCCTCACCAATCTGAACAGGCATCACTCACCAATCAGAACCGAGATCCCTCACCAATCAGAACAGGCATCACTCACCAATCAGAACCGAGATCCCTCACCAATCAGAACAGGCATCACTCACCAATCAGAACAGGCATCCCTCACCAATCAGAACAGGCATCCTTTGCCCATCAGAACAGGCATCCCTCACCAATCAGAACAGGCATCCCTCACCAATCAGAACAGGCATCGCTCACCAATCAGAACAGAGATCCCTCACCAATCTGAACAGGCATCACTCACCAATCAGAACCGAGATCCCTCACCAATCAGAACAGGCATCACTCACCAATCAGAACCGAGATCCCTCACAAATCAGAACAGGCATCACTCACCAATCAGAACCGAGATCCCTCACCAATCAAAACTGGCATCACTCACCAATCAGAACCGAGATCCCTCACCAATCAGAACAGGCATCACTCACCAATCAGAACTGAGATCCCTCACCAATCAGAACAGAGATCCCTCACCAATCAGAACAGGCATCCCTCACCAATCAGAACAGGCATCCCTCACCAATCAGAACAGGCATCCCTCATCAATCAGAACAGGCATCCCTCACCAATCAGAACAGGCATCCCTCACCAATCAGAACAGAGATCCCTCACCAATCTGAACAGGCATCACTCACCAATCAGAACCGAGATCCCTCACCAATCAGAACAGGCATCACTCACCAATCAGAACCGAGATCCCTCACCAATCAGAACAGGCATCACTCACCAATCAGAACAGGCATCCCTCACCAATCAGAACAGGCATCCTTTGCCCATCAGAACAGGCATCCCTCACCAATCAGAACAGGCATCCCTCACCAATCAGAACAGGCATCCCTCACCAATCAGAACAGAGATCCCTCACCAATCAGAACAGGCATCACTCACCAATCAGAACCGAGATCCCTCACCAATCAGAACAGGCATCACTCACCAATCAGAACCGAGATCCCTCACAAATCAGAACAGGCATCACTCACCAATCAGAACCGAGATCCCTCACCAATCAAAACTGGCATCACTCACCAATCAGAACCGAGATCCCTCACCAATCAGAACAGGCATCACTCACCAATCAGAACTGAGATCCCTCACCAATCAGAACAGAGATCCCTCACCAATCAGAACAGGCATCCCTCACCAATCAGAACAGGCATCCCTCACCAATCAGAACTGAGATCCCTCACCAATCAGAACAGAGATCCCTCACCAATCAGAACAGGCATCCCTCATCAATCAGAACAGGCATCCCTCATCAATCAGAACAGGCATCCCTCACCAATCAGAACAGGCATCCCTCACCAATCAGAACAGAGATCCCTCACCAATCTGAACAGGCATCACTCACCAATCAGAACCGAGATCCCTCACCAATCAGAACAGGCATCACTCACCAATCAGAACCGAGATCCCTCACCAATCAGAACAGGCATCCTTTGCCCATCAGAACAGGCATCCCTCACCAATCAGAACAGGCATCCTTTGCCCATCAGAACAGGCATCCCTCACCAATCAGAACAGGCATACCTCACCAATCAGAACAGGCATCCCTCACCAATCAGAACAGAGATCCCTCACCAATCTGAACAGGCATCACTCACCAATCAGAACCGAGATACCTCACCAATCAGAACAGGCATCACTCACCAATCAGAACCGAGATCCATCACAAATCAGAACAGGCATCACTCACCAATCAGAACCGAGTCCCTCACCAATCAAAACTGGCATCACTCACCAATCAGAACCGAGATCCCTCACCAATCAGAACAGGCATCACTCACCAATCAGAACTGAGATCCCTCACCAATCAGAACAGAGATCCCTCACCAATCAGAACAGGCATCCCTCACCAATCAGAACAGGCATCCCTCACCAATCAGAACAGGCATCCCTCACCAATCAGAACAGAGATCCCTCACCAATCTGAACAGGCATCACTCACCAATCAGAACCGAGATCCCTCACCAATCAGAACAGGCATCACTCACCAATCAGAACCGAGATCCCTCACCAATCAGAACAGGCATCACTCACCAATCAGAACAGGCATCCCTCACCAATCAGAACAGGCATCCTTTGCCCATCAGAACAGGCATCCCTCACCAATCAGAACTGGCATCCCTCACCAATCAGAACAGGCATCCCTCACCAATCAGAACAGAGATCCTTCACCAATCTGAACAGGCATCACTAACCAATCAGAACCGAGATCCCTCACCAATCAGAACAGGCATCACTCACCAATCAGAACAGGCATCCCTCATCAATCAGAACAGGCCTCACTCACCAATCAGAACCGAGATCCCTCACCAATCAAAACTGGCATCACTCACCAATCAGAACCGAGATCCCTCACCAATCAGAACAGGCATCACTCACCAATCAGAACAGGCATCCCTCATCAATCAGAACTGAGATCCCTCACCAATCAGAACAGAGATCCCTCACCAATCAGAACAGGCATCCCTCACCAATCAGAACAGGCATCCCTCATCAATCAGAACAGGCATCCCTCATCAATCAGAACAGGCATCCCTCACCAATCAGAACAGGCATCCCTCACCAATCAGAACAGAGATCCCTCACCAATCTGAACAGGCATCACTCACCAATCAGAACCGAGATCCCTCACCAATCTGAACAGGCATCACTCACCAATCAGAACCGAGATCCCTCACCAATCAGAACAGGCATCACTCACCAATCAGAACAGGCATCCCTCACCAATCAGAACAGGCATCCTTTGCCCATCAGAACAGGCATCCCTCACCAATCAGAACAGGCATCCCTCACCAATCAGAACAGGCATCCCTCACCAATCAGAACAGAGATCCCTCACCAATCTGAACAGGCATCACTCACCAATCAGAACCGAGATCCCTCACCAATCAGAACAGGCATCACTCACCAATCAGAACCGAGATCCCTCACAAATCAGAACAGGCATCACTCACCAATCAGAACCGAGATCCCTCACCAATCAAAACTGGCATCACTCACTAATCAGAACCGAGATCCCTCACCAATCAGAACAGGCATCCCTCACCAATCAGAACAGGCATCCTTTGCCCATCAGAACAGGCATCCCTCACCAATCAGAACAGGCATCCCTCACCAATCAGAACAGGCATCCTTTGCCCATCAGAACAGGCATCCCTCACCAATCAGAACAGGCATCCCTCACCAATCAGAACAGGCATCCCTCACCAATCAGAACAGAGATCCCTCACCAATCTGAACAGGCATCACTCACCAATCAGAACCGAGATCCCTCACCAATCAGAACAGGCATCCCTCACCAATCAGAACAGGCATCCTTTGCCCATCAGAACAGGCATCCCTCACCAATCAGAACAGGCATCCCTCACCAATCAGAACAGGCATCCCTCACCAATCAGAACAGAGATCCCTCACCAATCTGAACAGGCATCACTCACCAATCAGAACCGAGATCCCTCACCAATCAGAACAGGCATCACTCACCAATCAGAACCGAGATCCCTCACAAATCAGAACAGGCATCACTCACCAATCAGAACCGAGATCCCTCACCAATCAAAACTGGCATCACTCACTAATCAGAACCGAGATCCCTCACCAATCAGAACAGGCATCCCTCACCAATCAGAACAGGCATCCTTTGCCCATCAGAACAGGCATCCCTCACCAATCAGAACAGGCATCCCTCACCAATCAGAACAGGCATCCTTTGCCCATCAGAACAGGCATCCCTCACCAATCAGAACAGGCATCCCTCACCAATCAGAACAGGCATCCCTCACCAATCAGAACAGAGATCCCTCACCAATCTGAACAGGCATCACTCACCAATCAGAACCGAGATCCCTCACCAATCAGAACAGGCATCCCTCACCAATCAGAACAGGCATCCTTTGCCCATCAGAACAGGCATCCCTCACCAATCAGAACAGGCATCCCTCACCAATCAGAACAGGCATCCCTCACCAATCAGAACAGAGATCCCTCACCAATCTGAACAGGCATCACTCACCAATCAGAACCGAGATCCCTCACCAATCAGAACAGGCATCACTCACCAATCAGAACCGAGATCCCTCACCAATCAGAACAGGCATCACTCACCAATCAGAACCGAGATCCCTCACCAATCAAAACTGGCATCACTCACTAATCAGAACCGAGATCCCTCACCAATCAGAACAGGCATCCCTCACCAATTAAAGCAGACATCCCTCACCCAGCAGAACAGCTCAGATTTGAAATTGAACTTCCATATCTATAAATGTGAGACAGATCATTTTAGTTGGTGCATAAGGAGGGTGCATAATTCTATGAGAAAATAGACACAAGAGGCCAAGGAATGTGAGGTGCAAATTCTCAAATCACTGCTAAAAGCTAATGAACCCATTTCCAAAGCACTGAGGTGTATTTCACAGGAATAGTTGGAAGATCAGAGACGTTGGATTAAGCTTGTGTAGAACCTTGGGAAACCACAGATGGAATACTGTGAATAGTTTTGGTTGCCCTATACTTGAAAGAATGTATAGTCATTGGAGAAGTTGCAAAATAGAAAATTACTGGAAAAGATGTCAGACCCGGGAAATCAAACCTGTCAGAAAAGGTTGAGAACTGCCTCCCATCCTCATTCATCTAACTCCCTTAAAACTACTTCTTTTCACTTCTCTTTGATGAGTTTACCCAGGTAGCCTTGGATTGCTTTGCTATTTACTTCAGCTGTTCCTATGCTGGTGGTTTCTGTATTCTAACCATTCACTCAGCAAACATGTTTCTCCTGCATAGAATTATTTAGTGCCTCTTATACACAAAACTTATACTTACAGTCCTTGCTTTTGGTTTTGTTAGTCAATACAATGCATGACATGTCCATTCTGGAAATGTCTTAATTTCTTCAATGACATAATTTTTTCCTCTATTAATTATTCTCCACCTAAATTTAGTAAATGGTAAAATGTAAAATTGTGGTTTGGTTTCCAGAGTTCAAATAATTCATGAAATTAGAGAACCAGAGAGTCCCAGCATTTCAAAGCATCCTTTCCTACCATCCGCCAATGCAAGGAACCATCTTTAACCCCAGCTCTCTAATTTTGACTAATTGCCGCTGGCTTGTTATCTATTTTGATTCTTGATGCTTGAAGTCACATTAAAAAAAAATCTTTTAATCTTTTTTTTAAAAACAACCTTTACACAATGTGGTGACGCCGGATTCCTCTGGAGATACCATATTGATGCCTAGCTTAGTGAGAACATGCGCTCGACACACCCCGTACAGCCCAGGACTCATGACCTCAAGCGAACCGACAGCCTCAGCCTTTGAGTCTCCGGATTACAGATGCGTGCCACATATTCTGAAGAACTATTCAATACCCACTAAGTGCAGCACTACACAGCACTGATTCATCATTGCTTTCATGCTACTGGAGTCTGAATATTAGCACTAGTGAAGAATTATCTCAATTGTATTTTTCTCTCATTTGCTTCACTCTCATTATCAACCTCCTGATTTTCATTCTTCCCTGTTAATCTTTATTTTTGATCCTCCCCCTTGCAATTATCCCCCTTCCTTGTTAAGTGCAGTGGAAATGTGTGTGATATATCTTTAAGAATCCAATGAAAGAGAAAGATGAACATTGACTTAGAAGTAAATAAACCTGCATTAAAGGATAGAGAGAGGGGGAATTTTTCATTCAGAGGGTGGTGGGAGTGTGGAATGAGCTTCTGGGAAGTGGTAGATGTGGGCTCAATTTTAATATCTAAGGAAAAGTTGGATGAGAGAGGTGTGAAGGGTTATGGGCCAGAAGTGGATCAATGGGACTAGATAGGAGAAGATGTTCGGCATGGACTAGAAGGGCTGAACTGGCCTATCTCTGTGCTGTAACTGTTATATGGATATATTATATATAGAATAGAATTTAAAAAAAAGGAAAGAGGGAATCCCCAGAGTCCAGGGCAGATGGATTGCCTGGCTTGTTTCGGTATCTTTTTGCTGCACTCAATAACTATTCACTATACTGGCCAAAACTGTACTAGCAGGTATAATCTTGAGAGACAGGCCCCAAGCAATTTTATTCAGCAAGGTTTGCCAAATTCTTCGATCTACATTGTTCATCACCTCAGCACTACAAAAGGACATTTTTTTTCCCTTGCCAAAATTGGCGTAACAGCTGAAAAGAACTGCTGTGCAGTTGCTGATGGTTTCACATTGCAAATGGAGGGGTGAAACAATTAAATTGTTTTTTCTGTTTACTAGGATGGTGTCATGAATCATTAGCGCACCTTGCCACTTTGGCACCCGGCCTGTGAGTTAATGCCCTGAAGCAAGGTGCACATGCCAGATGCAGAATACAGATGTACCCCACAGTGCACACAATTGCATCAACAATGTCTGTTGGACACTGATAAAAGTTAAGATGATTTTTCAATATTTACCCTAGATGTGGTTATGATTTTCATGACAAAGAATGCAAATTTGCATCAATTTTTGAATCGTTTTTCTCAGTGAAGAAATGTATATGTTAATATTTCTGTAAAGGTGGCACAAAGTGAAGTAGTTAATCCAAAACTGTTCTGAAATAAAAATGTGTATCAGAGATCCTTGTGTGTTCTCCCACCTTTGTTTTAAATTTAGACATACAGCATGATATGTCCCATGAACCTGTGCTGCCAAATTATATCCAATTAACCTACAACTCTGCTTCAATTTTGAACGGTGGGAGGAAACCCGAGTGCCTGAACGAAACCCATTCAGACATGGTGAGAACTTAGAGACAGCATGGGATTCGAATCCAAATCGCTGGTGCTTCAACAACGTTGCGCTAATTGCTACGCTACTTTATATTATGTTATACCACCAAGTTTACTTCATAATTGGGTAACAAAATAAACCAAATAAGAGTTGGGTGTTTGCTTTTGTAGTTTTCCATCAAAGCTGATAATGTCATAGTTGCCAGTTATTTCAACACTGCTTAACTGTAATATTACACCATAATTGCATTGATCCATGGGGTAAATTAGTGCAAGATGTACGTTTCCAATTTTTCTGCAGTTAGCACAAGACCACCAGTAATTAATTTCTTTCTAAGGGCCTCACTGCTGCCAGCACTAACAAGACCAATTCAACACTTGGGTCCTTATACTTTTGATACCAGAACTTGGCAAATATTGATTTGTCTTTGGAATACATTGGAAATATTAATTCTCCTGATTTAGTGCATCTCATGTTATGTGTGCTATTAATACATGAACTGCTAGTCTGGTCTCTGATAATTATGTATAAGAATATTCACAAGCAAGGAATGGTGTAATTTTGGAAGAATGATTCAATGACTGATTTATCTAAGTTTAAAGCTGGTTTCAAATTTCCAAGCCTAAAAAATAAATTGAATAAATTAACAAGCAAGACCTGACTTATACTCTAGAGAATGTGTTAATTACTAATAACATTGATTTTGTGTCACAATCTCAAACCATACAGATGGTTATGGAGGCGTAATATCTCCTCTCCCTCACATCTTCAATTACATAGTTATAATGACATGTTAGTGGATATTATGTTCCTTTTTAAAATCGTGATTTTCCTTTTAACAATTCAGGTGGCACATTCCAAGCTCGAGGTAATGAGATATATGCCATTTGTTGTGTGACCAAGAAATATTAAGTATTGTGATTTGTTGTGTGACCAAGAAATATTAAGTATTGTGATTTGTTGTGTGACCAAGAAATATTAAGTATTGTGATTTGTTGTGTGACCAAGAAATATTAAGTATTGTGATTTGTTGTGTGACCAAGAAATATTAAGTATTGTGATTTGTTGTGTGACCAAGAAATATTAAGTATTGTGGGTTGTTACGGTCTATTAGTTTTGTCATTGCTGTCATTCATCAAAGAATAGTTGCTTTCCCTTGAGGGGCTCTTTTGTAGTATTTCTCTTGAAATTTTTTAACCTTGCATTTTTAAATGTGTTTTCTGTTCCATTTATTTACCATAATTTTATTCATCTAGTTGCCTTTATTATAGTTTTCCTCATTATGATAATGAACCTATCGGTTCATTCATATTCTAAAATTTAAGCAGACATGATATTTTAGCAATTAAAAAGATAGAGTTAGCTTGTTGCTTGTTAATTTTTCTCAATTTCACCTACCAATCTTATCATTGAATCTATCAAATGCTTCCCTAGCGATATCTATCTCATTTATACTGTGCTTTCTCACTGAAGCAGCAGAAAGTGAGGATGAGGAGAGGTTAGTTTGCTTGGTAGGTGGAGCTGCATTCCCAACTTTCTTACACTTTTGGGCAGAGCAAGTCCAGTACCAATGTTATGCATCCAGACAGAATACATTCTGTGGTCCATCAGTAAAAATTGATAAGGACAAAGAGGACATGCTAAATTTCCTCTGAATTCTGAGAAAGTAAAGGCATTGGTGCACGTTCTTAGCTGTACAATCAAAATGGACCGGTTGTTATTATCTAAGTTAATTGTGGACATTATCAGCACCTGAATATTTTTCAGTCATATTTGCTGAAAGTAATAAATGTCACTCTACTTTTGTATGCCACCTTTCTTATTTCAAAATTATTAAAAATGTTTCTGTTATATATTGAACAACTTGTTTCTCAAAGTATACACACTCAGAAGGAATACTGGTCTAGGCAATGAAGTCAAACAAGACCCAGATTTAATTTTGTGCGTGGTTAATTTCACCTGTAGCCATGCTGAGACTTTCTCGAGAAACAATCAAGCTTTCTATCTCCAAGTGCCCGCTGGAATGTGTGGGTGCTGACTGTGGACAGAGACTGCTCAGTTATAACATTCTCCACAGCTGAAACTCCTCCTGACATTGTTGAGGGAAAGAAGACTTGTATTTCTGAAGGGTCAGATTGTAAAGGCAGCAGGTGAGGAACAGATTAGTCTGTTGATTTATCAAGCTTGGAATTGCACAAACTAGGTTAGCTGGGGGACTGAGGCCATCTGCAATTAGCTGTAGTGGGCTCTGGAAGAGGGCTGATTCTGACCCGGCTTTTCATTTGGGCTCACTGAACAATGCATGAAGTCAACTAGATGATGGGGAACTACTCAGCAGAAATCCAATTATTTCAATAATGATAAGATATAAAGGTCAACAAAAAAATAAATGAAAGGAATATAAAATAATGGGCTAGTAGTGGTTTGAAAAAAGGCACAGTTAGATTAATTTGTCCTTTGAATATAGTTGAATGGATGTGGTGTTCACCACAATTTTGCAATTGATATGGGAGGAAAGATGGGGTTAACTAAAACTGTGTTGGTGCAGGCGTCCGTTTGAACGACAAAGTGCAGAGCCAAAGTGTTAAATCAGCAGTTTCAAAAAGAAATTGCCCTGGTCAATATTTCTCAAGCATTCTCATTTCTTCCTCTAATACATATAAGATTTATAAAGAACTTTGAAGTTATGCAGATGATAAATAACTTTCTCAGTATTAAAATGAAATTAAGCTTGTAGGTGGTTGAGTCGTGTTTAGTTACAGTAACCTGAAAGACCTTTGCTTGATGGTTTCGAAGATCTCATCTCTCCAATGCCTCATGATGTGTGATGATTCTCTCAGAATTCTCGGCAATTAGCATTACTAGTACATGGGTATAATGCACGTTACCAACAAGAATGCCTGAGACCAGAAATTGGACTATTGGAAAACAGCATTGTGGCTTCTCTGTCTTGAATTCTGAACAAAGGTGTAGTTTCCATGCAGTAAAACTGTACAACTGTCTGACTGTGGATTACTAATTGCATGACCAATGAACAGTTTAATAAATAGTGATCTAATAAAGATCACCAATTTTATTTAAAATAGAACAATGACGTTTAATGCTCAGAATAGTTTTATGTGGATCAGGCTTCTGGAGGTAAAAGGATGGGTTTATTTATCTTTTAGTCTTAGTTTGCTAGACCTGCACTCTGATGTTTTAAATTTGTTCTAACCTGGATCCTATGATCTACCAGTTGATATTGTTGTGGTACTTCACTTAGTTTAGTTACTTTCACTTTGAATGATTTCTTTAAATACTAGAGAAACATTAAACCAATGACTTAGTTAGAAGTGGGGATGAGGTCCTGAAACAGGAATACATAGAATTAGGCAGGAAGTTAAAAAACAGGGCCCCTAAGGTAGTAATCTCTGGATTGCTGCTGGTGCCACGCGCTAGAGAGGGTAGTAATAGGAGGATGTGGAGGATGAATGCGTGGCTAAAGAGCTGGTGCAGGGGGCAGGGGATAAGATTTTTGGATCATTGGAATCTCTTCTGGAGAAAGTCGGACCTGTACAAAAAGGACGAACTCCACTTGAACTGGAGGGGAACCAATATCCTGGCAAGCAGATTTGCTAGAGCTGTGGGAGAGGGTTTAAACTAGTTTGGCAGGGGGGTGGGGAGCAGAGTTTGCGAGCAGTGTCTAGGGTGCATGGCCACCTAGTTAAGAATGATAAAGAATAGAAAGCAAGGATGGAGGTTAAAGTAAAAGGTAGAATAGGGAATATATGTGAGGGTCATTCTCTGAAATGCGTGTACTTTAATGCAAGAAGCACAGTGAACAAGGTAGATGAGCTTACAGCATGGATTGGCACTTGGAATCATGATGTTGTGGCAATTAGTGAGACCTGGTTACAGGAGGGTCAGGATTGGCAACTAAATATTCGAGAATACAAATGTTTTAGATGTGATAGAACAGGGGGTATAAAAGGGGGAGGAGTTACTCTGCTTGTTAAGGAGGACATTACTGCCGTGAGGTGGCAGGATGGTTTGGAGGGATCGTCCAGTGAGGCTGTTTGGGTGGAATTGAGGGGTGGAGGAGGCATGAGGGTTCTAATAGGAGTGTATTATAGACCACCAAATGGGCCAAGAAAATTGGAAGAACATATTTGTAAGGAGATAGCAAATATGTGTAATAAACATAAGGTAGTGATCATGGGAGATTTTAACTTCCCTCACATTGATTGAGATACCCATACAGTAAGAGGACTGGTTGGGCTAGAGTTTGTCAAATGTGTGCAAGGTAGTTTTCTTAATCAATACATAGAGGAACCGACTCGGGACGGTGTAATACTGGATCTCCTGTTAGGGAACGAGATAGGTCAGATGTCTGAGGTTAATGTTGGAGAACAAATTGGGTCTAGTGATCACAACTCTTATTAGTTTTAGGGTAGTTTTAGGGAAGAGCAAAGAAGGGCCTAAAGTTGAGGTTCTGGATTGGAGAAAAGCAAATTTCAAAGGAATGAGAATGGCTTTGGGGAGTATTGAGTGGGACATGATTTTTTTCAGGAAAGGATATAAATGAAAAATGGAGAATATTTAAAGAAGAAATTTTGAGAGTACAGAGTAGATAGGTCCCAGTGAGGATCAAAGGAAAGGCTGGAAGTCATAGGGAACCTTGGTTTTCGAGGAATATTAGAAATTTGGTTAGGAGAAAGAGGGAGGTGTACAAGAAGTATAAACAGCAGGATGATGAGAAATTGAAAGAGGACTACAAGGAGTGTAGAAAAAATCTTAAGAAAGAAATTAGAAAGGCCAAAAAGAGGCACGAAGAGGCTTTGGCAGGCAGAGTAAGAATAAATCCAAAGGGTTTCTATAGGTATATTAAAAGTAAAAGATTAGTGAGGGATAGAATTGGACCCCTTGTAGATAGGGAGGGTAGGCTATGTGAAAAGTCAGAGGAGATGGGGGAAATTTTAAATGATTTCTTTTCCTCGGTATTCACTAGGGAAAAAAATATTGTGCCAGTTGAAGTAAAGAAAAATAGTGGGGAGGTCATGAATCATATAAGGATAACTGAGGAGGTAGTGATGGCAGTGTTAAAAAAGATAAAAGTAGACAAATCTCTGGGTCCGGACAATGTATTCCCAAGGACACTCAGGGAGACTAGTGTACAGATAGTGGGGCCATTAACAGAGATATTTAGGATGTCACTGGTCACGGGGTAGTGCCAGAGGATTGGAGGGTGGCTCATGTTGTTCCGCTGTTTAAGAAAGGGTCCAAATATAAGCCTGAAAATTATAGACCTGTGAGTCTGATGTCTGTGGAGGGTAAGTTGATGGAAAGTGTTCTGAGGGATGGTATTTACAAATATTTGGAAGAACAGGGATTGATAGGTAGTAGTCAGCATGGTTTTGACAGGGGTAGATCATGCTTAACAAACCTTACAGAGTTTTTCGAGGGGTTACCAAAAAGATTGATGAAGGGAAGGCTGTGGATGTTGTCTATTTAGACTTTCGTAAAGCTTTTGACCATAAGAAGGAAGAAAAATAGATGTGTCTCTGGTTAACAGTGCTGAGTGGAGTGCTACATGGATCGGGGCTGGGGCCAAAATTGTTCACCAAATACATAAATTTACTGGAGGGGGCTAGGGGTAACAGATCTAAGGTAGATGAAGACATAAAATGGAGTGGAAAATGAAACTGTGTGGAGGATAGAAAGAGTCTGCAGAGATATAGATATGTTCAGTGAGTGGGCAAAGGTCTGACAGATGGAGCACAATGTTAATTTTCTACTTTGGAAGAAAAAATAGAAATCAAATTATTAGAAGATAGCAAATTGTTGCTGTGCAGAGAGACTTGCAAGTGCTTATGCACAAATCGGAAAAAGTTGGTTTGCAGGTTGTGGTGCAACAGGTAATCAAGAAGGCAAATGGAACATTGACCATGAGAGGGATTAAACATAAAAGCAGGGAAGTTCTGCTGCAGCTGCTCAGGGAACTGACAAGGCTGCATCAGGGATACTGTGTCAATTTTTTGTCGCCTTACTTGAGAAAAAATATACCTGGTTTTGGTGGTGGTGCAGAGGAGGTTCATCAGGTTGATTCCAGAGATGAGTGGGTTAACTTCACAGTTAAACCATTTATTACAATATTTATGGGAATTCACAAGAATGAGAAGGGCTTAAATATAAACATATAAAATTATGAAAGGAATAGACAAGATAGAATCAGGAAAGTTTTTTCCACTGGTAGGTGAGATGACAACTGGGGGCATGGCCTCAATATTTTGGGAGCAGGTTTTAGACAGATATGAGAAGGAACTGCTTCTTCCATAGAGTAGGGTATCTGTGGAATTTTCTGCTTAAGGAAGGAGTAGAGACTGCTCCATTAAATATATTTCAGACACAAAGATAATTTTTTTTCATAGTAGAGGAATTAAGGCAGATGTGGACTTGAATCCACAGCCAGATCAGCTGTGATCTTATTGAATGGTGGAGCAGGCGTGACAGGCCAGATGGCCCTATTCCTGCTCCTATTCCTTAAGTTCTTATGTTTAGAACTGAAGTTGCATTGTCTGTTATTGGAAAATCTAAGCTAGTCAGTTTGAGTCCTTCATTGCTCATTCTTATAATTGACTATGAAAGTTTACAGGATTGAAAATCCAAAGCTGACACAAGTTTTAAGAAGAACAACTTGTTTAATGAACAGAAAAAAATGATTTATTAAAATGTACAAATAAGCTCATAATTCGCTTAATATTTAAATGGAAACATCTACATTTATATTTGTGCTAAAAGATCCGTATAAAAAACGTTTCACATGAATTCATAAGCTGCATATTTCAGGCAGAAAATTAAACAGTTGAAATGGGTGCAAGGCAGCAATGAGAGATGCAAAACCAAAATACTTCAAATGCTAAAAATCTGAAATAAATAAAAAAGTACCAAAATGCTCCATGGAAAGAGCAATGATATTTTAGGTCCTTTCATCAGAACCGGGTAAGTTAAAGAGAAACAGTTTTAAGATGGAGAAAAGAACACAAAGAAAGATTAGTGAAAATGTAAGGTAGGAGGAGTTAAATAAATAAAAGGATGAAAATGCAACTTGAAACAAGTGAAATTTTGAGAGTACAGAGTCTATATGTTCCTGTCAGGATCAAAGGCAAGGTTAGAAGGTAGAACGAAACTTGGTTTTCAAGGGATATTGAGGATCTGGTTCAGAAGAAAAGAGAGGTTTATAGGCAACATGGAGCAAATGAGGTACTTGAGAAGTATTAAAAAATGCAAGGAAAACCTCAAGAACAAAATCATGAAGGCTAAAAGAAGACATGAGGTTGCGTTGGCAGAGAATGTGAAGGAAAATCCTAAGGATTGCCACAGGTATATTAAGAGCAAAAAAATAGTAAGGGACAAAATTGGACCCCTTAAAGATCAGAGTGGTTGGCTTTGTATGGAGTCAAAAGAGATGGTGGAGATCTTAAATGCTTTTTTCCTCAGTGTTCACTAAGAAAATGTGCACAGAGTTGTGGGAAGTAAGGAAAACAAGCAGTGAGGTCATGGAATCTATGCAGATGAAAGAGGAGGAAGTGCTTGCTGTTTTAAAGCAAACAAGGGTAGATAAATCCCCAGGGCCTGACAAGATAGTGCCTCAGACCTTGAGGGAGGCTAGTGTATAAATCAGAGGAGTTTTGACAAAAATATTTAAAATGTCCTTAGCCATGAGTGTGGTGCCAGAGGTAGCTCATGTTGTTCCATTGTTTAAAAAAGGCCCCAAAATTAACCTTGGAAATTATAGGCTAGTGAGTCTTACATCAGGAGTAGGTAAATTATTGAAAGGTGTTCTAAGTGATTGGATATACAGTTATTTTGATAGTCAGCGACTGATTAGGAATAATCAACATGGCTTGTGCAAAGTAGATCATGTTTAACCAATCTTATAGATTTTTTTTTGAGGAGGTTACCAGGCAATTTGATGAAGAAAAGGCTGAGGATGTTGTCTACATGGACTTTAGTAAGGTCTTTGACAAGGTCCCACATGGGTGGTTTGTCAGGAAGGTTCAGACATTGGGTTGTCATGGTCATTTAGTGAACTGGATTCAATGATGGCTAGATGGGAGAAGCCAGAGAAGAAGATAAGAATGTGAGGAAGGAAGGAATAGAGAAGCCAGGTTGATGATTGCTTCTCAGATTGGAGGTCTGTAACTAGTGGTTTCCTCAGGGATTGGCACTTGGACCATTGTTGTTAGTCATCTATATCAAATATCTGGATGATAGGGTGATAAATTGGATCAGCAAGATTGCAGATTACACTAAGATTAGAGGTGTTGTGGATGGCGAAAAAAGTTGCAGATGGATCTGGACCAACTGGTAAAATGGACTGAAAAAATGGCAGATGGAATTTCATGAAGATAAGTTTGAGGTGTTGCATTTTGGAAGGACAAACCAAGAAAGGACATACATGGAAAATGGTAGGGCACTGAGGAATGAGGTAGAACAGAAGGATCTGGGAAAACAGATACATGATTCCTTGAAAGTAGCACCATGAGAATAGGGTTGTGAAGAGAACTTTTGGCATATTGGCCTTCATAAATCAATGTATTGAGTATAGGAATTGGGATGTTATGTTAAAGTTGTATAAGACATTGGTGAGACCAATTTTGGAGTACTGTGTGCAGTTTTGATTGCCTAACTACAGGAAAGATATCAATAAGATAGAGGGAGTGCAGAGAAGATTTACTAGAATGTTACCCAAACTGAGTCACGGGAAAAGTTAAACAGTTTAGGAATTTATTTCCTGGAGCATAGAGGAATGAGGGGTGATTTGATAGAAGTATTTAAAATTATGGGGGGATAGACAGACTTTTTCCATGGGTGAGATTCAAATGAGAGGACATGGGTTAAGGGTGAAAGGTGAAAAGTTTAGGAAAAACATGAGGGGGAACTTCTTCACACAGGGAGTGGTGGGAGTGTGGAATGAGCTTCCAGCTGAATTTGTAGATGCGAGCTCGATTTTAACATTTAAGGGAAATTTGGACAGGCATATGGATGGGAGAGGTATAGAGGGCAGGTCAATGAGACTAGGCAAGAAAAAATGGTTTGGCACAGACTAGAGGGGTCGAAGTGGCCTGTTGCTGTGCTGTAATTGTTTTATGTTTCTATGTTAAAACATATGACATGTTCATGACAATAAATTCTGATTCTGATTCTAATAGGATAGGTAAGGGAACAAAAGGTCAGATTGCAAAGAGACATCTAAAATTACCAAAGGAAGTTGTAATACATTTTGATCGGAATACTCTGCAATATAAATTCTGTAATTATTTGCTGTCTGATATTGTTGAGTGTGATATTGCATTTTTAGAATTGTAATTTGTACTCAAACAATGAGCTATTGTTCTTCCAGCAATGGAACTGTTCACAAAAACATCATTGTCTTAAAATTCCTCCATCACTTCACTCCTCCATGGGCTTAGCACCCCCACCACCTCTCTGTGAACTCTGTAGTTCAATGCTGCATTTTGAACATTAGGCTTCATTGGGAGTTAGAACATTCAAGCAATGCCCTATAGATTTGATCACTTGGCACTGACCATTTCAAAGCTGAGTGCTTAAAAGTAGAATTTGTAGATTATTTTCTGTTATCTTGGAAATTTTACTAGGTGAATGCTGTGCCATATTCCCTTTGGAACTTTACAATTGCAGATGTTCTGGGAACAAACATCAATGGGTCATCTTGTGAAAGATGGGTTTTACTAATGTGATTCTGGAATGGGATCTCATGAAGTAGTGACCTATTACTTTCCATCCTTTGGTCGTCAATGATCTTACCGCTCCATTCCCACTGCTCAAACACATCTTGTTTGGCATTTGAGTCAGAACAACTCCCCACCTACTTATCCCAGCCACTAATCACTGGTCCTAACCAGTTTCCTTCAACCCTCCATTCCCAGTCCCAGCTTTGCCATAGAACTGGCCTACCCTAGGTTTTATTTTTGAATATTTTATTCTGAGAATTTTCAATCAAAAAGTAAAACATCATTATCAATAATATTACAAATATTGATTGGCATGTCGATATTAATTAAAGTTCAATTATTATAAAGAAATAAAAATTACAATAATGCTACAAAAATGCAAATTCAATGTCTACGTTGAACCAAAGGGGGAAAAAGATAATAGAGAGAAAGAAGAACAAAATAAGATGAACCATCCCACCCCTTAAGAAACAAGAAGAAAGAAGAAAAGAAGAGAAAGTAAGAAAGGAGAAAGACCTAGGTTCTAGACAAGCATGCAAAGGTTTGCAAGGTGCTCAGTGCTCAGTGGTCTATTTGGTCCTCCAGAATGTTTGAAGTTCTGATCAGTAGGCCTGCATGGTTATAGAAGGGCCATAGTATACAACAAAGAGATCCCTGCTATTTCAAGGACTTGCCAGCAACAACTATAAGTATTATTGTATTTGTTACTGGGAGAAACAGAAGGTTTTCATATGAATTACCTACTAAATGCATTAACAGTAACCAGTGGTTCCCCGATTTAGTTATTGTATGCTTTAAGGCTTGATTGGATAACATAAAAATGATGGCACTGATGTTGATTCTTTGCTAATGACATTGCACAATGTTCATGTGTCCTGAAATTCTTTCTTGCTACAGCCAAGCAAGTGCTTGTAAACTTTCAGACCCGGCAGGAGCAGGGTCACAACCTCTGCTGGGTCCTACTGCCCTACTCTCTAATTCTTTCTGCAGCCTTTTTGTTTCCTACCTGCTCCTCCACCTATCTTTGTATCATCTGCAAACTTGACCAGAAACCCATTGATTCCAATAGCTAAATCATTGATCTACCACATAAAAAGAAGCAGCCCAAACACCAACTCCTGAGGAATGCTCCTCATCAAGGAAGCCACAGATCATCACAGAGGGCGAAGGGAGTCCATTCTCCTCCCCCTGTACTGAGGTGGAGTTGTATGGAATGCCAGCAGCTAAATGCCACTGAAGTAACAAGCTCCATATGGGGGGCATGATGGCCGATGGTTTCACTCCAGGCCATGGGCTGCTGGTGACTGGAATCTGGAACCAGGAATTGAGCCAGGATTCGTGAAGGTGTGATGGCAAGCTGACCTCTTGAAGGGTCTCAGCTGCCAATTGCCAGGGGTCCAGGGGATGTGATTTGGCAGCCTTGAGCTCAGGTTTTCCGCTGAACAACAGGCCATGCAGCTGGAGCAGGCGGTGAGATTGACGGTCACTTATCTCACGAATGACACTCTTGGTTCTCTTTTTTTTACTTAGCAACCCTTTGGCTTTGCAGGGCTAACGAAGGAAATAATTTTATGTATCCTGTGTACATGACAATAAATTGAATCTTTAATCTCAAACTGAAGATCAAAATTGACCAATATCATTGATCTTGTGCTGCATGTTTACTGAAGCATTTTAGTTGTAAATATTCAAAAAGGGACACTTTCTCAATTAAAAGGACAGCATGGTTAGTGAAATGGTTAGCACAACTCAATTACACCACCAGTGACCTGGGTTTGAATCTGCTGGTGTCTGAAAGGAGTTTGTATGTCCTCTGCATGTCCACGTGGGTGCCCTCCGGCTGCTTCGGTTTCCTCCCATATTCCAAAGACATATGGGCTTGGTAGGTTAATTAGAGATATGAGTGTATTTGAATGGTCTAGGTTCATGGGCCAGAAAGACCTGTAATCGTGCTGGGTCGATAAATCAAATCAAATGAAAATTTTAAAAATCTGCAAATGGTTGAAATCTGAATGGAAAACAGAAACTGCTGGAAATATTCACCAGGTGAGGGAGAATCTGTGGAAAGGTTAAAGATTTTTCATAGAATGTGGAACTGAACGGCACAGGAACAGGCCATTGGACCAACATGTCTATGCTGAACATGATGCCAAGTCAAATGAATCTCACCTGCCTGCACATCATCTATAACCCCTGCATTTCCCACATTTATGTGCTTGTCTGAATGAGACTTAAAGATCACTATTGTCTCTGCTTCTACCATTATCTCCGGTAGTATGTTCCAGTCACCTACCATACTCTGTATAAAAGAAAATTTGCTCACAAATAACTTTTAAATTTTCCAATATCACCTTAAACCCAAACCCTCTAATATTATACACTTTCCCAATTGAGAAAAAAAATCCCACCTGTCTCTGCCGTTTGCAATTTTATATTAAGGATATTTTGTTTAAATATGTTTTGCAAACTGCTTTAAGTTAGGCACCAAATACTAAATAAATGACCCTCATCCTATCAAACTGCTTCCACCAAACACAGTGGGAAGTTCTTCCACTTCTGGCTCTTCGAAGTGAAATTTATTATCTCACAACAGTTGAAGATTTGTCATATAAAGAAAACGTACACTTGTATTTTACAATCTTCATTGCAATTCATTATTCTTGAAATGCACTCTTTGTGAACAAGTACTGAGGACATTAAACAAAACTGTTCCGCTAAAAATATCTGTTGTAATAGTCTGCTGCTTCCCCTTCCTGTGATCCTGTGGTGACAAGTTGCACTTTTTATTACTCTGGTTATGCAACCTAAATAAGTAACAGGGGAATCAAAGTACCAAACAAGTCCTTGCACCTGATTTCCTCAGCTGGTCCACTTTCATGCATCCTGTGTGATGTAATTCCAGAATCTCAATTTTATCTCTAATGGAATAAAAATGTTGTACAAAGATAAATCTTCACAATCAGGATAAGATTAACTAAGAGGAAAAAAATTACATATTATATGCCATAATGATTGGTTTTCCTTTCATTATTACTTGATGCTGCAGTGTAGAACATTATATGCAGTAATGTTTCCAATTCAGTTTCACTGGTGTAACCCCTTCACCCAAAGATAAAATTAGCCCTCTTGAATTTAAATGTAGTCTTTAATTACAATGTAAATTTTGTGAACAAACACCTTCCTTGCTTGTTTAACCTCTAATCTTATTTTCTTCCATCTGAACCAGCCATGTTACACATAAAGCAAAAATAATCACTCAAGATCTAAATATTAAAGCTGATTTAAAGTAATAATTCATCAGTATGTCAAAATAAAGTTGAACTGTTCATTTCTTACCTTTCTCTTTCGAAGTTTAATGGGACAATCCACAGAATTGGGATTATTTTTATTTTCCAGTGAATTTAATATTTGGGAAATTTGCTTTGAAACATTTGTGGTGATACTTCCAATAGCTGAACCATTCTCATCTTGTCCAGCATCAGGACTGATTTCGTCAAGAGAAGGTTGATCCAAAATCTCCCTTGAACATGGCTGTGATTCAATAATACTATTCACAGAGATAACCTCTGTTGCTTGGTCATCAACATCAGTGACAGGACAGGAATGACCTGATAATGCATCTGCACCATTAGATTCCTCCCCACCGCATTCGTCTTTTAGCACTTCATGTTTCCTACGCTGCTGCGCAACAACTGCAGTGTGAACAAGCTCTTCTGCTGGAATAATTGCATCCAAATCCTTATCCAGGTGTATATTCGGTAAATCCCTCTGATCCAATACCTCTAAAGATTCCAAGTGTTCAGGCCCACTTGCTTTCACGTCACACTTTGTGTCTTGCTCAGGATCGGAACCAGGATTGGGTTCCTGGTCAACTTCAGAATTCCCAGATATATTCTTCGGCACTTGTTCGATCTCTTCAAATGGAGAAATCATAATTGGAGCTTGTTCAGTCTCTGAGGTCTTTCCTTCTTCTCCAGCGTAATCGTCCTCACAACTAAGGTCCGAGATTTCATCAGATACATGAACTAAAGTCTCTGTGCTTGCTTCCAATGAGAGGATGTATCCCTCACTCTCATGATTAGCATTTTCATCCACCTCTCTTCTATGGTCACACAGTTGCTTTGATTGAAGGCCAAACAGATCAGAATTATGATAACATTCTGGTAAAGATATGCTGGAAAATCGTTCCTCCTTGTCTGGTTTTGATAGTTCATTGCTTTCCATACTTGGTTTTAGATTATCTGCCACAAGTCCATGATAACAGTCTACACGAGAATTAACGGAATCAAATGAAAAGCCTGGCCAATTTGTCACATGGTCTTCCCAGCTTCTTTTCTTATTAGCTAAAGACGTCATCACAATCCAGTTACAGATATCAAGGCGTACTTCAGTCTGCGGAAAAAAAAATCAGGGAGAACTATTGACTCCGTCCAAGTTAATGGGCATTTGCCAGTTTCTCTTCTTCAAAGCCATGTTAACAGAATCTGTATTACAAAGAAAAGAATGGTCTTAGAGGCTTTAAAAAATGTATTTACACTGATAAAGCTGCATGGTGGATGCCAAGATCTTTTTCATGAAAGTAACATATAATAAACATTGCCTTTTATAACATTTGTGTATGATTGTCAAGACTTTCAACTCAAAAAAATGCTAGCATTTAGTATTGAAAGTATGAAGCAAACATTATTTTGAAATTATTAGCTGATTGAGTTTATTTATACTAAAATGAACTTGACTAACCAAAAATTGCTACATGGCTAGTTTTAAAGTCAACATAATGTTCACATTAAATGTTTCAACTGAAGAAAATAACTGCATATTATATTAAAAGCATTAGAACAACATATTGATTCTCATGTGTTATCTTATTCAATCACAATTCTGTTGCAAATAAACTGCATAAGTAGCTCATGTCTTGTAAAAGAAAGAGCATCCATATTTTTGTTCACCATTGTTATTTTCAGATTTCTACAAAACACATGTTTTGAATTTGAAATGGTATGCATGCAGAATAAGCCAATTATACTGCCTTGATGTTTCCTTTAAAAAGTTATTTATCCATAGAGATTTTCTTTGGAGAGGATGCAGTCAACATATTGGATGTTGATTTTATTGCTATAGATATATTTACTTCTCAGAATCAGAATTTATTGTCATGAACAAGTCACAAAATGTGTTATTTTGTGGTGGCATTATAGTGCAAACATTCCTATAAACCACCTTACAACAATAAATAAAATAGTGCATGAAAAGTCAAAGTAAGGCAGTGTCTTTGGTTCATTGATCATTCAGGAATCTGATGGAAGCTGAGAGAGAAACTCTTCAGACAAAGAGTCTTTGGAATCTGGAGCACACTGCCTAGGGAGGTGGTAGAGGGAGGGATTCTCAAAATATTTCAGAAGCATCTGGACAAGGTCTTGAATTGCCAAGGTATAGAAGGTTATGGACCAAATAGGGTAAATGGGGCTAGCATTAGTGTACAAAGGTTAGCATGGATATTCTGGGCTGAAAGACTTGTTTATGTTCTGACCAACTCTATAACTCCATCTGACATCATGATTATTTGTGTTATTCAATCTCCTTTGCTCTCCAACCTATCAAAGACATGTCCTTTCAAGAACATTCAATCAGCTGATGCAGGCATGCACGAGTGAGTCTCAAGCACGGCTTTCAGATCTGCTGCTGCTGCTCAGAGGTGAACCAAAACAGCCAAGATGGCCGATGCCCATTACAGTTTCCAAGAGGTTTCTCACCTCCCCCTTTGCTACATCTTGAGACATTTTTGTCTTGGGGAGGGCTAGGAGTATCTTGGGGAGAACTCGTTCAGGTAACATTGTTTAAGGTCCTGAGTCGGGAGTGGAGAATGCATATCTCAAGAGCATGTGATCAGCTCACCCAATAACATTCAGGCCTGGAGCCAACCATGGAATAGCCTCCAGGGATGAAAGTGTGCATGACTGAGGCTCAGACATTGCTTCCTGTGCTAAAATTGCTCAGAGACAGAAATCAAATGGTGCTCATTGCACAGCTTTGAAGAGGTTTTATTAGCCACAAATTGAAATCAGGGTCTGAAACAAAATTGCAAACGTCCAGTCAACCAGCAAGGAGAGGTATCGAAAATAACCTGTTCTTATTTGGAGGCCAAGGACAGCAATGGAGTTAGGAGGCATTCAGAAACACTTTGCTTTTCTGCCTTTGGTCTGGTGTAACTTCTGCCATTCCACATTTCACCATTTTCCTTTCAGTTTCTCTGTGTGAGCTGCACACAGAGTAGGCAGTATAATACTCATTTATTTATTGAAAGGTAATTAAATTCAATGTTTGCAAAATAAAATTGTTTTGATCTGTTGTGTTATTTAGCAGGCTTTTAAGAAACTACTGCTCTCCATCCGAACCAAACATCTGAATGTACGGTAACAGACAACTGCAAAGCATAGAAAGACATAACATGTGACATATTGCAGCAAGAACAGAAAAAAGAATTGCAAGAAATCTTGTGCGTCAACACTGGCTATGTTTAACTAATGTAGAACAGTAGCAAACAATGTTGACATATTATTGATCTATGCAGTTAGAAGGGTAAATGTTCAAGCCAGAGAGAGTTTTTCTCAAGCACAAGTATTCTCACTGCAAGTAAGCACAAGCACTGAAGCCACCCCAATCCCCCAGTGTCTGAGAATGAAGGATAGCAACACTAAGTGGAAAAGCTTTGAAGAAGCTGCCTTATACAGTATATGAAAAAGAAACTGTAGAAAGTTGGACCTTTTAGCCTGTGAGGTGCTGATCCTCATTATGAGAATTAACCCACGATATTATTTTGATTTAATTGGGCAGATGTGGGAAAATAGACACATATTGTAATGATAAAAAGATAGCTTTGTGATTCCTATGAGCAAGTTCTAGGCAGAATAATGATTGTAAGATACAGTGACTCTGGAGAATGAGGTTTTTCCCCTAACTTTTTTTTAACTGGTTTGTGAGAGCCTATTTATGATATGAACTGGTAAACACAAAGTCTGCAGATGCTGGGGGATGAGTACAGTACAATAAAAGTGCTGGAAGAACTTGGGAGGAAGGGAAGGGTCTTGGAAACTAGAGGGAGACAGTGAGAGATGAGGGATTCTAAAAGCAAAGGCACTCAACAAAGCTATCCTTGAATCTACATCCAATCTCCTCAGTCTGACGGATTGGGAGATCACTTTGTGAGCACCTTCACTCTGTCCACTGCAACAGTAAGGACCCCCCAGTGGCCAGCCAATTTAATCCCACAACCCATTGCCACACTAATATGTTTGTGAGGGGTCTTATTTATTGCCAGATTGTTTCCACACATAAATTGAAGGCAGTCTCCAACCATACAACATCAATATCCAGTAACACCCTCCTCCTGTTGAGAGAACTGAGTTTTTTCCTTCCCTCTGTCTCCCTTCCTCTAGTTTCCCAACCCCCTTCTCTTTTTTAGTTGGATACCAGAATAAGCAGGGAATAGAGGGATATGTATCATGTGCAAGCAGCAGAGTTTTAGTTTAGTTTTGAATAATGTTTAATCATGTTCAGTGCAGACATCTTGGGCGAAGGCCCTGTTCCTCTGCTTTTACTGTTCTATGTTCTTCACAATATGAGAAGACACTGCACTGTTCACTGACAACTTAAACTGAGAACCACTTGAATTACAAAATAATTATCATTTCGACAAATATTGAAGTCTTTCAGAATGAATTTACTTGGATGGTTTGGAAACATGTGGAGTCAGTAGTTAGAATACCAAATGGAAATGCGTGAGACAATCAAAAACATTTTGAGAGAGTGCACATTGAGTGGACTGATAAGTTTATGCAAGAATGTATCCAATATAAGCAGGGGCGCAGAAAATTAATAAACATTCTTGTGAGAATTCAGTCTATGCCAACACTTCCAAACAAGCTGGTTCACTGGGTGGTTTGCATGGCTATGTACTAGAAAGCTGCTGAAGAGAGAATGGAAAAAAAATATGAAAGATAATTCTAAACAGACATTCTTAATGGTACAAACTTGACCATATGACTCTTATTCCATTTCCTGCTTCCTGTACATATGACTGAAATTTCAAAATGATGGGATGCCCAAGAAATTCAACAAATCCTGTGGGATTTGAATCACTGCAGTTGGGGAGGGGGTGGGTGGGAAATGCCAAAAGCATAGAGATCATGAATGTATAAATTCCATAAGGATTATGCAGGCTTTTTTTTGCCCAGCTAACACAATTTGAATTGACCCTTTTCACAAAAGGAGTACCATGTTGATTGGGATGATTTATGAAGGTTTTTTATTAATTTGGCATTCAAGTTTGCTAAAGTATTGATATCATTTGATGCACAGTTTTTCAGATTATAGGCTTCAATACTTTTTGAAAATCTGATCCTACTTTCACATGTTAAGATTTATTTTGTACAACAAACATCTTTTCTTAACTGATTTTGTAGGTGATATTTTTCTTTCCTTAAATCTCTCAACTTCCAAAACTCAAAATATGCATTACATAGGGATATGTGGAAGTACTTAGTGCCTGATGTTGGTTCCATTAAAAATGACAGCATCAAAGTAAGACAGATTCTCAACAAGATAAGTACATCTATATATATAGGAACATATTGAGTAATGTCTTTTTTTTAATTAAAGGAGTTAACGGCCAAAATTTAACTTGAATATGGTGCTGTTAAATAAAGAAACCCATGGAAATCTTTCCCTTGACCTCCTTCAGTAGACTAATTTTAAAACACATGGATTTTGGTTTTTTAAATAAAAAGAATAGAGAAAATTGGATAATGTAGTGACTGAAGACAATTTTAAAACAGTAGGCAGCAGCTGATACCATAAAGTTGATTTCAAAGATAAAACTAATAACTGTACAACACTGCCACCAGGAAACATACATCAATCTTCCACCATGTGGTGTCACTGTGCTTAGCCTTGCCAATCAGCAATAATGCCAAGGAAAGATTGGCATCTCTTCCCAAGACAGAGGGAAATATAAATGGAGAATCTCTATTGGCAGCTCCTATTGGTCTCCTTGACTGCCAGCCAAGAACAACGTTGATACTGGACCGGTACAAACAAGCAGGGAGGCCTCGTCCCTTTCCTGGCACATGTTCAATCTAGTTAAAGGGTGGGAATAAGATGGAAGGACTATCCATGTTGGATAAAGGAAAACCAAAACCATGTGACTACAGTGAACAATGACTAATTTGAAAGTATGCTTGGAAGTTTAACAAAGGATCGACCATTGATTTTTAACAAAGCATCTGGGAAGCACATGGCCCAGGGTTTTGGCAGCTTTCGTTGGAGTGCATTACTTTTTCAATATTATGTCATGTCGTTTTGAACAGAACAAGTCTCTTCTAGATTGTTCTTTCTTGCGTTCACATTTTCGTGCAAGTGTTAAGTGAAGATTTTTGTGCAAATGGTAATTCAACTTTTGGAAGTGGATTGGAAGATGGAATTTATGGGAGTATTCTTTTTGGCAGGATGAAGTATGTATGCATTTTTTCCTGTTTAAGTGTCCCGCAATGGAACTTCTGAATAATTATGCCTTTTTTCCAAAAAAATGTATAATCCAGAAACCACTGAGATTTCAGCAGTTAACCAACAAATTTTGGAATCAAGATTTAACAAACATAGGCTTCAAGATTAGCAGTTTAAAGAGTGTGAGGACACATGAACTTCCACTGCAAAGTTTCTCCTTTAGTATTGCCTGCTGTTCATTGTCTATTCAGAAATCTGATGGCAGAGGGGAAGAAGCCGTCCTTGTGCCGTTGGGTGTTCATCCTCAAGCTTCTGTATCTCCCTGCTGATGATAGCAGTGTGAAGAGGGCATGGCCTGGCTGGTGACGGTCCCAGGACAAATCCTCAAAGATGTTGACACCCACGTACTTGAAGCTCTTAACCTTTTCCATTGCTGACCCCTCATGATCTTCTGATTTCCCCTTCCTGAAGTTCACCATCAGCTCCCTGGTTTTGCATTGAGTGCAAGGTTATAGTTGTGGCATCGCTCAACTAACTGATCTTTTAATGTTGATACTTAACTGTTGATATATTCAGGGCATGGACCTAAAGAATTGTACTGCTACTGGAAATCATTTCCTTCAGGAACGGAAGGCAGGGGATGAAATCAGAACAAATTTTCTCTAATAAGAAATTTAGTTTGTTCAAGAAGCTAGTCTGTCCATTAATTCCAATATAAGAAGTTTCACCACTGACTATTTGTGG
This sequence comes from Narcine bancroftii, assembly GCF_036971445.1. Classification (NCBI taxonomy): domain Eukaryota; kingdom Metazoa; phylum Chordata; class Chondrichthyes; order Torpediniformes; family Narcinidae; genus Narcine; species Narcine bancroftii. The sequence continues at coordinate 98,340,073 of NC_091471.1, read as the reverse complement.
GAATGATTAGCCACTATTTAGACAAGCCTTTTCAGACCAAAGGCAGGCTGTGATTGACCACTGGGTTTCAGGCCTCATAGCAGGGTTCAGACAGGAGGTCTGACCACTAGCTGCTTGAAGGGAAGGCAGAGGTGAAGCCATGTACCATTATCTGCTGTAAAACAGAAGCCATAATGTATTCACTGATGTGGAATTCCAAAATGCTGAAATTGCTTAATATTATTCAACGTGACATTTTATTGTGGGTGTACTTGCACATGTGCTTTTAATAGACAACAAACATTTGATCAGTATATGTATGAACTAAAATTTATGGCCAATAAGTTATCGCCTGGTGCTTAATTCTCTCAACTCTAAAAATATTTTTGAAATGCACGCTCTTCTCAAACATGTTAAATGATTATGTAAGATTTTTATACCAAACTTTTAATTGTAATATTTTAAATGTAATTTAAATTCAATTCTATATTAAATTTAGACACATTTAAATTTAAACATACAGCATGGTAACAAGCTCTTTCGGCCCAAGAGCCCATGCTGCCCAATTGTACCCAATTGATTTACAACCCCTGGTATGTTTTGAAGGGTGGGAGGAAACCGGAGCCCGGAGGGAAAACCCACACAGACACGGAGAGAACATGCAAACTCCTTACAGACAGTGTGGGATTCGAACCCTGCCACTGTAACAGAGTTGCACTAACTGCTACATTAACCCTGCCGCCCTTTACACTAACTGTACAGCCCTAATTTAATTTAGAGATGCAACACAGAATCAGGCACTTCTGTCCCATGAGCCTGCGCTGCCCAAATACACCTTTGTGACTAATTAACTTTCTAATCCTGTACGTCTTTGGAACGTGGGAGGAAACCAGAGCATGAGGAATATACAGACATGGGGAGAACATACAAATTCCTTACAGACTACGCCAGATTTGAACCTCGGTCACTGTGCTGTAATAGCTTCGTGATAACCACAGCACTAACTGTGCCACCAAAACAGTTTCGAAAAATGCAAGGAATTCTTGTTGTTTGTTACTATAAACTGGGAAACTGCAGTAAGGATTCATTAAATGAGCCAGGGGGTCGTGGGTTGAAATGTAATGGCAACATTGCTGCTCTCAGTTTGGCTGGCACTCCAACACCGCTTTGTGCAAGCCATTACTTGTGGATGAGACACCAAGCCAAGCTCTGCTTCAAGTGGTCATTAAGGATGCCATGGATAAATAGAAAGAAAGATGGGGCACCTGAGTCCTTCTGATAACCTAGCCAAGATTTCTCACCCTACTGCTCGCCCAAAAAAATACAAGCAAATCAATAATTAACTCCACAGCTGTGCACAGAATATTTCTGGAGTAGAATAATTGTATTGTTTTCTTTGATAGTAGGTTATTGCACTCTGGTAGTTTAAGAATGAAATATTTCAAGGAGATTAGCTGTTTCTTTGAATACCAACATGACATCAAATTTTATAGATAACCTTTCAATGTGACTAAAACATCTGAATGTTCTGCAAAGTAATGCTGGAAAAGAAAAACAATGAATGCTGAAGCATATGAGCTATTGAGGTAGGCAACCAAAATCATGGTGAAATGAACCTTTCAAAGGAGGTAAGAGAAGGAGAGAGTAATGAACATGGAGAGATAGAGAGGAGGTTTATGAGGAAAGGCCAGAGCTTAGGGTCCAAAAGTCTGAAAGCTGAGTAGCAGGATGATTAAGATTCAAGATTCCTTTATTGTTGTGTAATAAATACACAACATTTGTCAACTTTTACTTGCCGTAAAGGCAGAGTAAGAAGCACCATTAGCCAAGCCAAGAGCCTTCACCTCCTCAAGAATAACTCCCTTCAGAGACACTGAGTGTCCGTGGATTCGCTTGCAGTGCTCCCAGAATCTCTATAGCCATACAGCCTTCTGTTTGTTCTAGCTATGATCCCAAGCTCCCACTTCTGAACATCTTAGAAGATCAGGCAGCTCAATATACCTTAGGAGTCTCTTCTTACCTCTTGAATCCTGGTCCCGATGCCTGGTCCCACTAGCCAGTCTCCAGTAGCCCACAGACTTTGTGGGTTTTTCGGCTGCTGAGTCCCTCATGGGTCTGCAGCCGTGATCACCTTCCATGTAGGGCAGTCTCCCAAGCTTCTGCTTCTTGGTGGGGGAGTGCTCTCCTGCTCTAGTACCCTGCTCCAGTCCTCTAATCCCCTGGAGCCTCTATCCCTCAGGGCACTTGCTGACAAGTCTGACAAACTATTTTGGGTACAGACCTCCATGGTTAACATAAAAAACTTTGTCATCCCCTTTTACAGCCAATTTAAAATGTGTACTGGGTCCTTGATATCACGACCAGGCAGTTGTTGTGGAGCAGCACTGTGCTTCTGCTCCCACCTCTCCCGGGGCCACATCAGCACCAGTGCTGCCATTACAGCAGCTCTGGCAGGGCTGTCTTATTGATTAAAGGTCAGAATTATAAGGATTGGGGAGAAACAAGGGGACATAGTTAGAAGATAAGGAGTTTGTACATTCTCCCTGTAACCTGTTTGGGTTTCTTCCGGGTGCTCCAGTTTCCTCCCACCCTCAAAAATCGTATGGTTATATGTAGATTAGCTGGTGTATTTGAGTGGCAAGGGCTCATCGGCTTGAAGGACCTGTTTACTGTGCTGTAACTCCTAAATAAAACAAAGGACTGGTCATTTAAAACAGAATTATTTTGAAACTACTTCTCACAGTTGGTGGGGAACCTTTGGAGCTGTCAACCTCATAATTTGTGAAGGCGGAAGGCCACGTCATTCAAAATAGCTGAGGTTGAAGTAGATTGTGAAATTGATGCCAGTGGGGAAATTGCACAGAAGAGTGCTTGAAGCCAGACTAGATCAGCCACATTCATGTCAAATGGCTGGGGAGTCTAATGAAGCCAAGTGGCTAACTTCTGTTGGCATTTCCTTGTGTTCTAGTGTGCATATGGGGACTTTTAATGACAGTGGCATTTTGTAACTGAAGGGGCCATTTTAGGGCAGTGAGCACAGAGCTCACGGGTGAACAGAAATTCATAGAGAAGAGAATGGCCAGGACTGTGATAGAAAAGTCAAATCTAGGGTGAAATAAAGGGAGAAAGGCAGCAGTCAAGCTGCAGACTGGGTTAAAATGGGCATTAATACAAAAGAGGGAAATCTACCTGGGCATTGAGTTGTGCTACAGGCAAATATTTTAAAAGTTAATTTATTGTTGTAATTAAATTGTGCACCAACAAACACAGAAATTAGTTTCATCAACCACATCTTTTATGCACAAATGGAACATTTTGGTGATTTAGCTTGGTTGAAATTGTTCAAGGGTTCATTTGCAGTTGAAATCCCGATCACTGGGACATTCACCTGTGCATATTGTGTGCATAATTCACCCTGGGAACCTAATGTTTTTCCATGGCGGTGATATTGCCAGTTGCACGCTGAGTGTTTTTGCACTTGATGGCATAATTTGGATCTTTGTTGAACAGAGTTTGGAGTTTATTTTATTACCACATGAATTGAGACACAATGAAATTCTCAACTTTGCATGCTATCCACTCATTGCAAAAATGTCACCACTCTCCAGCATTACTTTGGATTTAAAACTTTACAGAAAACATGGCAAAGCTAAAATAACATGATCATTCATGACAATGTCAAAAGAACATAAGAAAAGAAATAGGAATAGGCCATCTGGCCCATCAGGCATGCTCTATTATTTGATACAATCATGGCTGATCTGTCCATGGACGAAGCTCATTCACCATAAACCCCATTTCTCCTATACTGTAAAAGAAAGATTGACCTGTGTCTTAAATACATTCAATGAGGCAGCTGTTATATAGTCAGGATAATGTGAACTATTTTGTACTGTGTAAGAATACACCCTTCTCACTGTAATAATTGTAATACACCACTGTGGGGCGTAAGTGTGTGTGTGTGTGTGTGTGTGTGTGTGTGTGTGTGTGTGTGTGTGTGTGTGTGTGTGTGTGTGTGTGTGTGTGTGTGTGTGTGTGTGTGTGTGTGTGTGTGTGTGTGTGTGTGTGTGTGTGAACAGTTTCCTGAGATGGTGGAAGACATCAGTAAGTAAAGTCTCTTTTGTTATTTGAATCTTGCCTCTCTAAATTATATAAGAAGTCTCCTATAACAGCAGCCTCTGTGACTTCTTTGGTAGAGAATTCCACAGATTCACCACTCTCTGGGAGAAGAAGTTCCTCCTTATTTTTGTGTTAAAATCTTCTCATCTAAATCTTGTGAATCTGTGGAATGCTGCCTCAGAAGGCAGTGGAGGCCAATTCTCTAGATGCTTTCAAGAAATAATAAGATAGAGCTCTTAAAGGTAGCTGAGTCAACGGATATGGAGAGAAGGCAGGAATGGAGTATTGATTGTGCATAATCAGCCATGATCATGGTGGTGCTGGCTCCAAGGGCTGAATAGTCTATCCTGCACCCAATGTTTATTGTCTATTGGTGCTATGTTACTTAGATTTAGTCAAACTGGGTTTCTAGCATAATATTCACCACAGATTCCTACCATTCCAGGGTATGAAACACTGACACAAAGCTGTCAATCATATTTAGAGAAGAGGAAAAAAAAGGAAAAGGCAAAAATAAGAGTGAAGAAAATAGACCTTAGTTTAACTTAGATTTCCTTTTTTTTTCTCTTCTCTAAATATAAAACCCAACTTACAGCAATGTACTATTACTCCAGGACAGAAACACACATTTAAACAGAGAATTCCGGTTTATGGACAGGGCTAAAGAGGTATGGGCTTTCTGGGATAAAATTACAAGATGTGCTTTTATTACATGGATGTGCTCTATAAGTTTGACAATTCTGTAGGTTCTTTAATTTTTGACATCTATAGTGTGTATTTTACAAATTTTCTGTATATGCTTTGTTTATTCATGTAAAATTCAATAAAAATATTTAAAAAGTGGCCATCACAGTCCGAGTAAAAGTCACGAAAAAACTAAGATTATAAATGCAACATTGATCGAAGGGATTCTTTTCTCCATGAATGTTTTACATTCAGCATCTGCTAGGCCTCAGCTTTCAATATGCAGGATAGGTAAAATCTCACTACCAGTTGCTTCATCACTGACTGAAGCACCTTATTCCTTCTAGCTGTAGGCTATGATGTCAGCCTCAATGTTCACCTCATACTCAGTGTTGGCTGGAGCCTTAAGAACATAAAGAATAGGAGCAGGAATAGGCCATTTGGCACATTGAGCCTTCTCCTAGCTGCTCCATTTATCTGCCTTTTCTCCATAAACTGTAATTCACTGACTATGTAAAGATCTATCTAATTCCGTCATTAATATGTTTAATGATGCTTTGAGGGATTCTACCTTGGAAAACAAAAGCACATGTGGGATGGGGACAATCCACACAAACTGCAGCTTTCCTCCCCCATTCCTCCCCTATCTTTTGCCTCACCTCCTTGGCAGTCAATTTTTGCTCTGTGGGTGACATGCGCTTGAGGTGTACTTTTGTCTGATGCCTATTTGAGTTATCAGCAGGGATAAAGTATGGACACTGGGATATTTTCGTGCTGCTGATAAATAGAAACAGGTCCTTCTGCCCAGCTTGCCCATAATGACCAAGTTACCTTCCTGAGTTAGTCCTGTTTGCTTGCTATTGGTTCATAACCCTTTGAATTATTCATCTCCTTGCATGTAAGGAAATGTCTCTTACATGTTTTCATTTTACCTGCCTCCACCATTTCTTCTCACATTTTGTTCCACCTACCCACTGTCCTCCTCAAGTCACCTTTAAATATTTCCCCTCTTACCTTAATTCTTTTCTCTCTACCCCTGGAAAAAGACTGTGATAGGCTTCCCCAGGCAGGTTGAACTCTCACTAGCAAGTGGGGGGGGGGGGGGGGGGGCTCCTGTCTTTCCAGTCACTGGAACTCCCAAAACCCAAGTGTTGACTCTGAATCCTCCATTAGGCCTCTTGCACATGCACACTGGGGAGTCTAGTGCGCATGTGCAGTGGTAGGCCGAGGGGAGGGTTCAGAGATGGCATCAGGAGATCCTGCGTGCCGAGGAGGGAGGGAGGGGAAAGGGATAGGAGGGAAGGGGAGGGGAGGGAATGCCACTGAGCCTGAGGTCCCACTCCTGCTCGGGAGGTCACTGGGATGATGCTGGGACAAGGGGTTCTTCTGACCGCTTCAATTTAAGAGGGAGAAATGGAAAGAAAAATCAATAGGGGAAGGTAAAGAAGAAATGGAAAGAGAGAGAACAATTGTTCTAATTTCATTTCAAGTGAATTTTTTTTCAACTTGTGAGGTCAGTTTGGCTCCAAAAACAATTTGGATAAATGAGGATTTTGGAGAATCTGATTTTGGATAATTTGAGTAGTACTGTATAATATTTGCCACTGTTAATTCAAGGCACTGATAAATCCTTTAGAAGTTTGCATATAACTTCATAAACATTTCTGAGACCCTTCATTTGTATTTCAAAATAGCTTTTGATATCTATGATTTTCCTTTTAGAAGCCTGGATGAAACAGAGTGAAAATTAAACAAAGTCTACAGATAAAACTTTAATAATTTGGGTTTTGAAAGGCTTTCAAACTTCTCTGTCATATCCCTATGATGCTTTAAATTCAGAATTCAAATTGTTTGTTCTAGATAATGAGAAGTATCATGCATATTCCTCAATGTAAGACAAATTGATGCAAAATATTATTCTAAGGTAACATACAGCAAACAAGACATTGATTCCCACATAAAGGCTACTTCTTCATTACCCACCAGATGATCAAAAGGGGTTTTAAGCAGTTCACACTTTCTCCACAGCAGCAACAGTCATGTGAAAGTAATGTAGGGAGAGGGGGGAGGTGGAGGGGGAGTTGGAGGTTAGAGGGAGAGGGCGAAGGGTAGTGGGAGGGGGAGGGAGAGAGAGAGTGAGAAGGGTAGCCATCAGGATAAGTTGTAAATTAGATCATCTGGTCAATTAATTAATAGGAAAGACCTTTTGAACAAACACACTGTTAATGCTGCCTGATATTCTCTGGATGCCCTACTTTTCCATTCTGTTTTTTTTGTATTTATGTTCACTAACTGCCTTCATTTCATGGCTTACCTGCTCCTTCGTTTCAATTCTCTCTAATTGACCACATTAACCCATTGACTGTAAGACCTCCCTTACAGTTTATCCTGACGCAACATTGGCCCCATCTTCTCAGAAATATTCCCTTTGTTCTATCTTGCCCTCCTCCAACTTATCTGCAACTTACAAGGATCCTGATGAAGGCTCTTTAACCCAAGACCTTAATTTTGTCCCTTTTCCCACAGATGCTGCCTGCACCTGACAAACAGTTCCAGTATTTTATATATTTTTTTATTTCAGATTTACAGCATCTATAGGTTTTGGTGTTTCTGAGGTGCCCACTAATTCTCACAATGTTTGAGCAAAAACTTTTGAATATTGCCAAGCAAATGTTGGATAAAAATTCATGTACTTGTACATGGACACATTAAACTTTTATTTTTAAAAACATGGCTTAAAATATAATTTGATTTCAAATATATTATTAATAGACCTGAGCCACCTCAATACGAGTAAATTTAGTCTCTTTTTAAGTAATAATTACATTTTTTTACTGTTAATTGTCTTGGCATTCTCCCCTATTATTTTCTCTCTTCCTCTCTCCTGGTGGAGCAGACTCAAAGGACCAGACAGTCTGCTCCTTGCCTTATTTCTTATGGTCTCCTGCTGAATGATGAATCCATGTGTTGCTTGCCATCAGCACCTTTTCCCAGTGTTAGTCTGTACAATGCGCATAACAGTCTGTTCTTGAAGGTGCCTTCCATATAAAGCTTGGAGATATACCCTGAAAATGTGCACCTTCGAGCAGGATTTAGTGCACAGCAATGTGCAATCGGAACCCCAGCCAAATTGTCCACTTCCTGGCCCAAGAGCACTGGGGTATTTTAATCTCCACCTCTTCCCCGGCTGACGCAAATAAAGAGCAGAGATCGTAGTGGGGGATGCGGAAATCATTCCATATTGGGTAACAAATTTACCTGTTGAGTTATTGGTGAAGGTGTGCCCCTACTTTAATCAAAATTGACACATTAACTTGTCCCCTGAGAATCTGGTTTTGAAATACAAACATGAACACACACTGAGGAAAAGGACAATAAATAACAGTTTAAAAAAAACCCCACATCCCACAAGGTCATGGTCCTTCATCTCAATATCTCATAAATGCTAAGCACAGATTTCAATATCAGCAAAAGTATCAATCTTAAAATCATCAGTCTTTTAATGACACTAAATTGTGTCCTTTCCTTTTGAATGACCTTCTGGATATGGCAGAGATGAAGCACTCCTTCTCAGATAATCCATTAGATTCAGTGAGATACATAGACACAGATACAAAACTGATTTGTTGCAGCTGAACTGACATAACATATTCAAAGCACCCGTTGTGAAACGATGTGCTTTACAAAATGCCGGCAGCTAGTGAAGGCAATAAAATATTTTCTAAAAATGTTTTGAGCTCACATCAAATTATATGATTTAAACAAATCTGTTTTTGAGAACAGAAATCAATTTCGGTTAATGTAAATGTATTATTTTAGTTAAGCTATCTCTAATCAACAGTAGGTCAGATTTTTATTCCTCTGTACCTCCAAAGACACATTTATTTTGCTAATGTGTTCATTTTGCATACAGAACTTCCTAGAAGATTTTGAACAGATTGTAAATGCAAACTACATATCTTGCTCTGACAGAGTGCCTGCTAGTGTTTTTATGATTAATTTAATGTAACAATTTCAATGTAATTCTTCACATTGTTCCATATTTCTAGACAGTTTAAGTAAAATATATTTCATTGTTGATTTATTTTAACGTGTTGACTTTCAGCAGGTTTGAACTATCAGAATTACTGTCAAACACAAATTCAAACAAACTCTTACCTTCATCATACACAACCACATAAAGGACCCACATTGCTTTATTTCATAAACTGATCGCAATCCCAATCCATAAATGCAAAACGTTTTTTTTTCTTATTTGCTTTAGTCAGATCAATGACCAGTGGAAGTACTTTTGTTCAGCGTCTGATACTGCGAGCACACACACTGCAGCTGGAATGAGACTAAACTGAACCGAATCCTGTCAAGTTATTCCCAGCGTCTCCTGTCTCCAAAATTCAGACGAAACTAATGTTTTGTGAGGGGGCCCAATGACCAGGCCCAGACTGGCTGGAAATTATTTCCTGCTTCCAAGTACTATATACATGTGCGAGTAAGTGAGTACATGAGAAAAAAAGACAGAAGAAACGAACAGAAATCAAAGAGGAAGATACCATACTGACAGATGTGTAGAGCCTCAAGTCATCGTGCATTGCTATTAGATTCAGTCTCTTCATACTCTGACCAGATATAAAAAGTGAATAAATGATAAAAATCTGTCACAGTCTCAGAAGGTTTGTTTAAAAAAAGAAAATTGAAGTAATCATGGTACTTATTCAATTGCAGATTAAGCTTCGTGCTTTTCAAGTGGATAACATGCATTGTTACCTTTCCTGAGAATCCTCCAGAGCAAGAGATAACCACCAACAATGTAAATTCACAAGGGCAAACTCCATCTTGAGCATATTAAAAATGTGCTGACATAAAACACGCAGCAAACAGAGCTTTCCAGTTTGTCAGAGTGCTTGAATTGGATCACTAGGACTGCCCACAGCTTATGTATCCACATTTATGAAAAGACTTTCTTAAACCATCATATGTTTATCTTTTTTCCCCTGCTTTTTGCCTCGCTTGAACAACTTCCTCTCTGTTTCTCCGAGCGACTTTCAGGCTGGGGACTAAGTTCACCATTTGGACTTGATTAAAAGCAGACAAGCACCTTTGTAAAAGCCAGAACCAAGTGATTGAGGATCACTGCTCTTTTTTAACTCTAATTAGCATGCAGCTCAGTAGCTGTGTGTGACTAAATAGGTGCTCTTATATAAAAGGAATATACATTTCTTCAAGATAATTAATTAAGTATACAGTACATGTACATAGCTTATTTTTTTCTTCTCTTGCTGTGATCATGGATTTAATTTCCTTCACATACCATTTGATGTGCTGGAATTAAATGCAATATCACACAATACATGGTGCTGTTTTGAATTTATAAATATCATTATCAACCAGCTCAGAAATTAACTGAATTGTTTCAGGTGTTGGAGAATTGCATCATGCTTAAAAGAACAACATATTCTGGCCTAAATGCTGCAATTTTCTAAAGATGTGAAAGGAAGAGAACAAGGGTGCTTGGAAAGAAAAATGGCTGAACAGGCCATTACTATTTCAATGAAACATAGATTAAATTTAACCTTACCTAATTTTTAAAAAAAGTCAACTAATTGCACTGATAGCAACCATAATTCAGGCTAGGAAATATATAAAATGCCATATTCCAGAATGTAAATTATGACCTTTGTTGTTGCTGACTGTAAAGTGCATTGCAAAGGTATTTCTGTAACTACTACTTAAAGTAAACAATGTATTGTGCCATTTTAACATCTGAAGCAACTTTTGAGATTTTTTTAAAACCTAACATCAATTGAACTTTGCAACTGCAAAGTCTCTCCTCACGGGTGGGAGGAAGGCCAAGCATAACACAGCACAGATGGCCCAACATTTACAGAAGACGTAAGTGACTTCTGGACACAAGAAAAAAAAATCCAAGCTATCTTGCAGCTGAAGCCAGATCTGCCATAAAATTGGCTCAATGGGAGAACATTTCAAAAAAATACATAAATCAAACACTGCAAGTAATTTTTTTAAATGTTGCTTTCTTTTCCGACATGCAGAAATTGTGCAGACTTTTATGGAATGACCTAAAAATCAAATGTTGAATGATTTACTAAGAGATGCCCTGACACGCAATTTCCCTTATTGTAAAGATTTTTAGCAGAATATTCTCTGGCAGCCTTCATCCTCCTTTCAGCATCCTACTATCATTTTCAGCTCATCCGCAAATTCCTACCAAAATAAAGCCTTCTCTTCCCTTTCTGCATTTGAATTCCTGATGCAGCAAAGCTTGTTTTAATGGCTTGTGGAAACACAAGAATGTAAGAAACTAAGAGTAGACACCTCTCAAGCCTTATCACTATTCAGATCATCATGGCTGATCTATGCTAGCCTCACCTCCTCTTCTCTGCTAGTTTCCTGAATCCCTCAATTCTCTAATCTTTCAAAAATGTACCCATATCGGTCTTAAAAATTCTAATGATTTGCCCTGCACTACTTTAGACGTGAACTGAAGGACCATTTTCTGTGCTCTGGGGTAGAGAATTCCGCAGATTGACAATTCTCCATGAGAAGGTATTACGATATACCGCTGTTTTAACTGCCTGTCTGCTTATCAAACTTCCCTCCCTCCACATCTCCCGCTGACTAGGAAAAACAGCTAACAAACTGAAAGACCCATCATACCCCAGGCACATTCTCTTCTTCCCCCCCCCCCCATCTCTCCCCACCCCCCACCATTGAGGGGAAGCCTTAACAGTATGAAAGCATAGACCTACAAATTTAAAGGGAATTTCTTCCCTGCAACCATGAAGCTCCTGAATGAACCCCATAACAGTGCTGCCCTGCTTGGTGCTAATTGATCTTCCTTTCATTGTTATCCTGCGCTCTATAAATCATGCTCTTTACACAGCAGTTGGAATGTTGGAGATAACTTCTTAGTCTGTGACAAATAAACTGAAACTTTACAGTATCCCCTTTTTGAGACTCTCCTACTTCCCAATCTGAATAAGACTCACCAATCTTGAGTGGTGTTTGAATCTGACTGTGAAAGGATGGATGTAGAACTGTGACAGTCCTGAATCAGATTATTTATTCTCTTTAAGAACATTGTAGAAAATTCATATGATGGTTCTGCATGATAGTTTTTATTATTGTTATCAGTATGTTGGACACAGCACAGAGAAAGTTATACTAAATACCTGGAATAGCCTCATGAGGAACTGTTGAGCAGGTTATGCTTATAAGCACTGGAGTTTAGATGAATAAAATGGGACTTGATTGACATAGAACCATAGAAGGCTACAGGACAGAAAACATGCTGTTCAGTCCCTCTAGTCTGTGCTGAGCATCATCTCCCTAGTTCCACTGACCTGTTCCCATGCCATAACCCTCCAGTCCTCTCACATCCATGAACCTATCCAATTTACTCCTAAAACACATGATTCCACCTGCATTCACCACATCTGATGGCAGCTCATTGCACACTCCCACCACCCTCTGAATAAAAAAAAAACTTGCCTCTAATGTTCCCCCTAAACCTTTCCCCCCTCTTGTATTTATCTCCCACAATCTAAGTGGAAAATGCCTATTCGCATCCACTCTGTCTATATCTTTCAAAATCTTGTAAACCTTGATCAGATCTCCCCTCATTCTTCTACGCTCTAAGAAATAAAGCCCTAACTTGTCCAATCTTTTCCTGTAACTCAACCCCTGAAAATCCGGCAACTTTCAAGTAATCTTCTCTGCTCTTTTTCAATCTTATTGATATCATTTCGGTAGTTAGGCACCCAGAACTGCACACAATATTTCAAATTTGTCCTTATCAATGTCTTAAACAACTTCAACATAACATCCCAACTCCTATACTCAATACTTGGATTTATAAAGGCTAAGATACCAAAAGCTTTCTTTACATCTCTGACCACCTTGTGACACCACCTTCAGGGAACAATGTATCTAAACTCCTAGATCCCTCTGATATTCTGCACTTATATCTCTGACCTTGGTTTGCCCTTCCAAAATGGGTCACCACTTGCTTGTCTACATTAAACTCCATCTGCCACTTTCTGGCCTTTCTCCTAGCTGGTTCAGGTCCCTCTGCAAGTTTTGATAACCTTCTTTACTGTCCACTTTGCCTCCTGTCATCAGCAAACTTACTGATCCAATTCACCACATTATCATCCAGATCATTGATGTCTACAACAAACAACAATGGTCCCATCACAGATCCCTGAGGCACGCCACAGGCCTTCAATCTGTGCAGCAACCATCTGCTACCACCCTCTGCCTTCCCCCTCACAGCCTATTTCAAATCCAATTAACAACTTCTCCTTGAATACCTAGAATTATAACCTTCTGAACTAACATCCCATGTGGGACCTTGTCAAAATCTTTACTAAAGTCCATGTAGACAACATCCAGACCCTTTCCTTCAGCCACCTTCCTGGTAACATCATCAAAAACTCCACAAGATTTGTTAAAAATGATCTACCACATGCAAAGCCATGCTGCCTATCGTTAATCACTGTCCAAATACCTATACATCCTGTCTCTCAGAACCCCTTCCAATATTTTACCTACTACTGACATCAGCCTATAGGCTCACTGGCCTATAATTACCTGGTTAATTTTTGGAACCTTTTTAAAACAATGTGGCAACATGAGCTACCCCCACTCCTCAATCCTCTGGCACCACACCCATGACTAATGACATTTTGAATATATCAGTTAGGAGCCCTGAAATTTCTACACTAGTCTCCCTCAAGGTCCAAGGGAATATCATGTCTGGCCCAGGTGATTTATCTACCTTTATTCATTGTAAGCAGCAAGTACCTCTTTCTTCTTAATCTCCATCTATTTCATGACTTTTCTGTTTGCTTTCCTTCCTTCCTTATCCACTGTGCCAGTTTCCTGAGTAAATACTGATACAAAAAAAAACTATTTAAGATCTCCCTCATTTCTTGAGGCTACACACATAGTTGGCCACTCTGATCTTCAAGGGGACCAATTTTGTCCCTTACTATCCTTTTACTCTTAATATACAGTGACAGATTATGTTGTGTTTGTATTGTATACAGATATCTTTTTGGGAGATAAATTGGAGCAGGTTTTTTAGAGTAGTTGACATGCAAACACTTTAAACCAGATCTTATTTAAAATACTGGAGCTCTACTCAAGCTAGACAGTCCGGTGGCAAAGCTTTTGCAAAAACTTTGGAGAGTGCCCAAGAAACTTCACTAATGGATTGTGGTTTACAAAAAGGCAACAGATGAAAGAACTTGTCAGAGCCACAGGCTGTCTGGAGTGGAACTTGCTGTTCCAGGAGGCTCATGAGGTTTTGCAAGCAGAGAGAGTCAAACAGGCTTTCTCTGGGAGGAGAGAGAGAGAGAGAGAGAGAGAGAGAGAGAGAGAGAGAGAGAGAGAGAGAGAGAGAGAAGTTCTGCAGTTTTACAGTCAGCAGCAGCAGCTGAGACTGGAACAGGACAATCTGGAAAGCTTGTGGAAAAACCCCATTTTGAAGACAGGTTGTGAGTGCTTAGTTCAGCCTGGTCAAACCTCTTGTGGTTCATAAAAGAGGAGAGGACTGAGTGCCTAATGTTTCATTTGAAATAAGAGAAGCAAAAAAATAACTCTGTGATGACCTGAAAGAAAGAGGTTATCATCTGGAAAACTCTGATGGGGCAAGTTTCTTCAGCAAGACACTGAAGTGGCTGATTACAAGGAATCAGTAGTGAAAGTCCAGCGAACAACAAATATCTCTCTGAAACCCAACAAGAACCTTCCTGAGTGGTAACCATTTATTTTTCAAGCACCAAAGCCTGGTGTTAAATGTTAAATTCTGTGCACAGTATAAGAATTGTCTGCAACCAGTAAACTTGGAGGAATGAGAAGAGAGATTGAGGGACTGTGAATCAAAGAACTTTTCTGAACTTACATATACATTACATACACGTGCGCTTAGAATTAGAAGGGGGTTAAGTTAGGTTAGTTAAGTCAATAGTGATAAGTTAAAATGTGATTCTGTTTTTGCGTTTAAAGATAATTAAAAGCAACTTTTGTTTAAGTAACCATTTCTCTTGGTGAATGTGTATTGCTGCTGGGTTTATGGGTCCTCTGGACTCGTAACAATATTTATAGAACACCTTTGGGTTTGCCTTCATATTATCTTCCAGAGCAATCTCATGTCTTCTTTTTTGCTGTCCTGATTTCTTTCTTGAGTATTTTCTTGCTTTTTTGTACTCTTCAAGTACCCCATAAGCTCCTTGTCACCTATACTTGGTATACATCTCCCTCTTTTTTTTTTAACCAGATCCCCAATATCCCTTGAAAACCAGAGTTCCCTATGCCCATTAAGTTTGCCTTTAATCCTAAAAGGAACGTGCAAACTCTGCACTCTCAAAATTTCGCCCTTGAAGGCCATTCACTCTCCTACCACACCCTTGCCATAAAAAAAACATATCCCAAACCATTTCTCCTAAATCCTTTCTCATTTCCACAACATTTGCCTTCCTCCAATTTAAAATCTCAACATGAGGACCAGACTTTTCTTTTTCCATAAATAACTTGAAGCTAATGTATAATGTATAATATATAAATGTATAATATTTAACACCCTGAGGGGTCTTGACAGGATAGATGAGGAGATGATGTTTCTTCTGATAATTATAAGAACAAAGGAAGCAATACGCTTCCCCTGCTATTAAATAAGATCATAGCTGCTTCAGTCTTGGCCTCAAGATTACTTTCCTTCAATCAGATTAGTTATGGTCCTATTCATTGGCTCAGGTTGAGGGAAAATGGTCTACACCTGCTCCTAATTTGAATGTTTATTTTTTTTTTCCCAATTGTTATTTTAAAGAAATAATTCACAATTTCCTTATGGCTCTTGTAGAGACAGGAAGGACAGTATTGATGAGATTAAATCAACCATTAAGGACTTTAATTAAAGGAAACTGGAACACAAAAATGAGGAAGTGATAACTCACCTGTACAAAGCTTTGGTCAAAGATGATCTGAGAAAAAAAAATGCAACATAATAGCAATTGACTATTAGAGATTTACTCCACAACTCCCAGTGACTCAAGGGAATACTGAAAATACTAAGGAGGCATGGCAGCACCCCTAGTGCTATTATCCACCCTTCCCCAGGTATTGTGTCCATACTGAAAATAGTACTTGAACATGGAATGTTGTTAACATCCCAAAGGTTTGATCTGCAGGTTGTAGGGTTAGGGTTATCTCCCACCTTCAGCACTACTTTTACTTTTAGACACCAAACCTCAGAAAGGTCAGTTAAATAGCACTCATGGAGGCAGGAAGCTCAATTATGAAAAGAAATGTCTACAGGAGGTTCAAGCAAAGTCTGTAATATATCTCTGCCAAGCTACCACATAACCCTGCTGAGATTTGGTGCACAAAGCAGGATGTAGTGATCGAATGGTGGCAACTAATGATCTGAAATCTGAAAGACCATCAATTTGATACTTTAAAACTGTTTCTCTTCCCTTAGATGTTGCCTGACCTGCTGAGTGTTTCCTGTAATTTCTACTTTCAATCTGAAATGTTAATTTGGTCTCTCACTTCAGAGATGTCTCCAGGCCCGTGGAATATTTCCACCATTTGCTGCTTTTTATTGTAGATCTCTATCACTATCTGCTTTGCCTTTGTCTCATTTGTATTTCAGTCCAAGGTCTAATCGAGGCTCTGAACAAACTTCACTTCCTCAGTTTTAAAATGGTTTCCTTGAGATAATGATAAAAGCAATTTTAGAGATAATGGTTACTTCTGATATTTAAAAATGATCCCCTCAATGTGTTCAGATATTAAAAACAAATCTTCTATTATTTGATTATGTAGACATCATTAAGATGCTCAAATGCCACAATATAAAAGACAGTGATTTATTAGCCCTTTTCACTGCTTCAATCTGATAATTAATGATGTGCATATGGGAATCACTCACAGATTTGAGTAAGCATTCAATAGCAGTGGAAGCCTGTTGTTGGCTGCAGAAGATAGAGGAAACAAAATTAAAGACTAAGGTTATTGCCAGACATTAAAAGACAGACTGTGCTATTGTTATTTATTTATTTAAAGAAAACAAATCTAAATGATGGTGCATTATGATTTGAAATCATAGACATTCTAACAGAGACAAAGGAGACCCTGTGTATGTGATAGGGAAAATATCCTTCAGTCAGATAATGATTCAGGGTAAAGGGTCCTGCTCAGGAACATTTACTATTCCCAACATAATGAAGAAATTTCCTGGCTGCAGAAATGCAGACTGCCTAGTTGAACGGATAATGACCCATTGAATCTTCTATTTAATAGCTTCAGAACAGGGGCATTTTGGAGCAACAATTGACCAAAAGACTTGCTGCTACAAACTACAATTCATCCCTGCTTTAGACTGGACTTTTCCTTCCTACCTTGGGAGTGAACTGCAATCATTTAATATCACCACCTTATCTTGGTTGGTTAAAAAAAATATGATTCACAAAGGAAACAATTTTCAATATTACATAGAATGTTGGTCAATCAGGCAATCTCCTCACAGTAATATCAGTGGGAGTAATATTAACAATAGCTTTCAAAAGGAAAATGAAGAATACAAAGATAAAATGCAAATGGAAACAATACAACATGATGGACCTTCTGTGCTGTAATATTCTCTGTCTTTAATTGGTATGTCCCAGATATGAAGAAAAGATAATGCAGTGAACGACAATATTTTTTTCCTTATTGTTCTTTTGTATTGAAATTTCAGAAAGGTTTTAACAATCTCCTATCTCCAGACAAACCCCAGGCAAACAACATAAATGCTCATTTCTAGCTGTGGCTGTCAATTTTTCATGGTTTCCAATAGCTTCACACCAGAATTATGCTGGACATTGTGAGAATCTCCACCAAACATCTAAGCTCACAAAGATAAAAGCAGCTTGCTAAAATACTGATTGGGAACTAAGTGAAAATAAAAATCACTTGAAACCAATAACAAAAAAAATCAATTAACATAAAAATTATCTCAGCAACCAAAAGCGGCAGATAACTCTGGATAGTGACTGCAGAGTTCCATGGACAGTACTTCTGAGCCCATTGCTGTTTGAAATTCAATCCCTCTAGCAATGAAGACCAACATTTTGCTTTTCTACTTTGTTGTAATTGCAAACCACTCTTTGTGATTCCTTCACATACACTTCCAAGCCCCTCTGCTCAACAGCATGCTGCAATCTTTCACCATTTAAATATTAATATGATCTTATATTTTTGCTAACAAATTGGATGACCTCACATTTATCAACATTGTACTTCATCTGCCAGACAATTGCAACTTACTATCGATATCTCTCTGAAGATTCTTGGGATCACCTGAACAATTTAATTTCACACTTAATTTGGTGTCATCAGCAAACTTAGGTATTTTGTACTCAGTCTCCTCTTCCAAATCATTAATGTATATCATGAATAGTTGTTGGCGGTTCTTGACCAGTGCTAGGCCAGCAATTATTCACGATAGACATTAATGATTTATCGCAAATCTCTGTCTTCTGTTGGTTAACAAATCCTCTATTCAACTCCATACATCCTTAGTTTATTGATGTCTTTTGTGCTGCACCTTATCCAATGCCTTCTGGAAATTCATGTACATTACATCTGCCGGTTCCCCACAATCCACTGCACTGATTATATTCTCGAATAACGGCAGTAAGTTTGTTGATCTGTCCTTACTGAATCTGTCTGATGGAACAATTCTACGCAGATGGCTCTTCCATAATGAAAACGTCAAGCATGTTATCGATTATAAACGTTAAGCCATCTGCCTTCTGTCTACATCCTTTTAAAACAATTTTAAATAATTTTTTAAAAGTAGAAAAAGTTTTGTATGATTTACATAGGGCTCACCTGGAGTACTCAATTCATGTTTGGCCTAAGAAAAAAAAACATGGTGGGATTGGAAACAATTCAAAATATATTCACAGTCTAATTCCCAGGATGAGAACATTTTTTTTTCTTAACATGCTAAATAATTTAGCCCTGTATTCTTTGGAGTTTTAAAAAATGAAGGAGGTTCTCATCAAAAACTTTAAGATTCAAAGGAGCAATGAAGATACATGTTGAGGGCATGATACGAGGGCATTCATTTAAAACCTTGAAGAATTTGGAAATTTATTTTCGCAGGGATGGTCAACTTCTTGAATATTATATCCTGGAAGATTGTAGAAAATAGATAATTGGACATATTTAATGAGGTCATTCCATTTTTGAAATATTGAAGAATTAAGGGCAATGGAGAATGGGTACAAAGGAAGAGTTCAGGCTGCAGTAAAGCAGCCACAATCTTGTTGAGTGGTGAATGGTGTAGGATATTGTGGGGGATGGTGGAATTCTTCAGTGGCCAAATGTCTGACTCCTCCTATTTTCTTGTGTGTATTCTTCTGTGTAAAACACCAATAGTCTGATTGGTTCCATACTAAATTTTAAAATGCTTTTGAGAAGTATAGCATTTATCAGCTGATTGACACACATTTGCATGGACTCTGATGTCGAAGTTAGTCACTTGGAAAAATGCAAAGATATGAAATGTCATTTTTAACTGACCTCTCCATTTGTTGCCTGAAGCATTCCTTTTCCAGTTGTTGGTCAACCTACAGCAGAAAATACTTGATAAACTTCGAAGTCAATGCAATTGAAGAATAAAATGATGGCAAATTTTCTTTACTGAAAATATTACTTTACAGAGTAGATTTAGAGACTTCCCCTTAGTCTTTTAAAGTTATATATCTGATTTATTTCTGTATTTACTTCCAGATCATGATATCTTCACTCTGTAACTAACAAGCTGTAGTATGATAACTTTAATTTGTGTCAAAATAGGTCAGAATAATACTTATCTTTGAAATTTTCTTAATAAATTGGTTGATTTCAAGCAATTTTTTTGTAAAGAACAGTGGGTTAGCTGTTGTGCCCAGTTCTGCCCACTCTGTACCTATACTTGTGCATTGGAAGAGATTATTAATAAATATAAAATTTTAGATACCCTACCTGCATCTGGTCCACTTCTTCCATCTCTTCTTTGCTTATCCCTATGCTTACGTTTCTCTCTGACCTATCTCCCCTCCCCTTTCTAATGGACTCTCCCTGATACCTGTCCCTCTACCTCTCCCACCTTCAGTCCAAAATCTTTTCATTCGTTTGCCCCACCTCCTTCGTCCTTTTACATGCATGATATTCCCCACCCCCTCCCCCCTTTCTACTTTCATCTCAAGAAAGCATTCTGAACTGGAACATTGGCTGATCATCTCTACTGAATTCTTCCAGCAGCTCATGGCTGGGAACCTATAAATAGAACTGTCAACTGTCACTTGACAGGTCTGGTGGCACTCTTCAACAGGCAATTGCTGGGGTCTCATGCTCTGCAATGCGTTTTGCACAGAGCTGTGCTCTGTGGAGGACCAAGCGTTGGGCCCTCAGGGGATATAAGCAGAAGAATGCCCAGCCGCTTCAACCGACAAAGATTGCAATGAGGTGGAGAAGGAAGCTGATGCAGGAAATCAAGGTAAATATAAGTCGCATTGCTGGCTGGGATGCAGTTATCAAGAAGAAATTTGGCTCTGCAACTTCAGTCTACCCATTCCACAAAAGAAGCCAAACCCATTCTACTAATCATTCACCTCATGTAAAACAGTTTTTGATCACCCCACCCTATGGCCTGGCATCCATCCATTCCAAACAGTTGAAAAGACTGTTGGCTCAACACCACCCTAAAATGAGTCAGAGCAGAATGTGGCATTAACAAACACTAATTATATGAGGCAAAGAGGCAGAAACATAACACTCGAACATTGTATAATAAATCCACGTGCAACTAGCCATCAAAAATGTTTCCTTTTCCTGTAATTCCTAAGTGATGCAATCACTCAGCCTTCTGAGAAAAAAAAGACACAGCCTGCTCAGATCCCCCTCTGCTGGCTGAATTCTTCTTTGGTCGATGGGTTTTGAGGCCTGTGGCAATCCCTTCATGGACTGTATTTCATTGCAGGGAGAGTTGACATGACAGGTTGCAAATGATGAAGGGGAAGAAAATAGATGAGAGGGAGTAACTCCTTGATCAGACCTTCCACTTCCATATTCCTTTCATTGTCTTCACACACCTCCCCCACAATACAACATTGCTGATCAGTGATGTGCTCCAGCCTACCTACAAAGAGGTAAAGTTAGGGGAAATGGGTGAGTGAGGTAGGATATGTTGAGCAGAACAGTAGAGAATATTTTGGGTGTGCAATGATGAAGCTAAGCAACGGTGATAATTGAATGGCTGTGCTGACATGCATTAGAGAAGGGGAGGGGCAGGTGAAAGGGGAGATGGAGTGAGGAGTGAGTGCTGGGGATAACTTGAAAAAATATATATTCAGAAGTTAGGGCAATGCACACATCCAGGTGCAGGTGGAGCCTTCATGTCTGCCAGTCTTTAAAGTGACTTTGAAGAATGATTATGAAGACTTCACAAGTAGGTGTTGATTGGACTGATGTTGTGGAATCAAAATGGACTATTGTCTTTAAAGGAACAGATGTCCAGGCTCAGAAATTGATTAACCTTTTGCCGGTGCAAGTGATCCAAATCTGGTTGAAGTTTGCTGTTGTAAGAGGGCTCATGCGGTTTTGTAAACGGGGGGGGGGGGGGGGGGAGGGAGAGAGAGAGAGAGAGAGAGAGAGAGAGAGAGAGAGAGAGAGAGAGAGAGAGAGAGAGAGAGTCAGTTTACTGCAGCAGGTTCACGGTGAAGGCTATGAAATTGGCAGACTTGTAATAAGTCGCCATTTGAAGACAGGATTTGAGTTCTGAGTTCAGCCTATTCTAAACGCTTGTAGTCAATTAGAAGAGGATGTGGCTGGTTATTGTGCTTCTCTTGAAATAGGGGAAAAGAAAGAACTCTCTGTGGTAACCTGGAAGAAGAGGTTATCTTTTGGAAAACCCATGAGGGGGCAAGTTTCTTCAGTAAGATATTGAAGTGGCTGATTTAAGGAGATCAGTTTGTTTGTGTCCAATGAACAACAAATATTTCTCTCTGAAACCAACAAACACCTTCCTTTGCTGTAACAATTTAAGTTAAAGCACCAGAGCCTGGTGAAGATCATAAATGTTAAATTCTGAGCATAAATTGCCTGATCCCAGTGAACTTGGAGAAGTGGAAAGTGAATAACTGGACAGTGAAAGAAAGAAATTTCCTGAACGCATACACATTACAGACATGTGCGCTTAGAATTAGAAAAGGGGTTAAGGTAAGTTAATAGTAATAAGCTAAATATTAATCTTATTATTATGTTTGAATAAAATTAAAAACATTTTTGTTTAAGTGACCACTCTCTTGGTGAAGTTCTGTGCTGCTTGTGTTTGGAGTCCTCTGGGCTCGTAACAACAGATAATGAATAATTTGTTGTTTCCAAACAAGTGTTTTTGCAATATTATGCATCTGAATTTTTTTCAGTATTATTCCAATTTGATTTTTTTGAGTCTTTAGTGCACTTTACCTTGTTACGAATGTTAACTATAACCAAGCAGTCTTCCTGTTAAAATGCTTGTGTACTGGCTTATCATAACCAAAATCTTATAGCATTGAAAATAAGTGTAGGGGCTCATGATAACCCTTCAGGAATTTGCAGTTGCTAACTGAGTCCAACTGAGGGATTTTGGGATAATATCACTTGTGCAATGGTAGACACCAAGGATCAACAACCTGCCTAATTCCATCTCTTATCTCCTCCAGACTCCTAAACCACGATAGCAATGTAAAACTCCATTGAAAGAAAATCTCCATTGAAGGACCAAATGACTCCAAAAAGAAAGTTTTTTTTCATTTGCTTCCTCATGGATAAAATGAAATTTCATTCGAAGCAGCAGGAATCCACAGGACCTGGTCAGAAAACACTTCACCTAAAGATAGATAGTAGTTGGGAAAGAACACAGATGGTCCAACAACTGGCTCATGATTTTTTTTTTAGTACCATCAAGGCCATTAATGGCCTGAACACCAAAAAAATCCATCTTGCTGCCAGCCAAATATTGGGGATGGAGTATCAAGGACAGAGAGAAATCAGTAATTGAGGTCATGCCTTTGATATACTTTTGATTTTCCTGCACTGTACACCATCTGCCACAATCAGGGTTCTACCACACTCAGCAAAAATAAAAGGACATCTGCTACACTCAAACATTTATAACAGGAACGTAAAGAAAGCATTTGAATATACTGGAAGGTGTACAGACATCATTCAGAATGTCAAGCACCACTTTCCTCACCTCTGGCAGCCTGTTGATCTTCCAATATCAGTGATTAGAACCCACAAAACTGGAGCTGGAGCCAATCAATCTCAACCACTTAAGCCTTCAAAAAATTATGTGAGGCCACGAGATGATAAAATGTAGGAGCAAAACTGGACTGGTCAACCCATTTAGTCTTCTCAGTCATTTGAATCATGGCTGATGTATTTTGCCTCTCAACCCTATTTTCATCCTTTCTCCTCTTAACTTTTGACACACCTACTAATCAAAAACCTAACGTACCCAATGACTTGGCCTCCACAGCCATCTTTGACAACTTCAACAGATTTACCACCTTCTGGTTGAAGAAAATTCTCATCTCTGTTCTAAAGGGTCAGCCTTCTGGGGTGTAATTCAACCAATCCAGGTGATTTATTCATCTTCAGATTCTTCACCTTCGCAAACATCATCTTCTTAGTAATCGTCACTTCTGCCCCTGACTCTTATAAATTTCTGGCATATCGCTTGTTTCTTCTCCAGTGAAAAATTATGCAAAATACTGATTCAGTTCATTGCCATTTCTTTGTTCCCATTACCACTTTTCCAGAGATATTTCCTAGTGGTCCAATGTCCACTTTTGCCTCTTACTCTCTCTGTATCTGAAAAACCTTTATAATCTCTTTTAAAATGTTGCTTCCTGACCTCCATATTTTATCTTTCCTCCTCCATTGCTTTTATTAGTTTTCCTTCTGTTGCTAATTTATGTAATATTGTATATCTCTCTTTTGAATTGCTCCCAGAAATTCCTGTGATTGCTACTCAACTGTCATCCTTGCTGGGGTCCACTTCCAATCAACTTTGGCCAGCACTCTATCTCCTTAGGCTTCCTTTACCTTAAGCTTCCTAATCAAATCTAATCAAATCCAGTTCATTGCACAATGCCAAATCCTGAATTGCCTATTCCCTGGTGGATTCGACCACAAGCTTCTTCAAACAACAAAAAAAATCTCAAAGACATTCTACAAATGATTTCTCTTGGAATCCAGTGCCAACTTTATTTTCCCACTCTACCTGCATTGTGAACTTTCCCATGACACTGTAACATTTTCATGTTTTCAGTCTCTCATATAACTGATTCTGTAGTTTATTCCATAAAGTAACTTCTACATAAAATAGGTTCTCCATGTCTCAGTATATATCAATAAATCATCTGCCTAACTTGTGTTACTGTCTCAAAATATCTACATTGGAGTGGAGGACGGGAGCAAATTTCCTTAGTTCACTGTGTTAAGATTCCCTGTGGATGCACTTCCTTCCAGACAGTACTTAGAGTTGTCCAGAAGTTCATTCTGGCATTCCCTACTCTCCAGTGTGTTGGTTCATAAAAGCATTTTCTCACAGACAAAAATATGATTAATGTCAAGTCACCTTATTACAGAGAATGCGGTTTAATGTTACAGTACAGCTCCGGATTTCAATCTCGCATGCAAATACAGAATCTTTATGCACAGATTATTAATCACAGGCAAAGTTAATTCAGTAAGGAAATGTAGTCAGTGCTTGAACATATAAACCAATTTTGTGTAACCTGAAGTGACATTGCCAAATCTATTTTTATCCTCTGAAATGTAGTTTATCGTCAGTAGAGTAGAGTGACAGCAATGGGGTTTAATTGATTTGCCTCTCTGAAATTCATGTTTAGCATCAGAATTGAGATGACTTCCCCTCCCAGTAAATCAAGTTTGTGGAAATAGATTTACTTTTCATTGATAAAAAATGTTTTGTTTGAAGATTACTAATTTTTGGTTCCTGTTTCAAAAGGCTGCTTATTACATGTCTTCAATAACAAATCCCTTTATGAGGAACATATTAAAATTTGGTTAAGGAATGGTATAGAATATTACTTTTTTAATTTGAGAGGGTTGGATTATTAAGGATTAATAAAGTGAGGATTTAAAAGATACTTCTTGGGTATATAAAACCCACTAAGAACTTGCTCAAGGTGTCTGCTCTATACAATTTTCAGGAATAAATTCACCGTGCAGCTTGCTCTTTCCCACAACACATCTGCTCTTTGTTCATCACAATCCTTCTTCACTTATTTCATGTATTGTGATAACTTCAAATGTTTAAATTGTACCATGTATAGCCATGAACATGGTTCTTGTATTACTCTCTGTGGAGCTCATCTGCCTACTTTCTTCCAGTATAAAATATAGCAATTAATCATACTTCTATTTCTAAAATTATTTTATAGATACTGCCATTGCCTTATTAATTCTAAAGACTTCAATCAATTATGCCTACAACCAAATTAGTTGGAATTTAATCAAATGATATTTGAAATTCAATATCCCAAAATCAATCACATTGTCCTCTTCAATTCTTTCATGCCTGATTATAAATATTCAATTTAGGTTAGTTAAGTATGATATGCCTTTAGCATATTTTGATCGCTTTCCTTCATCACTTCACATTCTAATTTTCTCCTCCCTGCAAGTTTCCATCCCCTATTCTGCTTCCAAGGATAAATTGAATGGCTGCATGTGCTGTACATATATTTTCCAGCTTTTTAAAAAGTGCTGTATTCTCAGCAACAAAATCTCTTTGTAAGGAGATCGATGGTATATTCTGCCAGTTGTTTGCCTTTTGCAGTAACTCAATTAGTTGATGGGGTTAGAGAGCAAAATGATTCAAGGAGCTAAGGAATTAGAATGTGGTGCCTGTCCCTCATGGTCCATCCTCCTTATTCAAATTTCAAAGTTCAAAATTCAGATTTATTGGCAGAGTACAAACATGACATCACATCCATCCCTGAGAATCTTTTTCCTCTCAGCCAGGTAGAATTTTTACTCATCGGTAGTGCAAAGATCCAAAAGAGAGAATTGTAAACAAAGAAATGCAAACGAGTTGACTGTACAATGCAGAAAATAAATATTCAATAATAAATAATGTGCAAAGTAAGAGCCCTGATATGATTCCTTGATTGAATTTGTTGTTTAGGAGTCTGATGGTGGAGGGTAGCAACTGTTCTGGAACCTGATGGCACAAGACTTGTGGCATCTGTATCTCTTTCTTGATGGCAGCAGTTAGGACAGGTGGTTGTTGTGATCTCTGATGGCAGCTTTCCTTGTAGATTTTCTCGATGGTGGTGAGATTTACTCATGTGATGTACTGGGCTGTGTCCATTGTCTTTACTAGGGTTTTGAGATGCTGGTGGTCCCATACCAAGCCATGATGCATGTGGTCAGCACACTTTCCGCGACATATCTATGGACGTTTGCCAAGGTTTTTGTTGTCATATCGAACCTTCACAAACTCCTGAGGAAGTAGAGGCACGGAGGTGCTTTCTTCATGATGACATTCATGTGTTGGGTCCGGGAAAGGTTCTCCAATGTAGTGACTCCCAGGAATTTAAATTTGCTCACCCTCTCCATCTCTGATCCCGTGATGACCACTGGATTGTTCCCTGATGGTTTTCCCATCCTGTAGTCCGCAATCAATTCCTAGGTTTTGGTGACATTGAGAATGAGGTTGTTGTTGATTCCCCTATCAGTCAAGTTTTCAATCCCCCTCCTATATGCTGACTCATCACCTTTTTTTAAATCATCCGCTACCATGGTATCGTCAGCAAATTTGTAGATAGTGTCATACTGAGCCATAAAGTTGTAGGTGTAAAATGAGTAGACCAGCAGTTGAGAAAGCAGGCATGTGGTAGATTTTGGAGGAGATGTTCTTACCAATCCTCACTGATTGTGGTCTACAAAATTTTGTGGTTTACTCCAATTACACAGTGGCATATTGATGCTCAGGTCTTGGAGTTAGTTGATCAGTATTGAAGGGATGACGATGTTGATAGCCAATTTGTAGTTGACAAAAATACATTCTGATGTTTGAGTCTTGCTGTCCAGGTGTTCCAGAGTTTTGTGTAGAGCCAGTGAGATGGCATCTGGCATAAACTTATTGTTGTGATTGGCAAATTGGATGGGATCCATGTCACCATGCAGATAGAAGATATGCTTCAACATCAGCATCTCAGAACACTGCTTCACTATGGATGTGAGTACCACTGGTTGGAAGTCATTTAGACAGATTATCACACTCTTCTTGGGCACAAGTATGATTGAGGCATGCTTGAAACAGGTGGGTACCACATCCTGCCAGAGAGAGATATGGAAGATATCTATGAACAATTGGCAAGTTGGAGGGCACAGATTTTCAGTACTTGGCTGGGTGCTCTGTCCAGACCAGATACTTCCCTTGGATTCATCCTCTTGAAGGCAGCCTGCACATTATCCTTGAACATTTCCCAATCCATTGACTCAAGGCAGGCCTGTAACTGTTCTTCAGCCTACCCCCAACCACCTTCTGGCTGTCCTTATCTCTTTTTAAACTCTGTCTGTATGAAGGCAGAAGGAGCATAGCCAGGTGATCTGATTTGCCAAAATGTGGTCTTGGGAATGAACAGTGTACCTTCCTTATCTTGATGTAGCACTGATCAAGAATGCTGGGACCTTAGTGTAGCAGGTTACATGCTGGTGGTAATTAGGCAGGGTTTTCTTGATACAGGTCTGGAGAAAATTCTGACAGTTAGTACATTGTGAAAGTGGAGATCTTTCTTCATGATGAAACAATTCTAATACCTCATTGGGAGCTCATGAAGGCACATGGGTGCAATTGATGGCTGTCTGTTCCTGAGCAAAGTCAAGAACACTGGCAAACACTGGCGGATAATTCAACAGTAGTTGCCTTCATTGGCTTACAGAGAGGAGGTCAGGAGACTTGCAAATGGTGCAAGAACAACCACTGGAGTCTCAACAAGGACAAGGCAAAAGAGATGATCCTTCAGGAGGATGAAAGTTATCTATTCTCCATTGCATATCAATGGTTTCACTATGGAGAGCACAAAGTTCCTTGGTATCTATATATAGGATGACCTCTCCTGGACCTGGCTCTAAACGCTTTCATAGCCGAAGGGTTGTAGTGGGGTTGAGCTCCCACTGCTACTCAAATACTCTTCATGGCATGCATCTCAGATTGCCTCTGACAACCAAGTCCAAATCCTGGCCTTCATGTAGTTCTTTTGCCTGATGGAGTTGTTCTCACTGACAGGAGAAGGGGCAAAGGCGGACCACTGGCACCTTGAAACCAGTTGCTCCAGGCAGTTGGAGCTTGTTAACCACAGATGGTAATTCATCGAAGAGAGGGAATTCTCCAATTTCAAACCTCCGCTACCTTGTGGCTATACCGCTCGTGGGAAAGGCTTTGGGAGTAAACCACGAGGAAAAAGTCTAGAGTCGGAGTATGAAAGGCAGCTGACTGCTGTACCCAACACCAGCACAGCAAATCCTACGATGCTGCTGGCACCAAATTATATCAACTTTCATTGTTCCTTTGGACTAGTCATTAGCATGGATGGAGGGGGAGGGGGAGGTTCTACTGCATGGGCAACAGACAGATATCCATATAAACTCTGCCCTGGCTTGTGCCTTAGAGAGATTACTCCAGCTATTACCAGAGGAGCAGTACTCATGGTTAACCACAACTTATGAAGGCCACAAAGATAGCCTGGACCCTCAACATCTTCCCATGAGCAAGGAAGGCAGAAGGAACCTACACTTTCTAAGGAGGATGAGGAGGGCAAGGATACTGGCCTCCATCATGATCATCTACTTTTTATAGGAATATAATTGAGAGGGTCCTGTCTACCTGCATCATTGCATGGTAGGGTAGCTTCAAGGCATTGGACTGGAAGTCAATACACAGGATTATCAAAATGGCTGAGAAGATCACTGGGGTCTCCTTTTTTTTCTCTATTGATAGCATTTATTGGAAGTATTTCTTAAGTATGGCTCAAAGAACTATGGAGGACATTTTTCATGTGCATGAATGTGTGTGCACCATGCTTGAGAAGTACGCGGGTATTGTCTGGTTGTGTATGTACAGTCAACTTGAACTTGAAATCCCAGAGCATGAGATGTCACTTCTTTCTCAAAGCAAATGAAATATTTTTTTCATCAGTACAATGGCTGGGTGGTCTGTATGATACAATGGTGAGCAGTATATTTTGAAACATGGAGGGGATCTGCTGTAATTGTTTAGAAATTTACTGTGGTATGGATAATGAGAGCCAATAAGACGTTAACCTTCACATTGATACCAGACTAGGCATTAAAACCTTATCTCAGGACTGGGAAATATACTCAGTGTATTGACCCAGTATGTGATCGCCTAGTCCTGGATCCTGACATATTACTAGGCAGTCATCTTTGACCTAGCCAATAATAGGCCCACCTGTGAAGGAGAAGAGCAGTCAACATCAATTCTATGAATTGGTCTACCTTTACAATTCTCCAGGAAGAGAATACATATCCTGAAGTCCAGTCTTCTTATGAAAGTTCTGTTGATGCTGTCCCTCCTGCCCCAAGATCTCCAATCCACACTGAGGGGTCAGTCATGATTTTATAATGTCTCCAGTGGTGGATGCTACCAATAATGCCATTGTAGAGGAACTCAAGGAATGATTATTTCATTCAATGAATGCTGTTACCTGTTACTTGAAGCACTTTCTGTGCTCCTAAAGATGTTTGAGCACCTGACTGTTGAATTTGGAATTACCTCCTAAAATCAACAAAATGCACCTTTAAAATAATTTGTCTATGTTAATATGACTTAGTACCTTAATTATTTTTTACAAACCTCAGAGCGTGTGGAGTTGATGGTTGAATAATGGGTATTCTGCTTTGGCTGCTGGCCAGAAAATTTCACAGTACAAATTTCTTTGATGTCTGGGTTCTTGTTGGATAAATTAAACATTTTTAATATTTCAAACATTCAATCATTTATTTCAACTTTCAGATATTCCTTTCTATCAACATCCTTGTGACAGATTGCATCACAAATATTTGGAACTGGACAATGCCTAAGCAGAAAATGAAAAATTATCATTCATATTTTGTTCCCATTATTTTAAGTTAGTTAATGCATTAAACATTGGATCAAATGAGCAATGCATTGTATGTTGTGACTCAGCAGTGGGTGCACGTCAAAAGCTATGACTGAACAATATATAATATTGTCATTTATCTGACATTTAGGTGTCATTGAAATAAATTAGTTCATGGCCTGAAGGAGCCCTACAGTTTTTGTTTTTAGATTTAGTATGCTGATGGAATATCAAATTACCATTCTTTTAACAGGAGTTATGTTATGAGACAACCTTTGTGGGCCTCAGTCCCCGCTAGCACCTTACATCACTTGAATCATAAATTAACAATAAAAGACTGTCCATGACAGAGTGCTGAAGGGCATGGTTTCAGATTGCTAATATTTCTTTATGAAGGGAATGATGAGAAACAAGGGAAATTTCTATCCAGACCGTCATGGCCGGCTGCATCACAGTGCGGTACAGTTGCTGTAAAACATTGGATGGGACGGCAATCCACAGGACCATAAGCGTAGCAGAGAGGATCACTGGCGTGATCTACTGTTGTCTGAAGAGGACGCACAAAATCATTAAGGACTCCTACCACCTCGCAAATAGCATCTCCTAGCTATCCCGTCGGGAAAGAGATGCAGGAGTATCAGAGCCTGAACCATCTGGCTGAGAGACAACTTCTTCCCACGGAGAGTGAGACTACTGAATGACAGGTGAACTGCTCATACTTCTCAGAAAATCCTCTGAGAATCTATTATTATTTAACATTTATTTATTTTTATATATTTGCTACATATAAATCGCTTGTAAATACTGTATGTGTGCTATGTCTTTATATGCATTTGTATGTTTTTACACTGAGGACCAAAGAGCACCATTTTGTCCAGTTGTACTTCACAATTATATGATAATAATAAACTTGAACTTGACCTTTGATAAACTTAAAAGTGGTCACTTGTGCATTCCTAGTTAGCCTATTTGTATGAAATTACTTGCAATATGCTATCATTTGGATGGTATTACTTCAACACATCCTTCTCCGCCATTTTTGCCACCTACTACATGATCCCAACATTAAACACATATTCCCCTCTCTACCTTTCACAGGGAAACATAGGAACATAGGAAGTAGGAACAGGAGTAGGCCAAAAATGGCCCATTGAGCCTGCTCCGCCATTCAATATGATCATGGCTGATCTAATTTATGACCGAACTCCACCTACCTGCCTTCTCCCCATATCCCCTAATTCCTCTATCATGTAAAAATTTATCTAACCGAATTTTAAGTAGGTTTAATGAGGCAGCCTCAACCTCTTCCCTGGTTAGAGAATTCCAAACATTCACTACTCTCTGGGAAAAACTATTTTTCCTCATCTCTGTCCTAAATCTATTCCCCCGAATCTTGTGACTGTGTTTTCTCATTTTAGTTTCCCTGGCCAGCTCAAAAAGCCTTCCTACATCTATTCTATGATCAGCCATGATCTAAAATGGCGGTGCTGGCCCGACAGGCCAAATGGCCTACTCCAGCTCCTATTGTCTATTGTCTATTGTCTAATCTTATATGTTTCTATAATATCTCCTCTCATTCTTCTGAACTCGAGCGAATACAATCCTAGATGATTTAATCTTTCATCATAAGTTAACCCCTTCATCCCAGGGATCAACGTAGTAAACCTCCTCTGCACTGTCTCCAAAGCCAGTATATCCTTCCTCAAATATGGAGACCAGAACTGGACACAGTACTCCAGGTGCGGTCTCACCAGTAACTTATACAGTTACAACATTACCTCCCTACTCCTGAATTCAATTGCTCTACCGATGAAGGCAAACATTCCATTTGCCTTCTTAATAACCTGCTGCACCTGCAACCTAACTTTTTACGATTCATGCACAAGCACTCCCAAGTCCCTCTGCACAACAGCATGCTATAGTTTTTCACCCTTTAAATAGTATTCAGAACCACTCTCTCCATGACTTCCTTGTCCATTCTTCCCTCCCCACCAATCGTCCCTTTGGGACCTACACCTCTGACCGCAGGAGATGATCCACTTGTGCCCACACCACCTCTCTCACCACCATTCAGGATCACAAACAGTCTTTCCAAATGAAGCAACATTTCACTTGTGAATCTGCACCAGTCATCTACAGCATCAAATGCTCCCATTATGGTCTCCTCTGCATTGGAGAGATTGGATGGAGACTGGAAAATTGCTTTGTTGAGCACTTTGGCTTTCCCACTGCAATAACGTAGATCTCCTAGTGGTGATCCATTTCAATTCGCCATTCCATTCTTTTGCTGACATATTTGTCCATGGTCTCATGTCCTGCCACACTGAGACCACTTGCAAATTGGAGGAGCAACCCTTCATCTTCCAGCTGGGCACCCTCCAACCGTATGGCATTAATATTAACTTCTCTGGTTTTTGTTAAAACCCCCCTCAATCTTCCCCATCGCCTTCCCCCAGCTATGTCTCTCCCTTCCCTGTCTCCTTTCGCACAAAACATGATAAATTCTTACCTCTCTCTTTTTATCATATCCAATTAGTACCCTTTTGTTGGGTAGCATTGCCTGAATTCTGAGACTTTCTGAGATTTCCTGCTTTTAGTTCATTCTTCTTATTCCTTGAAGAAGGGCTCAGGCCTGAAATTTTGGTAATATATATTTTCTTTTTATTGATGCTGAAAGACCAGCAGAGTTCCTCCAGCATTTTGGTGTATTTTTATTACTTTTAATTAATTGCTGAATGAGAATGACAATCAAAAATGTGCTTGTGAATCGTATGTTGCCAATAATAATATGCAACAAATTCTTTCCTATTTTTAATTATTTGTTATAAATAAAAAATCAAGTTTATTGTCACATATGTCAAAAATGCAGTGATAGAGGCTGTTTTGCGAGCAGACCAGTCAAAGATAGTACAATAAATCATTGAGCAAAAACACAGGGTTACGGAGAGATAGCAGCTGGTGTGGAGAAAAGGCAATGGAATTTTACTACACTGGGGTTCATTCAGAAGCCTGATAATGGCAAGAAAGAACTGTTGTTAAATCTGATGGTGCCTGATCTCATATTTGCAAAGCTTTCTATTAATGATGGGGCAATGAAGGGAGTGTGCTCAGGGTGGAATGAGTCTTTTAATATGTTGGTTGCTTTCCCAAGGTAGCAGGGAGCATAAATGGAGTTGATGGAGAGGATGTCTGTGATGGACAGAATCATGTTGACAACCCTCTGCAGCTTCTTGTAGACTTGGGCAGAGCAGTTCCCATACCACATAATGATGCACTCTGACAGGATGCATTTAATGACAGTTCTGTGGCAGTTGTTATGAAATACTGGTGACAGGCCAATTTTTCTCAAGCTTCGAAGGAAGTAGAGAGGCTGCTTCACTTTCTTGGCCATTGCATCTACATGGGTGGACAAGGACTAGTCACTGGAGGTGTTTATATTACGAATTTAAAGCTGTCTACTATCTCTACCTTAGTGTGGACCAGGTCGTGAGGTCCATCCCTCCTCTGGTAGTCTGCAACCAGTTCTTTGGGGTTTTGTGGACATTGAAAAATTGCCCTGTCACCAAGCCACAAATTCCAGTATGATTCTTCTTGTTGTTTTTTGGGATTCTGCTTATAATGGTGGAGTCATCCTAAATTTATAGATGGAATTAGAGCTGTATTTGGCAACACAGACTTATGTGCACAGAGAGTATAGTAAAGGATTGACTACACAGCCTTGTGGTGGTCTGCTACCGAGGATGATTGTAAAGAAGGTGCTGTCACCAATCCTCATTTTGAAAGTCATGGATTCAAGTGCATAATATCACATTGTTCAAATGAGGACGAACGTCTATAGAGTAAAACCCTGTTATCTGGAATTCAAGAAACTGGCAGCCTCACGCAGCCAGCAAAATTTTGAGGAAAATAATAAAAAAAAATACAATAATAGGTTAAAATACATACATTTAAAATTGTACAAGTAAATAGTCTCTAAAGTAATGCATCAACCTTTGGTGAAAATAGGGGAAAAATATTTAGCCAGTAGAATATCTTGGCCATGCTTTGCCTGTAGCAGCTGTTTTGAATACTGTGTGAAATAGCAATGGCATCACTCAGGGTTAAGAGCTGATTAATGCTGTTCACCATTAGGGTGACAGTATAGTATTTTTGTCTTTTGTCTTTCTCACTGTTTATTCTTAATGAAGGTGTAATAGTTAGCAAGTCTCAAACAATCAGAAAATACACTTATCTGGCATCTACCAATCCTCATAGGTGCTGGATACCAGGGTTTTTTTTTAACTGTATAATTTTATTGAATATCTACAAGCTTTTGATGTTTACTAAGGTACAGAGGTGTGATTTTCACATTTTAGTATTGTACTTAGTATAGCAGAAAGAGGTACCTAGGCTTATGAATAAAGGAAAGCAAACCACTAAAAAACAGGTAATGGTCACATTCACTGATTCCTGAACTACATTCATATATTTTAACTTAGCATAATTTCTTGTACATATTAATTGCAGTCATATCATTCAGTCTTTTATGTGTCCCTGCCTGGCAGAATTAGCAATACTTCTGTAACACAGAATGCACCCTATTGTTTCGATTCACTAAATCTGACAGAATACAAGAATAAAAGATGATTTTATGGAAAGTTGTACAGAAGTATAAATTATGAGGCGTGAAACCCAATTGTTCGGAGGAGTTCAGCTGGTCAAGCAAAATCTGCAAAGTTTTGGGTGGAGACACTACAGTGGGACTGAGAGCAGTCAGTCAAGAGGGTTAAATGAATAGGGTGAGTCAGGAACTGGTAGATGATGTAAATAATCCTTGTCACTAATCAGCCCATAGAACTATAGATTACTACAGCACCAGCCCTTCTCGTCTATGCCAAACTATTTTTTTCATAGTCCCACTGACCTGCACCAGTCCACAGCCCACCATATCACTCCCATCCATGTACCTGTCCAAAATTTTCTTAAATGTTAAAATTGAGCCCGCATTCACCACCTCAGCTGGCAGCTCATTCCATACTCTCTGTGTGAAGAAGATCCCACTCACATTTCCCCTAAATTTTTCTCTTTTCACTCTTAACCCATTTCCTTTGGTTTGTATCTCACCTACCCTCAGTGGAAAAAGCCTATCTAGATTTACTCTGTCTATCCCCCTCCTAAATACCTCTATCAAATTTCCCCTCATTCTTCTGTGCTCCAGGGAATAAAGTCCTAACCTGTTTCCTTGTAACTCGGTTCATGAAGTCTAAGCAATATCCTAGTAAATCTTCTCTGCACTCTTTCTATCTTATTGATATATTTCCTGTAGTTAGGTGAGCAAAACTTCACACAATACTCCAAATTTGTCCTCACCAATGTCTTGCACAACTTTAACATAACATCCCAACTCCTATACTCAAATCCCTGCATGGACCTCCTCACATACCAGACCATACAGAATCCTTATTCATTTTTTTTTGATTTATGAAGGCTAATTTACCAAAAGCTCTCTTTATCCACCTGTGACGCCTCTTTCAGGGAATTATTTATTTGTATTCCCAGGTCCCTCTGTTGTAACACGCTCCTCAGTGCTCTGCTATTCACTGTAATGGAACTACTTCAATAATAGCTGAATAATAGTTTAAAGGGAAAGAAAGAAACTATGAGGGTCAGAGAACACAAAACAGGTCCTTTGGCCCAACTAGTCCATATTGTCAAATTTATCATTCTGAGCTAATGCCGTTTGCCTGCATTTGGTCCAAGTCCCTCTAAGGCCTGTTCAAATGACTATTGAATGCTCCAGATATGAATCATCCCGTGAGTGAAAAAAAATGCCTCTCAGCTCCTTCCTAAATCTTTCCCATCTCACCTTAAAGCTTCACCCTCCAGTTGTAGAATCCTCTAGCCGGGGGAGAAAAGGACTAGGAGCAATCATGAAGCATGTGCCTCATGATTTTGTAAACTTCCATAAGATTAACCCTTTGCCTATTTTTTCTAGGGAATAAAGACCCAACCTAGGAGAATGTATGGGGCAAGGGTGGGAAGGAGTGAGCTACTGCTGCTGAGCAGGAGGCCAACCTTCCCGTTATATCAAACACCAGCAGTAATTCATTAGTTTTACCCCAAATCAGAAGCATCCTAAAAAATAATGGTTCAATGCTTCAATTCTCAGTTACAGTGAGAATTTTTCAAAACACCTCACTTTGTTTCTGGAATGTGCTGTTTAATAGTACCCTCAAAGTTGATACTCAGGTAGATAGAGTGGTGAAGAAGGGATTTGGAATGTTGGCCTTCATAAATCGGAGTATTGAATTCAAGAGTTGGGCTGTTATGATGAAATTGTACAAAGCATTGGTGAGGCCAAGTTTGGAATACTGTGTGGAGTTTTGGTCACCAAATTATAGGAAGGATATAAACAAAATAGAGAGAGTGCAGAGAAGGTTCACGAGAATGTTGACAGGATGTCAGGGTTTGAGTTACAGAGAAAGGTTGAGCAGCCTGCGGCTTTTTTCGATGGAGCGTAGAAGATTGAGGGGGGAATTTGATGGAGGTGTTCAAGATTTTAAAAGGGACAGAGAGCGTCAACGTGGATAGGTTTTTTCAATTAAGAGTGGGGGAGATTCAAACCAGAGGCCATGGTTTGAGATTGCAGGGGGAAAATTATAAGGGGAACATGAGGGGAAATTTCTTCACGCAAAGGGTGGTTAGGATGTTGAATAAGCTTCCGGCAGAGGTGGTTGAAGCAAGGACATTATTTACATTTAAGGAAAGACTGGATAATTACATGGAGGGGAGAGGATTGGAGGGGTATGGACCAGGTGCTGGTCAGTGGGACTAGGAGGTTGGGGATTTGTTCTGGCATGGACTAGTAGGGCCAAACTGGCCTGTTCTGTGCTGTATATGGTTATATGGTTATATAAAACCATGAATATTTATCATATTGTTGTATCCAGCTGTATAACAAACCTCACTGGCATCACTAGGGGTGTGTGGACTGCACCGAATGACACCATCAAAGGGGGTGACATCAAAATGACTGTCTATAAAATTTTTGTGCAATGTTTTGGCAGAAATTTATTATTTTTTATAACAATAAAAACATAAGTCCAGGTTAAATTTATCAATATACCTACAAGACTAAAACTCTATGCTAATTTATTTTTTGAACCTTCTAATGTACTCCCGTCAGAGCTGTCATTATTGTCCAATTACAATGATCCTTCAAATCACATGGTTTAGTCTGCACACGCTATAAGCATGTGCTGTTGTTTTTGTTGCTGCTGGTGATTTTATAATCGCTGCTTTTGTCAAATTTTCTGGTGTTTTAGCTATAATGTTGTGGTAATTAGTATTTGTGATTTATGAGTAACATTACACAAAAAAAATGACTAAGGATTCTGTATGGTCTGGTATGTGAGGAGGTCCATGCAGGGGTGGGGGAGGTGGGGGTTGTGGGGTGTGTCACTCCATGAGCTACCTCACCAGGTTTCTCCAACCTTAGTGGTGCTACTGACCATCCTTTGCCTTGACAGTCACCAATAGCCACAATACGGACAGTGTTGGCACACTGAACAATGCAG
Source organism: Narcine bancroftii (assembly GCF_036971445.1). Lineage (NCBI taxonomy): Eukaryota > Metazoa > Chordata > Chondrichthyes > Torpediniformes > Narcinidae > Narcine > Narcine bancroftii. The sequence goes on along the minus strand of NC_091471.1, from coordinate 98,302,539 downwards.
ACTCCAATGGCTCGTGCTTTATGATCGGCCGCAAGTGTTGAAGCCCACACTTCATCTCAAAGAAAAAGACTAACCAGCTCTGTGGCACGGTTTATTCCCTTTCATGTTATCAGTTGCTACCAAGCACCAGTTTAGAAAATCGCTGGCATCTTTGAGTTGTTTGGAACATTAACAAATTCTTATTGACAATGAACTAGGAAGTAATAATGCTAATGTTGAGAAACATTCCAGTAAGTTCACTTAGTAGAAGGAAGATTGGACTATGCCAGTGAAGAAAGTGAAGGATGATATATGAACAATATTTTGCAGTAGACTAAAAATCTGTGCATATTCACAGATTTTTAAAAATAATTTTCTTGGCAGGAGAAATAACAAACCAAGCATATACTTTGTATTTAACACACAACGAGATTGCCAAATTGAAACTCCTATAATGTCCCATTAAAATCTGTCCACCACCTTGAGCAAAACTTAATCCCTTCAGGAATTTGACACTGAGAATTTTTTTTTACCAGTACCCGTTACCCTCTGATTTCTCATTTACGAAGGTTAGGCTGGGCTAGCTTGTAAAGCAGCACATCCTGTGGTGGAGCTGGGAAATGGCTGAACACATTTCCCCATATGTACCTTTGTTTATTCCAGACATCATTCTTGGTTTCACAATTTAATTTTGGCAAATGCCAACAATTTCTCCCAAACATAAACCCCTTAAAATCAACTTGAAAATCATCAATCATAAAACTGGCACATAAATATTTAGCAAGATCAGTGGCAGTGTCTATTAATACACTTTAAATCAAAAGTAATTGAGCTTATTTTTTTATTTACAAGATCAATTGTGATCAATTATTTGATCAGATCAGAATCAGAATTTATTGACGTGAACATGTCAGGAAATCTGGTGTTCTGTGGCAGCATCATAGCATAAACATTCATATGAACCACCTACAGCAATCATTAAAAAGAATAGTGCACAAAAAGTAAAGCAGTGTCTTTGGTTCATTGATTATTCAGGAATCTGATGGTGGGGTGGGGGGCGGGGGGGGAGATAAGCTGTCCTTGTGCAGTTGAGTGCTCATCTTAGGGCTCTATGGTGGGCTGTTAGCCAGAATCAGACACCGCAACCCGACTCCATCCACGTGCAGCCCATTTTTTTGCAACAGCACAAACCTCGGCCACCTTGTGTGCCTCCATGGCGGCACAGGTGGCGACCGCAACAACAAAACAACAGGGTACGACTACTACCACCGTCTGAGGGGCCACAATATCTGGCAGTGCATACTGCCCTGCAGCTTTTCAGGCAGCAAACCCAGTCCAATGCAGGGAAACGAGCAAGCCCTGCCATTAGTGACCTCGGCGGTTGGCACCAGAAAAGGCCTGCTTTACCTTTGCGACCGGAAGGCCCAGTGGAAATTCCTGATAGACACCAGCACGGAAATCAGCCTAGCTCATGTTCTTTGAGCAGAAGAACAATGCCAGAGGCCTTCCCCTATAGGCTGCCAATGGTTCAACCATACCCACCTATGGGACATGTTGCGTGACCAATCACTCTGGGAACACCATTTTCAGGTGGGACTGTACCGTCACCTCAGTAGGCCAGGCCCTCCTAGGAGCGGATTTCCTCCAGGCGAACAAGCTCCTGGTGACTTCAACTGATGCCATCTGGTTAATGCCACCACCTTCCAGGTTTCCCCCCCCCCCACCTATACTGTGCCAATGCACTTTCTGGCCTTTGGGAGTCCACTCTCTCAAACAAGCGTGTACACCACACTGCTCGCTGAGTTCCCCACTCTACTGGCCCCCAACTTTCATGATGCAGAACCAGTACATCGTGTGCATCGTACGCACGGGAGCAGCAACTGCCCCAAGATAAGCTCCTCCAAGCCAAGTCCCATAGGCTTCACCACTACACATGATCCCAAAGAACTCTGGTGGCTGGCGCCCCTGCAGAGACTACCACAGGCTCAATTACGCAACGGTACCAGACAGATACCCCATCCTGCACATACAGGACTTTGCTGCATGACTCCAAGGTGCCCAGATTTTTTCCAAAGTTGATATGGTGAAGAGCTACCACCAGATCCCAGTGCACCAGGGCAAAGTCCAGAAGACGGCCATAATCACGCCTTTTGGCCTCTTCAAGTTTCTGAGAATGCCATTTGGGCTGAAAAACGCAGCCCAGATATTCCAGCGCCTCATGAATGTACAGGCAAGAGACCTGGAGGGGATTTTCATGTTCCTGGACAACATTCTCATTGCCAACCCAGACATCAGGACCCACAAAGAACATTTAAAATGCCTGTTTGCCAAGCTGCAGTTTTTCAGCTAACCATCAACCTGTCCAACTGTCAGTTCGGTTTGTCCATCATCGACTTCCTTGGGCCCGGCATCTCCAACAAAGGAGCAACATCTTTGCCTGACAAGGTCAAGGCTATTTGGAACTTTCCCAGGCCCGAAACCCTGAAGAGCCTACAGTAATTCATTGAGATGTTGAACTTCTATCATCAATTCCTCCCAGGAGCAGCAGCAACCATGTGGCCTTATTAAGCCAGGTAACAAGGAGCCCAGATGATCTGCAGAAGCAGTCCATGCATTCGAGGAGACCAAAACAGCACTCTCCAAAGCCACTTTCCTGGCACACCTGGATCCTGACTTAGCCCCGTCATTAACGACAGATGCCTCAGACCAGTCAGTGGGCGCAGTGCTGCAACAGTGGGTGGATCCCCAGTGGTGGCCACTCACTTTCTTCAGCAAACATCTCCGACCACCCGAGCTGAAGTAAAGCACTTTTGATCGTGAAATGCTGGCAATGTACCTAGTCATATGCCATTTCCAGTACATCCTCGAAGGCTGAGCGTTCATGGGCTACACAGACCACAAGCTGCTGAGGGAAGATGGTGGATAGCAACATTTTCAGGTTTCCCTGCTCAAGTTTCACCTGATGCTACTAAACAAAGTAACAGACCTCTAGTCAGTGAGGCACAATGACATCTTTGTTCATCTCTGAAAACACAACTGACTTCCGCCATGTAGTGGAAGTCCAACATGGTAGCTGATGCAATGTCCAGCCCAATGATCTCTGAGGTGATGGGTGGCATTGACACAGCTCAGCTTGCCAGGGAACAGGCTGAAGATCCAAACACACTGGGATACTGCACTGCCATCACCAGCCTACAAATTGAGGAGTTCGTGCTGGACCCAGGAGGTCTAACACTCCTGTGTAATATGTCTACAAGCCACCCCAGGCCAATCCTGCCTGCGACCTAGAGATGGCAGGTATTCAATCAAATGCATGGATACTCTCATCCTTCCATCTGGTCAACAGTCCACCTCATTTTGGACAGGTTTGTATAGCATGAGCTTTGGCACAAAGTTTCACTTTGGGCAAAAACCTGTGTACAATGCCAACAACCCAAAGTTCATTGGAACACTGAAGGCCCAGTGAAGGTCCACCACTTCCCACCTGCAGCTGACAGGTTCGACCACGTGTATGTGGACATTGTAGGGCTGCTTCCCAACAGCCAGTGGATGAGGTAGCTTTTCATCATGGTCGATTGCTTTACATGCTGGCCAGAGGCAATGCCCATGCTGGCCTGCAACACAGAAACCAGTGTGAGAGCATTTATCTCACAGTGTCCTTTCCCACGTGACTTCAGACCAGAGAGCCCAGTTTACCTCTTCCCTCTGGGCGTATATGGCAAAATTCTACTGCAGCCAGCTACACCACACAACCACCTACTACCCCCAATCCAATGGGCTGGTAGAGCGCTTTCACGGTCATCTAAAAGCAGCCCTCAAATTACGGTTGCATGGGCTCAACTGGATGGATGAACTCCCATGGATCCTGCTGGGGATCCACACAGCATCTAAAGAGGACCCACCTACCTCATTGGTGGAAATGGTCTAAGGCACACCATTCACCAATGTCCATTTCAGCTCCATAGATCAACCACCAAGCACCCTGGACATCCTACAGTGGCTGAGGAACTACACCACCTACCCATGTCCCTATCCTACCACCACCCATGGGACGCCAACCAGCCACGGCCCACAAGAACTCAGCCACGGACTTTTCTTTATAAGACAGGGCAAATCGTGTACCCCCTGCAGTGTCCTTAAGAAGGGCCTTTAAAGGTACTGAGAGGGGAGGGTGTTGTATATATTTTAGTAATTGGAGGCAGGCACGACATGTTTACAGTTGACTGCCTCAAAAAAGCCCATTGGACTGTTCAGTGACTTTCTCTGCCCCTACACTATGACGCCAGGGGTGCCTGCCCAAAGACAATCTCCTAAACCTCACCCAAAGAGTCTGTGATTCTGGGGGGAGGTGGGGGGTGGTGTAGCGGGCCAGGCCAACCCCACACACAATGGGCCAAATCGCCATAACAAACAGCCAGCGCGGCAGGGAATAGAGGCATTCTCTCCACTGCGCAGAAGTTCCAGGCTGCAGGAGCGCTTTGCCAGGGGAACGGCCAGGCCTCACAGCAACATTATGACATCACTCTCGTGAGCCTGTCGCCTCTCCTAAAAAGGAACGCGCGTGGTTTGAATAAACGGCAGTTACTTAGTTTACTTGTTTAGTGTGGACAACATTTATTTCAGCAGCTTTGCCTTTAGCAGTGCTACAGCACACTGATTTTATTGTGTCAGTGTTTATTGGCTGGTAGTTCACCATAGGAATACGAGAACATTGAGGAAGACTCAAATCCTTTAGGATTTGCCCAGTTCCATCATTGATGTACCTCCTGAATCACACTCTTGATGAATGGCATTGAAATCCATTGCTAGAGGATGTTCTGACCTTGCTTCTCTAATTTTTTTTTCTGCATGAGTGAGTACTGATTCTTCAGCTGAGGGAAGATGGTGGATAGCAACATTTTCAGATTTCCTGCTCAAGTTTCACCTGATGCTACTAAACATCAAAATGTCTGCACTGAATGTTGAGAAACTTCAAGTCTAACCAAACACCATTGTACTGCTGTTGGATTTTCATGCTGAAACAAGATCAGCCAGATATAATGCTGGTGGACATTAGAATGTTGGCTGCTTCATTTGCATCCATGTGTAAGATTGTGTCAAGCTGCTTCATGGCTGGACTGGAGCCATCTCTTTTGCATTAGCCAGCAGTTCCAAGATTTTGTGTGGAGGTCTTTGCAAGTTCATCTATTCCATTATTAAGTTTAGGCTAATGCCTGTCAACATTCTCATCGAAGAGGGTAAGAGCTGATTTATTCTCAGCCCATTGATAATTCCACTGTTTATGAAACTATAGACAGGCACATAAGTTAAGCTTTTATTTTTACATTTCCTTTCTTCTCTGTGGGAAAATGATTATGTGTTGCCTCCTCTAGATGATAGAATGAAAAAAGTAGATCATAATTTGGGGAGTTGTACACACAAACAGACAAACTACATTTTCAAGGAGCAGACCAATGGGTTGATCATTCATCTCTGAACACAAGACAAATGCTGGATTTTCAAAGGGGGAATATTTCCATTTTTACCAAATACTGCACTTTGAGGCCAGTTCAAATATGAATATTAAAGAATCCTCCAAATCCATTAAAAGTGCCTCAAATGGTCAGAATATTTGGAAGCTGTTTTGGAGAATGAGTGAAATTAGCCAGGAAGTGCAAATGCAATCATTTGAAGTGCAATTTTGGGATAATTAATGGTTATCACGATTGAACTACAGCAGCATGCTGTAGTTCTTAGAAATAAGTTTCATGCAGTGGTAAACATAGGTACAATACTATACGATGCCATTAATGTCATTTAAGACCAGACTGTAAAACAGTACACAGTAATAAACATTCCTCCAACCATAATGCTACCTACACCTCACGAGATTACACAAAAACAATGTAGACAACACAAGACAACGCCATTCATACACTAGTCAAACAAAATTAAAAAACTACACGAGACTAGAATATACCTGCACAGAGCTGCACAGTGAACAAAAATATACAGTGCAAACAATAGAGCAAAAGATTTAAAAAATTCTAGACAATAGTCACAGCGGAGACAAGATACCTTTTCATAGACTTAGATTTTAAAAAGTCTAGTAGCTTGAAGTGAAAAATCGCCACACTGTTCACATGTCCATACGGGTCTGCAAGCGTTGGCACAGTAGCGATAGAGAGACACAACAACCTCCTCACTGACCCGACCATCTGCCTCAGGTCCCCGCTCTCTAAGACAGCACAGTCTCCAGAGCCTCCGGGCCAGGCACCTGACATGGCTGCTCCAGGCTTCTCAATTCTTCCACCGCAGAACACACAGACCTTCAGATCCTCCCAGCCAGGCTCACAACGCAGCCCGCTCTGGCACTCCTCCGCAAAGCACACCACAGCCACTGGCAGCAAACTATATTGGAATCTGGAGGCCTCGTCCCCACAACAGAGGCCCACTCACCTCAGCAGTTCAGGCTACGCAGCCCCGCAGCTTTCTTCCGTAAGTCTGTACCTTACTTCGTGTTTCACACATTTCCACAGCTCCACATCTCCACAGTGCTCTACCGTCCAATGTTCATCAATTAAGAATTTTTGCACACCACCTAACTTAACCGTTGCAGTAGCATCAGGTTCAGAGAAGCCACTGCAGCCACTGCTGCATTGCCATTATCTGGAACCATGCTATTAAGTGCATTGGATCTGTAGGGAGAATGCTATGGATTGACTTGGGAATGAAATGAGAATATGTATATGTTCACAAATGTCCTAATGAAGGAGGTAAAATAGAGAAAGCTGTAAGGTGGGTGGTCTATCATGATCCAACTGTCACTTTATTTCCAGCGGCTCATGCCACACTGATTTAATATTCTGCACCAGGCCAGAGACGTTCCATAGCAAAGTGCCTATGATTAAACACCGTCATTCCCGTGTGACCTTCATAAAGTTCCTGTTGATCCAATAGCATGGCATTCACATTTTTGGGTGAAATTCTTGAGAAATTTTTCAGTAGACACGAGTTGCAATATTGATAATATCCCCCCCAAAAATTGCTGACACATTTTTGTGAGGAAGCCTTTGCAAACAATGGAGTAAGTAATGAAAGTTGGCCAGAGTTTTAAGTGGTGCTCAAACTTCTCAGCAACAAGTATATACTTCAGCTATCTGTTTGTTAGGAGAATTTGTTTGAAGATAGTCCCTACCCAGCTCTGCAAGACTAATTAAGTGTCAATTGGGTCCAGATCCTGCAACTTGCATATATTGAAGGAGATGTGGTTTAGTTTAAAATCTAGATGATAGAAATAGAAATGAGTGCAGGCTATTCATTTAGTCCTGTACTTCTCTCTGAAAACAAGTCCCTGTGTAGTTCCAGTCTTCTAATAATAAAGATATGCCTAAAAACACTTATAAATCTGTAATTTAGCTTTATTCAATGAGTGCATACTTTGCAGATTGATTAATTATTGGATTAGATGGCTGTTTGATGTGTAGTCCCAAATTTGAATGCTTACAGTGTTATTCCTTCTAAACTGCCGCTAAACAGTAGGCCAGCCTCCCTCACATTAGTTCAGATTTGTAAAATGATAATGATATATAGAAGGCCATTCAGCCCACTACATCAATCTTGATGAATACTGCACTTCCCAGAGCAAATGTAGATGTCAGAATTAGAATAAATGCATTTGTTTGCCTTCGTGTGGAATGTCTCTTCATTCAACGATAGATGAACACAGATGAGCGGCAAGAAAACTTGAAATTTACTGGGCTTCAAAGAGATGCTACACTTGCAGAGTTTGAGATCAAGGATTGACAGAGATACACCAAACAGAAAACACTGTGAAATGCCAATGCAAGCTCCCTTCTTCACTTGTCTATAAGGTAATGACTTTATGTGATACTTTTGAGAAGATATGCAGTAATACTGCCATCTCTGTATTTCTTTAATGGAGATAACAAACTATTTAACACTGTTGTAATACGTACCTTGCTGTCAACATTCAGACTTCACTTTGAGAACAATAAAGATACTTAGTTATCAAAAGAAGCTTGAACAGGAATCTGCATAAGGGAACAGAACACTTTTCTACTTTTGGCATTAAGTATCAGCCTTGACCTTTAGTAGGTTAGCACCATTTAAACCCAACCACAGAAATCCAAAGCCTGCTGAAAAAATGGTTTGTGCTGTTTGCCACACAAGCCTTCTTAATGACTATTGACAACTTGGTATAAAATTATGGGTCGTTTTATTCCATTGACCTTGACTGGGAACAGAGTTGAAATTGGTCATACTGAATTTATTGCTCTGAGGGAATGAAATGACTCTCTTCCTATTGAATTTTACTTGATTGGACCCGAGTACAAACAAGTGGAAACTCTACCCATGTTTTAATCACCACAGTCAACATCTACCACTGCATTTTAATTTATTCCTTCCACCACCATGAAAATCCCAAAATTAGCTTCTACATTGAGATAAGCTATCCATTAAAAGGAGAATCTCAACTGAACAATAGGTTTGATTAAACAAAGCATCAAGATTATGATGCATTCTTAGTGCATTTTAACGATTTGTGTCTAACATTTAAAGCTATAAATGACAGGCATTTTATTAAAATGTTCCCACTGTAAAAATTTCCAATGGGAAAACATTAGACATTCATTTTTACTGCCAAGTGTTTTTTTTGTGCAGTGTATTTGCCAGTGGTACAGTTCCCCCTCAAAAAAATTGCCCTCTGTGGTTTACTGAGGAAATACTCAGTTCTCAATACAATTCTCAGGAGGTTTTAATGAACAATTTATGTTTCAATCTATTTCCCTAATAAAAATGAGAATTAAGCCATAAACCATATTTGCATCTGTCTCAATGTCCTGATAAGTGAACTGTTTTAATCATTTTAATCATAGTTTTGACAAATATTCCTGTCCCTGGACTCCACAGTTGTCAGACCTCCATTTTTCCCAATTAATTAGCTGTTCATTTACATCTTGGTTTGAGTTTCAAGTATGTTGTATGTCACATAAACATCTATATTTCCATTTTCCCTGCCCTTCTTCCTTCCTCCCCTATCTTTTTATTCATACCTTGCCAAAGGGTTGATGCCCAATATATTAGTTACCATATATATCTTTGTGTCCTCTGCATGCTGTGGAACCTGCTAAGTTTCTTCAACACAGCTTTATAATTGATTCCTCAAGGAATGTTGTGAAATGCATATGCATGCCCACATAAAATCTTTGTGGTGGTAAACCACCAGCCTACTGCAGGGGGCAATTATGTACCTGCAGGAGTGTATCACTGGCCTACTGCAAGGGGAAACCTCTATACCTGCAGGAGTGTAAGGGGACAGGACCACACCTGGTTGGCTGTCAGTCAGTCGGCCTGAATGGATCAAGCCCCACCCGGTTGGGTGTCAATCACCCTCCGGGATATAAGCCTGTGCCAGTCTCCCGAGGCCTCAATCAGAGTTGCTGGAGCTACAGCCAGCCTGGCTCTGTGGAAGTCTTTGTGGATTAAAGCCTATTGTACAATCTTTACCGTGTGTGTGTCTGATTCTGGCTAACAGCGCACCACAATTTAATCCACAATATTTTCCCACGGCTGCCATGGAAAAACTCCTGAGTGCAGGGAGCCTCAAAGTCAACCCACACCACCCGGAAGCCCAGACGTGCTTCAAGATCTGTCAGCATGCAGTCGAGGCAATGATCGAGGTGCATCCTGGACTCAGATCGGAAGAGGCTGGTCCTACTCCAGTCAAAGCTGGGTCCCCATGCTTTCCAGGCAACCAAAGGATGCTCCATGTACAAGAGCACAATGGACACACTCGAGAACTTGTACAAGCCCCCATGAATGTGGTCTGTGCAAGGTACCTCTTCAACACCTGAGCCCAGCAACCTGGAGAGACGGCTGAGTCTTACCTGGGACACCTGTGAGAGTTGGCCTGACTGTGACTGGCTGAACCCAGGGTAGGCGCAGAGGAGGTCGAGAGGCTGATCCAGGATGCTTTCATCTGAAGGCTATGCTCGAGGGCCATCGGCAGAAGCTGCTGGAAGATAGTATCTATGCCCTGACCAAGAAAGTGGAAGTGGTCCGAACCCTGGAAGCTGCAGCCATGCACATCGAAGCCTCCGATTCCAGGTTCCCCCATGCTCCCTCGTAGCCCTCTCACACTGCAGCTGCAGCTGCAGACTGAGCTGGGGAGGAGAACATCGCTGCGGCAGGTGCCCGGCGCCCCTGTAAGTACTGTGGGTCCTGGTGGGGGTCAGACCGATGATCGCGCCAAAACTGCCTGGCTAGGAACCAGTACTGTTTCCAATGCGGCAAGAGAGGCCACTTTGCTAAAGTGTGCCTCTCGAAACCAGTCGGCAGCTCAGTGGCCCTCTATGATCACCATATCACCCCCGCGGACCCCTCCACGTGCGCGTGCCAGGTGGCGCCATTGTCCCCACTACAACTTCCGCCTTCCCCAACTCCGACAGTGCAGCATGTGGCTCCACAAGGGACGATCGCAGTGTGTGCCCCGAGCACCCATACCAGCCCCTGCCCTCGCCAGCGCCACTTGCCCGGAAGTACAGTGACGTCACTTCCAGCAGATGTAATGACACCGCTGCCGCCAGCCGCGACGACGCCACTTCCCTCGGTGCAATGAACGTGACTGGGAAAGGAGGCCAGCCATGCAGCAGGCCCTCGCGTGCTGCTGCCATCTTGGGCCAGGCAGCGGCCTACAAGGAGGGCCCCCGATGATGAGGAGAACAATGTGGTCAACACAGGCAATGACCAGGCTGCCCTTATCAATGCTCCCCATGCTTCCGGACGCCATCGGCTGATGCATGTTGCACCCCTCGACCAACGTCGATGTGGTCAACACAGGCGATGACCAGGGCGCCCTACTGATGCTCCCCAGGAAGTCGGCGACTGAAATGTCCCTCCCAGCATGGCTCATGACCCTGGGCCAGGAACTCTTGCGTAAACACTTACAGACACATAAGGCCGAACCCCTGGCCGAGCAGGTCTTCCACCTACACGTGAACCACAACTACACCTATGTTAGGTTCGGTGGTGGCAGGGAGGACACAGTCTCAACCAGGGACCTGGCACCAGCAGGTGCACCCATCACTCCACGACATCCTTCAGCCCAGGACGCCAGTGACCGGGCATACATCCCCGTCCCCAGGCAGCTATGGGGAATGCAGGACCTCCTTGACCACCAGGGATTTGCTTCAGCCCTTGGGGACGAACTTTCCCCCCCACCCATCCAATATGACTTGACCCTGGACCCCTTGCCCACCCCTCCGCGCGGCACAACACCAGTAACACAGACCCCTGCCGCCAGCTCCCCCACTTCCCCTCCAACCAGTGGCCAGGAGCCAGTCCTACGACGGTCACAGAGACCCCGGCAGCTGGCGGATCGTCTCAATCTGTAAATATTGTATTTTGTATAGTGGGTACAATTCCTTGTTACTCCCCCCCCGGGACAATTTTAAAGATGGGGGTGAATGTGGTGGTACACCACCGGCCTACTGCAGGGGGCAACATCTATACCTGCAGGAGTGTACTGCTGGCCTACTGCAGGAGGAAATCTCTGAACCTGCAGGAGTGTAAGGGGACAGGACAACACCTGGCCGGCTGTCAATCCGTCAGCCTGAATATATCAAGCCCCACCCAGTCGGGCGTCAATCACCCTCCGGGATATAAGCCTGCACCGGCCTCCCGAGGCCTCACTCAGAGTTGCTGCAGCCACAGGCAGCCTGGCTCTGTGAAAGTCTTTGTGGATTAAAGCCTGTTGTGCAGTCTTTACCTTGTGTCTGTCTGATTCTGGCTAACAGTGCACCACAATCTTGATAATTTAGAGCCATATGATTCATTCATCTGAAATATTGTAATAATGTGACACAATTAAAAAAAAAAATCATGAGGAATGCTTTACAATTTTTAGTCTGGAAATACATTTATTTCCCTTCATCTGCCTTTCGTTTTGAATGTTGTCTCTGTATTATTGAAAAAATAAATTGGATTGAGTAGCCTATGTACCCCTTGAGATTGATCTACAACTTGAAAAATCATGGCTGATAAGATCTTGACTGTAAAACCACTTTCATGCCCAATCATCAAAGCACATGGCTCCCCCAGAATCTAATCTATTTATTTCAGACCTGAATATATTTAAGAATTCAACCTCCACAACTCTCTTGCATAAGGAATTTCAAATAATTGATCTTTAATAATTTTATTGGTTTTACACAGATAAGCAAATATGTACAAAACCTTTATGAAATGCACAACAAAAGTGATAGATTACATAGTTCAGGAAAATGTAAAGGTACATAGAGCACATCCATAATACAAAAGCACATCAAATAAATTTATCACAAACAACTATGTCTCTAAACCCCATCCCCATCGCCATACCAATTTTGCATGACTGAAAAGGAAACGTAGAATTCAGAAGTATAGTCAGGAATAAAATTTCTTGAATGTATCATTTATTTCAAGAAGAATGACATGCACACCAAAGCCATGGAAAACGAGACTGGCTTATTGTACTGGCCCTCGAATTTATATCGGCACCAGGCACTGACATCAGGGCACTGTGCCATCACAGTGCTGGCCTAGGATTGGCCAGCGCACCTGCCACAGTTCCCCATTTCCCACCATGCAGGAGGTCACCTGGGATGACAGCCGGTGACACCCCCTGGTCCATGGAATCACCTCATTTGTCATCCAGTTTGTGGGCTGGTCCGGGTCTCCATGCGTGGGATGCTACATGACCCACCCCTCCCCCCCCATTACCGACAATCGCTAACTTGAGTTAGATATAAACATGATCCACTAACTTGAGTGATCTGCCCTTGCATTGCAGGAAGGAGTGGAGACTGGCTGGTCACAGTCCAGATATGCCGTTTTCAGACGGTCATTGGTAAAATTCTCCTCCTTATTGCCAACATCGAGGATGAAAGTGGACCAATTGTCCATGATGACCCTGTAGGGCCCTCATTGTAGGAGTGGCTGGTGTGAGTCCCTTCGCATAAACACATATTGATTAGTCCTTATGTCCCTGGGGATGTTATGTTTGGGCTGGCCATGTGTTGGGGGTTGCCATGGTACCAAGGACCCCAGTTTTCATTGCAAGTTCTCAAGGGTGGCCGAGGGATCTTCTGAGTGTTTGTTGGGGGCCATCCCCCGAAATGATTAATGGTGTGCCATAGACCATCTCCACTGCCAAGGCGTTGAAGTCTTCCTTCGGTTCAGTGTGAATCCCCAGCAAGATCCAAGGTAGTTTGTTCACCAGTTGGGACCCTTGAGCTGGACCATCAAGGCTTCCTTTAGATGCTTGTGCAACTGCTCCACCAACCCACTGGCTTGAGAGTGATACACTGTGGTGTCCCCAGGAAGTTAGCCAGCGCTGCCCAGAGTCCAAAGGTAAATTGTCCCCCTGGTCTGAAGTTAGGTGCTCTGGGACCCCATGTGTTGATGAGTGTCCTAGCTCAGGTTTCTGTGTGGTTATCAATCAGTGGGTCCACCTCAGGCCACCTCGTGGAGCGGTCAAACATGGTCAATTGGTATCTCTCCCCACGGGAAACTGGTAACGGCCCCACTATGTCAATATGTTCGTGGCTGAACTGGTGCTGTTCTGGTTCAAATCTCTGTGTGGACGCACCTTTTAGGATTGACAATTCGTGCAGATCTTGGCCCACTGGTTGACCAGCCAGATGTGCCAGACAAACCTGCTAGCCACCATCTTGTCCGTGGCTCAGATTGCAGAATGCACCAGGTTGTGTATGGCATTGCAAACCTTGTGCCTCTATGCGGCCGGGATGATGGGGCGGGGGCTGCTGGTGGAGATGTTGCACAGTAGTGACAGGTTACCTGGGCTGATGGGGCTGTCTTCTACCCTGAGACCAGAGATGACTATCGTCTATGCGCAGATCTCAGGGACCTGCTGCTGAATCTTGGTAAGGGCCACTTAGTCAACCCCTTGGGTCAGGGTGTGTAATGACTAGATCATGGAGCATGACAGAGCATTGGCTACTACATTGCTTTTCCCCTTGATTTGCTGTATGTCCGTGGTAAATTTTGACACATAGGACAAGTGTCTGTTGTTGGGCCGACCATGGGTCCTATACCTTAAGGAGACAAAAGTCACCAGCTTATGATCAGTGAAGATCTTGAATTGCTGACCCTCGAAAATGTAATGGAACTGTCTTAACACCAGGTCGAAAGTATTGTATTAGCTCTGGGCAGGTATAGGTGCCTGCTGAAAGAAGCCAGGTGAAGTCTTTGATGTGCGGCACTGTAAAACTGCTGGGCATGGTGGCCTCGTGGAGGCAGCGGTAGACATCACATGGCCTCCAGCCCCTTGCTGTTTTGCCACCATGTGGAGAGGGAGGCCCACGGGCTGTTGAAGTGCTGCTCAAATCCCAGCTCCTCTCTCTTCCTAAACTCCTCCTTCGCTAGGCTGAGCTTTTCAGGAGGGAGCCGGAGTGCCTTGGTGTGGAGCGGGGAGCCCTTGGTCAGAATATGGTGCCTTACCCTATTCTTTGACTCAGCCATGGAGAACTGTGGCACCACTATTGAAGGGAACTCCACAAGGATGTGGGCAAATTCGTTGTCTGAAAGCATTATAGAGTCAAGGTGGGGGGCAAGTAACTTGGCTTCCCGAAGAGGCAGAGTCTCAAAAGTTCTGGCGTGCACCAAATGCTGTCCTTTGACATTGACAAGCAGGCAGTGGGCTCAATGGAAGTCAGCCCCCAGGAGTGGTTGTGCCATTGCCACAAGGGTGAAGATCCATGTAAAGCAGCTGTTGTTGAATCAGAGGGAAATGGTACGGGTACCAAAAGTCTGAATGGAGGAACTGTTGGCTGCCCTCAGTGATGGATCCTGCTTGCCATTGTGGGTTTTGAGGCCTGCAAAGGGTAGTATGCTTATCTGGGTGCCAGTGCTGACCAGGAAATGTCTGCCTGACAAGGAGTCCCAAACATAGTGAAGGCTATCACAGCCAACCGCTGCAGCCATTAATGACAGTTTGTCAGGGCACTTCTTGGAAACCAGCAGGGTAGGCAGCATCGATGGCCCTCCACACCCCATCACTGATGATTGTAGCAGAATTGTCCCGAGTATAACTTGCCTCTCTGTTGTCTTGGTTTCGCAGGCGGCTGCTCGTGGTGCTTGCTGATGTGGTCTTCGATGGCGCTAGTATCATTCTTCAATCTCCAGAGCATGTCCACCTGAGCCACAACCCTCCTAGGGTCGCTGAAGTTCTCATCCGTGAGCAAGAGTTTGATATTCTTGGACAGCTGCTTCAGAAAGATCTGCTCAAAGGGCAGGCAAGGCTTGTGGCCCTCGGTTAGAGCAAGCATCTCACTCATTATGGCACATGTGGCCCTGGCCCCCAGTCCATCCATATGCAGCAATCAGGCATCACGCTCATGCTGGGAGAGCCTAAAAGTGTGGGTTAACAGCTCTTTGAGGGCTGCATATTTGCCTTGCTCTTGAGGTTGCCATAGGAAGTCTACAACCCTTGCCTCTGTGTCCTGCGGTCACGATGTGTAAGTAGCGGGTGTGATCAACGGAGCTGTGTCAAAGCTGGAACTGAGCCTCAGCCTGGTCGAACCACATATGTAGCTGCGACACCCAAAACATTTGGGAGCCTGAGTGAGACCACGTGGATCGTCGCTGGCTCCACCTGGTCTGTCATCTTCAGGTCCAACTGCTGGTTGGGTCACCGATGTAGTGTTTGTGCAACAAAAGCATGGAGAAGAACAACATGCTCACCAAAGCCTTGAAGTCAAGACTGGTTTATTGCACTAGCCATCATGTTTATATGGGCCCCAGGTGCTGATGTCAGGGTCCCACATTCCCGCTACAGTTCCCTTCCTCCCTCCATGTAGGAGGTCACCTGGAACAATGGCTGGTGTCACCCCCAGGTCTGCTCGGTCGCCACATTTGTTGGCCATTTTGTGGGCCAGTCCACATCTCTGTGCACGGTCCACTACACCATCATCCATTCAAATCATTGTAATTTGCTACTTGGCTTCAAAACCTCTCCACAGATTAGCTAAAAGCTTACTAGATTTGTCACCATGAATATAAAACTGACTCTTACTCTTCAAATTGGCATTTGATGGGATATGTTGAAAGGAGATAAAATTTAGTTTGAAGTTGTAAGGTAAAACATCATGAGATGGGAATGTGTAGGGAGTTACCCTGTACAGGGCAGTAACAAGAAGGGGAGGTGTCCTTGTACTCCTGTTAGGTAAAACATCATGAGATGGGATCGGAGAAGGAGTCACCCAGTACTAAGGAGTAACAGAATGCATCCTTGTACTTACAAGATAAGAGAGACATTGATGGATTGAGAGGCAGGAAGCTAGCAGGGAAAGGATAGCAACAGTTTTAGTCATTGGACAAGTAATGATATGATGATGTTCTAAGCATGTATCCAAGGGTATAAAAAATCACCATTTTGCTGATAACGGCAGAATGCATTCTCCGACTAACTTTGTTGGTCGCAAGTGTTACAATCCGGTAATAAAGAACAAAGAACCCTGATTTCGACTCAGCCTGGTGTTTGTCTCACTCATTCATGAACAAAGCAGACCTAACAATTTGGTGACCCCGACGTGATGGGTGAGTGAACACTGGACGACGGTTTCTGTTTTTTCTGACAATCATCTCAGCCGGCTGATAAAAAGGTCCAGAGAAGCCTGTTTTAACAAAATTCTCTTTTTTTTTTTAAAAATCTTTATGATTGTCAGTAAGAACTGGAGATCGGACAAATTAGACGACCACAATTGAAGGTCGCATGCCAGGATTGTAACACGTAAGTGATTACAGACAAGATAAAAGTCCTTAAGGTGTTTGAATGACATTTATTAAGTGCTTCGCAAGAAACTACTAGAGTTTAAAAGTCTTTATTGTGTCGTTGCAAAGTCCAATAGAGTGAGAAGGTGGTCTATAAACAATTGAGGACCTGAGTTTTCTGCCCTAAACTGGTTATTAAGAGGAGAAATCTCCCACGTGAAGGTTGGGCTTTGAAAGAAAACAAAGGTTCAGGCTTATTGGCCTCAATTGTATCTGAGAGACTGACTTATAAATGTCCGGTAGGTATGATAATGTCTGTACACTTGAGAAGTTAAGAATTTATTTCCCCAATTCGCCGTGGTGGAATACCACAGCAGACACTAGAGACCTTGAGACAACAAAAAAAGTACTCAGGGACGCCTGCCTGGTGAACAAGAACGACGACAGAAGGCTGCGACAGCTGTGTCCGGATCAGGTAGGAGATATTAATGAAAAAGTTGACAAACTCCTAAGAGACACCCAGTTTATTCGAAATACTTTTGATAAGTTAAATGAGGGTATTCCCAACATCACCAAGGAGATAAAGTTACGTAAATTCATAGATTGGTACAGGGAAACAGGACAAAAGTATAGCCCAAATATTTGGTTTTCTAGTTGTAATTTAACTTTCAGACCCCTTTGGGAAAACAGAGAGTGGAAAACGAGCAATCAGAGTATACAGGACAGTCTGAAGTCAATTGGAGGACAAGACTTCGAGACTGTTCTTTTAAAAGATATTAGTCATCCAGCTTGCAAGGGGACATTTTTAAAAGCAATTTTCGTTGACATAGATCCCCTAAACAGACAAAAACCTAAATTAAAACAGGCATTAGAAAGCGGTCCCGCAGCTATGGCTGTACAGTTGCCTGCTAAGACTTTTGACCAAGTTATTAAGGAAATTAATCAGGAATTAGAGGAGCGAAATACCAGTAATGCGGCATTGGGAAAACAAAAAATGCTCCGAAAATGTGTAGACCGCTGGAGGAAGAGGGGTTGGTTACCCGGGGGCACTGAGATGTTCCTGACAGGTGAGAGAAAAAAAAAATTTTAAAACGTAGAGGCTTAGATAAGCTGGAAGAAACAAAACACAGAAGGGA
Source organism: Narcine bancroftii (assembly GCF_036971445.1). Taxonomy (NCBI): domain Eukaryota; kingdom Metazoa; phylum Chordata; class Chondrichthyes; order Torpediniformes; family Narcinidae; genus Narcine; species Narcine bancroftii. The sequence continues at coordinate 98,284,651 of NC_091471.1, read as the reverse complement.
AAGGAAAAGTGCCTGTTTCCAGTTTCCAGCCACGAAGTGTCCGGGTTTGCTCTCTCCCTCCCTCCTTTCACCCTCCCCCCTCTCTCTTCTCTCCCCCTCTCTCTCTTCTCCCCCCCCCTCCTCTCTCACCCACTCCCCCTCCCAATCCCAATCTGTGGCGGTGCTGCCCTGAAATCCCCAGGTTGGGCAGGGCAGAGAAATACAATTTGGTTTTAATTTTGTGCCCACAATTCCAGCTCCGCATCAAATGGGATCCTGTTTTATCCTCTCTCCCTCCCTTTTTCCCGCACCCCCACCATTGCGGGATCAGGGCAGACATTGTGGGCTGACGTGTAGCTCACTCGAGGTGAGATGGGAAGGAAGGAGTGATAGTTCCCAGTGGTGGGAGACCCAATCTGATCCAGACCAGTGATCACAGGATGAGAACCTTTTAAAACCTTTGAAACGAAAGTGTTAATCTGAAGACTTTTCTCCCAGTGGGGCCAGTGCAAGGCATTTTCTCTCTCTATCTCTTGTGCTCTGTGTATCTGCCTCTCTATCTCTTTCTCTCGCTATGCTCTCTCTCTCTCTCTCTCTCTCTCTCTCTCTCTCTCTGGCACCCCAGATGGGACACTGGAGTCACGTCCCTTATATCCAGATATTGAGACACTGGGGTGTGACAAGAACCACGGGAATAGGGACACATCAGACGAGGTACAGGCCCCTTTAATAAAAATAGAAGGGGGAGTAATAGATGTAGAGACCCCTCTGGAGTCCAAGAAAATAGAAAAGGAGTTAGAGATACAGAAATGGAACATGAAAAAGGTTCAGGATAACATTAAAAACTTAAACAGAGATATTAATGTGCTGGGGCAGATCAGTGAGGATCAAAAAGAATTAATGGTAGGTGTATTTAAGGAAGTGGAAAAGATAACTACAACACTGTCAGGAGAAATTAAAGCTGAAGGAATGGTAATAGGAGTAAAGGACGAAAAGTGTAGTACAGATGAGGAAACGAGATACGATCCACCATGGGAGGAAAGTAAAAGGAAAAGACTCGGGAGGGAGAAAAATAGACATGCCTACCTGGACATAGTTAGAACAAAAGAGAAAGATGTGAAACAACTAAACTATGGCCGAAAAGATTATCTTAGAGATGAACGTGACCAATATACCTTTGACCCTGAGACATTGGAAGCTGATAGGGACAGTGACAGTGACGAAGAAGAGTCAGAACAAGGTGGGATAAATAAATGCATGCCAAGAGTAAAGAAGGAGCAGAAATCCCCAAAATTGAGATATCAATGCCCATTACTGATCACGGGACGGGGAACTCAAAAATATGTACCCTGGTCACGAATGGACTTAGAGAGTTTAATGAAAAAACTACCTCCGTTGAGTAATGGGGCTAGTCCATGGATTTCTTGTTTTGAGCGAGAAACCTGCCAAGAACAATTAGCACTCGCAGATGTCAGAACTATCATGATAAAATTAAAGGCAGAAGGGGCCCTGAAGCAAATAGAGAGAATTGTAAGAAGCAGTAAATTGGGGGATGAAATAGAATTTAACCCACTTCGGAATAAATTTTGGGAAGCACTTAGAGAAACATTTCCTACACCCTATAGTTTGGATGCCTTGGTAACCCTTCAACTAAAGGAAGGAGAGACTGCACACGAGTATTTCACTCGAGCATGGGACTTATGGGAAACAGGGACTGGAGAAAGACCCGACCACAGCCCCTTAGGAAGGGCTCACTTTCGTAATGGGATAATAAACGGACTACCTGCTACGGTTCAAGCAAAATTAAGGGACATTGTGGGATTAGAGACAATGTCAGAGGATTTGTGGAAAAGACACCTGACACATGCAATCAAACGACATCGTCAATCAGAGCATGCTAAGTCAGAAAGTGCGTCCCAGAAGGAGGTGGACAAGACAACCGATAAATTGGTGAGAGCCATAGAAAATATAGGGGTTAAATTAGCGGCCCAACAGATAGTCCCACAGGTCATGGGGCCAGTGATAAATCCGGGACCCCAAGTAAGAAATGGTTGGGAAAGACAGCTAGGTACAATGTATAGAGGGGAACATGCAGTATGCTGGTACTGCCAAAATCCTGGACACTACCAGCGGAACTGTCCGGAGGCTGGGAGAGCAAGGGGAAAAAGATTACCCTCTATTAGAGGCTATCGGGGAAGAGGAGGAAACTTAAGAGGACAAGCAAGGGGTAGGGATGGACACATTGATGGGCCCCAGAGAATCGGGGGGTGGCAGAGTGATCAACAAGTCCAGGCACCTCAGTGTAATGACTATATTGAGGAAGGTGCTGAATTTGATTATTGAAGGTGCCCAGGAGAATCAAAAATCACGCCTCCCTGGGAGCCACCAAAAATTTGGGGGACGGTAAATGGAGAAAAAATTGAATTTATGGTTGACACAGGGGCAGCAGTTACGACAGTGATTAAAAAACCCCCAGGGAGCACATTTTCGGGCAAAACATTATCTACAATAGGATTCTCCGGAATAAGGGAAACACAGCCCTATACAGATAACATCGACATGACATTTGGACGACAAAGGGTTAAAACGCCTGTCCTGGTTGTGCCAAGTTGCCCCATTAATTTATTAGCAAGGGACATTCTTACCAAACTAGGAATAACCATACAATGTTCTGAGAAGGGCCTTCGGTTAACATACCCAGGGGATACAATAAGAAGGGGAGGACAGTTTATAGTAATGACCCCATCTAACGCTTCAGAAGTATTTTCTGGAGTCGGCTACAGTATGATGAACCAGGCCCAGGGCTGATTAAACAGTTTTTTGAGTGGAGGGCCAGTATTCCTCGGTATGGGGATTACCATTATCCACTAGATCCTATGCATGTTACATTAAACTACACCATCCACCCGGACCAGGAATATGAGGAGAGGTGGGACTCTCTAAAAGAAGGGAAGACAGAAACGATACATTGTCCATTTATCTTTGTAGGTAAGGAGGGAATAGCTGCTATGGTTGTCATGACAGAAGAACAAATGGAGTGGTTCTGCTTAGGAGTAGAAAGTGTGCCTCATGTGACCTTGGGTATTGACAAAGATCATCACGCTCGACAGCTGGGTCCGATGGTAAAGGAAGCGATAGGGTGTGAATACAGGCAGACAGAAATCCCGGGATATTCCACCTCGGAGGGAGGAAAATTTGTCAGACTGAATATTGAAGCATGGGACCAGGTTGTGAATGAGAAAGTAGAAAGAGACCGAGCCATAGAAGGAGAAAATATTGATCACAGAGACTCAGACAAATATCTTTCTAATCTGAGTCCACATATATGGACAACGGGGCCCTATGATGTGGGAGTAATAAAAGGAGAGGTATTTCTAGAATTGGCCAACCCTGGGCAGAAACCAATATGGAGAAAACAATACCGCTTGTCGCCCAGTCAGGAGGAGGGTATTAAAGGAACGATAGAAGGGTTAATGGAGTCAGGGGTTTTAAGGGCGGCACCTGACAGTATGTGGAACACGCCCATCATGCCTGTTCCCAAACCGGGTAGAAAAGACTGGAGGATGGTACACGACCTCCGGGAGATTAACTTGGCTACCAAGACCATCGGGAGACCAGTCCCAGACCCATATGTAGCACTTAGGGCTCTGAGTCCGGAGCACGAATACTATACTGTCATTGATCTGGCAAACGCATTCTTCTGCTTGAATTTAGCTGAGGAATGGCAAGACTGGTTAACTTTCACTTACCAAGCACATCGGTACACATACACTAGATTACCTCAGGGTTATAAGGACAGTCCAGGACTGTTCAATCAGGCCCTTAGCGAAATCCTAATGAAATTAAAGCTCCCGGAAGATGTTACACTGATTCAGTATGTAGACGACCTACTATTAGCAGGGAAAACGCCACATGGGTGCCTGACAGGGCAGCCAAACAGGTTACTGGTTATCATGAACATATACAGGGTATGATTTTGAGGTCCCATAACAAAAAAAAAATGAATCTGAAACTAAGGAGACTTGTAGCAGATTGCATGACTACACAGATGAGTTTTGTGGAGGAAGAGTGCTGTACAACTGGCTCCCCGCTAACTGGGATGGTCGGTGTGCTCTAGTAACCCTTAATGCGCCAGTGCTGATTGTCAAAATGCAGGAGGGAGACGAGGATTCCCTAGAATTGCGCCACACAGAGAGTTGGCTGTGGAGAAAAAGGAGGAGTGTTGGACTCTTGGGGCCGGGAGGAAGGAACCCTGATGGGGTATGGATTGATGCCATTGGCCAAGCCCGGAATATTCCGGACGAATTTAAATTAGCCGATGAGATTGCAGCTGGGTTTGAAAGCTTTCCTGTTTTTAGTGCAATATTTCCCATCACTGTAAATAAAAATGTTAATAGGATCAACCTTATTCACTATAATGTCCAGCGCCTTGCAAATTTGACCAGGGACGTTGTTGAGGCAATACATCAACAACTGTCAGAAACTTCCCTTATGACACTTCAGAATAGGATAGCGATTGATATGGTCCTGGCAGAGAAAGGTGGAGTGTGTGCTATGTTTGGAGATCTATGCTGCACTTCTATCTCTAATAACACAGGGCCAGATGGATCACTCACTAAGGGGTTAACGAAACTTAGGGCATTGGCGAAAGAATTAAAAGCCCAGTCTGGAGTCTCCAATCCTGTTTTATCCTGGTTACAGGGAGTGTTTGGGAGATGGAGCACATTGTTAGGACAACTTTTGCTGGGTTTGTTCATTTCTGTATCAATTTTTATCACTTGTGGCTGTTGTTGTATTCCATGCATTCGAACGCTGGTCACGAGGACCATAGAGAAAGCCTTTGCTGACGGTGATGAACTGCCTCCGAAATATCAAGCTGTGCAGGCTGTGGAGCAAGACTATCTCACATTACAGGAGACGGAGAAAGTTGCTGAGATCGATCTGGAGTCTGAAGGGGAATGTGATGGGAAGGAGGGATTGTGAATTAGATTGTTACACATATAATTTTAACCTTGCTTGTAACCCAAATATTATAACATTGATTGTAACACAAACATTATTAATCAGATTGTAGAACAAGTATTATGAATTAGATTGTAGACCATATGTTAACTTGGGAATTTACTAATGTACGGGGGGTTAGCTAGTTTTTTGCTTGGGGGCAAATGGGATGAAACTTGTAAACGGGCAATGGGATCGGGGTGACGGATGGGGGGTGTACGCAAAGGAGGGTTGGGGGAGCCCTCGCCCACCAGCCGAACTGCCCTGTGAACAGAACCCGTATAGAGCTTGGCAATAATAGGCGAAATAATGTAACGCGGTGGTAGCATAGTCAGGGCGAGATTGTCCTCTAAAGAGGACAAAGGAGGGATTGTAAGGTAAAACATCATGAGATGGGAATGTGTAGGGAGTTACCCTGTACAGGGCAGTAACAAGAAGGGGAGGTGTCCTTGTACTCCTGTTAGGTAAAACATCATGAGATGGGATCGGAGAAGGAGTCACCCAGTACTAAGGAGTAACAGAATGCATCCTTGTACTTACAAGATAAGAGAGACATTGATGGATTGAGAGGCAGGAAGCTAGCAGGGAAAGGATAGCAACAGTTTTAGTCATTGGACAAGTAATGATATGATGATGTTCTAAGCATGTATCCAAGGGTATAAAAAATCACCATTTTGCTGATAACGGCAGAATGCATTCTCCGACTAACTTTGTTGGTCGCAAGTGTTACAATCCGGTAATAAAGAACAAAGAACCCTGATTTCGACTCAGCCTGGTGTTTGTCTCACTCATTCATGAACAAAGCAGACCTAACAAAGTTCAACTCACTTTTTATATAATTCAGGATTTTTAACTTGAGTGTATTGTTGATCTATTTGTTTAATTTGATTAACTAATTCAAACTTTCTTTATTTGCCTTCTTTTTATATTTACAGTATAAGAAATAATTTGGTCTCTGAGAAAAGCTTTAAAAGGATCCAAAACAATCAAACTGGAAGTTTCTAATTAAGTATTTGAATTAAAAAAAAAGTTGTCTGCTCCCTCCATAAATTTTACAAAGTCATTATCTGATAGCAAAGTTGAAATGCCCAGTGTCTTTTTATTTGAGGGTTGCCAGGAGGGGTCATAGATAAAACAACAGGGACATGATATGATAGTACTTTATGATGTTAATCACAAAAATGAGTCAGTGGGGTCAGTTGATTATATCAATAAGAAAATAATCATTCTGAAAAAAGTGTGATGAGCATGTGAAAAGAAAGTATACTCTCTCCTACTTGGCTTTCTTTGTTTTGGCTACATTTTATGGGGTAATATACCCACTTGGGTTGTAATCATTTAAGTATTCTTCTTTGTATTAAAATTAACTGAGCTATTAATTTTTATGAGAAGAATACTGAAATTATACATTAATTTTTCTCTCAGTAATAAAGGTTCATATTTCTACTTTATTATATACTTTTCAGAACTGCATAAGACATTCTAAGTTTTCTTAATATGGTTCTAGTCTTAATAAAATTGGATAAAGAAAATGCCAGACATCAAAAAGATTAAAAAAAAGAATGAAATAATGAGGCAGATTTACTCATTGTGTCAACGTTAGGAGACAAATGATCCAAAACATGGTCTAACCAACAATTAAAATCCAAACAATGAAACAAAGAGTATAACTTAAGTCTTGGAGGGAAGAAAAAAATGTTGAAAAACTCCACGTCATCTACATTATGGGCATAAATATTAGCAACAACTACCATTTTATTATACAATTTCCATGAAAGAATGATATAGTGACCATTTGTATCTGATACAACACAGTGATGAACAAAAGGAATATTTTGATTAAGAAAAATTGACACCTACCTGGCTTTAGCCTGAATGGAAGAATGAAAATGCTGCCCACTCCATCTTGATATGAGATGAGAATGATCACAACTACGAATATGCATTTCTTGTAAAAATACTACAGTTGCTTTAAGTTGTTTATTATGTGAAAACACCCTCTTTCTCTTAACTGGATGGTACAAGCCTTTCACATTCCAACTAAGGAAATTAATAAAATTATTCATTTAAAAAAAATTAACAATATAAGTTGATTAGCACAAATAATATCCAAACTCCAGGTGTCAGCCTTGAGGCAAAAATGTGAAACTAATAATGTACAGTCTCCTAAAACCATAATAATCCCCCACCGTTCCACCCCTTCCTTCCACCCCAAAGCCAGACAGCTGCTAAAGACATCAACAGCAAGCTCTTCAAAACCATCATTTGACACCCAAAGAAATCTTCCTGCTGGACATGTTATCACTAGTTGCATTCTTATTAATGTAAATTTAGTCAGCACTTCCAAATAATACATAATTTTATTAAGACTAGAACCATATTAAGAAAACTTAGAATTTCTCATACAATTCTGAAAAGTATATAATAAAGTAGAAATATGAATCATTATTACTGAGAGAAAAATTAATGTATAATTTCAGTATTCTTCTCATAAAAATTAATAGCTCAATACAAAGAAAAATACTTAAATGATTACAACCCAAGTGTATATATTACACCATAAAATGTAGCCAAAACAAAGAAAGCCAACCAGTCTTTGCCTAACATATTATATAGCAAGTGTTAGAAATCTTAAATCATATTTCACTTGCTGCTTCAAAATGATTTCAGCAGATGTGCAGACATTGTTACATTTCACAATTTATATTGTTTACTGCTGGTTTTCTATGTTCAAATGATGAAGATGGTTTGAGGATACAAGAGGTTCCAAATGCACAATCCCTCTGCCTAAAAGACAACAACCACATTTATATACAGGTTTTTAAAAACAGCAAGCTTATCAAATGGAATGTTGCACACACCTCCAGAGGAGGAAAGTTTTACAAGCAGAGTACTCTAAAAGGAGGAAAGTCAAAGTTTTAGACTCAGAGTCAGTGCCTAGATAAGTAAAGGCATACTGATCAAAGAAGAGTATGCCAAGTCTTGGGTGTGGACGCTCTGTGGGACATTGGAACTTGCTGAAGTTGACTGTGAACCCTGAAATCTTTTAACTAATTTTAGGTGGGGAAAGCTGCCGCACTTTTGGCATCTGTAACAAATTCATCAAGAATAACAAAATTATTTAACTTAGTCCCCTAATGTGTAATAATCAAAGATTTTTTAAAATAAAAAAAAGTTTTAAAAAAATTTAGAGATACAGCACAGTCACAGGCTATTTTGGCCCACAAACCTACGGTGCTCAAATACACCAACTAACCTACAAACCCCATACATTTTTGGAGGGTAGGAGAAAATTTTGTCACCTGGAGGAAGCTCACACAGACACAGGTACAAACTCCATAGATACAGAGCCGGATTCGAACCTAGGTTGCTGATGCCATAATAACATTAGGCTAAACACTACACTAATCATGGCACTGGGGTTATTAGATTTAACTCAAAGCTACTAAAATTATCACCACTTTTCTGGTCAATTGATTAGTAAATTGTCCATCCCAGTGTCTTTACATTCACCTTACTCCAAGAAAATGTGTTTGAAGTACGAATACATTTACACATTTAATCATGCTTTTTAAAAAAATCTCCTGGCATCATCTGTATCAGAAATTCTATTTATTCCATTGAATATGAGAAACTATATGAAGAAAGGGAAAAGTGCTAATGAGGAAATTCTCTGATGAGCTTTCAGTTCCTTGGCCCAATCAATGGCCTGGTGAGTTTGAGTCCATATTAATGTTAATCATTACTTCTTAACAGCTTCCCTGCCTGAATGTTTTTTTTTAAAGTTGTGAGTCACTCTACTGACTCAAACAAGAGAACATTCTCCCAAGCATTGCTGATAATCTGAGGAATTTTATAAATAAAACTGTTATTTGTTTGTTTCATTCTTTCTGTGAACATTCCAGTTTCTAGATCTCACAGAAACCTATTGAGAGAAGTAACAGATGGTACTGTATTACAGACCTTTCCTGTTTGACAGGAAGAGAACGGATTGTGCATGTCTCCAAGTTTCAATAAAATGGAGTCATTAAAAATATGCCTTTCTGTGAGGGCACAGAAACGAATTAACTCTTGCTTATTGCAAAATAGATATCTCAGAACATGTTAAATCCTTCAAGCAACTTAGAAATAAAGCATGCATCCAGACTAAAATTGTAGACGAGCAGCATCATTAATGTAAAATAAATTTAAAATGTCAATATTTCATAATACATTTAAATATATTGATCATTAACACAAAATAAATTGCTGTCAATACATTATTCTTGAATATTTTACTGATAAAATCTGTATGCATTAGAGGTTTCATAATGAAGGAGTTAAGTATTGTGAAGATGCAGGCATTCACTATTACAGTTGGAAGCACTAGAGATGTGTGGCATTTGCAAACGAATGCCTCCTGCACAGCAAATGTGAAGCGTGTGGCCTGTTTTGTTCAGACAAAAACTACCATTGTCAGAGGGTGCTGGCATGATGCTAAGGTTTAGAGCTCAAGCAAGCTCTGGTCACGACAAGATAAAGGACGCATTTCATCGTTTTCCATGATGCATGCTGTTTGGTCCCTGACCACATGGCTGTGCATGGCAGCACCCACATGTTTGGGAATGGGAAGAATGAGCCTTTTACTCAGTGCTCATAATCTTGTTCTGATTCAACCCTCTGGATTGACAACACTTACTTGCAAGCTGTGAGTGCTGTGGAAACTTTACTGCATTCCTCTGTGTAGGAGCTTATTATTGGAAAATTCCAGTCCAACTTTGTGAACGTGACAAGTTTGAAAAAGTGAGCAAACTTGAACAGTTCCCAACACCAGTGACCCCAGAGAACCTTCAATTTTTTTTTTTAACATTTAAGATCTGTATTTGAAACACAAACAATGGAACAATTCTGATGTACGATCTGCAAAACGTTACAATCACAATATGTAATTGCATATCTGTGCATACAATTGGTTGGTCACTTCTCAATGAAGTTCAGTATCTTTCTCCCTCATCAGTCCTTTTGGTTACCAACCAACATTACTCCTTGCAATGGAAAGTCATGGAATGTCAAGATGCTCAACATGTTAACCACTGATGTTGTAGTCATGCTGTTTGGATGAGCATATTAATAATTAGGTTAGAGTTATCCATGCTTAAGCAACTTTTAAACTGGACAAACATGCTTATGAATTTCAACAAACTTGTGGCCAGAGGGTGGTAGGTTAAAAAAAAAATGGCAATGTTAGGAGCAGGTCTAAAATTCATCCCCACACAAAACAAATCAATATTGCTCATCTGACAATTATTTTTCTTCACAAATTATTAAACTGATTAATTCACAGGATTATTATGGCACAAGAGGAGGTAATTAGGTCAATCGAGCACTCTACTCTTTGTGGAGCATACATCTGTTTCACCCCCACCCCCCCAAACCTCTACAAATAATTTTCCCTTAAGTGTCTATCGAATTGTATCTTGGAAACCACTCTTACAAACAATGCTGTGTAAAGGATATTTTTGCCTTGTAACCTCCCATATCTTTTGCCCATCAGTTTCAGAAACAAACTTGTCATTTATATTGCCCAATATACATATACTCTTAAATACTTAAATGCTATTGCCAAACAGTTACCGATACTTGACAAAACAACCACAATAGTACACCTTAAATCAAATTGAGGTAATAAATTAAAAAAAGAGGTAAATATTTACAGTTACCAAAGTGCAAGAAGGTGTTGTTACAATAGTTCAGACATGTTGGCACAGTTCATGAGTGGCATTACAAGGGAATGCATCGCTCAGTCTTTGACACATCCATTTAACCTGTTCAAAGTAGTAATTCAACGAAGAATTATATTTAATGTCACATGTCCAACCTGCCTCATCAGAATTCCCATTTGCTAACAATGATGAATATTAGGCTCATTCAGAGCTGGTGCAGACAAGCTCCATCCATGGAGCTAGTCCATGCAATACCAATAGTTTCTTTTCCAGACTTCATCACTACATCTCCAAGACATGTTAGATTATCAAAAGCCATCCATCACCTTCTTCGTATTTCTATTTTTGTAAAATCACAGGGGAGGACTATTTCCACATTAATCATTCACTACATGTAATTTCAACTGTCTGTCAGTTTATCTTAAAGTTCGTCAAAGACCAGTTTATATGATCTTAGCATTAGAATATATTTAAAAACAAATTCATGTAGTTCATCAATTGTTTGGCCCTGTTACCAAAATCAGCTTTTACCTCTGTGCCTCCAGTTAGAACCATAGAACACTGCAGCACAGAAGCAGAATCTTCAGTACATCTGTGCCAAATTATTCTTCTGCCTATTCCCATTGACCTGCATCTGAACCATAGCTCTCCGCATCCTTCCCATTCATGTACCCGTCCAAATTTTCCCTAAATGTCAAAATCGAGCCCTCATTCGCCACTTTAGCTGGCAGCATATTCCACACTCACACCACTCTGTGCATGTTCCCCTTAATGTTCCCTTTAAACATTTCACCTTTAACCCCAAACCTATGGTCCTCCAGTTCTGGTCTCACCTAATAAAAACCTGCTTGCATTTACTCTATTTTGGTACAACTGCATCAAATCTCCCCTCAATCTCTGATACTTCAAGGAATGAAGTCCTAACCTATTTAACCTTTCCCTGTAACTCAGCTCCTCAAATCCCAGCAACATTGTTTGAAATATTCTCTACACTTTTTAAATCTTTTTTGACATATTTCCTGTAATTCGATGGCCAAAACTGAGCACAATACTTCAAATTTGGCCTTACCAATGTCTCATACAATTGTCTTTCATAGTTAGAACTAGAGAACCATAAAATCAACAGCACAGAAAACAGGCCATTCAATCCTTCTAGGCTGTGCTGAAACATCACTTCACTATCCCATTGACCTGCACCCATTCCATAACCCTCCAGACTTCTCCCATCAATGTACCTCTCCAATTTATTCTTAAGAGTGAGCCCGCATTTACAATGTCAGGTGCAGCTTGTTCCACACCCTCACCTTTCTCTGAGTGAAGTTCCCACTCAAGTTCCCCTAAATCTTTCCCTTTTCACTCTAACGCCATGTCTTATTTTGTATTTATCTCTCCTAATCTGTGGAAGCAGTCTACTTGCATTTACTCTTCTATACCTTTCATAATTTTGTAATCCTCTATCAAATCTCCCCTCATACTTTTTCACTTCAAGGAATAAAGTCCTAACCTGTTTAATCTTTCCCTATAACTAAACTCCTGAAGGGCTAGCAATATCCTAGTGAATCTTCTCTGCACTCTTTCAATCTTGCTGATATCCCTCCTGTAGTTTGACAACCAGAACTGCACACAATACTGCAAATTTGGCCTCATCAATGTCTTATACAACCTCACCATAATATCCCAACTCCTGTACTCAGTACTTTGATTTATGAAGGCCAAAATGCTAAAAAGCTTTCTTCACACCCTTGTCTACCTGTGGTGCCACTTTTAGGAAATTATGTATATATACTTCCAGATCCCTTTTTTCCTCCACATCTCCTCAGTGCCCTACCATTTACTGTGTGTGTCCTAACTTGGTTTGTCCTTCCAAAATGCAATACTTCACACTTGTCTGCATTAAATTGCATCTGCGATTTTCTGGCCCATTTTTCCATTTGGTCCAGATCCCTCTGCAAGCTTTGAAAGCCTTCCTCGCTGTCTACAACACCTCCAATCTTAGTGTCATCAGCAACTTGCTGATCCAATTTACCATGTTAACATCCAGATCATTGATATAGACATCAAACAACAATAGTTGTCAGGCCTCCAGTCTGAGAAGCAATCATCCACCACTACTCTGTCTTCTCCCTTCAATTTCACATCCAGTTTATAAACACTGCTTCGATAATTGGTGCCTTAACCTTCAGAACTAACCTCCCATGTGGAATCTTGTCAAAGGCCTTACTAATGTCCATGTAGACAACATCCACAGTCTTTCATTCATCTACTTTCTTGGTAACCTCCTCGAAAAACACAGTAAGATTGGTTAAACACGACCTACCACACAAAAAGCCATGCTGGCTATGCTTAATCACCCCATGGCTGTCTAAATACTTGTATATCCGATCTCTCAAGACATCCTCCATTAATTTACCTGCTACTGACATCATCTCTGCTGATCATTTTATTCTGAAATTTATGTATCATTCAATAGAATTTTTCATTCAGTTGAACCTAATCCTGTTCAGTTGCCCTTAATCGTCCATCCAGAACCAAAATTACATTTGTGGCACATGGAACTGAACACAAGTTGACATAACACCAAGCTAGATGAATGAAATTAGGCAGTGTTCCTTTCTTTGAAGAGAATCATACATAAATTGAAAAAAAAATTTTATTGAAATTGAACATGATATATTTTGGACCATTAAATGGAATCACACCATGTAGAAGCTACAGTTTCAAATTAGAAAATATTCTGTTAATTACTAATAATTTATCTCAATACAATCTTGAATACTTTTAATAAATGTAAATTCTTTTATTTTTGAGGAATATTAAACAGTGACAGACTTCCCAGTATTTGCTCCAGTTATGTTTAAGTTAACATTGTATGAAAATACAATATGTCACAAACAATTCACTGGACTTTAAACAATTACCACATACTCATCACCTTCTTTTATATCTATTGTTTGCCAAAGCTCTATGACTTTTAGTTTTCTACCTTTTTTACTGCACTCAACTTCAAGCAAGACAACATTGTTAACGTGGACAGCTATAAGAAGAAATAATATACACTATTTTTATGGATTCCAGTGCAGGTAACAGCCATATTTATCAAGTTGCATTTGACGAAACTGCCTTAAATTATTAATTCATTTTGATGTTTAAAGAGAAATCCATTTTAAATCTTACTGAGACAAAACATGCCATGGCCTTCTTCATTAAACAAATACAAGATAGAGTGGCAAGAGGATCCCAAGCCTGCTCCAACAGGAATGTTGTCCTGTATCCATCAGTTGAAGGTTTCATTGAGCTAGGATCTCTTGGAAGTTTAAACAGATGGCTGGATGATGAACAGAGCAGATAGCTGTGGGAACCTGAGTATACCCACTTGGCCAATAAAATTAAAATTAAAAAAAAATGATGTGATTGAATTCCTCAAAAGTTTGGGAAGGTTTGGTGTGACATCAGAAACCCTGGCAAATTTCTACAGATGTGTCATGGAAAGTTTGCTGATCAGCTACATCATGGTCTAGTATGGGGACACCAATACCCCTGAGCTTAAAGCCCTGTAAAAGTTAATGAATGAAGCCCAGGACATCACATGCAAAACCCTCTCCACCATTGAGAACATCTACAGGAAACGCTGTCATTGAGAGCAGCAACAATCATCAAGGATCCACACCATCCAGCACACACTCTCTTCTTGCTGCTGCCACCAGGAAAGAGTATAGGTGCCTGATGACTTACATCATCAGGTTCAGGGACAGCTGCTACCCCTCCACCATCAGACTCTGCAACAACAAACTCAATCAGGGAATTTATAGATTTTTTTTTACAATTGTCTCAGTATTGCACAGTCAGTTTGTTTATATTTCTTCAACTGTTTACATTTCTTTAATGCGTACATGTGTATATTGTGAACATTTTTTTGTGCATTACCAATATGTGGTAATTCTGCCTGCCTGCAGTAAAAGGAATCTCAGGGTTGTATGTACTCTGATAATAAATCTGAAATCTGAGTTAAATTTTCATCAGATTTACAAAGTAAAATAGAGTGAGATAAGGGATCCTATTTATTCAGGTGTGGCAAGTGAAAGAAATGGAGAGAAAAAAAATGTTTGGAAAGGAAAGAATTCTAAACGGAATTACCCTCAACTATTTCACTAGTCAATTTCTGGGCCAGGTGCTCTTTTGACAATTGTCAGGCCATTTAATTGCATGTGTGGTATTAATCAGGAGAAGTAACATTCTGTGACATGCTTAATGGGCAATTATAATGCTAAAACAGCAAATCCCTTTAAATATAATGTGGAAGAACTAACTTATGCTGCTTGATTGAAGCAACCTGCAAAATAGTGTAAATTAAATAGCCAAATCTCAAGATTGCAATGCTTGGTCTATCCCTCAATTCCATATTTGATTTACACATTAATGAAGCACAGTGTCATTAAACGCACTATCACTTTTTCAACACGTTACAGCCTCAAAAGGTTAAATAAGCCTAGATTGTTGGGTATGAAGAATGGTACTATAATTTCAAGGAAGAAAAAAGATCAACTGGTATTAAAAGAGACTGGTATTTCACTAAGAAATCAAGGTGGGAATTAATATCTAAACAAACAAATGGCATGCTGTTTTGACATTCCGATCCAATAAAAGTAATGGAGTTACAGAGTTCTACAACTCAGAAACAGCCCCTTTAACCCAACTTCTCCAGGCCCTCCTATAATCCCAATGGCCTACTTTTTACCCACGTTCCTCTAAACCAGCTATTCTCAAAGGGGGCCATAGCACATTTAAGTAAAAACTGTGGCGGCGCACTCTCTCGTGGCGAACTGGCCCCTTTTGTACCGCTGCATGGCGGGGCAGCCATGAGAAGAGGGCACCATCGGGAGTCCTCCTTACCCTGTGGTTCCAGCCCAGTGCGTGCCTCAGACAGCCGTTATAATGTCACCGCTCACATTGTGGCCGAGCTCACGCTGCCCTAAAAGGGGCGTGCATGGGATTGAATAAAACAGTAATTGAGAACATCCAAGGTGGCTGTGAGTTTCTTTGCTGTA
Organism: Narcine bancroftii; assembly: GCF_036971445.1. NCBI lineage: Eukaryota > Metazoa > Chordata > Chondrichthyes > Torpediniformes > Narcinidae > Narcine > Narcine bancroftii. Next base: position 98,268,924 of record NC_091471.1, on the reverse strand, counting down.
GCTCCTGCTACATTGGTGACCCCAATGAACCAAGACTCTTTTCTGGTCTCCCAACATGGATCCAGCTGAGATCAATGCCATCACTGTGAAACTGCCCCCCTTCTGGACCCAGTGCAGTACATGGTTCGGGCAGGCGGAGGCACTGTTTCGCCTCAGGAACATCTCAGCAGACAGCATGATGTTTTACCACTTCATGAGCATGCTAGATGAGGAGATGGCAGCCAGGGTGGACAATCTCATCCACAACCCACCAGCTGAGGGTAAATACCCTGCCCTCAAAAACATCCTTCTGAGCACCTTCGGTCTCTTCCAACAACAGCTTTACTCCAGACTCCTGTATCTGGATGGGCTGGGAGACAGAATACCATCGGCCCTCATGGATGAGATGCTAGCGCTGGCAGAAGATCACAAGCCCTGTTTCTTGTTCTGTCAGATCATCCTGGAGCAGATGCCCGAGGACATTCAACTCCTGCTGGCGGATGAAGACTTCAGTGACCCTTGGTGATTCACGGCTTGAGCAGACATCCTCTGGTGCACCAAGAGAGAGAACGAAGCCGTCCTCAGCCAGATTACCTGTCCAGGAGCCAGCTCCCCCCCAAGCACAACTCAGAGGAGCACCAACGCTTCTATCATCAACGCTGGGGGGCACAAGCTCAAAAGTGCAGGTAACCCTGTACTTACAAGGGAAACAACTCGGCCATCCACCTTTGATGGCTGTGGCAGTTGGCCACGCGAACAGCCTGCTGCACATGACCGATAAGTCCACCTGCCAGCGTTTCCTTGTGGATACTGGAGTGGAACTGAGCATCTTGCCTCCGACCATCCTCGATACCCGTACCCGATCTCGTGGTTCCGCCATCAAAACTTTTGGCACTCACAGGGCGCACATCCAGATTGGGAAAGATAAATTCCACTGGAAGTTCGTGCTAGCCTCAGTGGGTAAATGTGAAGGGCAGGAGACTAGTTAACACCCACACATTCCACTTGGTCTGCCTCAATGGCATTGATGCCTGCAAGCCCAAAATCAGCACCATCACCGCTACCCATGGACGAGTATTCCAGCATACTCGATGAGTTCCCCTCCATCCTGCAGCCACCGTTCACTGCCGCCTTATCCCAGCATGGGGTCTACAACCATATCTCTATGTAGGGACCCCCGCTGCATGCGAGGCTCGACGGCTTCCGCCTGAGAAGCTGCAGTTAGCCAAGTAGGAATTCTTTCGCCTGCAGGAATTGGGTATCATCCGCCTCTCTGACAGCCCCTGGGCATCCCCTCTTCACATGTTCCCCAAATCTTCTAGAGGCTGGCGACCCTGTGGGGATTAGCGGCACCTGAATGATGCGACTACACTGGAAAGGTACCCAATCCCTCACATCCAGGACTTTACAGCCAACCTCCATAGTGCCCAGGTCTTCTTGAAAGTCGACCTGGTTCAGGGCTATAATCAAATCCCAGTCCACCCTAAGGACATCGGTAAGACAGCGATCATCATCCCGTTTGGCTTGTTCAAATTCTTGGGCATGCCCTTCGGACTTAAAAACGCGGTGCAGACTTTCCAGTGCCTCATGGACGCAGTGGGCAAGGACCTGGATTTTGTGTTTATATACCTCAATGACATTCTGATCACCAGTCACGACCACAAGGAGCATAAAATCCATCTCCACACCCTATTTGCCTGCCTGGCGGAATTCGGCTTCACAGTCAATGTGGCTAAGTGCCAGTTTGGCAAACAGACGCTGCAGTTCCTGGGACACACCATCTCAGCAGCAGGAGCCACCCCGGCACCAGAAAAAGTCACGGCCGTAGGGCAGTTCCCCAAATCCACAAACCTCAAGGGCCTGCAAGAATTTGTAGGTATGGTGAACTTTATCATCGTTTCATCCCCTGCATCATGCGGCCACTGTTCTCATTAATCACCTCTAAAGACAAAGTCCTGGTTTGGTCTGAAGAGGCAGAGGGCGCTTTCGCGGCCACAAAGGATGCACTGGCCAGTACCACCTTATTAGTTCACCCACGCCCAGAGGCACACACTATTCTCTCAGAAGACGCCTCAGCCATGGCCATTGGCTTGACAGACAGTGGCGCCCACTGGCCTTCTTTAGCAGGCACCTTCGACCGCTGGAGCTCAAGTACAACGCCTTCAACTGGGAGCACCTGGCACTATACCTAGCCATCCGGCACTTCCGTTACTTCCTGGAGGGCAGGCCATTCACTGCGTTCACTGACCACAAGCCTCTTACGCAGGCCCTCGCGATGGCCAAAGATCCGTGGTCGGCCCGCCAGCAACGCTATCTCTTCCATGTGTTGGAGATCACCACCGACATCTGGCACAGGACAGGTAGAGACAACATCGTGGCGGACGCACTTTTCCGACCGGTAATCAATACCCTCGCCCCTGGCCTCAACTACACCCAGCTGGCGCAGGCGCAGAGGGAAGACACAGAGACGCAAACCCTCCGTACTGCCATTTCTGGGCTCCATCTCCAGGACATTCAGTTCCGAACAGCCCAGACTCACTGCTCTGCAACATCTCCGCCTGGTAGTCCCATCACAGTGGAGATCATGGGCCTTCAACATGGTCCACGATCTAGCACACCACTTGGTGAAGGCATCGATGCGAATAGTGGCAGAGTGGTTTGTGTGGCACGGGCTCAAGAAGGAGGTAGCTGAGATAGTGAGGAGCTGCACTCAGTGCCAGGCCTTCAAGGTCCACCAGCATACACAGGTCCCAATTCAGCAGTTCGACCTGGCAATCAAAAGGTTCCAAAACATACATGTTGACATCTTGGGCCCCCTGCCGGTGTCCAGGGAGGCGCGGTACCTGCTTCAGGTGGTCGACCGGATCACGAGATGGCTGGAAATCATTCTCATCAAGGAGACTTCCACTGAGACATGTGCCAGGAGCTTGGTCTCCCACTGGATCTCCAGGTCTGGAGTTTCGGCACCCCGTTCACCTCCGCCCTCTGGACTCAATTGGCGAACCTACTGGGGGTTGTACTCCACCACACCACAGCTTATCAGCCGCTAACAAATTGCTTCATGTATAGATTTCACCGCCACCTGAAGTCAGCCCTCATGGCTCGCCTCACAGGTCCCAGGTGGGCAGACGAACTACCCTGGGTTCTCCTTGGGATCAGAACAGCACCCAAGGAGGATCTACAGGCGTCATCTGCAGAGCTGGTGTACGGCATGCCACTCTCGTTGCCTGGTGAGTTCTTCAGCCTGGAATACGACTCTATGACTGAGCACCAAAATCTATTGGCAGACCTACGCAGCAAGCTCACCTCGCTAGCCCCCCGGCTCCTACACATCACGGCACCCGACCAACCCATCGTCCCCAAGAGCTGGAATTAATTTTTGATCGGCATGGACTGCACACTGCACCTTTGCAGTGCCCTTACAAGGGCCCATTCAAAGTCCTCCAGCAGTCCGGCAAGACTTTTACAGTAGACATTAGGGAAAAAAAATGAACTGTCCACAGAAGACCGCTAAAGGTAGCACACTTGGACCTCTCGTGACCGTTTCAAATGGCTAAGCCCAAGCGCCGAGGCTGTCCACCCAAGAAGCGGGACATGTAAGCCAGTTCTAGGGGTGGGGGTTGTGTGGCGATGCACTCTCTCATGGCAAACCAGCCCCATTTGTACTGCCGCGTGGTGGGGCAGCCATGAGAAGAGGGTGCCGTTGAGGGTCCTCCTTACCTCGTGGTTCCAGCCCAGCTTGCGCCTCAGGCAGTTGTTATGATATCACCGCTCACGCAGTGGCCGAGCTTCCGCTGCCCTTAAAGGGGCACACACGGGATTTGAATAAAACAGTCGTTGAGAGCATCCAAGGTGGTGACTGTGAGTTTCTTTGCTGTAGCTTCCACTTCAAAACCTTGTTTTCTTTTCACCTCATGTAATATAAATATTTTAAATATTATTTTTATGTTGTCGTTAGGAGAGACATACAGATGAAAGAGGGTCCACAAACTTTGAGCACAGTCTTAAGGGGGTCATAGTAAAAAAGATTTTGAATGGGTGCTCTAAACATTTCCTGCCAATTCACCCATCTAAGTATCTTTTAAATGTTACAATAATCACAGCCTCTACCACTTCTTTTGGCAGCCTGTTCCAATAACACACCGCCCTCTGTGAGAAGTAGGTGCCCCTCAAATCCGTTTTAAATCATCTTAAATCTCTGCCCTCTACTTTGAGATTTGTTTACAGTGAGGGAAAAGTTATGACCATTAACTTTATCTCTACCCCTCATGATTTTATAAATTTCTTTAAAGGTTCCTCAGGCTCCAATGCTACAGGGAGAAATGTCCCGGTCTATCCAGCCTCTCTTTCTAATTCATGTCTACCAGTCAAAGTACCATTCTTGCAAGTTTTTCTGTGCAGCCACTCCAACATAATGATATCCTTCCTATAGGTGGGTGACCAAAACTTCACAAAATACTTCAAATGAAGTCTCGAGAACATTTTGTACAGTTGTAACATAACCCTCCTGCTTAATATAGATGACACTATAATTAGAATGGTTATTAAGTTTGTAAATGACACAAAATGAGTGGTTTAGCGAATAGTCAAGTTTATCTAAGATTCTACCATTAACACAAGTTGGTATCTAATTGGCCAGCTCATCCTGGATCCCATACAACCTGACCTTCCAGATCAGCCTACCATACAGGACCTGATCCTGATAGTGAACAGAATTTAGTTTACTCCACATGAGGAAATGCCTTGATCATCAAATGCACTGTTAGATAAAAATATTGTTACATAGTCACGATAATGTGAACTATTTTGTAGTCGCGTAAGAATTCACCCTTCTCACTGTAGTAGCTGTAGTGTACCATTGTGGGGCATATGTAAATGTATATGTGAGTATGTAAACAGTTCCCTATGATGGTGGAAGACATCAGTTAGTAAAATTTCTTCTGTTATCTGAATCTTGCATCTCTAAGTTATTTAAGAAGCTTCCCAAGTAACACAGAGACATAACATGGTGGTAGTGGTATAAGAGAACAAGAATAAAGCCATACAATTGATTGTAAGTCACTGAAATATGGAGGGAAAGGAGAGAAAAAACATAACTGAAAAAGTGGCTGGAGCAACAGCAGTTCACCCAGTGATGGACGGAGAGGTTGAAGACTTTATTGAATTGTTGAAAAAGTTTCAGCAGAAATGCAATTTAGCATTCAAAAGTTATTTTAAAAATGCAACAGCAAAGGAGAAGGAGAGTTATATACTTCTTTGGAAAGGGGAGTGAGGTTTCGACTTATTTAATAGCTGGGCACTTACAGAGAAAAATTATCTAGAGCAGATATTTGCAAAGTTTGCTTCTCACCTTAAACCCAGGTCTAATCATAGAATTAAACGCTATGAATCTCAAGGCTTAATGCAAGAGACTGATGATAACTTCCTCAATAGACTAAAAATTGTTGCTGTAAAATGGAGATTTAAGGATATAGAGGAAAGATGAGTTGATCGACTAATATGGGTGTGCCCACCCCGAAGTGTAAAAGTCTCTTATAGGGAAGGATAGCTTGAAGCTGGCCAAAGCTAATAGACACAGCCAGAGCCTTCAAAGCCCAAGGGCACATTATGAAATCCCTATCTATGCAGACCCACCCACAGCAAAGGGAAGGAAGATTTGATGCTCTAAAGAACACAATCAGAAAAGTGCAAACTCCCAAGTTCTGCAGGACATGTGGCAGACAACACCCCTTCGATGACCAAAACAAATGCCCTGCATATGGGTCTGAATGTAGAGCCTGTGGTAAAGCCACTGGGCAAAAAAGATATGCAAGTCTGGTATGAAGAAAACAGTAATACATAAAAGGAAACAACAATGAAGACTGACACTCAGATACTGGACAAAGAATCCATACACCTTCACGAGATGTTGGGTGAGATGAAAGAAGGAAGCGAGTTACACACAAAGATCCAAATACAGAGAACAATCCAGAACAAGCCTATGATATTTAACCTAAAGGTGAAGCTGGATACTGGATAACAAAGCAATGTCCTTCCATTCAGACTCTACTGCCAGATGCTCCCAGAAAACATAACAAAAGGGTATGCAAAATAGGTACATTGGAAACAGCAAATATCACATTAATGGCTTGTGGTGACCCATGATCAAGCAGCTAGGGAGAGCTAAGATCAATGGCTACCATAAGGAAAAGAACATCCTCTGTATATTCTATATGATAGACACAGACAGACCAGCAATTCTAGGTCTAGATAGCTGCCGGGAGTTGCAATTGATCTCTGTCAATCATGAGATCCAGATGAAGGAGATATCCAAAAGGATCAACAGAGACATTCCATTGGAGAACCGACCTCCAGTCACAAACAAGACTGAGCTCATGAGCATGTACCCGGAATGTTTTGATAATTCAGTTGGATGCTTTGAGGTCTTTGAACATCACATCACCATGGATCCAAACTGCAAACCAGTTGTCCCTGCTCCAAAGAAAGGTCCACTTGAGCTCAAGAAGAAGCTGGAGCTGAACTAAAGGACATGGAAAGGATGCAGGTCAGAACCAAAGTGACTGAGCCGACTGACGGGATAAATTCCATAGGATCAAAGAAAATCCAAATGGCCACTTGAGAATATGTCTGGGCCATAAAACCTTAAATCAACCAATAAAAAGGGGTCACTACCCATACTGACACTAGAAGACATCACAGCGGAACTAACAGGATCCAAAATCTTTAGCAAGCTAGATGCTAAGAATGGATACTGGAATGTGAAACTAGATGAGGAATCAACACTATATACAGCATTCAATACTCCATTTGGTCGTTACAAGTTCCTTCGACTACCTTCCAGCCTAAAGGTGAGCCAGGATGTGTTCCAACAGCAGATCGATGAGACCTACAGAGGGTGTAAAAGTGCTGTTGGCATCGCGGACCACATCCAGGTTTTTAGGAGAGATGGAAAAGCTCATGATCTTCATCTACATGAGGCCATGGAGAGAAAAAGAGGAATTGGAATTAAACTTAATGCAGATAAATGCATTATAAAAGAGAAGGAATTCCAATTCTTCAGAATGGTGTACACTCCTGATGGGGGAAAGCCAAGCCCAGAGAAGGTTAAAGCCATTGCAGAGATGGAACACCCAAAGGACAAAAAGGAACTCAGAAGTTTCCTTGGGTTGGTCTGATACATGAGTTCTTTTTTTGCCACATATGCCAGACTACACAGAGAGTTGCTGAAGGTAGATGTGGAATTTCAGTGGTCAGTGAAATTTTGACCAGCTCAAATAAATAATATGCAGAGAAGTGGAGTTGAGATACCCCTAACTCTGCAAGTAGATGCATCTAACAGAGGCTTTGGTGTAGGATTTGTACAAGAAGGAAAACCAATAGCTTTTCTCTCAAAAGCACTAACAACAGTGGAGACCAGATATGCCAACATTGAGAGAGAGCTATTGGCAGTTGTATATGGATTGGAGAATTTTCACAAGTTTCTGTATGGAAGAAAGTTTATAGTGGAAAGTGACCATCGCACACTGGAACACATCCAGAGAAAGAACCTAAACAAGGCACCAGCTAGACTGCAGAGATTACTTCTGTGACTACAATGCTATGACTTTGACTTAAAATACATAACAGGCAAAGAGATGGTGCTTGCTTGTACCTTGTCACGACTTTCCCTGAATGAAAAATATGAAATGGAAGACCTGGGGATCAGGATACATTATTTTGTCAGCATGACCAGTAATAAATTAATTCAGATCCGAGAAGAAACCAGTAAGGATGAGGTGCTGTAAATGCTTTCTCAACAAGTAATACAATGATGACCAGAGAGGATAAAGCAGATACAGCCTTCAATATGTCAATATTGGTCTATCAGAGATGACATGTTGTTTGAGAATGGTGTTCTGCTGGCTGGACCAAGACTGATTATACCTGAAAAAATGCAGAAAGAGATACATGAAGCTCACATGGGAATGAAGAAATGCAAACTCAGAGTGAAGTCAGCCATGTTCTGGACTGGCATATACAAAGGCATTGAAAATATGGTGGCTATATGTCAAATATGCCAAAAGTACAGAAATACACAACAAAAGTAGGAAATGATTTCCACAGAAGTACCTGCCAGGCCCTGGCACACAGTGGGAGTAGACGTGTTAATTGAGAATCAAGAGTGGTATTTAATAGAAGCCTGTTACTATTTTAAGTTTCCATTTGTCAAAGGGTGAAAGAACTGAGAGCGTCAACTATCACCTCAGAAATGAGAACACTCCTTGCTGAACAAGAAGCAAGTAATATGTGACAATGGAACACAGTTCACATTACAAGAATTCAGAAAGATGGCTGCAGAGTATGGGTTTGTTATCACTACATCATCCCCATATTACCCCAAAGGTCATGGGGTCATTGAAAGGCAAGTGCAAACTGTGAAATGCACACTAGTTTAGTGTTGTGAAACAAAATAAGACCCATACCTAGCTCTTTTATCATTATGAGCAACACCTTTAAGGGCTGACATGAAGTCCCCAGAAGAACTTCTAAATGGCAGGAGAGATGAAATAACTCTGCCAAGCAAAATACACCCTCCAGAAGACCAGGAGGTAACCAGAAGAAGACTGGCTGACACTCAAGAAGAAGGACACCAGCATTATAACAAACATGCACAAACATTGCCAGAACTCTTCAGAGGCCAGCATGTGCATAATCAAGAGCCGATGTTGAAAACGTGGACATCAGAGAAGCTGAGACACCATGATTATTCATTGTTGAGACAGACTCTGGCAATCAACTGAGGAAGAACAGAATTCACATCCAGCCGACACAAGATGTGTTGAAGCAGAAAGCTTTAATACAAGCAAAGCCTGTAACACAAATATCAAGTGAGGTATCAAGTGAAGAGACCACAACCACTAATACTGAAACATCAACACAGCAGTTGTCAGGTAAAGCACAAACATTGTGCTTCTCAAGCTACATCACCAACACGTGAACCAGCAACACAGAGTCCAACAGTTGTAGCCAAATTTACAAGATGACGAAGGAACCTACTGCCTCTAGTGCAATATCAATAAGAACTATTTAAAATAGTTGTGTGCATAAACTAGTGTACAAGTTCAGTTACTTAAGTTGCACTGGAAAGAAAATGATAAAGAACACTTAATTTTTCTTTATCTTGAGAAGGATGGATGTTATATAGTCAGAATTATGTGAACTATTTTATAACCATGTAAGAATATACCCTTCTCTCTGTAGTAACTGTAGTGCACCACTGTGGGGCATATGTATATGTATATGTCAATGTGTGAACAATTCCCTGTGATGGTGGAAGACATCAGTAAGTAAAGTATCTTTTGTCATCTGCATCTTACAACCCTAAGTTATTTAAGAAGCCTCCCAAATAACACAGAAACATAACACATCACTTTTTTTATTGCACATGATAATATTATTTCTCTCCTTCAATTTGTTGTCAATCCGGCACAGTTTCAGGGATGTTCCTGGAGTTAAGAGGAGAAATAAATGATGAAAGAGTAAATAAGGTATCAAAAGGTTTGTAAATGTAACTCAGACCACCACATAAACCCCCTTCCCCTCAATTGGTTCCATCTATACTTCCCATTGCCTTGGAAAAGTAGCCAACATATTAAAAGACACACCCCACTCCAGCCATACACTTTTCATATCCCGTCCTGTCAGAGAGAAGATTCACAAGTGTGATATCACACACCACCATATTCAAGGGCAGTTACTTTTCCCTATTATGGACAAACCTCACACTACTAAAGTTATTTTCCCTTTGCTCTGCCATAGCCGACCTGTGACTCAGCAATTTTACTTCATACATTCAGTGCGGGATGTCCACCTGGAATTGCTCACAAAACAAACTTAGAAAATGTGACAGATTTATAAATTCAGATGAGGAGAACAAAAAAAAAATGGTTGGGGTTAACCCATAAGAAAGTCATGCAGGTGCCAGGCTTGGTTGATGGTGATGAAAATATTGGATCAGGACATTTCTAATGACACTGGACTATCGAGGCAATAAACTGGTTGCAGGTATATCTATTATAATTGAACCATATTTGTTCTCTTCCTTGTCTTGGCCATTCTTTAAATGTAATGGAAGTTAATACTATTAATGGTTGCTGTTCAAATGCTGTTTATTTGTTCAGCTCCCTACCACCAGGTTTAGGAACAACTGCTACCCTTCCACCATCAGAGTCCTCAACAACAAACTCAATCAGACACTCATTTAAGGACTCTTACGCTGGACTTCATTGACTTTTCTTTCTCTCTTTATTGTACGGTCAATTTGTTTACAATTCTTTATTTGTTTACATGTGTATGTTGTGTACAGTTGTTTTTGCACTACCAAAGGCATCTCGGATGTATATGGTGTCATGTATATACTCTGAAAATAAATCTGAAATCTCAAGGGAACCTTCTGCATTTTCTGTTAGACATCTACATAAGGCTGGAAATAGGTTTTCTGAAATGCCAGGCATCCTTGACAGTCACCAAATGTCTGTCAGATACAAGATGGAGCAGTCATGAAGGTGCCACAAACCCTGTGTCAAAGCTATAACACAATTCAGCAGGTCATAGAAGACCTGTCACCAGATGCAAACCAGTCACATGACACCTAATTGGAATTCCTTTGTTTTATGACACCATTCTTCAGTAGTTTGAAGTTTTGAAGTGCTCAATTAGCAGCTGCAGACAAGAGATAAACAAGAAAGTCTGAAGTGCTGGAGAAACTCAACAGGTCATGAAATGTCCATAGGAAGCAAAAAAAAGAGTTGCTTGTCAATATTGAAGTGCTCAGGTCTGAAATGGCAAATGCCTTTTATTTCCAATAGGTGCTGTGTGACCTGCTGAGTTTCTCCAGTACTGCAGACAGGCAATGTTGCTTTGAATCCAACAATTCAGTAACTGCAATTACTTGGCTTCCCTGTGTCCAAGAATTTTAAAAATGGTGCTAAAAATACAAGCATGGCTGATTCACAAAATTATTGAAGTTATCCAACTCCTGGGACAGTCAGATCTTAAAATTTCAGCTTAGTGCAAGGAAAACCAAATACAATCTCCAGAAAAGCATGATTCATTCTAGTAGGAATACTGAATGATCAAGCATACAAATTTTCAGTATATCCGACCATGAATATTTGGACCATAAATCATTAACTCAATGTAAAATGTAATGCATCTTTATTCCTAATTAATATAGTACTATTTAGCTTTTTAGTACTATTTAGTACTATTTAGCCAGCTCTTCAGCGCTTGACGTCCTGCTTTGCGGAAACTGCCAAAATGTTTGGCCTGGAAGTCAGCCTGAAGAAAACTGAGGTCCTCCATCAGCCAGCTCCCTACCATGACTACCAGCCCCCCCACATCTCCATCGGGCACACAAAACTCAAAACGGTCAACCAGTTTACCTATCTCGGCTGCACCATTTCATCAGATGCAAGGATCGACAATGAGATAGACAACAGACTCGCCAAGGCAAATAGCGCCTTTGGAAGACTACACAAAAGAGTCTGGAAAAACAACCAACTGAAAAACCTCACAAAGATAAGCGTATACAGAGCCGTTGTCATACCCACACTCCTGTTCGGCTCCGAATCATGGGTCCTCTACCGGCACCACCTACGGCTCCTAGAACGCTTCCACCAGCATTGTCTCCGCTCCATCCTCAACATCCATTGGAGCGCTTTCATCCCTAACGTCGAAGTACTCGAGATGGCAGAGGTCGACAGCATCGAGTCCACGCTGCTGAAGATCCAGCTGCGCTGGATGGGTCACGTCTCCAGAATGGAGGACCATTGCCTTCCCAAGATCGTGTTATATGGCGAGCTCTCCACTGGCCACCGTGACAGACGTGCACCAAAGAAAAGGTACAAGGACTGCCTAAAGAAATCTCTTGGTGCCTGCCACATTGACCACCGCCAGTGGGCTGATAACGCCTCAAACCGTGCATCTTGGTGCCTCACAGTTTGGCGGGCAGCAACCTCCTTTGAAGAAGACCGCAGAGCCCACCTCACTGACAAAAGGCAAAGGAGGAAAAACCCAACACCCAACCCCAACCAACCAATTTTCCCCTGCAGCCGCTGCAACCGTGTCTGCCTGTCCCGCATCGGACTTGTCAGCCACAAACGAGCCTGCAGCTGACGTGGACTTTTACCCCCTCCATAAATCTTCGTCCGCGAAGCCAAGCCAAAGAAATTTAGCTTGTACACTATTCCAACCAAAATGTGTCACTTACTCTTTACATTAAGTGTTTCATTTATGCACTGTGTTTTGTGTGATTTTACGCATGCACCATAGTCTGGAGTGAATGTTTTGTTGGGTTTTATATGTACAATCAGATGATATGAAACTTGAACTTATCTTGAAGGTGCCACATCACTATCCATTTTTATAACACATTTGTTGGTTTCGGTTAATTCTTTGCAACTTTACTTCCTTCAACTTCTCATTTCCTTTTCCTTTCTGAGTTCATTTTTCAAACTAGGAAGCATTGAGAGCTCAGTAAAACTAGGAACAAGCCCTTCAGCTCACAACGTCTGCTTTGAACATGATGTCAACATGAAACTAAACCTCTTCTCCCTGCCCTGATCCATGTTCGACTAGAAGTCTCCAACATTACAAAGGACTTCAAATTTCACAACTAATCCTGGCAGCACATACCCAGCAGCAAAGACACTGTTTTAAATAAAAGAACAGGCCTTGCATATCATCTTTAAACTTTATCCTTCTGACTTTAAATGTACATTCTCAAACATTTGATATTTTTGCTGTTGGGAGAAAGATTCTAACTGTCTACCTTAATCTGTCTCTCATAATTTTATGAACCTTTTTCAGGACTCTCCTTGTTTTCCAGAGAAAACAATGAATGAAAATTCTCCCCATAGCTCATATCTTCTCACCCATACAGCATCCTGGTAAATCTCTTTTGTACCCATTACAAAGCATCAATTTCCACAGTATTTCAAGTGTGGCCTAACCAAAGTTTAACATAGCTACAACAAGGCTTCATTATTCTTTTACTCAATGCCCCACCAATGAGGACAATGCGGTGTTTGCCTCCTTTAGCACCTTACCTACTTGAGCAACCACTTTCAGTCAATAATGATCTGACCCCAGATCCCACTGTACATCATTGCTGTTTATTGTATACTTTTGACATCCTCACGTCCAAGTGAAGCTTCATCTGTCGTTTCTGTGGCCATATCTGCAACTGATCTATATCCTTGCTGTAATCTTTGATAGCCCTCTGCACAGTACACAACTCTATCAATATTTGTATCATCTGCAAATTTACTAATCCACCCACCCAATTTTTTTTATCCTCAGAACCTTAGAACCATAAAACATTACAGCACCAAAAATGGCCCCACTTGGCCCTTCTAGTTTGTGCCAAACCCTGTTTTTTGCCTAGTCCGACTGACCTTCACCCAACCCATAGCCCTTATGCCTCTCCCATCCATGTACTTGTCAAAATTCTTCTTAAATGTTAAAACTGACCCCACGTTCACCATATCAGCTGGCAGCTCGTTCCAGACTCCCATCCATTTCCTCTCACTCCAAGCATAATTTCCCTTTACACTTTGGTTGTCCTACCCTCTCTCTAGTAAACTTGCATTTAATACATACATACATTCCTTGGATTCTATTTATTCCTACTACCAAGGGCATTTCTTTGCCCCTTTTGACTTTCCTAATACCCTGCTTAAGCTCTTTCCTGTAAACTTTAGACACCTCAAGAGATTTGTTTGATTGTAGCTCCCTGAGCCTTGTATATGCATCATTCATCTTTTTCCTTTTTTTGAATATTTTATTTTAAAATTTTCAAGTCATACATATTCAAATGTCATTATACAATATAATAATATATAAACCATAGGGATATATATGTTGGCTTAAATCCCAAATCTAATCTACCCCACCCACCTCCCCCCTATCACCCACCCCCCAAAAAATAAAGTCAAAAATCCACAAAGGAAAAAGAATAAACCAAGAAAACAAATAAATGTCTTAGGACTACCATCCAAACCAGAGCAATCTAATTTTCTTGTCTTTACCTCAAAAGGCATCAATGTGGGTTTCAAAAATAGAAAAAAATTAAACTCTTTTAAGTTTATAATGTTCACTTTCTGAAGATAAAAATAACTCATTGCTATTATTATCAGACATTCCATATCTCTCTTTCTGTCCCCCCACCCCCCACACCACACTCCGTTCAAAGACCTATTTCCCTTCCCTGAAAGACAAGATCCAGTAGCAGTGACGCTACACAAGAGAAAGATATGAAAAAAGATACCATTACTAAATGGGAGCAAGAAAATAGAAAGAAATCCCTTAGGACTACTATTTAATTTAAAATATCTAATTTTTCTGACTACCAGATCCAAGAGACATCAGTGAGGGTTTCTAAAATGAAGAAAAATAAACAAAAATTTACAACATTATCTTAAATCTATAATTATCATATTCCAAAGAGAAAAAAAATAATAATATGATTATTATCATACTAATTTCATATCTCTCTTTCTATCCCTGCACACCACACTCTGTTCAAAGATCTATTTCTCTTCCCTCAAAGACAGGACCCAGTACCAAAGACAATTCCCAAAAGAAAGATATGAAAAAATATATCATCACTAAATGGTGAAGACACTCCCTTGGTGTAAATTAGTTTAAGCACCTCCCCCCCACCGCCTTCTATTTTACGGGTAGTGAGAAGACCCACTAAGCACATATGTTTAGATTCTGGAGGCCAACGTCCCAAACCCCTGGGCAAAACAATTTCAGAAAATTTAACTCGTTTTTTTCCCCAAAAGATTTACATCAAGCAAGTATAAATCTGCAGGAAGAAAAAAAGTACCATTATTCAGCATTTAAAAATTAAATCCAAAGAAGCTCCCTTTTTCCTTTTCAATTTTCATCAAATGTTGGTAGCTTGTTCACATACTTCTTTGCTACTTCAATATCCGTAAAAAATCTTATTTTGTCCATTTGGAATAACAATTTTCAAATTAGCTGGTTGGTGCAACACGAATTTATAACCTTTTTTCCAAAGGGTGATTTTCAGGGGATTAAATTCCAGTCTGCGCATTAATAGCGCAGCACTTGTGTCCGGATAGAAAAATATTTTTGCACCTTCAATTTCAAGTGGTTCTCCATCTTTTTCCTTAACTTTTTCCTTTGCAGCTCTTAATATTTTTTTCATTAAATTTCATAGAAACTATTACAGAACGTGGTTTTTGATCTATTCCTGGACGTGAAAAGAGCGATCTATATGCCTTCCCAATTTCTATATTTGCTCCAACATTTTGTACTCCAAGAACATTAAGCAACCATTAGTGAAAAAAGCGGATGAGATTCATGCCCTCGTCTCCCTCTTTAAGTCCCACTATTTTAACATGATTATGTTGTTAAAATTTTTGAATTGATCTTTTCCCATATTTTTCCCATATTTAATTCTTTTTGCACATTAACCACTCTTTCCATTGTTTCATCCTCCTTTTCTTCCAATGCCTTTACTCTTTCATTTAAAATCCCAATTTCAGTTTTCTATCTTTGTCACAACTTTTAAAATATGATGCAATTTTTTATTTGTGCTCTGAGTTTTCAATAAAAGTACTTCCAATGTATCTTCATTAGTATATTTATCTTTAGCTTGTACTATGACTTTTAACATTCACCAATTCCTCCTCTTCGTCTATACTTGGTTGATCTTCAAATCATCATTTTGAGAGAGAGCTCCTTCTCCTCATTTCTGCCGGTGTTGCTTCATTTCACATATGCACACAAGAGTGTGGATGCTCAATCTCCTCTTTTCCTCTTCGAAAGTGTCACTGGCTCCGATATGACAATGCTCCATTATTCTTCCCAGATGTCGGACTATCTGCATGGGAGGCAGAACAAGCTACAACTCCTGGTTTCTTGCTGCAAGTAGGCCCTTTCCTGTTGAAAAAGTCAATTTCTTGCTGGGAGCTTGAGGTCATCAAGACTTGCTGATTCATCTTCAACATCTTCATCATTAAGGTAAATTCTTCCTTTTCCTCCTGTTTAAGTTACTGTAAATTATTTCATTTTTCCATTTTTTATAATTATGCGAGAGCTTCGGGAGGCCACCTCCTTCCTTCTCTACATCATGTGATATCCCTCCATGTTTTTCTCTTTGACTAAATTCATGAACTCTCTCATTATCCAATGCTTTCTTCCATTGCCATTCTTATTCATCAATTTTATGAAATATGCCAGTCATCGACTCTCATAACTTGGTCCTTAAATAACTCTCACACTTGCCTGATTGCACTTAACTCCCCCAGCTTCTGTTGAATTATGTCATAATTTTCCCTCCCATAAGGTCCAGATTTGGATGATATGGTTGGCATAGCAGTTAGTGCAATACCTTGTCTGTGCCAGTGATTGGGACTGGGGTTAAAATCCCGTGCTGTCTGTAAGGAGTTGATTTTCCCTGGGCATTTCAGTTTTATTCCACCCTTCAAAATTTCCTGGGGGTGTAGGTTAATTGGGTGTAAATTGGGCGGGACAGACTCATGGGCTGAAATGGCCTGTATGTCTAAATGTAAATTAAAAAAAAAATCTTTATCCCTAAATATCTTAATGGATTAAACTCCATTTGCCATTTCATTGAAATATCTTATTTCTAATTGATTATTTCACATAAAGTTGTATAATTTGACTAATAAGAATATCTAAATATCTGTGTAAATATTTAAAGCAATTACTTCCTTTTGCTGTGTTATTACACTCTATGTGCTGAAATTGTTTCTGACCAGGGGCTTAAAAAATATTGCATGGAATGTAGAATATCTTTGAAAGTAAAAATCTGCAGCAATTTAAAGAGTTTGATTTTATTTCACTAACATGAGTTACAATGATACAAATGCCTAATGGTTTTTGGAACTTTTATCGAGAAGAACTGTTACAGGAGCTAGGGTAAAAGAAAAAAATACACTCTTTCGGTCCAATATGTAGCGATAGAGTGCTACCACCATGAGGTGTTGGAGATGGAGTGTGTAGCATCTGGGGAATGTTGCATCTTGGGAATGCTGTGCATCTTGGGTAGATGCCAGATGGATGCTTCCATGTGAGGTTTAGCATATGTATGCTCTGTCCTTCGTGCTGTTTGCTTAGATAATAAATTTAGTTATTTTAAAAAGAACCCAAGTTTCTTTATGTAATAAAAGAAACATCACATGGTAGCAGGAATGGAAGAATAGGCAAGTTCTGCTGTACACAGGAGTGAAAGAAAAAAAAGAAACACACAGTGTGCATAGTGAGTAACAGTCAATATCAGAAGTGAAAATATGGATTGTTTAAAATTTTTTAATGCTGTAAAATGGACTGGAAATGTCAACCATGAGTGGAGGCTGTTTAAGCAAAGGTTTATGCTTTCCCTTCAAGTGATTGGAATCGATTGGCAACCGGATACACAGAAGATTATAATGCTACTTACCATGGCGGGACCTCCAGCACAAGAGGTTTTCAACACATTTGTTATTGCTGAGACAGAAGACCAGAGCAAATTCGACAAGATTATCTAGATGTTTGATGAACACTGTTCACCAAAGAAAAATGAAACTTTTGAGAGGAACATGTTTTGCTCGCACATGCAGATGCAGGGATAGAGCTTTGAATTTTTTTTTTTAACAGACCTAAAATTAAAAGCAGAACATGCAAATTTGGGTCACTGCAAGATTCAATGATCCATGATCAAATTGTATTCAGGATTAATGATAAGAAAGTGAGAGAGAGGTTTCTGCAAAAGACAGAGCTTACTATAGGCAGCTACTCCCATTGACTGAACCTGGTGCAGCCACTGTACTCACCACAGTGAGGCCCCGTGAGGCACACTAGTTAAAAACGGAGTTTGGCTGGTAGCAGATGCTATTTCAAGGAGCTCTCGTTAAACATTGTATTGTTGTTGGATTTAACAGATAAAGTGGTTGCCACTTGTGTTATATTGTTATTTGATGCAGTAACAAACATGGTGACAGAAGCATGCTTCCTAAGTCTTCATGTGAAAAGTAAGTAAGCAACACCATGCTTGCAACATGTTTGTAACTGCACCATAATGGCAGACAGATTCTGAAGGCCTGATCCGCTCATGTTTGAGGGCAATTTGGCTGAGAATTGGTGCATATTTGAAAAAGAATATGACATTTTCATCGTGGCAGCGCATAGTGATAGGTCTGTCGAAATCAGAGATCCCACTTCTGACACTATGTTTCAACTTATAAGTGTGAGTTCTTAGACAACACATGAATGAAGGAAAAGGTTCTTTACTTTAAAGTTGATATGAACAGCACCTGAGGCTGCAAGGCTCCATTACCGATCTCTTACAAATGTTTGTTCTGTCACCCCAAGCTGGCATTTCTCTCTATTCTTCTTCAGATTTGCTTTTCTTGTTGCTTCCAGTACTTTCCTTAGTCTCTCATCATGCTCCATTCTCATGGTTCCACATGCTACGATGACATCTGTTGAGGTATCAACTGTCCAGGTGCTCATAGACCATATGAATAGTTTTGTGATACACTTCAGGACCTGAGGCAATCTGAATGGTAACCTTAGGAATCTGCAAAACATCTATGTCATCATCCTGCATAGAGGGAACCCAGGGGCAGAAGCAACCAAACGCAGGGCAAGAGACATAGTTTTTTGGCTAGGGATAACCAAAAACATAGACCAGGAAGTACAAGCTTGGACGGTGTGCAACAGCACTAGGCTTCACCAGCAGAAAAAGCCACTGCAGCTCCACCCAGTACCAGACCTCACCTGGTCAACCATGGCAACAGACATATTTGAATGGCACAGTCAACAGTAATTAGTACTTATCGATTCATACTCTGGATGGTTTGAGAAAGATCTTCTTCCTGATGTCACCTCCTCAGCAGTCATAATAAGCTGAAGAGATACTTTTCGGTGCATGGAGCACCCCACACTCTGCTATCAGATAATAGTGCACAATTCACCAGAGAGAAATTCAGACTCTTTGCAGCAACATGGGATTTCAACCACATCACTAGCAGCCCAGAGTACCCAGTGTCAAACGGGTTGGCTGAGATAGCCATGTGGAGCATGAAGTAGCTCATGGAGAAGTCTCACAGGGAGAAAATGGATGTGTTCCTCAACATGCTGAACTTAAAGAACATCCTTTGACACACCACAGTGGGCTCTCCGGCACAGACTCACATCCAGGGAGACACGGATGACCCTGCAAATGGCCAGTAGCCTCTTGGAGCCTCAGCTAAAGAACCCACAAGAAATCAAGTCCCAACTGCTGAACAGGAGGCTAACCCAGAAAAGGTGCTATGACAGAAACAGTCGGCTGTTCGAGTCATTAGCAGAAGGGAAAGTCATAAGGATGCAGACTCCACAGGGCTATGACCACATGGGCATAGTCGAAAGGAGCTGCCAGGAGCCCAGGTTGTACCTGGTAAAATCAGAAGGAGAGGTGTATCGGAGAAACCATTGACACATCCTACCCACCCCATCTCAAACAATTCCTAATAAGACTATATACCAGGATCTGGAATGTAAACCCAAGGTAGGTGGAAATCCATCAGTAACAACCCATGAAACAAATGGCCTCACCCCTGAGACCACAGGTGACACTTACTCTCAAGCTGAAACACTCCAACCATCCACTTCCACCAATGGCTGCAAGGCAAAACACTTTGGGCATACTCGTAAGCCCAACCCAAAATATTGGGATTAAACTGGACTGTTGACTGCTGAACTCTAATTATTGTAATGTACAGCACCTGTGCATGGATTGTGGTATGTGGAGGGAGATGCCCAAGAAAGGGGATGTATACAGCTGCTGCAGCCACTGTAAATGCCACAGCGCTATTGCGTATGCATGAGCCCCCATGAGCCACGTTAGATAAAAATGGAGCTTGGCTGATAGCAGACGCGATTTTAGGAAGCTTCCATTATTCATTGTATTGTTGCTGAATTTACCAGTAAAGAATTCGTCAGAGGTTGCCACTTGTGTTGTTTGGTTATTCAATGCAATAACAAACACTTACCTTAGCTGGAGCTGTGAAGGTATGCCACATCAGTGAATTAGCTCTGCAGCACATGAAAAAAATCAGTGAGAGTGAAAAAGCCAGTGAAAATGAAGGCATAGCTGTAGCCACAGTATCTGGACCCAATTGTAATTGAAATATTTTGCTTGAGAAAAAATTTCAGTGGCCCATTTCCTTTGGAGTTATGAAACAGTGCACATAACAAGTCAAATTAGGTACGATTAAAACAGTGGTTTTCAAACATTTTCTTTCCACCCACATACTGTTTGTTATGAGTCCAGAGGACCCCAAAACCCAGCAGCAATAGATATTCATCAAGACAAATGGTTACTTAAACAAAAGTTGCTTTTAATTATCTTTAAACATGTAAACAGAATCACACTTTAACTTATCACTATTGTCTTAACTAACCTAACTTAGCCCCCTTCTAATTCTAAGCACACATATATGTAATGTGTGTGTAAGTTCAGAAAAGTTCTTTGACTCACAGTCCAATCTCACTTCTCATTCCTCCATGTTGACTGGTTGCAGGCAATTGTTATACTGTGCACAGAATTCAACATTTATAAAGGTCATCTGGCTTTGGAGCTTGAAAATGGTTATCGCTCAGGAAGGTTCTTGTTGGTTTTCAGAGAGTAATTTGTGGTTCCAGGGCACCCACAACTGATTCCTTTTTAATCAGCCACTTCAATATCTTGCTGACAAAACTTGCCCCCTCAGGGTTCTCCAGATGACAACCTCTTTCTTTCA
The DNA here is from genome assembly GCF_036971445.1 of Narcine bancroftii. NCBI lineage: Eukaryota > Metazoa > Chordata > Chondrichthyes > Torpediniformes > Narcinidae > Narcine > Narcine bancroftii. Next base: position 98,248,144 of record NC_091471.1, on the reverse strand, counting down.
GGTCACCAGAGAGTGCCTTTTTGTTTCTCTTATTTCAAGTGAAACATTAGGCACCCAGTCCTCTCTTGCATGAACCACAAGGGGTTTGACCAGGCTGAACTAAGTACTCACCACCCATCTTCCAAATAGGGTTTTCCACAAGCTTGCCAGCATGTCCTGTTCCAGTCCCAGTTGCTGCTGCTGACTGGAACACCATAGAACTAATCTCTGCCTCTGTCTGTCTGTCTGTCTGTTTGTCTGTCTCTCTCTCTCTCTGAGAGGAAACCTGTTTTACTCTCTCTGCTTGCAAAACCACATGACGCTCCTAGAACAACAAGTTCCACTCCAGACAGAATGCAGCTCCAACAAGTTCTTTCATCCATTGCCTTTTGTAAACAACAACCTATTAGTGAAGTCTCTTGGGCATTCCCCAAAGCTTCTGCAAAGGTTTTGGGATCAATATGTCTAGCATTAGCAGAGCTCCAGTATTTAACCACTGCCTAATAGGAAATTGTTCATGGGTTAATTAAGCCAGAAATTCTTAGCCACAAAGGATCTGAGCCTATTTCAGCACTTGGCTTTCCTTCATTAATCTGGCACTCTCAAGGGTGAACTGATGCTTGGCACAAGGGAGAATCCCCATCACTTGAATAACTGACCTTGCAAATCTGGGAAAGGGAATGACTCATCAGAATCAGAGTTCAAGGAATATCATTCTCTATGTCAAATTTGCAACTGTTGCTTTTTACACAGAGTTTTAGAAAATTCCAAGCGTTCAAGCATATATATTTAATATAGAAATCAATGCCATTAAGAAAGAACCAGATGACTGTTTCATTAGCTTGCCCAGGTATGAAATACTAGGTTGCGAATCGTAAGCAGATATTGAAGAGTTTCTGTGAAATGCTTGAAAAATGTTAAAACTTAATCCATTCCTTTTATGGGTTAGTTTGAGACATTTGATCTTCAAAATCCAACTTGAGATGTTGTTCCATTTGATCTACAACCAGACGTATTTTTTATATAATTCCTGCTGGCTGCTTTAAACTAATGAATTTGTGGTTTATTTTGTTGAATAATCAGTTTCATTGCATTTGAGGTTAACAGGATTGGTCATAACCTGGATTTTTTTTAGATCTCAAAATATCAAATCATAGTATGGTTTTTGGACGGAATAACACAGAATATTATAAAGACTCCATGTAGTACATTCTCTTTCTTCATGTAAATAAACTTTCTTTATGCTTGGTGATATCTCTGAAAAGCAGATTTGCTTTATTTTCCTGTTATCATTCATACATGTTGTTATTTTTGTAACTGAGTGGATGTTGAAAATAGTCTTATTTTGTAAAGAGTCATGTATAATCTGAAACACAAAAGTGCTGGAGAAACTTAGCAGGTCACGCAGAAACAATGTTTCGGGATGACCCCTTTGTCTGTAATAATCGTGCCACCTGTGAGGGTACAAAAATACACAGCCAGACCACAAAATACAAGACACAGACTTTATTCAAGTCATGCCAGTGGAATGAAAAGCATTAATGTCAAGTATACCCCAAAATAACCTTGGTTAATACCAGAATCTCATTCAAAGTTGTGAGAAGGTACAGTATGTAAAGGATTTCCTGCATACAAATCTGATAGAAATCTCTGAAATTATTGATACAGGCACAGATTTTTATATATGCTATCATTCCATTCTAAAGACAGGGAAATGGTTTGATGTTAATCATTTATTCATATGTACAAGTCATAATTAAAAGATATTCTTATTGCATACAAAATTAGCAGTGGTCTGGAAGAGTTGCTCCCAATTGTTCTCTGCCTGCTTTGGGCTTTAATTAACACACGCAAATGGCTAGCTTCACAATAATATTAAACCATCAGGGAGTGAAACTTCTGGGCAGAAACAATACTGGGTCGGGACTGGGCTGGCATCATTAATTCCATAGCCTTTGACAATTCAAATGATGTCCGACAGTATATGAATCCTGAACAGCTGCATTTGCGCAGGAACCTTTTTTTGACTCGATCGGGAGCCAGTTAGCGCTACCATGTTAAAAAAGCATTATGCATTTCGTAAGCTTGGCTACTTGTTGCTCACCCAGGAAATGGCTGAAGATGGCTTTGGAGGATGAGCTGATTAGTTTTAATTATTTGACTAGGATGTGCCTCTGCCGAGTAACTATATGGCTCTGTCTGACCCCAGCTCAGGGCAAGTGACTGTTGTTTTAATACAAATAAATCTGTAATGTTTTTCTCATAACAGTAATGTCTGGACATCATAAAAATGCAAATGTTAACATGTCGAGGTGTCTGTGGATAATGCTACAAGACTTGCTGAGCTTCTTCAACACTTTGTCAGGTGTAAATCACAAATCAGTACGGACTGGAGGAGCCGAGGTGGCCTGCTTCCGTACTGTAATTGTTATATGGATATATATGGTTATATAAATCACAAAAATCTGTAGACACTGTAGTTGAAATAAAAACACAAAATGCTGGAGAAGCTCAGCAGGTTAAACAGGATCCTTTCTGAGGTACTGGAGCTCCAACTAGATGACCTTAGGCTCACCAGAGAGTGTGAGGAGGTTGGTGACAAGACCATAAACATTTCCACAGGACATGCCTGCAGGGGATGTAATGAGACACAAGCATTTAGGAAAAAAATTAAAGAAATGGAGATGCAGCTAGATGATCTGAGGCTAATCAGAGAGAGCGAAGAATTTATTGATTCAACACTCAGGGAAGTGCTTACCCCTGGATTGGGGGGGTCAGGAAAGTGGACTACTGTCAGGAGTGGGGCAAAAGTTGCTAGCTCTGTGGAGAGCACCCCGGTGGCTACAGATCTTAGCAACGAATATACAGTATTGGATGAAGTAGGGGGAGATAACCTGCCAGAGGTAGCGCCAAAGGAGACAGTGGTACGGAAGGAGAAGAAGGGGAACAAGGTGGTCATTGGGGACTCCATCGTTAGGGGAACGGACAGAAGATTCTGCGAACCTGACAAGTGTTCCCGTATGGTGTGTTGCCTCCCAGGAGCCAGGGTACGTGACGTCTTGGATAGGGTTCAGAGTATCCTGGGGGGGGAAGGAGACTGGCCAGAGGTCCTGATACACGTGGGCACAAATGACGTAGATAGATTGAAGGAGGAGATCCTGAAGAGAGACTACCGTGAGTAATACGGTAGTTATGGGGGACTTCAACATGAAGGTGGACTGGGATAATCAGACGGGGGCAGGAACACAAGAAAGCGAGTTTATAGAATGTCTACGAGATATTTTCTTTGAACAGCTAGTGGAGGAACCTACCAGGGGGAAGTCGATTCTGGACTGGGTGCTGTGCAGCGACGCAGACTTAATAAGTGACCTTGATGTAGGGGAGCCATTAGGGAATAGTGACCATGGTATGGTTACTTTTAAGCTGCAATTAGAAAAGGAAATGGAAAGGAAGTCGGAAGCATCTGTACTTCAGTTAAATAAAGGGAATTTTGCAGCTATGAGGGAGGAGCTATCCAAACTAAAATGGGAAGATACACTAGCTGGGAGGACAACTGGGGAAAAATGGCAGGTTTTTATGGACATTTTTCACAGGATTCAGGACAAATTTATTCCAAAGTGGAGGAAAGGCTCTAGGAGATGCAAATGGCAGCCCTGGCTAACTAAGGAAATCAAGTGCATTATCAAGTCCAAAGGGAGTAATTATAAGATAGCGAAGCGGAGTGGGAAATTAGAGGATTGGGAAACCTTCAAAGAACATCAGAGGGTAACTAAGAAAGCCATAAGAGACGGGAAAATGAAGTACGAGAGGAAATTAGCAGATAATATTGCGGAGGATAGCAAAAGCTTTTTTAAGTATGTGAAGAGGAAGAAATTGGTTCGGTCTAAAATTGGCCCTTTGAAAATGGGAAAGGGTGAAATTATTACCGGAAACAAGGAGATGGCAGAGGAATTTAACAAATACTTTGCAACTGTCTTCAGCAAGGAGGATATAGGTTATAGTCAGTTAGGGGGTAGTGGTCATGCGGTACCAAGAGACTTAGGGAACTTTACTGGGGAGGTAGGGGATCTAATGGATATCCGGATCCAGAAGCAGGAGGTTATGAGTAAATTGTTGGGACTGAGGGCTGATAAATCCCCAGGGCCTGATGGGCTGCATCCTAGGGTGCTTAAAGAGGTGGCTATGGAAATTGTGGAGGCACTGGTCGACATTTTCCAAAGTTCCATAGATTCCGGGGAGGTCCCTGAGGATTGGAGAGTGGCTGATGTGGTGCCGCTTTTTAAGAAAGGAGGGAGGGAGAAAACAGGAAATTATAGACCGGTTAGCCTGACATCAGTGGTGGGGAAGATATTGGAGTCCATCATAAAAGGAGAAATAGCAGAACACTTAGTCAGTAATAATAGTATAAGGGCTAGTCAGCATGGATTCCTTAAGGGTAAGTCATGCTTGACTAACCTTCTGGAATTTTTTGAGGATGTGACAAAGAGGGTGGACTCGGGAGAGCCAGTAGATGTGGTGTATTTGGACTTCCAGAAGGCCTTTAATAAGGTACCGCATGGGAGTCTAGTGGGCAAGATCAGGGAGCATGGTATTGGAGGTAAGGTGCTGACATGGATAGGAAATTGGTTAAGAGATAGGAAACAAAGGGTTGGAGTGAATGGGTCTTTTTTAGAATGGCAGGATGTGACGAGTGGAGTGCCTCAGGGATCGGTGTTGGGTCCTCAGTTGTTTGTAGTTTATGTTGATGATTTGGATGAGGGGATTGTGAATAACATGAGCAAATTTGCAGATGACACTAAACTGGGTGGCAGTGTGGGGTGTGAGGAGGATGTAAGGAAAATGCAGAGGGACTTGGACAGGCTGGAGGAGTGGGCGGCTAAATGGAAGATGAATTTCAATGTGAACAAATGTGAGGTTATTCATTTTGGGGGAAGTAATAGGAAAGCTGAGTATTATTTAAATGGAGACAAGCTAGGGAGTGGGGAAGTGCAAATGGATCTGGGTGTACTTGTTCACCGGTCACTGAAGGCTAGCATGCAGGTTCAGAAAGCTGTGAAGAAGGCAAATGGAATGTTGGCTTTCATAAAGAGGGGATTGGAGTATAGGAATAGAGACGCCCTTCTGCAGTTATACAGGGCCCTGGTGAGACCCCACCTGGAGTATTGCATCCAGTTCTGGTCTCCAAACTTGAGGAAGGACATACTAGCTATAGAGGGTGCACAGCGCAGATTTACAAGGTTAGTTCCAGGGATGGCAGGGTTGTCATATGCAGCAAGGCTAGAAAAACTGGACTTGTATCCATTGGAGTTTAGAAGGATGAGGGGGGACATGATTGAGGTATACAAAATCATCAGGGGGATAGACAAGGTGAAGTCGGATTACTTGTTCCCAATGATGGGGGAGACGAGGACTAGAGGGCATAGTTTAAGAATACAGGGTAGGCCCTTTAGGACGGAGATGAGAAAGCATTTTTTTACCCAGAGAAGTGTGAATCTGTGGAATGCTCTGCCACAGAGGGTGGTAGAGGCGGATTCGCTGACTATGTTCAAAAGAGAGTTAGATAAGACTCTTGTGGGTAACGGAGTTAAGGGTTATGGGGATAAGGCTGGAAAGGGGTACTGATGGTAGTGATCAGCCATGATCTAAAATGGCGGTGTTGGCCCGACGGGCCTAAGGGCCTACTCCAGCTCCTATTGTCTATTGTCTATTATTGTAGCAGAGGACCTATCCAACATGTCTTTCTCCAGCCCTTTTGTGTATTTCACTTCAGTCACGACGACTGCAATATTTGCCTATTCAGCAACATGTTTGGTTTGCAGTTAATTCCCATGAAAAGTGTGTGGATTCTGGAGGGGTTAGCATATCGTCAGTTAAGGAACTATGACTCAATGCAGCACCGAATGACAGGAAAGAAAACACTTCTAACTAAAGTCAAATCATGTTGCGCAGCCACAATCCAATTTCTGATCGAAGTCACAGAGCTTTAAGTCAATTTTATCAGAGGAATGCTATCTATTATCTGGTCTGATTTGTCTGGAAATGTTTGAAGTTCTTTGAATTTCCAAATAAAAACAAAATCACCACACCACTAAAGTATCTCCATAGCATATACCAAAACAAATCAAAATAAAAAATATATAATTTCAAGCAGCATTAATATTAGGTCGTCAATTGAAAGTTATTCCTTTTGGTGTAAACATGTAATCAGTGTGTGTGCGTGTGTACGGTTACAAAATGTTTGTATGTGTTTGTTTTATTTGAATGGTAGTTGATGTTCATGTACCTTGGTATTGTCTTTATTATTGATATGAGACCTAAGCTTTAGATGTGTTATAATTAAGGAGGAGAACCATCTGAATAATATCAAATTTTATCTGAAAGCAAGCTCCTGAGACTGTTCAAGCTTCCCTCAATTTTGTTCTATAATCTACTCAAGCCTTTTATTGAAACATGAACTTCGTATCACTGCTCTCAGAAACCAGAGTGCATAAACTAAGTTAAACCTGACACCTTGACTGGAATGCCCTTCTCCCCCAACTTTATACAGAGATCATTGGAGCTTTGTCGTGAATAGAAGCTGGCTTATTCTTTCACGAGGAGTTCTATGGCTGACCTACTGAGAGAAAAAGATGTGTGGAGTACCTCCTTCTGCATTGAAAAATGATTGAGGGTGACAGCATAGAGGTTGCCTAAACTTCCTTCAAATGAGAAAGTTATTCTGACCACCTTTCATTGTTGAAATGGTTTTTCCTTATTTTCTGCCTTGTTTCAAAGATTTTGCTTTACAGTTGCCTATCTATAGTCTTCTCTTTCTTTCTATCCCTTTCCCTGATGATCAAGGTGCTTTTGTTCAATGAGATTTTAACCCAACCCACCTTGCCTCTTAATTTCCCTCTCTCTAATGCCTTCTGATTTTTACCTCTATCCTTTTATATAAGGTCCTCCTATATTTCCACATTTCCTGCCACCCTCTTTCCTTCACTCATAATATTTGCTCATCTCTAGATGTCCTGATTTCTCCTGTCACTTCCATCCTTCCTGGATCATGTCTCTCTCATTGCTATTCCTGTTCACAGAGCCACAGGACAAGTGTCTTAAGTGTCTTTCTGTGTATATTCATTTGTTTGTCACATGTGGCAAAATCTTCCCTCTAGTTTTCTAAATAAAATTGATAATGAATGACCGTATTGGAGTTTTACAACATGGAAACTGATCCTATGGCTTAACTTGTCCATTCAATGTATTTCTGATACCCGTGACTAATTATCATTCACAATTTTATTGTAAATATTTTTTAAACTGATAAATGATAAAGCTGAGCAGTTGCTCAATGATACAAAGATCAATGTAAACTGAGAGCAGAAGTAGTTTGCTTTTAAGAGCACATCCCAATCAAAACAAGAAGTATCAACTACCTAGTTAATCTGCACTGCTCAAATTAAAGTTAATGTGTTGGAGACAAGAAAACCCGATCAACAATCATAATTCTGAGTATTAGTGGTGGGATGTGCAAGAAGCTGGTCACTTTTTCCACAAATATCTGATGTACTCATTTTTTTAAGACTACTCGGGGAAGAAAATGTTCTATTGCTAATAATGTGGCAAGTCCAACCCCAGGACTTATTTGCAGGGATGAATATGAGACTACAGCTGGAAGATCATCAACTTGGTGAAAGACACTTTTTATTTTATTATATATATAAAAAATAAAGTATACACTTGGGATAAAGTTTTCTCACTTCTACAGTGAATATACTAAAATTAGAACAATATAGAGAAGGGTAGGCTGACCCTCACTCCTGAATGACATGCAAATTTGTGAAGTGTTCTTTTTTTTTTCAAGGATTAAAAATAATAACAGAATATTAATCTTGGAAGGAATGTATTGAATTGCTTGGAATAACAGATGTCAATAGTGTCACATCAAAGTGTACTCAGAGTATATTTTATGAATAAAGAATACTATTGGAAAGAAAAATTGCAGCTAACCAGAAGAGAACAATCAAGTTAGGATAATTATAAAAACTGCAGGGGTGAAATCTTGACTAGAAAAATAATTGGTGTAAGAATTCAACAGGTCAAATGGGTAGAAACGATGAGTCAATGTTTCAGGTAGAGACCATTTTTCAAGACCAAGATAGGATAGGTATAATTATGTATAAAAAGAGGGAAAGTATTTGTGGGGCAGAGGTGATGGGATAGAAGGTGTGAGAGGTGAAGAGAAAGGTAAAGGGAGAAACCATTAGGAAGTGGGGGTGGAAGAAAAGATGGAGACAGAAAAAAAACCAAATTGAGTTCAGGCAAAGGTAAAGAAGAAATGGAATCGGTGAATTCAAATGGGTGGTGGTTACCTAAAATTAAAAACTCAATGCTGATGCGGTCAGGTTTAAAGCTGTGCAGGAGAAATATAATGTGTTGTTTTCGTTTATTTAGGGCCTCACCCTGATAATTGATCAATTTAAGATTGTTGAAGGCATAACACAGGAGGCAATTCAGTGTCTCGCATTAGCCCTGAATTCTTTCGATTTTCCAAAAATTTGTTCCAGGAAGCTTATTTCTTGAAGCTTATTGTATTGTAGCAGTGAGTGTTGTAAATTAGACTGGGGTTGAAATCAAACCATATGACTTGCAGAATATTGCTCAACTCAGCTAAGCTTGATGCCCCAGACTTTGCATTGTTTTAGTCTGCTTTGAATATTTTTGTCAATAAATGTTCAATTTTTATCTAATTTCTTCCTTTGCTTCAGCATGTAACTTACTTTAACCAAAGTTATTGATGAAAAATTAACTTAATTGTAAATAACACTATAGTCTACCAATTCAACACAGAAGGTAATCCATCTAAAATGTGTTGTACAGTATACTAAAATAAGTGGCCACATTTCCAATGTAATTAATTAGATGCGAAGTGCTCTTCATCATGTTTTAGATTGTTGAAGATTTGATATAGATGTAGATTGGAGTTTTGTTGAAAGAGTGGTGAAAGGAATGTAATAGATACATGTTAGATCATTAGTATGAAATCCTTAGTAATATCCAAGCCAGCATTTCTCCCAACAAGCACCCCTGTTGCTTTATTTCCTGTGTTGTTTCATATTACAGTTATATTGATTTTGTTTTAATTTACCAGTGGTTTTAAAATCAGCCTTCACAACACATTTTCAAAAGAGATTCAGCATTTATTTTCAATGGTCCTACTCACAGCTTGTCTTGCTTTTGGCAAACAGAATTTTTGCTGATGCCAAGTTGTGATAAGATGCCAACTTTAGATCCATCGCTAATGATCCAGCTGTCTTGCAGCTGAAGATTTTTGTTGCTGAATATCCTTTGCCCAATTCAGGTATGTGGCAGTAATGACAATTGATGAGAGATATATGATCTGTTATGCTCCAGTTCTGTTTTTCTCCAAGCCTCCAGTCACTACCTGTCTGGAAATGAAGCAGAACAGTATTAAGAAGAAAAAAACCACAAAAGCCTCTTTTTTTTTGGCAACAGGCCTGTGCTAAAAGAGAGCATAGTGTCACAGAAAATGTTGTTAGATACAAAATCAATTCAAAATTGAATTTAAAAATTCTAATGCACCATCTCTTGATTTTTGATCCCAGTCACTGTTTCCCTCAACTGGCTGAAAGGAATCTGTGATGGACAATTGCTTGTGTGACAACATCATAATTTAAATCTTGATTTGTGTGGAAGAATGATTGCAAGCTGTAACTTCCCACCTTTTTTATTAATCACACAAATTTAATGATGAACAAATAGAATTCAATTGTTTGCTCTACTTGGATTATAAAGTATTTTCTTTGGTTCATGTTAGGACTCCAAAATGCATTGCTTACACTTGGTTTTCCATTTCAGTTGATTATCTGTCGAGTTGAATCTAGCATCCTGCTGGATATCAGTTTATATATAAAGGAATTATTGCAAAAAACTATTATGTTTCGCAGCATGTTAACTCAGGAGGATATTCCTCCATCCCATAAATACAAGGACTGCAACTCTGCCCACGTCATTAGGGAGATACAATTAGAAAAGGAAACATATTCTCTCATATTGAAGTACACTCAGGAACTGCCAGTTTATTAGATTAGATTCAACTTTAATGTCATTGTGCCAGTAAAATACAAAGCCAATATGTTACAAGCCCAGAGGACCCCAAAACACAGCAGCAATAGAAATTTACCAAGACAAATGGTTATTTAAACAAACGTTGCTTTTAATTTTCTTTAAACATAAAAACAGGATCAAACTTTAACTTATTAGTATTAACTTCACCTAACAACCCCCTTCTAATTCCAAGTGCACGTGTATGTTATGTGTATATGTTCAGGAAAGTTCTTTGCTTTAATAGTCCAGTCATTCACTTCTCACTTCTCCAAGTTCCCTGGTATCAAGCAATTCTCATTCCATTCACAGAATTTAACATTTATGAATTTTCACTAGGCTCTGGTGCTTAAAGGCAAATAGTTACCACTCAGGAAGGTTCTTATTGGGTTAAGAGCGATTTTGTTGCTGGTTGGACACACACAAACTGATTTCTTCCGATCAGTCACTTTAGTGTCTTGCTGAAAAAACTTGCCCCATCAGGGGTTTTCCAAATGATAACCTCTTCTTCCAGATCACCACAGAGTTCCTCTTGTTTCCCTTATTTCAGGAGAAACACTCTAGCCAGCCACTTCCTCTTGGAAGGACTACAAGGGTTTTGAAGAGGCTGAACTGAGAACTCACAATGGGGTTTTCAACAAACCTCCCAGCTTGCCATGTTGCAACCTCAAAAGCTACTGCAGAACTGACTTCTCTCTCCCTCTCGGAGAAATTCTGTTTGTTCTTTCCTCTCTCACTCTTCTTGTAAAAACCAACTTCTCCCAAGGCTCCAAACCCAATCCTTGAAAGATCTTTATCAGCATTTGAGCCTGGACTTCTCCATTTGCACCTGCTTTTGAAATGATTTCCAAAGCATTTCCATTGTCTCTGCAAAGTCACAAGCCAGAATGTCTGGCTTCAGCAAAGTTCTTGCATTTTAAATGAGATGTGAAGGGTAAGTATCTGTTTGTGGAGTGATCTCCATTAAACCCCCCCACAATCTATCTCTTTAAAAAAGATATTTATATTTAATATAATATATAATATAAACCATAATAAATGAAATGCAATTAGCATCCAAATAGTACTATATACAATACAAATATCTATGTGAAAATAAAAACAAGTGCAATCTGCAAGCAAACATTGATAAAAGTACTGACAATACCACTCATTGCTGTGATTTAAATTTCAGCAAAATCACAGCCTCGAGGAATAAGCTCTTCTTGAGCCTGCTGGTTCAGATGTGAAGGCTCCTGTAGCACCTACCAGATGGGAGAAGAGTAAAAAGTTCATAGTTTGGGTATGATCCATCCTTCATGATGTTCTTCACCCTTCTCAGACAGCGCTCCAGATACATGTTCTCATTTTCGGGCAGTGGGATACCAATAATCCGCTGGGCAGATTTCACCACCTGCTGAAGTGCTTTACAGTCCGATATGAGGACAATTGCTGTATTATACTGAGATGCCATAGGTAAGTATGCTCTCAATGGTACATTGGCAAAAATCCATCAGTATCTTGGGACAGAAGTGCACTTTCTTCAAGCTCCGAAGTAAATAAAGATGCTTTTGTGTTTTTTTGATCAGAATGGAAATGTTCAGGGACCAGGTAAGATCATTGTAAATATATACACCAAGGAATTTAAAGCTTTATACACTTTCCACTACAACTTCATTGATGTAAATAGGGATGTGAGTGTGACTTCCAGCATGCCTGAAGTCCATAATGATCTCCTTGGTCTTCTGAGTGTTAAGTGCCAAGTTGTTGTGAGGACACCACATGGACAGATGCTGTAGACCGTCTCATCATCCCTTCTGATCAGGCCAACCACCATGGTGTCATCTGCGAACTTGATTATGGAATTAGAACCATATACAGGAACACAGTCAGAGATGAAAAGGGAATATAGGAGAGGGCTCAGCACACAGATGAGAATAGAAGAGATGAGATTGTCTAACTTAACAGAAATTCCAAGATCCAATTACAGAGGGATGAGCTGATACCAAGCTGATGAAATTTGTTGATCAGTTTGGAGGGAATCACAGTATTAAATGCCAAACTAAACTCAATGAACAGCATTCTGACATAAGAGTTAGAGTTATATGTTTAGATGGGAATTAATGTTTAAACAGTGATCTTGAAGTGAGACTTCCATAGCAGGAGGCACCAAGCACATGGTATGGAGCACAGACAGCTGAATGTGGCAAATAGAGGGCTGCTGGATGAGGTGTGTTGGCCAAAGACGTCCTACAACATCAGAACCTTGGGTGGGAGAAGTGCAATGGAAAGCAGGTAGCTGGATATGGCAGCTCAAGGTAAGGCCACGTGTCGACCTCACCACCATCAGACTACTGAACAAATCTCACACTTTAAAAACTATTTTATCCTTTTTCTGTACAGATTTATATTTTGCTGTCTCTCCACTGATGGACAACATGCAGGAACGATGGGTTGAAGTAGTGGTGGTGATGGGGCGCTACTTGCTATGGTGGCTGAGATGGGTATATTGGAGGAGGTGGCATTATCCTCAGTATCTCCTAGGGGACTTTTTCTTTTCACAGAATGATGCTGAAATGTAATGACTTATTGCTAGTCTTTGAATAGAATGCAAAAGAAATCTATTCACTGTAACTATTCAGTACGTGTGACAATAATAAATAAATTATTTTTTTTTCATGATGTAAAGGACACAAGATCAAAAAAAATATAAATAATTGCAAACTTGTGAAGTATGGTCAGATTACTAATATTCCCTTCCTGAGACACAAAATAAACATGAATGTTTGGCACACGATAAATTAAATAAGTGGTGCCACATATGTTTACTCTTAACATGTGATGAATGTAAATTGATACCTTGGCTGTTTAAAAAAAAATTGATATAACTTGTAGTGAATCTTCCCTGGCCTCAAACACCTTTAAATTGAATTGTGATAAAATTTCAAAGCTGTTGTTTCTTTTTCTGTACTACTTTGATATTTCAGTGTAAAATCTGGAATTCTTTAAGGTCATGGATTCATACAAAAATAGGTACACCATGTAAATTGGGCAACTTAATGTCAGTAATAGAATTTAATCCTGCAAAGTGCAAGATGTGATGGCAAAGAAAGTGCATCGATGACTCTATGATCTCAGGAGGCTGAAGAAGTTGGGGATGTTCCTGGAGTCCCTCAGTAAGTTCTTCAAAAGTAACCTTCCTGGATGCGTCATGGTGTGGAACAAGAGCTGCTCTGACGTGAATGCAGATCTGACCATCACACAAGCCTCATTTTGCTCCATCAATTCCATCTACACCTCCTGATAGCAAGAAAATGCAGCTGATATACTTAAAGACTTATCTCACCTTATTCCATCAAGAAGAAGGATGAAGGTTTAAAGTTGAAATCATTCACCACCAGATTCAAGAACAGTTTCTTCCATATCACTATAATGGATTATATCACAGTTTATAATACAAATAGATATGTTTTTGGAGGAGATAGATTGTGGGTTTAGTGTAGGTCACAAGCAATCACAAACACTTCACAAAACTGATCTGATTTAAATGCCAGACCTTTCTTTGCTCAAGCCAGATAGTCAAGGCCTTGGATGTGTTTTGCAAAAAAACAATAAAAACTGCTTTTGGAGAGAACTTAAAAGGTCTCAAGTGCTGATAAAGATCTTTTCAAAGTTTGGGAGTCCTACAAGAGGTTGTGATTTTGCAAGCAGAGAAAGAGAGAAGACCAAACAGGCTTTTTTTATAAGGGAGAGAGATAGAGAGAGAGAGAGAGAGAGAGGGAGAGAGAGAGAGAGAGAGAGAGAGAACTTTTTTGGCCGTGGCTTTTGGAGGCTGCAACAACAAGCTGGCAGCTTATTTAAAAACCCCATTTTGAAGACAGGTTGTGAGTTCTGAGTTCAGCCTATTGAAAACTCTTGGGGTCCATACAAGAGGAAATGGGTGGCTAGAGTTATTTCACCTGAAATAAGGGAAACAAAATGAACTCTGTGGTAACCTGCAGAAGAAGAAGTTATCATTTGGAAAACCTTGATAGGGCAAGTTTCTTCAGCAAGACACTGAAGAATATGATCGGAAGGTATCAGTTTGTGTGTGTCCAATGAGCAACAAATCTCTCTCTGAAACCAACTAGAACCTTCCTGAGCTGTAACCCATTACCTTTAAGCATCTGAGCTTAGTAAAAATTTATAGATGTTAAATTCTGTGAACAAGTATAAGAATTGCCTGATACCGGTGAACTTGAAGGAGTGAGAAGTGAGATTGGACTCTGAATGAAATAACTTTTCTGAACTTATGCACATTACATACACGTGCACTTAGAATTAGAAGGGGGTTGTTAGGTTAAGTTAATAGCAATACATTAAAGTTTGATCCTGTTTTAATGTTTAAAGAAAATTAAAAATGACTTAAGTAACCATTTGTCTTGGTGAACTTCTATGGCAGCTGGGTTTTGGGGTCCTCTGGGCCTGTAACACCACCATCAGACTACAGAACAAATCTCACACTTTTAAAACAATTTTATCCTTGTTCTGCTTGAGTTGATATTTCTTTGTATTGTGTTTTATTTTGCTGTTCTTGTGTGTTGATAGACTTGCTTGTTTGCACATAAAGCAAACCTTGACACTGCACCTCACCACTTGAGACAATAAATGTAAATAGAATGTAAGTAAATTTAAGGAGATACACTTTGGTAGGTATATTGAAGGTGGTACATGCACTATGAATGTTATCGGCCTTGGGATATTGATAAACCGATCTTAGAGTCAATGGGGTGGGGGGGGGGAAACGATTGGCATAACAATTAGTGCAATGCCTTTACAGCACCAGTGATCAGGACCAGGGTTTGAATCCCATGCTGTCAGTAAGGAGTTTGTACATTTTCCCCATGTTTGTGTGGGTTTTCCCCTGGGCTTCTGGTTTTCTTCCACTGTTCGAAATGTACCATGGTAGCAGGTCAATTGGGTGTAAATTGGATGGCATGGACTCGTGGGCCAAAATGGCCTATTACCGTGCTGTACATCTAAATTAAAAAAAAATTAAAACTTTAAATAAAAAAAACTACCATTTCAACAGTACATTCCACACTTCGTTAATTCATAAACTGGTGTAAATTAGCATCCAAGAATAAGTCAACAACAATTCTGAATAAAGGCTTAACTATGTTGGGATGTAGATGAGCATATGAGAAAAAAAAGAGGTCACAGAGAAATGAGTTCGGCTATGGGATTGATGGAGATTTTCTGAGAGCTAGCATAGACTCCATAGCCTCATTACTTGTTGCAATGAAAATAGCAAGATATGGTCCTCAGCTTTTAAATCAAAATTGTCTTATGCAGGATGTGTGCTCTTTTAGTGTGGTTTTAAAGCAAAAAAATACAGTGGTGATTCTTTAGGTACATGATACCCTGCAGGAAAGAAAGCAGCAATGGGCAGGAACATTAAACTGTGGCCAAGATCTGATCAGCTATAATCTCATGAAATGGCCAAAGGGCAAGGAAGCTTCTGCTCTCATTTCTTTTGTGTTTTAAAAAAAATCTATGTGCATTTTATTTAAAAGCATCAGTAGAATCAATATGACACAACAACATATGAAATCGGCGTAGCATTTGCCCACCTATGCCTCAAGCCTGTCCTCATTAATTAAAATGACCACCTCATGCCTCAGCTCCAATTAGAGCCATTGAGTCACAAAGTCTTCCCTTGAGTCTTTTCTGTCAGTGCTCGAAGACCCTGATCTTTCTAAATTTCTCTCTCACCTTTTCAAATACCTCCAATAATTACTTTCCCCCAAATCTCCGGGCAAGAGAATTCCAGAGATTCAACAACTCATGTGAGGAAAAGAAAAGTCTTGTGCATCCAGTTTTAAATGTCCAGTCCCTTATCCAGGAGCATAAATGGTCATTTACAAAAAATGTCCATTAAACATATGGATGTGGATGACCTCTGAGTGTTTCAGTATCTCCATTTGAAAACTCTATCCTCTACCAAGCAGACTGGGGAAGAGCAAAGTCTTGGGCGGCCAAGTACAGTGCATTCCTTAGCTTAGGTGGTTGAGCAAAAGTCTGAGAAATCTTTTCTATTTCTAAAACGTCTTTATCTCCCAGGTAAAAGATTGAACATGAAACAAATGGCAGCCTGTTCATGGGGTTTATACTCTCACTTTTCTTCATCACAAGTAATTCTGCTAGGGATACATTTGAAGCTCAGATAAAGTCAACATCCATCAGAATGTGTTATTGCAGCGAAATCACAATCCAAGGTTTTACTAAAACTATCCAGTTTTAAATTTGAAACCTATCAACTTTCACAGGTCAGAAAATAAAACTGATTTGTCAAGAAGTGATGTTTTAAGTACTATTTTGAGTAGAAAATAACGTTAATTTCCTCCCTACTCATTCAATGAAATTATTAGCCCATTTAAAATAGAATTTGTAAATATAAAGCAAATTAAAAGGTAATGTGCTAATAATGCCTTCCATTTTATTGAACTTTGCCATGTCTGAATTGCACAAATTGTTGTAAATGAGTGGAGGTTAGATTCTTTTAAGCATGGAAGATGATTGGTTGTTGCATCAAAATATTCACCAGTTTACTTCAAATTTATATTTTCAAAGTTCTAAGGTGCAAAGTATTTCCTTCCTCAGTCAGTGTGAAGTACATTTTTGGAGTGACTATCCATTTGCTGTAACAAAAGTCTTTCAATGTTTATAGATGTCAATAGTTACTTTGTGTAAACTAGGTACAGAAGAAAAAACTTTTTTCTAGCCCAAAAAAAAAATTCTTGACTGCAGACAAGATGCAACTGTTGTTGGCTTGGCCAGCATTTATTGCCCATTTCTAATTACCTTGACAGTTTGATAGTGATGAGGTCCCTGAATGTTGGCCACAGTTGGTACTAGGTAGGGACTTCCTTTGTAATGGTCCAATGACGTGGAAGAAACAATGCTTTATGACCAAGTCAACATAAAGATGAACTTGCAAGTGAACACAGGTTTGGAGCTGCCACTGAAGACCACAGAACACCACAGCATAGTGTAGGCCCTCCAGCCACAAGATTGACCTGACTTGTACAAACCTATCCCAGCATCAATCTATCCCTTCCTGACCTCACAGCCCATGACCCTCTATTTCTTTTACTTCCATAAATATGTGCTCTGCTGCACTTGTAGATGCTTTGTGAACAATGTTACAGCAGTTCATTTGCTGCATTAAGCAAAGCTTAAACTGGGTCTATGACCCAAACTGCTCTGCACAACCAATCTTGTGTTTCCTTTGGTTGGAATGGTTGTGTCTGAACAGTGCTTGGACCCAGAGTATAAAGAAAATGCATTAGGTTGGATATGAGCCACTGCCTGGAACAGGTGCCTATATTTCTCTCAGCTGGATGTGGAGAGCTGATCTCCCTGCCCTCCACACCCAGTGAGGCCCAGACAACTTATTGCTACATGCCCACTCTCACAATGATCCTGTCAAGCTTCAAGAGAGGATAACACGTGAACAGGTTCATCTCCTGAGGCAGATGTCGCTGATTTTATCATATAAAGTTCTTATAAATAGTAACACCAGACTGGACCCAATATCCATCAGGATAAATACCTGAACATTCCTGAAACAAATTCTAACAGGCCTATTGATGCTGTTGAGGTCTATGAAGTCTCTCTGACATCTGAAATTCTGAGAAGGAGACCAGGTGTAGCACAGGTGCAGGTGAGCCCTGGGGCAGATCAGTAATGTTTATGCTTAATGGCCAGACTTAATTCTGCTCAGACTTTATGTTCAACATAAAACTTAATAGTAGAGTCAACTTTTCCATCAACTACACCTGCAAATAATCTTGAATTTGAATTGAAATTCCTTTTTACTTCATTGGAGTTCAGAGGCAGGAATTTCAATGGTTCATCCCATCTCATCAACGGACATGTGGACTGGTAAGGAATTAGCACAATGTAACCTTTGAAGGGTTAAAAAAAATCAGAGCCTCGTATTACAAATGACCATCTTAAATTCCTTTAATTTTTCCACCTTATGCCCACAAAATAATTCATACCATGCTTTTTTTAAATGGCTTCTGGGACTGAAGAGTTTATTCAGTATAAAATTAAGACATGATAAGATGGTACAACTGCTGTAAATGATAGAAAAGAAGAAAACAGATGTCATCATTAACAATTGTAATAACTATAATTTCAGTCTGAAATCAACTATGATTATTGT
Organism: Narcine bancroftii; assembly: GCF_036971445.1. Taxonomy (NCBI): domain Eukaryota; kingdom Metazoa; phylum Chordata; class Chondrichthyes; order Torpediniformes; family Narcinidae; genus Narcine; species Narcine bancroftii. The sequence continues at coordinate 98,229,870 of NC_091471.1, read as the reverse complement.
AATTTAAAAGGACAACAAACATTAATATGTGTGCGTGTATATTGTATATTATTCTTTGGTAAATATATGATATCAGAAATAAGTCCAGAGGCTACACTGCAAGATGCAAACTACGGCAAAGGTGGTGTGCTTTAGATCTTGGGCAGTTCCTTTATGCCTTCACACTTTGCTCTTGCTATCATTCTGATACAGGTTAATTTTAGTTTCATCTGTCCACAAGATCCTTTTCCCAAATTCTGCTGGGTCTTTTAAATACTTCTTGGCAAACTGTAATCTGGCCATCCTTTCTGTGGCATCTCGCAGTGTAGCCTCTGTATTTCTGATCATGAAGTCTTCTAAGGACAGCAGTAATTGACATATTCACATCAGCCCCATGAAGAGTCTTTTTGATCTGTTTTTAAAAATAATTTATTTAGAATTTTTCTATATTTGTATTTTATAAGAAATTAATATCAAACAATAAGAATTTAAATATGAGAATTTCAATCATCACATGATGGTTATAAACACCCTTTCCCTCCCATACCCTCCCTCACTAAACCCCCCAACCCCAAAGAAATTTATATTTAAAAAGCATTTCATAGTTATATAGAGTAAAGAAAAGGAAAAAGTAAAAAATAGCTTCATGGATTGCTTGGAGGGTCACTTTCCAACACACAGGACTCCAGCAATGTTTATATGATCAATTTAGGGAAGAAGGTTAACACAGGTCTCAAGAGGCTGGAAGAACCCCACTATGTAGGCTCCATGAGAAGCCAGAAGAAATGGGTGAAACTTTAAATGTTTTTTTTCCTTCAGTATTCACTAAGGAAAACAATATTAAGCCAGATGAAGTGAAGAAATATAGTAAGGAGCTCATGGATAATATATGAATTAATGAGGGGGTAGTGTTGGCTATATTAAAAAAGATCAAGGTGGTTAAATCTTCAGATCCTGACAAAATATTCCCTCGGACCCTAAAGGAGGTTAGTGAACAAATAATGGGGGCATTGACAGAAATATTGAAAATATCACTGGCCACGAGGGAAGTGCCAGAAGATTGGAGGGTGGCTCATGTTGTTCCGCTGTTCTAAAAAGGATCCCAAAGTAGACCTGGTAATTATAGGTCTGTAAGCCTGATGTCAGTGGTGGGTAAATTATGAGAATTGTTCTTATAGAAGGTATATACAACTATTTGGAAAGACAGGGATTAATTTGGAGTAGGCAGCATGGTTTTGTATGTGGTAGATCATGTCTAACAGATCGTAGAGTTTTTTGAGGAGGTTACTAAAAAGGTTGATAAGGGGAAGGTGGTAGATGTTGTCTATTTGGATTTTAGTAAGGCTTTTGATAAAGTTCTCCATAAGAGGTTAGTAAGGAAGGTGGAAGCATTGGGTATTAATGATGAAGTAGTGAAATGGATTCAACAATGGTTGGATGGGAGATGCCAGAGAGTAGTGGTGGAAAATTGTTTGTCAAATTGGAGGCAGGTGATGAGTTGAGTGCCTCAGGGATCAGTACTGGGTCCACTGCTGTTTGTCACATATATTAATGATCTAGATCAGGGGTGTCAAACTCAAATTCACGGAGGGCCAAAATTAAAAACTTGGACTAAGTCGAGGGCCGAACTAAATATTTATTGAAAATTTTCAACAACATCTGCATGTTTTCTCTTCTTTCAACATATGTAATGTTAAACTTTAGGATATAACTTTAGGAGGATAATGTTACAGGTCAGGAGTAAGTAGCTCAAGTTCACCCTTTGCTTGACCTGAGGGAAACCTATTTGGTCCCTGTGGAGATGTAGTCAGCATTCACAGGCTGTGTCCATTTTGGCCTGCATCAGGACTCAGCATTTCCTGCTCACTCCTCAGGCTCTAGGCCTCTATTCACCCTCGACCCGCCATCCCTCTACCTGACCAGTCCTTTACCCAACCTCTACTCACCCCTCACTCCACTCGCTCTGCCTCTACCCACCCCTTCCTATACACGCCCCTCTACTGCATCTCCCCTCAACCTGTTGCTCCCTCTACCCGTCTCTCACCCACTAATCACCCCTCCCCTACTCGCCCTGCCCCTCCTCTTTTACTTCTTCCCTATCCACCTCTCATTCTACTCATCCCTTCCTCTAACTGCCCCTCGCACCACCATAACTTCCCCTGCCCATTACTCCTCACCTACACCCTCTGCCCACCCCTGCTTACCCACCCACTCAGGCCCAGCACGCTGCCGATCACCCTTTGCGGAACAGCGGGGGCCGTGCGCAGCCTGCCATGTCCATCGCGCCGACAGGAAATCACAGGTGTTCGCCAATCCGCCGCACTGCTCAACAGGTGGGAGAAGTGACTGGTTGTGCGGGGAGCCTTCCAAATGGCTTGCCGGCTGATGACATCGACAGACTTCTCGTGTTACAATTTTGTTTTCCCCGTTCTCAATGTTTGCACGGTCAACCTGCAACACTCTTGCTCCCTCCGCGTCCCGTGGATCTGATGCCCGGGTTTTGTTAGGATTCCCAGCAGAAGGTTTGTGGAACTTTACCATTCTGGATTCCTTTTTGAGAATATTCTGGCCATCTTTTAAGGGGGGTGGTTTTAGAGGGGAGGGGATAGTTAGGGGGTGGGGAAGGATGTGCAATGAAGGGGGTGACATTACCAAAAAACAGCATCGGCTCTCACTGCAGGGCGGGCCACCTCTAATACATTTTTGAAATGATCTTGCGGACCAAATATAATTATATCGCCCTCGACCCGCCATTTGGCCCGCAGGCCAGAGTTTGACATGTGTGATCTAGATGATAGGGTGGCAAATTGGATTAGTAAATTTGCAGATGATACAAAGATTGGTAGTGTTGTGGACAGTGAGGAAGATTATCAAAGCTTACAGGGTGATATAGGACAGTTAGAAGAGTGGGGTGGAAAATGGCAGATGGAGTTTAATACGGATAAATATGAGGTGGTACATTTTGGTAGGATTAATCAAAATAGGACATACATGTTAAATGGTAGACAATTGAGGAGTACAGTGGAACAAAGGAATTTAGGAGTCATGGTACATAATTCACTGAAAGTTGAATCACATGTGGACAGGGTGGTGAACAAGGCATTTATTATGTTAGATTTCATAAATCAGAGTATTGAATACAAGAGTTGGGATGTTATGTTGAAATTGTATAAGGCATTGGTGAGGCCAAATTTGGAATACAGTGTGCAGTTTTGGTCATCAAATTACTGGAAGGATATAAACAGTACAGAGAGAGTGTGCAGAGGAGGTTTATAAGAATGTTGTTGGGATTTCAGGGTTTGAGTTACAGGGAAAGGTTAAGCAGGCTGGGACTTTATTCCCTGGAGTGCAGAAGGTTGAGGAGTTAATTGATAGAGGTATTCAAAATTATAAGGGGGACAGATAGAGTCAATATGGATAGACTTTTTTCACTGGAGCGGGGGGGGGGGGGGTGGTGGGGCGGGGGGAGATTCAAACAAGAGGGCATGGATTGAGAGTAAAAGGGGAAATGTTTAAGGGAAGCATAAGGGGGAATTTCTTCCTGCAGAGGGTGGTGAGGGTGTGGAATGAACTTCTGGCAGTGGTAGTAGAAGAGAGATGGATGTTACTATTCAAGAATAGATTCGATAGGTATATGAACAGGAGAGGTATGGACAGTTATAGGCCAAATGCGGGTCAGTAAGACTAGGTGGAAGATGATGCTTGGCACGGACTAATAGGGTCAAACTGACTTGTTTCTGTGCTGTAAATGGTTATGTGGCTATATTTATACATAAAATTTGCATATATGGGCTCCAAATTTGCAATAATATACCATATTTATTTCTCAAACTTTATGTAATTTTCTACAAGGGGGATACAACTTTGAACTTCTGCATTCCATTTTCCCAGACCAAGTCACTGCAATCCACTTCCTTGCCACTGCTAATGTATTTTAACAAATTTCATTTTAATATATTGATAGTTTCCACTTAGGTCATATTCATTCTATATTTCCAAATAGAAATCTGGGTTCTGTGGAAATACAATGTCTGTAACCTGTTCAAAAAAATCCCTTATTTCACCCAAAAAGGCTTTAGCTTGGGACATGACCGAGATGAATGCAAGAAAGTTCTGTCTCCTCACCACATCTAAAACATTGATCTGTTAAATTTGGTTTCATTCCATTCAATTTTTGTGGTGTCAAATATAGATGATGTAAAAAAATTATATTGAAATAATCTATACCTTTGTAGCGGCCTGGTAACCAGGATGCAACCCGGTACACAAGATGGCTGACGAACGCAGAGACCCCGTGGGAGCCAACGACCTTTGTCCCAGGTGCAGAGGTGGGAATGCCGACCAATCTGAGGCCAGCGCTGCTGTGACATCACTCCTGTCATCAGCAGCCGGAGAGAATATAAGCAGAGCTGCCAGTGCAATAAATCAGTCTTCAATTTTGACTTCTTGGGTGTGTGTCATCCTTTCCACACTTTGCAGTAGCACACACGCTACATTGGTGACCCTGGCAGATCCAACCGACAGTTGGACCCAAAGATGATGGACCAAGTGGCTCTTCATGCAGTTTTACCTGGCAACTTTATGGGTGTTGTAACTACACATGTGGTTCGAACAGGCCAAGGCCCAGTTCCACCTTCGACATATCACTGCTGATGACACACATTACTACTACGTGGTGAGCTCGCTCGACCAGCAGACGGCAGCAAAGATCATCAACCTCTTGCAGCAGCCTCCGGAGCAAGGCAAATATGATGCCCTCAAGGAGCTATTAACCCACATCTTTGGGCTCTCATGGCATGAGCGTGCTGCCCAATTTTTGCATGTGGATTGTCTGGGGAACAGGGCCCTATCCACCCTCATGAGTGAAATGCTCGCCCTTGCTGAGGGACACAGGCTTTACCTGCTCTTTGAGCAAATTTTCCTAGAGCAGCTGCCTCAGGATATCTTGCTCACTGATGAAGACTTCAGTGACCTCAGGAAAGTTGCAGTCTGGGCAGACATGCCCTGGCAAGCGAAGAAAGAAAATGGCGCTTCTTTGGAGTAAATTACTAGGCCCCGCACACAGCCAGCAACAAGGCCTCAGGAAACAGAGAGGCAAATGGACCAGACCCCCAACTCAACAGTTTTGCTACTATTACCGACGATGGGGTGCAGGGGTCCATCGATGCTACCCACACTGTGTTTCAGGGTGTTTCGTTGACAGTTAGCCAACATGACAGCCTCCTCCATGTGTGGGACTCTCTATCAAGAAGGCACTTCCTCATTGACACTGGCACCAAAATAGTGTCCTTCCTCCCCTCAGTATACAACACCCAGAACGGCAAGTTGGGCCCGGCACTGAGGGTAGAAAACAGCACCACAATACAAATGTTCAGCACACGCAATGTCCCCTCCACTTCGGCGGCCACCTGTTCAAGTGGACATTCACGATTGTATCTGTGATGCAACTGCTCCTAGGAGCAGACTTCCTGCAAGCCCTCTGCTTGCTGGTGGACCTTACAGGGTGGCGTTTGGTGGATGGCAGGACTTTTCAAACTACGCCCATGGGGAAAACAAAGATACCTGCCTTCCACCTCAATTCCATCACTCTATTCGAAAACACATTTATGCGGATCCTAGGGGAGTTCCCTTCAATCATGGTACTACTGTTTTCTTACGCAGAACCGAAGCACAGGGAAAGGCACCACATTCTGACTGAGTGCCCCAGCCGAGGAGGAGTTTAAAAAAATGGAAGAGCTGGGGATAGTGTGGCGTTCCAACAGCCCCTGGCCTCCCTCCTGCACATGGTACTGAAGGCAGCAGGAGGGTGGAGGCCATGTGGTGACTATTGCTGGTCATGCCCCATATCCAAGACTTTATCGCTAACTTATAAGGGGCATGGTTAATTTCAAAAGTTGACCTCGTTAGGGGCTATCATCAGATCCCAGTCCATCCCAATGACATCCCTAAAACCACCATAATTCCCTCTTTTGTACTCTATGAATTCCAAAGAATGCCCTTTGGACTTAAGAATGCAGCCCACATCATCCAGAGGCTGATGAATATTGTGGGCCAGGATCTCCCATTCGCATTCATCTATTTGGACAATATTCTCATTGCCAGTCACAATAACACAGAGTTCGCGACCCACCTAAGGTGACTGTGTGCCCAGCTGCAGGAATTTGGACTAACTATAAACCCAGCTAAGTGGCAATTTGGGTTGAAAATGATCATCTTCCAGGGGCATTGAATCAACAGGCACAGAGAAAAACCCCTGTATGAAAAGATAAAGGCTGTTTGGTATTTTGCCAAGCCACGCACAGTGAAGGGGTTGCAAGAATTCACTGCTATGATTAACTTTTATACTGGCACTGGCTTGGAACATGCACCCCCTGTAGAGCTCGTCGAAAGAACCAAAGACTTGTTGATCCAAACCAAGGCTTTTATTAGCAAAAGACCGGAGCTCTTCACAGGTGGCCGACCAGTCCGGAATGATCCGACCTGGCTAGGGACACAACCCTTTAAGGCCCAAACAATAGGTGTGGCTTAGCTCTCAGCCAATCGCTGTAAGCACAGTCTAGATACAGTAACTATATACACTATGTACATTGGTGATAGATCTGTACTATCACATTCACCCCTTCTTGGAGAATTGACCCGGGGAAAAAAAAAAACAAAAACGAGGGAGAGAATGAAAAGGAAGGGGTAGGTCAAGGACTGTAGCGGTCAGGGGGTCTGACCATCCGGCGTGACCGCCGTGGTGCCGGGATTGGGGTCGCTGGAGTGGTGTCACCAGCGGGCTCATCGGGTGCGACTGCTCCGTCGCTCAATTCCCCAGTCGTTTTGTCGGCAGGGTGGCCCGAGTCATTGGGGTGCTGTTGGTCCTTCTGTTGCGGCACGGGGCCTGGAGCATAAGGAGTTGGGGGGTTTGCTGGGTCTACCGCGTCCTGAGCTAGGTCCCGCACCGAAACAGTGTCCTCCCGCCCGTCTGGGAACTCCACGTATGCGTAATGTGGGTTCGCGTGGAGTAGAGTCACTCGGTCGACCAAGGGGTCATTCTTTGAGTGCCGGACGTGGCGTCGCAAAAGGACGGGGCCAGGGACGGTGAGCCATGCCGGTACAGTGGTTCCCGATTCGGATTTCCTCGGGAAAAGGAACATCCTTTCGTGGGGGGTGGCATTTGTTGCAGTACATAGGAGGGAGCGGATGGAGTGTAAGGCACTAGTGAGAACCTCCTGCCAGTGAGAGGTGGGGAGACCTTTAGACCGGAGAGCCAGTGTAACCGCTCTCCATATGGTGGCATTCTCCCTCTCGACCTGGCCATTACCGCGTGGGTTATAGCTCGTGGTCCTGCTTGAAGCAATGCCACACTCCAGAAGGTACTGTTGCAGCTCTGAACTCATGAATGAGGACCCCCTATCACTGTGGATGGAATTGGGGTACCCGAAGATGGTGAAAATACTGTGAAGGGCCTGTATCACTGAGGTGGCAGTGGTGTCTGGGCAGGCCACAGCGAATGGGAAGCGGGAGTATTCGTCGATGGCCGTAAGGATGTAGGTATTACGGTTGGTCGACGGTAGGGGTCCCTTAAAGTCTACGCTAAGACGCTCGAAGGGGCGGGTGGCTTTGATGACGTGGGAGTTATCCGGACGGAAGAAGTGGGGCTTGCATTCGGCGCACACCGAACAGGCTCGGGTCATGGAGCGGATCTCCTCAATTGTGTAGGGTAAGTTGCGCGCCTTGACAAAGTGAGCAAACCTAGTGACCCCTGGATGACAGAGCGCCTCATGGAGTTTCCGTAGTCTGTCCATCTGTATGCTGGCGCACGTCCCCCTGGAGAGCGCGTCAGGCGGGTCGTTGAGCTTACCAGGCCGGTACAGGATGTCATAGTTAAAGGTGGAGAGTTCGATTCTCCATCTGGCGATTTTGTCGTTTTTTATCTTACCACGCTGGGTGTTGCTGAACATGAAGGAGACCGCGCGTTGATCAGTCAACAGTGTAAAGCGCCTCCCAGCGAGGTAATGTCTCCAACGACGTACCGCTTCAACTATGGCCTGGGCCTCCTTCTCGATCGAGGAGTGTCTACTCTCCGGACCCTGGAGGGTTCTGGAGAAGAAGGCTACAGGCCGACCGGCCTGGTTCAAGGTGGCTGCCAGGGCGAAGTCGGATGCATCGCTCTCGACTTGAAACGGGACAGACTCATCGATCGCGTGCAGCGTCGCAGCAGCGATGTCAGATTTGATTCGATCGAAAGCCGCTGTGGCTTCGGTCGAGAGGGGAAAAGAGGTGGTCTTGATAAGAGGACGTGCCTTGTCGGCGTAGTTTGGAACCCATTGTGCGTAATAAGAGAAAAGGCCCAGGCAGCGTTTGAGAGCTTTCTGGGTATGTGGGGGGGGTAAGTCCATTAAGGGACGCATGCGGTCAGGATCTGGCATGACTATCCCGTTTTCCACCACACAACCTAGAATAGCGAGTCGTGTGGTCCGGAAAACACACTTGTCCAAATTGTAAGTCAGGTTTAGCTGACGGGCAGTTTGAAGAAATTTGTCTAGGTTGGCGTCATGGTCCTGCATGTCGTGGCCGCAGATGGTGATATTGTCCAGATACGGGAAGGTAGCGGTTAGCCCGTTCTGGTCCACCATCCTGTCCATTTCCCGCTGGAAGACCGCGACACCATTTGTGACCCCGAATGGTACCCTGAGAAATTGATATAGCCGCCCATTCGCTTCAAAGGCCGTGAATGGTCGGTCCTCGCAGCGGATCGGGAGCTGGTGGTAGGCCGAACGTAGGTCAATAGTGGAGAAAATGCGGTACTGGGCGATCTGGTTCACCACATCCGTGATGCGTGGCAGGGGGTACGCATCCAGGAGTGTGAAGCGGTTAATGGTCTGGCTGTAGTCGACCACCATCCGTAGTTTTTCCCCATTCTTGACAACCACCACCTGGGCTCTCCAGGGGCTTGAACTGGGTTCGATGATGCCCTCATCCAGCAATCTACGCACCTCACTCCTAATGAATTGCCTGTTTTCGTAACTATATTGCCGACTTTTGGTGGCCACAGGCTTCCAGCCAGGGGTGAGGTTTGCGAAGAGTGCTGGCGGGGCAATCCGGAGTGTGGAAAGGCCGCAGGATTGGCCCCGGGGCACGGGGGCGGGTTGCTCGGGTGCTTCGGGAGTGGGGCGATGGCGATGGCAGACCGAGAGGGGGGCGTGGGGTCCCCCAAAGTGTAGGGACACCGTTTGGAACTGACACTGGAAGTCTAATCCCAGCAACACTGGGGCGCACAATTGGGGAAGGACGAATAATTTAAAGTGGGTGACCGTCACGCCCTGTACTTCCAGCGTGGCGATGCAATACCCCTTTATCCCAGTCGAGTGCGACCTCGTCGCTAATGAGATCCTCTGGGTAGTGGGGATAATGTCAAGTCCCCAACGGAGGGCCAGATCTGGCTGGATAAAACTGTCAGTTGACCCAGAGTCAAATAAGCAATTGGTGTAGTGTCCATGCACTTTAATCAGTTCCATTGCTCTGGTGAGGGGATGAGAGCATTGCTGGTTTAATGTTATTGAAGCAGTTGACAGGCGAGTTTTGCGCGATGACGTCACGCAACGGGATGACGTCACGCAACGGGATGACGTCACGCAACGGGATGACGTAGTCAACGCTCGAGGAGCAGGTTGGAGAACCTCCCGGAAGTGCTGTTGTGGCGGGTGAATGGTAAGTAGTGGGGTTTGTAGTTGCTCGTGATCGGTGGTCGGGCCCTGGCGGTCGTCAGCGATGGACGCTAGGGTGAGCACCTGGTTGGCCGCGGGGGTGTCTGTGGCGGCAGCAGCAGCGGCGGTAGCGTCGGCCCCGGGGGTGTCCGTGGCGGCGGCAGCAGCGGCTGTAGCGTCGGCCCCGGAGGTGTCCGTGGCGGCGGCAGCAGCAGCGGTAGCGTCGGCCCCGGGGGTGTCCGTGGCGGCGGCAGCAGCGGCGGTAGCGTCGGCCCCGGGGGTGACTGTGGCGGCGGCAGCAGCGGCGGGCGAGAGGCAGGCCATCACCATGGTTGCGACGGTGGGTTGCCCCTTCCGGGTTCGGCGTCTCCGTGACGTCAGGCGTTGCCGTGCAGGGGAGCCCTCGATCTCATTGGACGAGAGCTCTGGGGAAGAAGAGTTTGAATGGGATAGTGGCGGTTGGGCTTCACACGAGGCACTGTGTTTGCTGGCGGCCATTTTAGACCTACAGACTGCAGCAAAGTGGCCCTTTTTAAGGCACTTCTGGCACCTGGCTTTTCTTGCCGGGCACTGGGATCTGCTGTGCTTGTTCCTCCCGCAGAAATAACATTTCGGGTTCGCACGGGGCAGGGTAGCAGCAGCCGACAGGCCGTCAGGGGTAGGGTAGAAGGGCACTTTACTCACATCAGAACGAGGGGTCCAGTCCCTAGAGAGCTCGGTGGACTTTAAGGCTGCATCCTCCATTGTGATTGCAATCCGGGCCACGTCCTCTAGTTTTTCTACCCCTTGTTCGAGCAAACACAGCCTCACTTCGTTCGATCGGAGCCCAGCCACATAGGCATCCCGGACGAGGTCGCTAGTGATCTCGGCAGCAGTTTTGTCCACACAGTTACAGTCCTTGCCCAATGCCTTTAGTACTTGTAAATATGCCCTGCTGGACTCACCGGGCTGTTGTTTCCTCGACGCAAGCATGAGCCGGGCATGAACTCTGTTCACCGGTTGATCATACAGTCCTTTCAGTACCTTTATGGCTGCGGTGTAAGTGGTCTCATCCTGGATGTTCTCGTAGACTCTCAAGGACACCATAGACAGCAATGCTGTTAGACGCTGGTTATCCTCCTCCACCTGAATGAATCTCAGGAAGTTTTCAAAGTTCAGCAGCCAGAAGTTAAAGGCTTTGAAGGCTGTAGCTGACTGTGGGTCGATATCAAGTTTTTCTGGCCGAGTTAAACGCTCCATCCCTTTCAAAAAAAATTCCTTTTGCTAATAAAATTGTAGAGCTCGTCGAAAGAACCAAAGACTTGTTGATCCAAACCAAGGCTTTTATTAGCAAAAGACCGGAGCTCTTCACAGGTGGCCGACCAGTCCGGAATGATCCGACCTGGCTAGGGACACAACCCTTTAAGGCCCAAACAATAGGTGTGGCTTAGCTCTCAGCCAATCGCTGTAAGCACAGTCTAGATACAGTAACTATATACACTATGTACATTGGTGATAGATCTGTACTATCACACCCCCTTTTTGCATTCACGGAGAAACATTACCTGAGACAATGAAGCCTCGGAGGCATTCCAGAAGACCAAGGACGCACTGGCCAACACCACTCTTCTGGTACACCCCAGGCCAGAGGTTCATCAAAGGCCAATGGCAGCCTTCTTTAGCAGGCATCTCTGGCCACTCAAATTCAAATACAGTGCCTTTGACTGGGAGCTATTGACATTGTACCTGGCAGGCAGGCACTTCAGGTATTTTTTTTGAAGGTGGGAAATTCAGGGTCTTCACGGACCATAAACTATTAACCTTTGCCTTCCATAAAGTGTCTGACTTGTGGTCAGCCATGCAGCAGCGACACCTCTCATAGGTGTCTGAGTTCACCAAGGGTATCCCACATATCACGCATAAGGCCAATGTGGTGGCTAATGCACCGTCCCACCCTGTGATTGAGTCCATCCAGGCCCTGTCCTAAGGAATAGATTATTCAGCCCTAGCCCTAGCAGGAAGACCCTGAAATCCTGGCATACAGAATAGCAGTCTGGGCTCAGGCTGGAGGACATCCCATTCAGCCCTGGTAACCAGATACTCCTCTGTGATGTCTCTACCAGCAAACCCCATCACATCATGCTGGCAGCATTGACATGGTAGGTTTTTGACCTGGTGCACTCAGCCATCAGAACTTCTGACAAATGGTGACTAGTAGGTTCATCTGGCACGGCCTCTGGAAACAAGTCAATCAGTGGGCCAAGACCTGCATGCTCTGCTAGATGTCCAAAGTGCAGATGCATGTCAAGGCACCCCCTCCCCCAGACTTTTGTGTCCATGTGACGTAGGTTCAGCCATGTCCATATTGACAATAAGGGCCGATATCTCCTCACCATGATTGACTGCTCCATGAGGTGGCCAGAAAGCAGTTCTGCTGGCTGGCACAACCCACTGAGACCTGCACCAGGGCATTCATTAACTCCTGGGTGTCGAGATTCGGAGTTTTGAAGCATATGACCTCCAATAGAGGTACTCAATTAACTTCGGATCTCTGGGCAGCTTGGGCCAATTTGCTGGGAATCCAGGTCCACCATACCATGGCTTACTACCCTCAGGCTGATGGATTAGCGGAGCGGTTCCTCAGGCACTTGTAGGCTGCCTTGATGCCTCGGCTCAAGAGGCCAAACTGAGCAGATGAGCTACCCTGGGTCCTCCTGGGGATCTGCACCATGCTGAAAGAGTATTTCAATGCCTCAGTAGCCGAGATGGTGTACAAGCATACTGTTGGTGATACCAGGGGAGTTCTTGGCCACTTCCAAGGACCAAGAGGACTCCATGGCTCCATTGACTAAGCTGAAGGAAAGACTGGGTACTCTAGCACCTTGGTAGACTGCATGGCATGGCCAGCCCAAAGCCTATCTCCCCAAAGACTTAGTGAATATGTTTTCGCTCAGAAGGGGGAACACTGAACACCTCTGCCATATAAAGTAGTCAGGCACAACAGGTCAACATGTGTTAGATATTGGCGGTAAAAAAGAGACTTTCACTATCAACTGCCTCAAACCAGCACATCTGGACATTAGCCAACCAGTCTCCACTCAGCCCCCCCGACACAGAGGTAGGTCACCTGAAGCAGCAAACAGCACTCCAATTGCTGATTCTGGGGGGTGTCATGTAGCAGCTCGCTAACCGGGACATGACCCAGTACATAACATGGCCGATGAACTTGCGTTTGCCATTTAAATGGTGATTCTTTTTTAAACTTTGTGAAATACACATTATTCATTGGCATCGCTTCACTTTTATTTGCATTGATCTTGTACCCCAATATTTCTCCATATTCCTTCAATTTCTTATGTAATTCTTTTATGATAATTCTGGTTCTGTTAAGTATACTATGATGTCATCTGCAAATAGACTGATTTTATATTCCTTCTCTTTTATTTTTATTGCTTTTATTTTATTCTCTGTTCTTATCAGTTCTGGCAAAGGTTCTATTGCTAAAGCGAACAGTGTGGGAGATAGTGGACATCCCTGCCTGGTTGACCTGCTTAATTTAAATTGGTTCAATATATATCCATTTACTGTCACCTTTGACATTGGACCCTTATATAATGCTTTAATCCAATTAATACATTTCTCTGATAGGTTGAACCTCTGTAATACTTTGAATAAATAATTCCATTCTACCCTGTCAAAGGCTTTCTCTGCATCTAAAGCAAAAGCCACTGTTGGCATATTATTCCCTTGTTCTGTATGGATTAAATTAATGAACTTATAGACATTGTCCATTGTTCATCTTTTCTTAATAAATCCAGTTTGATCTAGTTTTACTATTTTTGGTACACAGTTGGCCAATCTGTTTGCTAATAGTTTTGCTATTATCTTATAATCTGAGTTAAGTAGAAATATTGGTCTATACGATGCTGATGTTAGTAGATCTTTCCCCGTCTTTGGTATTACTGTAATTATTGCTGTTTTACATGAAACTGGTGTGTTTTGTGTTTCTTCAATCTGGTTCATTACTTCCAGGAGAGGAGGAATTAGTAACTCTTTAAATGTTTTATAGAATTCTATTGGGAGTCTGTCCTCCCCAGGCATTTTATTGTTCGGTAGCTTTTTTAATATATCCTGTATTTCCTCTATTTCAAATAGTTTTATCTATTTGTTTTGCTCCTCTTCTTGCAATTTCAGTAGTTCAATTTTAGCTAGAAACTCATCTATTTTGTCTTCTTTCCCTTCATTCTCAGTTCAGTATAATTGCTCGTAGAATTCCTTAAAGTTTTCATTGATCTCTGTTGGGTGATATGTAATTTGTTTGTCCTTTTTCCTTAATGCCAATACTGTTCTTTTAGTTTTTTCTGTTTTAAGCTGCCAAGCCAGCATTTTGTGCATTTTTTCTCCTAGCTCATAATACTTCTGCTTTATTTTCATTATGTTCTTCTCCACCTTATATGTTTGTAGTGTTTCATATTTTATTTTTTTGTCCGCCAATTCTCTTCTTTTTGATGTATCTTCCCTTGTTGCTAGTTCTTTTCCTGTACGCACTATTTCCCTTCCCAGCTGTTCTATTTCCTGATTTTAGTCCTTCTTCATCTTAGTTACATAACTTATTATCTGCCCTCTGATGAAGGCTTTCATTGCATCCCATAATATAAATTTGTCTTTCACTGATTTCGTATTTATTTCAAAGTACATTTTAGTTTGGCACTCAATAAATTATCTAAAATCCTGTCTTTTAAGTAGCATGGAGTTTAATCTCCATCTATATGTTCTTGGTGGGATGTCCTCCAATTCTATTGCTAATAACAGGGGTGAGTGATCAGATAACAATCTAGCTTTATATTCCATTTTCCTAACTCTCCCTTGGATGTGGCCTGACAACAGGAACAGGTCAATCCTTGAGTATGTTTTAGGTCCACTTGAATAATATAAGTATTCCTTCTCCTTTCGGTATTGTCTCCTCCATATATCCAAAAGTTGCATTACCTGCATTGATTTAACCATACATTTGGCTACTTTGTTCTTTCTGCTAGTCTTTTGTCCAGTTTTATCCATCTTTGAATCTAAATTAAGGTTAAAGTCCCCTCCTATCAATATATTCCCCTGTATATCTACAATCTTCAAAAAATATCTTGCATAAACTTTTGATCCTCTTCATTAGGTGCATATATATTGACCAAATTCCAGAGTTCTGAATATATCTGACATTTTAACATTATGTACCTCCCTGCTGGATCTATTATTTCCTCCTCTATTTTGATTGGAACATTTTTATTCATCAATATAGCTACACCTCTGGCTTTTGAGTTATATGATGCTTCCGTTACGTGCCCTACCCAGTCTCTCCTTAATTTCTTGTGTTCCACTTCAGTTAGATGTGTTTCCTGCATGAATGCTATATCTATTTTTTCTTTTTTCAGTAAATCTAATAGCCTCTTCCTTTTGATTTGGTAATGTATTCCATTAATATTTATAGTCATATAGTTCAACATGGCCATCTCATACTTTGCTTACATCTCATTTCCACTTCCTCACCACCACCTTTCCCTTTTTCCCCATTTCCATTTCTCAGTTTTCTTTTTTTGAACGCATTGTATGACAACACTTCTAAAACATTAAATATTTCAACCATTCCCACATCTAAAATTCCCTTAACCCCAAGTGTCCCCCCCCCCCCACCCGAGTCGTCCCTTGTCCCTTGCCGGGCAACCACAACCCTCCTCTCCATTCGGACTGTGAACCTGTTCGCAAATGTCAACTGATTTTGCAGTGACTATTCTCTCACACCCAACCTCCTCCAGAAAAGACTTTTATCTTCACATTACAACAAAGCTCCCCCTCTTTTCTTCTCTTTTTCTTATTCATTTATTTATTTATTTATTATTTTTTAACCCTTCCTCTTTTTTCCCCCTTCTCCCTTACTTCCCTTTTCTTCCCTCCTTTAGTTCTTACTTATACATTATTTTTACTTCTTTATATTTAGTTTGTCGTCATTCTTTGTTCTTGTTACATCTCTTCATCTCTCTTTCTGTCTTGCAGGCATTCTGCAAATTCTCGTGCTTTCTCCAGATCCGAGAACAGTCTGTTTTGCTGCCCCGGGATAACTATTTTAAGCACCGCTGGATATCTTAACATAAATTTATAGCCTTTCTTCCATAGGATCGATTTTGCTGTGTTAAACTCCTTCCTCTTCTTTAGGAGCTCAAAACTTATGTCTGGGTAGAATTTTTTTTTTTGACCTTTGTATTCCAGTGGTTTTTTGTCTTCTCTAATTTTATCCATTGCCTTCTCCAATATATTTTCTCTTGTCATGTATCTCAGGAATTTTACTAAAACGGATCTTGGTTTTTGTTGTGACTGTGGTTTCGGGGCTAATGTTCTGTGTGCCCTTTGTATTTCCATTCCTTCCTGCATTTCTGGCATTCCCAGGACTTTTGGGATCTATTCTTTTATAAATTCTTTTATATCTTTGCCTTCTTCATCTTCCTTAAGGCCCACTATCTTTATATTGTTTCATCTACTATAGTTTTCCATTATATCCATCTTCTGAGCTAACAACTCCTGTATTTCTTTAACTTTTTTGTCACTTTCTTCCAATTTTATTTTTAAGATGTTCACTTCCATTTCTACTGCCATTACACGTTCTTCCACATTTTCTAATCTTTTCCCTACATCTGTTATGACTAGCTCTATTCTACTCACTTTTTCTTCTGTGCTTTTCATTTTATTTTTCATTTCACTAAATTCTTGTGTCAGCCATTCTTTAATGCTTTCGTTTGTTCTTGAAATTAAAAAAAAATCTATGTACTGTCCATTCATTTTACCTCCTATTCCTCTATGCAGAGCTTAGTGTTCTTCTTTTTCTGTATCTGGTCTTGGGTTCTTCTTCTTCTTCTTCTTCTATGTCTGCTCTTGGGTTTGTGTCTTCTATTTCTCTTCCTTGTATCTGTGTCTCTTCTGACTCTCTTGTTGAGCTGCTTGTCTCAGTTTTTTGGGTACTTTTTTTTCTATGGTTTCTTGATGTTGGTCCTCTTCTTCTGTGCTGGTTATCTGTTGTGTCTCTAGTTTCCTTTTTTCTTTCTCATTCCTCCCATTCCTGTTGCTTTCTTTATCTTCCAGCTGGGAGTCCTGCTGTCAGGTCTCTCTCAGCTGTTCATGCTGTGGATTTCCCCCCCCTGTTGGTGTTCTCCTTGTCGTGCGCAGTTGTGCACCCCTCTTTGGCTCCGTGAGCCATTTTTGCAGTCCTGCGGGCGGTGGGACGTGACCCTGTGGGGTCTCCATTAACCTCGGGGAGTGGGCTCCTCTTTCCACAGCAGGTCCCTGCTTTTTTGTGCAGGTAAGGCCGACACCTTTCTCTTTTGGCATCTTTCTTTCTTCTTTTCTTCCCGTTGTTTTTGGCTTTTCTTTCTTAGGTGTCATTTTGTCCACACCTTTATTTTTATTTGTTGTGATTCGTGTGTCTGGGGCTTTGCTTTTTCTTCACTTTTTTCCTTCTTTTCTGGAGAGGGCTGGTATTCTCCTACTGGCCACTACTCCATCACGTGACTCCTCTGGGGTCTTGCTCTTCAACTCCTTCTTTAAGAGCCACTATTTCAATATTATTTCTTCTACTAAAATTTTCCAGTGTATCTACTTCCTGCTGATGCTTTTGATTTTCTATCATTAAAAGAGTAGTGAAGTTTTCCACTCTTGTCACTCCATCATAATTTTTCTTCATTTCCCATTGAACTTATCTATTCTCTTAATTTTATTGACTGCATCCAAAACTTATTTATTTCCCCTTTCATTTCCCATTCATTCAATAAAGTTCTCTTAATAATTCAGCATTGGTTATTTCTACTTTACAATTACTTATACTTTTAAAAGTTTTAATTTCTTTCAGTACCTCATATTCTTGTTGCTGGTCTTCCTCTTCTTCCTTATCACTGCTAATCCCTTGCGAGCCCAATTCTTTTTCTTCTCACTCTGTCACTGAAGACCTGGCTGTTTCCGCATGCGCGATTCACTTCTGGGTTCTTCTCTGACGCCATCTCCCCATTGCTGTGGAAGAACAACTTCAGCAGATGCACCCTTTGCAGGTTCACTCAACCAGAGAGTAGCTCAAATGCTAGCTCCCTGCTTCAAGCTTGTTGTAGGCCTCAGATTTCTTTTGGTCTTCTCTTCATGCCGGGCTCCAGGTAGGGCTGTAACAGTTTTTTCTTTCTTTGGAGGCATTTTTTAAAATGTTGCTTCAGTGTTTAAATATGCTTCAAATAGTTTAATTAGATTAAGATATTACTTATTTAGCTTACCAGGAGGGTCAAATTCCTACAGCCTATCCCTACGCATGACATGACATCCGCTTTCTGATCTGTAGGACATACGTTTGGGGAGTTTTATTTATTATGATGTAAATTCTTCTGTTATTAGAAGTGGAGGTCTTCCTTGGAATACCAGTCCCATTGTGATTACTGAGCTCACCAGTTCACTCTTTCTTCTCAATGATGTTCCAAACTGTTGATTTTGGTTATCCTTAGGTTTGGGTGATGTCTCTTACTATCTGATTCTTGTTTTACAGCCTAATAATGGCTTATTTTACTTTCATTGGCACAACTCTGGTCCTCACGTAGAAAAAATGGCAACTACAGACTCCAAAGGTGATAAAAAGCAAGCCTAGCTCTCTTATGCCTGCATCAGTGAAGCAATTAAATATACCTGAGTAATCACAAACAATACAGTGCCCTGAAATGAGGGGACTATATATAAAATGGTCAAACCAAAATGTATTCAAATAAACTTGAATAAAATCTGAAATGTGTACTTCAATTACACATGGATTGTTTGATTATAAATGTAAAACTGTGGAGCACAGGGGCAAATAAAGGAAAATAAAATTGTCTTTGTCCCAAACCCTAAGGAGGACACTGTATATAAGATATGTGTCTATAATATTATACATGTATAGATGTTTATACATGTATAAAATATATCATTTATAAATATAAATTAATGCTTCATTTCACTTTGAAAGCTTCTTTCTGCATTGAGAATGCACCTCAAGATTTTGGGTGAGAGAGTTGATGTGCCCTGCAAGATCTTTAATACAAGGATAACCTGCTGGGATGGCAGGTTAATTTCCCAATATGTGCTCCAGAGTACAAAACTCCACAGGTAATTAACAACAAAAAAAAAAACTGCCCTTTTATAGTGAGTAAGTTATAAAAGTTGAAAATTATACACATTTTGGTAGTCGAGTTCAATTAGAATTTTGAATATTGAATATGCTACTCAACTGCCAAAAAGCCTTCACTCTTCTGATTGAATGGACTGGTTTGAATTAATACCACTGGAATGATATTCCTGTCTTATATTGGTGATGAGTGATTCCCAGAATCAATCAGTGCATTTGATTTGTGGTATGTTTAAAAGAGGAGGGCTTAATCTTGATTCATTATGACCACTTGTATCCATATAGTGAATATTAGATATGGGGATAAAAATCTGACTGGCTATCACCTCAATCTTTGTAGAATTGGGGATTTGACCTTTATTTTTAAAGTTGCTTCAAAGAATAATGAGCAGGAATGAAAAGGTTCGATGTGACTACGTGACTAGAACTGAAATCTGTTTGACTGCCTTTCTCCCAGATGGATCCAAGTCTTAGGGTAAGGAAAGAAGAGAATTGGAGTTTGGTTCCACACAATAGATGTCAGTTTCACACATAGATTCAGAAGCACACCCACCCCAACTTTTAGGAATGATTGTAGCCTGGAAGATGGAATGAATGAGTGTTGCATTCAAAGGACTAATCTAAATAATTATTAAACCAGGCTTAGTTCAATCACTGTACAAATATTCCAGCTGGATCTGTTTCTGACCTGCTCATATATACATTGGCTTTTGCCACCCATTCTTGCAATTAATTAAAAGGGCAACATGGCTTGTGTAGCAGTTAGAATAATGCTGTTACAGCACCTGTGACTGGCATTCCAATCTGGTACAGTCTCTCAGGAGTTTGTTCATTCTCTCTGTGTCTGCAAGAGATTCCTCCAGGTGCTTTGGTTTCTTCCCATCATTTAAAAATGTACTGCGGTTGTAGGTCAATAGGGCATAATTGGGCAGCATGGGGTTGTGGCCTGTTACCGTGCTATGTTTGTATGTCTAAAAATTTTAAATTTATATTTCTGCACATCATGTAATAAGAGATCAAAATTTGTCTTTAGTTATTAATGAGTGCCAAATGTATGTGAGAATACTGCCTGCTTCTTGTACTGAATGCATCCAATAATCTTATATGTGTTAAGAACTGATGACCAAATATAAAATGCTCCCCAATGTGTCGGTGTAAATATATAATGCCATCTTTTTTGATATCTGGGTGATTTAATTTCTTTTAAATGTGTTAACCAACATTCCTTTGTGTTCTGTTTTAATGCAATTGGTTGATGTGTTTAAATCAGTGATTCTCAACCATTTTCTTTCCACTCACATGCCACTTTAAGTATTCCCTATGCCATAGGTGCTCTGTGATTAGTAAGGGTTTGCTTAAGGTGGTATGTGGGTGGAAAGAAAAAGTTTGAAAACCATTATTTTAATCGTACCTGATTGACTCGTTATGTGCATGGTTTCATAACTCCAAAGGAAATGGGCCAATGACAATTTTTCTCTAGCAAAATATTTTAGTAACATTTGGATCTAGAGCAGTGGTTCTCAACTTTCCCTTCCCACTCACATACCACCTTAAGCAATCCCTTCCTAATCACAGAGCACCGATGGCATAGGGATTGCTTAAAGTGGTATTTGATTGGAAAGACAAAGGTTGAGAACCACTGGACCCCTTCATCCCTGGAACCAACCTGGTAAACATCCTCTCCAGCACCACCAAACCAATACACCCTTCCTCAAGTAAGGAGACCAGAACTGCACATATTTTTAAAATATCCAATGACTAGATCATATTGAAGATATTTAGCTTAGCCCAATTAATGCTCTCACTGTCTCACTGCTATTGGTGTAAAGGGCAGCAGCACATGATAACAATACACTGATTTGGGTAATGCATTTCCTTTGACCTCCTATCCAACCAGGGTTTAAACTTCTGGACAGGGGGTGAACTCAAAATTAAGTTTAAATACACATTTCAGCTACTGGGGCCTTCTTGGGGCAGAGACATTTTATTGCAATACAACCATAAAAAATGTTTAATCCTTAAGAGGATGCATTACATTACTGTAAAATATTAAAGGCAGAAATAACTGCAGTTTTTCCTACATTTTGTATGCCTTGTTACTGGACTTGAGTATTATGCCAATTGCTTGTGGATAAAATTAGGAAATATTTATGGTAAATTGAATTCTATTCAAACATCTCCGTACTCTGATTTTACTAATATTTACAAAATCTACCTGGATAAGTGTTGATGCTGCACGATTGTTCAGCAAAAGGAGGCCCTCCTTCCATCCAACAGCCTACAGATCCCCTTGCACAAGGTGTAGTACCTGTTTAGCTTCCCAATCAGGATCACATGAAGCCAAGGATTGAACATGGTAGATGGTTTTTACAAGCAGATTCTACAAATTGGAATTTATGGTTGTAAAACAAAAAAGCACTCTGGAAATGAATCTGCTGATCACTGGCTAGATTTATCCATTCAGTATGGTCACTGCAACTGAAGAAGGAAAGGGAAACCACTTAAGTATCGACTACTATCTCAGCTCAGAGATGGTGACTTCACCAAAGAGAAGAGGCAACAACTACAATTCGGAGGGTGAGAGATTGTGGTGGATGGTGAGACATGATCACCCAAGCTGAACGGCATGGCACTTGACTAGTAATGACCTGGATTTGATTTAAATATAACTTTTTAAACACTCATTTCAATTCAGAAGAGGTTAAAAAAAAGGAACAGAAAAACATATTGGCTTTAGAAGGAGTTTTATTACAGGTTAAGACAATTACTTGTGAATGGTTTCTTAAAAAATGTACTGGAACAGGATAAAAAGATCCCAATATTTTCTGACATCTTAGTATAAAAAATCAGCATCAAATGTTAACCTACAATTTGTACATGCCATACCAAGGAATGAATGAGCTATTCATTCTGAACTGACACATTTCTAGTTTTACTTTCCTGATATTTTTGTTGGCAGCTTACTGCTCATACCAGATATTTTTAAATCTATATTTGTTTCTATAGTTTTTGCTTCCCAAAATGCCCCTGCTACTCAAATTACATATTTCTTCCTATGGAGACTGGAATATTTAACTAACTGCTGTGCTGGATGGAACAAGAGTGATAATAATACCAGACTTTTAATAGCCATTGCAGCATGAATGTAAATGTTCATTCTACCTTCTTGAGAGTCAAACTAAAAACATTATGTTATCAACATTCATGCCCACGTAAATTGTTTCAGGACCATCTTAAGTCAAGAGATTGGAATGTCAGAACATTGAGCTGGCACAGCATTCTGTGTGGTGCATTGTGCATTTTATGTTTGGACTGCCATTTCTTGTATGCAACTTCTGCAGGTCTCAGAGAAAAACACATTTGAACCTTTTATCTTTTCATACACATAATTTCAAGAATACTTAAGCATCACTCCATCTACTAGGCTTTAATCCTATTATCATGGGACTTCATATAGTCTACCAGGAATAACTCGATGAACTTCCTTTTGAGGAATCTTGCCTCCTTAGACACTGCTACTTCTTATAGTGGAGACCTCCCAATGGTTAACTATATCATTTTAATAAATGGAAAATTGAACTACTAAACTCTGTACCATTAGAGAAAATAATGTATAATTTACACAATCAACCAGAAAAATTTGATAAGATTAGGAAACCTTATATGGATTTTATTGCACTGACTTCATTTACAGCACACATGTCAAACTCAGGTCCGCGGGCCAAATTTGACCCGTGGTATAATTATATTTGGCCTGCAAGATCATATCAAATATGTATTAGAGCTGGCCCACTGGCCGCCGTGCCAGTATAGCGCATGCACAGCTAATACTAGAAATCCCAGAATGCTTTGCAAATGCGTTGGCGCCGGCCCGTCAGCCCACTAATCGCCCCCACCTCCTCTCTTTACTTTCATTAGCATCTGGGACCTGTCGCTCAACTCACATGTAATAAACTCCTTATGAAAAATGGCCAAACGAAAGACAGAAAACAGGACCTTTCAAGACAGGTGGGAGGCAAACTCTATGTTCATCATTTTAAAAGACAAACCTGTTTGTCATTGAAGCAAGTTGTTATTTTTTTGACTTGTTGGCTTGTGAAAAAAAATACATTTAAAAGGAGTTTAAAGGCTATAGAGAAATATTATTTATTGAATATTTTATTTCTCATTTGTTAATGCTTCTTCTGGAAAGAGTTTAACCAAAACTTTTATTAAACATTTATTTTAATAAGAAAAAGTTTAACATTACATATGTTGAAAGAAGAGAAAACATGCAGATGTTGTTGAAAATTTTCAATAAATATTTAGTTTGGCCCACGACTTAGTCCAAGTTTTTAATTTTGGCCCTCTGTGAATTTGAGTTTGACACCCCTGATTTACAGCGTCCGCTACTCCCGTTCCAACTCACCTTAGTTAATTTAAGGTACAAGATCACTATGTAAATTTGAAAGACTATATGATTATCAGGGAGGCTTTATTTTCTTCTATTTTCCCCACTTTTTGGGGGAGGGAGGGGAAGGGTAGGTGGGAGAAAATATGAAAATATGTATTCTTTTTGCATCATTGTTTTTTATTATTTTTTATGATATGGGTAAATACTGTTCTTGAGGCTGTAACATATTTGTGGTGGAAACACTCTGTAATTGTTTTACTGTCTAATATGAATGTATTGCATGGGCTAGCCTGCCCCTGTACCTGTGACTCTTCCCCTCAGAATTCCCATAAAGGTGGTCACGCCCAAACCCAAGTGTTTTTATCTTTCTCTTTTCTTATCCCTCTTTCTCCTTTCCTCCAGATTCTCACCCCCTTCCCTCTCCACTCAGAAAGCTATCCCCTCCTCCTATTGCTCAGCTTTTTCTACTTCTGCCCTCCCACCTGTTTGCCTGTGCTCTCTCCACCCCTGCCCCTTTGTTCCTCCTCCCCACCTTTTCATTCGTGAACCTGCCTGCTTTTTGCTCATACATTTCAGGCCCGAAGCATTAGTTATACACCTTTGCTTCCTATGAATGCTGCATGACCCACTGAGTTTCTGTAGTACTCACTGTTGTGTACTAAACTCTTTCTTTGGCTTGGCTTCGCAGACGAAGATTTATGGAGGGGGTAAAAAGTCCACGTCAGCTGCAGGCTCGTTTGTGGCTGACAAGTCCGATGCGGGACAGGCAGACACGGTTGCAGCGGTTGCAGGGGAAAATTGGTTGGTTGGGGTTGGGTGTTGGGTTTTTCCTCCTTTGCCTTTTGTCAGTGAGGTGGGCTCTGCGGTCTTCTTCAAAGGAGGTTGCTGCCCGCCAAACTGTGAGGCGCCAAGATGCACGGTTTGAGGCGTTATCAGCCCACTGGCGGTGGTCAATGTGGCAGGCACCAAGAGATTTCTTTAGGCAGTCCTTGTACCTTTTCTTTGGTGCACCTCTGTCACGGTGGCCAGTGGAGAGCTCGCCATATAACACGATCTTAGGAAGGCGATGGTCCTCCATTCTGGAGACGTGACCCACCCAGCGCAGCTGGATCTTCAGCAGCGTGGACTCGATGCTGTCGACCTCTGCCATCTCGAGTACTTCGACGTTAGGGATGAAAGCGCTCCAATGGATGTTGAGGATGGAGCGGAGACAACGCTGGTGGAAGCGTTCTAGGAGCCGCAGGTGGTGCCGGTAGAGGACCCATGATTCGGAGCCGAACAGGAGTCTTCGGACTTATTTGCATAATTTGATGATATCCCTTTTTCCCCTTATAGACAATTTTCATGGATTCAGTGGGCTTTCTTACTTGATTAAGAATTTTGAATAAAAAAAACAATTGTATTTGATATATGTGATCTGAACCTGACACAAATTTTATGGCAGTTTGCAGCCTGCAATTTATTTAGTTAAGCATGGTTCTTAGGAAAAACTTTTCCTGAATCAATTCAGCTTAGAGTTGCAAACACTTGCTCATAAAGAAGTGACTTGAAAGCAGTTAGATTGGTCTCTCGGTGGGGCAGAAATTTAATATTTGAT
Source organism: Narcine bancroftii (assembly GCF_036971445.1). Classification (NCBI taxonomy): domain Eukaryota; kingdom Metazoa; phylum Chordata; class Chondrichthyes; order Torpediniformes; family Narcinidae; genus Narcine; species Narcine bancroftii. The sequence continues at coordinate 98,205,058 of NC_091471.1, read as the reverse complement.
GATTGCATTCTCTGCTGACAAATACCTGAGTGCATTGAGGTACTGAACAAAATACAGGCAACTGACAAAATAAAAGTTGGTGTGTCAGTGCCTCCAGGTTAGTCTTTTGCATCCATTGGAGGGTTATAACGGTGAGAGCTCGGGAACACCTATGATTTCTCTGTTCTCCATGTAACTTTGAATAAGATAGAAGGGCAAAGAAAGAGAAAAAAATTACAAAATACAAGAAAATAGCTATTAGTTGAGAGAAAATGATCCTATAAACATTGGTTGAACATGAAACTGATGTATCAAAGTGAAACTAATACTTTCTGCCATCTCCATAAGAGTTTAGCCCAAAATTTAAAATGATATTGCAACAAGATCCAGGATCATTGATGCAAGATATTTGTTGACACACCTTGTGCAAATAAATGTGCACTTAGTAGATGCTAATCAGGTTATTTTCTCATTAATGCAGAGTAACTGATGCTGACACTAATCGTGATACATCTCTCAAGGGGAAGGGAAACACACAATGAAATAGTTGCAGAAAGCAGTTATTTTATCCCCCCTGATTAGTCCTGGATATCCTGGTGAAGAGGTGGCCACAAAGAGCTCCAACACATCGGAGACCCAAGAAGGCCCCAGTAGCTGAAATGAAGCATAATTGAAAGTAGGTGGCTAGATAGTCAATGGCCAGAGGGAATGTCCCAAGGATCACATCCTCGTGTCAGAAAAAAAATCGATGCCCTGACAAATGTGGTCAAGGTTAGTTGAGGCTGCAACGTTTTTGTGGCGGAACTACTGTGTAATTGCTAATACTGTCTAATACGAATGTATTGTATGGGCTGGCCCGCCCCTATACCTGTGACTCACCCTCTCAGAATTCTCATAAAGGCAGTCATGCCCAAACCCCTCTCTCAGTGCCTGACCCGGAGCTGCCCGGTCTGCATAGAGTGGAACCGAGACAGAAAAATGTGAGACATACTTAGAGTTTAAGGTGATTAAAGCCTATAATCACAATCTCTAGTCTGACGTGAGTAACTGATAGTATATCAGTTTAATTGCCTTTCTTGCATGTCATGGACAAGGCAATATGGGTGGATAAATTGGACACTGACCCTAAAGATCCAGCGGCCTCCATAAAATTCGACCTGTGGCTGCACTGGCTCAACGCCTTCATGAGTTAAAATGACATGCAGAGAGAAAAAGATAAATGGGACCTGCTCTTCACACAGGTCAGCCACAGCGTTTTTCAAATGATCAGAGACTGCAGTACTTACACGGTTGCTATGGAGCTCCTACAGAAACAGTACCGGACCCTGACGAACGACATCTAAGCCAGATATCTTCCAGGCCATTGCAGACAAGCATTTGGTGAGTCCGTGGATGAGTAAATGCATGTATTGTAAAGCTGGGGTAAGCCTGTGGCTCCAGAGAAATTTCTACTGCATCCATTTAGAGGAGCTGATCCGAGACACACGTGTAACCGGCTTCACGTCAGATCACATTCGCCAGAGACCCTTAGAAAAGAGTATTCGGAGCCTGCAGGAAGTTATGGACCTGGCCAAATTGTTTGAAACAGTGCAGCAAAATGTGGAGGTCTTCTCCACTGGTAACATGGCTGGCACATGGGGACCATGGGCACCGCCACCTTGGGACACAGAATCTCAAGTCGCCACTGTTGAGCACCTGAAATGCCACTTCTGTGGCCACGTGAAGCACCCATGTAGGAGTTTCCCGGCCGGAGACGTGACTTGTTCTGGCTGTGGGAAGCAGGGGCATTACAAAGGGTATGTAGGTCCAAACCCTCCTCCAGCAGCATTGCATGCAGGTGGCAGCCATCACCATCTTGGAGTGTGTCACTTCCAGTGCTACTTCCAGTTTGGGGGGGGTGGAACAACCTGGGAGAGCACCACTTTTGGTGTCACTTCTGATGGCAAGGAACAGCACAGTGTGTGCGACATGGGGCTGCTATCTTGGAGGGTGCCACTGAGCCAGTACAGTAACAGTGAACTGAACAGTGACCAGCCAGTGGCCTCGATCAACCAGAGCCAGAACAACCTGCACCAGTTAGCCAGGTCCATGATGGACATTGAGGTAAATGTTTGCATTACAAACTGTCTATTTGATGCCAGAAGCATGGAGATCTTCATATACCCAGTCACAGCATAGTGCTACCCCCATCATGGTGACTCCAGCTAAGTGCAAGGTCTCTTTGGCCTCCAGATCCCTCTTGACCAAGATCCATGGCAGCTGCACCTTGACATTGACAGTGCGTGGCACAAAATACAAAAACTTTAAACTCCTCGTTATGCGCACCGGTCATATTGGGACTGGAGGTTCAGTGCCACCTCAAGAGTGTCCTAATGGAATATGACGGGCCCTACCCCTCACTCACGGTCCTCAATTACCAAATTATAGCCCGCAACCTCCCTTACTCGGTCAAGGACATCAGGGAATTGACCCGGAGCTGCCCGGTCTGCAAAGAGTGCAAACTACAATTTTACTGGCCAGAGAAAGCTCACCTGATTAAGGCCACCTGTCCCTTTGTACATTTGAATATAGACTGTAATGATAGTGATCATGGTTGCGAAGCAACTAGCAATGTCTTACTGTTTAATTAGACTTGGTTGCCAGCAGGGGGCTGACACACGGTATGCAGATCTGTAATGGAGGTTTACAGCCTCATGGCATGCCTCGTGGTGCTGTTTACATCAACTATAAAGTAAAGAACTTTTCCTTCATCCATATGTTGTCTAAGAACTCAAACATACAAATACAAGATGAAACATAGACTTCAAGGGCCTCTTCCCCTCCATCAACTGGAATGCGTACTTTCTCAATGTCGTGGACGAGTACTCACATTTCATGTTTACCATCCCCTGCCTGGAAATGACCATGGCCACGGTCATCATGTCACTACACAACCTGTTTATTCTGATTGGATACCTCTGCTATTGGAGGTTCACCTTTATGAATGATGAGTTGCACCATTACCTGCTAGCCAAGGGTATAGATGTGAGCAGGACCACCAGCTACAAACCCCAAGGGAATGGCCAGGCGGAAAGGGAGAATGCAACCATTTGGAGGCCAGTCCTCCTAGCCCTCAGGTCAAAAAGACTGCCCATTTCCCAGTGGCAAGAAGTCCTCTCAGAGGCACTCCACGCTATAAGGTCCCCCTCTATACTGCTAAAAATGCTACCCTGCATAAAAGGCTGTTTTCCTTCCCCAGGAAGTGGGCGTCGGGAAGCACACTGCAGTTCTGGCTAACGACCCAAAAGCTCATTCTGCTCCAGAGAGACACCAGGAGCCATAAGACAGATCCCCTGGTCGAGAAGGTCCACCTCCTCCATTCGAACCCTCAGTATGCTTATGTGGAGTACCAGGATGAGTGCAAAGATACTGTTTCCATCCAGAACCTGGTGCATGCAGGAGCCCCCACAACCAACCAATCATCACCCCCCCCCCCCCACCCAGGACTACTGGTGCCACAATCAGGTTCCTGGCCCCATCAATGGCATTGATGAATTGTACTGTACAACATCTCACTCTCCAATCCAAATATTTTTGTTTTACTTTCTTTTTTTTTATATTTTATTACCATACAATTTTTAAAAACTTTTTTCAATTTCTATATTTTTTGGGGGGGGTGGGGAGGTTGAATGGGAGGGATGAACTGATGGGCTGGGATGAAAACCATCATGTATGTTATCAGTTTTTTATACATCTTTATTTTTATAATGATTGAGTTAATGCACGTATGGAATATTAAATAGAATACTTTTAAAAAATGGCACACAGAGCCCTGCCCCAACCACAGATCGAACAACCCCCTCCACACCCCACCCCCATAATCCAATTAACCTTTTTCAGCCACCGAACACCCAGCCTGTCACATACACCACGGCTAAGGAGCCAACAGCTGAACCACAGCCAGCACTACAATGATCTCAATGACAGACAAGACCACCGGACAGGCTGAACCTGTAATGGACTTTGATCCTCTTCACCCCGCTGGACTCCTCATAAAGAAGGGGTGAATGTGGGGAAGCCACTGTGTTAGTGATGTCTATTACAAATGTATTGTATGGGCTGGCACGCTCCTGTACCTGTGAATTCTCCGCTTAGAATTCCCATAAAGGTGGTCATGCCCAAACCCCTCCCTCAGTACCTGCCTTGGAACTGGGCCAGCAACATGTGAGCCGTGCTTGCAGTTTATGGTGATTAAAGCCTATTAATCACAACTTCTGGTCTGATGTGAGTTATTGACAGCCTATCAATATTTTATCCCAGTTATATGACTACTCCAATGCTCACATACACACATCTTCTTGTTCACAGATGTTGTAAAATGTTCAGAAATTCTCTTTGCTCTCTTCTACAAGAGATAGTGGCTTAGAACTGTTAACCAAAGCAGCAGACTGGAAAGGTCTCCTTTCGCCCCAGGACTGTCTACCAGTTTTAGAAAAGAGTGCCTGGAGACATAGCAATGCTGCCACAGAAGCATGCCAATGAAGAGAGTAGAATCAATTGTGAAGATGATGGGTAATATACAGTGAGGTCATAGGCAGTGTCTCTTGTTGAGCAGGCCATCTCCACAGAGACAAGTCATTGAGCTCAGATAATTTTATCATGCTTGTTACAGCTCACAAAAGAATATGTGGCAATTCTTTTAGCAACTGACTATCAGAATAAACCTGTGGTGCATTTCAATGAATTTCATATTCTACAACAGCAATTGATCTACATAAAATCTTTTGGGACATGTCCAAGGAGCTGTATAATGCAAGTATTTTTAAAAAACATTTTCTTTTGAGAGGATAGGGTTGGAGAGATTTCTTTGGAGCATATTGAGCATAAAAAATTAAGTGTATGAAATCACATATCAACATTTGTTTGCACGTATTATGATGAAATTATCATTCAGATCATTAAAAACAGAAAGCTGAGTCCTTGATACAATTCAAACTGCATGCAACCTTCCCCTGACAGGGAGGCATGCTGTGAATTTCAGGAGGTGACTATTCACAGGTATTCATTTAGAACAGTGGTTCTCATTACCATTTTAAGCAATCCCTATGCCATCATTGCTCTGTGATAAATAAGGGATTGCTTAAGGTGATATCTGAGTGGGAAGGGAAGGTTGAGAATCATTGCACAATTGTTACTGAAATATTTTGCTTGAGAACAATTGTCATTGGCCCATTTTCTTTGGAGTTATGAAACCGTGCACATAATGAGTCAATTAGGTACAATTAAAACGATGGTTTTCAAACCTTTTCTTTCCACCCACATCTCACCTTAAGCAATCCCTTACTAATAACAGTGCACCTATGGCATAGGGAATACTTAAAGTGGTATGTAAGTGGAAAGAAAAAGGTGGAGAACCACTGATTTAGAAAGTAACACAAACAAAGATCATGATGAGACCACTTAAATTCTGGGGAGTGAGATCTGTTCTGAGAATTTGATTTATAAAACTCGATGTACTGGCATTACATCTGCATAGAAAGACCTACATTGGTACATCACAAATGGGATGCGTGTTTGAAAATAGTTAATGCAGTTCAGTCAAACCTAAAAGCATTTCCATATTAAGCAATAAAGATTTAAATTTCACACTGAGAAAGATTGAATTTGGAAAGATGGAAGGTGATAATGTTTTCCGGCTGTTGGGTAATATCAGCACAAGTCAGTTTCGCCCCACACCCAAATTTCTGTTTCATTGTTTTCTATGGGCTGAGTTATCATCACCGGGTTTAATTTACTAATGGAAGTTTAACCCCTATTGCATAATCCTGATGTTGGAGCCTCTGCACTTAATTTCAATGAGAGTGCCTATGTCTGGTGCTTCTCTCAAGCTGTGGGATTTGACTTTAGGAGTTATGTTGATCCCTATTAACCTCACTGAACTTTTGCTTCAAGATTAATGGATTCATTGAGCAAGCCCACCCATGAAATTCTGACAGCCTTTTCATGCAGAAAGAACAATCACCATGGAAAATAGTGTAGTTTCACTTACTGCTACAATATTACTGCTACAATGCTACTTATTGTAGTAAGTCTTTTGCATCATGCATCCATTTTATCTTTCATTGACCATCAAACAATCCACAAAGTATTTTAACAGCATGGATGAATTAATAATGGAAAGACATTATGATGTTTTGTACATAATGCTGTTCTAGACTCATTAAAAAATTTAAATTCAGCTTAAAATGTTACCTGATCTAATTTTAAATGTTTTACATTCTCTGAGCTTTAAGTGAGATCCGCAACCAGATTGTAGCGGTGTGGTTCGGCCCCGGCACGCAGCCTACAGACATTGGCGCAGAGACTGCTTTCTCACTGAGAATAAATGCCAGGATTAAAGAGCGGACTGCGGGGAAACGAGCACCGCTCCTGAGTCTGTGCACTGACGTCACTCCCATGAGCCAGAGCAGCAGGTGGGGGTTTTGCAGTATTGCTCTTGTAGCGCGGTCTGTTTAAATAAAGTCTCTGGTTCACCCAGCTCGGTGCAAACGTGTTCCTTTCTCTTTGCAGCATCTCTGTACAGTAGGCATTACAAGATTGTGTTTAGTATTGGTCTCGTTGCAATTGGAAGAATGTAGGAATAATTTCCTATAAATTTTCCTATCCAGAGGTTAGATCAAAAATGGGTAAATTTTTCAAACTGACCTGTTAACTTTATTTCTCTTTCCACAGAAGCTTCCTGATTTCCTCTGTATTTCCAGCACTTTGGTTTTCATTTTACATTTCCAGAATATGCAGTTTTTCCACAGGCAATGTTGCACTTTTGACATGCATTTGAACATTGGAGTCGGCAACAAACACGTTGGCTCTGATGTTACTTCAAGTTATTCGTAGTCTGAACATTTTATTTTTTGGGGAGGTGATGCAAATGTTCAAAAGTGCAGCACAAAGATGTTGCAAAATCATTCTGTTCAAAGTGCTCATCATTTTCTAGGAAGAACAATAAGTTGTGGCTTGATACGATCTAATCAGCTATTTCAAAGTTAACATACAATGTTGAAACACGAATCAACTCACTTACCATAAGTAGTACAACTCATTTTTGGGTAAAGTTATAGAATATTAGGCAAGGATTTTTCTCATTGCCTAACTTGAGGTGACATCCAGTATGTTTGACAGCTTGGAGAATCAGTTCAAATAGCAAGGGGTCTGCACTCAGTATTAGATTTCAGATTTATTGCATACAACCCTGAGATTCCTTTTCTTCTGCTGGCAAGGCAGAATTATCACTTCCAGGTAGTGCAAATAAAATTGTACACAGTGTATACATGTTTTTTTTTTTGCACTACCAATAAAACTGGGTAGTTGCACTGATTTTAGTAGCTGTATCTCAATAGCATGTCCCAGATCAAATTCACTACAAAGCAAGCAAAATGTGGCTCCCTGTCATGAGGAGATTCAGGAAGATATCACTAGAATTCAGTGCGCACATGACATTACATGACATGAAATCTTTAGCAAGGAGTCAAACAGGAAATGTGGATCAGCGAGTGTGACCCAAGAACACGGGAGGTTTCAAGGTTATTTTTTGAGCCTGAGAAACATTATTCTCCTCCTGGGTCTTTTCTAGCCCTCCATTTACTTCTACCATTGCTGCCCTGCTCAGGCCCATGGTCAGATCACAACTGTGGGGAAGACCGTTCTGGAAGAGGCAGCAACAGCCTTGTCAGTGATCTTTTGAGTGGCTCCGATCCTCAGAAGAGAAGGATGGAGCTATGCAGATTTTTGTGATAGGTGACTTGATAGTTGGGGGAAATGAGGAGGTTCTGTGATCACATAGGACACTCCAGGATAGTGAGATGCCTACTGGGTGCCAGGGTCAAATGTGGCTCTGAGTGGTTGCAGAAAATTTTCCAGGGAAAGGTTAAGCAGCAAGAGGTAATTGTCCACATTGGCATCAATGACGTAGGTATGAAAAGGAATGAGGGCCTGCAGAGTAAATATAGGGAGTTAGGAATGATGCTAAAAAGCAGAACTTCAATTGTAGTATCTCTGGATTACTTTAGTTACCACATGCTAGAGAGGATAGGAGTAGAAAGTTAGGCCAGATGAAAGTGCAGCTGAGGAGCTGATGCAGAGGCGAGGAATTCAGGTTGATTGGGATCTTTTCAGGGCAGAAACAACCTATACAAGAGGGAGGAGAGAAAAGATCAATGGTTTAAACTGGAATCATTTCAATACAAAAGGCTAACTGGTCAGGCAGATGAACTCAGGGTGTGGATTGGCTTGTTCTGATCTCACCTACCAGTGAAAACAATTTTCCTGCCTCTATCTTATCTATCCCTTTCATAATTTTATATGTTTCTATAAGATCTCCTCTTATTCTTCTGAATTCGAGTGAGTATAATCCAAGGTGATTTAGTCTCTCCTCATAGGTCAAGCCCCTCATCTTCAGGATCAATCTGGTGAACCTTCTTGGACTGCCTCCAAGGCCAGTGTATCCTTCGTCAAGTAAGGAGACCAGAAGTGCACACAGTACTCCAGGTGTGGCCTCACCAGTACCTTGTACAGTTGCAGCATGACCTCCCTACTCTTGAATTCAATTCCTTAGCGATGAAGGACAACATTCCATTTGCTTTCTTAATATCCTGTTGTACCTGTGACCCAACTTTTTGCGATTCATGTATAAGCAGTCCCAAGTCTTTCTGCAATACAGCATGCTGCATTTTTTCACCATTTAAATAATAATCTGCTCTTCTATTTTTCCTACCAAAGTGGATGACCTCACATTTACTAACATTGTACTCCAACTGCCAGACCTTTGCCCACTCACCTAACTTAACTATGTCCTTCTGCAGCCTCTCCACATCCTCTGTACAATTTGCTTTTCCGCTCAATTTAGTGTCATCTGCAGACTTGGCTCCACGACACCCTGTCCCCTCTTCCAAATCATCAGTGTAAATGATGACCAGCACTGACTCCTGCGGCCCCCCCACTTACCACTGTCTGCCAATCAGAAGAACACCCATTTATCCTGACTCTCTGCCTTCTGTCAATTAACCAATCTTCAATCCATGCCAATATACTTCCCCCAACTCCATTCACCTGTATCTTATTGATAACTCTCTTGTGCGGCACCTTATCAAACGCCTTCTGGAAGTCCAAATATACAACATCAACCTGTTCCCCTCTATCTACCACATCCATTATATCCTCAAAGAACTCCAGAAAGTTTGTCAAACAAGACCTGCCCTTTCTGAATCCGTGCTGCATCTGCCTGATGAAAATCCTTCATTCTAAATGTCTTGCTAATTCATCCTTAATGACAGCTTCAATTATTTTCCCGACGACAGACTTTAACCTTACTGGCTGATAGATTCCTGCCTTCTGCCTACATCCATTTTTAAAAAATGGCATGACATTTGCTGTCTTCTATTCTGCCGGGACCTGCCCAGAGTCCAGAGAATTTTGGTAAATGACTACCCAACTCCTGTCATTTTCCTCAGTACCCTGAGATGCATCCCATCAGTCCCATTAGTTTGCTCATCACTATCTCTTTTGTAACAATTATTTTATCGAGGCCCTCACCTCCCTTCACATCCCTATCACCACTCTTTGGCATGCTGGACATGTCTTCCACTATGAAGACTGACACAAAATATCTATTCAATGCCTCGGTCATTTCCTCATTACTCAATATTGATCTTCCTTTTTCATCTTCCAAGGGACCTATGATGACTCTAGACACTCTCTTCCATTTTATATATTTATAACATATTTTGCTATCAGTTTTTATATTTTGTGCTAATTTTCCTTCATAATCCTTCTTTCCTTTCCTGATTTCTCCTTTAGTTGTCCTTTAATTTTGCCAATTCATCAGTTTCCCACTACTCTTGGCTACTTTGTACACACGAGCTTTTAATTTTATACTTTCCTTTATTTCCTTAGTTAACCAAGGCTGACTCTTCCCTCCCTTATTGCCTTTATTTTTAATGGAATATATTTTTGTTGAGCACTGTGAAAAATCTCTTTGAAAGTCTTCCACTGTTTCTCAACTGTTCTGCCAACTAGCCTGTGCTCCCAGTCCATGCTGACCAATTCCTCCCTCATCCTGTTGTAGTCTCCCCTGTTCAAGCATAATACACTAGTTTTAGATCTAACTATTGCACCCTCTATCTGTATGAGAAATTCAATCATACTATGATCGCATTTTCCAAGAGGGTCCCCAAATACTAGATTGCTAATTTTACCTATCTCATTGCACAATACTAAATCTAAAGTAACATTCTCCTTAACGTGCTGTTCAAGAAAGCTCTCACGGATGCATTCTATGAAGTCAGCCTCCAGATTCCCTCGACCAACTTGATTTTCCCAATCTACGTTGAAGTTATAAGTCCCCCACAACAACTATCATTCCGTTCTTACATGCCTCAGTTATCTCTCGGTTAATTCCCTGTGCTACTCTGCTATTGTTATTTGGTGAGTGATAGACAACTCCCACCAGCTATTTTTTTTTCCCTTTATTATTCTTAATCTCTACCCAGATGGACTCGACATTCTGTTCCTTAGATCTTATAACATTTCTCGCTATTCCCCCAATCACATCCTTGATTAATAGTACCACCCCACCACCTTTACCACCCTGTCTATCTTTTCATACTACCTGATACCCTTGAAAGTTTAATTCGCAATCATGCCTATCTTGCAACCATGTTTCTGTGATGGCCACTAAATCATGCGCCTCACTAATCTTGTTTCTAATACTACGGGATTCAGATAAAGGTCTCTTAAGCTCATTTTCCTTTTTAGAATCGAGTGACCTCTGCATCCTTTGCTTTTGACTTTTCTGCCCTTTATTTTTCTTTCTCTTTCCTAAACCTATCTTTAGTCTCTGTATCCCTTTCCTCATTCTTTCTTTGTAGGTTCCCATCCCCCCCTGCCCCATTAGTTTGAACCTTCCCCAACAGCACTACCAAACAATCTCCCTAGGACATTGATCCTAGCCCTGCCTAGATGCAGTTTGCACTGGTCCCATCTGCCCCAGAACCGGTTCCAATGCCCCAAGAAACTGAAACCTTCCCTCCTGCATCACTGTTACAAACCACATATTCATTCTAACTGTTCTGCTATATCTACTCTGACTATCTTGTGGCAATGGTAATAATCCTGGGATTATACTTTTGAGGTCCTACTCCTTAATTTATCTCCTAGCTCCCTAAGTTCAGCTCGTAGGACCTCACCCCACATTTTTCCTACATCGTTGGTACCAATATGACCATGACAGCTGGCTGTTCACTCTCCCCTTTCAGAATGTCCTGCAGCCACTCTGAGTCAACCCTGACCCTTGCACCCAGGAGTCAACACACCATCTGGGAGTCCCTTTTAATGCGATAGAAGCTCCTGTTCCCCTTACTATAGAATCGCCTATAACTATTGCTCTAGCACACTCTTTTTCCTGCCCTCTTGCACAGCAGAGCCATTAAGAGTGCTATGATTCTGGCTACTGCTGCCTTTTTCTGATGGGCCATCTCCCCCAACGATGTCCAAAGTGGCATATCTGTTTTGGAGAGTGATGACTGCAGGAGATTCCTGCACTAACTTCCTGTTACTGCTCTTGCTGTTGGTCACCCAGTTCCTAGCTTTCTCTACTCTCTTAAGCTGCAGTGTGACCAACTCATTAAATGTGCTATCATCTTGGATGCTCCAAAGTGAGTCTATGTGCAGCTCCAGTGCCGTCATGCAGTCTATCAGGAGCTGCAACTGGACACACTTCCAGCACACGTAGTCCTCAGGGACATTGTCAGTCTCCCTGAGTTTCCACATGGCACAGAAGGAGCATGACATGGGTCGGTGCTTGTCTGCCATGCCTGAAACAAAGACAGCGATTATATTAAATGATTAAAAAAAGAACTTACCCCTTTTACTTGTGCCTCAGCCTTTCTGCACTGAAGCCTCATTTTAAGGTGAAAAGGGAAAGGTTTAAGAGGGATCTGATGGGCATTTTTTTCACTCAGATATTGGTCCATATTGGGAACAAACAGCCAGGTAAAACTACAGAAGTGGATATTCGGTTAGATAAATTTTTACATGATAGAGGAATTAGGGGATATGGGGAGAAGGCAGGTAGGTGGAGTTAGGTCATAAATTAGATTAGCCATGATTGTATTGAATGGCGGAACAGGCTTGATGGGCCATTTTTGGCCTACTCCTGTTCCTACTTCCTATGTTCCTATGTTCCTATATTATTACAGTGTTTAAAAGGCCTTTGAACAGATACATGGAAAGGAAGGATGTGGAAAAACATTGTTTTTGTCAAAGTTGTTGATGTGCAGTTGGATAATAATAAATTTGAACAAATACTGGCATATGGGAGTAACTGAGAATGCCAACTTGGAAAAGTTTTGCCAAAGGGCCTATTTCATGTTGTATAATTCAAAACAAAAATCTATCTTCATGTAAACTGATCTATATGTACGAATAAAGGTCTCACTGATTTTTAGGTAACTTTCTGTCCAGCTGTCCAGATTGGATAAGTTGCCCGACTCATTTTAAGTGCTTGGCCCCCACTTGCACTGTCTCGCCACTGCTACCACACTACCTAAGATTTCCCTCTACCATCACACCCATGACACCCCCATCCCCTTTTGACTCCTCCCCCTACCCGCACAACTACACTGCCCAGTTTGATTTCTGCCAGGACCATGCTCTGAAAATCTGAATTGCAGCAAGTATTATGCCTCATTCTTTGGTTGCACCCTGCCCTCCAATTTATATCTCATCTTTTAAAGATGAAAAACAAAACTTTCCAATAAAATTTATGTAAATAATTTTTATTTGCTAAGACATATTAATGAATTGCTCATTCACAGTCTCAGATGAAACATCAATACCAATTTAAACTATCAATCTTTTAAACTCTTCTGAGCTAATGATTTCAAATGCATTGTATTTTTTTATTTCAAGCCCTTCCTTTGGAAAAAAAATGCCCCCTAAAAAGCTACAATTTCTAGTTGCAATGCTGGTTCATTTCAGCTTGTCATGAAACCTTGCAAAGCTAATCATGAAATCAGGAGTATTTGGAATTCTTCAGTGGGCATAAAATTTTCTTTCCTAGTGGGTTTATCTGATAATGATACTAATGCCTTATTATTCTTGTGGTTTGAATAGTGCAACTAGAGAATATCCCATTATGTTACTTAGAGCACCCATTGTTATGAAGCTATGTTGAAATTGACAGCAGAGGGAAACTGAAGTCAAAAACATTAGGGTTGGCTTATTTTTGTAATTTATGTAAACACTTGGATCGCTCCTACCCACAGACTCCTTGCTTGGGTATAAACCAGCATAAGGATTAATTTCTGTAAGCAATATTTTAAATGCTTGAGTGATTCTATTTTCTACAGGTTTCAAACTTTCGTTAATGGGTAAGAGATTTCCATAGAACATTGAACATGGAACATTACAACATAGTACAGGCGCATTGACCAATGATGTTGTGTTGAATTATGTAAACCTATTCCAGTCTACTCCTTCTCTAACTCAGAATGATAACCCTCTATTTTTCTTACATTCATGTGCCTTTCTAAGAGTTTTTAAAAAAATACGGTATCCCCATTGTGCCAGTCTCTACCACCACTCCCGGCAATGCATTCCAGGCATCCACCACTCACTGTGTAAAAATAAATGACCCCTGACATCACCTCTAAACTTTCATCCATTCATCTTAAACCAATGTCTAGAGAGGGTCTCTGTTGGGTATCTTTTTCACCCAGAAAGTGGTAAGTATCTGAAATGCAGCACCTGAGAGAATTGTGGAAGCAGAGTTGTTGACAGCATTTTTAAAATGTTTAGATGAGCACTTGAATGGCAGAGGCATAGAACATTGTGGGTCAAGTGCTGGATGATGCCAATAAAGTTATTGGGTACCTATTGGCCAGCACCGACACGGAATTGCTGCTCTATGATTGTATTAGTCAGTCATGCAATTTTGACCAGATCATTATGTTTAGGACAAAATTATTTTGTTTCATACTTTATTCATGAACTTTAGAAAAAAAACATGAATTTACATGCCCCAAATAGATTGTCAGGGTTACCCCATGTCCTGTACAGCTAATGCAATAATTTTGAAGTATAGACTCTCCTACAGATGGGACGGTGCTGTGGATGGGTTAGAAAGTGGTACATTACTTATTCTTTTTATGCTTGGTTTCTGTGTGTGATTCTATGCTCCCAATGTCAAGCAGATGTTTCATCTCCATTTCCACCAGCATTCGATAAGGGATTTGAACAAATTGTGGGGATTGTTAATTTTTTTTCAATGAAACTTTGTAAATGTTCTTGGAGTTTTTCTTTTGCCTTCCTGGTAATCTTATCCTGTGACAGGTTGTTATGAAATGTTTGCTTTGGAAGTCTGATGTTGAGTGACATGGTCTCTCTATTGAAGTCAGCTGAGCCCAATATAACCTCATTATTGGGTATTTCACCTTGGTTTGCTTATTCTACCCAGTGGCTTTGGAAGAATTAGCATCAACATCAGTCAAAGGTTTTTGTGAGGTCAGAAAAGACTATGCAGAATGATTGGAGGTGTCACTTACCCTCTCCTTGAACTTGTCACCATGCCCATTGCACATCGTGATGGCATGGAATCCAATATGCTCTCTTACTATAGACTCCAATATAGTCCTCTGGCTGTTAATCTCCCGTGTTAAAATTTGTCATGTTTTTGTTCATCATAGCTGAATAATCTGCAACAAATGTCAACATTTTAGTTACACCGAATTTTAGTTACTCTCTCAGGCTGTATTCTTCCAGGTGTTTTTCACTAATTCACTTAAAATTGTTCAGAACCTTTTCTACTTCAGCTGATGTCAAAGGAAGCACCTCAGCCTTGCAGGTGTGCTTCCTGGTTCCTTATGTTTAAAAAAATCAAACTAAATCAGAACTGTTTCCTTGTTTGAATTGTAAACAATATATTTTTTTCTCTCTAGAAGACATCTGCAAATCAAGATATTTTAATATTTTTATCAAGGCTATTCCGGTTGATCACTTGCTGTTTTGTTTAGGTAGTTTCAGTCTGAACACAATTGTAATTGTTAACCATTTAGAAGAATCTATATTTAATTTGGCTGTTCTGTTCCTGACAATATTCAGATGTGGAGGGGGAGAGTGGGGGTGGATGGGGGATAGGAAAAAATTAGAAATAAGCATGTCCTGAGATCAACTCAATAGAATGGTTAAAGCAAGTAAATCACGGGCAACAACTCAGGTGCCAAGAGATGGCAACAATTGGTATTTTAGATTCCTTTAAAAGGGTGATCAAGTAACTCACTGAACATTTATAAAGAATGGAACTTTTTTTTTAATCATTGCAGATGACATTCCACAGGGGGAGAAATCCACTTATGAAGACAAGACCAAAAAGGAGACAGGACATTAGTAGATTTTGTTTATAGAACTTGATCAGCACGAGAGCCTCAGCCTCAGATGTAGTGTCTGCCTGTCCCGCATCAGACTTGTCAGCCACAAACGAGCCCGCAGCTGACGTGGACATTACCCCTCCATAAATCTTCGTCCGCCAAGCCAAGCCAAAGAAGATAACTTTAATGCAAAGCTCTGCATTAAAGTGGAGTATTGCCAGTCCTGAGATAGATTTCTAAATATTGTGTCGGTATCCATGACCCTTCATCTCATGTGGAATCATGAATGCAAGAATGTTGGAATGTGCAAATGTCATACAAATTAATTTGCATGTGTATTAACATTTTGTTCAGGATCTGATCTGGTGTTGCCATGAATTTACTATTTACTGCATCCAAACACATTGCATTTTAATCTTCACTGAATCAGAAATTAAATAAAGTTCTCACTGAATATTTTAGTGGAGATGCCATTATTTTGACTCAACCTGAAATTATTTGCTCAAAGGTTAAGTTTAATCATGGTTATTTACTTATTAATTTATATTGTACTTCTTTTCTTCTAGCATGAACAAGAATTGGCCTCATCGACAACAATAACAAGATGGATTACAGATGGAAGGTTGGAAGTCTTGTAGCATGGAGAAGAATGACATGCACACAAAAACCTTGGAAAACAAAACTTGTTTATTGCTCTCGTCGTGGCACTTATATGGGCCCCAGGCACTGAGGTCAGGGCCCTGCGTCATTGGAGCACCAGCCTGGGATTGGCCGACGTTCCCGCCAGAGCTCCCCATCTTCCTGCTGTACGGGAAGTCACCTGGGATGACTGTGGGTCATGCTGAGGTCCGCGGAGTCGCCATGTTTGTTGGCCATTTTGTGGGCCAGTCCACATTTCCGTGCATGGGCTTCTACACAACCACCCACCCCCCAGAACCAGCTACCAGGCCATTATCCATTGCTTTGGGTGGTCTGCCCCTGCATCGCAGGGGAGGAGTGAAGACTGGCTCATTACAGCCCAGCTATGTTGGTTTCAGGTGGTCAATGGTAAAAGTCCCCTCCTTACCACTGATGTCGAGGACGGAGGTAGAGCTGTTGTCCCTGACAACCCTGTAGGAACTTTCGTAGGGTTGTTGTAGGGGCAGCCGGTGTGAGTCCCTTCTCACAAATACATACTGACAAGTCTTTATGTCCCTGGGGACATTAGGTTTGGGCTGGTCTAGTTGTGGAGGTTGCTGCAGGACCAGGAACCCCAGATTTCACTGGAAGTTCTCGAGGGTTGCTGTGGGATCTTCTGGGCATTTATTGGGAGCCAGGAACTCCCTGGGAATGATTAAGGGCACTCCATAGACCAGCTCTGCTGATGCCTTGAAGTCCTCCTTCAGCACAGTTCGAATCCCCAACAGGACCCAAGGCAGTTCATCCACCCATTTGGGGCCTTTGAACTGAGTCATCAAGGCTGCCTTGAGGTGCCTGTGAAACTGCTCCACCAACCCATTGTCCTGAGGATGTTACGCCATGGAGTGGTGGAGCTGTGTCCCCAGGAAGTTAGCCAGTGCTGCCCAGAGCCCAAAGTGAATTGTGTCCACCTCTCTGAGGTTAGGTGCTTTGGGACCCTGAATCTGGACACCCATGTATCGATGAGTGCCCTTCCACAGAATTTGGTGGTGATATCAGCCAGCAGGACTGCCTTTGGACACCTCATGGAGCAGTAAACCATGGTCAAGTGGTATCTTGCCCCATAGGAAACAGGTAACGGCCCCATTAAGTCAATGTGTACATGGCTGAACCTGTGCCGCACTGGTTTAAAAGTCTGTGTGGGCACTTTCGTGTGAACCTGCACATTGGACAACTGGCGGTTCGTGCGGGTTTTGGCCCACTGGCTGACCTGCTTATGGAGGCCGTGCCAGACAAACCTGCTAGCCATCATTTTGACCGTGGCTTGGATAGCAGGATGCACTAGGTTATGGATGGTGTAGAAAACCTGGTGCCTCCATGCAGCCAGAATGATGGGCAAGGCTGCTGGTAGAGACATCACACAGCAGTGTCAGGATACCTGGGCTGACAGGGATATCTTCCACACTGAGACTGGAGACAGCAGTTCTATACGCGGGAATCTCAGGGTCCTGCTGCTGCGCTTTGGCGAGGTCCATATAGTAGACCCCCTGGGACAGAGCATGTACTGACTCGATTGTGGAGCATGATAGAGCGTCAGCTACCACGTTGCTTTACCCCATGATGTGCTGTATGTTTGTGGTACATTCAGACATGTAGGACAATTGTCTCTGTTGTTGGGCCAACCACGGATCTGATACCTTATGGAAGGTGAAGGTCAATGACTTGAGATCGATGAAAACCTTGAATTGTCAAACTTCCAAAAAGGAATGAAAATTTCTTACCACCAGGTACTGTGCCAATAGCTCTCAGTTGAAAGCGCTATATTTGAGCTCTGGAGGGTGGAGGTGCCTGCTGAAAAAGGCCAGGGGTTGCCACTGGCCTCCAGTGAGGTGTTCCAGTACACCTCATACTACTGTGCTGGAGGTGGTAGGAGCCTCCCATCTAGGCATTCTGGAATGCCCTCGAAGTCTCATCGTCTCAAGTATTGTCTTTTGACTTGCTTGCCATCAGCATGAAGAGGGGGCGCATGATGCGTGCCGCTACCAGTATGAACCTATGGTAAAAGTTTATCATACTTGTGAATTCCTGAAGCCTTTTTAGAGTAAAATGGCTTAGAGGAATGCCGGATTGCCTCAACCTTCTTGGGGAGGGGTGTAGCTATGTGTCTGTTTATCGTGTGCCCCAGAAAGTCCATGATGTCCAAGCCAAATTAGCAACTTTGTGGGGTTGATCGTCAGCCCCTACTCACTCAACTGTTTCAGGTTGGTGGCGTAGTCTTTTTGGCTGCAGCTGGCAATGAGGATATTGTCCAAATAGATGAACACAAATGGGAGGTCCCAGCCCACTGTGTCGATCAGCCGCTGTAAAGTTTGTGCCACATTCTTTAGACCCAAGGGCATGTGGAGAAATTCAAACAAGCCAAAGAGGTTTATAATTGAGGTCTTGGGAATGTCCTGGGGGTGAATTGGGATTTAGAAGTACCCCTGGATGAGGTCCAACTTGGAGAACACCTTTGCCCCATGCAGATTGGCTGCAAAGTATTGGATGTGGGGCATGGTAGCCTCATTAGGGTGGCAGTAGACATCACATGGTCTCCAACCTCCTGCTTATTTGGGCATCATATGGAGGGCAGAAGCCCAGGGACGGATGGAGCTCCATACACTCCCCAAATCATCCATTTTTTAAACTTCTCCTTTTCTAGGCTGAGCTTTTTGGGAAAGAGTCGGCACACTCCAGCATGAGACAGAGGGTCCCTTGGTCAAAATGTGATGCCTTACCCACATTGCTCAGCTACAGAAAAGTATGGTACCATTATTGAAGGGAACTCCACCAGGACGCGGGTGAATTCATTGTCTGAAAGTGTTATAGAGTCCAGGTAGCTTGGTTTCCCCCAGAGGCAGAATCTGAACAGTTCTGGTATGTCTTGAGGTCGACAAGCAAGCAGTGGATATGAAGGAAGTCAACCCCCAGGAGTGCCACTGCTGCGATGGTGAAGGTCCATGTAAAGCGGTTATTGCCAAAACAAAGGGGAGTAGTGCAGGTCCCAAAAGTCCAAATTGAGGAGCTGTTGGCTCCCCTCAATGCTGGGCCCTGCTTGCCATTGTGGGTGTTGAGGCATACAGAGGATAGGACGCTTATCTCGGTACCAGTGTCATCCAGGAAACACCTGCCTGACAAGGAGTCCAAGACATAGAGGAGGCTATCATGTGGGCCAACCACCACAGCCATCAATGACACTTTCTGGGAACCTGCAGGGCGAGCAGAATCAATAAGCCTCCACATTGAGGAGCTGATGATAGTAGCTTAACTGTCCCAGGGTATTAACTTGCCTCTCTGCTGGTCTTGATCTCACAGGTGGCTGTTCATGGGGCTTATAGATTTGGTCTATGATGGCACTGGTGTCCTTTTTCACTCTCCAGAGCATGTCCACCTAAGCTGCAACCCTCTGAGGGTCACTGCAGTCCTCATCCATGAGGAAGAGTTCGATATCCTTGGGTAGCTGCTCCAGAAAAATCTGCTCCAAGAGCACGCAAGGTTTGTAGCCCTCAGTTAGAGTGAGGATCTCACTCATTGGGGCAGACAGGGCCCTGACCTCTCAGTTCATCCATATACAGCAATCTGGCAGTGGGCTCAAGCCAGGAGAGCCTGAAAGTGGGGGTTAACAGCTATATGAGGGCTATGTATATGCCTTGCTCCAGAGGCTCCCGTAGAAAATCTATGACCCTTGTCGCTGTGCCTTGATCATGTGTGTTCATGACATAGAAGTAGTGGATGTCGACGGCGGTGATGGGGCAAAATTGGAACTGAACCTCGGCCTGCGACACCCAAAACATTTGGAGCCTGAGTGACTGCGCAGATGATCACTGGCTCCACCTGGTCTGTCATCTTTGGGTCCAACTTCTGATTGTACCTGTCAGGCTCACCAAGATGGCTTTCATGCTACGCGAGCGTGGAGAAGAATGACACGCACACCAAAACCTTGGAAAGCGAGACTGGTTTATTGCTCTGGCCATCGTGCTTATCTGGCCCCAAGATGCTGACATCAGGGCCCTGAGACATCAGAGCATTGGCCTGGGAGGTCACCTGGGATGACGACCATTGTCACCCCTAGGTCCGCGCAGTCATCATGTTCATCAGTCATTTTGTGGACAGGTCCTGCTACAATCTCGTCAAATTGTATGAGAACGACAAACTGAGACTCATCGAGGACAAGCCGAAGGAGATGATGGTGATCTTCAAGAGGACAAAGGTCGATCATTCTTCATTACACATCAATGATTCTGTCATAGAGAGAATGGAGAGTACAAAGTGCCTTAGTGTACATAAAAAGAAAGACCTATCCTTGATGAATATCACCTTGTTCGTCAGGAAGACACAGCAGCGTCTACACTTCCTAGGGAGTTTGAGTAAGGGAAAGCTACTGACTCCTATCTTGACAACTTTTTACAGGACCAGAATTGATGGTGTCCTAGCTGGCTGCATCAAAGCATTGGACTAGAAGAGGATCATCAATATGGCAGAGAAGATCACCAGGGTCTCCCTTTCCTCTATTCATGACATTTACCACGAATGTTGCTTAAATCAGGCTCAGAGAAGACAATTTCAATCCTCCACAAATTATCTTTGACATATTACCATCGAGAAGGAGATAAGGACTGCCAGACTGGGAAAAAGCTGAGTAAATCATCCCAAAATATTACACATTTTTATATTAAATTATATTTTTTGTCTCTCTGTAATTATTATGTCCTGTATATTGTGTGTATATGTGTGTGTGTGCTCTATAATCTGGAGAAATGCCATACCATCGGGCTGCTTGTGCACAGTCAGGTGATAATAAACTTGAACCTGGAAGCCTTCTACATATTGGACATCTATGAGTGATTTTCCATATTCAATATGCCTATTTACTATAGACTCCATGACAGTTTTCTGGCTATTAATCTCCTGAGTTAAGTAGACTATACACTGAATTTCAGTTGTTCAGAATGATCAATTTTATGTTTACTATCATCTGACTGTACAAATATAACCAGATAATTTTCCATAGACCACGGTACACACATATACACATGCAATACACAGCACATAATAATCACATATATAGATGAAGATATAATTTAAAATAAATCTATAAAAGTATTCGAATGATCTACAACAAAATGCAATAGATCAGTTAAGTCTGACCTCTTTAGTTGAATCTAAGCTGTCTCTCTCTCTATATCAGTCTGTATTTTTCTAGTTGTTCCTCAAATTCCCTTAAAATTATTTGGAAGCTTTTCTACAACAACTGATGCTAAAATAAGTAACTCAGACTTGCATGTATATTTCCTGGTCCATTATGCTAAAAACCCAAAGAACAATGTATTTCCCCAGCTTGAATTGTAGACAATATATTCTTTATTTCTGACAACAGCTGGAAATCAAGATATTCTAATTTTAATGTTTCATAAAGCCTATTTATAAATTCTGTTAATTTCTTGATAAATTGTTTCAGGTAGTCACACTCTAGACACAGATGTATTGCTTAACTCAATTTTTCTCAACCTTTTTCTTTCCACTCACATACCACTTTAAGTATGCCATAGGTGCTCTGTGATTAGTAAGGGATGGCTTAAGGTGGTATGTGGGTGGAAACAAAAAAGTTTGAAAACCACTGTTTTAATCATACTTAATTGACTCGTTATGTGCATGGTTTCATAACTCCAAAGGAAATGCACCAATGACAATTTTTCTCCAGCAAAATATTTCAGTGACAATTAGGACTAGAGCAGTGATTCTCAATCTTCCCTTCCCACCCACATACCACCTTAAGCCATCCTTTACTAATCATAGAGCACTTATGGCATAGGGATTTACTTAAAGTGGTATGTGAGTGGAAAGAAAAAGGCACTAACTTTCCAAGCACTAACTGCTTGGAAAATCTGCATTTGATTAGGTTGTTCTGTTTATCACAGTTTTTATGCCATGTGGAGTGTCAGGAGATGGGGAGAAAGTTCTAAATAAACACATCCTGAGATCAGCAGTTGACTACATGCCAATAAAAAAACCTATAGACTGGTTAATTTAAGGAAATCATGGGGGATCATTAAGAGTTAGTTTATAAAGGCTTAAACAAATAAAACAAAAAGAAGTGACAGGATTTTATATGCTTTTGACACTTTGATGTCTGACATCTAAATGCAAGAGATGCAGAGGTCTTGGATATAAAGTTTGTGAACTGTCAAGATTGAATCCTGAGGCACCACCCTGGCTGCAGCTGTCCAATTATGCCTGCAAAATAAATCACTTCCCTTTGTTTCCTATTATTTAGCCAATTTATTAACTAATTTACTTCTTCCTTCTTTATCCCAGGAGTATTTACCACAGCCATAGGTTTCTGTATGGAACTTGGCCAAACACCTTCTGATAGTTTTGACAAGTAACAATAGTACTTCTATTCACCGACACTATCCAACTTCAGATGCTTCTATTAGATTAACTAATTTACACCTTTATAAATGTCTTCAGTTTCACTTTAATTTTTTTGTGAAATTCCTTAATTCATGCCTGAATAGTGAAGATTTTTTTTGCAATTATGATGTTCAAAACAACCCACCCAGTAATTCTCAGGAATAAAATCGCTAATTTGTTTAAATGAAATTGGATGCTATTGATGTTCCAATAATTTAGAATGTCTGATGTGTAATGAGGTACATTTGTACTTTATTTAATTTACGAAACTCAGCTGTCAACTTTGGCTGTCGTCATTGATTACAGTTAAATTTAATCTTGCAAGAATGAGCTTCAGCTGCCAGAAGCTGAATTTCATCAGTTTTTCCTCTATAGACTTCACTATCTGCCTCCTACACTGGGAGACAATTTCAATGTGAAGGATTAACATCAATATTTTTCAGGCAAAGTGTCTAAGTGGAACCCAGGGAAACTCTAAGGGCAGGGTCAGTGGTAAGAACACTATTATGTTCTGCAATAAGGCAGCAATCCTGCATGATAGTTTTCTCCCTATTTCACTCCAGTTTAATCCTAAAACCAAAGCAATGAAGATATTAAAAAGAAAGAGAGGATAATGAAAGAACTCAATGTCAGAGAGCATTGATGGAGAAAGACTGTATTCAATAGTTAAAGGTCCAGGAACCTTCATCAAATGTCACTGATGCATAATCAATTAACCCAAAGGCTGAAGTACTGGAACTGAAGGCTGTTATCAGCTAGAGATGGACAGCATCTCTTGAGTTGCTGGCTCACACTGACCTGAGCTCGAACTCGGGCAGGGTTGTGGCATGACAACCTTCATGGGGAATAAAGGGGAGGAGTCCGGAGCCGGCCAGTGAGAACAGGGTCAAACATTTATTTACATGCACAAGTGGTTTCACCACAGTTACTCAATTGTATACTTTAATAACTTATTTAGAATTACACCTCATCAAATTGAATACAATTTAACTTTATTTATGCTATTGTTGACAATAAATCCTGAAGAGTTTTTTTTCAATGAGTTGGGAGATATCAAGATCTTTCAAAGCCTGGTTCGTCTTTTCATTTGTATGTATTCTTCATCTCTTTGTCTTCATTTTACATTGAATGCAATTTAGATGATTGCCTCAAAGCTTAATTCCCAGCTGAAGGAGATATTTCACAGAATAAGTTGACTATTATCTTAACCTTACATTCAGATTTTTTTTGTTGTAAATTTGATGCGAAAATATCATCAAAAATCTTCAGAATTTTGAAAAAAAAACATAATTTATATAATCTGCATTTATTAAATGAGCTTCCCAATGCCTGTAACTGAGGTACGTTTTTAAATATGAAGTACATATTTCAGAATTAATACAATTCATTTTATAATTATATATATTAATATGAATTCAAGCAGTAACATTTAATGAAATAAGATGCACTGCAGCCATTGCTTATAGCAAATGATGAGATATCTACCTTAAGTACAATATTGCAAATCCCGCAACATGAGATATCCAGTGCAATGATCTGCATCATTTAACCTGCCTCAGCTCCTGCTGGCACTGGCCTTCAGCCACCCAATGCTAAACTCTAGAGTCAACTGTTTCTTCAATAAATCCAGTCAAGCAAACAAAATCAATTGCATCCCTGGATGGGAAAAATGAACATCAGTGCACCAAGTATTTCCCAACCACACCACTAGAATCTAATAGCAATCAATAAAAGTAAATTCAACTGCTCACCAAATTTTTTTAATTCACTGACTAACTTGGACAGGGACTTCAGAATCAGTAAATTGGAATTTGAAACCACATTCTAATGTTAGTGAACATCGCATAAATATAATGTGAAGAATTTAAAGAAAACACCCAGCACAATGCAAAATTGAAAAATGTAACTGTACAGCTTCAATAAATGAGAATACAACTGCTTAAAGTTATAAGATCTTTTGATAAGGTCAAAAGGAACTGTTTCCACCATCAGGATAAACTGGAGGAAGAAAATACAAACTTAAGTGAGACAGAGTGCAAGCCAAAACAGAGGCAGGCAGTTCTAAGAAAGTGGCTGGAGCTGAGCTGCCCTGAGGTCAAATCCTGGATTTGAGCAGCTCTGCAATCATGCTGATGTGCCAATGTGTCTGCCTTCCACACTGTTACTGGACATGGGCATAGGAGCACTGATGTTATTGATTTGATAGGGCTTTTCTTGCTCTATAGATATGATGGGAAAAAGGTACTGAAGATTAATTTAATAATTGTGTTTCATGGGCATATTTCTGACTCTTTTATTACTACAAAAGATGTTTTATTTGAAGACACTAGGTTCTTCCAAATGGCTGCAGTTGTGCTTGATATTGTTGCTACTGCCATCTACTGCTGGAATCTGTTTCTTTCTTTGTCTTCTGATGCATCCTGTTCACCTACTCTAAAATACTTTTTGAGAAGGGGCATTCTGAAGATAAACCTTGCAATGTAACTCTTATTTTGTATTCATAGGAAACTGCAGATTCTAGAATCTGGAACAACAAACAATCTGATAGCAGAATTCAATGGGTTGAGCAGCATCGGTGGGAGAAAAGGAATTGTCAATGTTTTGGGCCGGAACCCTTCATCGATACTGACAGTACAGAAAGGAGATGGCCAGTTTAATCTTTGTTGCTCCAGCTTCCAACATCTGCAGTCTCCTATGTGTCCCTTACATTGTTTATCTTCCCTCTGTAATTAGTCTTGATGAAGAGTTCCAGCCTGAAACATTGACAGTCCTTTTATTCCCGTTGATGCTACTTGATCAGCTGAATAGCTCCAGAAGATTGTTTGTTGCTCTTATTTTGTGTTCCTTTTTTTTGTTTCACTCTCTGCCTACTCTTATAATAATATATACAACATGTATTTTATTACCATTGAAGTACCAATAAATTAAGATGTGCATACTTGTTGCATTCTTTCCATTCTCAGTTCTTTCACTCTGTTCATGTCTTTACTCCATTTAGTGAAAAAATCCCAGAGCAGAACGCAAAATCTTCAACACAGTGCCTTTTTCAAGACATGGCAGAGGCAAGGACAAATGGAATAAATTCCAGAAGCTACTACAGAGATTTCTGCGGAGAACTGCAGAAACTCAGTCCTCCAAATATATGCTACTTACTCAATTGGTCTATGCCACTGATGCACAACCACACTCTTTTTCATTGGGATACTTTGTCAAGAAGTACATCAAAAATTGATTGTACTAATTCTGCATTCCTGAAAAGGGGCCAGATCATTCTCATGCAGTCAGGAGTTCCAGCCTTCCATCGTGATCACTACAACAAGCTTCACACTGTTTACACCTGGCTTGCAAACAGCTTTGCAGGCTCATCATCCAAACATGTGTACGGCACCATTACAATTTGCTTCTTTTTAGCAGGGCAGGTTTGCACACTACCAGATGCAGTAACAATTTGCTGTTAGGAAACAATTAGACTGCATCACCTAATCCAGTTTGTAGACTTCGGTTGCCAGTACTGATGCTGGGATGATGTGGACTATGGGCAACAGTGGGACTGAAAATGTTTATCATGGAATCCATGTGCCAAATCCCCCCTCACCAATGCCTATACATTGCACATAGGTTGTTAAATCGAAGATTTATCTGCCCTCAGAAGTCGATATAAAATATATTTCAAAAAGGGATCAGTGTGTCTTTACCTAAATTGACTCTTCACCAATATTTATTGAAAAGAAGAAACAATCTGCAAAGGAGGAAAAACCCAACACCCAATCCCAACCAACCAATTTTCCCCTGCAACCGTGCCTGCCTGTCCCGCATCGGACTTGTCAGCCACAAACGAGCCTGCAGCTGACGTGGACGTTTACCCCCTCCATAAATCTTCGTCCGCGAAGCCAAGCCAAAGAATTTACAAATACTTGGGTCTGCTTAATCAACTGCTATTTTACTATATCACAGCACTGTTTCAATTTATTGGCTGTAAAGTGATAAAAAGAATGTGAAAGGGGCTATGTAAGTGCAATCCTTTTTAAGTTGAAGATGAAATCCTTTAAGGGAAGATTGCTGATGGTTGAGCCGATATAAGAATGAATGTCATCCATTTCTTCATTTAGCTATATACCACATTCTTTCCTACTCTTCAGTCTCTACTAAACCTAGAATGTGCATATTATGCCAAGTAATCAGCAAAGTCTTGGAAAGTGTCAGATTTATTCCCAGTTACTACTGGTGGTGCATGACAAACTGTTATTAATTATTGGTGGATAGTAGTTCACTCAAGCTAGAAATAACCAAGGTGTCCCCTAGCAATTATAGTCCATATGAAGCAACGAGAATTTGGCCTGAGCAAACACACGGCAGATGTGAGTTAATTTTTTGTCAAGCATGTAAATTTTCAGATTATTTTCAATGGGATTATTCGATGATCTTTATCTCTGTCTAATCAGTCTTTTACATGCTTTAAAGTTGAACATTGATTAACTTTTATAGAACTTCTTGTTTCTTGGAACTACTTCAAGTAACATGAACATTAACTTATTGTCTAATTCCAGAAAGGCTGCCCTCAGTGCTGCAAGGAAATGAACCATTAGGAGACCATGTGTGTTACCTGAAGCAGCATATCATTTATTTACAGCTGTAAAAACACGGGCAAGCTCATGATTTAGAGTCTTTGTGTGAGATAATCCATTATCACAGGGGGCTGGCTTTCCTTACTTGATGGTTCCATATAAAACAATAACTTTTGACACGTGGATGCTTATCAAAATGCTCAAACAAGTATTAAAGAGTAATATGCTTTGCAAATCTATATTAATAGCTTCAAAAAAAATTGATGTACGGCCAATTCTGTTACAATTATGTTGTCTGATTGCTTCTAAGAAAGCATCTCAATTGGGAAAACGTAATGTTAAGAATGTTATATGTGGTCTAGCCCAGAAGACTAGTGGCATACTGTTTGCCTTGCACATTTTTCATTGTAGATTCCAAATTTCTGAGGGGCTAGACATTCCAGACTGTTTACTGAGAGTTTGACAGTATGTTTTTTTTTCTTAGTTCCCACAGGGTGTAATGTTGAATCAAGGAAGAAACATTTCAACTCTCATGGGCTGAAATTCAAAGATGGAGCTGACAATCTGAGAATGTTTGATGCAGTGTGAAATAAACATAAATGCATTTCAAAATGTGGATGTGAGATTAGGAACAGATTGGGTAGATGTGAATAAAAATAGAGAGTGCCCTGATTTTAACTTTGGGGAAAAGTGGAAATGACAGACTTTTTGCTGGGAGATAAAAATCTGGTGCATGTGTGGGACAGTGGCTCTCCTGTGCCACTTCACTCATAACAAAATCTTAAAAACAAAATAGAACGTTAAGAGTGTGTTGGACTGGTTTTGTTTTGCTGCTTTCTTTTGCTTTGGAACCGTAAGTGTTTTTCAGATTTTGTGGTTAAACAGTGAAATTTGATTGGATTCTGATATTGAAATATTGTGAAGAGCTCTCTCAATCAGTGGTAGGTAAATTTAATCCCTGAATTAAATGTTACAGAATGCAGGAGGTATCTTAATATCTGCAAATTGTACAGAGAATGTGGAGAGGCTGCACCTGAGTACATATTAGGTGAGTGGGAAAAGGTCTGGCAGATGAAGTACAACTCAGTAAATGGCAGGTCATCCACTTGGTAGGAAAAATAGAAGAGCAGATCATTATTTAAATGGTGAAAGACTGCAGCATTCTGTAGGGGAGAAGGACTTGAGAGTTAGGTCACAGGTACAGTAGGTTATTAAGAAAGGAAATGGAATGTGGGCCTTCATTGCTAGAGGAATTGAATTCAATAGCAGGGAGGTAATGCTGCAACCATACAAGGTACTGGTGAGGTTGCACCTGGAGTACTATGTGTAGTTCTGGTCTCCATTCTTGAGGAAGGATATACTGGCCTTGAAGGCAGTCCAGAGGAGGTTCACCAGGTTGGTTCTGGAGATGAGTGTGTTGAGCTACGAGGAGAGACTAAATCGTTTGGGATTATACTCACTCGAATTCAGAAGAATGAGAGGAGATCTTATAGAAAAACATAAATTATGAAAGGAATAGATAAGATAGAGGCATGAAATTTGTTCACTGATAGGTGAGACCCGAACTAGGGGACACAGCCTCAAGATTCATAGGAGTAGATTTAAGATGGAGATGAGGAAAAACTGTTTTTCCCAGAGACTGA
Source organism: Narcine bancroftii (assembly GCF_036971445.1). Taxonomy (NCBI): domain Eukaryota; kingdom Metazoa; phylum Chordata; class Chondrichthyes; order Torpediniformes; family Narcinidae; genus Narcine; species Narcine bancroftii. The sequence continues at coordinate 98,176,402 of NC_091471.1, read as the reverse complement.
CTCATCATTTCCTGTAATTCAGACATCAGTGAATTTTCAGATAGTTTTGGAGCAGAACTTTGCTAAGCAGTCATAGGTGCATAGGAAGTAGAGCAGAGGACTAAGACCTAGCTTTGAGGGGGCCCTGAGCTGATGGTAAACAAGGAGGAAGTGATGTGGCCTGATTGAGATCTGTCGATGAGGATATAGTGGATCCAGTAGCAGAGTGATGAACCAAGCCTCAGATCCCAGAATTTGAGTATAATCTTTACTAGTATGATGGTGTTATATATTGAGCTGTAGTTATTGAACAGTAGCCTGATGTAGATGTTCTTGTGGTCCAGGGAGTCTAATGTAGAATGGAGGATCAGCGAGATGGTATCTCCTATTGAGATAGGAGATCAAATGGTATCTCCTATTTGAACTGGATCATCAAATCCGAGCATTACAAAGAGGTAATCATGAAGCAGACAGCACTGTTTCCTCTTTTATCTGTGATCACTGCCTGGTCCATGGGATGTTTGGAGAAATGTTTGGGCTGAAGTACTGAATCCAGTGACTAGGATGTAAGCGATGTCGCTGTGAACCATAGTACAAAGCAATTTCTTGTGTTATATCTGAGGAACAATCTTGCTCTTTAGTCCTCAATTTTATTTTCCAGAGATGGTGCATTGGCCATAAAGTCAGTGGGGAGGAAAGAAGTGGTGGGTGGAGCAGACCCTTTAGTTTCAGTCTTTCTTGAGTCCATGCTGATGACTATGTATATGGGTAAATGGAGGCTTCCTTGGTACCTCCAGGTGTTATATATGTGGATCTTGTGTGCTGATGGGCCAGCATCACTGATTCCAGAAGGCAGTGGGAAAAGCTTGTCAGTTCTTATTGACTTTACTTGATAAATTTAAAACAGTTTTAAAGCTTGTCAATTTCAGCGATGTTATCACTGACCTTACTTGCCAGGGGTTCCGGTTAATTGATTTTAGTGGGTTAACGTTAGATGGCTAATTCCTTTAAGTGGCTTCACAGTCTGTTTGTTCTGCACTGATTTCTTCAGCTGAGTGCCCTGACTCCTCCCCTATTCCCTCCCCAATCAAGATCCTTTTCTTCACCTAGCCTCACAATCCACTGACCACCAGCCAGCCACTATCCCTCCCCTCACTCCCTTGGCCTCTAAAAGTGCCCATAAATGCTGGGTCTCTCTTTCTAAAGCAATAAAGATCTGACCTTGGTCCTTGACACCATAATTTCTGTTACACCTTCTGCACCTTATGAAGAGAAGCGTGCAGCTGTGATTCAGAAGGACACAAAGCATTGACATACTTTGCAGTGGTGGGGCCAAATCTGAAATGAGTCTTTTGGACTTTGGCATGTGTGTCAGGACATAACCCTGAGTAAGTCAAAGATTGGGTGGATTAATTTGGAAATGAGAAGATATCCAAACAAAATAAAAGATGAGTGCATAAACAGTAGTGAAGAAAGTGGATATGTGCATTTGAAGAGCTGTGAATAATCAAATTCATTCAAACTATTACAGAAAGTAAGAAAGCATAGATCCAGGAAAGGATTAAAACATATTGTCGTGGACAAGGAATACATATTAGATCTTTATCCATTTATTTAATTTACTGATGGAGATTGAGCCAGAGATAATTCCTCAATCCTTGAAGGGACTTGTAACCCAAATATTCAAATCTAATTATCTGTACTCAGCATAGAACACTTTTAAAGTCACAAAAGGTTTAGGGGAATGGTGAAGGCAGAGCATTGTTAAGTGGAAAAAATAAAGTGATTTACTCCTGGGGTTCCAGTCCTGAGGAGCTGTATTAGGCTGCGATTATTCCTGACTGCCCAACAATAGACTCCAAAGGAATGTTGCATGAGAAATTTCATTATTTAATGCATAATTGATGTGATAGTAATATAGAAATCTGCATCTAATTGTATGGCTCTTTCCTTGAAGGTGTTAACTGATACAATATGAGTTAAATTGGCTAGAAGCCAAAAAGTTATGATTCTGTGGGGGGAGAAAGAAATGATCTATTGTCTGGTTGGAGTTTTGGTTAATTTTGTCCTTGTGTGTTCCTGCTCTGGCTCATGGATTGTTAATGTAGTCAGCTGACATCTACATTACTTGTGCCCCTTGACACATTGGGACAAAGGGCATGATCCCATGATTTGCTGTGGAAATGAGCAATGGGAGATTTCATTTATTTCTTCTAAAGAGAAAGAATATGACTCTTTGAAGGACTAACATCCAGACCCAAAATTAACTGGATCATTTGGATTGATTCATGTCAAAGCCAAATCCAATAATTTTGGGTGGGGGTGCAGCCTCCATCCACAATGTTCCAGCCCAAACCTGGGCCATTGATATTTGATGAGTGCTTCATGGAAGGATTTACGAAGAAGCTGAATAACTATCAAATGGGAACATTAGAATGACCTTTAACTGACTCTGAATAGTTGATGATTGATGCATGCCCACCCTCCTCTCCACCATCCCCCCCCCGACTTCTACAGGGCTGAATGTGCACAAAATCATTCCTGCAAGAATTCGAGAGGAAGATTGGTGGAAACTCCAGAGGATGAGTGTAAAAGTCACAGATGCTATTTCTATGGGGACCTTCAATCAAACTTGTTGAGAGGATGATCAAGAGAAGCCCACGGTTATTTAGAACATAGAACAGTGCAGCACAGGTACAGGCCATTCGTCCCGCTATGTCAGTGTTGAGCATAACCCCCGTTTAAACTAATCTCATCTGACTTGCCATTCCCCTGTGCCTGTCTAAATGCCTCTTAAATATTGCTGTCATATCAGAGCCTATCACCTTCCTTTACTGTGATTTCCATTCACCTTCCTTGCACACAGATTCTTTAAAAAATGCCACCCAAATCTCCTTAAAATATTCCCCTCTCATCTTAAAGCAATGTCCTCTGGCATTTTCTCCCAAGGAAAAACATTCTATCTACCTCAACTATGCTTCTCATAATTTTGTATACATTTATCAAGTCACCCCTCATCTTCTGATATCCCAGAGAAAACAATCCAAGTTTGTCCAATGTCGTCTCATTGAATTTGATGCTCCCTGATGCACCATCAATCGCTCAGGAGACAATTGTGGAGAAATTCACTTGAGAACATAGCATATCCCTAATGTTTGACGTCCTCCACTGAGTTGCAGGGTGCTGTGGAACAGTAACCTTTAGACAGGAGCCTGTGGGGAGGGGCCAATAAGCCATTAGGTATGCTTGACCAGATAATTATACATTACAGTGGTTTACCACATTCACCCCTTGTTTTTAAAAGAGTTCCGTGGGATGAAGTGGAACTTACAAAGTTAAAAGTTTAAAATTGTAAGTCATAAGTTCAGCCTATCAGTTGGTCTGGTCGTTCACTGGGACTGTTGTAGGACCAGTTGTGGCTGCGGTGCAGCAGCAATCCTGGACAGTCCGGGGTGCCTGTTCGCATCCATCAGCATTGTGCTGGTGGCTGGGCGTCGTGCCTGGTGTACCTTCCCTCAGGGCGGAGGCAGGATACCAGAGGTCTGGTGCATTGTGTGTGTTCAACGGTGAGGAGGCTGTGAGATAATTAGCAGTGGTCTCCAAGGCCCCTGAGGAAGCCAAATCATTGACCGAGACAGTGTTTTTGTGTCCGTCAGGGTATAGGACATAGGCAGATTGTGGGTTGGCATGGAGGAGGTCAACCCTTTTGACCAATGGGTCAGACTTCTGGTTCCTCACATGCTGATGGTGTGGTCCCTGTTGTAGATTTCCTGGAGAAGGAAAACATATGTGGTGTAGTGTTAGTGGCGGTGCACAGCAGAGACCTGGTCAGGTGGAGGACCCCCAGGAGAACCTCCTGCCAGCAGAAGACTGGGAGGCCTTTGGACCGCAAGGCTAGGAGGTCTGCCTTACAGACCGTAGCATTCTCCCTCTCTACTTACCCTTTACCTCAGGGTTCTGCTCGTGGCTATGCCTCTGACCAACAGGTACTGGCGCAGCACGACTCTCATAAAGGGAGGTCCCCAGTCACTGTGGATAGCCAAATAGAGTGAAGAGGCTATTCAGGACCTTGATGACTGTGGCAGCAGTCATATCCGAGCAGGGAATGGCAAATGGAAAGCGAGAGTATTCATCGATGATGTTAAGGAAGTAAATGTTGTGGCCAGTGGTGTGGGGGGGGGGGCGGAGGGGCAGGGGTCCTTTAAAGTTGACACTGTCGCTCGAAAGTGGCTATAATAAATTGTGCCCTGTCTGGCCAGTAAAATTGCGGCTTGCACTCAGTATAGACCTGGCAGTTCTTTGACATGGTCCTGATCTTGGCAATGGAGTATGGCAGATGGAGTGCTTTAACAAGGTGAAAAAATCCTAGTGACTCTGGGGAGACAGAGATCATTATGGAGGCTTTTCAGTCAGTCATTCTGGATGCTGGTGCAAGTCCCACCGGACTGGGCGTCTGGTGGCTTGTTAGGTTTCTCTCACCGTTACAGGAAGTCATAGTTATAGGTGGATAATTCTATTCTCCACCTCAGTATTTTATCGTTTTTGATTTTGCCCCACTGCTGATTGTTGAACATGAATGCGACAGCACATTGATCAGTCAGCAAGGTGAATCTCTTACCGGCCAGGTAATGGCGCCAGTGCCGCACTGCCTTGACAATAGGTTGGGCCTCTTTTTTGACTGAGGAGTGTTGAATCTCAGGGGCCTGCAGGTGTGTGAAAAAAATGTGACTGGTCTGCCAGCCTGATTAAGGGTGGCTGCCAGGGCAAAGTATGACCCGTTGCTTTCCACCTGAAAAGGGGTGGATTAGTCCACCACATGCATTGTGACCTTGAACTTGACGTGGATGAAGGCTGCACAAGCCTCCTCTGCCAGATAGAAAGACGTAGATTTGATAAGAAGGCAGGTCTTGTCCACATAATCAATGGATACACCACATTCACCCACTCCCTTTTTAAAAAAAGAACCCACTGGTATAAACAAAACCCAGAGGCAATACAACAGCAGAAACAATAATATTTAACAATCCACAAAAACTGGCCGAGGAAGCGGATGCACAGCCCCCTCCCCACCCACAGCTAGAGGTTGAGCCCCACAGGCAGCCTCCTCTGTATGCCGGACCGCCGGGTAACTGACGTTTCAGTATGGCATTTCTCCAAAGAGGGGGCTGACAGGGGAGTGTGCGCTGCCGGAACTGTGGGGGTTGGGGTGCTGGCAGTGGACTCCTGAAGTGCTGGGGGGTCCTCCGCAACTGCAGAAGGGATAAGAGCCTGGACGTCCGGCTGCAGGTTGGGCAGCTTCGATTCCAGGGTTGTGCTTAGGTATGACACCATCGGGTCTGCGGCGTAGTCAGCAGCCGGTAAGGCAGTCTCGGGGTCTCCAGCCCTTGCCAGGTCTCGTTAGGGCATTGTGTCCTCGTGGCCATCCGGATACCTCACAAATGCATACTGGGGATTAGCATGAATGAGGTGTACCGCTTCAACCAGTGGATCTGTCTTATGGCCTCTGACTTGCTTCCGAAGGAGAACTGGCCCTGAGGATGTCAGCCAGGGAGGGTTGGAAGAACCATTCGCCGACCTCCTAGGGAAAACAAAGAGGCTTTCATGTAGGGTGGTGTTAGTTGCGGTGCAGAGTAACAACCGGATAGCATGGAAGGCTTCTGGCAAAACATCCTGCCAGTGGGACACTGGTAAAATTTTGGACCTGAGGGCCAGGAGCACTGCCTTTCAGACGGTGCTGTTCTCTCTTTCCACCTGGCCATTACACTCGGCGCAGATTTGGCAGCGTCTGGTTGTGGACTGGACATCATCCTTGAACTTATAAAGTGATAGAGCCCTGTGACTCTGGGGTGGCACAGACTGCTGTGCAGGACCTGGAGATGGTTGAGATGCGCCCTGGCGCACATCCGTCGGAATAGGGCATCCGGGGGATTATTGAGCTTACCTGGCCGGTACAAGATGTCATAATTGTAGGTGGATAACTCAATCCTCCACCTCAGAATCTTGTCGTTGTTGATTTTACCCCATTGTTTGGTGCTGAACATGAAGGCCACTGCCCTCTAGTCAGTCAACAGGGTAAATCTCTTACCGGCTAGGTAGTGCCACCAGTGGTGCACTGCCTGAATGATTGCCTGTGCCTCCTTCTCGATGGAGGAGTCCGGAGTTCGGGCCCATGAAGGGTATGGAAAAAAAATGCTACCAGTGTGCCTGCCTTGTTTAATGTGGTGGCCAGTGCAAAGTGGGAGGCATCGCTTTCCACCTGGAAGGGGACGGACTCATCCACAGCATGCATCATGGCCTTTTCAATGTCTCCACGAATCTGCTTAAAAGCAGCTTGGGCCTCTGCTGATAGTGGAAACGTGGTTGACCGAATTAGAGGATGGGGCTTATCGGCGTAGCTGGGCACCCACTGAGTATAGTATGAGAACAGCCCTAGGCATCGTTTCAGCACCTTCAGGGTGCTCGAGACAGGGAGTTCTAGAAATGGTCACATGCGGTCATGTGCCATGATACATCCAAGAAGGGCCAGAAGCTCCATGTTGAACACGCACTTGTCCTTGTTGTACATCAAGTTAAGTAACTTGGCTGTATGCAAGAACTTGGCGAGGTTTGCGTGTGGTCCTGCTGATCATGGCCGCAGATGGTGGCATTGTCGAGGTAGGGGAACGTTGCTGTCAGCCCATGTTCCTTCACCATCTGGTCCATTACTCTCTGGAAAGCAGAAACACCATCAGTAATGCCAAAGGGTACCTGCAGGAAGTGGAAAAGTTTCCCGTTGGCTTCAAATCTGGTATAGATTCAATCACTCAGACGGAGGGGCAGTTGGTGGTAAGCCGAGGTCAATGGTCGAAAAAATTCTATATTTGGCGACATTATTGACCAAGTTGGCTATACGGGAGAGCGGGTACGCATCCAGCTGGGTGAAGTGGTTGATGGTTCGACTATAGTTAATTACCATCCGGGGCCCCTCTGACCACGAGGACCTGTGCTCTCCGAGAATTGATGCTAGGGGCTCTGATCACCTCCACCAGGAGTTGCTGTACCTCAGCCCAGATAAATTGCATATCCTCTTAACTATAGCACCGGCTCTTGGTGGCAATAGGTTTGCAATCCTGGATGAGGTTCATGAACAGCGATGGAGGGAGCACCCTTAAGGTGATGAGGCCACATGTCAAAGCCAGGGACCGAGTGCTGGGACTGCTGGATGGTGCTGAGGACTGAGTGTCAATACAGCTGGATGATGCTAGGGAATGAGTGTTGGGGCCACAGGACGGTAACGGGGGCTGGCCATTTGGTCGGGGATGGTCACCTGAATGCCGAGGGCATCTAATGGTCAATGGTGGTTGGGGTCCTCCGAACGCCATCATCTTGGTCCTTAACTGACTCTGAAAGTCAAGGCTTAGGAGGATCAGCGCACAGATGCAGGGCATGACTGGTAAAACTAAGTTGATATAACAATCCCCCCACCATCAGCGATGTTACACAATACCCCCGAATACTCGTCTGTTGGTCCCTGCCGCCATTGAAACCATCCCAGTCATGGGTTGGACTAGGAGGGAGAGTCTCTGGACCACATCAGGATGTACGAACTTTCCGTTCTGCCGCTATCAAAAAGACAGTTAATTTTATGTCCATTCACCTTGATCTGCATTATTGAGTTCGATATCGGGTGAGGACTGGTTTGATTTAGTGTCACTGAAGTGAGGAGTGGCGTTTCTTCATCATTGTCGTCAGTGGGGAGGTCCGCCCAAGAATGCGACCTCCATGTTGACCACACAGCATCGGATGAAGGAGAAGCCAGAAGTGGAGTCGAGGCAGCCGGATGTGACGTCACTAGCGTGGTAGGCCGAGGTACGGGGGCTGGGAGCGGTGGCCGGAAAGATAGCGCTTCCCTCACTGCGCAAGTGGTCAGCGCCGGAAGCTCTTCGGGAATGCATCCTGCATTGCTCACTGGGTGCGATTGGTACCTGCAGACCCTTTGATAGTGGCCCCTCTTAACACAGCCCGAGCAGGTCACTCCATTCATGGGGCAAAGGTGCCTAGTGTGCCTGGCCTGCCCATAGAAGTTGCACCTCGACAATGCAGTCGGTATGATTGCAGCCGCGGTCGGGTCACTGATTCCCAACTCTGAGTCCCAGGCTGATGGCTCTTGTTTTGGAACGTATATGGTTGGCCTGCTTCTGCTCACGATCAACACCGCTTGGCGCTGGGCCTAGTCCAGAGTCTGACCAGTTCGATGGCCTTTTTGAGAGGGAGCAAGTCCTCCTTGAGGAGTCTTTGCTGGATGTAGTCCGACCTCAACCCTGACACACAGGCACCTCTGCTCAGCTCTTCCACACACTGGTTCAGCGATATCATGCCCGGGCCCATGAGTTCCCCCAAACAGTCTTTTCCCAGTGTGACCAAGGACCAGACGAACTCTTCTGCAGACTCATCAGGCTGTTGTTTCCCGGAATGCCAGCAGGTAACGGGAGTAAACAGAGTTCACCTTGAGTTTATAGAGCGCCCACAGCTCAGCCATCATGTCGGTGTAGGTCACACAGCCTAGGATGGTCAGATAGGCCTTCTGGCCAACTCATGCTTGAAAGATCTTGAGCTTCTTCTTGTCCGAGTCGACCACCTCTGCAGAGGCATCGAGAAAATTATTAAAACAGTTCACCGATTGCTCAAAGAGTACCGATGCACCCGGACTTGGGGGTCTACTTCCAGCCTTTCAGGGCACAGCAATTTCTCCATGACCGGAGAGTTCTATAAATCTTGCTTAATAAATTATTAGGCGCTATCAGTAGCCCAATATTGATGCAGACAGAAGACTGAGGGGAAAGATAAGCTTTATTAAGCAAGAGACTGCTGGCTCAGGTCTAGGCTAGGAAAATGAGTGGGAAGGAGACCTTTATGGCCAGGGGTCACATGGGAAGGATCAAGGGAGGAGCTAAGGTAGGGAGACCCCCGGAGGGGGGCCAGCCAGTACATACAGCCATATCACCACACACAGCCTCTGCAGACTTTCATGCTTCACTTGATTACTTTGCAGATGGTAACTAGACCTTCCATCTGTTGTATATTAGCAAGTCAATGGTGAGCTTTTTTTTAAAAGGAAAAATGAATGCAATCTACATGGTTTCAGCTGCAGATGTTGAATTCACAATATTTAACTTTGCAAATGAAACCAAAGTTATCTGCATCCAATATATTTCATATGGAACTCTATTGGAAGAACAGAAGAATATAATTGATAACAACAGTATCCATGCTCACCACTTAAGAAAATCATTACTCCACATGGGATCATTCTCTTGGTTTCTAAAATCGCGTTGGTAAGTGTGGTGAACCTTGGTATTGCATGCTTGTATGTAGAATGCTGTTGCTTGCCGGTATGGAGGATCGGCGCTGTAGGCTGACTAGGGGGAAATAGCTCCCTTGCAACTGTCCTCTGCTCTCAGATCAGATTGGGACTAGTATCATAGATGGTTAACACTGCCATGTTATTCGCATAACTCCTATTTCATGAGTTATTCACTACGGTTCAATTTTATTAGCAAAGTTTGTTTGAGATGACTTAAAAAGCAGTGCCCAATTCAAAAATAGAATCGGGGGGGGGGGTGGGGGTGGTGGAGAGATGAAGATAATGGACCAGTGGACAGGAATACCTATATGCAAGCAAGGGGACTACTTCCCCCTAGTCAGCCTATAGCGCCGGTCCTCCGTATCACATTACAGCGAGCAACTACACACAACTACATTTCACACACTAAGCATGCAATTCCAAGGATCACCACAGTAACTCAATTTTTCTTGATATTGAGAGAAAAATTCCTTCTGAGAGTTCAACAAATATTCATAAAAATGAATCAGAATTATTCTACTATGCAAAGGTTATAATTGATGAAGAAACCATAGCAAGTTCTATAACAATTCCAATGAGAACAAGCAATGATTACATCTCATCTACAAAAGCAAAGTTATTCTGACATGTTCACCAATCAATTCACGTGTCACAAAGCAGACTGATGGCCATTTCTTTATATTAAAAAATTGTCTTTCAATTATAGTTTAGTTTTTCTTTAATTCTATATTGAAGTTCTTTGAATATGATTACAAGTAAAATGTTTTTAAAGAAATGCATATAATTTGAAATGATTTTCACGAAGACAACATTATTGCTTTATTTCTGAAGAGCAAAAATAGAATTGTAATAGAAGAACAGATAAAAATGTGGACTGCATTTTGTTTCCTGATCACTCATCATTATTAAGATTTCAATAATTTCAGTGATTATTGGAAGTCTAACCAGAAATGTCAGAAGCTTTGAGGCCTATCTGAAAATTTGTATTACTCAAATTAGGAGTATTTTTCTATTACATTAATATTAATGATTAAATACTGAAATACCCAGTTTTACAAACTTTGGTTATATTCACTGTTAATAGAGAAGAGTTTTGGGATCAATGCATGACATGATTAGAATTTTGTACTCGTTTACATCTTTTGAAGTCTCTAGTTTGTAATGCTTTGCCTTTGTTTGTTCTAGTATTCTCAGTTTTATATGATTTTTTAAAAGATTATTTGATGGCATTATTATCTCACAGGCACCTAATAATACCAAAGGAAAATCAGAGTAGCCTGAGAATTTAGTAACATAGTGCTTTCTCAAAACTCTGGGGTCTCTTGTTGCACATATTCCCTTGGTGTAGTTGCACAGAGAGTTCTTAGATATGGAACCAGCAATCTTTGTACTGATAGAGTGCTACTACCAGGAGGAGTCAGAGACAGAGTGTGTAGCATCTAGGGATTGTTGCATCTTGGGAAAGATGTTGCATCTTGGATAGATCCAAGATGGATGCCTTCATATGAGGTCTGGTATGTGTATGTTCTGTCCTTAGTGCTGGTTGCTTTTTTTAAAACAACTAGATTTATTAACTAAAGTTCCTTTATTGTAATAGAAGAAACATCACAATGATGAAGGAACAAAAATGCATTTTTAAACCAGGATGGTAGGTGATTTTGAGTAAAAACTACTTATAAACATCTGGATAGACAGGGTCTAGTACTTATAAACATCTGAATAGACAGGGTCTGATCAGGAGCACTCAACATGGATTTGTGGGAGGAAGGTCATGTTTGACCAATCTGATTGAATTTTTTGAAGAGGTGACTAGGAATGTGGATGAGGGTAGCGCAGTGGATGTTGTCTATATGGACTTCAGTAAGGCCTTCGATAAGGTACCACATGGAAGGTTAGTTAAGAAGGTGGTCTTTAGGTATAAATTTTGAGAAAGTCAAATGGATTGAACATTGGCTGAAAGGGAGAGGCCAGAGAGTGGTAGTGGATAATTGTCTGTCAGGTTGGAGGCCGGTGACCAGTGGTGTGCCACAAGGATCTGTATTGGGCCCATTGTTGTTCATTATATACATTAATGATCTAGATGATGGGGTGGTAAATTGGATTAGTAAATATGCAGACGATACTAAGATAGGTGGAATAGTGGATAATGAAGAAGGTTTTCAAGGATTGCAGAGGGATTTGGGCTGCTTAGAAAAGTGGGCTGAAAAATGGCAGATGGAATTTAATGCTGATAAGTGTGAGGTGCTTCATTTTGGTAAGAAGAATCAGAACAGGACATACGTGGTAAATGGGAGAGCATTGAGGAATACAGAAGAGCAGAAAGATTTAGGAGTTCCCTGAAGGTAGAAACTCACGTGAATAGGGTGGTGAAGAAGGCTTTTAGTATGCTGGCCTTTATCAATCATTGCATGGAATATAGGAGTTGGGAGGTGATGTTGAGACTGTATAAGACGTTGGTGCGGCCTAATTTGGAGTTCTGTGTGCAGTTCTGGTCGCCTAATTATAGGAAGGATATAAACAGAGTGGAGAGAGTGCAGAGAAGGTTTACCAAAATGTTACCTGGGTTTAAGCATTCAGAGTATAGGGAGAGATTGGACAGATTAGGTCTTTATTCTTTGGAGCGTAGAAGGTTGATAGGGGATTTGATAGAAGTATTTAAGATTATGAAAGGGATAGACAGAGTGGATGTGGATAGACTATTTCCGTTAAGAGGAGGAAAGATTAAAACAAGAGGACATGAGTTAAGAATTAAGGGGCAGAGGTTTAGAGGTAACATGAGGGGGAACTTCTTTACTCAGAGAGTGGTAGACGTGTGGAATGAGCTTCCGGGAGAAATAGTGGCGGCGGAGTCAATTGTATTATTTAAGAAAAGGTTGGACAGGTATATGGATGAGAAGAAGATGGAGGGTTATGGGCATTGTGCAGGGAGGTGGGACTAGAGAGGGGTGTTTGGTTCGGTGCGGACTAGAAAGGCCTAATGGCCTGTTTCCGTGCTGTAAATTGTTATGTTATGTTATGTTACTGGTGGCGTTGTTCCCATGTGAGAGCTGTCCTTGTCCTTGATGGTGGAAGTTGTGTATTGAGGATGTGCTAATGTAGCATGTAACGTGGTGCATTGTATATATGTTACATATTGTGGCTACAATGGGCCAGTAGAAGGATTCACTGTTTGAAGTGCTGCATGCAATGCTATACAAGTAGATCATGTCATCTTGGACAATGTTGAGCTTCTTCAGTGCTGTTGGATCTAGACATCAGTTTCTGATATTATTTGTTCATTTTAGGGAGACAGAACAGATCAGCCTGTATTTGAGTTTTCATTTGTATTTAGATGTTGTTCCTCAGTTGGCGTCACAGGATGTAAATTGAAACATTAAGAAATTCCCTTTGGCTACAATCTAAAATAACATGCGAAAGCACTGGGGTCCTGAGAATTTCCTGTTTTTTTTTAATTTCAGGGTTTTCATCAACTTTTCCTTGAATAGAAACTAAGCAATGTGAGTAGTCTGATTTGCAAGGATTATAGCCCTCTTGAAGGTTCAGCATTTGATGGATTGCACTTGCATTAATTCTGGTTCCCAACAATAGACAATTGCTTATTCAAGTTGTCCAAATTTATGAGATAAGAAGTCATGGCCAGTGATGTATTTTGGCATTATTCATCTATTCTTAGTCTTCATATCTATCACATATCAACTAATGCATGGCATAGAGAGTTGGTTCTTGGGGAGTAAGGGTTATTGTCTCTTTTAGGGCTGGAATGACCAGGAACCTAGCCAAGAGCCATATGGGTCTCAAGGTGAAATTCCATAGGATACACTTTTCCAAGGTTTCCCTGCTGCCTTCCGCAGCTGCTTTATTTTCATCCGTCTCATGTTCTATCACAATGTCTTGGACTATGCAGGAAGAGAAGTAGAAGTGAGGGCAGAAATTTTTAGCCAAACAGTTATGAAGTTGGGCGCTCTCTGGATGTGGTGTCGGAATGCATGTTACTTCCCAAAGTACTCTGAGCCACCTGCTTCTTGCTTCCCTTCTGCTTGCCCAAGGCAGGGAGTTTATAACTGGAGCAGAAATGGGCCACCTCGATGAAGCATGCTGTTTGTTTATTCAGTCCATCATACCAAAATGAGAATGGACCGTTAGGAACATGGAATGATGGTGTAGGGAGAAGATCTGGCAGAACTATTAAAAACCCAATTTTAAAGTTTTAAACTATTTCAGAAAATATTGAATATATTGTTGATATATCCTGAAAGCAATTATGAGGAAAATAGAAGTACAAGCAATGGAAACAAAAATGATGTCTAAACAGCTATCAAGTACAGAAGAACTTGGACCTATCTTTGAAGTGGAACCTCTGAAGTCCCTAGGTAAGATCCATTTGACTCCGGTGCTAACTTTATGCAGTGTTGCGGAATATGCCGGCGGTGCCCAAAGATGTCCTCCTCTGGATCATGAGATGAAATTGCGCATGCGCAAAACTTCGCAGATCTGCATTATATCGAGTGCGGCCCAAGCTGTGGTGGGGGGGGGGGGGGGGGGAGGGACCCGACTTTACTCAGCTCAGTGATGCTGGGATGACAGGAGGGGGGATCCGAACCCACAGTCGGGCTGAAATGCCATCTGCGTCAATGGAGGAGGAAGAAGGTGATATTGGAGGCGGACTTGAAGAAGAAATTTATCCTGGTATGGGTAGGCCCATACCTGAAACAGGTTTCAGCAAAGTTTAAATCTGACACTCATTATTCAGATCCACTATTAAAAGTTGATATTTCTAAACAGATAGAAAATTTGGCAACTCAGATGGATCAAGGTTTTTCATCTATGAAGGAACAATGTGCTGATATAAAGGGGGAGATATTATCTATTAAGTTGGAGTGGCAAAGTGAGTGAAAATGGTGGACAAGATGCAAGATAAATTTAAGAAGAATTGAAGAGGATTTTCGTGACTGTAGGGATGATGTGGAACAATGTAAAGAAAAGATGGGCCAGATGGAGCATTCATTCACTGGTTGGGAATTCGAAGGAATAATGTTAAAATTGCTGGGCTTCTGGAAGATTTGAAGGCCCAGATCCAGTTCAATTTTTTCAGAAGTGGATTCCTGAAGTTTTGGAGAAAGAATATTTTCCAAATGGTTTGGAATTGGATAGAGCTCATAGCGTAATAAGAAGGAAACCTCATCCAGGTCATGCTCCACGTTCTATCCTGATTAGACGTTTATGCTATCAAGATATAGAATTAATCTTAAGAGTTACAGTTCAAAATGTGAGAATTAATCAAGGCCCCTTGGTGGTTAAGAAAATAATAGTTTTCTTTTATGGTGATTCAAGCTGTTATTAAACTTCATAAAGAATTTAATTCTGCTAAAGCTGTTTTGTGGAAGAAAGGATACAAATTTGCTTTTCGATATCCTGCTGTACTTAAATTTGTTTAGGGAGACTTTCGATCTCAGTTCTTTAGTGATGATGCTGAAGCTCTTATATTTGCTAATTCTCTACCAAATAATAAACAGATGAAAAGTCAAGAAAGTGTTTTCCAACAGTCTGTTCTAGTTCAGAAGGGGAAGAATGGAAGGTGAGAGAAGGGATCTCAGCAGTTCATTGATATTGACATCGATGATGATCAAGTTAATAGAGATCTGGAGGAGGCATATCATACTTGAAGTGATTTATTCATTATTATATTTTTTGTTCTGTTCAGGGGGTGGTTTGAGTATTAATCCTTCTGAAGTCATTGGCCATCTTGTGGCATTGGTCACTCCTGCATAATTGAGGGGGGTAATACTGTAGTACAGTATTATTGTTTTTTTTAATATATGGGATTTATTTCTTTTCTTTTTATTTTGAGGAGATTATTTAGTCTTTTTTGCATGGTTTCCATGGAGAGGAGTTTCTTCATATGTGATAAGGTGGTTTTTGAAATGAATTGTAATGATGACTAATTAAAATTTTGCTACTTTTAATGTTAGTGGTCTTAATAATCCAATTAAGAGAAAAAGAGTATTGGTGTATAATTGGGTTGGTGTTGCTTCTTTTCACAAAACACATTTGACTGAAAAGGAACATCAGAAATTGAAAAGAGATTGGGTTGGACAAGTTATAGCATCTTAGTTTAATTTGATAGCAAGAGGAGTAGCTATTTTGATTAATAAAAAGTTATCTTTCAAATTAGAATCAGTTATTAAGTCAGTTGGTAGACTTTTGATTATTAATTGTAAAAACATTTGAGTCTTAGACTTTAATGAATGTTTATGCTCTTAATATAGATGATGAGAAATTTATGTTGGATTCTTTTCTTAATTTAAATTGAGCATATGAAAAAATTATGGTGGGAGTTGATTTTAATTTTGGTTTGGATCCATTATTAGATAAATCTCCAAAGACAGTAATTAGGATTAAAATGGCTAAACAATTGATAATATATGAATTTAGTAGATATATGGAAAAGGTTAAATCCTAAAGAGAAAGATTTTTTGTTTTATTCATTTTTACATAATTCTTATTCTAGAATAGATTATTTATTTTTGGTATCAGCCCAATTGCAAGGCTGGGTATTGAAGGCTGAATGTATGAGTAGGATTTTGTCTGATCATTCTTCGTTATTAATAACGTACTGGTTCAGAGAGAGTTGACAATATATAGCGATGTAGATTTAATTATCTGTTGTTGAAAAGTGTCGAAATTTGTAATTTTATAAGATCAAATACAGTCCTATTTGAAAATAAATATGGATTCAGTTAATAGTAAATTTGTTTTATGGGATGCTTTAAAAGCATATTTGAGGGGATAAGTTATTCATTTTACTGCTAAAATTAAGAAACAACATTTAGCTGATGTAATTAAATTGGAGAAGGAGATAGAGATTTTTAGAAAAAAGATTTACAGCCAAATTCAATGGAAATTAAGATAACACATTTAACTAATATGAATTTATATTATAATTCATTACAAATTCATAAATTTGAGAAGTTATTACAGAGAACTAGACAATTATACCATGAATTGGGGAAAGAGCTCATAAAGTATTAGCTTGGCAGTTAAAAGTGGAACAAACTTTTCAAACAATAAATGCTCTTAGACATGAATCAATGATTACATATAAACTTCAGGAAATTAATGATGTGTTTAGAAATTTTTAGGAAAAATTATATACTTCTGATGTAGTGGAGGATGAGGTTAAAATTGACAATTCTTTATCTGATTTGGATTTACCCTTCTTCAGTCATAAGGATATAAAGATCTGGATGCTTCTTTTACTGCTAAAGAAGTAATAGATGCACTTCGATCTATGCCAAATGGGAATTCTCCAGGGGATGATGGTTTTACTTCTGAATTTTATAAAGAATTTCAGGACTTATTAATTCCTTTATTGATAGAAGTATTGAAACAGGCATTAGAGGTTCATTCTTTTCCAGATTCTTTTCCTCAAGCAATTGTTACAGTTATTCTTAAGAAAGATAGGGACCCATTGAAAGCAAGATCCTATAGTCCAATTTTATTATTAAATGTTGATCATAAAATTGTGGTAAAGGTTCTAGCTAATAGGTTGGATAAATATTTACTTTATTTAATTCATTTAGACCAGGCGCATTTTATTAAGTATCGTTATTTGGCAGATAATATTGTGAGGTTGATTTCTTTAATTAATGTTTCTTGGGAGGGATCCAACTTACTAATGGATGCAGAAAAGGCCTTTTATAGAGTGGGGTGGAGTTTTTTATTTAATGTTTAAGAGAAATTTTAATTTGGTGCCTTTTCTATTGGTTGGATTAAAGCTTTATATAGAAGTCCTACTGATAGAGTTGTGACATATGGACAGCTATCTTTACCTTTTATTTTGACCAGATTGACTAGACAAGGTTGCCCTTTGTCACCAGCTCTATTTGCATTAGTTATTGAACCTTTGGCTTGGGTGATTAGACAAGATAGTAACATTGAAAGTATTAAGGTGAAATCTGATGAATTTAAAATTAACTTGTTTGCAGATGATGTTTTGATATATTTAACAGAACCTCAGAATTCTTTGAGAAGTTTAGATGATAGATTGGAACAGTATGGTGAGATATCAGGTTATAAAATTAATTGGGAAAAGAGTGAGATTATGTCCTTAGCTGAAATGGATTATTCTTCATGTAGGCATATTGTGAAATTTAAATGGTTAGATCTTATTAAGTATTTTTTAGATGTTAAGGTAGATTGTAATTATAGTCATTTATATGAATTAAATTATTTGCTGTTATTGTCTAAAATTAAATATGATTTGAATTGATGGAAAGATTTATCGATTACATTTATAGGATGAGTTAATTTTATTAAAATGAATCCTTTTCCTCAAATTCAGAATTTCTTTTATTTTCCTTGTAAGATTCCACAAAATTTTTTTAAAGGATTTTGGGCCTCTTTTTACTGGTTGGATTAAAGCTTTATATAAAAATCCTACAGCTAGAGTTGTGATAAATGGACAAATTTATTATCTAGATTGACTAGACAGGGCTGTCCTTTGTCACCAGCTCTATTTGCATTGGTCATTGAACCTTTGGCTCAGTTAATTAGATAATATAGTAATATTAAGGTGAAAGCAGATGAATAAATCTATTTGCAGATGATGTTTTGATATATATCAAACCTTTGAAATTTTTGAGGTCTGCCTGCTAGATTGGAGCAGTATGGTGAAATATCAGGATACATGATTAACTGGGATAAGAGTGAAATTATGCCTTTGGCTGATGTGAATTATTCGTTTTGTAGGTATATTGCAAAATTTAAGTGGTCTGATCAAATTAAATATTTAGGTATTATAATAGAGAGCAATTATAATCATTTATATGAATTGAATTATTTACCTTTGTTATCTAAAATTAAATATGATTTAACTCAGTGGAATAATAGGATAATAACTTTAATAGGATGTGTTAATTGTGTGAAAATGAATGTCTTTCCCTCATTTTCAGAATTATGAATCGGCACAGTTGAAATTTATTAATAGGATGCTTGAATTGGATAAAACTTTGGTATGGGCTAATATTGAATTATCTCAGATTGATGAGAAGAGGATGTATCATTTTATTTATAAATAGAATTCTCATCTTTTAAAGAGTTATAATTTACCAGTGTTGAAACATTTAATGGAATTATGGACTAAGAAGAATGTGCTGAAGGTAAAGTCTCAGGTAAAACACCTTTATTTCAAAATAAGCTTTTTACTTTTACATTAAATAATCAATTTTTGAAATTGTGGGAACAGAAAGGAATTAGACTGGTGGAAAACTGTTATGAGGCTGGGTATTTTATATTGTTTCAAAGAATGAAAGAGAAATATGAAATTTCTTCAAATACATTGTTTTCTTATTATCAGGTTAGAGCTTTATTGTTGGAAAATTTTGGGCATATGCTACAGTTACCTAGATGGTCCAAATTTGAAAGTTTACTTACTAAAGGGGGTAAGAAAGGATTTATATCTGAGATGTATGCTTTATTACAAAATAAAATGCTTAAGACGGATATTTATAAATCAAAATTAAAATGGGATAAAGATTTGTCCATATCTCAGGATGATTGGATGACTTAATGTGAAGATAGTATGACTAAAATTATATAGATTAGTTCATTATAATTTTATTCACCATAATATTTAACCCCCGGGAAGGTAAGGAAATATAGGTACATGATACTTTATGCAGAACCCTTGGGTGACAGTGTGTTCCGAATTTCAGATTTTTCTGGATTTCGGAAAGCCCACCCAAGTTGTGCTGCCGTATCCACCCCAAACCTCTTCCAGTCACCCGCCCGCCTGCCCTTCGGCTGCCTCCCCCAAGTGCCAGCCGCCTCCCCAGAGCACCGGCCACCTCCCCCAAGCACCGGTCCCTTGGCCACCTCCCCGATCACCAGCTGCCTCCCCAGTGCCCGGCCGCCTCCCCTGAGCGCTGATCCCTCAGCTGCCTCCCCGAAGCGCCAGTCCCTTGGCTGCCTCCCCCGAGCACCAGGCACCACCCCCAAGAACCCGTCCTTCAGCTGCCACCCCTGAGTGCCAGCCCCTCAGCTGCCTCCCCCAAGCGCCGGTCACCTCTCTCCCCACTTACCAGGTTTTGAAGCTTTCCGGATTTTAGAAGTCCGGATAAATGATCATGTACCTGTATAAATACATTTCTTCTGATTTATGTTTTAGGATCCATAAACAAGTTAGTTCTTTTTTACATTCTACTTGGTCATGTGAAGCCGTGAAGCCTTTTTGGAATAGAATTAAGGAATTTTTAGAAACTTTATTTAAATTTAAAATATCACTTGATCCTATGGTATTTTTACTGGGTGAAATAAAAAAAAGAGTTTGGAATTAAAATTAGATAAATCTCAAATTACCTTCTTGAGATTAGCTTTAGCTGTTGCTAGAAAATGTTTGGAAATTACTTGGAAAAATGAGACTGATTTCAGCATTTCGAAATGTGGTCTTGTATTCCATTGGAAAAGATTACTTATAATTTACTTAACAATTATTCTTTCTTTGTTAAAGTTTGGAGCCTGTATACGAGATTGAATTTGTAATAGTTTTTTTTCCCCCACAAGGATGGGGTTGCACTAAACCATGGCAATAATTGAAGGTTGTTATGTAAGTTGATCTTCTCTTTTATTCTATCTTTTTCTTTCTGTTTTGGGGTAGTTTAGAGGGGGGTTGGGAGGGGTTGGTGAGTTAGGGTTGGGGGTGGGGGTTTATATGGGGAACAATATGTACTTAATTTTTAATTTTATTATGATCTATAAATAAAATTTTCAAAAAGAAACTTTTAAGGATTTAAATGTCTTGGTGAGGAAATTTTTATGGAAGGATAAAATGGTAAGGGTATCATTACAGAAATTAACTTGAAATATGAATTAGGAGCTTTGCAACTTCCTAATTTTAAAAATTATTATGATGCAGCACAATTGAAATTTATTAATAGGATATTTGAAATAGATAAACCTTTGATATGGGCTAATATTGAATTATGTCAAATTGCTGAGAAGAAGATGGATCAGTTTATTTATAGATGGAATTCTAAGTTATTGCGTAGTGATAATTTACCTGTTTTGAAACACTTAATGGATTTATGGTATAAAAAAAATGAAGCCATAGGTACTCAAGGTAAGATTTCAGGTAAAACTCCTTTGATCAAAATAAGCTTTTCCCCTTTACACTTAATAATCAACTTTTGAAGTTATTGGATCAAAAGGGTATTAAATTGGCGCAAGATTGCTATGAAGCAGGATATTTTATTTATTTTCAAAGAATGAAAGAGAAATATGATATATCTTCAAATAATTTTTTAAAAATTATCAAATTAAAGCTTCATTGTTGGATAATTTTGGGCATAATTTACGGTTACCTAGATGGTCTAAGTTTGAAATTTTACTTATGAGACTGGTAACAAGGGATTTATATCTGAGATGTATTTATTACAGAATAAAATGCTTAAGCCAGATATACATAAATCTAGATTGAAATGGGAGAAAGATTTAGGTATATGTATTTTTAGGATGATTGGATGAATTTATGTAGGAATAGTATGACTAAAGTTGTAAATGTAATTATATTTAACTCCAGAAAAATTAAGGAAATATAGTTTTATTTCTTTGGATTTATGTTTTAGATATCAAAAGGATGTGGGTTCTTTTTTACATTCTACTTGGTCATGTTAAACAGTGAAACCTTTTTGGAATAGACAAGGAATTTTAAAAAAGTTATTTTGAAAGTGAAATTTTCATTAGATCCTTTAGTATTGTTGTTGGGTAATATTAAAAGGATTAGTTTAGAATTAAAATTAAATAGATTTCAAATTGTTTTTTTGAGATTGGCATTAACTGTGCCTAGAAAATGTTTGGCAATTAGTTGGAAACATGAGATTGATTTGAGTATTCAGAGATGGCATATGGAGTTGAGGTCTTCTATTCCATTGGAAACGATAACATATAATTTACTTGATAATTATCTTTTTCTATGGTAAAATTTGGAGCTCGTATTTGGATTATATGGGGTTGAATAATTAAATCCTCTCGCCACACACTAGTGGTGTTACTCTAAACCATGTTAATTAACCGATGAATTTTGTTGTTATGGGTGATCTCCTTTTTCCTTCTGTCTTCTTTGGGGGTGCGTGGGTTAGGAAAGTGGGGTGAGGGTTGTAGGGGGATAGTTTTAAATTATCATGTATGTATTTTGTGTATTGTTTTTTAAGTTTTATTCATTAATTGTATGTTTCAATATATGCACCATGATTCAATAATTTTTTTTGAAAAAGGGAATGCACTGTTACTCTCAGTGTATTGTCTTCAAGTGGAGTAGGCTTCAAGTGCAGTTGCATTACCTAATCACATGCAGTGTTTACAGGAGATACTACATTTAGCCAGACCATTTGTGATAGTACAGATCTATCACCAATGTACATAGTGTATATAGTTACTGTATCTAGACTGTGCTTACAGCGATTGGCTGAGAGCTAAGCCACACCTATTGTCTGGGCCTTAAAGGGTTGTGTCCCTAGCCAGGTCGGATCATTCCGGACTGGTCGGCCACCTGTGAAGAGCTCCGGTCTTTTGCTAATAAAAGCCTTGGCTTGGATCAACAAGTCTTTGGTTCTTTCGACAAGCTCTACACCATTAGAGCAGACATTTTCCATTCAAGGGCCACCAATCCAAACCACCCAAACATGCTCAGTTCTCATTGCTACCATCATGAAAATGGTATAATGGTAAAATTCATGCCATCAGATTTAGGAACAAGTGCTACCCCCTCCACCATCAGACTCCTAAATCTACTGAATCAGAGCCATTTAAGGACTCTAACTTTGCACATTATTATTTTTATTCTTCTGTATTGCACAGCCAGTCTGTTTACATTTCTTTCTTAGTTAACAGTTCTCTCCTCTGTATACATTGTTTGTTTTTCTTGAGTACTGTTTTTTGCACTAACAGTAAGTAGAATTCTGCCTGGCCTGCAAGAAAAATAACCTCAGAGTTGTATGTGATGCAATGTATGTACTTGAACAATAAATTTGAACTTTACACCTTGAATTCATCCCACGGAAATGGTGAAAACATGGAGACAAAAGCTTCACTTTCTGACTTTGGAAAATCATTCGTGCCACCTGACTCGATGTATGTTGATCCCTTTCAGTGGCTGTGTCAGCCCATTAGCTTAAATGGTCATTATGAGCAATTCTGGTCTGGTCCTGGCTGGAGCATCTGGTGACAGTACCATCTTGGCCTGAGTGCTGGCAGTCTGGATTGGTTAACCAGAGCCTTGCTCCAGATATTAATTTCCCTCATCACCTACTGATCATTCCACTTTCCTCAGCTGTAGGTACACTGCTAGCACCACTGATGTACTGCTCTTCATTTTTGCATTTGGTTGTTGAGGTTTCTGTCACAAAACCAGAAGGCCCTTCCCTTTCAGCTTTAAGAACCCTCACAACAACTGCAGTAAGGCACCAAGCGGCAGGGGTTAGCTGTCATATGTTCTTTAAAAGCTGGAGTCCCAATTGCAGTTAACAAAGAATTCAGCTTCCGATGATGCTGCATTTGATTATCATCCACCTACCTTGCAGTAACATCATCGAAAGTGTGCTGAGTACAGAAAAGCAGGAGAATAATTCGGGCAATATCACTGGTATCAACTGGTATAGTTTCCCCACGCAGAGATGGTTTAGCTTGTCTGTTTAAAACCAAGAACAATAGCCAGCCTGATAAAACTGGACAACATTAGTGGGTTGATGCCAATGGACTGTACTGGGCCAGTTCTCAAGTGTACCTTCAACATTATTGTTTCCATATCGATGTGGTACATGTATAAACACAAAGCTAGAAACTCAGCAGGTCAAACGGGGTCTTTGATACGCATAACCAATGTTTTGGGCTTGAGCTCTTCATCAAGGTATGGAAAAATGATAGGAGGCATCCGAATAAAAGGAGGCAGGAGCATGGAAGTAAAGATAGAATAAAAGAGATCAACTTACATAACAACCTTTAATTATTGACATGGTTTAGTGCAACCCCATCCTTGTGGGGGAAAAAAACTATTACAAATTCAATCTCAGGCTTCAAACTTTAACAAAGAAAAAATAATTCTTACGTAAATTATAAGTAATCTTTTCCAGTGGAATACAAGACCACATTTCGAAATGCTCAAATCAGTCTAATTTTTCCAAGTAATTTCCAAACATTTTCTAGCAACAGCTAAAGCTAATCTCAAGAAGGTAATTTGAGATTTATCTAATTTTAATTCCAAACTCTTTTTTTTATTTCACCCAGTAAAAATACCATAGGATCAAGTGATATGTAGTTAGGTGCCCAAATTTGGCCTCACCAATGTCTTAAACAACTTCAACATAACATCCCAACTCCTATACTCAATATTTTGATTTATAAAGGCCAAGGTACCAAAATCTTTCTTTACAACTCTGACCACATGCGACACCACCTTCAAGGAACAATGTATCTGCACTCCTAGATCCCTCTTCTCCTCCACATTCCTTAGTACCTAATCATTTACTCTATATCCCCTACCTTAGTTTGCCCTTCCAAAATGCATCATCTCACACTTGTCTGCATTAAACTCCACCTGCCACTTTCTGGCCCTTCTCCTAGCTGGTCCATATCACTCTACAAGCTTTGATAACCTACCTCACTGTCCACAGCACCTCCTATCTTTGTATCATCATCTAACTTGCTGATTCAATTCACAACATTATCATCCAGATCATTGATGTATACAACAAACAACAATGATCCCAACACAGATCACTGAGGCACACCACAGGCCTTCAATCTGTGCAGCAACCATCTGCTACCACCCTCTGCCTTCTCCCTCACAGCCTATTTCAAATCTAATTTACAACCTCTCCTTGAATACCTAGTGTCATAACCTTCTGAATTAACCTCCCATGTGGGACCTTGTCAAAAGTTTTACTAAAGTCCATATAGACAACATTCAGAGCCTTTCCTTCAGCCACCTTCCTGGTAACCTCCTCAAAAAAACTCCACAAGATTTGTTAAACATGATCTACCACATGCAGAGCCATGATGCCTATCCATAACTGTCCAAATACCTATACATCCTGTCTCTCAGAACTCCTTGCAATAATTTACCTAGTACTGATGACAGGCTCACTGGCCCATAATTACCTGGTTTATATAAATATTATATACTTTTCCAGAGATTTCTAATTATGAAAACTTGATTGTTGCTTTTCTCAATAGCTTGACTTTTTATAATCAAGGGTGAGAGTGTAGTAATTTAACAGACAATAATTTCCATGGCATAATATTTTCTTTGAAATTATTTCAGCTTTTTCAAAGCATTTCTGGTTTATGACTTGCTTGACAACAGAAATTATTCTTCAAAATAAAAATGAATGAATGTAAATACCATTTCTTTCCAAAGACGGAAGCATTACAATGGGTGAGCCTTCCAAACAAAACTGTGCAGAAAGTGATGAGGGTAACTAGGCCCAGACAAGAAAAATGTAAAGCATTTCCTTTTCCTTAATGAGGTGACAACTTTAGTTTGTGTGCATTCCTGAGCTTTGCATTCAGAATAACAATAAACCGAGAGAAATGTCTACACCACTTTTTACCCATCATGTGCAAATTAGTGATGAGAAATTGCTCTTTTAACAAAAGAAAATGGTAAAATGAATATATTTTCTACAATTGGTAACCTGCTAATTGAACTGTGTCAATGTATCATTTCAAGTATGTGAAGACTGAAAATGTGATTTAAGTAAATGTGTATTAATTTAATTAAAGAAAAAGTACATTAGCAAGTAATTATACAAAAATTCCAATCTCTTGGATTTTATGGCATAGTTTTTTTTCTGAGCACAATAGTAGAGGAGTATTTCAACCAGCCTCTGGCTCTTATCATAGCTCAATACCAGCTGGACTATGTGCAATACACAAACATGCTGGAGAACTTCAGCGGGTTACACAATGACATAGGAAGCAAAGATGTATAACCAAACTTTTGAGCATGAGACCTTTGTCAAGGTATGAGCAGAAAGCAGGCAGGTGCCTAAATAATAAAGTGGGAGGGGAGGGAATGGGTAGGGCATGGAGCACAGGCCAACAGGCAAGAGTCATAGGTGATAAGGCTTCCACTGCCATCGAGACGTCAACTATCTTGACTTTACCACTCCCCTCACTTATTCTAATCTCACCCCTCAGCAAAAAGGAATGTTCTGTCCTCAGTAGAGGTCTCACCTTTGCCTCAATGATTTCTGTGCATGCCCTGATACCGAACTCTTTTTGCATCGTCTGTCTCTCAATGTCCACTTCCACAAGTCACAAAGCCCAGTGGGGATTCTCCACTCCCCCCCCACCCCGCCTTTGAAGATGCTGCTCCCACCTTCGCCTCTTAGGCAAGTTGTTCTAGCTTTCTACCCACTCTGGATCTTTATATTTCCAACTGCCATCGAGAAATCAACAGTCCAAACGTCACCACTCCCCTCACTTAAACTAATCTCACACATTCACCCCCCCTTATCCACCTATGACCTCTTGACTGTTGGCTTGTGCTCCTCCCTGTGCCCCTGCCTGCCTCCCCCCATCATTTTATTCTGGTGCCTGGCTGCTTTATGCTCATCCCTTGATGAAAGCCTCAGGCCCAGATTGTTGGTTGTTTAGCTTTGCTTCCTATAGGTGCTGTGTGACCTATAGAGGTTCTCCAGCACTTTTGCACATTGCACTGTAATCACAATGTCTGCAGACTTTCCTATATAGCACCTACTGCATTGATGCCAAATTTTGTTTTGCTCATTGAAGGTTTAGTTATTATTCACAAGGGTAATTGTTGTTCTGACAGTTTTGAGCCCAGGCTGGTGAAATATCGGGCCATCCATGCATACTGATTGTTGGTCTCCATCCAGCATCTATATGGTGTGTGCTCTCTTGCAATAGAAAGGACTGATAGCTGGGTAAGGGAGTCAGAGTGGTTCAATAGAGCATCACCAACATGAAGAACGTTTGAGGAAGCCCTAGGATTTGTTTGAACTCCAGAGAAACATACTTTCTTTTCCTGTTCCTGAAATAGAGCATTAAAATAGCTAACTTTTATGGTGGTACTGACGGAAGAATAAAATGTAAAGAGTTGGAATTGGGACAGAGCCAATTCCAGATAAGAAGCAGAGGCTGGGCCAGAGCTGGTAAGATCCAAAGATTGAATGGAGGGCCTGAGGGAGCCCTCCTCAGGATTCCAATTTAAAAGCACATTGTTTAAAAACTAATCTGCTACACTGGGCACTCTGCAGTTCCATTTATTATACAGCTGTTGTAGTTAGTTACTGAAGGCCTCTTAAATCCTTGAGCTAAACTGGTCCTAGAATGCCTATAAACTCACTGAGTTATGGAAATTAGATTTGCATGGGAGCTTCAGCCAACATCAAAGTTGTGGAAGAAATTGATAGGTAGATGGGAAAAGCATGGCCTCAAGCTAGCAGGTATTCTCCACTGAGTTTAACACCTCCCCCTCCCAAGGCTTGAGTTTTAAAATCAGCTCCAATAACTTTTCAAATGGAGTTCTTACAAATGAAGGAGGTGATGCTGCAACAATGCCCAGCAGAGGGAGACAAGAGGGAGGGAAAGGTGTGGAAATTGTCAAGGCAGCATCGAGGTGAAACTTTACAATGTGTTAAGAAACTCTCGGTATTAGTGGCATGTGGAAAGTGAACTGATGACGTTCGGTTATGAAAATGCAATCCTTCGAGAATGTCACTGAATTGTCTCCTGTGAGTTGCATCACAGTTTGCCTTATCTGGCAAACAGTCCTTTCAACTGCTGAATGAACATGTTTTCTAAAAAGCTATCACCCAGAAAATTGAATGATAATTTTGATGGGGCTGTATTATAGGCCCCCAAATGGTTGGAAGGAATTGGAAGAACAAATGTGTAGCAGTTAGCTGTAAGACTAATATTGTTGTATTACTGGGATATTGACTGGGTTACCCACAGGATTTGGATGGGTTGGAATTTGTTAAAAGCACATCCAAGAAAGTTTCCTCAGTCAATGTATTGAGGGTTCTACTGGAGAAGGAGCAACACTGGACCTCAACTTAGGGAATGAGATGGGGAAAGTGATAAAGGATTGGTAGGGAAGTACATTGGGACCAATATTAATTTTTTAAATAGTTATGGAGAAGGTTGGGACTGGTCCTCATGTTAAGGTCATAAATTGAAGCAAGGATTATTTTGGAGGCATTACATGAAACATAACATCGCAAACAAGAAGAACATTTGAGGAAGCGCAAGGTTTTGTATGAACTCAACAGATACTTGCTACTTGTCCCACAAATAGAATATTAAAATAGCTAACTTTTATGGCTGTTATGATGGAAGAATAAAATGTAAAGAGTTGGATTTGGGACAGAGCCAGTTCCAGATAAGGAACAGAGGCTGGGCCAGAGCTGGTAAGATCCAAAGAATGATTGGAGGGCCTGAGGATTTTTGGTTGATTGGGAGACGATGGTTATAGCCAAGAGTAATTGGGAGGTTTTTAAAAGTGAAATAGCAAGAGTTCATGGCCAGTAGGTTCCTGTTCAGGTGAAGGACAATCTGGCAAGTTTAGCGAAAATACAGAAATTCTGGAGAAACTCAGCAGGTTTTGCAGCGTCCATCAAAGGTAAAGAAATATTACTATCATTTCAAGCCTGAGCCTTTCTTCAAGGTTAGTTTAGATAAGGCAAATTTAAGGAACCCAAGATAAAGAGAGATAGTGAGACTCTGGTCAGAAAAAAGAAGGCATAAGTCAGATTTACAGTAAGTACAAGAGATGTAGATGTAAGTTTAAGAAGGCAATCAGAAGGACAAATAGAGAAGATGTGATGGAACTGGCAGGCAAGAGAAAGGAAAATTCCAAAATTCAGAGGAATATTAAGAGTAAAAGGTTGACAAAGGAGAGAGTTGATCCAATTAAAGATCAATATGCCACCTTGTGTGGAGCCAGAGGCGATTAGTAGCAAGCAGCAGACTCTCAGTCCATTTAAGCATCAAGGGAGATTTAAAGAGACGTCACATGGACCATTTCAACACCGTGGGAGTTACCGGTGCCTGACCCACAGGCCATTGAAAGAAGACACAACCATATGGATGCAGGGGAGTATAGCACTATCAATCAACCACATTTGACTGAGAGTTGTGATTAATAGGCTTTAATCACTTTAAGACATCAACACATCTCACATGTTGCTGGTCCGATTCCAAGGGAGGTACTGAGGTAGAAGTTTGAGTGTAATAGCCTTTATAAGGATTTCTGGGAGGGAGGAATCACAGGTTCAGGGGGCAGGACAGCTTAAACCGTACATACAGTAGTTGCACCACATTCACCCCTTCTTTTGAAATAAAGTCCAGCGGGGTGAAGTGATTCAATGTTCATTACAGGTTCAGTCTGTCTGGAGGTCTTGACTGTCACTGCAACTGTCGTAAGGTTTGCTGTGGTTCAGTTGCTGGCTCCCAGGCAGAGTCTTGGCAACAGGCTGTGCCTCTGGTGGATGAGGTGGGGGGGGGGGGGGGTGGTTAGGAGGACCGTTGAGTTTCTCAGTTTGGGGGTGGGACGCACTGTCAGGTGCAATTAGTGGGACCGGTTGGCTGGGGTTATCATGAGGGGATGTTGATTGGTTGGTCAAGGGGTCCCCTGCGTGTGCCAGGTCTCCGATGGAAACCATGACCTGCCACCCTCCTGGTACTCTATATAAGTGTATTAGGGGTCTGCATAGAAGAGGTGGACCTTCAAAGGGTCAGACTTGTGGCATTTGATATGCCGCCAGAGCAGTATGGATCCAGGGTTTGTCAGCCAGGGTGGCAGTGTGGTTCCCAACGCTGACTTCCTGCGGAAGGAAAAGATCCTTTCATGCGGAGTAGCATTAGTAGCAATACAGAGGAGGGGCCTGGTGGCATGGAGTGCCTCAGAGAGGATGTCTTGCCACTGGGAGATGGGGAGGTCTTTCGACCTGAGGGCTAAGAGGATGCCTTCCAGATGGTGGCGTTCTCCCTTTCTGTCTGGTTGGTCCCCCGGGTTTTATAGCCCATGGTCCTGCTCGTGTTTATGCCCTTGGCCAGCAGGTACTGGTGCAGATCCTCATTCATAAATGAAAATCCCTGGTCACTATGGATATAGCAGGGGTATCCGAACAGAGGAAATATGCTACACAGTGCCTTTATGACTGTAGCCATGGTCGTGTCTGGGCAGGGGATGGTGAAAGGGAAGTGGGAGTACTCATGGATGATATGTAGGAAGTATATATTCCTGTTGGTGGATGGAAGGGGGTCCTTGAAGTCCATAAGCAGCCAATCAAAGGGATGGGTGGGTTTAATGAGGTGGGTTTTGTCTGGCTGAAAGAATTGGGCAGCTCTGGGACAGCTCATTGATATCCTCAACTGAGTAAGGGAGGTTATGGGCTCTAACAAAGTGGTCTAGCCTGGTAACCCTGGATAGCAGAGGTTGTTGTGGAGGCCTTGGAAGTGGTCCAACTGAGCATTGGTGCACATCCCCCAGGACAGGTTATTGGGAGGCTCGTTGAGCTTCCCAGGCTGATACAAGATCTTGTAGTTGTAGGTGGAGAGCTCAGTTCTCCACCTCAGGATCTTGTCAATCTTAATTTTCCTCCACTGTATGTTATTGAACATAAAGGCTTCAGCTCATTGGTCAGTCAGCAGGGTGAACGGTTTTCTGGCCTGGTAGTGCTTCCAGTGGTCCACAGCTTCCTGGGCCTTTTCAATGCGTGAGTGCTGAAATTCTGGGCCCTGGAAGGTTCAGGAAAAGAAAACCACTGGCCTGCCTGCCTGGGATCACCCATCACTCTCCATCAGGAAGGGGATGGATTCATCCACAGCATCCATTGCTGCCTTGGCAATGTCATCCTTGGTGTGTGTGAACACTGCTTGGGCTTCCGCTGACGGGGGTAATAGGGTAGATTTTACCATGGGGGGGGGGTTTGTCTGCTTAATTTGGGACCCACTGGACGTAATACGAAAAAAAGCTCAAGGATCTTTTCAGGGCCTTGCGAGTATGGGGCAATGGGAGTTCTAACAGGGGCGCATGCTGCCAGGGTCAGGCCCAATGAACCGATTCTCCACCACACAACCTTGGATGGCCAGCTGTGAAGTGCTGAACAGGCACTTCTTTTTGTTATATGTTAGGTTGAGACTATCTGGCCCATCTCCCTCTGGAAGACAGAGACTCCATTGGTGACCCCAAAGGGACTTGGAGGAAGTGGTAGAGGCAGCTGGCTTCCTCAAAGGCAGTGTACAGGCTGTCCTCCAGACAGATTGGGAGTTGGTAGTAGACTCACTTGAGGTTAATGGTTGAGAAGACCCGGAACTAAGTGATCTCATTAACCATGTCAGCGATGTGGGGGAGTGGTGGGTTAGGCATCCACCTGTGAGAAACAGTTTATCATCTGGATGTACTCGATGACCATGCATTGTTTCTCTCTGCTCTTAACAACCACCACCTGTGCCTTCCAGGGGCTGGTGCTGGGTTCTATGATCCCTTCTGCCAGAAGCCATTTGACCTGCTTTGATGAAGGCTCTTTCCCCAGGGCTTTATCGCCTGCTCTTGGTGGTGATCGGCCTGCTGTCGGGGTGAGGTTCTCAAATAGGAGCAGCGATAGGACCCATAGGATAGAGAGGCTGCAGGTCGTGTTTGGAGGGGAGATCGAGTGGTTTAAAAATTGGCAGTTGCGGGCCGTGGGGGCGGAGGGAGGGAGGATGTTGTTGAGCTCTCAAACTGCATTTGAACACTTTAGCTGGTACTGGATGTCCAGTCCCAGTATGAATGGTGAGCATATCTGTGGCATGATGAAGAGCAGGGAGACTTTACATCTTACTGGGGTTACCGTGAGGGAGTAGCACTGCACTGTGCCTTGGTGAATGAAGCTCTTCGTGTTCCCTTTATCAAATATGCAGTTTGTGATGCGGCTATTTACCTGTATGTCCATCATAGTCTTGGCCAGTTGATGTGAGCTGTCCTGATCCAGGGAAATCAAGGCCAATGTCTGGTCAGTGTCTAAGTCGCCACTGTAGAGTTGGTTTGGGGACACCCACCAAGATGGCTGCCCTCATGTTGCACACGCTCCTCGCTGCTGGAAATGATGGCGGATGTGATGCTATCCCAGATTGCCGCCCCCATGGTCCTACCAAGCCGTTTACCGTGACCAGAATTAGCACCAGAGTTGAAGCCAGAAGTTTCATGGTCCAAGATTGTGGCAACTTCTGGCCACTCACGGTGCTGCTAGAAGGGGATTGAGATCTACATACCTTCTCCGCAGGTGGAACATGTAACGTTTTGGGCCAGGCAGTTCTTTCAGGTATGTTTTGCGTGTCTGCAGAAGTAGGTGCTCGATGGTGCTCGATGGCGGCAGCGATGATTTGGGACACTGCGTCCCAAGTTGGTAGTGACCGAGCTCCCCCAATGTCTCAAGCACTTTAGCTAGGTTGACTACTTTTTGCAGGCTTCATTCGCCCTTTTCCAGGAGTCTCTGTCTGATGTGACCAGACTGAATCCAGCCACACATGCATCACATATTAGACCTTCAAGATGGGCAGCAGCAGAGATTTCTCTGGAGTTGCAGGCTTGCCCCAGCTCCCACAGGACCCAAGTATACTCGTTAAGCTAAGACGCCTGACCCTGAGGCTTCTGCTCCCTATCATCCTCCTGGCCAACAAACAATTCTTGGTAAACAAACTCAATGAACTCCAAGCCAGATTACAACATCAGAGAGATATCAGGAAGTTCTGTGCTTCACAGAAATATGATTAAACGAGGACATTCTGGACACAGCACTACAACCCAAGGGCTACACCGTCCACCATATTGATCACACACCAAGTGGAGGTGGCATTTGTGTCATCATCAATTCATCAATATGCACAAACATGACGGTTATGTCCCAGTCCTGCTCCCCAAACCTGGAACAATTGGCCATCAAGAACCATTATTTTACCTGCCAAAGGAGTTCACCATCCTGGTCACAGTGTATAACTCACCTCAGGCTAATGTAAGGCAGGCACTGGAGGGACTGAGCACTCCATCAAGGACATTTATGAGAGGTGGTGTCTTAAGAAAGCAGCCTCTAGCCTCAAGGACACCCATCACCCAGGCCATGACCTCTTCACTTTTCTACCTTTGGAGCCTGAAGTAGAGCACTCACTGACACAAAGACAGTTTCTTCCTCACTTCTATCAGATTCCTGAATGATCAATGAACCAAAGACACTGCCTTACTTTGACTTGCGTGCACTATTTTTATTTATTTTTGTAAGCCTTGGCAATGCATTAAGGTAGTCAAATCTCAAGGGACTAATCAAGTGTATCCTTGGACCTTGTGGAAAACCATGGAAGAATTTGCAGAGGCCCTTGCAGAGATATTTATATCAACTTTGTGAAACACAAAAGTCTGTAGACACTTCATCTGTGGCCTCAGTGAAGGTCCGGTGGGTAATTTTGTGCCATAATTTTAAAAGAACAAGCCAGGGGACTACAGGCTGATGAGTCTGATGTCAGGTGTGGGAAAGTTTCTGGAACAGATTCCGAGGGACAGCATCTACCAGCATTTGAATAGTGATAGAGATACCATAACTTTATGCATGGGTGATTGTGTCTCGTGAACTGAGAGAGTTTTTTGAAGAGGTGGCCAAGAGGATGGGTGATGGCATGATGGTGAATATTATATTCCTTCATGGCAGGTTAGACTGGAACATTAGATCACCTGGAATGCAATGTGAACTGGCTGACTTGGATTCAAAGCTGTCTTGGTGGAAGGAGAAAGAAGTTAATAGTAGAAAGTTGCATTTCTGATTGGAGGCCTCTGACCAGTGATGTGCTGCAGGCATTCATGTTGGATCCACATTTGTTTGTTAGCCATGTTAACAATGTAATTCAGGTGATCAGTAAATTTGCAGGTGCTACCAACATTGGTGATGAAGTGGACAGTGAGGAAGAATTTCTAAATTTTCAACATGATCTAGAGCAATTGGAAGGTGGACCAAGGAGTGGCAAATGAAATTTAACTCTGACAAGTGTGAGAAATCACTTTGAAAGGGGTACAGTAAATGGTAGGGTCTTGGAGACTGTTGTTGAACAGAGAGATAGATGCAGGGTAATGGTCCATAGTTCCATGAAAATAGTGACTCAGCTAGACAAGATGGTGAAGAAGGTACAGTATTTAGCACAGTTGCATTCATTGGGAGGAGTGTTGTGCAAGTAGCAGAGGAGCAAGGAAGGTACAGAACTTAGCCATCAATCACAAAATTGTCTGCTTGTTTCCAAAGGGGAGAGTGGTGTATGGATGTGGAGAGTGCAGTCATGAACCTGAGACCACATCATTAGTGGGTAAAATTCAATGCTGTCACCATGATTAACAATCAGGGCTTTGCTGAATATTTATATGCCGACTTTTCAGGACTAGGACCTGCCCTTCATTGGAGCAGCTGATCCATTCTTCACAGCACTGACATTGGGCTGGCTAACTCCTTCCAGTCTGTGAGAATCTCATTCAGGAGCTTACTTTGTTTTAACAATGTGCCTACATGAACTTCAAAGTTGTGAGCAAAGGTTCTGAACTTGATCCTAAAGTTCCTAAATTCCAGCTCTCCTCTCATTAACCCATGCAGGTCAAGAGTTCCAATAGCTTTAAAGTCACTGCATACCATTGAGGAATGTTTTCTGCATCTTGATCATAAGTATATGTCTGCAAAAATGTTTCTAAGAATTAAAAGCAGATGCCACTAGATGGTGTTATCAGGGGATGGCTCTGGATCACCTTGACAACAACAACTCATACATATGGCTACTCTTCATTGACTACAGCTCACCCTTGAACACCATTATTCCTTCAGTGCTGGTCAACAAGCTCAAAATTCTGGGCCTCTGCAACTGGATCCTTGACTTCCTCATTGGAAGACCACAGTATGAATTGGAAACAACATCTCCTCCTCATTGATGATGAACACCTCAAGGATGTGTGCTTAGCCCACTGCTCAACTTACTCTATACCCACGACTATGTGACTAGGCACTTTTCAAATGCTATATGCAAATTTGCCGATAGGACCATGGTTGTCAGCAGAATCAAAGATGGCAATGAGGAAGCGTACAGGAGTGAGATAGATCTGCTCTTTGAGCAGCGTCACAACAAGAACCTTACACTCAACGTTAGCAAAGCCAAGGAGATGATTGTGGACTTCAGGAGCAAATCAGAAGGACACAAACCAGTCCTTATTGAGGGCTCAGTAGTGGAGAAGATCAAGGATTTCAAATTCCTGGGTGTCAGCATCTCTGAGGATCTTTTCTTGGAGCCTCCATGTCAATGCAATCGCGAAGAAGTCTCGCCAGCAGCTAGACTTGGTTTGAAGAGTTTCGGTATGTCACCAAAGACTCTTGAAAACAGGTGCATCGCGGAGAGCATTCTGGCTGATTGCATCACTGTCTGGCGTAGAGGTGCAAATGTTCAGGACAGGAAAGAACTCCAGAGGGTGGTTAACTCAGCCTGTGACTACACGAGCACCAGCCTTCACTCCATTGAGTTCATTTACAAGAGCCTGTGTCTTAAGAAAGCTGTCTCTATCTTCAAGGGCTCCCATCACCCAGGCCGTGCCTTCTTCAGTCTACTACCATTGGGAAAAGAGGTACAGGAGCCTGAAGATGAGTACTCAATAGCTTCTTCCCTGCTGCCATCA
Organism: Narcine bancroftii; assembly: GCF_036971445.1. Lineage (NCBI taxonomy): Eukaryota > Metazoa > Chordata > Chondrichthyes > Torpediniformes > Narcinidae > Narcine > Narcine bancroftii. The sequence continues at coordinate 98,141,387 of NC_091471.1, read as the reverse complement.
GATTCCCGAATAATCAGTAAACCAAGGACACTGCCTTACTTTTCGTGCACTATTATTTTATTTATCATAATGTTGTAAGATGGTTGTAATATGAATGTTTTCACTAAGATTCTGCTGCGAAACAACGAATTTCATGACAATAAATTCTGATTCTGATTGTTTATCATTGCCACTCCACTGGGTAGCCTTCCACTAAAACCTTACAAGCATGCTGATCACCTCACTTGTGACCAAATGAACGTCAGCATTTCAAATTCTCCATTCATATCCTCACACCCCAAAATATTTTGGTTTTGGGAGCTATTGTCTACTGTATCTAAATGAAATCTTAAATTTCAATCATAATGAATGTGTTAGTATTGCTACCTGGCGAAAGCATCCATGTTTATCATTTAAAACTCAGGCAAGCAATAATGGCATTTTTTGAGAGAAGCTGGGAATGATCTTAGAGAAGAATGAAAGGAGAGATTTAAGAAAGTGTTCAAAAATCAGGAATCTAGAGTAAATAAGAGCAAACTATTTCCTGGTGAATGTGTAGTTAACAAAGGCCATCCAATGTAAAATAAGTAACAGGCGAACCATGGGGAGATGAGAAATTGCACCGTGAGATGTTATGACAAGGAAATTGTTTCAATAGTAACTTTCAAAAGAGTAATAAAGTTACCAGATGTATGAGAAAATTAGAACCTTTCAGATTACTGCATTTCATTATGAAGAATAAAACAAGTAAAGATTTGATTGTCTCAGAAATTATTTTGCAGGGGGCGCGGCAAGATGGCCTAGAGGGAAGATGTGCAGTTCCACCTTTCCCTAGTTAGACATAAATACCTGATTTTAAAACTTGTAAAAGTAGTTAATAATAGTATTTACAGACTTTGGAATAGTGGAGGATTGAAATGGCTACAAATGTGAAGAAATCAAAAACTCAGTTACAAAAGAAATTACCTTATAAAAGTATTGAAGAATTGAGGCTGACCTACCAAGTTGAAGCCATGGAGTCATCGACTGGGTCTCCAAAGCCTCAAAGGACCCTTGCTCGGCTGAGTATTACACCGGTGTCGATCACGCATCCACAAGATGGCACCGGTTCTGTGATGAACTCGGCCGGCCCTGACTTGCGCCCCCATGAGCACTGTGTGTGGGTAGATTGGCCGAGTGGGGACAGACGCACAAGCCCGCAGTAGTGCCTGGTGGTCTAGGGATACACAGTTTAGTGTCGGAGGATGCACCTGCGCGGTGCGTCGTGAGTATGGGAATTATTAGAGACAGTGTGGGCTGTGGGGAGCCCGATAAACAATGGGCTGATGAGGTCAGGATGCTGTCGACGGGTATCCAGACCCGCAGCTGCACTGGAAGAGGAATCATTGTGTCAGAAGAGGAAGAGAGACCAGCACTATTGGAACCAACACAGGAAGAATATATGGGGACTTGGACCAGAGAAGGTAGGCCTCAAAGGGAAGTGATGGAACCTGGACTGGATTCTGTGTTTACAATATTGGAAGGGATTGCTCATCAAATGGAAAACATGATGTCTACACAGATAAATCAAGGATTCATGGAAATGAAAACTAAAACTAAAATGAACAGCATGTGTGAAGAGATGACTTCTATGAAGAAAGATATGACTGTAGTTAAAAGTGATGTTAGTAGATTTATAAAAAACAGTAGACACTGTACAGGATATTTTTTTTAAAAAAGGAAGTTTTTTTGAATATAGGAACCAAGTGGATCATAATAGAGAAAAAAATGGAAAAGTGGAGGATTCTTTCATGGATTTGGGATTCAGAAAAAGGAATTATTGAAGAAGATTGACTCATTAGAGAATCAAGGTTGAAGAAATAATGTAAAAATAGTAGGTCCTCCAGTAGATATGGAAGGTTCATATCTGGTAAAGTTTTTTAAGAAATGGATTCCTGAGGTACTGGACAATGAATTTTTTTCTGGATTGTTTGGAGCTAGACCGGGCACATAGAGCATTGAGGAAAAACCCATTTCCAGGTCAACCACCACGAGCAGTTTTGATTTGTTGTTTGAAATATCAGGAAAGAGAAATGATATTACGAGTTGTAGTGCAGAAGGCGCAGGAAAATCAGACTCCAATTATAGTTCAAAATAACAGAGTGTTTTTCTATGCTGAGTTGAGTCAAGAAATTATTAGAAGGCACCGAGAATTTAATTCAGCAAAAGAAGTATTGTGGCGAAAGGGTTATAAATTCACTTTTTGTTACCCGGCTGTATTGAAAGTTTTTTTATGGGAATTTTCAATCTCAATTTTTTGAAAATGACCATGATGCATTAATCTTTGCTAATTCATTGCAAGATTTGTGAGGAAGTGGACGGTCACCATTATCATTGCCTAAAAGGAGGGTAAATGGAAATGGGATTTGGAAGAATGGGAAACAGAAAGAATGGAAAGAAAGTTGAATTGATGCAAAGTCTTTTTGATATTGAGAACCCGGAACAATAATTGGGACTGCAATCATTGGGTTGAATATATTTGATTAAGTACTTTGTGAAAGTTTGACTGGGAGGGTGGATGACACTGAGACCTTATAGTCATCTGCCACTAGTGGGTTTTACCACACCCAGATTTTTAGGGAGTTACTACTTTCTAGTATTTTGTTGGGGGGGGGGGGGGAGAGTTTATTTTTTCTATTTCTTTGACTTTTTGGAATTTTTATATAGGGGAGGGTTTAGAATATAAAGGGAATTAGAAAGGGGAGCAATATTTTATAGTAGTGTGAAATAAATTATTAAATTAATGAAATATCTAATTTGAACGTTGCAACTTTTAATGTCCAGGGATTGAATAATCCAATTAAGCATAAACAAGTATTGTCTTACATAAAAAGAATGGAAGGTGATATTTCTTTTTTGCAAGAAATGCATTTGACCGAAAAAGAACATTTGAAATTGAAGAGAGAGTGGGTTGGTCATTTGTTTTCTTCTTCTTTTAATTCTAAGGCAAGAGGTGCAGCGATTTTAATTCATAAAAATTACCGTTTGAATTGGAATCATTTGAAGGAAATGCTGGGAGAGTTTTGATGGTGAATTGTAAAATTTTTGCTTAATCATGGACTTTGTTAAATATTTACATACCTAATGTAGACAATGAATGGTTAATATCAGAGGCTTTTTTTATTGTTAAATCAGGCTATTGAAAATATTTTGATTGGGGGAGACTTTAACTGTGTTTTGGATCCTTTACTGGATAGATCTCCACAAAGTATAAGGAAATCAAAGAAGGCAATACAAATAGGAGCTCTGATGAAAGATTTGAATTTGGTTGATATTTGGAGAATAAATCCTACAGAGAAAGATTTTTTTTTCATTCATCTAGACATGATAAATTTTCTAGAATAGATTTTTTTTGTATCAGTACATTTGCAAGGTAGAGTACTACTGGATAAATATAAAAGTTGGGTTATATCAGATCTATGTTGTTTTTATCCTGTGCAAGTCCAGAAGTGGTGTAATTTTCTTATAGATGGAGGTTTAACACAATGTTACTGAGGAAACCAGAGTTTATTACTTTTGTTAAGGAACAGATTACTTTATTCTTGGCTGAGAATATTAATTCAGTAAGTAGTAATTTTGTACTGTGGGACACTTTGAAAGCATATTTGCATGTGCAAATTATTAGTCACACTACGAAAGATAAAAAAACAATATGTGGTGGAAAGTTTAACATTGGAGAAACATATTACTGAGTTGGAAAAGGAATTTCAGAAAGATGTTTACAGAAGATAAAAAAAGCTGCTTTAATGAAGTTGAAATTACATTATAATACATTACAAATTACCAGTATGAGCATTTAATTCTCCAATCTAAGCAACGTTATTATGAACTGGGTGAGAGAGCTCATAAGGTATTAGCATGGCAATTAAAAACAGAACAGACATTGTAAACTATTAATGTTGTTAAAAATAATTCAACATTTATCTATAAACCTCAGGAAATTAATGATCAGTTTTATTCATTTTATCAAAGATTATATACTTTTGAGGGAAAGCAGGACGTTGGTTCTATTGAATCCTATTTATCTAAATTAAAATTACCTGTTTTAGGGGAGGAGGAGGTTATGGAATTGGAAGCTCAATTTACAGATTTTGAGATTAAAAAAGCTATACAGGAGATGTTGAATGAAAGTCACCAGGGGATGATGGATTTTCAGCTGAATTTTATAAAGTATTTTATGAAGATTTATATTGCGCAAATTGGGATTGTACTCCCTGGAGTTTAGAAGATTGAGAGGGGATCTCATAGAGACATATAAAATTCCGGCAGGACTGGACAGAGTGGATGCAGATGGGATGTTTCCAATGATGGGAAAATCCAGAACCCGGGGCCATGGTTTGAGGATAATAGGCAAACCATTTAGGATCAAGATGAGGAGGAATTTCTATACCCAGAGGGTGGTGAATCTGTGGAATTCATTGCCACAGAGGGCATTGGAGGCAGGTTCATTAAATATATTTAAGAGGGAATTAGATATATTTCTTCAGTATAAGGGTATTAAAGGTTACGGAGAGAAGGCGGGGACGGGGTACTGAACTTTAAGATCAGCCATGATCTCGTTGAATGGCGGAGCAGGCTCGAAGGGTTGAATGACCTACTCCTGCTCCTATCTTCTATGTTTCTATGTTTCTATATAGACCTATTTCTTTATTAAATGTAGATTATAAAATTATAGCAAAAGTGTTAGCGAATAGACTTGCTAAATATTTACCTCAGTTGATACATATAGATGAAACAGGTTTTATTAAGAATAGAAATGCATCTGACAATATCCTTAGATTGATAACACTGGTCAATGCATCAAGACAGCAACCCAACCACTGGATGCGGAAAAAGGTTTTGATAGGGTTGAATGGAATTTTTTATTTAAGTTTAAGTTTAATTTAAGTTTAATTTTTGCCCTTATTTTATTGGTTGGGTTAAGGTTTTATATAAAAATCCATTTGCTAGAGTGGTGACAAATGGTCAAATTTTTTTACCATTTAAATTAACGCAATCGACTCGGCAAGGTTGTCAATTATCACCAGCCTTGTTTGCATTGGCTATTGAATCATTAGCTCAGACAATATGATAGAATTATAATATTAAAGGGATGAGAATTGTGGACAATGAATATAAGATTAATTTATTTGAGGATGATGTGTTGGTGTATTTGACAGACCCGGAGCAGTCTTTCAAATATTTACAAGATTGTTTGTTGAAATTTGGGGAGTTATCTGGATATAAGGTAAATTGAGATAAGAGTGAAATACTGCCAGTTGGGGAAAGAGATTATTCAGAATATAAAAATATTATAAAATTAAAATGGTCAGATAGAATTAAATATCTAGGAGTAATAGTAAATGCAGATTATCAGTCTTTATATAAATTAATTTATGTTCCTCTATTAAAAGGATGAAAATGGATTTGATTAAATGGAAAGATCTTCTATTAACATAAATTAGTCGAGTAAATTGTATTAAAATGAATATGTTTCCTTGAATCCAATATCTTTTTCAGTCAATACCATGTTTACTTTCAAAGGGCTTTTTTCAGGATTTGAATAGAGCGGTGCAGGAATTTTTATGGAAGGGAAAATTAGCACGAGTAGCTTTGCATAAACTTAAATGGAAATATGCATTAGATGGACTTCAGTTACCTCATTTTCAAAATTATGATGAAGCTGCTCAGTTGAAATTTGTCAGTAGATTGATGGATATGGACCAACCCCCGAATTGGGTGAAGGTGGAAATGGCTTGTATTTCTGAAGTTGATGTACACCAGTTTATATTTTAGTAGAATATGAACTTATTGCGGGAATGTAATATGCCAGTATTAAAACATTTGTTAAAGATATGTATATATCATAATCAGCTTATTTCTTTTTCAATGTTCAATAACCATTTAAAGAGATGGAATTCTCAGGGTATAACGATAATTCAGGACTGTTTTAAAGTTCCTTTCTTTTAATCAATTGAGGGAGAAATTTGATGTATCTGTAAATTCTTTATTTGGGTATCATCATCTCAGAGCTTTGATAAAAGATAATTATGGTAAAGAAATGAATTTACCTAAGTTGACAAAATTTGAATCTTTGATTTCCAATATTCCAAATAAAGGCTACATTTTGGACATGTATCAATTGTTACAAGAAAGTATGGATAAACCGGAATGGGAGAAATCTAGGACTAAATGGGAAAGTGATTTAACTTATATTATCCCTCAAGAGAATTGGGAAGTTATGTGTCATGAAAGTGTAACTAAATTGATGAATGTAAGATATGGAATGGTTAATTATAATTTTTTACATCAGTTATATTTGACTCTAGAGAAACTGAAAAAAATATAGGTTTAGTAATTTGGACTCTTGTTTTAGATGTGGATTATGTACTGTCCCGCATCGGACTGGTCAGCCACAAACGAGCCTGCAGCTGACGTGGACTTTTTACCCCCTCCATAAATCTTCGTCCGCGAAGCCAAGCCAAAGAAAGAAGAATGTACTGGAACTTTTTTACATGCCGTCTGGACTTGTGTTAAAGTACAAACATTTTGGGAAGGAATCAGGTTGGTTTTGGAAAAATTATTAAAAATTAAATTACCATTAGACCCATCGATTTTTTTTGTCAGGCTATATGGTCTGTTTGAAGGGATTGGGGTTGGATAAATTTCAAATTGCATTTGTACACTTAGTGTTGTCTGTAGCATGAAAATGTGTAGCTAGTACTTGGAAAGATAATGTGGAGATTAATATAGTACGTTGGCATCATGAATTGAGAACTTGTATTCTGTTGGAAAAAAATTATATGTAACTTGGATGATAATTATTCCTTTTTTGTTAAAATGAGGTATTTCTATTTGGAGTATATGAATTTGGAAATACTTTGAAATATTGTATATATTTTGTTTTATTTTTATATTTGGCTCCTTTTAAGGGGGATGGCTGAAGGGGTAGGAGGGTTTTTATATATATTGATCTCTTTCTGTTGTTTGATTGTAAGCTGTTCAAAAATCTTTAAATTTTTTTTTTTAATAAAAGAAATTATTTTGCAGAGTAAAACGGGCATCTTAGTTTCAAATGAGGCAGGTTCACCATGTGCCAAAAGTGGTGAAGACTGAAAAGACATATAAGGTTATCCCCCAACATATCGGGCATTTTGCCATTACAAATCAGAGTTTTCATATTTGTGATGTGAGGAAGAAGTTCAGCGGGTCTGAGAAGCAATGAGTCTATACTCAAGTCGATTGTAACAAAAGAGGTTTATTTGCCTGTGAGGGAAAGTCGTCTTTAACCACCAGTAATAACTACACCCCACAATCTAGAAAATATAGCAAAAGCACGCAACAGGTATACCTGCCATCCTTCTATCTGGTGCAGGTATGGTTAGTTCAGAAAGAAAGATTTCTCAACAATTGATTTGTACATGTGCACCAGAAAAAGCCCCCCCCCCCCAACCCCATTACAAGCACACACCTTGTAATTGACTCTCCGCTTCATCTATCGCTCATGACCTGGAGTGGTGCTTGGGTTCATCCTCATGGGAAAAGAGACCCAGCTCCTTCAAGTGTTCAGATTCAGAATCAGACTTTATAGTCATGAAGAAGTCACATTTTTAAATTATTTTGCAGCAGCATTAATAGTGCAAACATTTTTGTAAAACTGCCTTACAAAATAAATAAAAAATAATGGGATTTATTTTTCATTCAGAAATCTGTTGTCACAGGGGAACACACTGAGCCATGGAGATATTCTTGATGGAGTGGTGCTTGTGATGTTGCAGGCTGATTTAACAGCCATCAGGACTTTATTCTTATCCTGAGAGTTAGCACCTCCATTATCAGGCAGTGATGCAACCAGCCAGAATGCTCTCCAGGGTACACCTGTAGAAGTTTTCGAGAGTCTTCGGCGACAGACCGAATCTCCTTAGACACCTTTGTGATTGCATCAATGTGGAAGCTCCAGAACGAATCCTCAGAGATGTTGACACCCAGGAATTTTAAGTTCTTGACCCTCTCCACTATTGAGCCCTTGATGAGGTCTGAGTCATGTTCCCCTGACTTCCTCCTGAAGTCTACAATCATTTTCTTGTTTTTTTCTGACGTTGAGCACAAAGTTGTTGTTGTTTCACCATTCTGATCTAACTCCCTCCTGTATACTTCCTCATTGTCATTTGAGATTCTGCTGACAAACTGTGGTGTCATTAGTAAATATGTAGTTAGCATTGAAATAGTGCCTGGGCACACAGTCATGGGTGTATAGTGAGTAGAGCTGTGGACTAAGCACTCATCTTTGAGTGTGTCTGTGTTGATAATCAGTGAGGAGACGTTGTTTCCAAATCGTACTGACTGTGGTCATTCAATGAGAAAGTCAAGGATCCAGTTGCACAGCGAGCTACAGAAGCCTAGAATTTGTAGCTTCCTGACCAGCACTGGGGGAATAATGATGTTTAAGACCAAACTATAGTTGAGGAAGAGCAATAAGTGAATTGCAGGTAGTACAGATCTTTGCTTAAGTATGCGTTAATTCTGGCCATGTCCAGCCATTTAAAGCATTTCATCACAGTAGAAGTTGCTGCTACTGGGTGGTAGTTGTTGAGGCAGCTCACGCTACTCATTTTGGGTACTGGGATAATTGATGCCCTTTTTAAGCAGGTGGGATCCTCTGACTGCAACAATGAGAGTTTGAAAATGTTCATGAACACTCCGGCTAGTTGGTTGGTTCACATTTTCAGTACCCTGCCAGGTACGCTGCAGCGTTTGATACCTTGCAAGGGTTCACCTTCTTTTTTTTAAAATTTTTTTTATTTTTCACACCATAAATCACATTAGCCATGATATACACTTTTTCTTTTTCACACATATACAGTGACTTTTTCTCCCCCCCCCCCTCCCTCCTCCCAAGCCACCCCCCACCCCCCCCCTCTCATCCATTTTAGGTATACAATCTAGGTTGCATTAAACCCGTCAGACAATGTTGTCATTCAACAAAAATACACCAGAAATTCTACTGAGTCCATTCTTTTCTTTCCTTCTCCTTCCATCAACTTAGGTAATGTTTGTCCCCGGTAGGTTTTCGCTATTGTATTTAATGTAAGGCTCCCATATTTGTTTGAATATTTCAATATTATTTCTTAAACTATATGTTATTTTTTCTAATGGAATACATTTATTCATTTCTATATACCATTGTTGTATTTTCAAATTATCTTCCAATTTCCAGGTTGACATAATACATTTTTTTGCTACGGCTAGGGCTATCTTAACAAATCTTTTTTGTGCATCCTCCAAATCAATTCCAAATTCTTTGTTTTTTATGTTACTTAGGAGAAAGATCTCTGGATTCTTTGGTATATTGTTTTCAGTTATTTTATTTAATATCTGATTGAGATCTTCCCAAAATTTTTTACTCTCTCACATGTCCAGATTGCATGAATTGTTGTTCCCATTTCTTTTTTACATCGAAAACATCTATCAGATACTGTTGGGTCCCATTTATTTAACTTTTGAGGTGTAATGTATAGTCTGTGTAACCAATTATATTGTATCATACGTAGCCTCGTATTTATTGTATTTCTCATCGTTCCAGAACATAAATTCTCCCATGTTTCCTTTTTTATCTTTATATTTTAATCTTGTTCCCATTTTTGTTTAGTTTTACCATTTGTTTCCTCATTCTCCTTTTCTTGCAGTTTAATATACATATTTGTTATAAATCTTTTGATTAACATTGTATCTGTAATCACATATTCAAGGTTACTTCCCTCTGGCAAACTCAAATTGCTTCCTAATTTATCCTTCAGGTAGGATCTCAGTTGGTAATATGCCAGCACTGTATCTCCAGTTATATTGTACTTAACTCTCATTTGTTCAAAGGATAAGAATCTACTTCCTGAAAAACAATTTTCTATTCTTTTAATCCCTTTTTTTTCCAATTCTCTAAAGGAAAGGTTGTCTATTGTAAAAGGGAGTAGCTTATTTTGCATCAATATTAGTTTTGGTAATTGGTAATTTGTTTTATTTCTTTCTACATGGATCTTCTTCCAAATATTGAGGAGATGATGTAATACTGGAGAAGTTCTATGTTGTACCAATTTTTTATCCCATTTATATAATATGTGTTCAGGTATCTTTTCCCCTATTTTATCTAATTCTAATCTCGTCCAGTCTGGTTTTTCCCTTGTTTGATAAAAGTCTGATAGGTATCTTAATTGTGCGGCTCTATAATAATTTTTAAAGTTTGGCAATTGTAAGCCTCCTTGTTTATACCATTCTGTTAATTTATCTAGTACTATCCTCGGTTTCCCCCCTCTCCATAAAAATCTCCTTATTATTTTCTTTAACTCTTTGAAGAATTTTTCTGTCAGTTGTATTGGCAATGCCTGAAATAGGTACAATATCCTTGGAAAAATGTTCATTTTAATACAGTTTATCCTTCCTATTAGTGTTAGTGGTAGTTCTTTCCAATGCTCTAAATCGTCCTGTAATTTTTTCATTAGAGGATTATAATTGAGTTTATATAATTGGCCTAGATTTTTGTTTATTTGTACACCTAGGTATCTTATTGCCTGCATTTGCCATCTGAATGGAGATTCCTTCTTAAATTTTGAGAAATCCGCATTATTCATAGGCATTGCTTCACTTTTATTTACGTTTATCTTGTAACCCGACACTTCTCCATATTCCTTCAATTTCTTATATAATTCTTTTATTGATAGTTCTGGTTCTGTTAAGTACACTATAACATCATCCGCAAATAGGCTGATTTTATATTCCTTGTCTTTTATTTTTATTCCTTTTATATTATTATCTATTCTTATCAATTCTGCTAGTGGTTCTATAGCTAGCGCAAACAATAAAGGTGATAGTGGGCATCCCTGCCGCGTTGACCTGCTTAAGTTAAATTGCTTTGATACATGTCCATTTACTGTCACTTTCGCTAACGGTCCCTTATATAATGCTTTAATCCAATTAATATACTTCTCAGGTAAACTGAATTTTTGCAATACTTTGAACAAATAATTCCATTCTACTCTGTCGAAGGCCTTCTCTGCGTCTAAAGCAACTGCTACTGCAGGTGCTTTATTTCCTTGTACTGCATGAATTAAGTTAATAAATTTACAAATATTGTCTGTTGTGCGTCTTTTTTTGATAAATCCAGTTTGGTCTAAATTTACCATTTTCGGTACCTGTTCTGCTAATCTGTTTGCTAATAGTTTAGCTATTATCTTATAATCTGTGTTTAGCAAAGATATTGGTCTATATGACGCTGGTGAGAGTGGATCTTTCCCTTGTTTTAGTATTACTGTAATTATTGCTGTTTTACATGAATCTGGTAAGCTTTGTGTTTCATCAATCTGGTTGATTACATCCAGGAGGGGTGGAATTAATAAGTCTTTAAATGTTTTGTAGAATTCCATTGGAAATCCATCCTCCCCTGGTGTCCTATTATTTGGTATTTTTTTTATTATCTCTTGTATTTCTACTGTTCCAAATGGTTCTGTTAATTTATTTTGTTCCTCTATTTGTAGTTTTGGTAGTTCAATTTTAGTCAAAAATTCATCTATTTTCCCTTCTTTCCCTTCGTTTTCAGTTCGGTATAATTGTTCATAGAATTCTCTAAAGTTTTCCTTAATTTCTTTTGGATTATATGTAATTTGTTTGTCTTTTTTCCTTGATGCCAATACCATTTTCTTAGCTTGTTCTGTCTTAAGCTGCCATGCTAGGATTTTGTGCGTTTTTTCACCTAGTTCATAATATTTCTGTTTTGTCTTCATTATATTCTTCTCTACCTTATATGTTTGTAATGTTTCATATTTTATTTTTTTATCCGCCAATTCTCTTCTTTTAGTTGTATCTTCCTTCATTGCTAATTTTTTTTCTATATTTACTATTTCCCTTTCCAACTTCTCTGTTTCCTGATTATAGTCCTTCTTCATCTTGGTTACATAACTTATTATTTGCCCTCTAATGAATGCTTTCATTGCATCCCATAGTATAAACTTATCTTCCACTGATTCCGTATTTACTTCAAAATACATTTTTAATTGTTTTTCAATAAATTCTATAAAATCCTGTCTTTTAAGTAGCATGGGGTTTAATCTCCATCTATACATTCTTGGATGGATGTCCTCTAGCTTTACTGTCAATATTAAGGGTGAATGGTCCGATGGTATTCTAGCTTTATATTCTGTTTTTCTTACTCTATCCTGCATACTAGCTGATAACAAAAATAGGTCTATTCTTGAGTATGTTTTATGTCTAGCCGAGTAGTATGAGTATTCCTTTTCTTTTGGGTTTTGTTTCCTCCATATATCCAAAAGTTTCATTTCTTGCATTGATTTAATTATAAATTTGGTTACTTTGTTCTTTCTGTTCATTTTTTTCCCCGTTTTATCCATATTTGAATCCAAATTCAGGATGAAATCCCCTCCTATTAGTATGTTCCCTTGCGTATTAGCTACCTTCAAAAAGATATCTTGCATAAACTTTTGATCTTCTTCGTTAGGTGAATATACATTAAGTAGATTTCAAAACTCCGAATATATCTGACATTTTATCATAACATATCTCCCTGCTGGATCTATTATTTCCTCTTCTATTTTAAATGGCACATTTTTACTAATTAATATAGCCACTCCTCTTGCTTTTGAATTATACGATGCTGCTGTTACATGTCCTACCCAATCTCTCTTTAATTTCTTGTGCTCCAATTCAGTTAAGTGTGTTTCTTGGATAAATGCTATATCAATTTTTTCCTTTTTCAGTAAATTTAGTAGTTTCTTCCTTTTAATTTGGTTATGTATTCCATTAATATTTAAAGTCATATAGTTCAGCGTAGCCATTTTATAGTTTGTTTATCTTCTCTTTCCGTTTTTCCATCATTACCTTTCCTCCTTTTCCATTTCTGTTTTCTTTTTTTAAACTCTTTATAAGACAACATTCCTACAACATCAAACATTTTCCTTATTCTCCTATTTATATCTTCTTTATCCCCAATCTCCCCTTCCCCTCCTGAGTTGTCCTTTATCCCTTGTCGGACAACCACATCTCCCCTCTCCATTTGGGTTTGCGAATTCACTCGCAAGCGTCAACTGATTTTGCAGTGACCGCTATTCCCCCCCACCCAGCCCCCCCCAGAAAAGATTTCGCTTTTCATATGGAACAAAGGTCACTCTTTTAGTTCCCTCCTTATTCTCTCTATTCCATTACCTTCCCTTATTAATTCTTGTCTATACTATCTATATTTTCCTCTAAGTACAGATACATTCACGTATGCACATTGTATCTATTCACTCTTATACCTCTTTACCCACATACATATCAATCGTGATCATTTTTACTCTCATTACCCTCAGTCTATTTTTGTAATTGTTCTGCAAATTTTCGTGCTTCTTCTGGATCCGAGAATAGTCTGTTTTGTTGTCCTGGAATAAATATTTTCAATACCGCTGGATGCTTTAGTATAAATTTATACCCTTTCTTCCATAAAATCGCCTTTGCTGCATTGAACTCTTTTCTCTTCTTTAGGAGTTCAAAACTTATATCTGGGTAAATGAAGATTTTTTGCCCTTTATACTCCAGTGGTTTGTTGCCCTCTCTTACTTTTTCCATTGTCTTCTCCAGTACCTTTTCTCTTGTAGTATATCTTAGGAATTTTACTAAAATAGATCTTGGTTTTTGTTGTGGTTGTGGTTTAGAGGCCAATGCTCTATGTGCCCTTTCTATTTCCATTTCTTGCTGTAGTTCTGGACATCCTAGGGTCTTAGGGATCCAATCTTTTATAAACTCCCTCATATTCTTGCCTTCTTCATCTTCCTTAAGGCCCACTATCTTTATGTTATTTCTTCTGTTATAATTTTCCATTATATCTATTTTTTGAGCTAGTAGTTCTTGTGTCTCTATAGCTTTTTTATTAGATTCCTCCAATTTCTTTTTTAAGTCCTCTACCTCCATTTCTGCTGCTACTGCCCGCTCTTCCATCTTGTCCATTTTCTTTCCCATTTCTGTTAAGGTCATATCTATTTTATTCATTTTCTCTTCTGTGTTGTTTATTCTTCTTCTTAAATCATGAAATTCCTGTGTTTGCCATTCTTTAAATGACTCCATGTATCCTCTAACAAGAGAAAGTATATCCTTTATCTTGCCTTTCCCTTCTTCTTCTATTTCACTGTATTCTTCCTCTTCTTCTTCCTCTGGGTTGGCCATCTGTTGTTTCTTTGTTGCCCTTTTCTTCTCTTCTTTCTTGTTTCCATTGTCTTCTGTGGTCTCTTCTTGCTGCAGGTGTTCTGCAGCTGTCGTTGCCGGCTGTGGAGATCGACTCCCCAGCTGGTCCCCCCTCCCGTCGGTGTGTTTTTTTTCATGTGCGGTTACGCACTTTTACTCGGCTCAGCGAGCCATTTTTGTAGTCCTATTTCTACCGACCTGAGGAAGCGGGCTTCTCTCTCCACAGCGGGCCTCTTTGGAAAGGTAAGGCCTTCTCCTTCTTCCTCCGCTGTCTTCTCTTCCTCTCTTCTTACTGTTGATTTTGATTTTTCTTTTTTTGTCGCCATCTTCTTTCCACCTTTATACTCACTTTTCTTTAACTTTTATTTCTGTGCCTTTGTGTTTTCCCTTGTTTTTCCCGACTTTTCTGGAGAGGGCTGGAGTTCTCCGTCTGGCCACTACTCCATCACGTGACTCCTCCAAGGGTTCACCTTCTTGATTGATATTCTGACGTCTCCCTCAGAGACAGATATCACAGGGTCCTTAGCCTTTTAGGGATCCTAGTAGGCACTGTTTGGTTCTTCTTCTCAAAGTGAGCATAGAAAGTGTTCAGCTCATCGGGTAGTGAAGCATCACAGTCAGGTGTTCACCCTTGCTTTGTAGGCTGTAATGACCTGCACTCCCTGCCATAGCTGGCATGTATCTGTCTTTGTCTATAACTTCCTCTGGAATTGCTACTTTGCTTCAGAGATGGCCTTCCACAGGTTGTCCTTGGACTTCTTGTAGAGATTCTGATCCCCAGGGTTTCACATTCTTGCTCTTGCCCCAGCAGGTTGCGACTTCCCTGATTCATCCAGGGCTTCTGGTTGGGGAACACCCAATATATATGTGTGTGGGCACACACTCATCCACACAGGTCTTGATCAAGTCGGTGACTCCTGTTGCATATTCATTCAAGTCTATGGATAAGTTCTTGAACATGTTCCAGCCCACCGATTCAAAGCAGTCCTGCAGACTTCCTCAACCATTCTTTCACCGTCTTCACCACTCGTGCTGTGGTCTTCAGTCTCTGCCTGTACGCCAGGAGTAGAAGTACAGCCAGATGATCAGACTTGACAAAGTGTGGTCGTTGTATGGCTTGGTATGCGTTCTTCATGTTGGTGCAGCAGTGGCCAAGTGTCTTGGTTCCCCTGGTGTCACATGTGATGTGTTGTTGGTAGTTCATCAGAGTCTTCTTCAGGTTGGCCTGATTGAAGTCCCTCACAGTGCTCAGTCCCTCCAGTGCCAGCCTGACATTAGCCTGGGATGGAATGTACCAGGATGATGGCAGTGAACTCCCTCGGCAGGTAGAATTGGCGACAGGTGATCCGTAGATGTTCTAAGTTGGGAGAGCAGGACTGGGACATGACCATCTCATGACCATGTTGAATTGATGAAGACACAAATGCTGCCTCACTTGGTTTATCCAGATGCCGGTGTTCAGTCAGCGCGACAGAGCATGTAGCCTTGAGCTGCAGTGCTGTGTAAGGAATGTTCACATTTTTCATATCATGTAGCACTCCCTAATGACTCTTTGATGTTGAAATCTGGCTTGGAGTTTATCATGTTTGTTCTCCAAGGATTGTATGTTGGCCAGGAGGATGGTAGGTGGGGGGGGGGGGGGGGGTGGAAGCTCAGGTACTGGCATCTCAGCTTGACCTCTAGCCCCCTTCTGCATCCACGTGGTCAGATCTTCTTTCCCTGGCCCGTGGCTCTGTGGTTGGTAGTTCCCACAGTGTTTAAATGATCCATGCATTGTCCCTTTAAATCCTCTGCAATGTTTAAATGTGCTGATTGTATGCTGCTTGGAACTCCCACAAAGTTTAAATGGCCCACTCGCTAGCTGTTTAAAACTCCCACAGTTTTAGTGGTGTTATATTTGCCTGAGCATTGGCTGTTTAAAGGTTCCATGGCCTGACGGAGACTGTCGATTCTGCAGATTGTGAAGTCTGCCAGCTGGATAGCTACTTTTAAGAAGAAATTTGATTCTTTAATCTCGTTACTTTGAATCAAAATCGAATTTTTTACATGAATTATACCATGCTGAAGGATTGAGTGGTAGCACTGAGCTCTGCCGTAATGTGCAGCTGAAAGGTGTGAAATGAGGGGTTGAAGGGGCCCTCAGTGACTTTGCACACCCTCTTCAGACAGTGATCCTGGTAGGTCACATTGATGCGGGAGGAGGGAGACTCCAGTGATCATCTTTGCCACTCATGGTCTTGTGGATTGAACTCCAATCCATTTCTCTGCCGCACTGTACCACACTGTGATGCAGCCGACCAGGATGCTCTTGATAGAGCTCTTGTAGAAGGTTGACATAATGGTGTCTGGTAGCCTTGCCCATTTCAGTCTTCTCAGGAAGTGCAGTCACTGTTGCACCTTCTTGACAAGTGAGACATTGAGTCCATGATAGGTCACTGGTTAAGTGAACTCCATGTAGTGATGGTCTCCATGCTCTCCACTACAGAATGATTAATGAGTTGTGGCGAGTGGTCATTGCTGGTCCTCTTGAAGTCCATGATTATCTGCTTCATCTTGTCCATGTTGAGATTCAGGTTGTTACTCTTGCCTCACACCATGAGATTTTACACCTCTTCTCTGTAGGTCAACTCATCATTGTTGGTGATGAAGTCAACGTCTGTTGTGTCATCTGCAAACTTGATGACAAAGTTGGAGCTGGATTTGGCAATGCAATCGTGGGTCGGAAGGTGAAAGCTTTACACAATTAGACTGGCAAAGACTTTCTAAGAGCAATCATATTTGCCTTGTTTTAAATGTGAAATTAATAAATATATAGGTTTTACCTCATGAGATGCTTTATTAATAGACCATTAATCCTGAGCATGGGACCAATGATGCAAAAGGAAAAATAAAAGAAAATCAGCAGGAGAAAATTGGCATAGCATGGCCATAAACTTCTATTTAAATTTGACTCTCCTTTAGTTTTTAGGTTGCTAATTTGGGGTAAGTAAAAGCAATATTTAATGAATATTGTGTTCTCATTTATTCCTTATTGGAACTCTAAGCAGAATGTCAGAAAAATCACTAAGATTAGAGACAATTGAAGAGTTAAAGCATTCTGATTGTATGTTGCATCTGGAACCGTAATGGAAACATGGGGTGTGGGATCTCTGCTCAATAAACGATCAGGTAGATAGAGGAGAGAAATAGCTCCCAGAATTTGAATTTATGATCATTTCTGCCTATCAGCATATTGCATCAATATTAACTTTGGCCATTGAACACTCTCCAATCAATCGGCCACCATCAGCAGTAAGCAAACAATCATTTGATTTTAATTTTAAGAATGTTATTTACAACAAGATAAGAAGCGAATTCTGGTCATTGAGATCCGTTGCGCCCAATTGATCTACAACCCCAAACGTTTTTGGAAAGTGGGAGGAAACCCAAACACCCGGGAAAAACCTACACAGACACAGGAAGAATGTATAAATTCCTACAGACAGTGCCAAATTCAAATCTGGGTTACTGGCACTGCAATAGCATCAGGCTAACCCCCATGCTAACCATTCTGCTGACCATATAGACATCACTTTATCTACAAGCCCTTCAGATTTTCCAGAGTTTCCATTAAATTCTTTGTTTGCATATTATCAAATACAGGCTTTAGTAGTTGAAAATGTTGGGTGAAAATTGAAGATACCTAAGTTAACTAAATTTGAAAATTTAATTGTAAATAGGGTAAAGAAGGGATTTATTTCAGAAATGTATTCTTTATTGCAAGAAAAAATGGCAAAACTGAATTAGGATAAATCAAGGAATAAATGGGAAAAAGATTTATTTTTGGAATTAATGCATGATGAATGGACTAGTATGTGTGAAGATATTGTGACTAAATTAATTAATGTATGATTTAGTTTGGTGAATTATAATTTTTTACATCAGTCATATTTAACTCTGGAAAAGTTAAAAAGATATGAATTTAGTAATTCAGATTTATGTTTTTGCTGTGGGACTCAAACTGGTACTTTTTTTCTATTCTGTCTGGTTGTGTGATAAGGTTAAGTCTTTTTGGACACAAATTAAAGAGTTTTTGGAGGATTTATTTGAGATTACTTTAATATTGGATCCAATGTTTTTTTAATTGGGAATATTATAACTTTGACAAGAGATTTAGCAGTGGCCAGGAAATGTATTACGATTACATGGAAGAACGATATGGATTTGAATATGAATCGTTGCATAATGAATTGAAAGCTTGTGTTTGTTTGGAAAAGATAACATATAATTTATGTAATAATTATTCTTTTTATGTGAAGATATGGTTTCCATATTTGAGACCTATGGTTTAGAGGTAAAACAGTTACTATTTTGTTAAAAAAAATTGTAAAGGTTTGGCACATTCCGCAGCAATGAATAAGTAACTGATATATGTTTTTTTTCCCTCGCTCAAAGGGGGTTTTATTTGGATGGGTAAGGGGAGGGGGATATATAGGATTTTTTCTTTGTTTGGAGGGGTTGGTTTGTTGTTTTTTTTTCTGTGTTTTTAATTATAAATAAAGTTTATATTAAAAAAAGATTTTCCAGAGTTTGTGTCACAGTTTCATTTCCCACAATGAAAAGGTTTTCATTTATCAAAAGATATTTCTAAATGATTTGTTTTTAAACAATACATTGGACATAATACATTTAAATTTGGATATTTCAGATTCTTTCTCACTCTCCTTTTATTTACCAGCTTTTCAGATCAAACAATAATATTATATCCATTTATCTGAGAAGGTTGTTTTTTTAACCAGTGACAATCTATTCCAATGATAAAAAGCTGGGTACATAATTGGTCAAGACCATCTCAGCTCAACAGTTTTAATGTGAAATTGTTGTTTTTGTCCTGAAGAAGTTCTTACAGGAAGACCAGGAATGGGACTTGCAGTGGATTCTGCAAACCTCAATTCTGATCAATTTTCAGTGAGATGACTGTTGATCTTAAACCTCCACTTCTCTTTGCATCCCTGTTCCTATAACCATTGATTCTGCTGGTATCCAAAAAAGTCTGTCAAAGATGGTTGTGGATTAGCCACAGCTTTCAAAAGAGAGGTGAATTTTAGAGATTCATTGCTTTTAGAAGCTTTTCCTTCATCTTAGTGCAAAAGATCCTATTCCTGGGTCTGTTCTCCACAGGTCCTGATTCCTGATCAATCTCTTTGCATCTGCCCTTTTGGTGTCACAACTTTGAAAGATAATATATTTTTCAAATTTATTCATCTGAAGTGCAGAAAATTTAGAGCTATCCTATTCAATATATCTTTCCAGGACAGCTCACATGTCCCATAAAATTTTCAGCTTGGTCTCAAGAAAGACAATTTTTAAGATAGAACATCTTTCTTTGCTCTTCATTTTAATTCACTTATAGTGAAGGCAAACATATCTCAGGACCCTTAATAGGAAAATTACTGATTATTAAAATTGAATCTCAGCATTGGGAATTAAATGGGAATAGAGAGAAAGTGAGAGAGAGAGAGAGAGAGAGAGAGAGAGAGAGAGAGAGAGAGAGAGAGAGAGAGAGAGAGAAAATTGGACTACTCATATAATTATAATTATAAAAATCAAGATTATGTTCCTGGACATTGTTCAGCAGAGTTACAACAGGGGATTGGAAGACGCCACTGAGATACCAGGTGCAAGCCTTCTTCAGAATGTTCAGGTTTGAGAGGCAGAATAATGGGGCTATTTCTGACTTTGGAATTATATAGCTGTCTGCTGCAATGAGGTATCACTATAAATTGGATCCTGGAAATTGGAGTAAGTTCTGAAACATAGGGTGACTGAAACCAGCCTGCGGTTAATTGACCGCAGATTTAATATTGCACACTTCTCTTACTTCTACTGCCACTCGGAAGAGTTAACATGGAAAGTGTAGCTAATCCTGAAAGTACTTGCCATGGTACCTCCTGACACATGTCACACTTCCTGCTTCATTTGTTCTTGGCCTTTCCTGGCTGCCTCAGAGTTGATCTTGAGTGCTTTAACATTAATTCTTTTATTGCATCATCTTTTTCAAATCGATTGATCATGTAGCTCCTGTTTGGTGTAATATTTTAATTTCCAGGAAATTATGGATGAGTACATAAAAAAAAAGACCTGAAGGCCAGCAGAATTTCAGTATGATTTGAGCCCACACAGAATCCTTGCAAAAGAAGGTTAGAATTTGTTCAGAGATTCTGTTAGCTGGAAACTGTCATTCTGCTGCCTAATGACAATGGCTTTAACTGTCTGAGGGTATATTTGAGAAGGACACAGCAACCTTTGAAAGGGAACAAAGGATTTTTTTTTATTATCATGTGCAAAAGTCACAGGCAGTAATATGGGAAAAATGTCACATACTCATTGTTATTTTGTGACCACAAGTATTCACATTATTTCAAGCCTTTTAAAGAGCAGTATAATGTTATTGGAATATGGTTTTCAGTATATTTTTGTTCTTGATCTTTATGTGATATAAACCCAAGATATATTTTCTGGTTTTCACTGAGCCAATGAAGGAATATTTTTCTAATTAATTATTTAGTTCACATCAATTGCTTTTCAGGTTGTCTATTGTTGTCTGCACACCCTTGTAAACTAAACTTTAACCTATACAACTGTGGAATAAAGAATTAACAGGTTTGAGATGTCTCAAGGATGGAATTATAACATTGAAATGATGGGAATTATTGCAAAAGATTCCAGTTTAGAATTTGGAGAATGGAGGGTGGTCTAATTCAAAAGTATAATAGGATAGATGCTGAGATGGTTTCATTCATGTGAGAATTTCAAACAAGGAGCAGAGTTTTAAGGAGCTGGTTGTTTGAGACAAAGGTGTATAGAAATTTCTTGCGTGGGATAGTGATCCGCTGTAAATCTCTAATAAAGAACAAACTGCTGGTAGGAACTCAACGTGTTGAGCAACACTTGCGGAGGGAAAGTTTCGGGTCACGACTCTGCATCTGGACTGAAGTTAAGTTCCTCCAGTGATTTGGTTTTTTTTGCTCAATATCACAGCATCTGCAGTTTGAGCTTCTGGGAGTTGTGGAGGATAATGGCTAGAGGTATTTAAAATGGAAGTAGATACATATTTGAAAGCTTGGAGGATTCAGGGCTTTGGGAATCTCACACAGAGGAAAAATTGAGACCTGGGGGAGATCAGATGATTACATTAAATAGCAGAGCATGCTTAGGAGCATGAGTGATCTACTCCTTTGTTATTTTCATGTGCTCTTCTACTTTTGTGAAGGAAACACTGCCTTGAGTTTTGGGACTTCTGGCTCCTGAAATGATCGTCTGTCCATTTCCAGATCTCCAAGGTTGTGATCCATTTTGCAGCAATGACAATGCATCATGACGAAGGTAGACCAGCAAGTAACAACAAGCTTCTCACAAAGTAACTTCCATTTCTTTGCTGCATTTCTCTTGTATTTTGGTACTGAATAGAATCCAGTTTTCCACTGATGTGTTTTTGTTCCTTTTTCTGCTTTTATTGAGAATCCAGCAATGAACACTGCTTACAGGATTTCAAGAAGTAGAATGATCTGCAGGGAGGCCAGGGATAATAAACCTCCATCAATAACCCACCAACCATATACAGAGGTCCACTACCTGCACTCATGCTTGAGGGCTGCCTCTAGGCTAAGATCAGGAAGATAACATTTATTATGCAGGAAGAGGATAGTGTGGTGATATGCAATTACACCACTAGGTCACCAGGGGTCATCCCGGTGACCTTGTATATAAAGCAGTCCAGCGCTACAGTCTAGCCTTCCAGGTTTGTCTTGCAGAGAGGCAAGACCTCTTAGTGTACATATTAGTTTATCAAAGCTGTCTTATACTCGCACTGCTGTTGTGGTTATTGTCAGTACAGATAGTATTACCAAAAACTAATCAAAATAAGCATTGCCTTTGACAATTCACATTTCCATATAGTTTACCACAAGGTAATGCAGTAAACACTTCACAACTTGCAGAAAATCATGGAGAGTTCTTGGCTACAAGGCAATTTGTGACTTCCAGCTTAGCAACTGCCACTGATCTATTTAATTTCTGTGGTAGCTCACCTGATTTCCCCTGAATTTATTGCATTTCAGTCCTAAAGCCTTCATTCCATTGAAAATCTCCCACCCAAGTTTATAGGTTGCGCAGAGTCTTGCTGTTTCCTGTGGTTGTCCGACACCACCGTACACAAGGACATGAATAAACACTTTCTAGTGTAAGAATATGCTAAATCCCTTAAGCATGCCCATTCAGCTTGATCATTGTTGATTTGTACCTCACATCTCTTTACAGATCTCATCCCCTAACACTTATAAGGTTTTAATGACTTCAGTGCTAATGCTTTCGAATCCATAGGCACAAAAGTGAGAAGATAAGGTTTCCTCTACCTTTTATGAAATCAATTGCTTCCTTACTTTCCTCCCACTGATCCACCTCTCAGTCTTGTGGAACCGCAGAACAAAGAGAGATACTATTAGCTCCATTTTTGGAATTGTGGTAAACAATTGTGGCACCAATTGGCCAATTCTACTTGTGGCCCCTCCCCACAGGCACAAGGTGGCCTTTCCACAGCACCCTCCTCAGGGTAGCACAGTTGAAGAGTATGGATATGCCATTGTTCTTCAGTGAATAAAAGCCTGATGGTTTCTCAACAACAGGCTTTTGAGTAATTGATGGTGTATCAATTTTGTAGCAGGACACTTCCTACAATGGAGACAGTTTCTTGTGATCTCTTTGAAAGTCACTCACTATTTTAAGACTATAATAAGTCCATAAGAGACGGGAGCAGAATTACGCCATTTGGCCCATCGCGTTTCTCTGCAATTCGAATCATGACTGATATATTCTTCCTTTCAAGCCCGTTTTCCTCCTTTCTTCCCATAACCTTTGACAATCTTACAAATCAAGAACTTATGAACCTTTGCTTTAAATCTACTCAATGACTTGGGCTTCACAGCCATCTGTGGCAACAAAATTCCACAGATTTACTATATTCTTGTTGAAGAAATTTCTCTGTTCAAAAGGGACATCCTTTGATTTTGATACTGTGCCCCCTGGTCCTTGACTCTACCACTACTGGCAACATTTTCTCCACAACCATTCTCATTAGCAATTTCAATATTTTGGCAAGTTTCTGAGATCCCACTCATGCATCTAAACTCCAGGCAGTACAGGGCAAAGCCATCAAATGCTCCTCCTAAATCAACTCCTTCATCCCTGGGATCATTCTCATAAACCTCCTCTTAACCCTCTCCAATACCAGCACATCCTTCCTTATATATAGGGCCCAAATATCCAAATGAGGTCTGACCAATGCCTTATAAAGCCTCAGCATTACATCCTTGCTTTTAAATTCTAGTCCTTTCAAAATTAATGTGAACATTGCCTTCTTTTCTATCAACTCAACCTGAAAGTTAACCTTAATGGAATCCTGGACTAGGACTTCCAAGTCCATTTGGACCTTTGCTTTCTGAATTCTCTTCCTATTTGGAAAATAGGCTATGTCTTAATTCCTTCTACCAAATGATTGACCATACACTTCCTTGTGCCTCATTCCATCTGCCACTCCTTTTCCCATTTTTCCAACTTGTCTAGGTGCCTCTGTAGACTCCTTGCCTGGTCAACACGACTCGCTCCCTCCACCTAGCTTTGTATCATCCACAAACGTGGCCACAGAGTCATCAATTCCATCATGTAAGTGACTGAATTTTGAATGCTTTAACTCAGTTGCTCTTTCACCTTCTAACTTGGAAAATTTCCCCAGCTCTTTTAACTTCATTCATTCATTCAACTTGTCTTCATATCAGTGCAGTAAATCATCGCTGTATTTTTTCTGAGGCATGACATTCTTCCAAACGATGAGAAACAATATTCAACTCAAACCTAGCCCATGCTCTAATAAATGTTGCAAAAAAATATTTTCTTTTGTACTCTGTGCCTCTATAAAGGATCAAAACACTTTGGTAACAACCCTACCGAATTGTCCTGGAGAAACTCACTAGGTCACCCAGTATCTATAGGAAGTAATGGGTAACCAATTTTTCGGGTCCGGGCCATTCATCGGGCATGACGTTTACTTGACGAAGGGCCCAGACCCAAATTGTTTGTTACCCTTTACTTCCTATAGATACTGTGTGATGTGAAGAGTTTCTCCAGCATCTGCAGACTTTCTTGTTTAACTACCAAATTGTCCTACCACCTTCAGGACTCCAGAGGCATTTTTATGCTGTGACTTATTTTTATTATAACTTCTCACACTGTTCTCTACTCTCTCAATTCTACATTTTGGTACTTACTTGCTCCATGGCCTACTACTTCCTTTCTCTATAATATTTTTGTCCCCTTTTGTAATTTCTGTTCTGTCCATTTGCTCATACATTCTCTCTTCCCACCACCACACACTATCAAACTGTCAATGTGCCCACAGAATTCTAAAAGAATTTCCTACTGAAATCCTTCCTCCTTCAATTCCAAATATTATTTAAAAACTTTGCATTACATTTTCATTTCAATTTATGTTTTCTAGCTAAACTTTTATTGATAATAAAATGCAAGATTAGTGTGATCAACACCCTCTTGGCTCCACATGTGTTTTATTATTTCTTCATGGTCACTTTAGGATGAAATTAAAGTTCAATATAGAAAGCAAATTGATTTTTAAATTTATATGTTAAGGCATATTGGCACAGCCTTCCTGAAAAGGGTTAGTGATATGGAAAAACACAATTTAATGATTCCCATTTTCCTATTGTAACCGTGTAAATGTGGGCCAGGGAATTTCTGAGCAGTAGCAAAGAGATAATTCATCCACCTGTCTGTCTGTATATTCACTGAAGTAAAAACTGTCATCTGCACACCAACCATTTTTGTTTCAAATCAACAATTTTGGCTGACGATGTTGAAGACATTAATGTACACATTAATCGAAGTTTAACCTCACTGCCTTAAAATTATGAATGTAAAACTTTAACCAATGGACATTTGAATAATGGTCCACAGACATACATTGGAATACAAATGAGAGATTAATTTTCAATTATGTTTCTCAATATACTGTTCACCTGTGCTCCTGATGCCTATTTCACAAAATTAATTGACATTTCAAGTTTAAACATTCAAGATTCAGGATTCCTTTATTGTCATGTAATAAAAACAGTGCAAAATTACACTGAACTTGCTTTTGCCCGCTGTAAGTCAGACAGATTTGCCAATGGTAGAAATTGCATGAAGTGCCTGTTACAGTCCGAGAAAGAGAAGCAAAAGAGAGTCCCCTCAGAGTCACCGAGTGTCCTGGGGATTCACCTTCAGCACTGCCGCAGACCCCGCTGCGACTCAGAGTCCAGTCCAAACCATCAGCAGTGTGAGCTCCAGATCTGAACCTCCGACATGATCAGGGAACCTTCAGTGTCCTCGGCACCCTCTTGCAACCTGGTTTCAAAACCTGGTACCCTTTCAGCTAACCTCAAGCCAGTCTCCAGCAATCTGTAGCCTGGTGTGAATCAACTGACTACAGTCACCAGCAGCCCATAGCTGGTGTAGGTTGCTCGCCTCGAGTCCACGATAACCTGTGTGTTCTTCAACTGCAGAACCCCTCACTGGTCTGCCACCATGGTTACTGTCCCATGGGTCATCAATCTCCTCTGCTTCTCCTTCTCAAACAGGGGTCTTCTCTCAGTTTTCTTGTGCCCTGCACCAGTCCTCTACTCCCCTGGAGTCTGCAACCTCTTGTGGTTGCTACAAAGCAGAGGCACCACCACCTTTGGCGCAGACCCCATGGTTGCAGAATTTTTAAATAAAACCATTGTTGGCTCCATTAACGGGCAGTTTAAATTCTGTATGGAGCAGTTGGACTGGGTGGTTGGATCCCATGTGTAGCGACTATTATCCACAAAAATGCTGCTCGGAGGCTAAGTAGGCTTGCAACTGTGACACGATAGAGCAAATTTATAGCGAAGTCCGGATACATTTTACATTGTTTATTAATGAACACAAAAGGACTCATAATGTCCATGGTAACATGGTAACATCTATCGCATGTGATAACAGTCAACAGAAAATATTGGAGCCCAATTCACCCTCTGCGTCTCTATCCCGCCATACCAATCAATACTCACGAATGACACTCAAATCTCCGCAAAGCAATCAAAGAGAATAGTGTGTGTGTGTGTGTGTGTGTGCACCGGAAGACACAGAACGCGCGCAGCCTCCGGGCCCTAGGATGCTGCTAATGCCTGTAGCCAAACCAACAAGAATGAACAACACACCTTTGGCTCCTACATCGTGAGAGCACTGTGTCTCCACTCCTTGCTCTCCCCAAACATGCACCCTCAACAGCACTGTCGTTACAGCATCTCTGCCATTTTCATTGCCACCATTTGACACACTGGATAGATAAGCATGATAGTTAAACAGACCCTTTCTAATATTTTTTCCATAAGGAAACAGGAGTGGATTCCCAGAGTAGAAATGAATGGAAAATATATTATGATAAGCTGATACATGTGGATGATTGTTAAATACTTAAAGTTGGGGGGCAACCTTTTATCATGAGTGGGCCAGATGGTGAGTTTGTGGTTGAATGGTAGACTGCACTGATTTTTTGTCAGAATGGGGTGAAGACATTGGACCTGAGGGGTTTGCAGGGATTTGAGTGTCATTAGTGGTGGATTGGTGGGAGGGGTCGTGGTGGCAGCGTTGGGCTGGTGGAGGATGGTGGCAGATGGAGGGGGAAGGGGTGCCATCAGCATCAGACCAGGATGGAGGAGTGGTCGTGGTGGCATCAGACCAAGGGAAGGGAGGGGATGTGGCAGCTGCGTCGGACCATGGGCGGGGGGGGTGGCGACGGTGTCAGACCGGGTGAAGAAGGGGGTGTGGCAGCGGCATTGCTGGACAAGGAGGGGGGGGGAAAGTAAAGTGACTTCTCCCCTCTCATTCTTCCACCTTTCTCTCCATCTTTATTTAGCACCTGCCTGCTTTTTGATTATGCCTTTAAGAAGGGCTCAGGCCTGAAATATTAGTGATATACCTTTACCTCCTAGAGATGCTGTGAGATTGGCTGAGTTCCTCCAGCATTAACTGTTTGTTTTTACTACAATCACTGCATCTGCAGACTTCTGTTTTTCACTACTATCATATGGATATGGCTGGTCTAAATCAGGTCATTGCAAACATTTATTCCCAGATGCTTATCTTTCTCAACTTCAATGCCATTGAGTGGAGAGGGAGTGGGCTTGAACACCCCATCCCCCTGAAGTCTGTGATCAGCTCCTCTGTTGTAAATACAGTGAGAGAGAGTTATCTTGTCTCCAGACCACTAGGCTTCCAGTCTTCTTTTTGTATTCCTTCTCATCATTATTTGATATCAAGCTCATGTCTGTGCACTGCCAGTGAACTTAAAAGGGGAGATGGTTCTGTATTTGGATACACAGTCATGGGGTAGAAGGAATGTAATAGGGGGCATTCATCCAGATCATGGTTGACCTTCAACATCATATCTTTTGATTCTCTTCATGCTCAGAATGAACATGATGACTGAGCCTCCGTAGCTATCTGGTGTAGAGAACTCCTAAGATTCACAAAACTCTCAATAAAGAAATTTCTCATCTTTGTCCTAAATGGCCTACCTCTTCTTCTGTGACCCACCCTTCCCTGATCCTCACTCTTCAGATAATGGAAGCATCTTCTCTGTATCTAGCCTATTGAGTGCTTCAGGAATTTTGTGTTGTTTCATTCATCTAAACCAGTGGTTCCCAACCTTTTACTTTCCACTCACATACCACTTTAAGTGTTCCCTATGCCATAAGTGTTCTGTGATTAATAAGGGATTGCTTAAGGTGGTATGTGGATGGAAAGAAAAAGTTTGAAATCTACTGTTTTAATCATTACAAATTGATTCGTTATGTGCACGGTTTCATAACTCCAAAGGAAATGGGCCAATGACAATTTTTCTCAAGCAAAATATTTCAGTAATAATTGGGTCTAGAGCAGTGATTCTTAACCTTCCCTTCCTACTCACATACCACCTTAAGCAATCACTTACTAATCACAGAACACTTATGGCTTAGGGAATACTTAAAGTGGTATGTGAGTGGAAAGTAAAAGGTTGAGAACCACTGATCTAAACATCCAAAGCATGGAGTCCTAGTCTAGTCTATCTGTTCTCATGTAACAGACCTGCCTCTCCTGGAAACAATCCAGCAAGTCTATGTTGTATTCCCTTTACATCATAAACTACCTTTCTCAGGAGATAAAAATAGCAATTCTCCAGAGTATTATCTATACATTTCCAATGAGATTTCCTTATTCCCAATCAAGGCCTTTTACAATAAAAGCTAACATACAATTTTCTCAGTGCATTTGCATGTTGGTCTTCATTTAGTATGTACAAGCTCCCTTGAAGATCAACAGTATCCTCCTTTAACAATGCTTCATTTTTCTGGTCTATTCATCAAAGTGGATGACCTTGCATTTTGTTCCATTTACCTTGCTCTTGCCAACTTATTAACTTGCGTATGTCCCCTTGAAGTTCCTCCTTGGAGGTCACAATCCCACCTCATTCTGTGTTATCAGCAAACTTGGAAATGTGCTGTTTTTCCCCCCTCAACCAAATTGTTAACATGGACTATGAATAACTGAACCCTAAATACTTATCCTGAAGTGGCCTAATAGTCCCAATCTTCCAACCTGAGAAAGATAATTTTCCTCGTATTCTCACTATATGCCCAAAATCCAATTTTGACTTCATACTAGCATCTTATTCCCATTTTCTATGTTCTAATCTTGTTGAGAAACTTCATGAATTACATTACCTAAATCTTTATGGAATCCAAATATACATCTGTTGATGGCCTCTCTTTACTCCACTATTTTTACATTTGCCGTCTTACTGAATTCCTTTACATTTCAATAAAACCTAATCAAACACCTATAATAAAAGCTAATATTATCTTCTCAAAGAACACCAACAGATTCACCAAACATAATTTTTTCCTTCATAATGCATGCTTATTTTTCCGAATCCTATTTTTCTTTTCATGTCCATTTGTTACTTGCTTCAGATTAAAACATTTTCCCTTAAAAGTGACATTAGACTAACATTGTTTCCTCTCTTTCCATTCTTTTTAAGATAGCACAGTTATATTTATTACCCTCCACTCTAAAGGAGCAAGAATGGAATCTGCAACTTCTTGGAAGATAACAATATTCACTGTCTTTACAGTCACTGCTTTGAAAACTCCTGCATGTAGATCATTATGAACTTTGGATTTATCATCTTTCAACCTCACCATCTTCTTTAGTACATTTTTGATCAGTTCAAATCTCACTAGACCTTTGATACTATGATATTGTGTGTCACTGAATAGATGTAAAATATTGTTTCAATTCTCTCCCATTTCTTTATTCTTCATGAACAATTCTTTCCCTACAGCTGGCCACAAATACATGCTCTCAATCTTTTTTATTTTTGCCACATCTAAAAGATTTTGCAGTCT
The DNA here is from genome assembly GCF_036971445.1 of Narcine bancroftii. NCBI lineage: Eukaryota > Metazoa > Chordata > Chondrichthyes > Torpediniformes > Narcinidae > Narcine > Narcine bancroftii. Next base: position 98,111,673 of record NC_091471.1, on the reverse strand, counting down.
GTTTACATAGAACATTCTTCTTCTTTTTTGGCTTGGCTTCGCGGACGAAGATTATGGAGGGGGGTAAATGTCCACGTCAGCTGCAGGCTCGTTTGTGGCTGACAAGTCCGATGCGGGGCAGGCAGACACGGTTGCAGCGGTTGCAGGGGAAAATTGGTGGGTTGGGGTTGGGTGTTGGGTTTTTCCTCCTTTGTCTTTTGTCAGTGAGGTGGGCTCTGCGGTCTTCTTCAAAGGAGGTTGCTGCCCGCCGAACTGTGAGGCGCCAAGATGCACAGTTTGAGGCGATATCAGCCCACTGGCGGTGGTCAATGTGGCAGGCACCAAGAGATTTCTTTAGGTAGTCCTTGTACCTCTTTGGTGCACCTCTGTCACGGTGGCCAGTGGAGAGCTTGCCATAGAACACGATAGCTGGGTAAAATAAGTAACCATTTTATATTAGTGCACTAATTCTCCAACCCCTGCAGATTATAGTGGAAAGAAATTGATCCCTGTTCCTAGAACTGCTCTATGCCTCTGAGCATTTGTATGTTATTGTGAAAGGACAACTGAATTTGATAAACTGATAGACATAATTGGGCACATAATGGCTATATCCTGTAAGGGAATGCTGTTTGAACACCAAATTACAAGGCAGGTGGTGATGACAAAAACAATTGTCTCATTGAATTATAATGTATTTCAGGAAAGTATATCCTCCGTATCACACTGAACCCTTTCTCTGAAAGACCGACCTATCTGATCTCATTCCAGTAATATTTTCATTCACTTTTGTTTTATTTTGACAGTATTTATACATTTCCATTTTAAATTGTGTGAAATATCTGTTAACTGAAGTTCACCCAAGAAATTGGATCTTTGCCTCAAGCTTTCCTGCTGATTGTAACTCGTGCTGGCATGGAAATCTTGCAGTTTGTGGGAATCTTTGAGGTCTGTTATGGTGGGCGGCAGAAAAGAGCTCATGCAAGACCAAAGAGAAGTTGATCGAGGGAGTTGACTGAAATGAGCATATGCGTGTGCAGAAGAGCACGTAAGTCTTGTGGGGAATATGTGGGCGTTTTCTGATGGCAGTGCAATCATTACTGTGTGTGAACATGGCTGAAAATATGCACAACTCATAATTCTTCATCTGTATCAGCAAACCTATTTCTCAGCCACATTGAACTTTGATGCTCCATGGCAAATAGTTTTCATAATTCTGGTTGCCAACTCTCAAAAAGGGGAGAGATGCACTGGGGCGGGGGGGGGGGGGGGAAATGAAAGGATTTTAAGAATGATGTCAGAATAGAGAGATCATATATGTCTACAAATATTGGAAGGGATGGGGTTTGCTTCTATGGAAAAGAGAATGCTTATTCAGATCATTTTTTTTAAAGTGAAGGGGCTATTAGCGCAATGGTAGAGAAAGTGGGAGCTGGAATGTGGATTTAATACAGGTGTCCATTGGACATTGTAGATGTAATGAGCTGAATAGCCTGTTTCAATGTTTTATGACTCTGTAATGTTACTCCTTGTAAGAGAGTCCAAAACTAAGGCTTATCATCAATCAATTCAAGATGGAATTCAGGAAAGCATCTCCCTGAGAGTAATTGGAATGTGAAACCCACTGCAACATGGAGCAGTTGAGGTAAATATTATGGACATATGTTAGGAAAGCCCAATCAGTCCACAGTCTAAAGAAATAGGCAAAACTTAAAGAGTGAATAGATGAAAAGAGAGTGGAGCCTGAGAGAATGATGCACACTAATGTCTATGTAATTCTATGTGATTAGGTTTAATGTATCTCCACTCACAATTATGGGTTTTATTATGATGTTAAAAATTCTACAGATTCTGATTTAATTTTTTTTTTGTTTTCTCTACTAGTAAACAGTTAAATATCTATTTCTCTTCCTTTCAGGAAAATTTGGGCCTTCCATTCACCCACAGGAAGTCTGTGTCAGGCTGTTCTTAATACTGGTGAGATGTTAGGAAAATATGGAAATATTTATCCTAAATCTAAAGGGATTTATCAAAGAACCAATGAGTGGTAAAGCTGAAAGCTAAAAGGGTTGTTGAGCTTAACATCCTGAATTTTACCATATTTTCTTCAAAGGGGCTTGATAACAGAAATATTATTTCAGGCAGATGGCCATTGTCCAGGGTGAAGTTGAATCACAAGTCATGGGAATATATTTAAGAAACAATGTTGAACATTGTTTACTCTGCAGAGCAATTGTTTAGAATAATGACTTCACTCTGCAGAATTTAAGTTTCCAGATCACAAAAGATGAGTTTCCATGATAAATGGAACATCACAAGGCAATTGACACAAGTGGATATTTCCCAGAAAGAAATAATATATAACAATTAATCACTGCATGTCTCGCAGTGAAAATTCGTTCACAAAAGTAAGTACTTGCAGCAAGCCCCGAACAAAAAATGTCAAGAAACTGAGCAGTTTTCAAATGGTATCATTAAAAGAAATAATCTACCTTCTGCCATGAAGTTATAGATTTATGCTGGTGTTGTAGTGAGCACTACAACAGAGCATGGAAGAATGACACACAGTCGATGTGATTGAAGTCAAGACTGCTTGATGGCTCACCCACCACTGGGCCCGGTTTTCCTGCCATTGTCAGCGGAAGTGATGTCACCAGCATGCCGGCCACTGATTGGTTGGCGTTCCTGCCAATGTTTGCTCTTTCCCACCGTGTGGGCTGTCGGCCGGGAAGAAAGGCCATTAGCCCACATGGGTTTTGTGAGATCATCGTGTTCATTTGCCATTTTATGTATTGGTTGCCTCCTGGGTAGCGGGCCACTACAGTGCATGTACAGTATTGAAAGTTGCAGACAGTCTTCAGAGCCTTTGCGATACCAATTTTTAATTACTAGATGTGTTCCCATATTAGCATGAGTTAGTGTCACATAACATAGGAGGACAAAACTATCTGGTCAGGGACTCTGCACTGATTTCTCTGACCACTGATGTTGTGGGTAGGTAGATAGGTCATTTGTTGATAAGCAGGTTAATTTCTAATCACTGACCAAGATTAGCAACTATGTTCTTTAAAACTCAGCTAGCTCAGACGGTGATAGTGCTACAATGTGATTGGCGTTGATATGCCCCTCCTAAATTAAGTTTCATGCCCTTGTTGCTCACAAGTGCCCAAGTGTTGCTCACCATAGAACAGATTTCTATAACTTACTATCCAGCGGAGTCCTTAATGATGGTGATCAGTCTGTGAGACACCATATTTTCTATCAAATAGCACCAGTCAAAGAAGTGTGTGAAAGGAGTGGAGCACGTGTGTGTGTGTGTGTGTGTGTGTGTGTGTGTGTGTGTGTGTGTGTGTGTGTGTGTGTGTGTGTGTGTGTGTGTGTGTGTGTGTGTGTGTGTGTGTGTGTGTGGGATGGGGGGGTGGATTAACCATTAGGCTGAAGCCTAGGGGCATGGATGGTAAGGGGAGCCCAAGCCCCTAGGCTTCAGCCTACCCAGTAAAGGGTAGCGTGGTCTCAGTTTATCTTTTCATGTTTACTGTAGGTCTGCGTGGGTGGAGTCCATGACTGCGGCCAGAGTTGGCTCTACGCCATTGCAGGGGGGACGCGCACAATGGTTTCTGGGAGAGAGCATGAAGATTTGCCACTGCAACATATGCGTTTCTCCACCTTCCTACCAAACTATTAAATTATTTTACATCCAATTCAGTCGGAGAGGTGTTAAAAATCTAATAGTTTGGTGGGAAGGTGGAGGATGATGAGGGGTGGGGGTTGAATTAAAGCAGCTTGCCCTAAGCGCCCAGAGGCAGTTAGTGGCACACTGATAATTCTGGTGGGGCTGGTGGATGCTGCTGCGTGATTCACTGTGAGGGCCACCTCAGTGATGTAGCCTCTCAGCCAATCACCCACCAGAATTACCAGTGTGCTACTAACTGCCTCTGGGTGCTCAGGGCGAGCTGCTTTAATTCAATTCCCACTCCCCAATTCTCCACCTTCCCACCTCCAAACTATTAGATTTTTAATGTCCAATTCAGTCGGAGAGATGTTAAAAATCTAATAGTTTGATGGGAAGGTGGAGGATTGGGGAGTGGGGTGTGAATCCTGTCTGATCCAAAAAGGACCAAAGGGGCAATGTTTTCACACAGAAAGTGGGGATAATATGAAACTATTTGTCAGAAGAAGTGATAGACACAGATAAAATTACAAAATTTAAAGGTCATTTTGACAGGTACTTGGAAAGGAAAGGTTTAGAGGGAGATAGGTTTAATGCAGGCAAATGGGACTAGCTTGGGCAGACAAGATGAGCCAAATGGCCAGTTTCTGTGCTGAAAAACTCCACAATTCTATCTATGCACAAGTTCAATCTGTTTACTTCATCAAGTATTAATTATACCCCAGAAGTGCTCAGAGACAGAGAAGTGTTTTGGATGCCCTGAAAAAGTTATGATGGGTTCAATATCAATGCAGTTTTTCCTTGTATTCAGATGTGATTGCAGTGAAAACACAAAAAATGCTGGAGGAACTCAGCAGATCATGCAGCATCCATAGGAGGCATACTTTTTACTATATATTTGACAAGGTCCTGCATGAGAGACTCATTCAGAAAGTATTGAGGCATAGGCTCCACAGAGCCTTGGATCTATGGATTAAAAATTGGTTTCCATGTAGAAATCAGAGAGTAGTAGTGGGCGGTAAGTGTTCAGCCTGGAGATCAGAGATTAGTCAATTTTTTTTCCATATCTTGATGAACGGTCAAATTGGAAACATCAGTTACATATCTTTATCTTTGGACACTGTTTGATCTGCTGAGTATTGTGCTGTGTGTTTTATTTAAACCAGACTAATGTTTTACCAGTGACTTGTGGAATTCCGCAGATATTTAAATTTCTTTGCGATTTTTATCAATAACCTAGATGAAGAAGCAGAAGGATATAAGTTTGTATAAGTTTGCAGATGGTAAGAAGGTTGGATGACTTGTGGAAGGAGCAGAAGGGTTGACGTAAGTTACAAAAGGAGAAAGAGAGGATGCAGAGTTGGGCAGAAAAATGGCAGATGGAGTGCAATCTGGACAAGTGTGGGGTGATACATTTAGGAAGGACAAATCAGAAGGCTGAGTACAGAGTTAATGGTTGGTTACTTAACAGTGTTGAGGAACAGAGGGACCATGGGGTTCAAATACATACATCTCTCAAGGTTGCTGCAGATTGATAGGATAGTTAAGAAGGCCTATGAGATGCTGGGGTTCATTAATAGGGGGATTGAGTTCAAGAATTGAGAGGACATGTTGCATCTCTACAAATTTCTGGTGAGACCACTCTTAGAGTATTGTGTTTAGTTCTGGTTACCTCATAATAGGAAGAACGTAGAAGCTATGGAGAGAGTGCAGAGGAGATTTACCAGGATGTTGCCTCACAAGACTTAAGGTTAGCAGAACTGGGACTTTTTTCTTTGGAGCCCAGAGGATGAGAGGAGATAGTAGAGGTCTAAAAGATTCTGAGAGGCATAGATAAGGTGGACAGCCAGCACTTTTATCCCAGGGCAGGAATAGCAAACACCAGAGGACATATGTACAAAGTGAAAGGAGGAAAGAGTAAGGGAGACATCAGTGGTTAGTTTTTTTTTCACACACAGAGTTGTGGGAGTCTGGAATGCTTTGCCAGGGGTGGTGATGGAGGTGGAAACATTTGGGGTATTTAAAATACTCTTAAATGGATTAAAGAAATCTAGAAGGCTATGAGGCAGGAAGGGTTTAATACTTTTTTTTGGTGGGAATATATAGGTTGCACAACATCGAGGGTCACAAGGCCTGTACTGTTCTGCATGTTCTATGTTCTACATATTTACATTCTATTGGTGCTGCATGACCTTCTGAGTTTCTCCTGTATTCCTTTATTTTTACTAACTTCCTTGTATTCCCCCAGTTTAACATGCCAGCTCTGAGATTTCCTATAGAAAAAAAACAATGTTGTGGCTTCAGCTAAGTAACTTGATCATTATCGATGTTCCATCTGCAAAGCTTTGGCAGATTTATATACAAAAAATTTGAGTTTTATGTATTACTTTCATGCTGAATACTCTTGTCTCTCTTTGATTTCAAAAGCCATTGACAATTAATTATGAAACTTTGAATCTGTTCTTTGCCCCTTGCAGTGAACTGAGATTCACTAGTTGTGTTATACTGATGACTGGCTCCGCCTCCTGGCTTTGCCCCCATCTACCCATATATGACCCTGTTTTCCTGCCTAAATCCTGAACCCCTCTGAAGGCCACTGTAAGTCCCTACCCTCAGTTATAAGCTAATAAAAGCGTATGTTCTCCCTCCAGTCATGAGAGCTTTCATTCAGGCTACAATGAGCTTATAACTGAGGGTAGGGTCTAACAGTGGCCTTCAGAGCGGCTCATGGTTTAGGTGGGAAACCAGGGTTATATGTGAGTAGATGGGGGTGGAGCCAGCCATCAGTATAAAATGCCACCAATGAATCTCAGTTCGAAATGACTTTGAAGACTTAGACGGATATATTGTACTTTTATACGATCGCTATTGTGCTCCACTTTGTTCATTCCTTTGATTTCCTTTTGTTGATCCATCATTAAAATAGGGCCTATTTGCCGTATCTGTGGGCTCTTTATTGGTTTTGCTTCCATAACTACATAGTTAATAAAATAACATGATTAATGTAAAATTCAAACTACCAATGGTGTGCGAATAGTCAGTAATTAAAAGTTCATATTGTCTGGCACACTCAGTTTTTCAAGCTACCATGATACGTGTTTACACTGAACTAAAAGCTGAGAATTCCATGAATGTATTTTGGTCTGAATAGAGATCTAATTTTCCCATTCCTTGCTCCCTAGCAACAGATTTATTGTTAGAGTACAATACAACCCTGAAATTCCATTTTCTTGCGGATGTGGGAGAATTACCACTAATTGGTATTGCACAAATTAAACTGTACAGAGCGTAAAACATGTTAAGAAACAAAATGCAAACAAACTGTGCAATACAGGGAGAGAAAGAAAATCAATAAAGTACACAAGCAAGAGTCCCTGATTGAGTTTGTTGTTGAGGAGTCTGATGGTGGAGGGGTAGTAGCTGTTCCTGGTGATATGAATCTTGTGGTACATCTACCTCTTTCCTGATAGCAGCAGCAAGAACAGACCATGTACTGGGTGGTGAGGGTCTTTGATGATTGCTGCTGCCCTCCGACAGCAGCGTTCCCTGTAGATGTACTCAATAGTGGGGAGGTTTTTGCCTCTGATGTCCTGGGCTCTGTCCACTACCTTTTGGAGGGCTTTATACTCAGGGGTGTTGTTGTTCCCATACCAGACTGTGATGCAGCCAGTCAGCACAATTTCCACTACATATCTGTAGAAATTTGCCAGGGTTTTTGATGTCATAGCAAACCTCCACTAACTCCTGAGGAAATAAAGGCACTGACACGCTTTCTTAACAATGATATTGGTGTGTTTGATCCAGGAAAGGTCCTCCAGGATAGTAACTCCCAAGAACTTACATGTACTCACCCTCTCCACCTCTGATCCCCCAATGGATTGCATACCTCTGGCTTTCCTTTCCTGAAGTCAACAATCAGCTCCTTAATTTTGGTGACACTGAGTGCAAGGTTGCTGTTTGTGTCCCATTCTGCCAAGTTTTCAAGTTCGATCCTGTACGCTGACTCATCCCCTTCCTTTATACAACCTACTACTGTGATATCACCAGCAAATTTCCGGATGGTGTTATTGTCATACTGAGCTACACAGTCATAGATGTAGAATAAATAGACCAGGGAGCTAAGAACACAGCATGTGGTGCTCTGGTACTGATGGAGATTGTGGAGGAGAAGTTCTTATCAATCTTCACTGATTGAGATCTGGAGCTGAGGAGATCTATGATTCAATCACACAGCAGGGTGTTCACTTCGAGGTCTTTGAGTTTGCTGATCAGTTTGAGGGGATGATAGTGTTAAATGGTGAACTGTAGTCAATAAAGAGCATCCTGATGTACAGCTACGCATCTTTGCTGTCCAGGTGTTCCAGGGCTTTTTCTAGAGCCAGTGAGATGGCATCCACAGTAGATCTCTTACTATGATACGTGAACTGGAATGTATCCATGTCACTAAGTAAAACAACTTATCACTGTTGATTAAAGTGTTACTGTCTGATAGTCATTAAGAAAGGTTACTACACTCTTCTTGGGCATTCGTATGATTGATGCATGTTTGAAATGTGGGGGGTGGGGTGGGAGTAGCCACAGCTTGCTGGTGTGAGATAGTGAAGATAACTGCAAATACATTTGTAAGTTGGTCAGCACAAATTTTCAATACTCCATCTGGGTTTGAATGCTTTCCTTGGCTGAAGGAATGATGCACATCATCATCAGAAACACACAGGATGGGACCATGAGGGGACATGGGGGTGTGAAGGTGTGGTTTGTCACTGTTCCTGTCATTTAATTGGTTGTAGAAGGCATTGTATTTCTTTAGGAGAGAAGCTTTGCCGTGTGCTACTTTACTGGATTTGGTTTTGTAACAGGTATTTAGGCCCTGCCATGTAACATAACATAACATAACAATTACAGCACGGAAACAGGCCATTAGGCCTTTCTAGTCCGCACTGAACCAAACACCCCTTTCTAGTCCCACCTCCCTGCACAATGCCCATAACCCTCCATCTTCTTCTCATCCATATACCTGTCCAACCTTTTCTTAAATAATACAATTGACTCCGCCGCCACTATTTCTCCTGGAAGATCATTCCACACGGCTACCACTCTCTGAGTAAAGAAGTTCCCCCTCATGTTACCTCTAAACCTCTGCCCCTTAATTCTTAACTCATGTCCTCTTGTTTTAATCTTTCCTCCTCTTAACGGAAATAGTCTATCCACATCCACTCTGTCTATCCCTTTCATAATCTGTTGGGTGTCCCTCGTTGCTTCAATTTTCATCTGGAATCTACACTTTGCCTGGGAGATAGCTTTCCACAGGGCATACCTGTCCTGATTGTGATGTTTCTTTTGTTGTAATAAAGAAACTTGGTTTCGTTTAAAAAAACTATACTTTATTAGCTAAAGAATTCACTCAGAGACGTCCAACTGAAGCTGCAACGAGCTATCTCTCATGGTCAGGATCATCATTAGGACGCTATCATTATATCCCCTTTCCTTGAGATGTTTAATCAAACATCACGACACATTAATACAGAATTTATTTCAATTTGAATTTCAACACAAATGTAAACACAACAGCAGCAGCACAAACTTTTTATGTGTGCAGTTCTTTTTCTTTTAGAGATTCAGTCTGTCAGGTGATTTGATAACATGTGTGGCTCTTCTGAACACAGAAGCTTGTGTCAGCTCCGCTGGTCCACTACTGTCCAGCACTGGTGGCGTTTCCTCTGTTGCTGTGCAGGCTGGATCTTCTACATTTATCTGTTCCTGCAGTGTCTCTGGCATTTTCAACAGGCTCTTTCGATTCCTCCTCAGTGTTTGACCATCCTCTGTCCTGACAGTGTAGGGTTTTGGATTTACTTCCTCCAGAACAGTGGCCTTTATGTCCCAAGTGTTGGAATCTCTGAGTCTCCCTGGGTCATGTTGTGCCAGTGGCCCTAAGCTTCTTGCTGATTTGTCATAGTTTGCTCTTTGTTTCCATTGCAGATGCTTTTGTTTCCATTTGACATCTTTGGCATCTCTGTTCTTGTTTGGGACTGCAGAATAGGGAAGTGTGGTGTGTAGTCTATGTCGCATCAGAAGCTCAGTGGGTGACATGCCATGTTCAAGTGGCAAAGCCAGATAACTCAATAAAGTTAAATATGGATCTGAGCCACTGTCTTGTGTTTACTTGAGCAACTGTTTAACTATGTGAACTCCTTTCTCTGCTTTGACTGTGGATGCCAAGTCACATGTCAAAAGTCATGTCAAAAGTTCTGGAATTCTCTACATGGTCATTGTCATTGTAGACAATTTCATGTCTGGCAAAGATCGATTTCAAATATTTGATCACACAAGCAGCAGACTAGGAAGCACCATAATGTCTAGATAGTTCGACAGATAATAAGTAACCAGCAAGTAATTATTTCCATCGATCTGGAACAGCTCAGTCTCAACTTTCTGCCATGGTTCTGCTGGTATTTCCGTTATGATCATAGATTCCTTTGTCTGTTTTGCATGATGTTTCAAACAGGTCTCACAACTTGAATCCATCCTGTCAATGTCAGCATTTATTCCTGGCCAATAAACAGCAGTTCTGGCCCTCCTCTTGCATTTTTCTATTCCAAGGTGCCCCTCGTGGACCTTTTTCAGCATCTTGATTGAGGAATGACAATTCTGTTCTGCCTGAGTAGAAGCCTATTGACAATACTTAGCCCAACTCTAATGTTGTAGTATGGCTGACATTTACCTCTAGGCCATCCTTCATTTAGATTCTTGATGACTTCTGTAGAACTATGCCCTTTTTTGTTTCATTTGTGAATCTGCTTGGATTTCATGACAGAAATGCGAAGAGATTCTGAGATCATGTTCACGTGGAGATTCACATAATTTTCTCTGAAACTCTCATTGTGAGCTTCACTCTGTGTCATTGCCCTGGATAACATATCAACAAGTACAATAAGTTTCCCTGGTATGTACACCAATTCAAAGTTGTAACATTGTAGCTTCATTATCAGTCTTTAGATTTTTGGTGACATTTCACTGAGATTTTTCTTGATTATTGGTATTAATGGCTTCTGGTCTATCTCTGCCACGAATGCACATAACTGTTGAATTTCTCACATCCATAGACCAGACCTAGACACTTTTCCATGATCTGTGCATATCGACATTCAGATGTTGTCATCGTCCTTCATGTGTATGCTACTGGCCTTCAATCTTCTCCTGAAGTAGTACAGCACTTAATCCATATTTAGAAGCATCCATAGATATATTTGTCCTGAATGCATCAAAGAATGCCAAAAGCAATGGTTCTGGAGTTAGAATGGTCTTCAGTCATCCCCATTCTTCCTTGTGCTTGGCTGTCCACTTGAATTCACATTTGTCCTCTAACAACATTGTTTTGGAAGACAGGCTTGATATGAATTTAGCAATGTAATTGATCATTCCCAGCACTCTCAATATATCTTTTTTTGTCAGAGGGTCTGGGGATCTCAAGAAGTTCTTTCACCTTGCTCTTGTTTGGCTCTATACCTACCTCTGACAGTTTACCTCCCAGAAAAATTATTTCCTTCACACAAAACTGACATTTTTCTCTGTTTAACTTTAATCCATAGTTTTGAATGCATTGTAACACTTTGATAAGCCTCTTGGTGTGTTATTCTTGTATGGATCCCCATCAGATAATTTCATCCATGTACACATGTACCCCATTTATGCTTTCTATGATGTGCTCTGATGTTCTATCATGTCCTGTGGAACACTTCAGGAGATGACAAAATTCCAAACTACATCATCAGACAGGAGTATCAGCCAAACAATGCATTAAGTGTACAGTATTTTGTGCTATCATCATGCAGTTTTATTTGCCAGAAGCTCTGGGATACATCCAATTTAGTGAAAAACTTTACACCAGCCATCTCACCTATAATTTCTTTCCTGGTTGGAACCAAATAATATTTTCTCTTTATATTGGCATTCAGGTCTTTTGGGTTCATGCACAAGCATAGGTCACCGTTCTTCTTTTTGACACACACCATTAAATTCACCAATTCTCTGGGCTCCTCCACTTTCAGGCATTGGCACTGTTAATGTGGTACACCCTCTTGACTAGGTTTAAGTTTTCACATGCTTTGTCATCCAGCAGTGATTCATGTCCATCTGGAACTACGGCAAAACTGAAGTGGTGCTCTTTATCATTAACTTTCACCTTGAGTTTACATGTATCATATGCATTCATATCAATGCTCTGTCCATTGTATGCCTTAAGCTGCACAGGATTTACATGCATGTATGGCTTTCTCTTCATTGGCCTGATGTCATGCACACCAATCAAATTGACCTTTGCCCCTGTGTCCAGTTTGAAGGGAGTATTTGTTCCATTTGTATACAATGACACAATCCACTTGTCCTACTTGACTTTGTTCATGCTTGGCTGTTCAGTGTCTGTTGGTTTAGAAACTTTCTGCACGACCTATCACTGAGAGCAGCTTCTTCTATAGTATATACAGTTACACTTTTGTTTCCCTTTGGAAAAACATTGCTTTCTGCTCTACAGATTTTCCACAGGCACTGTTTTGATGCATGTTAAGTGACACATCATTTGCAATTGAATGTCTCTCCAACTTCTTGTTGTATTCTATATCTCAATTATTGTTTATATGTGTCCAAACACACTGTGACTATGGCTATACCTTTTTCACTGGCTTTTGCACTCTCACTGTACTTTTTTTGTGTGCTGCAGAGCTAATTCACTGGCATGACATATCTTCACAGCTCCAGCTAAGGTAAGCTCTGTCTCTCATAGCAACTAATCAATAATCAATAATCCCAATCACAGTTTGAGCATGGAATATTGAATATTGCAGCAATCCACAATTGTTCTTGCTTTGAATTTCAAGATCATTAAAAAAAATACCAAAGCTCTCTCCCTGCAGCTGTGTGCATGAGCAAAACACATAACTCTCGAACATTTAATTTTTCTTTGTGAAAAGTGTTCATCAAACGTCTCGATAACCTTGCTGAACTTGCCCTGGTCAGCTGCCTTGGCAAGAACAAATGTGTTGAAAACCTCTAGTCCTTGAGGTTCCACCATGGTGAGTAGCAGAGCAATCTTTTGTGCATCAGGTTTGCCATCAAGTCCAATGGCTTGCAGGTACAGCATTAATCTTTGTTTGAACAACCTTCACTTGTAGTTGACATTTCCAGCACAATTTACAGCATCAGGAATCATTACAGTCTCCATATCTCTGCTAATAATGACTGACACATACTCTGCACAATTCTGGTGTTTCTTCCACTCCTAGTGCCATATGACATTTGATGTTTGTTTTATTGTAATAAAGAAACGGACTCCATACCTCTGTTGTTAGAGCACTGGCCTTGTAAATCAGGGGTCGCGAGTTCATTCCTTGCTGTGGCTCATTTCTGTGAGGAGTGCTGGACAAGTGGCAACTCTCTGTCTTCCCTATGGTAGACAAAGTAAAGAATTTCATGTATGTTACATTCTAAATGTAGTATTACATGACAATAATTGAACCCTTACCTTTACCTTTTAAAACAACTATACTTTATTAGCTGAATAAATCACTCAGGATCATGCGGAGGCATCCATCTTGAATCCAACTGAACTGCTACAAATTGGCCTCTGAATCCCTCTAGTGGTAAGAAGGATCACTAGCACTTTATCATAACACTGCTGTACATAAATGCCTGTGATCTATCTCTCAGCAGGTTCCAGATTTCATTGTTCATCCAGGGCTTCTGGTTGGGGAAAACCCGAAATGATTTGGTGAGGACTGTTTCATCTTGTATTCGTATGTGTGAGTTCTTAGACAACACATGGATAAAGGAAAAGGGTCTTTACTTTAAAGTTGATGTAAACAGCACCATGAGGCTGCAAGCCTCCATTACAGATCTTACTTACTGAAGTCTCTGCCTCTGTGTCAGCCCCCTGCTGGCAGCCAAGTCTAATCAAACAGGAACTACAAACAAGGCCTTGCTAGTGGTCATGCAAACATCATCGCTATCATTACACCTCCATTTCTTAAAATGGAAGTAGCTTAGATTTAACTAACACATTTTTTTTGTATAACTGCAATTTTAAGTTTAACACCAGGAACTTACAATTTAATTATTACCAACATTTTTAACATTTTTAAAACTTGTTTTGTGTGTTCACATTTACATACACTAAAATTTGAAGAGTGAATAAGATAGCACTACTTCATTCTATAACAGGAATCTTTAAATTTGCTCAATGAGTCTCTTAGGAGGATTCACATGTCTTGATGTCTTGATGATCTCCTAATTGATTGTCCTTGAATCTCAGTTGTTCCCTCAGCTGATGTCCTCTCAGATGTGGATTTAGGTTGTTCAACAGTATCCATCTTTCCATCTACGGTGGCTGGTTCCATTTGAAGATCTTGATGATTTCTTCACAGAACAGTGCCTTCATCTGTCTGAATGGTGTATGATCTTGGTTGGACTTCACTAAGGACAGTTCCCTTCTGAGTCCATAAGTTAGTTTTGTCTTTTAGCCTTACTTGGTCACCAGTGTAGAGTTTTGGTTGATTTTTTTGTTCCTCTGTCAAAGTAATACTTTTGCATTTCTTTCTGTTTTTCTTTGAACTTCCTCACTTTCTCACCCTCTTTTGTTTTTAGGAGGTTCTCCAGAACAGGTAGGTTTGGTATTAGCCTACGTCCCATAAGGAGTTGTGCTGGTGACATACTACACTATAGCGGTGTTGTGTGGTATACTAGCATGCTCTGGCAGAAGTCCATTTCACTGTTTTTTGCATTGTACGTCAGTCTTTTTAATGTCTGTACCAATTTTTACACTAGACCATTGAACTGTGGAAAATAAGGACTTGACATGGTGTGTACACAGTCCAACTCTTTTGCAAACTGTTGGAACTTAGAATTGCAAAACTGGGGTATATTGTCTGTGAAGATTTCGCTTGCTACGCCATGTCTAGAGAATATGGCTTTCCTACCTGTTATTACAGCATCTGTAGTGGTGGTGTTCAGTTTACACACCTCTGGATATAGATAGTCTGTGACTACAAGATAGTCCTTGATATTCAAATAGGTCAGTGCCTACCTTCATAAGAGTACAATGAGCTATTTCAGTGTCTAGGCTGCCTTCCATGAGAACACATGATCAGAATGGATAAACGTCAAGCCTGAAACATTAGTTATATATCCTTATTTTTGCAGTAATAAAAACACTGTTTGACTTGATGAGATTTTGCAGCATTGTGTTTTTACTTCAACCATGGTGTCTGCAGAATTTTGTGTTTTATGGCAGAAAAAAAATAACTGCTCGGAATAAATCCATGCATGCATCTAAATGAGCAACATTCTTTAGTTATTTTTAGTATGCAATAAGAGTACATAAAATCAAATGCATGACTTGGAGGTGTTGGAGGGAGTAAATCCATGCTGCCTTATTGACAATAATCAGCTAAATTTGAATGAGATAAATTACTCCTTTAAAAAGCAGACACAGGAACTTTGTGTGCTTGGGCTAAGAATGTACTAGCTGATGCTGCCAACCACTATTTCGAAGTTCATAACTGTCTCTCTTTCAAAGCTCAAGAGCAACTACTAAAGCAAACAAGAATTTTGACCCATTCCTGTTTCTTCAGATTGTATTGCTAGGAATTTATAGTGAATAAATCACTTTGTCCTTTTAGAAAGGAACAGATCCAGTATGTGTTGACATTTTTCATTCGATGTACAGCCACATTACATTCGCACTACAGAAACAAATTGAGCTCAGATAAATGCTTTTGATATTGCTGAATATTCCAAGATAACTCAAAAGAGCATTTTCAAACAAAGTTTCACCCTGAACAAAAGAGCTGCAAAAGAGCTGTAAATCCAAAATAAAAGCATGAACTGCAGGAACCACTTAGGAGGCCAGGAAGCATCTATGAGAGTGAACATCTCAGATTGATGACCTTTTTCCAGAACTAGAGAAGGGAGGAAACCAATTAATTCTTAGTTGCAGAACTGGTTTACAATGGATGGATAAGACAAAGGGAATATCTTTGATAAATTGTTCATGAATTCATTTGGTAATTAAGTTAATGAAAAGAGTAAATGAAAGGAAACACCCAACATTACAAAAATAGCTTCTTCCATTCCGCCATCAAATTTCTGAAAAGACCATGCACCTTTAAACACTACCTCACTTTTTTCTTTTTTTTTGGTATGATAGTACAAATTCTATCACCAATGTGTGCAGATTGTAGTGTAGGATGACTGTGATTGGCTGAGACTGTAGCCATACCTACTGGCAGGTCTTAAAGGATTGCTCCAAGCTAGACCAGGTCATTCTGGACTGGTCAACCTACTTGTGATATGCTCCAGTCTTTTAGTTAATAAAAGCCTTGGTTTGGATCAACAAGTCTTTGGTTCTTTCGATGTGCTCTATATTTGGGCACTAATTATTTATTTTTATATATTGTATTTTCGGAACTGTACTTTACAGTAAATTTGCACGCGTAATGCTGAAAAACAACAAATTGTGTGACACATGTTCATAAGAATAATCTGATTCTGATTTTGAAAAAAAATGTGAAAGTTGTAAAATATGAGCTGAGAGAATATTCGAGCAAATTATGCCATGCTAGTTTAAATAGAAAATGTGAGACATTACTAAATTGAAAATGAAAATTTGAACCATTTAAGATTACAGTTCATGTGATCAACAGATAAGACAAAAATGACTGAGATCATTTTAAAGGGGGGAAAGAAAGACACAGGTTCAGAGAGAGAAATTCAGAGCTTCGAGGCCTTCCAATGTCACAGCTGCTCCAGCTTTGTATATTTTTCGAACTAATTCTGATCCAATTTTAAAAGATATCAATTCAGAAGACAGAATACTATAAAATGCAACCCTTGGTGGCTGAAGGCAAATGTTAGACTGCCTTCATAAAAAAACATATTTTAAGGATTCTTCTTCTTAACTATAATCAAAGAATTTCCAGTTCTTTTAGCAAAAGAAATGGTATAAATGCAAGTGATTCATTGTCCATGAAGGTATAGTGTGACGCTTGAAGCAGTTGAAGAAAAAACACAGTCACCACACCGAAGATCGTTAATGACTGTTTATTCAAACTCAGCGCGTGCTCATTTAAGGGCAGCTTGGGCTCAGTCACAATGCACATGGTGATGTCATAATCTTTGCCCAGGGAGCATGGTGGAAGGGAGCCTGGAGTCAGAGAGAAACCCCTGATGATGCCATCACCCATGGCTGGCCCGCCACATGGCGATACACGCGGGGGCGGTTCGCCATGAGGATGTGCGTTGCCACACAACACCTCCCCAGAACCAGCTACACGTCCTGCTGCTTTGACGGCTGGCCCCGGCGCTTGGACACAGCCATCTGCACTGGCTGGGATAAGTCCAAATGAGTGGCTTTTAAACAATCCACAGTAAAAAGTTCTTCCTTTCCCCCACATCTAAGGTGAAAGATCCACCCAACCACTGGAGAACCTTATATGGCTCTTTGTATGGGTGCTAAACAGGACCTTCTGTGGTCCTCTCCGGACAAATACAAACTGCGCCACATCCAGTTCTTTGGGTTGATGGGATGGTCGGGTGCCGTGGTGTGATGGGGTGGCGGGGTTAGGTTGGCCAGTCTTTTGCTGAGGTCCGCAAGCTGGTCGCCTTTGTTGTACATCGCCTTAGGCTCCGGGCTGAAGAATTCACCCTGCAGGGAGAGTGGTGCACCGTAAACCATCTCTGCCGATGAGGCTTGCAAGTCCTCCTTGGGACCCAGGGTAACTCGTCTACCCAGTCGGGGCCGGAAAGTCTTGCCATCAGAGCGCACTTCAAGTGTCAGTGGAATCTCTTTACCAACCCGTTAGACTCTGGGTGGTAGGCCGTAGTAACGTCATAATCACTGCCCAGGGTGCGCGCTGGAAAGTAAGCTGGAGTCAGAGAGAAACCCTGTGCCAGCACGCCAAAACAAGCGATCCACTGGTTGACCAGGGCTCTGGCACACATCTCCGCTGATGTCTCACGGCTTCCGGCCATCTCGTTGCTCTGTCCACTATGGTGAACAAGTACCACGACTCCCTGGACACTGGCAAGGAGCCCACGACATCAACGTGGTTATGCTGGAACCTCCTCATTGTTGAGTTGAAATGTTGAACAGGTGCCTGCGTGTGCCTGTGGATTTTAGACGTCTGGCACCTGAAGCAATTGCGGGCCAGTGCTGACACCTCTTTCTTGAGGCCATGCCTCATTGAATCATTGCACCACAATCCTCACGGTTGCTTTCACTGAAGGGTGGGTGAGATCGTGGATAGAGCTGATGACCCTTGCCCTCCACTCCTGTGGAACTACCCGGTGCGGTGAGCCAGTGGAGGTGTCGCAGAGCAGTGGCTGGGCCAAATCAGGAAACCAGATATCCTTGAGGTGCAGACCTGAGATGGTGGTCCAGAGAGCTTGTGTTTCAGTGTTGTGCTGTTAGGCCTGCGCTAGTTGCGTGTAGTCTAGGCTGGGAGCTAACATGTTGATGGCCAGGTGGGAAAGTGCATCCGTGACCACATTGTCCTTGCCCACCTGTGCCAGATGTCTGTGGTGTATTCGGACACATAGGAAAGGTGGTGCTGATGCCTGGCCGACCATGGATTCTTGACCATAACGAGTGCTTGGGTGAGGGGTTTGTGATCAGTAAAAAGAGTGAAAGTTTTGCCCTCCAAGAAATATCGAAAGTAGCGGATGTCCAGGTACGGCACCAGGAGCTCCCGGTCGAACGCACTGTATTTAAGTTGCAGTGGATGCATCTGTTTACTGAAAAAGGCCAGTTGGCACCACTGTCCATCCAGCCACTGTTCCAGTGATCCCCTGACTGCCGTACTGGAAGTGTCAACCGAGAGCGCCATCTGTGCTTCTGGGAGTGGGTGTACCAACAAAGTCGCCTCTGTGAGGGCCTGTTTCATTGCTGCAAAGACCTTGTTCTCCTCCTCTGACCAGGCCAGGGTCTTCTCTTTTGCCACGATCAGCGTGAATAGACGGCGCATGGTGCGGGCGGCGTTGGGGATGAATCTATGGTAAAAATTTACCATCCCCACAAATTCTTGTAGACCCTTAAAGGTGGAGAGTTTAGGGGAATGCTGGATGGCTGCCACTTTCTCCGGAGCCGGAGCTGCCCCAGAAACTAAGATAGTGTGCCCCAGGAACTGCAAAGTTTGTTTCCCAAACTGGCATTTGGCTTTGCGTGATGATGTCATAATCGCTGCCCAGGGCATGCGCTGGAAGGGAGGCTGGAGTCAGAGAGAAACCCCTGACAACGCCATCTCCCCATGGTAGCCCCACCACGTGGCGATACACCTGGGGCCGGTTTGCCATGTGGATGTGTGCCGCCACAATAGTGCATTTCGTGATTCTCATGTTCTCTCCTCTGACCTCAACAAACCCTCTTTGTCTTTTGACACTTTCCCATGCAACTGCACATGATAAATACCTATTACTTCTCTCTTCCCATCATCCAGGGCATCCAAATAATGTTTCCAAGAGAAGAAATGCTTCAGTTGCACTTCCTCTAAACTGATGTATTATAAAATAATTTCTACCTTGGAGGAACCAAAAAAGGTTGAGTGATTGCTTTGCAGAGTGCTTGTGTCCACTCTGCAGGGGATGACTGAACTTGGTATTCCTTGTCACTTTTATTTTCTATCTCACAGTCACTCTCACCTGCTTATGGTCTCTGATGTTCATCTTTACCTTCTGGGTATACCTGTTATAGCCTTCAGGGTTCAATATTGCATTCTCCACCTTTAAATAATTTGCTTTTTCTTTCTGTTTGAATCAAAACTGGTCATTTCTGTCAGGAGGAAAGGGAATTAAATGTTAGGGCAAAAACTGAAGTATTGAAGAATGAGATGCCAATGTAGATCAGCAAGTACAAGGGTGAAGGATGAGCAGGACTTGCCAAAGGAAAAAATGCAGAAAAGGTCCATAAGATGGATGATGGGGAGATCAGCCTGTTGAGTTGAGATATAGCAAAAATCCATAGAAGGCAGACAGAATATGGGTAGGTTTTAGGATAATGAGCTATAGTGGCCTTAGTGGTGGTGAAAATATCAGGGTCATCAACTCAGTTTGGATTCGAACTGTCCGCCAAAGCAACCTTGTTAAAAAAATAACCAATACAAGTAATAAAAGTGAAATATTCTGTATCAGAATGATTGGAATCACTGATATTACTGGATAAACAGTTCTTTTATTCACTATTTTAATGAAGACATTCACTTTTATTTTGAAGATACTAATACATCTGAAATAGTAGAATGAAATGCCAGAGAAACAGATGGAGCATTCATCTGTAGTGTATCCAACAATTTCCAGACTTTGTTCTTTTCTACTTCATACTATTTATTCTGAAGATCAAAAATAATCATGCAATATTGTGTTAAATGAAAGATATCATTTGTGTATCTATGTGATTATTAACCATCAATACCTTTCAAATAGAATAATGCAGATGCAAGCCCATAGATAGCTACTGAAGATAATATCCTGAGTCCATGAAATCTACAGTGAATATGCAGTTATCTATCTTGTTGATGTATTGCCAAATCAAGGAACCTGGTTATCCCATGTTAATTGATTAGATTATGTCAGGTAAACAAAATCAAAGTTGACACTTCAATATAGTAAGTACACAAGAATTCAGGTTGATTGATATTTCAGGTTGATTGATATTTGATTGAATTCAGGTTGATTCAGGTTCAGGTTGATTGAATTCAGGTGGATTGATATTTGAAGCTTGCTAACACTGAACTAGCAATTTAATGAGACATCTCAGTAAAGACTCAGTGTAACCTGTAATCACCTGTAATCTTGCCATACGAAAATAAAATTATAACTGCTTTGGAATTCTCTTAAAATACACAGCACAACCTATTTCAATAGGATATATTAACATCACATATATTATCATTCAAAATTAACTCTAATTGACTTGTCATATATCAATTGAAATGTTGTGTGTATATTCATAAACAATATGCTCAAAATATTTGAATGATCTTTTCAATTGTATAGTGTTCTTGTGGTCAAATAGCACAAAAAAAGGCATTCAAGAAAATCTACAGATGCTGCGGTCTAGCTCAGTACACAGTAATGCTGGAGAAACTCAGCAGGTCACGCTGCATCCATTGACGTTTTGGGCCTGAGCCCTTCTTTAGGAATGCCGACAGCTCCTGAGGAAGGGCTCAGACTCGAAATATCAATTGCATTTCACTTCCTATAGAGGCTGCATGACCTGCTGAGTTTCTCCAGCACTTTTGTGCACTGCTGCCAAAGAGACAACGTTTTTGTACCTTCGAGCTCGGAGCATTCACATTCTGCAAGTTGACTTGCAAAGGTAAATGCTGGGAAAGCAAAGTTCAGTGAGAAGATTATGCCCTTAATTAATAGATGATCACCTGGAATGTGCGATCAAACAAACCTCCCAATGGAGATATCACTGCAAGTAAGAAAATAAGCCCTCTTCTAGATTTACTAAACATTCATTCCTTTATGACATAGAAGATCAATATTTTAACTAAAGGAAAGAAAGCATAAAATCATATGACAATGATCCTTACTTCGATTCCATACTTAATTCAGTACAGTAGTGCTAAACTTCTACGTATAAGCTTGTAAAATAAAGTTTATAGTTGTGATGGAAATATCCTCAAGTAGGAGAAACCATAACTGAAAATGACAACGGTCATTTGTAAATTAAATAATTTTACTGTAAATTGACATTGCAAAAGTTTTGATTCAAGTTATACAGTACACAAATTATATTCTACTTTTTGCAATGAGATCACAGCAACTTCACCATGCTTGCAGCAGAGGATAAATGAAGATGAAGTTTGTAAGCCATACTTTGCCTCGAATGTAATTCCTTTCAGTAGTTTGCATTGCAGATGGAAAAAACAATTGTACAACCTTGTCTAAAAAATTCTAATAACACAAAGCTGAAGAACCTCAGCTGGTGAAGCAGTGTCCTTTATGTAGCAAAGGCAAAAATATACATGACAGACATTTTGGGCTTGAGCCCCCTTCAGCAAGGTATGGAAAGATGTTGGCAGGCCTTCGAACAAAACAATAGGGAGGGAGGGGTGATCGCAAAGGCAGGAGGTGACAGATGGAGAAGGGAGGGAGGAGAACTGGAAAGGGGGAAAGAGAAGGGGATGGGGAAGTGGAGAGCAGGTTAGCAGAAAATGGAAAATTCAAGGTTAATGACATCTGGCTGGAGAGTGCCCAGCTGAGAGTTCCTCCAACTTGTGAGTGGTCTTGGTGGGACAGTACCTAAGGCCATGGATAGACATATGAATGTGGGAGTGTGACACAGAACTGAAATGGTTGGATACTGGGAGGTCTTTGTCACTGCAGTGGATGGAGTGATGGTGCTCAGCAAAGCGATCTCCCAATCTGTGCCCTGTCTCTCCAATGTAGAGAAGGCCACAAAGGAATGCAGTAAATCAATCCTTCAGAAACGCGAGTGAAGTGTTGCTTCACTTGAAAGTCCTATTTGTGACCCTGGATTGTGGGTGAGGGAGGAGATGAGGGCGCAAGTGTTGCACCTCCTGCGGCCACAGGGGAAGGTACCGGGGGAGCAATTGGTGGGGAGGGATGAGTACACGAGGGAGGTAAGGAAAGAG
Organism: Narcine bancroftii; assembly: GCF_036971445.1. NCBI lineage: Eukaryota > Metazoa > Chordata > Chondrichthyes > Torpediniformes > Narcinidae > Narcine > Narcine bancroftii. The sequence continues at coordinate 98,089,377 of NC_091471.1, read as the reverse complement.
CACTCTCTAGAGAAGGCAGAAAGGGTAGGAGAAGGGAAGATGTGTCGAGTAGAGGAATCCTGTTGTAAGTGCCGGAAATTCCAGAGGATAATGTGTTGGATGTGGAGGCAGGTGGGTTGGTAGGTGAAGATAAGGGGGATTCTATGTTTGTTGTATTTGGGGGCAGAGGGGACCAGGGCAGGTATTTTTTTTTAACGTATGTTTATTTTTGGTAGAATTGAAGCCATTTTGTTCTAAATGAACATAGCTCAAAATATGCATGTTCTGAAATCTTACCAATTAGTCCATTTGGGTTTCAAATATACTATAATAATCAAGCTGTTCTTTTTTAATCTATTGCATTTATATCAAAATATGTATTTGAGCCAGAGGTCAAATGGATAAACAGCATTTGGACTTGAAGTGTTTTAATCATCAAATACGCGTCAGCCAGAAATTGCAACGAGAATTGATAATAAATATTCACATTCTTCTTTCCAACCTTTCACTTTTAAACTTTATAGTAGATGGAACTGTTTGGAAACCACCCTTCCAGATAATGTTAGCAGGAAGTGACATTTTCTTTTCTGCACCTGCATGGACTGAATTACAATGCACAGTGAGTGGATTGTTGGTTAAGTGTCTGGTTATGGTTAAAACCTTCCTTGCTGGAGCCATCTCTTCTCACCAGACTCTAATCAAAATCTGCAATATTGGGTTCCCTTGCTGGAAATCCTTTATGGAACATAAGCCATCCTAAAATAAAAAGTAATTGCTGAGGAAATAGCTGGTGTTTGTGATGTGCTTTGTTGCTAAGATAACCAGAGTCAAGGATTTATTGGATGATGGGTCTAGATCAAAAATAAATGCCATCACTGTATTCTCTTTGGCTTGGCTTCGCGGACGAAGATTTATGGAGGGGTAATGTCCACGTCAGCTGCAGGCTCGTTTGTGGCTGACAAGTCCGATGCGGGACAGGCAGACACGATTGCAGCGGTTGCAAGGGAAAATTGGTTGGTTGGGGTTGGGTGTTGGGTGTTTTCTCCTTTATCTTTTGTCAGTGAGGTGGGCTCTGCGGTCTTCTTCAAAGGAGGTTGCTGCCCGCTGAACTGTGAGGCGCCAAGATGCATGGTTTGAGGCGATATCAGCCCACTGGCGGTGGTCAATCACTGTAATAGGATTGTATTAAAGGCCTCCCAGCAGCCACTGAGTGACAGAGGATAGATAAGTAGACCACATTTTGAAATGTTATGAAAGCAACATGATTGATGCAGTGGGAGATTTTAAATTCCCCATTAATGACTGGGACTTCCTTTGTACCAGCAGAGTAGATGGGTGAGAATTTGTTAGGTGCATTCAGGCAAAATATTTTGGCAAAATGCAGCTGTGGGAAGGCCACGTGAATGTGCAGGAGGTGCCTGCAAGGCGAGCTTGGAAACTCTCCTCCAAGAGGGATAATATCCGCAGCACAGTGGCCTTCCCAGCCATCTGAATGCAGTCAGCTGGCCAGCGCCTGACAGCTCCTCTCCCAGTCCCCACACGGTCGGGAGGCCGGCGCGGGCTTTCCCCACACTGTGGGGACTGATTTTGGGAATGGGGAGAAGGGGGCTGGAGTGGCCGGTGGGGGAGAAGGGGGCTGGCCGAAAGAATGCCAGCACTCGACTTGAGTGCCTCCTTCTCCCCTGCAGGCCACTCCAACCTCTTTCTCCCCCGCCAATCGCTCCAGCCCCCTTCTCCCCCGCCGGCCGCTCTAGCCCCCATAACCTCCCGCCAGCCGCTCCAGCCCCCGTACTTACCTGACGGTGCTCCAGCCTCCTCCTCCCCCACCGGCCGCTTCAGCCCTGTGAGTGGGGAGAAAGCAGGGCAGCCGGATCAGTGTGGGGATGTCCCGCGCCAGCTGCCCGAGAGTGTGGGGACTGATTTTGTGAGTGGGAAGAGAGCGGGGTAGCGGGGCTGGCTGTCCCAGCTGACAGCCAGCCATCCTGATTTGACAGCCGAAAGGACAGGAACCAGAATGCGCTCAGATGCGCATCCCAGCCCAGCTGTCCTTTCAGGTGTCCAGCACTGCGCTTTTAACGCTGCCACCTGAACGGCAATTTAAAGGGCCGCTTCTGCTTCTTCAGGAGCATTCTTAGCATAGAATGCACCTGAAAAGCCTAGGAAAAGGTAGCATATGTTAGGTTTAGGAAGACCAAAAGGGCCATGAGACGTCCTTGAAAAGTAAGATTAAAGAGAATCCTTGGGCATTTTATATTTACAAAAGAAGAATACTTCAGGCAAGATAGGACAAAGGAGGGAATTCACACGGAGTAAAAGGAAGTGATGAGGTTATAAATTAATAGAATACAAGAGAATGACATTAGTGATAGTGATGAAAACACAAGGAAATGCTGGAGGAACTCGACCAGTCTCAGTGAATTCATAGAGGTAAATATATATTACCAGCATTTGGGCCTGAGCTCTTCAACGAATAAGCAAATAAACCTAAAGAGTTTCGAAATTAGCTCTCCAAAACTGCCAGTGAATGAGGAAGTACAATTCAAATGATGTCATTCTGGATTTGTATTGAGATGTTAATTCTCTACCGTTAATAAAGGTAAAGGCAATATACCAGTAAAGAGTCTGATTCTACCACTTCAAAGCAAAAAATAGTTTTATTGCCATATGAACCCAAACAAATGTAGAGGTGTGAAGTTATGGAAAATTACATTATTTTCTTAGAAAGCAAGGCAACTATCTATATTTGAGTAAATACTCCAAATTTAATAAAATTTCAGTTACAATTTTGATGTCACCAAAAGTACAATCTTTTCTATCAGAATAAAAACACAAAACACTATAGAGAGGATAGAGTTTAATCCAAGCCCTTCTTTTGATCAGACGTCTCTCTCAACATGGACACTCTTATAACGACTGAGCAATTCTAGCAGACAATGAATATCACTTAGTAGCATTTGCATCTACTGTAATTAAATGATTTGAATGTGGCGGCCTGCCACCGAGGAGTCTGAGCCGACACATCGCGTGGTGCGTGCGGTAGCAAACAGCAGTATAACACACTGTAACACGTCCCTTAACGCAGCAAACCCACGCGGTTGAAAGCTGGAGCAGTACAAGACCAGCAGCCCTAAAATGGTGCTGGCCAAACTGCCCAGCTAACAGATCAATAATAGGCTGGGGAAGAAGGCTATTCACATGCAAGAATGTTCCCACCCACTATTGTTATTCATGCGGCTGATGTCAGCCAATCAAAGAAATGGCAAGAACTCCAATTGTATAAAAGGACCCTTTCCAATCTCAATAAATCTCAGATCTTAGCCTCCCACACTGCCAATGTGTGTGGTTCTTTGTAGTAGTCAGCTACTTGAGACCATTAAATTGCAGTAGATGGTCATGGCTAGAATTAACTTGCACTAAAGAAAATACATAGACCTCCAACAATTTGCCTTCCATCACAATTGTTCCAATGTAAATGCAATCTCACTAGCTCTCCACTCAGCTCTGGATCTCCTGGTCAACAGCAATATGTATATCAGACTGCTTTTCATTCATTACAGCTCAGCTTTCAACACCATCATACCCAAGAAAAAAACCCCAAACCTCTGCATCTCCCTCTGCAACTGGATCTTTGACTTCCTCAATGGAAGTCCACAGTCAGCATGGATTGGTAACAACTTCTCCTCCTCATTGACTATCAACACAGATACAGTTTAAGGATGTGTGCAAATGCACAAGATGGGAAAAAGCTACGGACGATTGTAAACATCATGGGTATTGGTGTTCACTCCATTAAGGACACATTTAAGAGGCAGTGTCTCAAGAAAGCAGCCTCTATCATCAAGGACCCTCACCACCCAGGGCATGTCCTTTTCTCAGTCCTATCATCAGTAAAGAGGTACAGGAGCCTGAAGACAACAGCACAAAAACAGCTTCTTCTCTCTGCCATCAGATTTCTGAATGTTCAATGAACCTATAGACACTACCTTACTTTTTATTTTTTTTTGTTTATGTATTGTATTTACTGAATAACAATTTACTGCAATTTTGTACCTGTAATTCTCAATACTACGTGGCAAAACAACACATTTTGTGACACATGTTCATGACAATAATCCTGATTTTGATTCTATTTCAGCATCTCAGCATTCCAAAAGTAGCATTACTGGTCAGGGATAGTATCATGGCTATAGAAAGGGAGGACACCGTCGAGGGAATGTCCACTGAATTGGTGTGAGTGGAAGTCAGATGTAGGAAGGGGACAAGCAGTGTACTAGGTGTAGTCTGTAGGTCCCCAAATATCCCAAGGGACACCGAGGAGCAGATAAGCAGGCAGATTTTGGAGTGGTGCGGGAAATATAGGGTTGTTGTTGTTATGGGAGACTGCAACTTTTCTAACATTGACTGGCGCTTCTTGATTGCAGGAGGGATAGATGGGACTGAATTTGTTAGGTGTGTTCAAGAAGGCTTCCTGACACAGTCCAGCCAACAAGAGGAGAGGCCACACTGGATCTAATTTTGGGTAATAAACCTGGTCAGGTGGGAGACCTCTCAGTCTTTGAGAATTTTGGTGAGAGTGACCACAAATCCCTGAGCTTTAGCATGGCCATGGATAAAGAATAATTGGGGGATTACGATGGTATGTGGCAGGAACTAGTGACAGTAACTTGGAAACAAATGTTCAAAGGTGAAAGCATGGATCTAATGTAGAGGAAGTTTAGAGACCACATTTGCTGGGTTCAAGATAAGTTTGTCCCACTGGAACAGGGAAAAAAATGGTAGGAAAAGGGAACCGTGGTTGACAAAACAGGTGAGGCAGCTTGTCAAGTGGAAGAAGGAAACATATATTAGATATAGGAGCAGGAAATGGGAAGAGCTCATGAGAAGTATATGGTAACCAGGAAGAAGCTTAAGAAAGGACTGAGGAGAGCTCGAAACGAGCATCAGAAGTCCTTGGCATGCAGGATTAAAAAGAACCCCAAGGCATTCTATGTTTATGTTAAGAACAGTAGGATGATGAGAATGAAGGTGGGGCCACTAAAGGAAGAAGGAGGCAAAATGTGCCTGGAGGTAGATAATGTTGGGCACGAACCAGATTGTGCTGATTTAGTTTAAGTTTATTTGTCATCAATATACCTGGTACAATGAGAAGGATTCTATTGCAAGCATTCCAACAGATCAATTCTATCTGGTCCCCAAACTGCAAGCACCCACCTGTGAATTAAATTTAAGACAAAATCAAACTTTGCTCAATACACAAATTCAAAAATAATTGTAAATTATAATTCTAAAGCAAAATAGAGTTAATCAGGTAACAATTTTCTAAAATTTAGTTCTACAACCTATAGAAAACCATACAGTCCAACAGTGAACTCCATGTGCAAAGTAAAATGCTGGGTTTGGCCCTCTGATTTCACAGCATGTGGTCCCAAGGGCCTCGTGGCACAGGTCAAAGCAATTGGCTTCTACTTTTCTTTTAATCTTGTCATTATCTCCCTGCAAAAGTGGTGCCAGATACAGCTGAAAAGTTACAAAATCAACAATGGATGAAAGGGGTTCATACCATCATTCACAAAAATGCTGGAGCAATGCAGAAGGTCTTGCAGCATCCATTGGAGGTAAAGATATATAACCAACATTTTGGGCCTAAGCCCTTCCTCAAGATATGAACAAGGTAATTTTTTCCCCCTCATACCTTGAAGAAGGGCTCAAGACCAAAATGTTAGTTTTTATACCTTTATCTCCTATGGACCCTGAGAGCATTTTTGTGTTTTTATGACAAACACAGTGTCTGCAGACTAGCATGCCATCACTAGCAATTGTTGGATAAAGACTTATACCAAGATGCATACATTTTCATCTTTGTCGAAAGTTGAATAGCAATAATTATTCTAAATTTAAATTTTTAAATTTTATATTTTTTAAAATTTAGCCATACAGCATGGTAACAGGCCCATGAGTCCACGCCACCCAATTTACCTGCACTCAAACGGTGGGAGGAAATGGACCCCCCGAGGAAAACTCACTCAGACATAGGGAGAATGTACAAACTCCTTACAGACAGCAAGGGATTCAAAACACGGACTCAACTGCTGGTGCTGTAAAAGCATTGTGCTAACCGCTAAGCCAACCATGCCGCCCCAATAGTCCTAACCTTATTTGTAAGTACAACATCTGGAGTCCATCAAAACAGCAACCTCTTTCTTCTTTTCTTTCTTCTTTGGCTTGGCTTCGCGGACAAAGATTTATGGAGGGGTATGTCCACGTCTGCTGCAGGCTCGTTGGTGACTGACAAGTCCGATGCCGGACAGGCAGGCGCGGTTGCAGCGGTTGCAAGGGAAAATTGATTGGGTGTTGGGTTTTTCCTCCTTTGTCTTTTGTCAGTGAGATGGGCTCTGCGGTCTTCTTCAAAGGAGGTTGCTGCCCGCCGAACTGTGAGGTGCCAAGATTCACGGTTGGAGGCGATATCAGCCCATTGGTGGTGGTCAATGTGTCAGGCACCAAGAGATTTCTTTAAACAGTCCTTGTACCTCTTCTTTGGTGCACCTCTGTCTCGATGGCCAGTGGAGAGCTCGCCATAAAACATGATCTTGGGAAGGCGATGGTCCTCCATTCTGGAGATGTGACCCACTGTAAGGTAAAAACATCATGAGATGGGACCGGAGAAGGAGTCACCCAGTACTAAGGAGTAACAGAATGCAGATGTGACCTTGTACACTCAAGATAAGCTTTGCACTAACAAGAATGATGTGCAGCAGACTAACAGAGAAGGGTAGCAACAGCTAATTCATTGGACAATGTAATGGTATGATAATTTACTAAGTGCGTGTCCTGGGGTATAAAAAAATACCACTTGCTGATAGCGGGAGAATGCGCCTTCTCTAACTAACACTGTTAGTTGCAAGTGTTACAATCCGGTAATAAAGAACAAAGAACCTTGATTTCGACTCAGTCTGGTGTCTGACTCACTCATTCATGAACAAAGCAGACCTAACAATTTGGTGACCCCGACGTGATGGGTGAGTGGACACTGGATGACGGTTTCTGTTTTTCTTGACAATCATCTCAGCCGGCTGATAAAAAGGTCCAGAGAAGCCTGTTTTAACAAAATTCTCTCATTTAAAATCTCTATGATTGTCAGTAAGAACTGGAGATTGGACAAATTAGAGTATCATAATTGAAGGTCATCACCTGCCAGGATTGTAACACGTAAGTGTTTACAGACAAAACTATAAAAGTCCTTAAGGTGTTTGAGTGACATTTGATAAGTGCTTCGCCGACAAACTACTAGAGTTTAAAAAGTCTTTATTGTGTCGTTGCAAAGTCCAATAGAGTGAGAAGGTGGTCTATGAACAATTGGGGACCTGAGTTTTCTGCCCTAAACTGGTTATTAAGAGGAGAAATCTCCCATGTGAAGGTTGGGCTTTGAAAGAAAACGAAGGTTCAGGCTTATTGGTCTCAATTGTATAAAAAGACTGGCTTATAAATGTCCGGTAGGTATGATAATGTCTGTACACTTGAAAACTTAAGAATTTATTTCCCAAATTCGCCGTGGTGGAATACCACAGCGGACATTAGAGATCTCGAGACGACAAAAAGAGTACTCAGAGATGCCTGCCTGGTGAACAAGGGCGACGACCAAAGACTGCAGAAGCTGTGTCCGGATCAGTTTCACAACAGGTGGCGAATGCAAATAAGGAGAACCCGGACACTGAAGGAATTCCAGTGAAGGAGGGAGACCTGGTGTATATCCGTAAACCAGGGAAGGTACATTGGACTGAAATTAGATGGACTGGACCATACACTGTTACCGCCGTGACAGATAGGTCGGTAAGAATTGACAAACCAGGGGATAATAATTGGCATCATTTTGCCTTTTGCTCCAAGGCAAAACAACAAGTAGCGAGAATTGGGAAATATGATGAGACTCATGTGGACAATGCTGAGGGCCCTATGGGCATTCCTGTTGATGGGTTGCCAAACAAGCCAACAGAGTAGTTCGGATCCATGCGGGGCCAAAATTATTTGAAGATAGATAAAGACAAGGATAGCACCTTCCAGTTTGATCTATGCTGCACTTCTATCTCTAATAACACAGGGCCAGATGGGTCACTCACTAAGGGGCTGACAAAACTTAAGGCATTGGCGAAGGAATTAAAAGCCCAATCTGGAGTCTCTAACCCTGTTTTGTCCTGGTAACATGGAGTGTTTGGGAATGGGGCACAATGTTGGGACAACTTTTCCTAGGATTGTTCATTTCTGTATCCATTTTTATCACTTGTGGCTGTTGTTGTATTCCATGCATTCGAATGCTGGTCACGAGGACCATTGAGAGAGCCTTTGCCAACCGCGATGATCTGCCTCCGAAATATCAAGCTCTACAATCTACGGAGCGGGACTATCTCACTTCAAAGGAGGCGTCATAAAATGCTGAGATCGATCCGGAGTCTGATGAAGAATGCGACAGGGAGGAGATGTTATAAAATAGACTGTAGCACGAATGTTTACTATTATCTTAACTAATTACAAATGCTTAGAAGGGAAAGCCAGTTAGTTGCTTGGGGGAAAATGGGGAGAAAACTTGTAAATGGGCAATGGGATCGGGGAAACGGATGGGGGGTATACGCTAAAGAGGGTTGGGGGGAGCCCTCGCCCACCAGCCGAAAAAACCCCGTGAACAGAACCCGTATAGAGCTTGGCAATAGTAGGCAAACTAATGTAACGTGGTGGTAGCGTAGTCAGGGCAAGATTGTCCTCTAAAGAGGACAAAGGAGGGATTGTAAGGTAAAAACATCATGAGATGGGACTGGAGAAGGAGTCACCCAGTACTAAGGAGTAACAGAATGCAGATGTGACCTTGCACACTTAAGATAAGCTTTGCACTAACAAGAATGATGTGCAGCAGACTAACAGAGAAGGGTAGCAACAGCTAATTCATTGGACAATGTAATGGTATGATAATTTACTAAGTGCGTGTCCTGGGGTATAAAAAAATACCACTTGCTGATAGCGGGAGAATGCGCCTTCTCCAACTAACACTGTTAGTTGCAAGTGTTACAATCTGGTAATAAAGAACAAAGAACCTTGATTTCGACTCAGTCTGGTGTCTGACTCACTCATTCATGAACAAAGCAGACCTAACACACACCCAGCGCAGTTGGGTCTTCAGCAGCATGGATTCAATGCTTGCGGACTCTGCTAGCTCAAGTACTTCGATGTTGGTGATGAAGTCATTCCAATGAATGTTGAGGATGGAGTGGAGACAGCGCTGATGGAAGCTTTCTAGGAGCCGTAGGTGATGCCGGTAGAGGACTCACGATTCGGAGCCAAACAGGAGCGTGGGTATGACAACGGCTCTGTACACGCTGATCTTTGTGTGTTTCTCCTACTTCCTAGGTAAGTATTGACCCCATTCTCCCTAAAGTCTGTGGGTTCACACTGGAAACCCACTGATAATGTAGTTTTTTTTTACTTACTTCCAGGTGGTTTCTTTGCAACTGATTATTTCTATACAGAGCTTTCACCATTCCTCATTTGAATTAAAACAAGGACAATTACAGCTTACTTTTTTCTGAGGAGTTTTGTTAAAATCTATTGCAATCAGAATTCTCATCATTTTAAGGGATAAATATCTTTACATAGAATTTATTTCAGAGAAAAATCAAATTCTATTTGTCTGCACTATTGCAGTTCTCCACAATTTACATTTCAAATGCTGAGTATGATGAAGTTATTTTATAATCTGATGAAGCTTTCTGCCCATTGGTCTATTGGGTTTAGATTGGATTACAGGGAGCCTGTTTCCCTCGCTTCCCTCACCGAGGTATTAGACTGCAATATTTCTGCCCTGGGTCACTTTTTCTGAGCTAAATGGAATAAAACCAGGCTCCTGTCTGCCGCTGATGCTGAAGCTATTTAATTTTCTATGTAAATACTCATTGTAGAAGTATCTAGGGACTGTTAGATCTATTAGAAAGAAACTGGATTTCCGTTATAATTACATTGGGGCCGTGCAATTTATGCCTCTGCAGCATTCCATATTTTTAAAAATTCAATTAAATCTGATGTTATCTTTTTTGGGACATCATGCACTTTCAGGGTTATTTACTTCAGTGCAAAGTTAATGGAAGTATTGTCATAATTTTACCAAATTAAATTTTGCTCTTCAGAAAAGTAGAGATGAAATTGGACTTAGTAATGCAGTTACTTGGCTGCAATGATGGTCCTTTGGGTCCAAAATAGTTTCTTATCTGATAGTTCATTAACTTAACCTGAGCAAAGACACTAACAGCCAATAGATGCAACATCGTTTGGTGGTCAACCACATAGGTTTCACTGTGTGAAATCTGTGTGGGTTGTGTGCCTGTGTGAGTTGGACAAAGGTTAGGTTTTTCCAATTTCATTGTCATCCAGTTACTACTGTACCCTTGAATGTGATGACTCAAATGCAGCTTCCACAGCAGCCTTTCAGAGACAAAGACTTTATAAGTACAGCCAGGATGCAGGGAAATGTCTGGGTTACACATCAGCTAAACTTTGCTGGAGGAAAATCTTGTTCGGTTTTGCATAGGACAGATTTGATTTGTCAAGAAAAAAAAAATTGTGTTGACTGTCAGAACAGTACACAAAAATGCTGGAGAAATTCAGCTCAGGCCTGAAATGTCAACTGTTTTTTTTTTACCTCCTTTGAAAGCTGTGTTTCTCCAGTACTATTGTTTTATAGTACTGTACTTGACCCCAGCCCTTGCAGATTTCCTTGTTTACCTCTTTCTGCTGGCCTGCAACAAGAAAGAATGAAGTATTATTAACTCTTGACTAAAGGATCTCAGTAATTTGCAGGGCACACCAGTGGATGGCAATCACAAGATGCTGCAAAAGTCTACACCTCCACTTTGGAGGAAAATTATATTTTTATATAATATTCATCAGCTAACTCAGCCTTACTTTGTGGTGCTAACAGATTCACCAACATTTCATGTGCTTTTGACCCCACCATGAGTAACAGTATTGTTTTCTTCCTCCTTATTTATCATCCAGTTCCTCTATGCTGTACCTACTCCAAGGAGTTGGTCATTGTAACTCATCTTAAGTAAAAACACCTCATCTTCCATCTGTGAAAGAATTGCTGAATTCATTGGTGAGCTGCCAGAAATGGATTGTGCATGCTAATGTTTCTGATCCATGCACCACCTGTGATCTATTTCCTTTACACAATTACAATCCTGCCATTCCTTCAAGCAACAACATCACCCCTTTTCACCAGTGTGATGTTGGCAGAGTTTTCCTTTGATGTTGTTCCAAGTATCATCATTTTGACAAAGATAGAGCCAAAACAGAATATCCTTCATTAAAGGCAGTAACTCTCAAATAAATAACAGGGACTCGTATGAGAGTCAAACCATATCATAAAAACCAAACCAAGGTTCCTTAAGGAACCCAACATGTAACATTAAAATAAGGTGATAATATGCTGATAACCTATGCACTAATTGATTTTTCTCTATGACACTGTACTCTGTAATTGTGCCTTTGTTCTTTGAATGCTAGAATTTAGAGTGGCTTGTTTGGCGAAGTGGTTAGCGTTCCGATGCTAGCATCTGGAGTTTGAATCCGGCACTGTCTGTAAGGAGCTTGTACGTTTTCCCCTTGTCTGCATTAGTTTGGTTTCCTCCCACCCTTCAAAATGAACTGGGGTGAAATTGGATGTAACTGGGCAGCATGGGCTTATGGGCTAAAAGGCCCTGTTACAGTGTGGTATATCAAAATGTACAAAATGAAGAATTGGCTTGCAAGGCTGCTTGCAAACGAATCCTTCTCACTGTACCAGAAAAGACTGCAGTGGCTCGGGTTGTAGTGCAATACACAAAAGTGCCAGGAAAATTCAGCAGGTCATGCAGGGTAACCAACAATTCGGACCAGAGCCCTTCATCAAGGATTGAGGGAGGAGGAGAGGTGAGAAGGGAGGAAGAGACATGGGAGGGGCACAGATTAAGAGGTTAGAGGTCATATGTGGATATAGGTCGAAGGGTAGAAGAGAAAAATGCTGAGAAGTGATAGGACGAGGGGGTAGCTTTGAATGGAAAATGAAGGGAAGGGGGAGGGGAGGGGAGGGGAGCTGATGGGGGCTGTCCAATGCTTCACAGCACCACCACAGCCGCTTCTTCGGGGTAATGGCATCAAAGAAAAAGACGCAGAGCTGCACATGTGCAGAACAGAAGAATTTCAAGATATGGAATGACGAATGGGAAGCGGGAGTACTCATCAATGACAGAGAGGAAGGTGTCCTCGGACGGATTGGCAGCTGGTGGTAGGCAGCTTTCAGTTCAATGGCTGAATATACCTGATACTGCGCAATATCATTCACCATGTCCAAAATTCATGGGAGGGTTATGCATCCAGGAGTATGTACCGATTAACAGTTCGGCTATAGTCAATTACTAACCTGGACTTGTTTTCCCCCTTTACCACTACCACTAGTACTCTCCATGGGCTGGTGCTAGGTTCGATGATACCTTCATCCAGCAGATGTTGAGTCTCCAACTTTATATCTTTCGGTCAGCTGCACTGTACCTCCTGATCTTGGTAGAAATGGGTTTGCAGCCAGAGGACAGATTTGGGAAGAGAGGAGGAGGGTCCATATTCAGTGTGGAGAGGCTGCATGTGGGTTCTGATTTTAGGAGCCCTCCATTCTAAACTATTAAGGGGAGAAGGGACCAGAGTACTCTAAGGTCACACTTTTAAGGTGACACGGGAAGTCCAGAACCAATATCACCGGAGCACACAGTTCATCAAGAATATGCAAGCGAAATTTACAGAATTCCCCCTTCAAATGACAGGTGTACTATACAATGTTGTTGAATGAGGCATGAGAAATATATGGTAATTAGAAGGATACATCTTCAGGTTGTATTTCTGCACAGTCCGTGAGTCTATGAAGCTCTCAGTTGAGCCCGTGTCGATTAAGCATTTAGTGGATGTTCGTTTACCTTCACAGTCACCATGGAGTTGCTGAGTTGGTGAGGTCTGTCCTGATCTAGGACCATAGTGGCTAGGACCCCAGAGACTCCATTCTCCTCACTCAAGTGGCCCCCACCATCCTGGGTTGCCTTGCGTGGGTAAGATGGCATCGACCTCACAGTGCAGCAAGATGGCCACCCTCCTTCTCCGATGATGATGACGCCAAGTTTGAATTTAGGTTGCGGCAAGACGGCCACTGAGCCTTTTTGTGCTGTTCCTCACCGCCACCCTTCATTGGCGTTTCGCGCAGCAAGTGGGTTTATGTGAATTCGGAGCAGACGGCTTGGCGGTTGAATCAGATCCGGGAGCGGTCCAGGCCTTGCACTTCCCTAGGCTTCCCCTCGCATGACAAACCCTTGTCCAATGTCCTTTCTTGCCACAGCTGGAACACACTGAGTCTTTAGCCGGGCAACACGATAGGAGATGCTGGCTCTTGCTGCAGAAAAAGCCCTCCCTAGTGCTGGTTTGAGCAGCACTTCCATCGTTTAGGGAATAAGCTAATAAAATTGTAGTATGAATAAAAGCTCCCAGAACTGGAGGGAGAAAAAATGCTTTTATCAGCTTATAACTAAGGGTAGGGTCTCACAATAGTCCTCAGAAGGGTTCTGGGTTTAGGCGGGAAACCAGGGTTATATGCAGGCAGATGGGGATGGAGCTGGGAGGCGGGGCCAGCCATCAGCACAACACCCTACCAGTGAATCCCAGTTCACTGCACAGTGCGGACTAGAAGGGCCAAAACGGCCTGTTTCTGTGCTGTAATGGTTATATGGTTATATGTTGCTGGACACAGCAGCGTGTTTGCCTCCTCCAATAAATGTCATTTTTTAGAACAAGAACAAGAAGAAATTTATCTATCCGAATTGCAGGCCAGTGATGAAGATGAAGAGGAGGAAGAAGAAACAAAGCAACTAAAAGTTTCCAAAGGTAGGAAACTTAAAATGTTACAGGAAGACAACTGCACAAATGCTGAGCTATTAAAAGAACTGAAAGAAATGAGAGCAGATATAAAAAATTCACATAAATTGATGAAGATATACTTTGCTATTGTACATAAAGTGCAAAATAAATTGGACAATGTGGATAAAAGTGTTTAAAATGTAAAGGCTGGTATGGAGGAGGTACAGGACAGAATGGTGAAATTGGAAAATGAGATGGATGCATGGGCTATTGAAACTAAGTAACTTTGGGAAAAAGTTGCATTATTAGAAAACTTTAGTAGAAGAAATTATATTAAAATTGTTAGTCTTAAAGAAGGTGAAGAGGGCAATAAGATGCGATAAAAAAAATTTCAACGATGGATTCCAGAGGTTCTGGGAACGAATATTATTGAAATTGAAAGGGCACATAGCTTTGGGACGTCAGCCTCTACAGATCAGAAAGCAAAGTCTGCATTGATAAAATGTCTTCATTGTCAAGACAGAGAGAAACTATGAGCACTAGCAGCACAAGGAGCTAAAGAAAGAGAAAGTGCACTGGAGTTTGGAACCAAGATATTTTTTTCTATTCTGATATGTTTGGAATTGTTAAAGAGAAGAAAAGAATTCAATACAGTGAAATTCGTCTTTTGGCCAAAAGGTTACAGATTTGTTTTGTGCCATTCTGCCACTTTGAAGATTTTCTTGCAAGGAGGATCGAATGAGTTCTTTACAGATTATATTTGTGCAGAGGAATTTGTGGATGGGCTGACGTGGACATTTACCCCTCCATAAATCTTCGTCCGCGAAGCCAAGCCAAAGATGTCACAGCTTCTTCATTTAATTCAAAAGCAAGGGGAATGGCAATCTTGATAAAGAAGACTCTTCCAGTTAAGATACAGAATGTAATGATTGATCCTGCAGGAAGATACGTTGTGTTACATTGTCAATTTTTTTCAGAATTTTGGACCCTTACACACCAAATTGGATGATGAAAAAGTTATACAAGAAGCTTTTCTTTATTTGACAGGAGCAGATCAGTATATTTTAATAGTTGGGGATTTTAGATAGATCAACTAGAATAATAATAAGGGCCAAGGCAGTGAAACCCACCTTGACATTAATGAAAGACTTGTAGCAGCTACTTCGGTAGAGTTACTAAAGCAATACACACACACAAACCAGGTTAGTCAACACAACACTGATTTATTCAGACTTTACAAGCTTCTTTTAAATATCGCATGTCCCGGGCTCCACGGGACAAGGTGAGACTTCACCATGAGTTTGCTGCTGATACATGGGACCGGCAGGTTTAAATTAAGCCTTATGAGTGTCCCACGCTTTCTGCAGGAGACTCAGCAGATGAACGTGCCATTCCTCAGCATGTATTACCGCTCGTGTGCGGTGCATTAGGTGAGTATTTAGCTGTCTGTATTATGGTTCCACATGCCCACAGAACTGCGCCAGCACTGGTTCACGATACCACGCTGTGTGCCCGCTTGGCCTGCTACACGGCCGCTATAGACTTAAATTTAATAGACATATGGAGAAGAAACCACCCAAGAGAGAGAAACCACTCTTTTTTATTCAAATAGATATGATTATTATTCAAGGATAGATTAATTTTTTAAATATTGGCACATCTCCAAGGTAAAATTAATCAAGATGTTTATAAGGCAAGAATTTTATCAGATCATTCACATTTATTAATGACAGTTACATTGTTAGATAAAGAAGAATCTATTTATAGATGATTTAATTTAATGTTATTAAAAAGGCCAGATTTTTGTGCTTTTGTCAGAAGGCAAATTTAATTTT
Source organism: Narcine bancroftii (assembly GCF_036971445.1). Classification (NCBI taxonomy): domain Eukaryota; kingdom Metazoa; phylum Chordata; class Chondrichthyes; order Torpediniformes; family Narcinidae; genus Narcine; species Narcine bancroftii. Next base: position 98,073,652 of record NC_091471.1, on the reverse strand, counting down.
TTCTCGAGACTAATTCTAATTTAGTTAATGATAACTTTATTATATGGGATGCAATCAATGAAAGCATATTTAAGAAAGAAAATTATAAGTTATACTTATAAAATTAAAAAGGACTATATGAAGGAGGTAGACCAATTAGATAAAAGAGACAACATAAAAGAGATAAGATAAAAGAGAAAAGAACTGCAAAAACATAGAATTCATAAATAAGAAACTTCAGTATAATATATTACAAACATATAGAACAGTGATAGTATGAGTTAGGACAGATTGCCCACGAGGTCTTTGCTTGGCAGTTGAAAGTAGAACACGTTTCAAAAATGATTAATACAATTAAGTTGGAGTCGAATGCAACTACCTATAAACCTCAAGAAATCAATGAAGCTTTTAAGCAATTTTATTCTGTTATATAAATCAGAGTTGCAGAGAGATGATAACAAAATAGAAGACTTTTGTCACAAATAAAACTACCAAGGTTAGGTTTACAAGAGTAAGAGGAGCTGGATTCCCCCTTTAACCCAATGGAGGTGAGGGAAGCATTGAGCTCATTTCAAAGTAATACATTTCTAGTAGAAGATGGTTTCCTGCCTGAATTTTATAAAGAATTTAAAGATTTGTTGATTTCTCCTTTTATAGAAGTATGAGATCAGGCAGCAGTAACACACGCTCTCCCGGAATCTTTTTCTACTGAGATAATAATGGTAGTACCAAAAAAAGACAGAAATCCATTAAAACCATCATCATGTAGACCTATTACATTGTTAATTGTAGATTATAAGATAATTGCAAACAATTTTCATTAATAGATTGACAAAATTCTTACCAAAGTTGATAAATATGGATCAGACAGGGTTTGTAAAATAGAGACAATCTGCAGACAATATAACTAGCTTAGAACATAGTATAATACATTTGGCACAAAAGAGGGGAGATCTAAGTGTGGCAATGGCTTTAGATGTAGTAAAAGAGTTTGATAGATTAGAATGGGACTTTTTGTTTAAAGCATTTGAAAGTTTTGGGATTGGACACATATTTGCAAATTGGGTTAGAGCCTTATGTAATGAACCTACAGCTAAAATTGTAACAAATGGGCAGGTTTCAGATGTTTTCCCTAAACTTTGAAAACTTGTCAACCTCCTTGGATGTATTAAAAGATATAAATGGTCAGAGCAGTGTGGTGAGGGAATCCTCTGAAAATCAGGTTTCTATTCTTGTTACTCTTACTTTTCTTTATTTCTCTTTTTCTTCTTTCTTTCTGTTCTTGGGGTTTTGTTAAGGGGGGAGGAGGTTGTGGGGTTGGGGTCTTATACCATTATGTATAATGGACTTGATATTAATATTTGATTTTTGTATTTTACATTTGACTATGATTACATGTATGGAAACATTTTTAAATAAAATTTTCAAAAAAAGAACACTTGCAAATTTGCAGTGAAATATGACTGCTATAAAAGTTACAGGCTATAACAAGGATAACATTTTTAACGTGTGCCAGCAAATCATTTTGATGATTAAACTTCAAGATTACATCGGTAAAATTCAACCACAAGTTATGTCATGAACAAGAAAAGAAGAGGAAATCAATATAATAATTAACAATTAACTTGATTTTTTTTCATCATATTTTCCTTTCTCAGGATTATAATTTACTTGGCAGTTTCCTCACATCAGTTACCTCACACATAGGGGAAAATTACCTTTATATTAGATTGTGGCAGAAAGATTGGAAAACTGTCAGATAAAGTTTTGATTTTTGTGAACGAGAAGTAACAAAACAGATCTTACTTTATCTGGGATATCATTGAGGTTGCATTCAGCAAACGAAACCATATTTGAACATCGAAAAGTAGAGCACAGTACAGGTCCTCTGCCCATTATATTGTGCTGAGCCATATATACCTACTCCATGACCAATCTAACCTTTCTTTCCCTCACTGCTGATAGCCATCTATTTTTCTTATATCCATAGTCTTTTAAACATTCCTATTGTATCAGCCTCTACCATTCACATCCTTAGCAGTGCATTCCAGACACATGCCACTTACCTTAAACACATGTCCTTTTGTATTGGCCATAACCACATTAGGAGGCAGGCTCCGGCTGTCTACTCTATTGCCTCTTATAATCGAATACACCTTCATTAAATTAACTCTCGTCTTCCACCACTCCAAAGAAGAAATCCTCAGCTTACCCAACCTTTCTTCCAATCCAGGCAGCATCCTGACAACTCTCTTGCCACATCTTTCCAAAGCTTCCACATTCTTCCTTTAATGAAACAACCAGGAACTGAACACATTAATCTAACTGTGGTCTACAAGAGTTCATAAATTTGCAAATAACCTTGCAGCTCTTGAACTCAATCCCCCAACTAATGAAGGCTTGTAGACCATGTGTCTTCTTAACCATTCTATCAACTTGTGCTGCAACCTTGAGACATGTATAGACTTGGACCCTACGATCATCCTGTTCCTCTACACTGTTAAATGTCTTGCCATTAACCACATACTCTGACTTCAACTCCAATTTTCCCATTTCAATTCCATCTGCCACTTCTCTGCCCAACTTTGCATCCTGTCTATATCCTATTGTAACATACACAATATCCAGAACACCATCCTTGGTGTCATCTGTAAACTTCCTAATTTAGTTATTTTACAAATTCTTGATACAAATGGTAATAATGAATCACTGAACCAAACATACTTAGTCTGGGCTTCACTGGTATAATAGTGTTTATACCATTGGACACTTTGATGCTCCAGGATATTTTCAAGACAGTTGTACCTGAAAAGAAGTGAGTGACACCCCACATCACCATTGGAAGCATTACATTGGTGTCTTTGCTTATTATAATCCCCCTTCATAGACCATCCACCTTGGGTAAGTTGGAGAACAGTTGAGGATCTTTGTGTAAGGTTTCAAAGATGCAAAGTCTCAAATAGAACTGATACAAGGTATTGACTGATTAAACTAACAAATACATATTTTCAGAGAGAACAAAACATTCACCACATTCAGCGGCATTCATCAGGAGGGAGATGTCTTTTTGATTGCACCGTGACCTCTTGATTTATATTCAATAAGAAAGGAGCATGAAAGCAAATTAAGATACTCTTGAAATCCTGATGCATGAATACATTATGCTTTAAGGTGGCCATTCTCAACCTTTTATTTTTGCTATGATCCCCTTAGGACTCAGTTCAATGTTTATGGGCCCCCCTTCTCTGTAAAACAGTCAATTAGTTGGTTTATTCTGTACTTCTCTGACTACATAAAAAAAATGTAAAAAAATATGTTTGTTACATGAGGTGAAAACAAGGCTTTTATTCTGAGCATAACAACTGTGCCTTGTGGTTCCAGAACAAACAAACACATAGGAAATCATTCTTATTGAACATGTAGGAAAGTAGAAAACATGAACATGTTTTATATTATAACATTAAAAAAAGATACTTAAAGCATCTTAAGATACTTAAGGGAACCTTAAGCATAAACTCAAGGGTGTAAAAACTAAATAAAAGGAACTTTTAAAAATAATTCTTATGACTTGAAAATTTTAGTGAGATCCTTGAGCTTGATATTCCCATGCAAGTTTTTGATGTCCAAATTGGATTGTGATAGTTGAAGGTCACCTCTTCTGATAAACTACCTTGCTGAATCCGCATTCAACTAAGCATGTCGAGGGAAATGCATTAAGAATATTTAGCCATTTTTTCCGTAGGTTTGGAAATCTATTTGGCAGATCACTCTTAATCCAAAAATTATTTTAAAAATGATTGAAATTAAAGCATTCTGAAGATCAATCAACCACTCTTGAATTTCTGCATCAACATCGGTGGGGTGTTCCTCACCAATATATATTTACCTCCTTTGGATGCTATGAGAACTGTTGAGTTCCTCCAGCATTTCTGTGTTTTTACTACAATCACAGCATTTGCAGACTTTTGTGTTTCTCTCTATTCATTTGCTCCACTGTGAAAACTCTTCAAGGGATGACTACCCTGAAGAGGTTCTCCTCCTCTCTGTGAGAGCCTCTCTCACTGCTCCCCATCTGCACTTCCTGCTGTTCTCAAGCTCTATAACCATGTACTCACCCAGATTCACTTCCACAGCCGTACATCTCTCACTCCTGTGTCCCATCCATACCGGCGAGCGGTGTAGAAATGAGGATGTTATTGGGACTGGAGTTAGTAGGAGAGTCTAGGACAGGCAGGAGACACAGACTGACCTTAAAGAGCATTATAGGGTCAATGGAATAGACTGTTCTTGGAGCCAAAGAAAGCCCAAGAATTTGCTGAATGTTTGCAGGACTGGAGAAGAGAGGAGGAGGAGTGACAAGAAGGATGACCGGCAAGAAAATATACAACATGGCCTGTTTCCGCTCCGTAAATGGTTATATGGTTATATATCCAATTAAAATCTTTTGGTATGTACTCCTCCCCTTGTCCATTCTTTCCTCTCCTGCCTGGGTTTTACTCAGACCTTGAAGAAGTGGTCAAGCCAAAATCATCAGTTAGATATCTTTGCTTCCTATGGACATTGTGAAACCTTCAGCATTTCTGTGTTTTTACAACAATCACCGTGTCTGCAAACTTTCAGATAATATTATGGACACTGAAGACAAAATAAGTGTCTTGGTAGGGTTATCAGTATTTCCAATTGTAGCTATCAATTTACTTCTCTTGCATGCAACCTATGATTACCAGAGACACAGTTCCTATCCTAACTCTGCCTACCTGACTACAATTTTTAGAAATATGAACTAATCTCTGACCATTCAGTTAGAATGAAAGATGAACGTCTCTGCTAACATAAAATCAGATGCTTGATTTAAAGATCTGTACGGGTGCAGTTGTCTTTTCTTAGAACAAGGGCATAAAACTCATTTTTTATTCTAGTGCTGCAGACATTCAGTGAAGAAGGTGATCATAAGGTAAATGCAGCAGAAAAAGTTAATTCCACCTCATTCACCTCAGATAGAACACAGAAAGCTTTCATTGTTAAATGTTTAAACTTTTTGAGCTCACTCAGCTATTGAGTAGTCAACAACATATGCTACCTTTAACTATTTTCCAGTTATACTTGTGTCTGACCGTGACGATTTGCTTTGAAGTAGATTTTCAGCTTTAACTTTTTAGATTGATCATATGATTGAATGATTCCTCTTGATCTATTCCTATGTTTTTTATACTTGCCTCATAAGTCCATTTTTAGACTCATTAGTTCTATTTTGTAGTTTCATGCTGCACAGAGACAGAGCATTGGTTATTTCTTTTATTCTATGAGGAACAGTGACCAGGATGAAGCTGACCGAATCCTGTGCAGTTTCAGCACCTAAAATGGTGACATTTCTGTGGGAAAATAAATTTTAGGAGCATGATGGAGTCAAAGGCTTGAATGAAATTGATAAAATCCATGATTAGTTTCTGCAGCTGCTCACTGCATTTTTCTTGGTGAAGATCATATTAGCTGTGCCTCTGGATGGACGGAATCAGCGCTGGAGCAGCTCGACAGCCACTGGTAAGATGCAGGTGAGGTCGAGCCTGGGAATGAAGTTCATTGTGGCAGACAGCTGAATGACCACTCTGTCGCTACCACTGTTGATGCTATTCGAAGATGCTCACAGTGAATGGAATGCTGCCAGTTATGTAGTCAGGATAATGTGAACTATTTTGTAACCGGATACAAATACACCCTTCTCACTGTAGTAATTGTAGTGTACCACTGTTGGGCATATGTATATGTATAGGAGTGCATGTGAATAGTTTCCTTAGATGGTGGAAGGCATCAGTATGTAAAGTCTCTTTTGTTATTTGAATCTTGCTTCTCTAAGTAATTTACGAAGTCTCTCAAGTAACACAGAGACATAACATAGTGGCAGCGGTATAAGAGAACAAGAATAAAGCCATACAATCAATCTTAAATCACTGAAAAATGAAGAGAAAAAAAACACTGAAAAAAATGGCTAGAGCAATAGCAGTTCACCCAGAGATGGACGGGGAGACTGAAGACATTGTAGAATTGTTTAAAAAGTTTCAGCAGAAGTACAATTTAGCTTTCGAAAGCTATTTTAAAAATGCAACGGCAGAAGAGAAGGTCAGTTATATACTTCTCTGAACAGGGGAGTGAGGCCTTGATTTTTTTTAATAGATGGAGGATTACAGAGGTGGAGAAAAATGATCCAGAGCAGATATTTGCAAAGTTTGCTTCTCACCTTGAACCCAGGTCTAATCATAGAATTAAATGCTATGTATTTCAAGGCTTAATGCAAGAGACTGATGAAACTATTGATAACTTCCTCACTAGACTAAAAATTGTTGACAGGAAAATGCAGATTTAAGGATATAGAAGAATGATTAGTTGATCAATTAGTATAAGGGAGTGCCCATCTCAAAGTGCAGAGGACTATTATAGGGAAGGATAGCTTGAAGCTCGCTGAAGCTATAGACACACCCAGAGCCTTCGAAGCCACAAGGACACGTATGAAATCCCTATCTAAGCAGACCCTCCCACAGCAAAGAGAAGTAAGGGTTGATGCCCTAAAGAACATAATCAGAAAAGTGCAAACCCCCAGGTCATGCAAGATGTCCGGCAGACAACACCCCTTCGATGACCAAAACAAATACCCACATATGGTTCTGAATGTAGAGCCTGAGGTAAAACAAAGCATTGGGTGAAGATGTGCATGTCTGGTATGAAGTAAACATTTATACCAGTGAAGAAAAAAGACAAGAAGAAGATCCACCACATAAAAGGAAACAACAATGAGGACTCTGACACCAAGATACTGGACATAGAATCCACGCACCTTTCGGAGATGTCAGGTGAGATGAAAGAAGGAAGAAAGTTGCACAGAAGGGTCCAAACACAGAAGACAATTCAGAATAAGTCTATGATATTTAAACTAAAGGTGAAGCTGGATATTGGATCACAAAGCAACATCCTTCCATTCAGACTCTACTGCCAGATGCTCCCATAAAACATAATAAAAGGGTATGCAAAATACGGTACATTGGAAACAGCAAATATCACATTAATGGCTTGTGGTGACCCATGATCAAGCAGCTAGGGAGAGCTAAGATCAATGGCTACCACAAGGGAAAGAACATCCTCTGTACATTCTATATGATAAACACAGACAGACCATCAATTCTAGGTCTGGATTGCTGTTGGGAGTTGCAATTGATCTCTGTCAATTATGAGATCCAGATGAATGAAGATATCCAAAAGGATCAACAGGCCATGGCACACAATGGGAGCAGATTGTTATCTGAGAATCAAGAGTGGTATTTAATTGTAGTATAAAAAACCCAACACCCAACCCCAACCAACCAATTTTCCCCTGCAACCGCTGCAACCATGTCTGCCTGTCCCGCATCAGACTTGTCAGCCACAAATGAGCCTGCAGCTGACGTGGACTTTTTACCCCCTCCATAAATCTTCGTCCGCGAAGCCAAGCCAAAGAAAGATTACTACTCTAAGTTTACATTCGTCAAAAGGATGAAAGACCTGAGAGTGTCGACTATCATCTCAGAAATGAGAGCGCTCCCTGCTGAACAAGGAATACCCGAACAAGTAATATGTGACATTGGAACACAGTTCACATCACAAGAATTCAGAAAACTGGCTGTAGAGTATGGATTTGTTATCACTACATCATTCCCATACTACTCCAAAGGTCAGGGTTCATTTAAATACAAACTGTGAAATGTACACTAGTTAAGTGTCATGAAACAAAAGAAAACCCATACCCAGCTCTTCCATCATTATGAGCAACACCTTTAAGGGCTGACATGAAGTACCCAGCAGAATTCTAAATGGCAGGAGATATAAAACAACTCTGCCAAGCAAAATACACCCTCAAGAAGACCAGCAGGAAACCAGAAGAAGACTGACTGACACGCAAGAAGAAGGACACCAGTATTATAACAAACATATACAAACATGGCTAGAACTCTTCAGAGGGTAGCATGTGCATATTCAAGAGCCGATGTGGATCCCAGTGAAGGTCATCAGAGAAACTGAGACACCAAGGTCATACATTATCGAGACAGACTCTGGCAATCAGCTGAGGAGGAACAGATTTCACATCTGGCTGATACAAGATGTGATGAAGCAAAAAGTTTTAATACCAGCAAAGTCTGCAACACTAATATTAAGTAAGGTATCAAGTGAAGAGACCACAACCACTAATAACGAAACATCAACACAGCAGTTGTCAGGTGAAGCACAACAAGCTACATCACCTACACGTGGACCAGCAACACAGAGCCCAATGGTCGCAGCCAAATCCACAAGATAGTGATATCGTCAGTGTGATATTGATAACAACTATTAAAAATAGTTGTGTAAATAAACTAGTGTACAAATTCAGTTACTTAAGTTGCACTGGCAAGGAAGTGATAAAAACACTATTTTTTTTTCTTTATCTTGATTAGGAGGGATGTTATACAGTCAGGATAATGTAAACTATTTTATAACTGTGTAAGAATACACCCTTCTCACTGTAGTAACTGTAGTGCACCACTGTGGGGCATATGTATATGTATATGAGTGTATGTAAATAGTTTCCTGAGATGGTGGAAGTACAATCTCTTTGGTTATTTGAATCTTTCATTCTCTAAGTTATTTAAGAAGCCTCCCAAATAACACAGAGACAACACTGCCCTTCCCTGACAGATCCACCTCCTTCCATTTGTTGATGATGAGGTTATGGATGTGTGATTGAAGTTCATCATCACTGTGTTTTAAACTTCAAATTGTTGATAATGTCTGCTCCATATGTTTTTCTTTTGTTAGAATATAGCCTCTTTGGTTGGGAGTGGCAGCAAGACTGTTCAGAAATGATTGCTGTGGATGCAGTTGAGTGTGTTTACAGAATCCATTGACCATTTCTGTCATTGATGAGTTCTACTTAGTTATTGGCTCTCAGCAGGTGAGACCTTGGATATTTGAGGCATAGTTGAGGTTGGCAATGCTGAGGAATTTTGTCAAAGTACTTGTGCGTGTCATGGCTGCCACTGAATTGTTGATCCACCTGTGTTTTCCAAGACTGCAAGGAATCAGAGAATTGTGAATGCAGATCAAGTTATAATGCAGATCTGTTTCCCCCATTGACTTTTCTCTTGCTGATATCTGACTCTTGAACAATTATCACAAATATAAAATATGATCTCACACACAACTTGATTAAACTGCACTTTTCTCTGTTAACAATACATTTGGCCTTTTTAAAAAAAATTACACTATATTTAATACATTATTTAATACATTAATATTTAATGAGTTGATTTGACTGGCTAGCATGCAAAACAAAATTTTTCACTGTGTCTCTTTACATATAACAATAACAATCTTATTTCACTTCATTATTCCATTCCATACCATGTCATAATATACCATAACATGCCATGTCATAATATACCATACCATGTCATAATATACCATACCATGCCATGCCATAATATACCATACCATGTCAAAATATACCATACCATGCCATGCCATAATATACCATACCATGTCATGTCTTGCCATGCCATGCTATACCATACCATATCATACCAAATGGTCTATTCTTCAGGTCCTAGTTTAATGCTGAACATCTGCCTTCAGGTGCTAATAGAGCCTTTAAATTTCTCTTGAGGATTGGTGGAGCACCTGAAACTCCTTATATGTACAGTTACTTAATTCCTCAGTATGATTATTCTGATCAAACTAGCACCGTTAATTTAAAAAATATATATATTTTATTTTAATGTTCAAACTTATTTAAACAATTATACAGAGCACAGAACACCAAATAAACCCTATTTCCCTACTCTTTCCAAATAAACCCAATTAAAGGAAAAAAAAACATTCAGTACGTACAGTGAAACACATAGAGACACTATACAAACAGAATGTTATATCCTTTAAAGAGGCCCTCTGGCTACCCAGAAATGATCACTTCATATGGTGGCATCAGAAGTGCCTATATATTCTAAGTATGGAAAATTCCACATTTTCAGATAAGACTTAGAAGTCTATATGTGATCTTTTCAAGAGGAATCTAAACACTGTCTATCATTGAGGAGAGGGGAATCAGATTTCCATGTCACTGTTAAGCTTTTCCTGACCAAATATAAAGTGATTTCCATAAATTAAATTTTGGAATTGGTTAAAAATCTACTGACGCTTATAAAATTCCCCAACAAGCAAAGCTCAAGATGTAATAGGAAGTTGACTCCTATGATCTTGGTCAAGGTATTCACAGAGACTCACTTTTGCACAAACCCAGGTAGAGTGCAGGAATGAGCTGACCTCTATACCACATCTGAGGCACATTTCTGACAATTCAGGTTTCGATCTAAGTAATTCCTGGGGGTGAGGAAATTATAGTGAATCACTCTGTACTGACCATTAATGGTAGCTGACAAACTGCCTTGACCTAAATCTGACCAGAGCTGTTCATCAGTTGTTAAATTCAGATCTGATTCCTATCTCAATCTGGATTAGTGCAAACCTCGCTTTAACCTTCATTCAGCAATAAAGAATATATTTTAGAAATAAATTTGCATACATTTCCCTGATGAAGCAGTAAGTACAGGTAATGTCATTTCAAGCTACAGGTTTGTTTTAAGAAAAGATCTTAACTGAAGATAATGAAAGAAGATCTTGCTGGACAAATCATATTTCTTCTTCATTTGTTCAAAGGACATGAAAAGTCCTTATTCGTAAGAGTCTTCCCAATGTTGGATCCCTTTATGATGCTAAGTCTCCAGAATCTTGTTGTTTAGAGTCATGGGTATGAGTTAATTTTGTTTCAGAGGTGTTTTTGGTGACAGTCCCATTTTCAGTCCAAGGATTCCATGAGTTGCACACCAGCAGGATCCTCTGTCCTGCTGGATATAATCTTGGAGTTCCATTTATAAATAAAATCACTGAGTATCTTTTCCTTCAGGGAGTGCAATTCAATTTGTATCCAGGAAGGGATATTGATGTCCTCAAAAAAAGGATGAAATAAATCACATTTGAGTTGCCAAATAATAATTATTAAAACTGGGTAATCGAAAGCCCCCTAATCTATAATCCCATGTTAATTTTCCCATAGATATTCTGGGCACTTTACAATTCCCTATGAATTGTCTGACATGTTTGTTGAGGGTTTTAAGGAATGTTTGGTGTAGTGAAATGGGCAAGGACTAGAAAAGATACTGTAACCTCAGTTATATATACATTTTCACACAATTGACTCTGCCAATTAGAGTAATGGACAAATTCATCCATCTATGCAGATCATCTTCAATTTTACTGAGCCATGGGAGGTAATTAAGTTTATACAATTTTTTAATATCATTATATACAGTTATTCCAAGATATTTTATACCATTTGGAAGCCACTTAAATGGGCTTGTTCACTGATACTCAATGTAATCAAAGCTCATTTGTGGAATAATGTCACTTCTTTCCCCAGTTCACTTTATATCCTGAAACAACACCATAAGTGCTTAATAGGCTGTAATTTGGTGATGCTGTTAGTAGGGCCTGTTAAGTACAAAATTATGTCATCTGCCAGGAGGTAAAATTTTACAATTTGTCTAATCTACTTTGAAACCTTTAATATCAGGATCCTGTCAATTGCTTCAGCTAGGGGCTCAATAGCCAAGACAAAATGTCCGGGAGACAAAGGACAGCCCTGTTGACTCAATCTACTCAAGGGAAATGCTGTTTATTGGTGGTAATTCTGGCAGGGGTTCATGATAGAGGGTTTTTACCCAATTAATAAACAACTGCCCAAACCAAACTTGGCCAAGATTTTAAATCAGTGGTTCTCAACCTTATTCTTTCCACTCACTTACCACTTTAAGTAATCCCTATGACATCGGTGCTCTGTGATTAGGAAGGGATTGCTTAAGGTGATATGAGTGGGAATGGAAGGTTGAGAACCACTACTCTAGACCCAATTGTTACTGAAATATTTTGCTTGAGAAAAATTGTCATTGGCTCATTTCCTTTGGAGTTATGAAACCGTGCACATATCAAGTCAATTAGATATAATTAAAACAGTGGTTTTCAAACTTTTTAATTTCCACCCAGATACCATCTTAAGCAACCCCTACCTAATCACAGAGCACCTATGGCATAGGGAATACTTAAAGTGGTATGTGAGTGGAAAGAAAAAGGTAAGAACAACTGCTTTAAATAAATATGGCCATTCCAGCCTATCAAATGTAGGCTACAGCTATACTGGGCTCAGTCTTAGATTTTTCTATATTAAAGAGTCTACAAAAATTGTTAGCTGACAGACGTTTCAAAATAAAGCCACTTTGGTTTGGATTTATTAATTTTGGAAAATATTGGCCAAGCCTGTTAGCCAGGGCCTTGGAGATCAATTTATGTTCTGAATGCAATCATGAAATGGGCTGAAATGAAGAGCACTTTAATGATTCTTCATATTCTTTTGTGAATCACTCAGATGATAACAGTAGAGAATGATTGGGGGAGAGTTTGAGTTTTAGATGCTAAGTTAATAACATCCATGATGTGCGGGATGAGTAAATCCTTATATTCTCTGTAGAATTTGGGGTGAAAGCTGTCTTCCCCTGGTGATATATTAGATTGTAATGAGCCTAGGGCCTTTTCAATTTCTTTTTGACTGAAGGAAAGATCAAGATTCATTTGGTCCTCCTGGCCAAGTTTGGGCAATTCAACAGTGGACAGAAATGCATCAATCTTAGTCGGGTCTACTGATGATCCTGATGTATTAAATTGTTTAAATGTGTCATTAATTTCTATTGCATTATATGAAACTGAACTCGTTTCAGTTTGAATAGCGCTAATTCTCCTTGAACTTTCTTCTGTTCGCAGTTGCCAGGACAAGACTTTGGGGACTTTCTCTACCAATTCATAATATCTTCATTTGGTTCTTAAAATAGGTTTTTCAATTCTATGTGTGTAATGCATTGCATTTGAGATTTTAATTTAAAAGCAATTGATCTGATCCCTTGGAACCAGACTGTTGGAAAGCCTTTTCCGATCTCAAAATTTCTGCTTCCAGTCCTTCTGGTCCTCCCATGTATTTCTTCATAATATCTTTTGTACATGAGATTATTTGTCTCCTTAAATATCTTTTAGCATGTCCCATGATTAAAAAAAAGCTATGGGAGAGGAGGTGCAGTTTGTCTTGCAGAATAGCTTTAGCTGGACTGTAATAAACTTACAAAAATCTCGTTTTTGTAGAAGGGTAGGGTTCACATGCCATCTATATGAATTAGTTGCTTTTTCTGGGATCAAGATAGACAGGATCGAATGTAAATGATCTGAAAGTGTTCTAGATAAATATTCAGATTCTTTTCTTTGGCTTGGCTTCGCGGACAAAGATTTATGGAGGGGTAAATGTCCACGTCAGCTGCAGGCTCGTTTGTGGCTGACAAGTCCAATGTGGGACAGGCAGACACAGTTGCAGTGGTTGCAAGGGAAAATTGGTTGGTTGGGGTTGGGTGTTGGGTTTTTCCTCCTTTGTCTTTTGTCAGTGAGGTGGGCTCTGCGGTCTTCTTCAAAGGAGGTTGCTGCCTGCCGAACTGTGAGGTGCCAAGATGCACGGTTTGAGGCGATATCAGCCCACTGGCGGTGGTCAATGTGGCAGGCACCAAGAGATTTCCTTAGGCAGTCCTTGTACCTCTTCTTTGGTGCACCTCTGACACGATGGCCAGTGGAGAGCTCGCCATATAACACGATCTTGGGAAGGCGATGATCCTCCATTCTGGAGACATGACCTACCCAGCGCAGTTGGATCTTCAACAGCGTGGATACGATGCTGTCGGCCTCTGCCATCTCGAGTACTTCGATGTTAGGGATGAAGTCGCTCCAATGAATGTTGAGGATGGAGCGGAGACAACGCTGGTGGAAGCGTTCTAGAAGCCGTAGGTGATGCCGGTAGAGGACCCATGATTCGGAGCCGAACAGGAGTGTGGGTATGACAACGGCTCTGTATACGCTTATCTTTGTGAGGTTTTTCAGTTGGTTGTTTTTCCAGACTCTTTTGTGTAGTCTTCCAAAGGCGCTATTTGCCTTGGCGAGTCTGTTGTCTATCTCGTTGACGATCCTTGCATCCGATGAAATGGTGCAGCCGAGATAGGTAAACTGGTTGACCGTTTTGAGTTTTGTGTGCCCGATGGAGATGTGGGGGGGCTGGTAGTCATGGTTGGGAGCTGGCTGATGGAGGACCTCAGTCTTCTTCAGACTGACTTCCAGGCCAAACATTTTGGCAGTTTCCGCAAAACAGGACGTCAAGCGCTAAAGAGCTGGCTCTGAATGGGCAACTAAAGCGCCATCGTCTGCAAAGAGTAGTTCACGGACAAGTTGCTCTTGTGTCTTGGTGTGAGCTTGCAGGCGCCTCAGATTGAAGAGACTGCCATCCGTGCGGTACCGGATGTAAACAGCGTCTTCATTGTTGAGGTCTTTCATGGCTTGTTTCAGCATCATGCTGAAGAAGATTGAAAAGAGGGTTGGTGCGAGAACGCAGCCTTGCTTCACGCCATTGTTAATGGAGAAGGGTTCAGAGAGCTCATTGCTGTATCTGACCCGACCTTGTTGGTTTTCGTGCAGTCGGATAACCATGTTGAGGAACTTTGGGGGGCATCCGAGGCACTCTAGTATTTGCCAAAGCCCTTTCCTGCTCTTCATATAGAATGAATTAGGTATTTTGACGACAGAAAAAGGTCAATGTTAGTATGAATGCTATGGGGCAGGAATATCAAGAACAGTCCCTGGTTTGAGGTTGCATTTGTCTCCACACATCTGTCAAATTTAGATCTTACATGAAAGCCAAGGTAGTTTTGGCTGCTTTTGATTTAGATACTGTCGAGGTTGACTTATCCAGAACAGGATCCAAGCAAAAATTCCTTTGAACTTGTCTGTTTAGCCCATTCACATTAAAGTTAACAAATTTCACTACCCTGTTCATGAACAGTAAGCATATACTTCTATCAAAGTTTTATGAACTCTTTGTGGAATCCTTGTGCAAGCAAAAATATCTCGTAGTAAAATAACAAAAAGTAAGATAAAGCACTGACAGTAGTAAGAAAAAAAAAAACAGACCCCTCCAGTGCCAACTACTGAACATTCGACACCATCTACCCTATCACTTGTCAAGCATGACATATCTAATTGATTCATAAGCATCTTATTCAGCCCAGGGCTCTGTCTTAAAACATGATGTACCATACAAAAATATCCAATTTAAATGAAACAATAAATTATCACCAATACTGAAAACACCCATTTCAAAAATTGTTACAACAGAAATTAGTCAACTTAAGCTGAAACCAGCCTATCAAATGTAAACCGTAAATGCTGTCATTTCCTTACATTATCTAGAACGTCTTGAACATAATAAGATAGTTTTAAGCATGTAGATATGGCAGCTCGTAAAAACTACAGCTGTCAGTGCGGTTTTCATCCACCTGCTTTCGTCCATTGTGTTTCTCCTGGAGAGTCATCCATGAATGTCGCTGCTTCCTTAGGTGTTTTGAAGAATCTTTTCTCTCCATCGGGGAGTGTGATCCTTAGTGTTGCAGGATGGAGGAAGGCAAATGCAATATCATGAGATCCAAGCTCTCTCTTAACATTGTTCGTACAACTTCCTGCATTCCATTAAGCTAGCACTCAGGTTGGGAAAAAAAATCATCATTTATGATGGGACCCTAATTCTCTCTGGGCTGCCAGGAGGCAATACATAGGATTTTGCCCCAGTCTTGATATTTGAGCAGATGTGTTAGGACAGGTCTTGGTCTCTGGCCTGCAGGTGGCCGGTGTTGAATCCTGAGTTCAGATAAAGTCAATACTCTGAGGTGGAATTCAAATATATTCAGTCTTTATTCTGCCATTACAGTCTCTTACTCCCGCTCGTGATTCTGCACAACATGACTCCCTCGTGGTTCTGTGTAACATGCAAGCCATTACAATCGATAACCAATTTATGTAATCCTGCAAGGCATTCCAGTCAATAACTGAACTATTATTTATTACTACTACACTACAGATGGGGTGCAAGAGCTCGATGTGCTCGCTCTATTATCAGGGGCTTAGTAAAATGTTCTTGTCCCAGGGTGGCTTGGATCCAGTTAGCACAAAAGTTTACAGGGCCATTTCCCATGCAGCCTTCCTTAAGATTAACGACACATATGTTGTTTCATTGGCTGTAATTTTCCAGTTGATCGACTTTCTCCATTATAACGTCATTTTCCTTTCTCAACTTGATAACACAGGAGCCCAGTTCTACCAACCAGTCCTCCACCATGCTGACATGCTTCTCCATCCCAGCAAGAGCTTAACTTATTCATCATAGTTTTCAGTCCAGAGATAGGTTGATTAATTTCTGTGGTTTTAGAGTCAATTTTACTTTAAAGGGCTCGATTATTTTTATCTCTTGAATAATAAGTGAACCTCCTCCGCTCAGATGTTCCTGTGCTGGCGACATTATGTGAGCTTCAAGGTCACCAGCCCTGGGAATAGTTTTCTCATCAGATGTTGGAATTTGCTCATTTGCTGAATCCTATTGCTTGTTCCTTCATCTCCAGTCCATACTGCAGCTATCTGATCAAATTAAAAGCAGGTTTGGGTGTTTTTAAAGGTTTAAAATTAATTTGTTTGGAGAGCCCCTGGACCAGCATCTACCTAGATTCCCCAATGCTGTTAATATTTGAAAGAGAAGTCAGAAAATGCTTCAGAGATTCCCATTATGGTGGACTTATGGGCAGTCCATAGTTGTGGACACACCTTTGTGTCCAGACCTTTGCCACACCTGTAGGTGGGAGTTCACAGCTTGTCCAATAGAGCTGCCTCAAGGGGACCTTGAGTGTTTAAGTATTGATCTCCTCAGGACATCACTTTAGTAGAAGCTAGTGCTTTGGAGCCATGTTAATGCAAACATCTTGGATATCCTTCTTGGATGACAAAATAATCTGATAGGTACCTTTTCCTGGACTGTATTTGCTGCTATGAATGAAAATGACAATGGATGCTCACCAATCTACAGGCAAGAGTCACTGATCAACAGGGCAAGCTCACCTTGTTGAAAAAATGGATGATGGTCTTCTTTTATGTGTGCTCTAGAAGAAAGGTGGACTTCTGAAAAAGTGACGCTACTCCCTTATGAAAGGAAGAAATTACCAGATGAACAGGATAAAATATTCAAAAATTAAAAGCAACAGTTCCATTGACTCTGTGGAATCTCCGACCCATCATCACTCAAAATGGAGAAGGTGTAGCCACACAGCTACTCAAAAGAAGACACACACATGTAGTGTAGTCAGGTTAAGGTCTGAGTTTTATTAGGGCTCAGGCCCAATTTTTATACTAGCACTGTTCCCGCCATGGCCCCACTTGGCTGACGTCACAACAACCATAACAAAAGCGAGTTTCTCATGTGCGGGTACTTCCCTGAATAACAATGCCCTTCTTCTCTGTGCGCTGTCCCTGTCTGTTGGCTGCGCAGCAAGGTCAACACCATTTTGGGGTCACTGGCCTTTAAGATGTCCTTGCTGCTCATTCACCGGTTCACTTGTTGGGACCAGTGCTGCTGCGTGGGCTGTTGGCCTTTTGTTGCGCGCACTTCCCAAGCACCAACTCAATCACCCCAGCGGCGGGGTGCCACAAAAGAACATTTTCATCAGCATTGTGAACCATGAGTAAATGCATTGTGAGTAGACTGCATAATTGGAGGGCACACTATCTCACAAATTACCCGCTCCAACCCTCCCCAATGTCCTCTTGGTCCTCATATCAGTCATCTCCTGAATAAGTAGAATTGTCACATTATTAACACAAGAGACATTTAAAACCAGCATATCAGAGTGAAAGCAAGACAAAGTCAGGCCCAGGGGACTGCCTTAGAAAGAGAAGGAGAAGAAGGAGAAGACTTTATTGTAATTTAAAGGAGCAAAATTACTTTGATTTTATGCTCCATTAACACAATAAAGTTAATGTTACATCTGGGTTAATTGAATGGCATAATAGATGGATATATTAAACACCCCAAAAAAGGTGATAAAGGAAGGTGGGAGAGGTGGAGCCACAGGTAGGGGAGGTTTGGTGAGAATGAAGTCATAAAGCTAGAGAGCAGTTTACTCTAAATAATACACAAACCCAACCATCTGGGTAGACCCATTGTTACTGCCTGCTCCTGCCCCACTGAACTCACTTCATCCTACCTTGACTCTATCCATTCTCCCCTGGTCTAATCCCTCCCCATCATTGACACCCTGCACATCCTCCATCTCCTCAACGACTTCAGATATCCTGAACTGGACCTTCTCATCTTCACGATGGATGTCCAATCCCCTTGTACCTCTATTCCCCAGAGAGAAGGTCTGAAAAGACTTTGCTTCTTCCCAGATCAAAGATCCAATGAATCACCCTCTATCACGATCCTCCTCCACCTGGCAGAACTTGTCCTCACCTTCAATAACTTCTCCTTCAACTCATCCCACTTCCTCCAAATTAAAGGAATAGCCATGGGTACCCGCATGAGTCCCAGCAATGCCTGCCTGTTTGTAGGTTTTGTAGAGCCATCCATGCTGCAGGCCTACACAACCAAGACTCCTCAACTCTTCCTGTGGTTTATTGATGACTACATCGTGGCTGCCTCATGCACCAGAAATGAGCTTGTCAACTTCATCCACTTTACATCCAACTTCCACCCTGACCTCAAACTCATCTGCTCCATCTCTGATAACACTCTCCCCTTCCTGGATCTCTCTGTCTCCATCTTGGGAGACCAGTTTTCCCCTGACATATACTACAAACCCTCCAACTCCCACAACTACCTGGACGACTCTTCCTCACACCCTGCTCCCTGCAAGGACTCAATCCCCTTCTCTCAATTTCTCCATCTCTGCCGCATCTGCTTGCAAGATAAGGTCTTCCAGTCCAGAGCTTCTGAAGTCTCTGTCTTCTTCCATAAATATGGCTTTGCCTCCACCACTATCAACTCAGCCCTCACCCGCATTTCCTCTATCTCCCACTCATCTTCCCTGGTCCTCTATGCTCCCATACGCAAACAGTATAGAATCCCTCTCATCCTCACCTACCACTCCACCAGCCTTTGCATCCAACACATTATCTGATGGAATTTCCTGCACTTACTACAGGATCCCATTAGACACATCTTTCCAGCTCCTTCTCACTTGGCCTTCTGCAGGGACCACTCCCTCTGCAATTCCTGCTGCACTCATCCCTCCCCATACATCACATATCCGGCACCTTCCTCTGTGCCCGCTGGAGGTGCAACATTTGCACCCACACCTTCTCCTTCACTAGAGGGCATGGACATTGACTTCACTGCTTTCTATTAAACCTTCTCCCTCACCCATTTCCTGCCTTTCCAGTTCTTTCACCTACAAGTCCTGCCTTTCCATTCCCTTCCCCTCAGTCTGCTGTCCCCTTCCTCCCTTCTCCATCTATCATCTCCTGCCCTGCTACCCTCTTTCCCCTCCCATTCTTTTATTCTGATGCTCACCAGCATTTTCTCATACTTTGATGAAGGGCTCAAGCACAAAACATCAGTTACGTATCTCCGCCTTTGCTACATAAAAGACACTGTTAAAACTGCTGAGTCTCTCCAGAATTGTGTGTTTTTACTCTAAATAATGTTTCCGCAAAACAGGTCGTCAAGTGCTGAAGAGCTGGCTCTGAATGGGCAACTAAAGCACCATCGTCTGCAAAGAGTAGTTCACGGACAAGTTGCTCTTGTGTCTTGGTGTGAGCTTACAGGCGCCTCAGATTGAAGAGACTGCCATCCGTGCGGTACCGGATGTAAACAGCGTCTTCATTGTTGAGGTCTTTCATGGCTTGTTTCAGCATCATGCTGAAGAAGATTGAAAAGAGGGTTGGTGCAAGAACGCAGCCTTGCTTCACGCCATTGTTAATGGAGAAGGGTTCAGAGAGCTCATTGCTGTATCTGACCCAACCTTGTTGGTTTTCGTGCAGTTGGATAACCATGTTGAGGAAATTTGGGGGGCATCCGAGGCGCTCTAGTATTTGCCAAAGCCCTTTCCTGCTCACGGTGTCGAAGGCTTTGTTGAGGTCAACAAAGGTGATGTAGAGTCCTTTGTTTTGTTCTCTGCACTTTTCTTGGAGCTGTCTGAGGGCAGTAGTTCCTCTGTTTGCGCGAAAGCTGCACTGTGATTCTGGGAGAACATTCTCGGCAACATCAGGTATTATTCTATATAGGAGAATCCTAGTGAAGATTTTGCCTGCAGTGGAGAGCAGCTTGATTTCCCTGTAGTTTGAGCAGTTTGATTTCTTGCCTTTGTTTTTGTACAGGGTGATGATGATGGCATCACAAAGGTCCTGAGGCAGCTTTCCTTGGTCCCAGCAGAGCATGAAAAACTCGTGCAGTTTGGCATGAGGACTGGTTCGACGAAAACAACCAGGAAATCCAGAAGCTGCTGGCAAAGAAGCGAGCTGCTCACCAGGCTCACCTTGCAAAGCCATCCTGGTCAGAGAAGAAACAAGCCTTCCGTCGCGCATGCAGCCATCTTTAGCGCAAACTCTGGGAGATCCAAAATGAATGGTGGACTAGCCTCGCCAAACGAACCCAACTCAGCGTGGACATTGGCGACTTCAGGGGTTTTTACGAGGCTCTAAAGGTTGTGTACGGCCCTTCACCCCAAGTCCAAAGACCGCTGCGCAGCTCAGACGGCAAAGTCCTCCTCAGCAACAAGATCTCCATCCTCAACCGATGGTCAGAACACTTCCAATCTCTTTTCAGTGTCAACCGCTCAGTCCAAGAATCCGCCCTGCTCCAGCTCCCTCAACAGCCCCTAAGGCTAGAGCTGGATGAGGTCCTCACCCGGGAAGAGACATATAAGGCAACTGAACAACTGAAAAATGGCAAAGCAGCAGGTATGGATGGAATCCCCCCCAGAGGTCTGGAAGGCTGGCGGCAAAACTCTGCATGCCAAACTGAATGAGTTTTTCAAGCTCTGCTGGGACCAAGGAAAGCTGCCTCAGGACCTTCGTGATGCCATCATCATCACCCTGTACAAAAACAAAGGCGAGAAATCAGACTACTCAATGCAACAATATATAATATTTAATAAAATATACGATAGAGTCATTCAATACATCTCAAACATTTGGCTTAAAAAAAGTGTCTTTGTTCAATCTACACATTCCAAATTGTTTTCAACCTAAATGAGTTGGAGTATTCAAGTTTTTATAAAAGATACCAACTGTCTGCACACATTACTGCATTTTTTTGGGAAATAGAACTATACATGACTGCTGGAGCGAAAGGTAATTTATCAAGGTATATACAGATGTTAAAACTGAACATTGTAACCATGTTTATGTGTCATTCCATGTGTGTGAATGTGATAAGTGCATGCACTCAGTCCATTTAACTTGTTAGATATGTTTTCATTCGGTGCTGGAAGCATCTGTGAGTGAAAAGATTCTGGATTCAACTCTATGCCTGCTTTTCTCAAATAAATTTTTGATTTTTTGCAGTTTCATCTAAAAATGGTGTTTTGTCTGTTTTATGTTAATTTATATTTTAAAAAGTGATCATTATTATCTTTTGAGCTATAATAAATCTGGTTTCAAAGGCTAACATCAGAAATTATGTCTCCAGCTTTCAAGACCAGGCCACAGTAAATTATCCTTTATCACTGAGAAATTCTCTTACTGCACTAAAAACATCGTGAAGGATGTTATGTTTGTCAGCATCTGTCTGGAACAAAATCTTGATGAAGGGCAAAGAATGTGACACTGATTGAGGCATCACTGTCAAAATAAGATCAGCCAAAGTTTTGCTGGTGTTAGGAATTCTATGGGTGCTTGGTAAATTGGCTTGTCCTCACCTTACTTTACACATTGTTAGTGCAGTTCATATGAACAGATTCTGGAGCTGCCCAAGATTCAGCAGCTGATATCAACATGGATAGAAGTCCCCAACATTTTTGCTGGGACCTGACAGGTTTCTGTGGAAATTATGTGTAAAAGAAAAGTAAGAAATTAAGCTCTTTTAATTGATTGTGTTTTGTTTATTATCATAAACTAAACACCAAGAAGAACTTTACAGATCATGCAACATATGTGGAGACAAATGGTCAATGTTTCAGTTTGAGACTGTGCATCTGGACTGAAAGTGGCCACAGAAGTCTATATGGGGTAAAGAACAATATGGCATGCTTGCCTTCACAGGTAGTGGTACGCACTATCAATTACTCCAAAGACTGAGTGAGGAACGATGGTCTTTAATACACATTAGATTTCAGCTGGTCCAACTCCATATGCTCGAATGAATGGAAAGGGGCAGGGAGGTTGACCTTTATGGCCAGGTCACAGGGGGAGGGGTTACAGGTGATTGAGTCATCAGAGGGCAGGCCAGCCACTTGTACACAGGACATCACAGAGCAGTATATACATAACACCACATTCACCCCCTCTTTAAAAAACAAAACCCAGTCCTAAAGGTTCAACCGGTCAGGTGGCTTCCTCTGTCTCTGTGACCTGCACAAGTCCGCTGGTGGTGTACTGGTCGGCTCCATTGCTGGTCAGATGTCTTGAGGGCAGGGGGAGAGGCCAAGGCTGTTGCCATAGGGGGTGGGATTTGGTTGTCTGTGGGGGCAGTCGTGGTGGTTAGCTTGGCTGATGAGGGTCCCAGGCATGTGGTGGAGGTACCTGGGGGGCGTCACTGTCCTGCACTGTCCCTTTAGGGAATGATGTGTGTGTATGTTGTGGTTGGGGATGGGGGTGGGTGGGTGTCTCCGGCACGTGCAAGGTCCCGGACAGAGACTGTGTCCTCATGGCTGTCAGGGTACTGGACATTAGCGAATTGCAGGTTAGCATGCAGGAGCTGCACCTCCTCCACCAACATGTCGGTCTTATGGCCCCTTGCATGTTTCCTCAGCAGGATGGGTCTGGGAGATGACAGCCAGGGTGGAAAAGTGGTTCTGGTCGTCGACCTCCTGGGGAAGGAAAACATGCGTTCATGTGGGGTCATATTTGTAGCAGTGCATAGGAGAGATTGGATGGCATGGACTGCCTCTGGCAGGACTTCTTGGCAGTGAGACACCGCCAGGCCTTTTGACTTAAGGGCCAGGAGGATTGCCTTCCAAACAATGGCATTTTCTCTCTCCACCTGGCCGTTTAATAGTTGAGGGCAGGGGTCCCTTGAAATCGACACTCAGCCGTTTGAAGGGGCATGTGGCCATGATGAGCAGTGCCTTGTAGGGCCTGAAGAACTGCGGTTTACATTCCACGCAGACCCAACTGTCTGGTCAGAGATCTGGCATCCTCGATGGAGTATGGGAAGTTCTGGGCTTTTATGAAGTGGAACAACCTCATCACAGAGGTGACAGAGGCCATCATGGAGGGACTGGAGGTGGTCGAGATTTGCTCTGGCACACATCCCCCAGGATAGAACATCTGGGGGGAGGGGGGCTGTTGAGTTTGCCTGGCTGGTACATGATATCGTAGTTATAGGCGAAGAGCACGCTTCTCCACCTCAGGATTTTATCATTCCTGATTTTACCCTGCAATTTTGCGTTGAACATGAAAATGATGGCTCTTTGTTCCGTCAGTAGGGCAAATCTTTTCTGGGCCAGGTAGTGATGCCAATGGCACACGGCCTCAACGGAAACCTGTGCCTCCTGCTCGACTGAGGAGTGCCATGTTTTGGGGCCATGGAGGGTGTGAGAAAAAAATGCTACTGGCTTGCCTGCCTGGTTGAGAGTGACGGCCAGCACGAAGTCGGAGGCATTGCTCTCCACCTGGAATGGAATGGATTCGTCCATGGCATGCATCAACATTAACATTGGCTCCTTTGATTTGTTTGAATGCTGGCCGAGCTTCTGCCGATAAGGGGAAGCTTGTGGACCTTACTAAGGGGTACTAAGGGGTCTTATCATCATAATTTTTCCTTCACAAAACCATGCTGACTCTGTCCGATGATACCACAACTTTCCAAATGTACTGTAATTGTATCTTTAATAACTGATTCTAGCACTTTCCCTACTACCAATGTCAGGCTAACTGGTCTGTAGTTTCCCAGTTTCTCTCTCCCTCCCTTCATAAATTTTGGAGTTACGTTGGCCACACTCCAATCCTCTGGAACTAATCCAGTATCTAAGGAGGTTTGAAAAATGATCACAAATATTTCCTGGGCTACTTCCTTCAGCATTCTTGGATGCAGACCATCTAGCCCTTGGAATTTATCTGCCTTTAATTCCTGCAATTTAACTAATACAACCTCTCAACTTAAAATTATTTCCTTTATTCCCTCCCTCACATTAGATCCTCGATCCTCAACAATTTCCTGAAGATTAGTCACGTCTTCCTTGGTGAAGACAGAACTAAAGTAGTAATTCAAACAGTCTGCATACCCTTGTTCCCCAAGCTAAACTCACCCATTTCTGTCCGCAACAGACCCACATTTGTCTTAACCAACCTCTTTCTCTTAACGTATCTATAAAAGCTTTTGCAGTAATTTTTTATGTTCCCTGCCAGCTTCTTCTCATAATCCCTTTTACCTTTCCTTATTAATTCTTTTGTCCTCCTCTGCAGAACTGTGAATTTCTCCCAATCATCAGGAATATTTTTTTTGGCTGATTTATATGCTGCTTCTTTGGATTTGATACAATCTCTGATTTGCCTTGTTAGCCACTGATGCGCTACCCTCCTTGATTTATTCTTTTTACAAACTGGGGTGTACATTTGTTGTACTTGCTCCAAGCTATCCTTAAGTGATTGCCATTGCTTAAGTATCATTTGCCAATCTATTTTAGCCAATTACAATTCACAATTCACATCTTATACCATCAAAGTTACCCCTCTTCAAGTTCAGAACCTTTGTATCTGAATCAACTTTCACATTTCATTGTAATGAAGAATTCCACCATATTGTGCTCACTCTTGCCCAAGGGGTTCCTCACAAAAAGATTGTTAATTAATCCTTCTCCATTACTCAGTACCCAGTCTAGAATGGCTTGTTCCCTCATCAGTTCCTCCTCGACCTGCTGATTTAGAAAACAATCTCACATACATTCTAAGAAATCATCTTCCTCCTTACCCTTACCAATTTGGTTCACCCAATCTACATGTAATTAAAGTCACCCATTATAACTGCTGTCCCTTTGTTGCAAGCATTATCAGTTTCCTTCCTAATACCCATCCCTAACCTCACCGCTACTGTTAGATGGCCTGTACACAACTCCCACTAGTCTTCTGCCCCTTTGTGTTTCTCAGCTCTACCCACATCAATTCCACATCCTCCAAGCTAATATCCTTCCTTTCTATCGCATTCACCTCTTCCCTAACCAACAACTCTACTCCACTTCCTTTTCCATTCCGTCTATCCCTCCTGAATGTCGAGTAACCCTGAATGTTGAGCTCCCAGTCACAGTCCCCCTGAAGCCATGTCCCTGTGATCCCAATTATATCATAGTCATTAATAGCTATCTCCACATTCAGTTCATCCACTTTATTATGAATGCTCCTTGTATTGAGATACAAGGCCTTCAGACTTACTTTAGCCACATTCCTATCCCTTTCACCATTATGTAAATAAGTTATTCTTTTTGATTTTCACCCCGGTCTTACCTGCCTGTCACTAATGCTTTTCACCTTGCTATCTTCTGCTTCTATCCTCATTTTACACCCCTCTGACTCTCTGGACTGGTTCCCATCCCCCTGCCACATTAGTTTAAACCTTCCCCAACAGAGCAAGCAAACAAACCCCCAAGGACATTGATCCTGGCCCTGCTCAGATGCAGACGGTCTTGTTTGTACCAGTCCCATCTGCCGCAGAACTGGTTCCAATGTCCAAGAATCTAAAACTTTCCCTCCTACACCACCGTTCAAGCCACATATTCATTCTAGCTATCCTGTTGTTCCTACTCCGACTAAAGTAGATACTCAGTCTTTTTCCTGTAGAAAGCTTATCAAAACATGGGGGCATATGTTTAATTTGAGATAAATGACTTTAAAGCGATTGTAATGAGTAAGTTTTATTTTACACTGAGAGTAGTTGATATCTGGAATATGTGCTGCTGAATTAGGAGGTGGAATAAGATAAATTACTATGTTTATATGACATTTAGACAGATATGTAAATAGGCAAGGCATGGAAAGATACATTCATAATGTAGGCAAGTGGGATTCATGTAGATGGGCAAAAAATGTCAGCATGGATGTGATGAGTTGAAGGGCCTATGTTTTTGTTGTACAACTCGATGGCTCTACGAATGTTAGAGACATTTAGAAATCCTGACAGCTAACAAAGTTAGGATAGCACTTTGATGTCATTATCAAAGCAGCTTTCGGTTTGGAACTTCTCCCATGTACTGCCTGAGAATCTGACCACATGGAGAACTCTCAGCTGAGACTGGAATGTCTTCCTTTTACATTTGGATCAACTTCAGGTGAGGGGTTCGACTTAATTAGGTTTAATTAAATATAAATAATACAACAATGTTAGGCAGGGACTAGATGTGTGGTTACATTGAAACACTGCTGTAGGACTTGATTCACGGTGCCTATTTGCTAATATGTCACTACACTGGGCTGGGTAGTCTTAATCTTCAGTATAGAGTCTCCAGCCAACTTCAGTATTTGAGTCAATTTATTCCAGAGATCCATCTAGCTATCTGATGATCAGTACCATCAATGGACTCGCCAGTAATCCAGGACTTCCTAAATTGAGGGGCCAAGCACTCTGCATCCAACCCACATTTATACTGAGAGGTGGAGGGCTATTGTATGCAACCCAGCACAGTTATTGAAGGTGTCTCCATCAGTGTTTAAAGCTGTTTCAGCATTTATTTTATTTTAATGCTTTTTCATTAATTTCTGGTGCTCAATCGTATTATGAAGTAAATGTTCTAAGCAATTAAATATTTTATTTGAACAGTTTGTGTGTTTGTATGTGTATGGCTGCCCACCCCCTTGCTGATTGTATTTGTGGCTCCTTCCTCTTGATTCCCCTAATAAAGGAGGCAATGCCATAACCCCTCCCCCAGACAAGCTCAGCAACATTAGACGTGCCTTCTGTTTATAGTAAAAAAAAGCCTATCAGTCAGATAACTTCTAGTCTTTGGAGTTATTGCTGGCACATCACAATTAAAGGGTTTTTGTTATCATATACCATTAAGAAGGTAGCCTTTTCATAGAATCAGGATCCACTTCCTGTGACTTCGTCACCACTCATTGATATACCTCGAAAGACAACTACAGCAGTGATGTCTCAAACTCAAATGGATTTGGAGGCTGCAAAATGTTAATGTACCAGCATGAAAAGCAGATGATGGTTTGGATTCAGTACAACCTCATCCAATGTCTCCCACATTGGCGTTCATAGCGAGAGGATTTGAGTACAGGAGTTCAGAGATCCTGCTACAGCTGTACAGGGCCTTGGTGAGACCACATCTAGAGTACTGCATGCAATTTTGGTCTCCTTATCTGAGAGGGTGCAGAGAAGATTCACTAGATTGATACGAGGGATGGAAGGACTTGCATATGAAGGAAGGTTGGATAGACTAGGCCTGTATTCTCTGGAATTTAGAAGATTAAGGAGGGATCTTATAGAAACATATAAAAATTTTAAAGGAATTAGGCAAACTAGTCGCAGGTAGGTTGTTTCCAATGCTGGGAAAAACCAGAACCAGAGGTCGCAGTTTAAGGATAAGGGGAACGTTTTTTTAGGACGGAGATGAGGAAATCTTTCTTCTCTCAGAGGTCGGTAGATCTGTGGAATTCTTTTCCACAGAAAGTAGTTGAGGCCAGTTCCTTGTCAATATTTAAGAGTAGGTTAGATTTGGCCCTTGTGACTAAGGGAATCATGGGGTATGGGGAGAAGGCAGGAACAGGGTACTGGTCAGCCATGATCATATTGAATGGTGGTGTAGGCTTGAAGGGCCAAATGGCCTACTCCTACACCTAGTTTTCTATGTTTCTACATCATTAATGATGCAATGATCCAAGCACAGATACAACCTATGTGCATGTTCAGTAATTTGATATCTAGCTATCCCCTTAATTATGTTAATTACTGCCACTGAATGTTCTCTGATTGAGCATTACAAAGGTAAAACACAGGATTCTGTTGACACTGTTTAAGTAAAAAAAAACACAAATGCTGGAGTAACTCAGCAGGTCAAACAGTGCCTTTACATAGTAAAGGGGAAGATACATCAACGTTTCAGGCTGGATTAACTTTACAAATATCAGTGTAATTATTCCTTCATATTTGAAGTGTTGAAGACATAAAACTGCAATTATAGACATAAAATATTACTTTTACTTTACATTTTTGTTATGTTCTGTTCATTCCTTAAGTTCAGAATTTTTCTCCACTCTTTAAATGTCATTGCAGCTGATTTGATTTTAAATTCATTCACCCTATATTTACAAATTCATTTCATTCCTTGTACTATTTAGTCTCACTGTTTTTAAATTCAGTAAGTTTAGTAGGTAATTGCCTTATGACTTCTTTCACTGTGACATTATCAGCTCACAGAAATAAAACCAAAATGTGGATGTCGAACTAACAACAGATGCTGTTAGTTGTCCCCCTATAGCAAATTATGGCTAAATGATTCACAATCTGTTGTACCCACAGTAAACTGAGGTAGTAAAAACACAGAAAAGCTGGAGAGACTCAGCGACTCTCACAGCACCCATAGGAGGTAAAGATATATTACTGACTTCTTGGGCCTGTGCCCTTCTTCAAAGTATAAGCAAAAAGCAGACAGGCTTCTGAATTAAAGACTAGGGAGAGAAAGGAGGATGTTGTTAATATAACTTAACCTATTATGGATGTTGCAAGTTGGCTGAGTCCCTCCAGCAATTCCATGTTTTTGCTACAGTCACAGCATCTGCAGATTTCAGTGTTTCACTAATTTGTACTAATGATCCTTTCTGATTTAACAAGTGGCAATTGTGAAATTGCAGCAGGTGTATGTGAGTTTGATCTAAGTTAGTGCATATGACATTTCTGCAGACACCAGCATAAGCTAGAGCTCAGAACTCCATCTATTGACTGTCATGAAATCATCGCCGTAGAACCAGGAGCACATTGTGTTCATTTTATGAGTTTCTCACCATTTACATTGGTTGTTTTCTGTGTCCTCATGGATGTATTAATAACTCAAGAACCAAAAGGGTTTCTACTGTTGAAAAGTACAACTGGTTTTGGATTATAGGAAGAATTTTGTGATGGTTATTGCTTTGTTACATGTAAGTTCACATTACAACTCCAAGGTCAATACAGAGAACTTCTGAAGTTCAATCAGTAAATTCACATTTATAAATTTAGGGGTACAGACCTGTATGCCTTTTTTTGGAGGGTAGGAGGAAATCGAAACACCTGGAGGAAACTCATGAAAACACAGCGTGAATATACAACTCCTTACAGGAAGCACCAAATTCGAACTCAAGGCTAATCGTGTTGTCGGTAATGTCACACTTTCCTGCATAGTGTAAGGTAAAACATCATGAGATGGGAATGTGTAGGGAGTTACCCTGTACAAGGCTGTAACAAGAAGGGGAGGTGTCCTTGTACTCCTGTTAGGTAAAACATCATGAGATGGGAATGTACAGGGCTGTAACAAGATGTGAATGCATCCTTGTACTTACAAGATAAGAGAGACATTGATGGATTGAGAGGCAGGAAGCTAGCAGGGAAAGGATAGCAACAGTTTTAGTCATTGGACAAGTAATGATATGATGATGTTCTAAGCACATATCCAAGGGTATAAAAAATCACCATTTTGTTGATAACGGCAGAATGCATTCTCCGACTAACATGTTTAGTCGCAAGTGTTACAATCCGGTAATAAAGAACAAAGAACCCTGATTTCGACTCAGCCTGGTGTTTGTCTCACTCATTCATGAACAAAGCAGACCTAACAATAGGCACTCATTTTTAACTGATACTCTTTCACTTAATTTTATGGTTTTGAACTCTGTAAAGCCGGAAAACAGTGAATGGGTAAAATCAATCAGATGTTTCAGCTCAGCATGTAATCTTTTCAAATTTCTCAGCCTCTTCAGGGATCTCTCACCGCATTAAGGCACAAAATCGTAGCATTATACTTCATTGAAAAAGCCCTTTGACCCACCATACAGAAGTTGCCTGTTACCATGCTGTATCTTCAAATTTAAAAAAACCTAAAAATAACAATAAAATAAATTAATTTAAAAATAACTGTCACTTCTCAGACATAACATATAACATAACAATTACAGCATGGAAACAGGCCATTAGGCCCTTCTAGTCCGCACCGAACCAAACACCCCTTTTTAGTCCCACCTCCCTGCACAATGCCCATAACCCTCCATCTTCTTCTCATCCATATACCTGTCCAAACTTTTCTTAAATAATACAATTGACTCCGCCGCCACTATTTCTCCCGGAAGATCATTCCACACGGCTACCACTCTCTGAGTAAAGAAGTTCCCCCTCATGTTACCTCTAAACCTCTGCCCCTTAATTCTTAACCCATGTCCTCTTGTTTTAATCTTTCCTCCTCTTAACGGAAATAGTCTATCCACATCCACTCTGTCTATCCCTTTCATAATCTTAAATACTTCAATCAAATCCCCTCTCAACCTTCTACGCTCCAAAGAATAAAGACCTAATCTGTCCAATCTCTCCCTATACTCTAGATGCTTAAACCCAGGTAACATTCTGGTAAACCTTCTCTGCACTCTCTCCACTCTGTTTATATCCTTCCTATAATTAGGCGACCAGAACTGCACACAGAAATCCAAATTAGGCCGCACCAACGTCTTATACAATCTCAACATCACCTCCCAACTCCTATATTCCATGCAATGATTGATAAAGGCCAGCATACTAAAAGCCTTCTTCACCACCCTATTCACGTGAGTTTCTACCTTCAGGGAACTCCTAAATCTTTCTGCTCTTTTGTATTCCTCAATGCTCTCCCATTTACCACGTATGTCCTATTCTGATTCTTCTTACCAAAATGAAGCACCTCACACTTATCAGCATTAAATTCCATCTGCCATTTTTCAGCCCACTTTTCTAAGCAGCCCAAATCCCTCTGCAATCCTTGAAAACCTTCTTCATTATCCACTATTCCACCTATCTTAGTATCGTCTGCATATTTACTAATCCAATTCACCACCCCATCAACTAGATCATTAATGTATATAACGAACAACAATGGGCCTAATACAGATCCTTGAGGCACACCACTGGTCACCGGCCTCCAACCTGACAGACAATTATCCACTACCACTCTCTGGCCTCTCCCTTTCAGCCAATGTTCAATCCATTTGACTATCTTAAAATTTATACCTAAAGACTGCACCTTCCTAACTAACCTTCCATGTGGTACCTTATCGAAGGCCTTACTGAAGTTCATATAGACAACATCCACTGCGCTACCCTCATCCACATTCCTAGTCACCTCTTCAAAAAATTCAATCAGATTGGTCAAACATGACCTTCCTCCCACAAATCCATGTTGAGTGCTCCTGATCAGATCCTCTCTATCCAGATGTTTATAAGTACTATCTCTAAGAATTTTCTCCATTAATTTACCTACCACAGACGTCAAACTTACAGGCCGATAGTTGCCAGGCTTCCTCCTTGAACCCTTTTTAAATAACAGAACCACATGCGCAATGCGCCAATCCTCCGGCACTATCCCCATATCTAATGACATTTGGAAAATTACCGCCAGAGCCTCTGCTATTTCCTCCTTCACTTCTCTCAATGTCCTGGGGAAGATCCCGTCTGGTCCCGGAGACTTATCCACCTTTATATTCTTCAAAAGCCTTAAAACTACACCTTTTGTAATCTCTATATTCCCCATATTTACCCAATTTGCTTTTTTTTATCTCACATCTCCCAATATCCTTCTCCTTAGTGAATACCGAAGAAAAGAAACTGTTCAATATCTCCCCCATTTCTCTAGGCTCCACACACAGTTTTCCGCTCTGATTTTCTAAGGGACAAATTTTGTCTCTAGCTTTCCTCTTACCATTAACATATTTGTAGAACTCTTTTGGATTAGTTTTCACCCTGCTTGCCATAGTTTTTTCGTACCTTCTTTTAGCTTTCCTAATTCCTCTCTTAAGATTCCTCTTACATTCAATGTATCTTTCAAACATCTCCTTAACTCCATGCTTCTTATATCTAATGTACGCCTCCCTTTTTCTTCAAACCAAGTTTCCAATATTCCTTGAAAACCACGGCTCTCTCAAACCTTTTTCCCCTCCTTTTAACCTAACAGGAACATAAAGCTTTTGCACTCTCAAAATCTGATCTTTAAAAGACTTCCATCTCTCTACTACATCCTGCCCATAAAACAAATTGTCCCAATGCACACCCTGCAAGTCCTTTCGCATCTCCTCAAATCTAGCTTTTCCCCAATCAAAAACCTCAATCCTTGGCCCTGATTTCTCTCTTTCCATAATGACATTGAAGCTGATGGCATTATGATCACTGGACCCGAAGTGCTCGCCAACACTAACCTCCGTCACTTGACCCATCCCATTTGCCAACAGTAGATCTAACACTGCTCCTTCTCTGGTCGGCACCTCTACATATTGTTGTAAAAAACTATCTTGCACACATTTCACAAACTCTAACCCATCCAGTCCTTTCACAGAATGTGTTTCCCAATCTATATGTGGAAAATTAAAATCTCCCATAATTACAACCCTGTGCTTATCACAAATATCTGCTATCTCCCTACAGATTTGCTCCTCTAGGTCTCGGTCCCCTCCGGGTGGTCTATAATACACCCCTACAAGTGTAACCTCTCCTTTCCTACTCCTCAGTTCCACCCAAATAGCCTCCGTGGATGTGCCCTCTAATCTATCCTTCCTAGGCACCGCTGTAATATTTTCCCTGACAAGCAATGCAACCCCACCTCCTCTTGCCCCTCCGACTCTATCACACCTAAAACAATGAAACCCAGGGATATTCAGTTGCCAATCACATCCCTCCTGCAACCATGTCTCACTAATCGCTACCACATGATACTTCCAAGTATCAATCCACACCTTCAGCTCATCCACCTTTTTTACAATACTCCTGGCATTAAAATATATGAATTTCAGAGATTTCCCAATTTTTAATCCCTGTTTTCCCTCATCTTTAATAACAATATTATTTACTTTTCCTGCCAATTGCCCTTCATCTTCTTCCAGAGCATTTCCCTTCTCTATCACCTGCCCATCTATATTCAAATACTTACTACAAACTTTCTTTGTTTGCATTCTAACCTTCTCCTTACTGCTCTGTACTATTTTGTTCCCTCCCCCCAACCATTCTAGTTTAAAGGATCCTGAGTAGCCCTAGCAAATACCTCTGCCAGGATTCTGGTCCCCCTGGGATTTAAGTGTAACCCGTCCTTACTGTACAGGTCACATCTCCCCCAAAAAAGGTCCCAGTTATCCAGAAACTTAAAACCCTGCCCCTTACTCCACCCCTTCAGCCACGTGTTAATCCTCCACCTCATTCTATTTCTATTCACACTGTCACGTGGCACAGGGAGTAATCCAGAGATTACTCCCTTTGCGGTCCTTCTTTTTAACTCCCTACCTAACTGCCTGTACTCACTTTTTAGGACCTCTTCTCTAATTCTCCCTATGTCATCGGTACCTACATGTACCACGACCTCTGGCTCCTGTCCCTCCCACTTTAGGATATCTGGGACACGAGCAGCAACATCCCGGACCCTGGCACCAGGGAGGCAAACCACCATCCGGTTCTCCTTGCTGCGTCCGCAGAATCCCCTATCCGTCCTCTTAACTATGGAGTCTCCTACCACAATTGCCCTCCTCTTCCTTTCCCTCCCTTTCTGAGCTACAGGGGCCGACCTCGTGCCGGAGGCACAGCCACTGTCACTCCCCCCAACCTTGATGCAGATCAATGGAATAATTTGCCACCATAAATTGGTTCCAATAAATGGCTGCACCTGGAGGAAACCCATGCCATCACGTCAAGAAAATGCAGACCCCCAAGCCATCAGATGCAGTCAACATTGGACCCAGGTACCTGGCACGGCAAGACTACACTTCTACCAGCTGCCCTATTGCACTGTTTGTCATTTGTGATCGTGTTTGCTATTAGATAATTATTTCACAATTATGGGAAGTCTTTAATGGGGGGAAAAAAAACATTTCTCACAGTAAAAAAGGTTCACCTGAATTACATTGATGTGAAATTTATGACCTCAGCATCCTTGCTTGTGAAGCCGCTTATGAAATTGTGACACACCAGTCCAAGTTAGAATGTTTTATGCCTGGGATGGACAGTTGAA
The DNA here is from genome assembly GCF_036971445.1 of Narcine bancroftii. Taxonomy (NCBI): domain Eukaryota; kingdom Metazoa; phylum Chordata; class Chondrichthyes; order Torpediniformes; family Narcinidae; genus Narcine; species Narcine bancroftii. The sequence continues at coordinate 98,039,363 of NC_091471.1, read as the reverse complement.
AATGCCACATTTAAGAATGATCTATAACAGAGCACAATCGAATTATTATTGAAAAATCAGGATATTTGTCCAGCACTTCCTTTCAACCAGTCTTTCAATAGATTTTGATGCTCTCATACCTTATTGTATGCCCTGTTGTTGCAGTCTGGCTGCTGGAAGGCTACTCTCTCCATTTGAAGCCATATAAATATTTTTTTTCACACTATGAACCATACTGACCAAAATACACACAAACATTTCCCTCTTGAATATACACAGTGTCATTTTCTCCTCTTTTCCCTCCTCCCTTCCCTCCCTCCTTCACCCCCCTCCCCACCCACTCTACGTTCAACATATATGATACATTAAACCCATTAAACAATGTCATCAAACAATGAAAATAAACAAGAAATTTGTATCTTCTACTTTTACACACTGGGTCAGTTCATTTCATCTTCTTCTCCTTCTGTCATTGTGTTCCATATCAATATTATTGATGAGCCACCCGGGCCTCTGGTCCTAGATGGACTGGCTTCAGACTGCTGCCCCCTGCCACAGGGCTGGCTGTGGAACTCAGCTAGTGCCCTGGTCAAGAGGCTGTAATGACAGATGAATCATTGGAGGTGTGAGGAATACATCAATGACCCAAACCTGAACAGCACGTGACCTGTCAGAGAGCGGGGTAGGCAATGGTGCATTGATTTGCTTACACTCTGCCTCAACTCGTAGAGCCTGAAATGAACCTGCCGACACATCTACAATCACAGGAGTCTAATCTCAGCTGTCTGTACCCTTCTCTTCTCTCAGTGTCTTCTCTCTGTGAAACTGAGCACAACCCTGCTCTAAATGAAGAGCTCATTGTGAGAGGGAATCTGGAACAATTTGATGTGTCTGCTGCTGGAGAGGAGAAGCAAGTTTCCGTGTCCCAAGTTTCTGCTCGGGTAAGAATGTGCTCTGCTCACACAGCAAGTCAATTTTCTGATGTGAAGCAGTTCTCTGCTTGTTGCGAATAGCTGATTGTTGACAGGAAGCATCCTTTTCCTTCTGGACACCCAAAGAGTTGCAATCTGCCTGAAAGGAACATCCTTCTGTTAACATGGACATTAAGCTGCTTCCTGGTAGAATATCTCTCCCCTTGAGGAACTTCCAGTCCTCCAGCTGCAACAAGAGGAGACTGCATAGAAGCAGAAGGATTCTGTGTGTCTCTGTCATCAACAGCTATCACTGTGTAAGTGAGCACCGTCTGATGGACAATGAGCCTTTGCAAAGAAGCATGCACCACCCCCTGAGCAGGGACCTTTAACCTCTGGCACCATACAACTTCCTGTTCCAATTTCTTTGTTTCTATGCTCTTTTGTGTCCCAGGGAGGTTCACCAGGCACCCCTGTGAGAGCTTGGAGATGGACTTTTCCATATTCTGTGATGCCTCCTGAATTCGATAGGCAGGTCTGACATTATGCTCACCATTTAATTGTATACCTGCATCAGCCCTGTCTTAAAATCATTCCCTTTTGGGTCCTCATATGAAACCTCTAAGGCAGAGATTTGTGGGCGTATCTATGGGTGGGTCCGCACAATGCACAGCACCCGGCAGTGCCTGGAGAATCTCTCTTCGGCATGTCAGTATGTATCAAAAAACAAATTCAGAACAGCAGTGAACCATTTGGCCCTCAAGTTTATTTCCACTATTTTATAAAATCACTTCTGATCTGATTGTGTCCAAACTGCAATCCCATCTTCTCACCGTAACATTTCCCACTCTTGCTAATTTAAAACCTTTTCATCCATGCCTTGAAATAGTCACTCCGCTTGCAACCTCCCTCTCAGCAAGAGTCCCAAAGACTCACAATCTTCGGATGGAGAAGTAAACATTCCATCTTTGCCTTAAATGGGTGTCCCTCATATTAATAAGTGGTTCATATTTCTCGGACACCCTCGAATAAATCCCTTGTATGCTTTATTGAAGTCTTCACACTTTTCCAAACCCCAGTGGATGCAAGCCTATCCTCTTCAGCCCTTCCGCATAACACAACCGCCCATTTCAGATATTACTCCATTTTCATTTACCTCTTCTTTCTTTCTCTCTTACTTTTTTTCTCCTAAACAACCTTTCAAGGCTAAGATAATGAACATCACTGCTGTTTGTTTGACACGGGGAGTGGAGTATGCCATTGAAGGTGAATGCCCCTACTAATTGATGACCAGCAAGGTAAAAGAAGCTGATATAAATTTGCCCTGGTCCCACTGGTTACTTTGGGTCCAAAGAAATCAATTTTAGCTTTTGCTTACTAATGCTGTGATCCACTTGACTTTCATCAATTTCTTTGATTAGATTTTGAATCCACTGATATTTCATTTAACCAAAAATAGGTTCCATCCAATTTCTGGGCAGTCATTTCCTGACAGCTCCCCCTGCTGGACACAGTGACATTAAACTTCTGCTGGAAAACACCAGTCGTCAGCATGTGGCAGGATGACTCTAGTTGTATAAACTTGCTAAATTTCAAATGAAAAAATGAACTACGACTCTAAATTTAACCTTGTCAAGAAAAGTGGCCGTACTTTCAGCAAACTCTTTGTTTTTGTTGACAAAAGGTTTTCAGGAGGGACTTTGTTTAGAGAGTGGTCATGTTTCATCCAAGACTATTTGGAGGCATGTTTCTAATTGCTTATTATTTTGCTGTGAAGTTCTTTAGCTGTGATATTTTCCAATATCTGGCAGAGATTACAGCACTTTTGGTAGGAGATGTACTTATTAATATGAGGGACACCCATTTAAGCAGCAAGAGATGGCAATCTCACTACACCCTGGATAAATGTTTAAATGTTAAAAAGAATATTCTCATCCTGAATAACTGGAACTGAATAATAAGTAAACTCTCAAATAAGCCTTTAAAATTCTAGCTGCAAAAGAAGGACATAAGCATTTTTCATTTATTTTGTCTGTGATATGATTTCTATTATTTAGCTTAATTAAAGTTTCTTTGATTATGTACAGCTTATTTCCAGCAAAAAAATGTCTATTCCCAGAACCCTGTCTTTGTTTCATTCTGAAAATTCAAAACAATTGAAATCAATTTAATGTGTTCAAATAACAAAAACAAAATCCGCCAAATCCAGCAGGATGGGCTTGGTTAATATAGGTCAATGTTCCCAAGGTAAATGGAATGTGCTTCTATTACCAATGAGTGAGTTTCCCATATCAGTGAATTAAGAATTGCATTTTTTTGTGGATCTCTCAACAGTTTGATTTGAAGTTCTCAAAAAGAGAAATACAGTGAATAGTTGATAAAGCAGAAACAGAAAGACAGAATTATTAATCTTTCAGTCTGGGTTTTAGGTCCATAAATTGTAAAATAGGCTTCCTATCAAACTTTTCAGTTGATGAATATAAGTAACAGGAGTTTTGAACTTGCATTGTCACACAATTCGAACCCTCTCTAAATGTTTGCCTTGTTTCTCGTGATGCAGAGAGAGTTCAGTTGTCTGCCATTTCACTAATCAGCATTCTCCAGTAAACAGCCAGTAAAAGGAAGCAAACTGACTGACATTGGGACAACACTGAAGGAATACTTTGGCCAATATCATTCAACACCAAGAATGTCTGGAAAGAACAAAAGAGTAAACTATTGTATTTATCTAACCAGTGCCTATTAAATCCAGCTAAGTGCAGCATAACCATGCTTTTATTGTATTTTAAATGTGTTTTTTCTGTAAATTAGCAACAGATTATTTCTTCACTCTCTCAATTTTATCAAAAGACATTTGTACATTTTACATCTTCGTCAGCACAAATGTTGATTGAAGTAAAACAGTTAATTAAAATATAAATATGTTTATCCCTGTACTGCCAAGCCAATTCTAAATTCCATGAGCCATATTCTATATTTAATGTTCCTTGATTTATCACTGCTCAACTGCAACATGCACACGTTTCAAAAATTCCACATTTTGTTGAAATTGTTTGCAGATGTGTTTGATCTGAGCTTAACAGGTTGGCCACATTATTAAAATATTAAATTTATATATTTCTAACTCTGCATTTGATATTAGAAAACCACTTTCATTGGAAGTGGTGAAGTTACTTACCTTCTAAGCTACGATGTTACATCAGTTAAATATTGATTCATTGGTGCCTAACAGAGAGAATAGTTATTATCATAGTTATTGCCCATTTTATTTGCATTTGAGGTAATAAACATCTTCCATTTGCATGTACCGACATTTATAATCCTTCACAGAAGATAATCAGAAAAGGCAGGACCTTTCTTTCTGATCATGTGACATCCTTAATTTGATTATACACATTAATAAATTAAATCTATGCAGATACGCATGTTTTAGTGGGCCAAATGGCCTGTACCTGTGCTATATGATTATGGCTTTCTATTTGTAGGTAATTATCTAGCAGCAGCAAGATTATTGCCACCAATTAAAAGCAAATAATTATCTGCAGCTCAAATAAGCACATGTTCCATGAGAAATTGCTGACAACGTAGCATATTTATATGAAGCAGAAATATATGGGTGGGATTGAGAGGAAATTCCATTGACAATCTTCCTATCAATCTCTATATCCTCAAGGCAATCCAGAAGAAGCCATAGGAGGGGTATGTGCAGCACACTGTTGAGAATTTACTATCAGCAGAATAATAAATAATTAACTGGTGTATCCAGAGGGAAATTTAAATGTGCAAATGTCCAGATGCCTCAGATAATTTGAACGACTTCATGAAACTGAAGTGGTCTCTTGAACAGCATTTTATATGCATATGAATGGAGGGAACAAAAATAAATGTAACATTAATTGTCTTCATCTGTGGTATGGAATCTCTTGGTTACTCTCTGCTCAGTTAAATAGGTGTCACAAAGACATGTCTTTGACAGCACTGAGAAACTTGGGTGGAGAAGGTCAGGGCATAATGGACCCAAGTTATGTAGGTGGAGTTTGTTTGTGACTTTGTCCATGTACTCATGTAGAATTGTCTGAAACAGTAAACACTCCTGTTTTTGTTGTTTTTGAGCAATACCATATTTTGTAGTGTGTCGAATTATGGGATTCACCATGGCTTATGTTCTACAAGGTCTACCTTCTAGTAGAGTGATCTATGGAAAATAGAATGAAATCTCCATTTCCTCCATGTTAGTGGTCCATTTTATCCTGGAACTCCTTCTATGTTACAGTGCTCAGATTTGACAACAGTGAAGTTGAACTGAAGTTGTTGTAGTTCTTTCTGCTGACTTGGCTGAACAGGTTGTGGAAGATGCTTTAGTCTTCAAGGCTGGTTCCTTAAACAGGTCAGTGAGCTGGGGACTCTGCAGAATATGCTGGTTGTCATGAGCTGGAGAGGGTTTTCATCTGCTGAGTTGGGGTGTATCATTTATATTTTTAATTCGCCCAAATTCTTGCTCATTACAAATTAAACCCCAAACTCATTGTCAATACTTGAAAAATCTTATTTTAAGGGATTAAAATAGAACATTAACCACAGGCATTTGAATCCTAGGCATTGCAACCTTAGAGGAGGGATTGGTTTGGATGGACAAATGGTGAAAATGGTAAAATTCATATTTTAATAACGTTTTAGGTAACTTCTGCTTGTGATCAGCCATGATCTGTAAAATGGCGATGCTGGCTCGACGGGCCGAAGGGCCTACTCCAGCTCCTATTGTCTATTGTCTAAGTTCTATCCTGCTGTGGGTTAAAACGAACTGATGTAATGATTAGAATAACAGCCTAGCATTGAGATAGATATTCATATGGGGATTGATATGAATAATTAAAATATGCAGTTTTCAACCCCTGAGGGAAGACATTTTCCAGCACCTGTGACCACTGGTTCCTAACTCCTCTGGGCAAAATATCCTTCCTGCATCAAGCCACCCAGCCGGATAAGCCCCGTGAAAATTTTCTAAGCTTAATTATGATCTCCTCTTGTTCCTTTTAACACCAGAGGATAGATTGAATGAGGTGCGTGTAAATTCTTGGGCCAAATGTATATTGAGTGATTGCTTTGCCATCCACCTACCCACTGTTTATGGGTCTAAACTTGACCTTCCTGCAGCCAACCATTTTAGCTTCCCAAACTTTTCCTACTCTATTTTAGTCTTCATAAATGTTTCAGACCCAAAATATTGACAGATCTTTTCTACAGTGGATATGCTGTCTGATCTGCTAAGTTGCACCAGCAATTCTTTGACTACTCTCTATGAAATTATATAACAGTTGAAAAAAAGACATCATCTGCTTTTCAAAATCAATTTTATTAAGCAAACCAATCACAAAGGTAATATTACCAAAGACAAAGCATGCTACTACTTTATTTTAAATATGCATATGGGAGCACTTTCTATTCATTTCATATTCATTACTTCTCAGGCAAAACAATTTAAGCAGGAAGAAATTCTAAAGCTGTCAGAGAAAATGGGAGTGAAATGTGTAGTTCCACTATAGGCCACTAGGTGGCATAAGTGCTCATGATAATTCTCATATTTAGAAGCAGAAAAGTGGTCTGCTGGGATTCAGTTCAAATCCCGACAAAACATAGGACATAGAAAATTAGAGCACAGTGCAGGGCACAGTACAGGGCCTTTGGCCCATGATATTGTGCCTAACTAATATATATATATATATACAAATCTGATAGGTACCTCTTTGAATTCATTGTTACAGGTCCTGGTTTAACATCTGGCATTGCCATTTTCTTAAGACAAGAAAATGGTTGACGCCAATCATTTATTCACATGTACAAGTCATAAGGAATAGAAATCATTTCTTACATATGAAATTAGCATAAGTCTGGAAAGATCAGTTCCAATAAATTGTAACATCCATTAATTAGTATATGTAAATGATCAGTGTCGCAATAATATTAAGCCATCAACATTTACAAAGCAAAGGGAAGTATCTAGGCTGAGGTAAAATTGGAACAAAACTCTGCTGGCGCCTTTAGAGTTGATGTGTGCACCGTACAGCCATTGACAAGTCAAATCGCGGCTGATGGTTGTAAGGCTTAATCAGCTATATCAACTCTCGACTCGATTGACCGAGCCATTTAGTGTTTCTGTGTTAAAAGCCATTATCACTTCTGTGGGCTTGCTTGAGGATTGTGTGCCAGGAAATGGCTGAAGTGATCAATTCCCATGCCTTTAGGTGATTAGATGATTAATTTAATAGTCTGTCTGGAAGGTGAGCTGCCCAGAAAACCTGTAGTTTTCTCCAATCTTAGTTTCAAAACTAGGGATTAGTGTTTTTAATAATAACTATTATTTCTGGATAGCTCAAAGATACAAACTTTCACATCTATACACACCAACAAAAAACTAAACCCTCCCTACTTCATTACCCTCTATTTTTGTTTTATCCATGTGCCTGTCTAAGAGGTTATTAAATGTCTCGATTTTTCCAGCCTCCACCATCACCACCCCTGACAATATGTTCCAGAAACCCACAACTTTCTGTGCTAAACTTACCACTGAAATCTCCGCTAAACTTTCCTCCCTTCACTTTGTACAGTTGCCCACTTGTGTTTGCTACTTCCATTCTGGAAAAAAAAAGCACTGGCTGTCTACCTTATTTATGTCTCTCATAATCTTGTGGTCCTTTATGAAGTCACCTCTCTTCCTTGAAAGAGAAAAGCCCTACCTCTGCTAACCTTGTCTCATAAGACTTATTTTACAATGCAGTCAACATCCTGGTAAATCTCCTTTATACGCTTGCCATAGCTTCCATATCCTTTTTTGTAATGAGGTGACAAGAACTGAGCACAATATTCCAAGGGTGGTCTCAACAGATATTTATAGAGCTACATCATTATTTCACGATTTTGGAACTTAAACCCTCGACTAATGAAGCCCAGCATATCATAGGCCTTCTTAACTATCCTATCAATCTGCACGGCAACCTTGAGAGAAGTATGGATTTGGACCCCAAGTCCCTCTATTCATCCACACTGTTAAGTATCCTACCATTAACCATGTATTCTGACTTCAACTTTGACATTCCAAAATGCATCATCACACACTTATCCAGATTGAACTCCATCTGCCACATTTCTTTCCAACTCCTCATCCTGTCTATATCCTATTGTAATGTACGACAACCTTCAACACTATCCACAACACTTCCAGCCTTCATCTCATCTGCAAACTTATTAACCCATCCCTCTACTTTTTCGTCCAGGTCATTTATAAAAATCACAAAGTGTTGGGCTCTCAGAACAGATCTCTGCAGAACTCCAGCAGTCACTGACTTTCTGGCAAAATATTTTCAATCCACTCTATTCTTTACTTTCTACAGGCAATTCAATTCCGAATCAACACAGCCAAGGTTCCATGGATCCCATGACTCATGATTTTCTGAATGTCCCCTGTGGGGGAATCTTGTCAAATTGCTTATTAAAATCCATATAGACCATATCTACCACTCAAACTTTGTCATTTTCTTTTGTTGCCTCCTCATGAGGTACAACTTTCCCCTCACAAAGCAATGCTGACTATCCCTAAGAAGACTTTAATTCTCTAAATGGTGGTAAATCCTGCCCTTAAAAATCCTCTCCAATAGTTTGTTCATCACATACTTAAGACTCACTGATCTATAATTCATAGGATTCTCTCTATTACCTTTATTAAACAAAAGTACCATATTTGACATTTTTCAATCCTCGGAACCTCCCTGTGGCCAATGGGAACACAAAGGTTATTGCCACAGCCCCAGCAATCGCTTCCTTCCCTGCCCTTAGAAACCAAGGGTATGTCTCTTCTGGTTCCAGGGACTTATCAGTCCTTATATTCCTCTTTCTTTAAAAAAAATATATTTAATTGTTTGCATCATTACAGGAAAAAAAATGAATAGAACATTAATCAAATATCCAAAGTCAATGATACAAATAAAAGTACTTCTATATTTTTCTCCCCAACCCCCTCCCACCCTAAAGTAAGAAAAGGAAAAAAAATAAATACCTACGATTTAATATACAATAATATTAATTGTTACAAAAAATTACTAATTAAGAGGAGTGGATAAGATAGAAGAGGTGGATGGAAACTTACCCATACATGGTTTCCAAATACTAAAAAAATTTTCACTTGATTCCTTAAACTATATGTAATTTATTCCAAATGTACACAATTTTGCATCTCATTATACCATCTACTTAATAACACTTCTCTATACATTTCTTTGCAGTTGCTATTGCAATATTAAAAAAAAATCTTAGTATTTGCCCAATTTCAATTTTATATCCTTTTCATAAATATATCCAAGTAAAAATATTCTTGGATAGTTTGGTATCTTTATCTTCATAATTTTCCCTAATAATAAACTCAGTTAATTCCAAAACTTTTCCACTTTTTCAGAAGACCACACTGAATGCAAAAAAAGTCCCTATTTCTTTCACACATCGAAAAGATTTGAATAATTAGGATTAAGTCCATTTAACTTATGTGGAGTATCATACAATCGATGAAGAAAAATAATAATGAACCATTTGATATCTAACATTTACTGTATTCGTAACACTTTCATAACATAATGTTCCTCTTTCTTAATCTCAACATGGTCCAGCTCAGGTTTTCCAAGTTGTATTCCAATGTACCTTTCCGTATTGGCCAGTGGGGGATTTCACGGTGTCATGAGCAACATCACACGATCATTGTCTAGAGAGGGAATGATCAGTGTTGAGCTGAGCTTCAAAGCTCACCTGCCCATCCTATGGAAGCAGGTCAGGTGGGGAGTGGGGCTGAGGGAGGGAGGGACGGAGGGAAAATGGGGGAAAGGGGGAATAGCCGAAGGTTAATTTAATCAGATCCTCTCACTCCAAATTTAATAGTCTATTTCTCTTAAACGTGAGAGGAAAGGAAGGCACAAATGCTTTAATGATTTTAATTTTAAAAATAATTAGGCATATAGCACTAATTAACAGCGCCCTTCCAGGCCCTTCCAGCCCACGAACCTGTGCCTCCCAAATGCACCCAATTAATGTATAACCATCATACACTTTGAAGGGTGGGAGGAAATTGGAGCACCCGGAGGAAACCCACATAGATACAGAGAGAAAGTACAGACTCCTTACAGACAGCGCTGGAATTGAACCTGTGTCGCTGATGCTGTAATAGCATTGCGCAAACTGCTATGGTAACTGAGCCTCCCTTTATTCAATATATTTTAATAAAAACTTTAAAATATTATTTGTTAATCACCCATGCCAAAGTATATTGTCACACCTGGGAGCACTTCAAAGCACTCTGACATCGCTGTGGAGTTATGAAAATTTCAAGGACTCTGACAACTTTAGAGTGATCTCTAATTTCTTCTCACAGGCAGTGAGAATGCTAAATGACCAAAGGAACTCCTCACACTAACCATCCGAGATTCTCATATTTATTCATTTGTATATATGAATAACTGTTCTGCACATATATTAAAAACACAAAAATGCTGATGGATACAAAGATATATTGCCGACATTTTGAGCCTAAGCCCTTCTTCAAGGAAAAGTCAGAAAATGGAGAAGCAGGATATATAAGAAAGTCTCAGAATTCAAACAATCGTGGAAGAATCCAGACTAACTAAAGGTGATAATTGGATGTGATAAGAGACTAGGTAAAATTTATCATGTCTGTGCAAAAGGAGACAGGGGATGGAGAAATGACAGGGAAAGCTGGGGGTGGGGGTGGTTTTAAGGAAAGCCAGAGCAGTCAATCTTAATACCATCCAATTGGAGGGTGCGCAGTCAGAAAATGAGGTGTTGTTCCTCAGTCTAACAGTACATGAAACCACGGACAGACATGTCAGCAAGGGAATGGGTGGAAAATTGAAGTGGGTGGCCATTGGGAGATCCACGTTATTGCAACAGACAGAGTAGAGGGGCTCAAAAAAACAATGTACCAGTTAGAAGACTGCCCTCTGTTGTGAAAGGACTCATTAACTATAGAAGTTCCTATCATGTGCTTCCAACTCACTCAGCATCTTTCAGTTCAGTACACGGCATGATATCAAGCTTAGAAGGATTAATGAGAAATTTAGGGCTTACTGAACCTCTTCTGGTTCTACAGCAGTAGACTGTTGAAATTTCAGCAGACATTTTGATGTCTAAGTTCCAAAGCACCATCATTTGTCTGGATGAGGCCCAAGAGAACTATAGAAAAAAAAACACAGAAATGCTGGGGAACTCAGCTGGTCTCGCAGTGTGCATTGGAGGTAAATATATATTACTGACATTTCAGGTCTGAACCCTTCCTCAAATTATGAGGAGAAAAGAAGACAGGCTATGGAAAAAGAGGAAGAATCAGTAGGGAGAGGAGTGCAGACCGACAGAGAAAATAATTGGATATGATAAAAGGACAAGAGAGAAGAAAGGTGAGAATTGATTTTGGCTATGTGAAAGGACTCAGAGGGAAAAGGGAAGAGAGAAAGAGAAAATGGTAGACATGGGGAAAGAGTGGGAGATGGGATTCTAACGGAAAGTGTTGATGATAATGCCATCCAGTTGGAGGTGACCAAATAGAAAATGGGCCACTGTTGCTCCAATTTTCAGGTGATTCCAGTCTGGCAGTGCATGAGACCATGGACAGATCTGTCAGCAAGGGAATGGCGCAGGGAATTGAAAGTGGCCACTGGGAGATCCATTATGTTGTGGCAGACAGAGCTGAAGTGCTCAAAGAAACAATCTCTCCAATGCAGAGCATTGGATGCAGTAGATGATCCCTGCAGATTCACAAGTAAAGTGTTGCTTCACTTGGAAGGAGTGTTTGGGACTGCAAATGATGGTGAGGGAGAAAATATGGACACATGGAGCATCTCCTGTAGTCTCAAGGAAGATGTAATGGGGTTGATTGGTGGGGAGAGAGGAGTGGACAAGGGAGTCATGGAGGGACTAGTCCCTGCTCAAAGCAGAGAAGGAAGGAGAGGGAAATAAGTGTCTGATGGTTGGATCATGTAGCAGTTGGTGGAAATGGCAGATAATATGTTGGATGCAGAGGCTGGTGGGATGGTAGAGGAGAACAAGGGAAATCCTGTTGTTGTTGCATGTGGCAGCAGAGTGAGCAAGGACAGATGTGCGAGAAATGAAGGGTATGTGGGTGAGGTGTTGTAAGGGAAGTCACTTTGTTTGAAGAAGGAGATCTGGAATGGAAGACATCATCCTAAAAGCAGGTATGATGAGACAAAGGAATTTATGGGATTCTTACAGGGGACAAGGTGTGAAGAGATGTAGTCAAGGTAGTTGTGGGAATTGGTTAATTTATAGAATATGTCTGTTGAGAGTTTGTCTTCCAAGATGGAGTCAAAGGGACCTGAAGGTGGTTGAAGGGCATGGGAAGTATCCTGGATGTAGGTGGGGAGGTACTAGACTGGGGGAGCAAAACAGGGTTGAGGTAAGCGGATACCAGTTCTGTGGGGCAGGAGCATAGAGATATTTTCAGTTTCACTGGAGAATTGCAAGCAGCTATGTCAACTTGAGTTATTCTCTTTAAGAGTTTGGGGATGAAATTTTAATTCATTTATGGGATGTGGGTGTCATTGGCAAGACCAGCATTTGTTATTCATCTTTAGTCATCCTTAAAAAGGTGGAAGTTTGCTGCAGTCTTGGTAAAGGTACTTCCTCATTTCTGTTAAATAGCTGCAGCAATGTTTAGCATTAAGCTATTACAGTGCCAAAAGTGACCTGGGTTTGAATCTGGCACTGTCTGTAATGAGTTGACACATTGTCCTTGTGTCTGTATGAGTTTTCTTCAGGTGCTTCAGTTACTTTGCTGTATGTCTAAATGTTAAAAATGAATAAATAAAAGAGTTTCAGGATTTTAACCCAAGTATGAAGAAACAGTGATACATTTCCTAGTCAGTGTGCTATGTCCTTCAGGGAGAACCTCCAGGTCTGGTTTTCCTATGTATCCAAAGTCTTTGAACTACTTGATGATAGATTACAGATTTAAAAGGTTCTGTTAAGTAGCTGTGGAGCAGTTTGTAGGCACAGTGAATGCTGTAAATACAGTGCATGTGGTGATAAATGGGTTGGATGGGGCATCAATTAAGAAGACTGTGTTGACCTACATTTTTTGGGTGTTGTTGGGATCACAAATCTATTTGTTCCTTGGAGTGGATGGACAATCTTTGGGTTATTAAGTGATGGTTTGCTCATCATAGGGTCATTAACCTTTAAACTGTTTAATTACTTATATTATTTATGTGGTTCTGATTCTAGTCAATTTTCCAGCTAAGTTTTTGGTCAGCGGTAACCACCTTCCCCCACCCTCCCCTCCCACCACTTCCACAGTTCTGGACATTGATCACAAGGGACTGGATGAAAGGATTGGCTTTGAATGTCAAGGGCAGGTATTTTTTTCTTTTGTTGGAGAATTATTTTATGACAGTTTTGTGTCATTTATTGGAATACTTTCCAGTTCCCCCTGATTTATTCACCAAAGATTTTGCAAATTGAATTGAGTACTGTGCAAGCATCAGCAAACATCTCCACTTCTAACCTTATGATGGAAAGAAGATCTGAGGAGGAATTCTGCAACAATGAATGAGGGCTGAGACGATTAACCCCTAACAAGCACAAGTATCTTTTATTGTGCATTATATCAATCACTGAAGAGTTTTCCCCTTGCTTGCCACTGAATAGTTTTCCAGGTTTTTTGACTGCCTTGATGCCAAGGTCATTCACTCTCTACATCTCTGGAGTTCACCTTCTCATTAGGCCAAGAATGTAATGAGGTGAATGATTCTGGAAAAATCCAAAGTCAATATCAATGAGCAGTTTATTGGCGATTAAGTATCATTTGACAGCATTTTTGACAAGAATCTCTTCAATTTGCTGACAATTTGAGAATGCTCTGATTGAGCAACAATTAGTTGCCTGTGATTGTCCTTTTGTGGACAGGGTTCATGAGCAATTTTCCACATTGTCTAGTAGATGCCTGACTGTTCGATGTACTAGAACAATTTGGCCAATTAAATAGTTAGTTCTGAAGTGGAAGTCTTCAGCATTACAGCCAGGCCTATATCAACGTATCTTCCATAATTTTTTCTAAGGTTTATTTGGCACCTAGAAATTTGGCAACTGCCATTAATGATTTATTTTAGAATCACTCACTTGCCACTGTGCATCCAAACCAATGAAAACTAGAAAGCAATATAACTTCTCTTTAGATGGGCATAAGTATGGGAAATATGTGATAGTGCTGGAGAGGGGTCAGAGGAGATTCACAGGATGTTGCCTGGGATGGAGAGTTTCAGTTCTGAGAAGACACTAGAGAGGCTAGCAGAAGGAGTTAATGGAAGACAAGATTATGAGAGGTATATCTATGCTAGACCACAGTAAACTATTCCCAACATTAGAAATTGATATAACTAGAAAATATAGATCTAGGGTCAGGGGAAAAGGGGCCCTTTTCTCACCCAACCTACTTGGAATAGGCTGGAGGGAATGGTGGAACAAGAGTCACTGACAGCATTTAAGAAGTGTCTATATGAGCATTTGAATTACCTGGGTATAGAAGGCTCTGTGCCAAATTCTAAAAGATGGGATCAATAACTGATGGCTCCCTCTGGTTGGCATTGCAGTGATGGGCCTGCTTATGGCCTGCCCAAAACATACCTATAATTAATTTGGTGATGGATATTCTTCTCAATCCAATCTAGTTTTATCGTGAGATTTATTGAAAAACCTTCAGAAGGAATATTTAAGTTAACGATGTCAAGATCATCCAGCAGAAATGAATAAATTAAATCTTTCTTTTTTGATCCATTTATGTATTTTTACACCTTTGGGTTGGTGCACACAATTGGATGAAATTTATCTCTGGTCTTGGGATGATAACATGGAGTGACTTAACAGATAAAGCCAAGCCATTAACAGCATAGCTATTGACTTACCTTTCAAAGCATGGCTTTTGCTGTTTATGTCAGTGATTTGTAAAGAGACATGAAGGTAGAATCAAAAGGAAGTTATGATTGAGGTAAGGCAGGGGAAGGTACATTTTGTCATGATGCATTTAGAAGATGTTTAGAACAGTCATAATTGTGGAACCTTAAAATATTATTATAGTCTACTCTTTCTGGTGGATACTGATAATGCCACCTCTCAACCTGTGTGAAGTTGTTACAATTGTCTCCAAATATCTGTTCCCTTTAAATAACTATTTAGCTTAATAGGCTCTTTAGAAGTCAAATAATTTTTGAAAAGAATTTAAGTGGATACTTAATTGGTAACTTTTTTTCTCAACATGCATGCCCTGTCTTTCATAACAATTTTGATCAATTTGGAAGATTTTTTTCTCTTCCTTAAATTCTGCAACAATTAATTTCAGTTTATTAGCAATCAGTTCACATTAATATCCATTAATAATACAAAGTTGTCAATTATAGTGTTAAATATGGCTGAAAAGAAGAGACTATGAATTAATAATTGCAGACTGTTATTCTCCTTTTTCAAGTCAGTAGCAATCCTGCAGTGATCACACCTGTAAACTAATGAAACAGGTGACATCAATGAGCTGGGTTGCTGTGCCACTTCAGATACATTAAAAAAATACATTAAAAAAGAGTTTTGGAACAAAGCAGCCAATTGATTTGAAGTGTTGCTATTTTTTAAATCATGATTGCTTATGTTATTTTCAGCTTCCAAAGCAGTTGACTTAATTCTTCAACAAAGAAAGCTATACCTAATATATAACAGACACCCTTATTTAAGATTACCTTTTAGATATGGTAGAATTATTTAATTTTGATGTTCAGGCTCTAAGGTTATATATGAGCTGAATATTCAAGAGGAATCGATAATGTTATAGGATATAGATTTGTGGGTAGATTCAGAAATGAAGCTTTTTGTTTCAGTCCTGAAAGAATATAATGAACAGGAACTCTGGTGAAAAATAATAGACAGTAAAGAGTAAAACACAAAGTTACCAGAAAAATGTAGGATTGAAACAAACCATTGCATGCATGCATGCAAAGAAAAAAATTACATTCCCCTCAAGCCCTCTGTTCCTTTCTCCCTTATGTCTATTTTTGCTAACTACTCCTAATGGTACTCTTTCAGTAATATGTTTCTTCTCTTCTAATCTACTCTTTAAATTATTGGCAAGTATTTTATGTTGTTATCATTTAGCTTTTCTCTGCCCTACAGACAAAAATATTTGCCTAAATGTTCATCCACACTGGAGACAATTAAAAGCACCATATTTATAATAGAGATCTCTGAAATTCAATTCTATCAAAGGAACTAAATTTCAGAGGCAGAGAAGGTGTTAGTGATATTGTATGGGATATATACGGTGTATGGGATATACAGTGAATGGGATATATGGTGTATGGGATATAGGGTGTATGGGAAATATGGTGAATGGGATATACGGTGAATGGGATATATGGTGTATGGTATACGGTACTATGGTATACGGTGTCTGGGATATATGGTGTATGGGATATATGGTGTATGAGATATACGGTGTATGGTATATAGTGCTATGCTATATGGTGTATGGGAGATACGGTGTATGGGATATACGGTGTATGGGATATACGGTGCTATTGTATGGGATATACAGTGCCATCAGCCAAAAGTGAACCACTCAGTATTGCATTAATTCAATTGAAATCTTTCATCAAAAGTATTCCATCTTGAGAAGGCTGGGGAAGGTTCATCTCCCACCCCCAATCCTCACTACATTCTACAGAGGATGTATTGAGAGCATCCTGTGCAACTGCATCATCGCCTGGTTAGGAAGCTGTACCCCCTTGAACTGCAAGACATTGCAGAGGATTGTGAAGTCAGCAGAAAAAAAATCATTAGGGGCTCTCTTCCTACCATGAAAGACATCTATAACACTCGATGCAGGCAAAGGACAATAAACATTGTGAAGAACTCCGCACACCTTTCAAGTAAATTGCTCATCCTTCTGCAGTCTGGTAGGAGGTACTGCAGCACTAGGGCCCATACATCCAGATTGGGCAACAGTTCCCCCCCCCCCACCCCCCGCCCCAGGCCATCAGACTCCTGAAGTCCCGGAACATATGTTCATAGAGTACCTTGGTACTGGGGACTCTTACAGTATGTATCATAATATTTAATATTTTATGTTTTACTTCTATTTTAACTTATATTTATGTCAATATGCTTCGTGGTCCTGGAGAAACACTATCTTGTCTTTACCATACGAGCAAGGAATGAACAATAGTTAAAGATGACTTGACTTGATAAGCACAAAGAGTTCAATCAGATGTTCTCTCAGGCTTCAATATTCAGGAGAAAAGAGCATTCATCTCTCTATCTCTCTATCTGTCTATCACAATTCTAATGATGAACCTAGATCTTTAAGGAACTCTGACTATGGATATGACACTCTGGTCAGAAACCAAGGTGGGGAGGTGGGGGGACGGCTGGGAGAATGTGTCTGGATCAAAGAAATCCCTTGATGACTGTAAGTATAGATGCATGTTTTTGATTGAAGTCAGAAAGGTAAAAAGATGGCATAAGCAGGATTAGGTGGGTAGGATAAAGGAAAATCCCAAGCGATTCTGCAGGTATATTTAAGAATAAGCAGGTAGCTAGAGAGAGAATTAGTCACATTAGAAATCAAAAGGGCCATCTTGTGGAGCCATAGGAGATAGGTGAGTTCTTATATGAATATTTCTCATCAGTATACATGATGAAGATTATGGAAGCCAAGGAATTCAAGCAATGCCCTGGACCATGTACAAAATGCCAGGGAGCAAGTGATAGTGGTCTCGGAATATACTAAGGTAGATAAATCCTCAGAGTGATGGGCATCCTTGCACTTTGTGGGAAACAGAGAAGAAATTTCAGAGGGCATTGCAGAATTATTTTCATTACTTTTTTCTTTGAGTGAAATGCCAGGAGACAGGAGGTTAGCTAATATTATGCTGTTACTTAAAAAAAAGGGTTGTAGGGACAAGCCACAGAAGTATAGGTCAGTGAGCTTGATGTCAACAGTCAGAAAATTGTTGGGCAGGATTCTGAGCGACCAAATCTAAGAGCATTTGGGTAGGTGAGAACTGATTAGAGGTAGTTAGCATGGCTTCCTGCATGGCCGACAGTGTCTCACAAATCTGACAGAGATATTTGAAGAAGTGACGTGGATTGATGAGTGGAGGGCAGTGGACATTGTATAAATGGACTTCAGCAAGGGGTTTGACAAAGTCCTTCATGATAAGTTAGTGTGGAAGGTAGATCACTTGGGATCCAAGTCGAGCTGGCCCATTGGATTTATTAAATCTTAGTTATTTAATTATTTAAATCTGAGTATTATTTAAATGGAGACAAGCTAGGGAGGGGGGAGGAGCAAATGGATCTGGGCGTACTTGTTCACCGGTCACTGAAGGCTAGCATGCAGGTTCAGAAAGCTGTGAAGAAGGCTAATAGCATGTTGGCTTTCATAAAGAAGGGATTGGAGTATAGGAACAGAGACACCCTTCTGCAGTTGTACAGGGCCCTGGTGAGACCCCACCTGGAGTATTGCTTCCATTTCTGGTCTCCAATTTTGAGGAAGGACATACTAGCTATAGAGGGTGTGCAGCGCAGATTTACAAGGTTAGTTCCAGGGATGGCGGGGTTGACATATGCTGAAAGGCTATAAAAACTGGACTTGTATCCGACGCAGTTTAGAAGGATGAGGGGGGGACATGATTGAGGTATACAAAATCATCAGGGGGATAGACAAGGTGAAGTCTGATTACTTGTTCCCAATGATGGGGGAGATGAGGACTAGAGGGCATAGTTGAAGAATACAGGGTAGGCCCTTTAGGACGGAGATGAGAAAGCATTTTTTTACCCAGAGAAGTGTGAATCTGTGGAATGCTCTGCCACAGAGGGTGGTAGAGGTGGATTCGCTGACTATGTTCAAAAGAGAGTTAGATAAGACTCTTGTGGGTAACAGAGTTAAGGGTTATGGGGATAAGGCTGGAAAGGGGTACTGATGGTAATGATCAGCCATGATCTAAAATGGCGGTGCTGGCCCAACGGGCCAAATGGCCTACTCCAGCTCCTATTGTCTATTGTCTATTGTCTATTTTTCAGAACTACCACCTGGGCTCGCCACAGACTCTTACTGGGTTCAATTAATCCCTCTTTAAGCAATCTCTGGGTCTCAGCTTTGATAAACTCACGATCCTCTTTGCTGTAAGAACGGCTATTAGTGCAATCGGCTGACACTTGTGGGATAAATCACTGAAAAGGGAGGGAGCTTTGATCTTTAATGTGGACAGACCGCAGTATCTAGCGCGGGGGATGGTAAGTGTGGGTAGTGGCCCACCGAAATTTAACACTACACTGTTCATCTGAGATTGAATATCTAGCCCCAGTGCCACAGGGGCGCAGAGCTCCGGCATAATAAAGAGCCACACATCAGCCAGGCAATGTCCCTGCAAATTTAAATTAATTTTAGACTTGTCCCGTACAGTTTTTGTAAGTTCACCACAAGCCATCGATATCTTTCGGTTCGCTGGATATCGCCACAAATTTAAGGCTCTGGCAACTCTCTTGTGGATGTAGCTGTCAGCACTCCCCAAGTCTATTAGACAATCAAGAGTCTCACCATTCACCTCCCCCTTCATAGTCAACCGTTCCAGTCCGTAACATCCCTGAAGCTTTGGAGTCAATTGAGCTATCACAGGGAATTTCACCTCACTGTAACTTGAAGTCAATTCAGCCTGCTCGTCTGAAGATTCCCCCTTTTCACAGTTGTCTTCCATTCATGCAGCTCCAGGATGCATTTTCTTGGTGCTTCTCTTCTTCTTATCAGTGGGAGTACTTTTCACCTTACACGCTTTAGCGAAGTGGCCGAGTTTCCCACAATAGCTGCAGGTACCAAATTGAGCTGGGCACTTCTGTCTGGGGTGCCAGCTATTATCACAGAGGTAACATTTTTCAGGAGTTTGCCTTTTTCTTTCCTTCAATGTTCCAGCACTCCTGGATGTTTCCTTTTCGGTTTCTAGCATTTCACTGGAATGCATGGAACTTCTCAGTGTTTTGACTAGAGTGACAGCCCGGTCGTAGATTAAGGGCTCTGACTCCAGCATCCTCTGTCAGATGTAACTGGAGTCAATCCCTTCGACTAAAGCATCCAGCTTCAAGGCATTGAGGTGTTGTTGCACACCCCCTGCCACGCATCAATGAAATTGTAAATCAGATAGCGCAATTCAAAGTGTACTCCACTATCGACCTCATTTGCCAGTGAGTCAAGAGCCAGTGCATAGGCAGCATCACTTTCCCCGAGTTTCTGGCGTCTCAGCAACTGGTGTCGAGCAAGCACCACATTCCGTGGTCCTGCATAGTTAGCAGTCAGACGTTTCCGGGCTATAGCCAGAGTCGTAGCTCCTTGCATTATGGCAAAAGAGACCTCACCCAGCAGAGAGTTCAGGTGGCCCCACTGTATCGCCTCATCGACCATGTTGTTTCGAGCCATGTAGTAATCAAAACAAGCAATCCAGTGGTTGAAAATTTCTCTGGCCCTCGGAACAGACTGGTAGATTATCAGCTGCTCTTGCTTGAGGGTTGCATCCATTTTTGCTAATAAAATTGAAGTGCCAGTTGATGAAGTAGACAAAGACAATGTGGTCAAACAATAATCATGGCTTTTATTAGCAGAAACTCATGGAACAATAATGAAAGACAATGGGTGCATATACAGTTATATTTTAGGGGAGTGTCCTTAACAGTGGAGATAATGCTCTGCCAATGTTAGTACAGCAAGGCTCACCAGGGGGAGGAGACAGGCAGCTTGGCATTCACCACAAATGCTAAGCACATTTCACAAGTAGGTGTTAATTGAACTGACCTCATAAAATGAATGGACTGGAGAGATACTCTGGCTGCTGGAAACTCTTTTCAAGGGTTTTGACAGAGTGCACAGAAAGGTCACTCCTGGGTTTTGTTGATCTAACAACAGATGGGAGCAGAAGAAAGAACTCCTGTTGTTTGCTGGAGAAGGTGGGGGTTTTGCAAGTTAGAGTCACATGCTTTTCACTGGAGTTTCAGTTGGAGAGAAAGGGAGGGAGAGAAGAGAAGCTCTCTCAATCAGTGTGTGTGTGTGTGGAAGAACTAATGAAAAGTTCCAAAGCTTGCTTGATAGCTGGAAGTGCAATCTGTTTGATGTTTCTCTTGGAATAAGAGGAGCAGAAGGAACTCTGTCATAACCTGAAAGAAAGAGGTTACCATCTGAAAAACCCTGATGGGGTAAAGTTTCATCAGCGAGACATTGAGGTGACTAATGATGGTACCTCAGTTGTGGAAGTCCTGGAACAACAAATTTCTCTCTGCAAACCCTACAAGAACCTTCCTGAGCAGTAAACATTTACCTTTCAAGCACCAAAGCCTGGTGAACTTTATACATGTTAAATTCTGTGCACAGTCTAAGAATTTCCTGCATCCAGAGAATTTGGAAGGAGAAGTGAGATTAAACTGTGAACCAAAGAACTTTTCTTAAATTTACACACACATTGGATACACGTGCGCTTAGAATCAGACGGGGGTTAATTTGGGTTAGTTAAGTATAGAGTTAAGCTAAAGTTTGATTCTATTTTCATGTTTAAAGTGATTAAAAATAAACTTTTGTTTTAAAAACCACTTATCTTGGTGAATGTCTATTACTGCTGGGTTTTGGGGTCCTTTGGGCTCGTAACAGTAAAAATAGCTTCCTTCATATAAATTAAATTAAATTAAGAAATAGATGGATAAATAAAAAATATTCACAGTTACCTTAGCGCAAGAAAAAATGTGGCATTGCAATAGTGCAGATGGTTCTTTTAGTGATGTCAGGGTCATTTAGGATTTATGTCACAACAGGAGGTTCAAGAGCCTGACAGATGTTGGAAAGGAACTATTCTTGAACATAGAGGTGCTGAACTTCAGGCTTCTGCTGAAAGTAGCAATGAGAAGAGACTATGTCCAGGATGATGGGAGTTCCTTTATGATGTTGGCTCATGGGTTGTATCTGGAAGGAGGAAATTAGAGAAGCAGATTTAATTGTGATATAACAAAATCATTTTTACAAATATATGAATATGGAAGGTCTTCAAAGGAATGGAGCAACATGGGGAAATGGGTCTAGCCTCATAATCCCTCTGTATGCCAACCTGGTCCTGCTGTATGACTCTGTGACTTTCGTTGAATAAGATGTAGTGAAATTTGTTGCACTTGAAGATCTATTAAATTGTAGTTTAAAAGTGATTATGAAACATCAAGTTCTTTTAAATTGTTGTTTAAAGCAGTAGTGAAGTGTTTGCAAACACTGACTTAGTCCTGAGACTGTTCAAACTCACAAATCTTTCCCAGGAAGAGATTTCTTCTTAAACTCACACACCAATTTTTCTTCAACTCCCTCTTAGCTTCTTAAGAGTTCTGGTGCTCTTGTCCATGAACAGGCTCCCTTCTAATAACAAAAAGAAACAGTCAGAAGTGGTCTGGTTTACTTTAAAGCTACTTAGAACAGCACATCTTCCTTCTCCAGAGAATACTGTCAATCTTCTTTTTGTTCTAGTTTCTTTGGCTTCTGCCTTCGGATATATTACACACTTCTGTAAACACATATGATTCCTAGAAAACGTGATCAGTTATTGGAATTTTAAACAATTGCCAACACCAGTTTCTTGTAAATCATGTGACCTTCATACTTTTTTTTGTAGACAACAAGACTCCAAGAAATTATTTCACTTCTGTTTCAAAGATTTAAGCATATCACTCACTTCTCTTGTTCAAGAGGCCTTAAGTGGTTTTGTTTAAAACAGATGGCTTCCTTCAGCAGTTCTTATTGTGTACTCAGATACTTCAGTTTTTAATAAGGCAAACACTCTATTTTTCTTGAATAATTAAGACCCACTTCAGATCATTAGCTCTGCTCCTCCAAGACATGTCCACTCCAAAAATTAACACTTTTTCTGAGTTCATTGGTGTATCTGTAAATGTGCTGACCTGTGTAACCCTGTACCAGTGGACAACTATCTTACTAAGAATACATATACAATATTTTAACTCTATAATTTTCTTTACTAAGACATTTTATATGAAATATAATTTAACCTTAACCTAAACCTAAATATTACTATTAACACAGATCCATTACAAAAGGAAGCTGCTCCATTAAGTCAACAGAAATTGTGTAATAAATAGACAAAAATTAATTAAACAGAAATGGTTGTATTTAGTCAATGAAGAATTATTATTTGAGCAGAAAATAGAAGGATGAAAGATAGAAAATAATCCCTCTGTATTAGAGTGATATTGAAAATAATATGGCAGCCATCTTAGAAATGTGGAGTTGCTTTGCAGTTTGAAATCCACATCCATCAGCCTGAGCAGTGGCCAGAAAAGGAATTCGAAACTTCTAATTTGTAAGAAGAGGATTTGGTTTACAAGTTGGTAAAACTTGATACACTATCAATAACTCCAAAAACTGAAGTTGCAGGACAACAGGCTTTTAATACCATAAGACTTGGACACATGCTCCTGTTCTGTCCCAATCTCAGGACTCATACTGACAGAGGGATTTGTCTTACTGCCTTTATTAGGGGATTCCAAGGAAGGCAGGCCAACCATACATATACACAGTGCCAGTAACCAAGTAATAGTATACAATGGCGTATCACTACATTCACCTTCTCTTTTAAAAGAAAAGCCCCAGGGTAGAAAAGTCCAGTATCTATCACAAGTTCAGCCAGTCCGATGGTGTTCTGTTCCTTGTGGACTGTCATTGTGCCGGCTATGGTGCAGCTGCAAGTTCCCAGTTGGGTGGGAGTACGTCAGCTGTTGGTGTACCAGGGGCGAGGGCGGTTTGGGCGATGTGGGAGTTAGGAGTCAGGGTGGGTTGATGGGGATCGGCCATGGTGGTTGTAGCAGCTGGTGCCTGGGTTGGGTAGAGTGCCAGGGTGGGGTGGGAGGGTCACCAGGTGTGGGAGGTGATACTGGGTCAGTAGAGGTCTCGGAGTCTCCTGCACAGTCCAGGTCCTGGGCAGAAACTGTGTCCTCATGTCTATCCGGGTATGCCACATAGACGTACTGGGAGTTGGTGTGGAGGAGGTGGACGTTCTCAACCAGTGGGTTGGTCTTATGGCCCTGTACATGCCTCCTGAATAGGACTGTGCCTGAGGATGTCAGCCAGGATGGTAGCATTGTCCCCATTGCTGAATTTCTGGGGAAGGAAAACAGTCTTTCATGAGGCATAGAATTGATGGAAGTACACAGGAGGGATATGATGGCGTGGAGGGCATCAGGGAGGACTTCCTGCCATTGTGAGATGGGTATACCCCAGGACTTTAATGCTGGAAGGACTATCTTCCCTTACCATAGCATTCCCCTGCTTCACCTGTGCGGTGGAACACAGAACTGTGGCCATATCTGGGCACATTGCCACTGGGCTGGGAAGGCTGGCCTGCCTTCTATACCTGTAGCCTCTCCCCATACGATTCCCTAATAAAGGCCGAGAGCCCTAGTCTCCTCCCCATACTTGCCTTGGATGTGAGCCAGCAGCACATAGAGGCATGTCTGGATTTTCTGATTAATAAAGCCTTTGACTAATTGCTTTGTGTCAGGGGGTGGTCATTGATTGCACTACAAATGTGGCCATTTTCCTGGGGGTTGTAGCTCATGGCTCTGCTGGTGGCTATGCCCTGCACCAAAAGGTACTGTCGCAGCTCATTGCTCATGAAAGAGGACCCTTAATCGCTGTGGATGTAGCTCGGGTACCTGAATAGGGAGAAGATGCCGTGCAGTACCTTTTTAACAGTGGCGTTGACTGTATCTGGGCAGGGAATGGCAAAGGGGAAATGGGAGAACTCTTCCACAATGTTGAGGAAATATAGGTTCCGAATGGACGAGGGCAGGGGCCCCTTGAAATCCACGCTCAGGAACTCGAAGAATTGAGTAGCCTTGATCAGATGTGACTTGTCGGGCATTCGGCATAAACCCAGCAGTTTCTAGTCAGGGTCCAGATGTCGTTGATGGAGTAGGGAAGGTTTTTGGCCTTGACAAAATGAAAGAGCCTAGTAACCCTGGGGTGGAAGAGGCCATTGTGGAGGGATTGGAGTCGGTTGTACTGCGAACCGGCACATTTCCCCTGGAACAAGGCATCCAGAATCTCATTGAGTTTCCCAGGCTGGTAATAGGATGTCATAATTATATCTATCCTCCGCCTCAGGATTTAACGTTTTTGATTTTACCCCGTTGTTTGTTGTGGAACATGAATGTGACTGCATGTTGGTCAGTCAGCAGAGTAAATTGCTTACCAGCCAGGTAGTGCCTCCAGTGGTGCACTGCCTCAAAGGAGGAATGTCAGGCTTTAGGACCATGGAGGGTGCAGGAGAAAAATTCTGCCGGTCTGCCTGCTTGGTTGAGAGTGGCCGCTAGGGTGAAACTAGAGGCATCGTTCTCCACCTGGTAAGGGATGGACTCGTTCATGGCATACTTTGTAGCCTTGGCAATATCCCCTTTGATGTGGGTGAAGGCCTCCTGAGGTTCTGCGAGAGTGGGAAGGATGTGGCTTTCACCATGGGTTGGGCATTGTTAGCATAATTGGGAACCCACTGTGCATAATAAGAGAAAAACCCAAGGCATCTCTTCAGGGCTTTGAGGCTGTGAGGCAGAGGGAGTTCCATCAGGGGGTGCACACTGTCGAGGTCTGGCTCAATGACACCATGTTGCATGATGCAAAACAGAATGGCCAGGCATGATGTGCGGAACACACACTTTGCTTTGTTATAAGTGAGGTTGAGTGCCTTGACCGTCTGGAGGAATTTCTCCAGGTCTGCATCATGGTCCTGCATGTCATAAATGATCACATTATCCAAGTATATGAATGTGGCCTTGAGCTTATGCTGGTCTACCATCTGGCCATTTTCCCATTGGAAAACTAAGACCACATTGATGACCCCAAAAGGGACCCTTAGGAAGGGGTAAAGGCGACTGTCCACCTCGATTGCTCTATACTGATGGTGTGCCGGGCAGATGGGGAACTGGTAATATGCTGATTTTAAATCAGTGGGAGAGAACACCCGGCATTGGGTGATTTGATTTACCGTATCAGCGATGTGGAGAAGGGGGTATACATCCAATTGCATGAACCAGTTTATGGTTTGACTGTAGTCAACAAGCATGCAGAGTTTTTCCCTGTTCTTGTCCACCATGACCTGGGTCCTTCAGGGGCTTGTGCTTGGTTCTATGCTCCTCTTGGCCAGTAAAAGGCTTCAAAATGAACAAACAGAAAATTAGACTGAATTGGAAGTTGTAAAATTGGATTTGGAATTACAGGAAAAGGCAATAGAAGCCAGAATGGTTGAAAAGGCCACAGTTTTAGTGAAATAAATTTGTAGGAATCATAAGTGGAACCAGTCTACTTCTTTCAAATGCTTATCAATGATCAACTGCGGGAAAGAAAGAAAAAGTCAAGCAAACCTGTTGCAAGGAAAATTAAAAAGACTCATTCATTGAAATTGAATCAAATAAATCTTAAATTTCAAATTCTTACTACGAGAAACAGAATACTGTAAAAAGGATGAAATCCAAATGACATGCTGAAGACATACCTGTACACCACTGGCCTACTGCAGGGGACAACCTCTGTACCTGCAGGAGTGTAAGGGGACAGGACAACACCTGGCTGGCTATCAATCAGTCGGCCTGGATGGATCAAGCCCCACCCGGTTGGGTGTCAATAACCCTCTGGGATATAAGCCTGTGCCGACCTCCCGAGGCCTCACACTGAGTTGCTGCAGCCACAGCCAGCCTGGCTCTGTGGAGGTTTTTGTGGATTAAAACCTGTTGTACAGTCTTTACCTTGTGTGTGTCTGATTCTGTATAACAGAGCACCACATTATCTCATGCTAAAATTTATGCAGAAAGTTTATTCTCTCTGAGGAAGATCTGAGGTTTACTGGTAGACATTTGTCTGAAGGATTCTACAGAAGATGGAGGAACTATAATAAGTACAACTGACTTTATTTTGTTGGAAATTTCTGTTTTGTATTTAGTCCATACACAGACTGCAGGATGGTGGTAAAGATGAAGAAAGAAGACCTGTGTAACATTTTGAATGTTATGTAGTTAATTGTTATATATGGATTATAGTTATGTTATTATTGTTAGAGACATTATACCTCATTATAATGATTAGGGGCTGGTGTAAGAGCCAGAGGCTCGGTCCTTACCTGTTGCGGTTGTGGGCAATGGTAGTGTCCACTGGGCTCTGAAGACCTCTTCCCGTCAGAGCAAGAGACAGCACCATTTATGAAGCCAGAGTGTAGCGGCACATGCATGGTTGGCTTTGCCCCAGCAGTGGCGGTGTCAGCCGCTGGGCCAGTGTCTCAGCCAGTATGCATGTGCCACAGAGCAAGGTGATGCACGTGTGCCGAGCTCGCCCTCAGCAGCGCAGCGGTTGGAGCCTGGGCCAGCACAGGAAGGAGCATGCACAGGACTTATGTGCACACCTTAAAGTGAGGTTTTACAACCAGCAATGGCAGTTGGAAACCAGAAGGAGGGTAAGTTAGGGGTTGACAATTTCTGCTGAATGCTTTCAGAATAATTAAGTATCATTTGAACATGGTTTAGGTCTCATTAAGTTTTATATGAATGTTTTGTTGTTAAGAATCTAGTACATAATATATCAGAAAAGAAGATTACAAGTTTTGTGTGTTAACAATAAAGGATTTAAATACAACTGAAATTGTATTGGAAATAATTGAAAACACTTAGCAGACAAAACCATAACTTAGACTCCAAGTGACTATATAAGTGAATAGGAAGAAATTCACTACAATACCTTTTCAATATTGTTATTATACCTGCTTCATACTTCAAATTTATTGTCAGAGTGTGTACAGAACATTACATGCAGGGGAAGAGTAAAAAGGGGATGGGGAAAGAAGATAGAGAGAGCCACCAATTTTCTGTAGACTGCAGAATCCCTTATTACCTTTCCTTTTAAATACTCACGTTTTGATCTGCTTTCACTGCAATCCGCAGCATGCAATCTTCTTCTCAATGACCAGCTGCTGAACCCATTAATGATCTTCAAATCTCTCAGGCCAGCTGGACTTCAGATGTGATAAAGGGCCATGCCACTACTCAGGTCATGGATGGAAATGTGTTGTGAGGGCTAGGATCCAAACTAGACTGAAGTGTAGAGGACTCCCCTACCATCCATACTACTGGCAAATGTCCAGTCATTAGAAAATAAAATTGATGAACCCTTGGTTATTATTTCACTTTTCTCTGTTTTTCTTTGTTTGCACTAATAATTTTTAAATCTTGTATTTAGAAATTATAATTTGTAACAATTTTGCACAATACTGCTGTCACAAACAAAAAATTTCACGACACATGTTCATGATAATATACTTGACTCTGGTTCTGGTATCTTCAACATCTCACTCTGACAGAATGTGGTACCCACCTGTTTTAAACAAGCTTCAAATTTATTGTTGCCCAGGTAACCTACGCAAATCACTACCGACCAGTGTTACTCACATCAGCAGCGATGAAGTGTTTTGAAAGACTGATGTTTACATTTCATTTGCTTACATTATTCATTTTTTTTTACAGTTCTTTATTTGTTTACATGTATTCGCTGTGTACAGGTATTTTTTTGCACTACCAATAAGTGGTAATTCTACCTCGCCCATAGAAAATGGAATTTCAGGGTTATGCAATATGTGATGTCATGTATAGATGACATGTCATGTCTGATAATAGATCTGAAATCTGAAATCTAATATGCCTGTGATCTGGCTCTCACTACTGCCCCTTCAGGGTGTCCACTCATCTGTCACTTTCTGTGTAAAAAATCTTGCCATGCAAATCTCCTTTGAACTTTTATAATCACCCCTTAAATCTCCTCCAGCATTTGATATTTCCACCCCGGATGCATATTTTAACTCTGCTATCTATGCCTCTTACAAATTTATGTGACTTTATCAGCTCTTCCCTCAACCTCTGTTGTGTCAAATAAAACAATATTAGTTTGTACAACTTCTCCTTACAGCTTCTACACACCAAATGCAAAGCACATCCTGCCTGGTGAACCTCTTCCGCACTCTCTCCAAAACATCCACATCGTTCCTATAGTGTAGTGACCAAAAGTATACACAACTCTCTAAATGTAGCCTAAATAAGATCTTTTACAGCTGTAAAATGACTTTGCAATGTTTTTGCCCAATGGTCCCACTGATGAAGGCAATCCTTCTTTACCACTTTATCCACCTGTGTTCTACTCTCAGGGAAATATGGACTTGGATGCTGAGGTCCTGCCATTCATTGACATTAGTCTTGACTCTTTTAGCTCCTTCCCAAATATAGTATAATATATCACCTTTATTTGTCCTCAAAATATATTATTTGTTTGGATTTAACTACATCTGCGATTTCTCCACCAAAATTTCCAGCTGATCTATGTCCTGCTATATTCTTTGACCATCCACAACTCCACTAATTTTCTTGTCATCTGCAACATTACTTTTTTCAATTTAATAACACTTAATGCTGAGCTATTTGGAAGTATCCTCTAATTGTGTATAATTGTACATGAATTGGTCTTTCCAATGCTATTACTCAAAGATGGATGACACAGCATGCTTTTATCAAAGGATAAGCACACTAATTCAGAGGAAAGATGGAGGTACAGTTTAACTGATGATAGAATTTGATTTTTTTCTTTCAAAGAATGACTCTTTGTATCATCCTTGACTTACTCTGCTAACAGGAAAATACAGAATTGATGATAATTCCTAAAATATGGAATAAACAATTGAATCACATCTTATCTGAATGTTTTCTTTGGCTTGGCTTCGCGGACGAAGATTTATGGAGGGGGTAAAAAGTCCACGTCAGCTGCAGGCTCGTTTGTGGCTGACAAGTCCGATGCAGGACAGGCAGACACGATTGCAGCGGTTGCAAGGGAAAATTGGTTGGTTGGGGTTGGGTGTTGGGTTTTTCCTCCTTTGCCTTTTGTCAGTGAGGTGGGCTCTGCGGTCTTCTTCAAAGGAGGTTGCTGCCCGCCAAACTGTGAGGCGCCAAGATGCACGGTTTGAGGCGTTATCAGCCCACTGGCGGTGGTCAATGTGGCAGGCACCAAGAGATTTCTTTAGGCAGTCCTTGTACCTTTTCTTTGGTGCACCTCTGTCACGGTGGCCAGTGGAGAGCTCGCCATATAACACGATCTTGGGAAGGTGATGGTCCTCCATTCTGGAGACGTGACCCATCCAGCGCAGCTGGATCTTCAGCAGCGTGGACTCGATGCTGTCGACCTCTGCCATCTCGAGTACTTCGACGTTAGGGGTGTAAGCGCTCCAATGGATGTTGAGGATGGAGCGGAGACAACGCTGGTGGAAGCGTTCTAGGAGCCGTAGGTGGTGCCGGTAGAGGACCCATGATTCGGAGCTGAACAGGAGTGTGGGTATGACAACGGCTCTGTATACGCTTATCTTTGTGAGGTTTTTCAGTTGGTTGTTTTTCCAGACTCTTTTATGTAGTCTTCCAAAGGCGCTATTTGCCTTGGCGAGTCTGTTGTCTATCTCATTGTCGATCCTTGCATCTGATGAAATGGTGCAGCCGAGATAGGTAAACTGGTTGACCGTTTTGAGTTTTGTGTGCCCGATGGAGATGTGGGGGGGCTGGTAGTCATGGTGGGGAGCTGGCTGATGGAGGACCTCAGTTTTATTCAGGCTGACTTCCAGGCCAAATATTATGGCAGTTTCCGCAAAGCAGGACGTCAAGCGCTGAAGAGCTGGTTATCTGAATATTGCTATAAAAATAACTGTGCTTTGCTCCAGTCACAAATAATTTTTTATTTGCTTTCCATTTAAAGTTATAATCCAAGCATTTAAACTTCAATTAAACCAAGCAAAATTTACTAAGTTGGCAAATATCCCATCAATTACATTTTCTCTTTCAACCATTTGTTGGTTTAGTTGGCAGTTTTAGATTAATCCTCTTCCAGAGATTAAGCACATGGTCAAGTATTGAAGAAGTGCTGGAAAAAATCAAACTGCCATCCTTCTGATATTAATAATCCTTGTGTAAACCAGAAGATCCCAAGATGGCAGAAATTTCTCCAAGATTGCTGATGGACACTCTTTTGAAGTTTTGAGCACGACATTCTTTCTTTCTGGCCCCTGAATTTCTTGCAGTTTCTAGCCAACAATTTTTTTGTTCTTATTTTATTTATTTTGGATGAGAGATTTAGCTCTGTTTCAGGTGGGCATAAAAGATTAATTGGCACTTAGTGTGCTGGCTGAGATTCCAACAAGCATCCCAACACATAGATTGTTGGTGAAAGGAGAACTGCAATGAAAGTTAACCAGATTGATTGCTATAAGGTGTCATCATATTGATGTTTGTAGGTGTGGTGTGTATCTCTGCAGCAATATGTATGGTCATTCTTTTATCCTGACAGAGAGACTGGGATAGATTAGGAGAGTGGGCAAAGAGATGGCAGATGAAATATAATGTTGGGAAGTGTACAGTCATACAATTTGATATAAGAAATAGATGGGCAGACTATTATTTAGATAGGGAGAACATTCAAATTTCAGAGGTGCAAAGGAACTTGGGAGTCCTCGTGCAGGTTGAGTTGCCAGTGAAGTAAGCAAGTGCAATGTCGGCATTCATTTCTAGAGGAATAACATACAAGAGCAGGGATGTGATGATGAGACTATATAGGGCACTAGTGAGACTTCACTTGGAGTACTGTGTACAGTTTTGGGCACCTTATTTGAGAAAGGATGTGCTCGCATTGGAGAGGGTTCAGAGAAGATTTATTAGAATAATATGAGGAATGAAAGGGTTAGAATATGAGGAACATTTGTTAGCTTTTGGACTGTATTCAGAGTACAGAAGGATGAAGAGATATCTTGAATGCTGAAAGCCTGGACAAAGTGGATATGACAAAGTTGTTTCCCAAGGTAGGGGTGTCTAGGGCAAGAGGCCACAATTTCAGCAATGTGGAGAAATTTCTTTAACCAGGTCATGAGTCTGTGGAACGTGTTGTCAGATGTAGCAGTGGAAGTGAGATCATTGATTTTGAAATTGACAGGTATTGTCAGGCATTTAATTAGTCAAGGGTTACAGGGAGAAGGCTGGGGAGTGGAGCTGAGTAATAAGGATCAGCTCATGATTAAATGGCAGAGCAAACCCGATAGGCTGATTGCCTACATCTGCTCTTATATTTTGTGATCTTGTGACAAGTCCACTGGACTGATGGGGATATAACCCTGGTTAGTGAAAGAAGCAAGTGAATGGATTGCTAGTGACTTGACAAAGATCTTTGTATCCTTACTACAACAGGAGAAGTCCCAGATGACTGGAACAAGGGTAATATTGTAAATTTGTTTAAGAAGGGAAAAAAAAATCAATGAAATATAGGCCAGTAAACCTACTGGAAAGGAGACACAAGGGTAGGAATTATGTACATTTAGAAAGTCATGGTCAAATTAGAGAGAGTCACTATGCATTTGTTAGAGGTAAGTCATGTCTTACCAATTGGATTGAGTTTTTTGGGGGGAAGATGACACATATGGTAGGGGAGTGGATGTTGTCTACATGGACTCAGTAAGGTGTTGATAAGGTCCTCATGGTAGACTGATTCTAAAGGAGCAGGTGCACGCTATCCATGGTGAATAGATAGTTTGGATACCATTGGCTGGTTTATTGAAGTAGAGGTAATTGTGGAAGGCTGTTATTTGGGAGAAGGGATAGAAAGATGTTCTGCTAATGGAATTGTACTGAAAGTGGCCAGAATGCCCAAGGATCATTTGTTCAGTGTAGGAACTGGAGGTGTGAAAGGAAATGGAGTGAGAACACAGGTGTAGGTATTTTTTTAATGATGCACAATGGTAGAAGGCCCTTCCAGCCCACAAAATCTGTGCAGCCCAATTATACCCAATTAACCTACTGATCTCATGCATTTTGGAGACTGGGAGGAAACCAGAGCACCTGGAGAAAATCCATGCAGGTCATGGGGAGAATGCACAAACTCATTACAGAAAACATTGAATTCGAACCCGGATCACTACTGCTGATATAACGTTGCACTAACCATTGATAATCATACTACTCAGAGGCATGAATAACGATGCAATAAATGAGAGCCTTGATAACTTTGGTAGATGGGAAGAAGCAGTTGATGAATAAAAGAATGCATGAATTTGGTAACATTCACCATCAGAACCTATAATTCAGAGACAAAGAAGGCATAAGGATCGGACGGAGTCAGTGGAAGAAATGGAGGAGGGAGGATGTATAGTTAAAATAGGTGTGAGGGTCTGTGGGCTTGTAATAGATATTGACCATTAACTTATCCGCTGAGATAGAATTAGTGAAGTCCATAAAGAGAAGGAAATGTCAGAGATGGACCACGTGAAAGTGAGTGTGAAGTGAAAATTGACAGCAAAGTTAATGAAATTTTTGAGTTCTTGACAAATGCGAACAATCTTGAAAGTGCCAGTAACGAGAGAGAGTAATGACCAAGAAAAGAATTCTGCTTGGCAAATTAAAAAAAAAATCTTTGGAGTTGTTAGCGGGCAAAGATTTTTACCTACAGTAAAAATCCTTGCAATAGATGATTTGTAGTGTTAATTTATTCTGGTAATTATTATCACTTATCTTCAATTCACACAGAATTTCAAGTGTTAGCATTTTCTATCAAGTGGTGGATCCCCTCAACTTAGAATTGGCAAGAGAGTTTGAGTTTGATTGAGGACTTGAGATCAAAATTGAACTAAAAATCCATATATGCAGGTGGGGCCCCACACTGAGAACTTCAGAGCTGATTACTTTTTCTGCCAAAAAGGAGAATACTGACAGCTTCTTTTTTTGAATTAGACATTTACTGCGCTAGGCCTGATAAGATAGTAAGAGTGTTACCTTCATAATGTCCATGTGTTCCTAAATGCTTTTGTGGTGGTACACCACTGGCCTACTGCAGGGGGAAACCTCTGTACCTGCAGAAGAGCATGGGGACAAGACAACACCCGGCTGGCTGTCAATCAGACGACCTGAATGGACCAAGCCCCACCCAGTTGTGTGTCAATCACCCTCCGGGATATAAGCCTGAGCCGGCCCTTCGAAGTCACTCTCGGAGCTCACAGCAGCACAATCTCACAGCTGGCTCTGTGGTACAATCTTTTGGTTTTATGTGTTTGCTTCTGTCTGATAGAGCACCACAGCTATACACCCAATGAAGCAATTTGTAACACAGTCACAGTTGTAATGGAAGACCATGCCAAAAGTTGAAAAGAGCAAGATCCCACAGATGACCAAAACATGGCCTGTAATGACATTGCTGGGGCTTACATTTTGAAAGTAAACAAGTCAAAAAATAACAACTGGACAATTCATATATACGGGAAGCTTAACCATTCAAGCATAACTTATCTTTTGTGTATGAGACGGAGAGGGTCCTATTTGCTACAACACAGCAGTATTTTGCTATATTTCAGGAAGAATCAACCTATGAGGGCCAAGTGTAATGAAATGGGGCATGTGAATTTATTTGCCACAATTTCATTCATCATCTGCACAGCACAATTAAATTCGAGTGAAACCTAGGTATCCAGCCTTTCGAAACAAAATAATCCTCCCCATGGAGACCGACTGATCAGTGAGCAATTGATCTGCACTCCAATTGCAGCTTTCAACAGTGAACACAAGAGCTGTAGAGTTATTGATTTTCCACCAGGCATATATATTATCCAAAAATAAAAGAAATATGTGTTTTGTGAATTTAGTTGCAATGCTGATTTTGACAGAGACGGAGAGAGGTAGGGTTTAATTATCCTTCTAATCCAAGCTGAAAACTATTGGAAAGAATGCTCTGCAAATGCCTTCCTTTCATTAACCTTCATTTTTCACTCACTACCAGCTAGAAGACCAGTCCATGGTGCACTGCATGTGTATGGAATGGACAGTTAGCCCATTTTCCCATTTGATTTCCCATTTATAGTTGTCTGGGAATCAAACCCATTGTTGGTCAGGCCTGCTTCCCTACTTCCAGTGAATATTTAGCAAGTATATAAGTAATTGAATCAGTAAAGCATAGGAGGCCATGGACCTAATGTGGGTATATAGGGTTTGTGCTGATATGTTCAACAGGCTGCATGGATATAATAGGCTGAAGGGCCAGTTTCAATACTGTATGACAATGATTCATAGACTGATATTTTTACTTACACACACACACACACACACACACACACACACACACACACACACACACACACACACACACACACACACACACACACACACACACACACACACACACACACACACACACTATAAACTTGCATTTGTTTGCACAATTTCAAACACCCAAATTACAATCTCAATTGATCGGGATGGTTAAATACCTTCATGTATGGATTCCGAGAAGACAGCTTTACCTTTGGTATGTCCTTTGCAACCAGCAATGCTGAAGAGAAATTAGAGGCTACAGACATTAAGAGGAATTTCTCTTGGAAGTCTTGATTCCATATAGCAAAGATATGCTCTTTTGATATTTTTTTTCTGTTTGATATTCAAAGCTAAAATTTCACTTGGATCTATATTTGAGCCTGGAATCTGTATTGTATGCTTTGTGCAGGATGTTCGACGGGGACCTAAAATTGAGGCCTGTTTTACCCTTGGAGAAGGTGCTGAAAAGACACGCTCTCTTCTCCCTCCTCCCATCGGAGAGCAGACTTAGGCATGTGAAATCATGTATGAATAAACTTAAAAGACAGTTTCTTCCCTAGAGCCATGATGTTCTCTCTGGACTGAACCCTATAGTAGTGCTATTGTGCTACCCTTGTTTGGTACTAATTGATCTTTCTTTTCATTGCAATCCAGAGTATACTCTGTAATCTTGCTCTTTACATGGCTGAGTGAACAGAGCAGAGAGTGGAACAAGGACAGCTTCTTCCCCGCTGCCATCAGATTCCTGAATAATCAATGAACCAAAGACCCTGCCTTACTTTTCGTGCACTATTATTTTTTTTTAATATATTATTGTTGTAAGGTGGTTATAATAAGAATGTTTGCTTTATGATGCTGCCACAAAACATCAAATTTTGTGACTTGTTCATGATGATAAATTCTGATTCCGAATGTGGAAGATAAACCT
Organism: Narcine bancroftii; assembly: GCF_036971445.1. Lineage (NCBI taxonomy): Eukaryota > Metazoa > Chordata > Chondrichthyes > Torpediniformes > Narcinidae > Narcine > Narcine bancroftii. The sequence goes on along the minus strand of NC_091471.1, from coordinate 98,003,282 downwards.
ATTAACTCTGCTCACAGTGTAATCCTTATCTCTGTACTTGGTAATTTTGTGACAAGTAAACGTAAACTCTGTATTTCTCTCATGTGTCCTCCCCTGATGTACATTTCTACTATTTACTGTTTTTATTTCAAGGGATTCTTTTGCCATTCTGCTCAACATTCCTGATGTAAATTAGATTTTCGGTTACTTGTTCAATAAGTGCCTTTCTCCGTGAACTTAAAATCACATGGACAAGAATACAGTTCAATATTACAACCCTGTATCTAATGTTAATGCTGAGTGCTGAATTAATTTTCCAACCAAAGTTGTGCCTAAATTTTTCAGCTGCTTGCTAGTGCAATAGATTGGAATGTTAATCCACAAAATCTAATATATTTGCTAAAAGTGGCTTTTAAATAATGTACTAAACAGGAAACCCATGCAAAGGTCATTTTTCAACTTTAATTGTACACAAACTATGGTATAGAAAATAATTCACAGTAGTTCAAATTTTTTTTTAGTGATTTGTTCTTCAAAGAGACGAAGACAGATTCTTGAGCAACCAATAGTCTCCAGTCTTACCTCAGTTCTCTACCATTTTCAATCCAATTACTGTCATATCTGACCTTTCCACTTTATTATCATTCTTCCTCTTAAAAACGCTACTTTACATATCCCCTTCTATACAGAAATCACTTGCACATTCCCTCTTTTGTCACTAAAACTTGACTCTCTAATCCCTCATTATTTCTTCTTTCTGTAACCATTTGTAATAAACAATCTCCGCAATATATAGCCTTCTCACTCAGGCTTCTTGTTTATCCACATCCAACAATTATTGACATGCCATTGGCTGCCTGGAAGAAATGTTACATTTCTGCTTTGAATCTCATTACCTATCCATTTTTTCATCTCTTTAATATTATTTCAATAACCAATCTTTTGGATTGGCATCATAATTCTCTTTCATTGTCTATTCATTTGCCCAACACCTTTTTAATTTATTCTTTCTTATCGGGCCAATGGGCAGAGGAGATGAAGTAGGGTGCTTCTGGGTAACTCCAGTAATAGATATATACTGCAGCTACTATGCAATAGTTTTTGCAGTTCAGAGGTGACAAGCAAATGGGATTCTTTATTCTTGATGCTGATGACCTTCTTGAGAACTGTTGAAAATATACTCATCTAGGCAATTTGAGAATATTCTGTCATACTCCAGACTTGTATCATGTAAATGGTTTGGGCTGTCAGGAGGTGAGTTACTTGCTGAATGCAGTTTCACACCAATTCTCCCAGCCCTCTTCAGTCTTCTCAGGAAATACAGTTACTGTTGCATCTTCCTGACAAGTAATGAGTGTCCACAATAGGTTACTATTTAAGTGAACACCAAGGAACTTGGTGCTCTCCACTCTCTCCACTCCATGGTTGATGTGCAGTGGAGGGTGGACATTCGTAGTCCTCCTGAAGTCCACAGTGATTTCCTTTGTCTTGTCTACATTGAGACTCAGGTTGTTATTCTCACACCATTTTCATGAGATTTTCCCCCTCTTCTCTGAGGTGCAACTCATCGTTGTTGCTGATGAGGCCAACTACTGTTGTGTCATCTACAAATTTGATTAAACTGTTGGAGCTAGATCTGGTGATGCAGTCAGGAATCAGAAGCGTGAACAGGAGTAGGCTAATAACACAACCCTTAGGTGCACCAGTGCTCAGCGTGACGGTGCTCAATATTCTGCTACCAACCCAGACAGACTGTGGTCCTTCCACTAAAGGAGGTCCTGAAGGGGGAATAGAGAGAATTAAGGAGGAAGCTGAGAAGCAGGACCTCCAAGATGGTAATCTCATGTGCTAGTGATGGCAAGAATGCAAGATCAAGCAGATAAATGCAGGGCTCAGAAAACTGATGCAGGGGCAGGGCTCAAATTCTTGGATCATTGGGATCTCTTTTTGGGGAAGGTGCCGCCTATTCAAAAAGGAGGGATTATAGCTGAACCCAAAGGGGTGGGGTTAGGGTTAGGGTTAGGGTGGGCAGGTTTAACATAATTTTTAACGAGGGTTTAAACTAGTTTGGCAGGGGGATTGGAACCTGAGTGTTAGAGCTGAAGAAGGGGGAAACAGTAGTCAAGCAAAGATGGTGTGCAGCAAGGAAGACAGGCAGACGATAAGAAAAAATATTATCTAGAGGGTTGACAGACACAGTGTATTCAAAAACTGGTCTGAAGGTATTATAATTAAATTCACACAGCATTACAAAAAAGATGGTGATGTACCATCAATAATTCACAAAAGGATGAATAGTGGAAACATCAGGCTTTTAATAGCTAAAGATTGGAACACTATCCACCTCTTTGACTGATCAGAGTAGAAGAAAATGGTGAGCCTTCAAGGAGCTATGGATAGGATTGGTCTCAGGAGACATGTCTAGTTAATAACAGCCAATCATGGTGTAACAGTGGTTTACCACAATCACCCTTGGATCTGGCGAGTTCTTGTGGTGCCTCCTGATTCAGTGTGATGGACACCAGCATGGATTCAATGTCCATTTCTGTTGGGTGCTCCTGCACCCAAAATGGCTGCCCTCTGCCCCAAGATGGCCAGCCTCAACCCCTTGTGGTGTCATATGCCAGAGAAGATGGCATTTGATGTGCATTCTGAAATGGTATCTCCCATGACTCACACATAGCATCACTGGAGTTCAGGGAATATGGCACCATTTGCAATGCCCAGTGCAGCAAATGGCTGCATGTTATGCTATTGGATCTCACGGGCAGTTTAGATTGACAAATTTTGATGTAATACCCCTTTTTCTGGCACCGGGAGCACACTGCATCCTTGGCAGGGCAGAGTCAACTTGGTGCGTGCCCTACCCACCAAAGTAGCAATTGGAGAGATTTCCCACGATGACGGCCCAGGTCATGTCATTAGAGTAGTGGGTCAGTGTTTAGGACACTCGCAGGGTGAGATGATGCCCCATCCCAGGATAGTGGCACCCGTAGCAACCAAACGGTCTAATAGTTGTCAGAGTTCTAGAGAGCCAACTCCAGTGTCTTCGTAAGTTCAATCGTGCTCATCAATCGAGTATCATTGGTGTCTCTAGTGAGGTCCTCAGCACTCTAGATGGTGGATACAAGCTTACAGTCACAGGATCTGGAGGGCCCATGCTAGACTAACCAGGGCATTTTTTTTCTGGTGACCAGGAGATGCCTGACATAGACCTCGTAAACTTTCTAGCAGTACTGGACCTTGAGGATCTCCATTATTGCTTGGTATGAGCTCGTGTCACTGATCATGGGGACAATTTGTGGTCCGATCCACAAGAGGAGTAGTCTCAGCCGATTTGTGTCCATGGTGATGGAATCCATAGCTACCGCCAACAAGTTTTCGAAGCATCGAAGCCATGGCTTGAATCATTCACAAAAGGCTGAGTAGTGAAACAATCAGGCTTTTAATAGCTAAAGACTGGACTACCAAACAACCATCCACCACCTTGACTGATCAGAACAAAAGGAAAGGGGAAGCCTGCAAGGGGCTATGAGTAGGATTGGTCTCGGGAGGCATGGCCAGTCGCTAGCAGTCAATCATGGTGCAATAGTGGTTTAGCACAGGTGGATGAACTTGCAGTACAGCTACAGATTGGAGGGTACATTGCTATGCCCTTTTCTGAGTCATGGCTAAAGGATAGATGTCATTTGAAGTTGAATATCCAGTGTATCGGAAGGATAGGTAGAGAGAGGAGGCAGCCTGGCTTTGCTAGTAAGCAACAATATTAAATCATTGGAAAGATGGGACATAGGATCAGAAGAGATAGAATTTTTTCACTAAAGGAATAGTAAAGGTAAAAGGACATCAGTAGCAGTGATATTCATTTTGGAAAGAATAATAGAAGCAAGACATGTGTGGTAAATTGGAGGGCATTGAAGAATGCAGTGGAGCAGAAAGATCTAGAAATAACGGTGCATTGTTCCCTGAAGGTAGGAGCGCATGTGGATAGGGTGGTTGTCCTCGGTAAACTTGTACCTCTCATTTTGTTCGTTTTAGATTGGTCACAGTGTTTGAGCTACCGAAAGAAAATAGACACACACACACCGAGAGCAGTACAGTTTATACAAATGTTTATTACAAATTCAAAAGCTGATTTCAAACTACGCTATGCAAGCCCTTCCCAATTATACTTATCAACGCCTGGACTGGTCCCAACTGCCGAGGTGAGGCAACGGCTGCACACTTGTAGTAGGTTGTCAGAGCGCCGGTAGCAGCTTCTCCACCTCCCCCAACCAGGACGTTGGCTGGACTCTATAAGTTCTTCTTGCTGAGAGATGTTACCACCTCTCGGTGAGTCTCAAACTTCAGCAGTGGGACCATGGCTTATATTACCCAAAAGTTGTTTACTCAAGCACCTATTCCAGCACAGAAAGAAAGATAAGTAAGCAAGCTAGCATGCCTAGGCTTCTATTGAATAACACAACTTTCAGCTTATCACTTTGAATTCAGTGGTTTATTTTGCATCAAGGCGAGGCCTCTGACAGTCTGTGACCAAAACATTGCATCAAGGCTAGACCTCTGACAGTCTGTGACCAAAACAAGCAGGAAGATTAAATGGTGTACAGATGTCCTTTTGTCAGATAACTGAATCTCTGGGCCCCTCGGTGGCATTTAGCTTATATCTGCTGATTCTTAAAAAAACAAGCAGGTTCTCAGCCTTGCAGAAGCAAAGGCTGCAAAAATAAAAAAAACATGGTTTAAATCTGAAGCAAAAAGCATGGTTTAAATCCTCCAATACAGTGGTGAAGAAGGCCTTTAGTATGCTTGCCAAATTTAGAGTACTGTGTGCAGTTCTGGTCAGCAATTTATAGGAAGGATATTAACAAGATAGAGAGAGTGCAGAGAAGATTTACAAAAATGTTGCCTGGGCTTTAGCATCTGGAATACAAGGAAAGATTGAGCAAATTAGGTCTTTATTGCTTGGAATGTAAAAGGCTGAGAGGGGATTTGATAGAGGTGTTTAAGATAATGAGAGGGATAGATAGAATTGATGTGGAAAGACTTTCCCATTGAGAGTAGGAGAGATGAATACAAGAGGTCAAGGGTTGAGAGTTGATGGGCAAAAGTTTAGGAGTAACATGAGAGGGAACTTCTTTACTCAGAGAGTGGTTACTGTGTGGAATGGGCTTCTGGGAAAGGTGGTGGATGCAGGGTCAATTTTGTCATTTAAGAAAGAGTTGGATAAGAATATGGATGGGAGGGGGAAGGAGGGATATGTGCAGAGTGCTGGTAAGTGGGATTAGAGGAGGATACTTGGATCAGTGTGGACTAGAAGGGCCAAATTGGCCTGTTTCCGTGCTGTAATTGTTATATGGTTATACACAGGCCACCAAACAGCAACCAGGAAGTGGGTTACAAAACACAACTGGGAATGGATAAGGCATGTCAGGACAGCATTATGTTAATTAAGGGGCATTTTAACATGAAAGTAAATTGGGAAAGTCAAGTCGGTATAGGACCGACAGTTTGTGGAATACCTTCAGGATAGCTTTTTGGAGCAGCTTGTTAATGAGCCCACCAGGGTATTGGATATTCTGGATTGGGGCTGTGCAAGGAGCCAGAGATGATTAAAGAGCTTAAAGTAAAGGAAACATTAGGAGGCAGTGATCACAATGTAGTTGAGTTCACTTTGAAATTTGAAAAGGCAATTTAGAAGGTGATTAGGAAGGAAAAGATGAATTATGAAAGGAACTTAGCAACTATATCAAAGAGGATACCAAAAGCTTTTTTTAAATATATAAAGAGTAAAAGAGTGACCAAGGTAGAGATAGGACAATTTAAAAAAATATGCTGGGGAAGTTATAATGGGAAACAAGGAGCTGGCAGAGGAACTGAATGAATATTTTGGATCAGTCTTCACTGTGGAAAACATTAGTAGCACACTGCACATTCATGGTTCTCTCAAAAGAGGAGTGAGTGCAGTCAAGATCATGAGAGAGAAGCTTGGGAAGCTAAATGGTCTAAGTGTAGATAAGTCTTCCAGAGAGGATGGAAGGCACCCTTGGGTCCTGAAGAAGGTAACTGTAGAAATTGTGGAGGTATTGGTAATGATCTTCCAGGAATCTATGGTATGATTCTGGTGGACTGGAGGATTGCAAATAGCACTACGCTGTTCAAGAAGGGAGCAAAACTGCAGAAAGGAAATTATAGACCTATTAGCTTGACATCAGTGATTGGGAAGCTGTTGGAGTTCATTGTCAAAGATAAGGTTGCCAAATATCTGGAGGCGTGTGAAAAGATTGGTTCAAGTCAGCATGGTTTCCTTCGAGGAAAATCATGCCTGACAAACCTATTGCATTTTTTTTGAAGCGATCACATGTAGAATAGATTAGATTAGATTCAACTTTATTGTTATTGTGCCAAGTAAAATACAAATCCAATTAAATACAATTAGCATCCAACCAGAAGTTAAAAAACAATAGTGTTATTTACAAATAATAGGGGACAGGAGAGATGCAATGGATATTGTGTATTTGGACTTTCAAAATGCCATCAACAAGTACCTCAGATGAGGCTGCTAAAGAAGATGAGGGCCCATGAAATTACATGGGCTCTTGGACAGTACTTTTTGGAGTACAGAAGGAAGAGGGGCATTTTGAATGCTGAAAGGACTGGACATAGGAACATAGGAAATAGGAACAGGAGTAAGCCAAAAATGGCCCATCGAGCCTGCTCTGCCATTCAATACGATCATGGCTGATCTAATTTATGACCTTACTCCACCTACCTGCCTTCTCCCCGTATCCCCTAATTCCTCTATCATGTAAAAATTTATCTAACCGAATTTTAAATATGTTTAATGAGGCAGCCTCAACCACTTCCCTGGTTAGAGAATTCCAAACATTCACTACTCTCTGGGAAAAACTATTTTTCCTCATCTCTGTCCTAAATCTACTCCCCTGAATCTTGAGACTGTGTCCTCTGGTTTTAGTTTCCCCGGCCAGCTCAAAAAACCTTCCTACATCTATCCTATCCATACCCTTCATAATCCTATATGTTTCTATAAGATCTCCTCTCATTCTTCTGAACTCAAGCGAATACAATCCTAGATGATTTAATCTTTCATCATAAGTCAACCCCATTCATCCCAGGGATCAACCTAGTAAACCTCCTCTGGTCCGTCTCCAAAGCCAGTATATCCTTCCTCAAATATGGAGACCAGAACTCAAAACAGTAAATGTGGCAAGGATGTTTCCTATGATAGGCAAGTCTAGGACAAGAGGACACAATTTCAGGATAAAGGGCTACAATTTAAAAGAGAGATGCAGAAAAATTTCTTTAGTCAGAGGACCATGAGTCTGTGGAACTTGTGGCCTTAGGCAGCTGGGGAAGGGAGGTTATGGTTATAGTCAAGGTTATGATGAGAAAGTCAGGGAATAGGGCTGAGTAGGAGGATGGATCAGCTTATGATTAGAATGGCGGTGCAGACTCGATGGACCAACTTCTGCTCCAATATTTTGTGACAACTTATGATATGAATATTTTCTCTTAATGGTCAATTGTATCACAACTTAATGTCTATAAATACATGACGAGTATTGACAAAGATCACTGTCAATTTATTAAGATCCACCTGTATTTATAATGACCTTCTGTGGACAGAGAAACAGAGTTAATATTTCAAGTCATTGCTCTGTCCACAACTATTACCTCACTGTCTAATCACTTCCAGCATTTTCAGGTTTTAATTCTTGTAGCTAAAGTGCCACTGCAGTGCAGGTGTATCTTGTTTTGATTTAATGGAAACAAATTCCATCTTCCAGACAACGAAGGTACTGTATTTCTTAAAACCACGTGAACTATCATGTCACATGTTCTAAAACACAAATGAAGGATGGTAATTCTATAAATTATGATTATCAGTCCCAACAATGGATGCAATTGGCTGCCTTATTTATCATGGCAATATGATGTCAATTGTAATTTTCTTTGGAGGAAAGGAAGATCCAAAGAACAAACTCAGCCGTGAACTAATGCAGTATAAAGACTTGATGGAGTTAAATGTAGAAATTTACAGAAAAGACATCTCTAAAGGGCAGCAGTTTGTGCAACGCTCTTATGGTGCCAGTGATTGGAGTTCAAATCCAACACTGTCTGTAAGGAGTTTGCACACACTTCACTTGTCTGTGTGGGTTTTCAATAGTGCTCTGGTTTCCTCCTGCTATTTAAAGTGTACCAACCGGGTGTGTAGGTTAATTGGGGTGTTAGTAGGTGGCCCGGGGCTGTGGACCAAAAGGGCCGTGTTACCATGCTGTATGTCAAAATTTAAATTTATATTTCACAGCACCATTGTCACTCATGGAAGCTTGAAGTGAACATAATGGTAAAAATCCCTTGCTGTTAAAAAAAATATTGACTTTAAAGCATTTTAATAAAATTACTGTATCAAATCTTCATGGAAAAATGTGAAAGAGATCCAGATGTTTGTCTTTAGTTATACACAGGCTCAAAAGTATGGTCATATTGAAATAAATACACTGTGATTTATGAATCTTGACATCCTGCTGTTCAATATTTGCTACTTCGCTAATTTTACTGCATGAAAGCCATCTTCAACTTTCTGATTAGTATAGAGAACAAGATGAGTTTTCACCGCTGAAGTCTGGGTCTCATACATAAGAGCATTAATTAATCAATTTAATTAATCAGTGATCATTTTTTGATATTGTGCTGACCAAACCTCTTTGCCAAGGAAGGAAACAAATTAAAATATTTAGGTTCATACTTCCATGTAATACATTCCTTAGAGAAATCAAGAGGAAAATATATGCTGGTTTAAAGTTTGATTACTTTTTTTCCATCACATTATTTTTTTTCTTTCCATTCAGTCTTGTCCAAGTCGCATTTGTCTTTACCTAACTGATCTAACTTTTATTCAACTACACTGGACAATGAAGATTTTGCTTTCTGAACAGTTTTGGGTGTATTTTATAGATTTTGAGCTACTGACCACAAAAATCACACTAAAATTTTCCTATCACATACCATTTTATAGTTATGACCTATTTTTGTGATGCCCTGTCACATCTCAAGTCCACTTCAAGCAGACAAAACCATGAAGTGCAGCGTGTCATTGAAAATTCATTTTCTGCATCCGCCTTGATGCAGTCAGTAGACCTTTTCAAACCGATGTGGAAAATAGGGTTAACCAGGCAATTTGCATGGTTAGCACCCCAGTTATGCGGCAGTTCGAAAGGGTCCAACTGGATCAATCCCGTCGGAACCCAACCGAGTCCTTGACCTACCTCAGAGGCAATCGAGGAACCCAGTTAAACTTACCTAGGTCTCGTCCATGGCCGACTTGAAAAGAAAAATGGCTGACCCGGTGACATCAGTGCTTGACTGCGTGCGTAACTGGGCAGCCAGCATCTGAACATCCGGCTGTACTTCTGGTGAGTGCGTGACACATCATTGCGGGGCGGGATAGATCCCCCTGCAATTTGAAAGGTACTTCCAGTACCTTTGCCCCAGTAATTACACCTGAATCCCAAGAGAGCTACCCAGGTGCTGAAATTTGAAAGCGGCTTGTGACGAACATGGTGAAAGGTTTCACCAGGACATTGCGACCATAGGATAGTGGTATCAGGGCAACTGGAATCCATCAATATTGGATGACTTGTTGAGGCATCAAATTCTGAGTACAGACAAAAGTCAGCAGCATTGTGTGATTAAACGTGCTAAATTCAAGTTCCTACGTGATAGAGCAAATCTGAAATTATCTTTGTGTTCAACTTGAAGTTGTCTTTCATAATCCTCAATTGTTTTTTCAGGAAGCAAACCTTTTGAATAAGTCTGTTGTCCAGTGCTAATTTTCTGCTGTTCCTGAGTATCTTCCTGAAATATTAATTCTCATTAATTAAGGAGGTATTGTGGCTGATTTTGCAATTGTTTATCTGCTCAAGGTTCTAGGTTCTGTAGTGTTTGTTTTTCACTACTGTTCTATTCCATTGCAAGTGCTCAAGGTAAGCCTATTTTGAAGAATTTCTTCCTCTCTCTAAAGGGAGACTGGTCAGCTCCTGCACTTTCTACTACCTTCAGGCCCAATGACCGTATTCTCATAAAGGCTCACACCTTCTGTCCTAACACCTCAGGACCCACCTCCAGTTTCCTTTCTCTAGTCTCAGAAAATTTTACCTTTTTATCTTGCTCTTGCTAAAGGGTTTTGTTTCATCTTGTATTTGTATGTGTGAGTTCTTAAGACAACACATGGATGAAGGAAAAGGTTCTTTACTTTAACGTTGATGAGGCCATGAGGGTGCAAGTCTCCATAACAGCTCTGCATACTATGTGTCAGCCCCCTGCTGGCAGCCAAGTCTAATCAAACGGTAAGGCATTGCTAGTTGCCATGCAAACCTGATCACTATCATTACATCTCCCTTTCTTAAAACAAAAATAGCTTATTTTTAATTAACATGTTTTCTTTGTATAACTCTGCAATTTTAACTTTAACACCAAGAATTTGGATTTTCATTATTACAAATATTGTTAACATTTTTAAAACTTGTTTTGTGTGTTCACATTTACATACACTAAAACTTGAAGAGCGAATAAGATAGCACTACTTCATTCTATAACAGGAGTCTTTAAATTTGCTCAATGAGTTGCTTAGGAGGATTCAGTTGTCTTGACGATCTCCTGATTGATAGTCCTTGAATCTGAGTTGTTGCCTCAGACAATGTCTTCTCAGATGTGCATTCAGGTTGTTTAACTTTATCCATCTTTCCATCTACTAGGTTCTATTTTGGATCGATAGGAATGAAGCATTTCCTTTATTACTATCCTTTCTAGAGATCTCCCTATTCACCCAATAAGTACATTTGCATATTCATCAGTGAGTTGTATGGCCATGTGATTTTTGCATTGAATCACTCTTCACGATCCTGTTGTGCTATATATTTGCTCATCTGAGTGGCCAAACTCCACTAGGTCCAAGTATAGCTTTATCTTCTATATGTTTACTGTGATGAATCCATATTTCTCTTGGTTTGCTGGACTCACCACAGACCACCTTATAACTATGTCCTACATCAACAGCCAGCCCATAATTCATTCGTATAACTTATTGAATTTGGAGGACGCTATATGTTGCTCACGAGTTGATCAAATGTCATTAGTTGATCTTGCACCTGCAGAATATAATAATCCATTGGATGTTCATATGTAAAATTTACCTCATTGGGTACATTGTAATTAAAAGATATTCTGAATCCAACCCTGTAATCATCCCTGCATTCAGTCCATTGTGTTTCAATATCCCCTACATTGTGTACTGCTTTTTGAAGTGATTCTCCAATCCACCTTTTGGACATATTTCACCATACATAAGACAGTTATTTTACCATTGTTCAGTTTGCTATCTAGATACTGGTAAAATCGAACAAACATTGAATATAATTTCTCTCTTCTATAATTTATTTATGCCTCACTGTGTGGCTTCCTGCTGCTTGCTATTCAATGTGTCTAGCCTGCCTTAAGTACTTTTCTAGAGTAAACTGTTTTACAAAGTAACAGTTTCCTCAGGCTTAACTTCTCTGTTTCATAAATGATCTGATCTCTGATGAGGAAGTTGTTCACATATGTGAATGTGCAATTACATGCCATTAAATTCAGTTCAAAGTAACAAAGGATTCTCTCTGCTTTGGTTGTGAGTACGTTAAGTGTATAATTTCCAGGTAGGTTAGATATGCATTTAATACACATAAAGCATTCTCCAGGATTTCATTTGAGGGGTTTATGATGTGGTGCAATACATTCTCCATGTGACCAATGAAATACAATAACAATTTCATTTCCATCTTCTCTGGTTTATCTAGTTAACTCAGGTAGACATGTTCATGTAGTGCATGGTAATAGCTTGTGAATTGATTTTATAGCACTGAAGCAATCTATTCTGATATGCTCATATTAGTGGCATTGCTGTATCTACATTGCTTCTCCATAAAATATACTGCACAGAAACACATCAGAAAATTGTTGTGCCTACAGGAGTGCTCTCACAAATTTAACTTCTAGCTCAAGAGGATGTGTGGATTTATCAGTGTAAGGATATTAGTTAGGTTCCAAAGACAGGTTGCAAAGCTGATACGATATAACTGAATAATTAAATAGATTTGCCCGGTCATGTTCATTTGTTCTTGTTGTGGCCAGTGACTCTTGATTCATATGGATGAGAGATTTGTTCTGAATGAAAGACAATTCATGCCATCCAGTGATGCTTTGTGTTCTCTTCTGGTATCTCAGTATTGGAGTAGTTTGAGCAATTATCCACAAATTGGTGGGTAATGTTTATTTTAATATATTTATAATCTTGAGATCCTCATCTTTTCTCTCTCAATAAAGTGTCCAGACTTTAGAAAGGAGAGGCTGAGGGATTACACACCTGTCTTCTTTGATGGGGCAACGGAGAAGAGAGATATTTTCTGGGAGTCCACTATTTGGTGGACCTCTCCTGAAGTCAGTTCATCAAATCGAAGGTGAAGCGGGCAAACCAATGCTTCTACTTTCTAAGAAGTTAGAGGAGATTTGGCATGCCATGGAATAATCTATTTACCATTTATAGGTGTCTTGTAAAAAGAATTTTGACTGATTGCATTATGGCCTGGTTTGTTCACTCAAGTGCCCCAAAATGCAGAAGTCCAGCATGGGCATTGATCTCCCAACCATTGAAGGTGTCGCTGCAAGATGCTACCTCAAGAAGGTAGCTAACATCATAAAGGGTCCCCATCACCATGGTCACAGGTTCTTGTCACTGCCCCCTACAGGCAGAAGCCTGAAGTCCACACCTCTAAGTTGAAGAACAATTGTTATCCAACAGCTCTCAGGATCTTGAACCTCCTCATTCTACCCTAACCGTCAACTAGTCTGTGACCACCAAAAGATCTGTTTGCTTTATTGAAATTTTGCTTATTTTTTCTCTTCTTGCACAATCTACACCTATAAATATTTATATATTATTTAATATTTATTACCTCTTTTTTCTGTCTTGACATATTGTGATAATTTAATGTATGCTATTGTAGTTAGTGTATCCTGAACTCCTGCTTGGCTGCAGCAAGCAAGAATTTTGGTGCATTTGTACATTGTACCTTTGCATATGACAATAAACTCTCATTATGCATTACTCAGATCATGCTGTAACAATCAAATACATTTGCTGGAGAGTGACAATAGTGAGCTCAGTCACTGGACTGGGGATCAGTTTTGGTTTGAGGTGAGGCTCTCCAATCTTAACCTTTTCCATTTTCCAGTTGAGCTGTGATCTTCAGCCAGCAGCTATTCCTAATCCCAAAGAGATATAGTATGTCCACATATGATGGAGAGGTGATTTGTATAATTTGTCAGGAGCTGTGAGGAATGCAAAGGCAAATCATATTTGTGATGGGAAGTCCCATGTGGTTGTCAAAGCATACCTGTGATTTCTTTTTCTTCCCTGTATGCTGAAGGGTCAAATCTTCTGGATAGTCTTTCACCCTTGAAAACACAAATACTAGGTGTACTGTTCCTAATGTTACAATTCTTCTTGAAGAAAACTTATCTTGCCTAGCATTGGGACAACTGTTGCCAGCCAGTTCATTTATCGCATTGTTTCAGGTATTCTCTTCTTCATTCGTATTCTCCACATGATTTTTCTTCAATTCAGAGCAGGCCAAAGAGGGAAAAAATATTGCAGGATAGGCCAGGGTTATGCAGGCTACTAATAGGTCAGCCCCATCAGCAGACATTCACAATACAATCAAATTAGGGGTCACTGGCACACGCGTCACAGGAAAGTTTTCTATAAAAAAACAGAGAAAGCATCATCTTTATAATACTTCAAAAAGCCTGTATATATAAAGCAGGCCCAAAATATTAGTTTCTGTATCTGGTTCGAACTCCTGTGGTTCCATGTATTTTTATCAGATATGAATAAAATATACAATTGATCAAAGTTTCAATTTTCTTTGTGTGCTATGCTTCCAGTGCAGGTTAATGCATTTATATGAACACCTGTGTGCACACTCTTAGCAAAGGTCAATGACTCATTTGAAAGAGTGCACAATGGAATTTAACATGGAGGTGTCAACTGGTAGACTAGAATGATCACATGGAAGAATTTCAATGGAGGAAATCCCAATCTAATGTATTCAGCTGCAAACTGTTGGCACTGATATTACTCATGTAACCAGTTAGGTGCCCATCCATTGAGGCTCTTGCATTCTTCCCATGAAATTTATGTGTCAAGTACATGCCTGAGGAATATTAAAGATTCTGGTGGGGGTGGCAAAAGCACAGTTTGATATAATCTCAAAGAATGCTGGGGCTAGTCTGGAAGAATGGGTTTGCTTCTACATTCTTCCATCTCACGTGTCTCAAAATGTAAGTACCTTTCAGGAATTCTGGTGATCTTGCTTAAACATAATCCAGCTAAATATGAATCATGGGTCCTCCTCCGGCATCACCTACGGCTCCTAGAACGCTTCCACCAGCGTTGTCTCTGCTCTATCCTCAACATTCATTGGAGTGCTTTCATCCCTAACGTCGAAGTACTCGAGATGGCAGAGGCCGACAGCATCGAGTCCACGCTGCTGAAGATCCAGCTGCGCTGGGTGGGTCACGTCTCCAGAATGGAGGACCATCGCCCTCCCAAGATCGTGTTATATGGCGAGCTCTCCACTGGCCACCGTGACAAAGGTGCACCAAAGAAAAGGAACAAGGACTGCCTAAAGAAATCTCTTGGTGCCTGCCACATTGACCACCGCCAGTGGGCTGATATCGCCTCAAACCGTGCATCTTGGCGCCTCACAGTTTGGCGGGCAGCAACCTCCTTTGAAGAAGACCGCAGAGCCCACCTCATTGACAAAAGGCAAAGGAGGAAAAACCCAACACCCAACCCCAACCAACCAATTTTCCCCTGCAACCGCTGCAACCGTGTCTGCCTGTCCCGCATCGGACTTGTCAGCCACCAACGAGCCTGCAGCTGACGTGGACATTTACCCCCTCCATAAATCTTCGTCCGCGAAGCCAAGCCAAAGAAGAAGAGTGTATAATATGTAAATACTTATAGCACTAAATGACATCTTTATCCATCGATATGATTTTGAGTATTATGTGCTTTAAAGTAAGACAAGAGAAAAATACATAACCGTTTTTGAAAACCATTGCAGGTATTATTGAGGTTGAAAATACCAGCTGTAGACAGTGTCTACACTACACATGCTCAAACTTGCAGATAATTATCCCCACTCTATTTTCCTAATATACTTTCACAAACTGTTACTATTCACTGGACAATGAAATTGTGTGGAGGAAAATAATGAAGAGAAAATATTACAAGAAATTAAATGTTTGCAGTGCAGGTTGTTGAAAACTATTAACTTTGGGGATATGCCTGAGAGAACACAGGGATTTTCTTTCTGTTTATTTACCTATTCTCAGACTGGAAAATTTATTCAGCATTCAATACATAGAAAGGTAAATGCACAACTAGCCAACAACTTGCACAAATCATCCGGAGAAGGGAATAATCCTTCATAACCTCTTTATTTTCCAACATTGCAACGGTATAATTTTATGGCATATAGTGTCCAGGATTTATTGGCCATCATTAATCATCACTGATCCATAATTTAGCCTATAAGTGAATAACTTGCACGCCATTTCAGAGGAAAGTTAAGAGTAGAGTTTGGCTTTCCCTTCAGACGAGGTTCGGAGTGCAGATTTCCTTCCCTGTCCCTGACCTGAAATATTAACCTTGTGGCGGTACGCCATTAGGTAGGCGAACCTGCCCTGCTTGAAACGCACGCGGTGGGGCAGCTGGCCAAAATGGCATCATCAGGGGTTTCCTCCTGACCTCTGGATAGGGCTCAGAAGTCCGTGTTTGGCAACCCACATGATGCCCCGATCAGGTCGTCCACAGCACCTCTACAAAGACCATAAGGAGGGCTGTACAAAGTCATCCAGCATTCAGGATCCACTTTCACACTGGACATTGGGGGTAAGAGGGAACTGTTTACCGTGGACAGGTTAAAGTCAGCCCACCTCGACCCCACCGAGCCAGTAGTTGTGGCCAAACCAAGAAGTTAAGCCACAAAAAAGGACATTGGATCCGGTTCTGGTTGGGGGGGGGGGGTGGGGTGATGTGTGTCAGTACGCCATTAGGCAGGCAAACCAGCCACACTTGTCACACATGCGGCAGGGCAGCCAGCCAAAATGGCGCCGACAGGGGTTTCCTCCTGACCTCGGCACCGGGCTCAGAAGAGCGCGCTTGGCGACCCAAGTGATGCCCCGGTGATGTCGAGGGCTCCCCCAGTGTGGTTCTCAGCCAGGTCTGGGCTGGGAGTATAAGATCAGCCAGGCAGCCTGCAATAAGTCAGTTTTGCTCACTGAACTCAACCAGTCTGGTTGTGCGATCCTTCAGTTAGCTACAGTCTTTCATTTTTCCATGGGTGCTGCCTGACCTGCTGAGTTTTTCCAGAATTTTCTCTTTTTTATGGAACTGTAACAGCCATTCCATCAATTTCATGACCGGAACAAAAGGGCAAAGAAGGAGAGAGTGGAAAGTAATAGGGAAAAGTACATAGGAACATAGGAAGTAGGAACAGGAGTAGGCCAAAAATGGCCCATCGAGCCTGCTCCGCCATTCAATACGATCATGGCTGATCTAATTTATGACCTAACTCCACCTACCTGCCTTCTCCCCATAAAAATATACTAGTCTAATTGGAAATTTCAACCATGCTTTTCTTTCTTCTGCTCACATTTTGCTGCTCACTGAGGGGTTTATCCAGGATGCAAATTTGCAGAGTGAAAGGAAAATAAGTTCAAAATGTTAATCAGAATGTGAAAAAAATAATGAAACAAATTAAACAGCAGTATAAAAGAAACGGCACAGTTGGCCTTCTGCATGTATTTGACAATTAACAAAGAGCACTTGTCAAGAAAGTCCTCCTGAGCTCAGCATCATTTATTACAGGCACATCCTAAGACCTCGAATCATGGGAACTGTTCATCCCTGATTGACAGTGACCCATATGAAGAAAGTGAAAAAAAAATGGTGCTTAAAATCCACTAAAGGATATAGGTAGGTAATAAAAATGTCTGAGATCACACTTGGTATAATTTGAAATGGATGAGAAGCATCAAATTTGTAAAATAAATAAGTGAAAAGTAATTCAGAATAGATAGATGTGGAAGAACAGCTTTGCTCTAAGATTAATATTCGCTTTAACTAATCTAGCAAGCAACATCATAAAAGCAAATCACTAAGGGCATAAAATATAATTGGATGGTATAATCAGAGAAATAATTAGAGCAGAGAATGATGAGCTTTGTTGAGGCAAGACATTTCTTCTGCAACTTTTTAGCATAGGTACCGTAACAGTTCTTCTATTGAATGCTTAATGTGCAGTGCTTGATTATCATAGGAGAGGCTGTGGGCTGCTGGAGACTGATGTTGGGAGACTTGCGCCAGAATGTGGACTGCTGGAGACTGGCTCAAAACTGGGTGAAGGGGTTCCAGGTATCGGAACTGAGATGCAAAAGGGTGCCAAAGGTGCTGCAGTGTTACTGACCGTGTCAGAGGTTCAGATCTGGAGCTTGGGTTACCAATGGTTTGAACTAGACTCTAGGTGGCTGCAAATCTTGTGGAAACACTGCAGGGGAACCTACGGACACTCGTTGATTCTGGGCGGACACTTTTTTCCTTTTTATTTGACTGTAAGAGGCATTTCAGGCAATTTCTAGCAATGGTGAATCTGTCTGCCTTACAGGAGGCAAAAGCAATTTCACATAATATGACAATGTTTTATTATAATGACAATAAATTGAATCTTGAGCACAAACAAGAATTACAGATGTAATCTGTGTAAGATTTGATCACTGTATGGCAGGAAAAAGACTGATGATGAAGCTACAACATTATGACTTTGAATTGGTGTACACACCAGGAAACTAATTGTGTTAAATGATGCATTATCCTGGCCAATGACAGACTGAAGTACACAATAAGAGTTCTACGGAGACATATGTGAATCTCCACATGAATTTGATCACTGAATCGCTTCTTGTGTCTGACATGAAATCCAAGCAGATGGCAACTAAAACAGAAAAGGACTCAGTTCTACAGAAGGTCATCAAGAATCTGAATGAAGGATGGCCTAAAGGTGAATGTCAGTCATACTACAACATCAGAGCTGAACTGAATGTTATCAATGGGCTTCTACTCAGACAGCGCAGAATTGTCATTCCTCAATCACTGCAACAAGAAATGCTGAAAAGGGTGCACGAGGGGCACCTCGGGATGGAAAAATGCAAGAGGAGGCTAGAACTGCTGTTTATTGGCCAGGGATAAATGCTGACATTGATAGGATGGTTTCCCAGCTGTGATACCAGCAGAACCATGGCAGAAAGATGAGACTGATCTGTTCCACATGGATGGAAAGAATTACTTGCTGGTTATTGATTATCTGTTGAACTATCCAGCGATTGTTTTGCTTCCAAAGATGTCTGCTGCTTGTGAGATCAAATATATGAAACTGAACCTTGCAAGACATGGAATTCCTCAAATTTCAATGGTGACATTAGTCTATGCTCTTTTTTACTTTGGCTTGGCTTTGCAGACGAAGATTTATGGAGGGGTAATGTTCACGTCAGCTGCAGGCTCATTTGTGGCTGACAAGTCCGATGCGGGACAGGCAGACACGGTTGCAGCGGTTGCAAGGGAAAATTGGGTGGTTGGGGTTGGGTGTTGGGTTTTTCCTCCTTTGTCTTTTGTCAGTGAGGTGGGCTCTGCGGTCTTCTTCAAAGGAGGTTGCTGCCCGCCGAACTGTGAGGCACCAAGATGCATGGTTTGAGGCGATATCAGCCCACTGGCGGTGGTCAATGTGGCAGGCACCAAGAGATTTCTTTAGGCAGTCCTTGTACCTCTTCTTTGGTGCACCTCTGTCTCAGTGGCCAGTGGAGAGCTTGCCATATAACACGATCTTGGGAAGGCGATGGTCCTCCATTCTGGAGATGTGACCTACCCAGCGTAGTTTGATCTTCAGCAGCGTGGATTCGATGCTGTCAGCCTCTGCCATCTCGAGTATTTCAATGTTGGAGATGTAGTTGCTCCAATGAATGTTGAGGATGGAGCGGAGACAACACTGGTGGAAGCGTTCTAGGAGCCGTAGGTGATGCCGGTAGAGGACCCATGATTCGGAGCTGAACAGGAGTGTGGGCATGACAATGGCTCTGTATACACCAATCTTTGTGAGGTTTTTCTATGCTACAGCTGTATAAAATTCCAGAACTTTGCAAAAGAACATGATTTTAGACACATGACTTCAAGCCCTCTGCATTAACAGTCAAATGGTAAAGCAGAGAAAGGAGTTCAAGAAACCACTAGACAGTGGTTCAGATCAGGATCCAGCTCTATTGAGTTACAGAGATTCACCACTTGAACAAGGCATGTTACCCACTGAGCTTCTGATGGATCATAGACTATGCGCCACAATTTCCTATTCTACAGATCCAAACAAGAACAGAAATGCCAAAGATGTTGAATGGAAACAAAAGCATATGCAATGGAGACAAAAAGCAAACAGCAAGAAGATTAGAGCCACTGGTACAACATGACACAGTGGGACTGAGAGATTCCAACACCTGGGACAAAAAAAGGCTACTGCTTTGGAGAAAGTAAATCCAACATCTTACACTGTCAGAACAGAGGTTGGTCAAACACTGAGGAGGAATCAAAAGAGCCTGCTGAAAACACATGAGAAACTGCAAGAACAGACAAATGCAGAAGATTCAGACTGCACAGCAACAGAGGAAACACATCAGTGCTAGGCACTAGTGGACCAGCTGAGCCGACACAAGCACCTGTGAAAAGAAAATCTACACATATTATCAAAGGACCTGACAAACTGAATTTCTGAAAGAAAAAGAACTGTATAATTAAGAAGTTTGTGCTTCTGATGTGTTTATATTTGTGCTGAACTTTAAATTGAAATAAATACTATTTTAGTGTGTCATGATGTTTGATTAAATGTCTCAAGGAGAGTGTGTGTAATGATTGAGTGCTGACCACTAGAGGGAGTTGGAGGTAATTTGTTGCAGCTTCATTTGGATTCAAGATGGATTTCTCCACATGGTCCTGAGTGATTTCTTTAGCTAATAAATTATAGTAATTTTAAAAGAACGCAAATTTCTTTATTGCTGCATGCACAGTGCAGCACATCTATGAGGTTCCTAAATGCATCCACATTGGATGAATTTCTGCATCAATAATGTCAGAAGTGGGCATTGCTGACAAGACCAACACTTATTTCTTCTCCATAATTGTGGCTTATGAGGTTAGTTCAGAGTCAAACATTTTTTTATGGGCTTAGAGTCACATATAGATGATATCCAATAAGGATGGTAGATCTTCCCTGGAGAACACATCAGATGGATGGGTGCTTAATGGTAATCTGCAAGTATCATTACAGATACTTTTTAAAAAAAAATCTGTGTTAATGATTGAATTTAAATTCCACAGCTACAACAGTGAGATTTGATCTCTGGAATGTGAACTCAATCTTTGGGTTATAGGAAATTTCTCTTCAATGAAATCTTCTGATCAAAATGGTTTACTTCTCAATCTTGTTTGGTTGATGCTTGTTGGTAAATTATCAGATATCAAATTCAAATCTCATTTCAGAAATATAAAAAGTCACATAACTTGACCATATTCACTGGCCTGATGCTGGAAAGCAGTGTTAAAAGTTGCTGCATTTGGAAGTTCTTTTCGAGGTGATGCCCATCTGTCTGCTCAAGTTCTAAGTCCGTGAACCACATTCTTCTATGAGGTAATAAAGTAAAGAATAAAACACAAAAATCTGTAGACACCATAGCTGAAGTAAAGACACAAAATGCTGGAGAAACTCAACAGGTCAAGCAGTGACCTTTATATAGCAAAGGTAAAAATACATAACCAATGTTTCAGGCTTGAACCTTTCATCAAGGTATCGAAAAATGTCAGCAGACATCTGAGCAGAAGAGTAGGGGGAGAGGTGTGGTCACAAAGGCAGGAGGTGATAGGTGGATAAAGGAGGGCGGAGACAGCAGTGATCAAGGGGAGGAGAGATGGCTAGGTGAAGGGAGGGAGGAGAACTGGAAAGAGGAAGGGAAGGGGGAGGGGTAAGAGGAGAGTAAGATAGCAGAAACTGGAAAAGTCGATGTTAATGTCATCTGGTTGGAGAGTGCCCAAACAGAATATCAGGTGTTGTTCCTCCAATTTGCTGATGGTCTTGGCGGAAGCTTCTTTAATGGCAGGGCTGCCACTCTTGAGGACCCAAGAGCTTGTGGAGCAAGACGCAGCACTCTTTGTAGATTAGTATTACCCATTTGTGATGTTTGGCCCTGTACAGGTTATAAATTTGTAAAATGTGCCGGTAATGCTCTATTTGTAACATCAGCCCACTCATGCAAGTCCATGTTCACGTTTGGCAGCAGACCATAAGCTTTACGAGTTCTGGGAGTGCAGTAGACCAGGGCAGTGCACCAGAGTAGGAGAACAAACCTGCCGAGATGGGGAAGCTTGGCCGAAGGAGAACACATCAGCAGACCATCTGCGGGTAGGCTGAAGGACTCATACCAGGTCTACTGGAGACTGGCTTCTGGAAAGCAGGTATTGGGACTGGGATTGGCAAGGGTGCCGATGGCGAATAGGGCTGTTCAGAGCTTTCTAATTGTATCAGAGATTTGGAATTTGGAGCTTGTGTTCATTGCTGAAATGGACTGGAGTCTGTGTGGCTGCAGAGGTTAAGAAAGCACAGAAAGTAAATCAATGGATATTTGGAGAGTCTGAAGGTATGCTCCTTTGCTTCTCTTTCTCTTATTGGTGGGGGCCAACTGGAATAGCAACACCACTTTGTGGAAAATAAAAGTTAACATTTTGTGTATTATGTTAAAGACAATATCTGTGTATAAGGCTTCAACAACAGAAAAGTATCTGGGCCAAAGTTAAGATGCAATGCAAACATTTTCCTGCCATTTTTATTGCCTCATTAGTAAATGATTTAAAAATGATAACAATTCCAAAGTAATTTGGTATTATTCTTGTATTATTATTTGGGTTGGTTAGTATTTTGGCTTAGTTTCATGTTTATCTGCATTATTATAACATTTATAATTAACAGAAGGTATGGTATTTAAACCAATATATTATATTACACAAAACTAATCTGATGTAATCATAAAATAAAATGTACATTATTTCACTATTCAGTCTCAATTTTCTCTAGCCATCTATTGCTGGATATGCATACCTTGAACTTACATCTACTCTAACAATTATTAACATAAATTGAATTATTTTGATTCAAGCTCTTTCTAATCTTCAATTATTTTAATTTAGATGATATGTTTAAACATGTTCCTGGTACAGCCCAACCTTGGGTTGTATACATAAATCGCAAGTTGTTGAAGACATTGGGACAAATGAATATGGCTGTTAGAAAAGCAACTGTTTTTCAAACATGAACTGATCGACTGCTTTGTACAAAGGGGCATTGAACTTCAATAGGGCTCAACCATCCCAACAGCATTAGGGAGGTGGGAGCTGGAAGCTCAGGAAGGTGATTGCCCTCTCCCAATTTTTTTCAGGAACTCCTGAATTCCTCAAGGAAGCCTTCAACCTCCCTTTGCCAGCTGCAGTATTTCTTGCTTCTTTCTTACAAATACAGACCACCTAAAATGCCTCCATCCAGATTTTTTGGCCTTTTATTAATTACATCTCTTCAATCCATCCATCCAAGCCATGGATTCCTCTGTTTTCTTCATGCTCCTGCATGTATTCCTAATAGACAGATTCTAGCTGTGGGTTTTTAACCACTGAGGACTAACTAGCAGATGTGCGACTCATAGCTGAACAGTTAACAAACAAAAAAAAAACATTTTCATGATGTACCAGTGTTAAATCCAGCCAGATATTTATGTTCCCAGCCTTAACATGCTACCAAACCCTTGCACATCCTTCACTTCCATGTAGTTTCAAAAATTAAAACTTGAAAAGAACATAAAATCTGATGATGTCATTAAATTAAACTCCCTGCTGTGCGAATTGAGTTTTTCAAAATTGCGTCTATATCCTGTTTTTTTTTTCATGACATAAAAACCATGAAAGAATTTGGCAAAGGATTATTTCATGAAGCAGTTCAGTTTATCAGGGCAGCATTGAAATGCTAGGTAGATGAGATCAATGGTCATAACATTTGGTCATATCTATAAAATTCTGCACCAAATAAGTTTTGTTGGGGTCATTTAAGGTATTGTTATAAACTGATGCTCATAAACCTTTTGTAGCCAATATCAGATGGTGGAAAACGTACAGAATTTGCATAACTCAAGCCCACAGCTGAGCCTTCATTGACACCAGCTGTCAAAATAAAAATCGGCAAGAAGCACATGGTGCACTGGTTATGCAGAGACAAGTGAAACAGTGTCTGCAACTGCACAGGGAAGGTATTTGATGTGTTCGTTCCAAACTGAATTACAGATATTTGGTTTCTCTCATGCCTCCAGTTTTAGAGTTGAAGTTGTCTGGCTGTTCAATTATCTGCTGTTATTTATCGCAGTATTTTATTTGTCATTAGTTCCTTCCACTGATGTACACATAAATATTGTACTGATCTTTCCGTTTGCTCAATCCTTAATAAATTCTGTTTTTAATTTTAATCAGAAATAGATATGTTTGGATATATCCCTGACACTAAAACTAGTCAACTTTTCATTTGGTTCAAACATTATCTTCTCTCCCAAAAAAATACCAGCATTTCTCCCTCCGATCTCTCCATGATTCTCCCATCTCTTTCTGTCATCTTCCCTCATACCCTCTCTCCAAACACCTCTCTCTCCCCAGTCTCTCTCTCTCTAGTGTCTGGGATCCCCTGCAAAGCTGTAATTCTCCAACTACATTGTACTCCTGGGCCCCAAGGTCAGCCGCAGCATTCCCCTACACAATAGGAAGCCAATTCTCTCGGTTGGGATTCCACTGGCATTCCAGAGTGACTGAGAAACACATCTGTTTTTTCCCAAATACTTAGAAATCACAACTTGCAACCTATAATTCAATTTGGAATTTACTCACCTAATTTTAGGCCACTTCCACAAAGATGAGCTGACTGCTAAATGATTCCAAAAGAGTGCATAGTGATTTTGCTTTCATTTGGAGGGCAACAATTGAACTTTAATTAGCTTTTATGAGGAGTCATAATGTTGATTTAGCTGAACAAAATGGCAAATGTTTAATCAATGCAATGATTGTATGGGCAATAAATGTGGAAAATCATTTCTCCTTTGTTCTTGACTTTGAATGTCATGTTAATTGTGATGGGCCAAGTGGGGTCAAAAATCTGAATAACATTAGGGAGGTGAGAGCTGGTACTGCAGGAAGCTGGTTGCGCTCTCCCAGACTTTTTTCATTGTAAGGCAATAGGGACACTCCTTAATTTCTCAAGGAAGCCTTTAACGTCCCCTTTGCCAATTGCAGTATTTCTCACTTTCTGTTACAAATAGAGGCCCCCTCAAATGGCCCAATCCAATGACATCCATTAGGTTGAGAGTGAGCTCATCCTGGAAATAAAAACTGGCTTCTCTGCATTCCCTCAAAAATCTCCCAGCTGACCGTGTCAGATTGCAAAATAAACTCTTTTCGGCAGGACTTTTTGCTAAATACTCAGTTAATACATCCTGGATTGGCAGATCACTTTTACAAATTCGAGGTGTTTAAGCTGGCAATAGCATTTCTTTAGGGTTTTCTTTCTATGGAAGCTCACATCAAGTATAAGAGAATATGGGTGTCACCTTAAAATTGCATCCTCTCCTAGATATGCCAAGTTACATTGTTAACAAAATACTAAACCGATACAGAATTATGTGTTCTGATTTTCCCTGCACACCCTTCCTCATGACGTCCACAGACAGGGATGAAATTCTATTCATTAACCTCACTCTTGCTGTGTAGTAAATATTTCACATAAACCTGTGCATGTGAATGGAGAAAAGTGTCCACAACTTCAAAAATTTTAATGAATTGTCGAGGTAATTCCAATTTTTATTCTTTATTCTTCTAATCATTTTATTGAGCAAGCTCGACTTAATTGGATTTTTTTTGTTAAGTTGTAAAAATGCTATTCACATTAATAACCTATATTAATTAAAACAACCAAAGAGTTGAAACTCTTCCTTTGCATGCTGCAGCATATGAATATTTCTCTAGCCTGCAAGTTAAATAAGATGACATTTGGGGGACTCCATTGAAACTTTGTAGAGAGCATTCACTGATTTAATTCAAAGGTGAAGCAATTATTTCTCAGCAGAGCCCAAATTGAAATGCAAGCAAAAAAAAGTCGGAAATTTTAAAAAATAAAATGACAACAATTAGAATTGGCTATGGACCAACAGAGTAGATGCACGACACAATCGGTGTTCCTTCTTTAAAATGCTGAAGCTATTTTTTGCAATTATATCATTCACACATTTGTTTCTGAACAGTCTTATTGTTATAAGTAATTATTCAACCTGTATAATGTACATGTACATGTATAAGGACTTGAACCCCATCCATTAATATATATACACACACACACACACACACACACACACACACACACACATATATGTACCCATGCACATATATGCACATATATGTACACATATATGAACACACACACACACACACACACACACACACACACACACACACACACACACACACACACACACACACACACACACACACACTCTCTCTCTCTCTCTCTCTCTCTTCAGATTTATTTACAGGTAGTCCCCTGACATACGTCCATGTTCCATTCTGGATGACTGGTCATATATCAGAATGGGCGTACGTCGGAATTGCCATACCCGTGATACTGAAGAGTAAAGTGATTGATTTCCTTCTGTCCTCTATCTCTGAATCCTTCTCATTCTCTTTGTTGCTGCAGACCCTGAGCACCCGATGGACTCTACTGGCCTCTATAATGTGTCTGAGTGTCAGAATATTGAGCAACAGAATCAGAAAAAAAGTTAAAATGATGTGGTGGCCACTGAGGCCAGCTCTCGTGAGAGGTTGGTCACCAACCAACATAGTGACCACCATAGATAGGCCCGATTTTCACTGTATTGAAGCAAAAAAAAAAAATTCTGGTTGTATGTGCAGATGGAAGTGAGTTGCATAGGTTGCATGTTAGGGAGTACCTGTATTGTCAGAGTGTGTGCATGACATCGCATACAACTCAGATACTTTTCCTGTGGGCAAGGCAAAATGACTACTTATTGGTAGAGCAAAAAAAAAATACTGTACACAGCGTATACATGTAAACAATAAAAAATTGTGAACAGATAACAAATGTAAAACAACCAAATGTGCCATAAGAGTGAATTAATAAAAAGCAATAAAGTGCACAAGTAAGAGTCCTGATTAAGTTTGTTGTTGAGGAGTCCGATGGTGGAGGGGTAGAGTTGTTCCTGAACCTGGTGGTGCGAGTCTTGTGGCACCTATACCTCTTTCCTGATGGCAGCAACAAGAACAGAGCATGCGCTGGGTGGTGTGGACCCTTGATGATTGCTGCTGGTCTCCGACGGCAGTGTTCCTCGTAGATGTTCTCAATAGTGGGGAGGATTTTGCCTGTGATGTCCTGAGCTGTGTTCACTACCTTTGGAGGGCTTTACACTCAGAGATATTGCTATCCCCATACCAGACCATGAAGCAGATGTTAGCACACTTTTCACCACACATCTGTAGACATTTTCCAGGGTTTCTGGAGTCATACTAAACCTCCACAAAATCCTGAGGAAGTAAAGCCACTGACGTGGTTTCTTCTTGGTGCCTTTAGTGTGCTTGGTCCAGGAAAGATCCTCCAAAATAGTGACTCCCAAGTACTTAAATTTGCTCATCCTCTCCACCTCTGATCCCCAATGATCACTGGATTTTATACCTCTGGCTTTCCTTTCCTGAAATCAACAATCAGCTCATTAGTTTTGGAGACATTGAGTGCACCATTCAGCCAAGTTTTCACTCTCCCTCCTAGATGCTGACTCATTCCCTTTTTAAAATAAAACCCACTACAGTGGTATCGATGGCACATTTGGAGGTGGTGTTATTGTCATACCGAGCTACACAGTCGTAGGTGTATAGTGAGTAGAGCGGGAGCTAAGAACATAGCCCTGTGGTGCTCTGGTACTGATGGAGATAGTGGAGGAGATGTTTTTGCCAATTCTCACTGATTGTTGTCTGGAGTTGAGGAAATGCAGGATCCGATTACACTGTGGTGCATTGAGTTCCAGGTCTTGGAGTTTTCTGATCACTTTTGAGGGG
The DNA here is from genome assembly GCF_036971445.1 of Narcine bancroftii. Classification (NCBI taxonomy): domain Eukaryota; kingdom Metazoa; phylum Chordata; class Chondrichthyes; order Torpediniformes; family Narcinidae; genus Narcine; species Narcine bancroftii. The sequence continues at coordinate 97,975,945 of NC_091471.1, read as the reverse complement.
ATGATGCTGTTAAATGTTGAACTGTAATCAATAAAGAGCATCCTGATGAATGTATCTTAACTCTCCAGGTGTTCCAGGGCTTTGGGAAGAGCCAGTGAAGTGGTATCCGCCATGGACCTGGAATATATCCACATCACCACTCAGACAGGATCTAAAACACTTCAGCACTACCCTTTCAAAACATTTCATCATTATTGATGTAAGTGCTACTGTTTGATATTCATTAAAGCAGGTTACTGCACTCTTTTTAGACACCGGTATGATTGACGTCTGTTTGAAATAGATGGGTACCACACCTTGCTGGAGTGAGATATTGAAGATATCCATGAATACATTGGTAAATTGGTCAGCACAGAATTTTAATACTCTGTCCAGGCCGCATGATTTCCTCGGATTCACTATTCTGAAGCCATCATGCACGTCATCCGCAGATACAGACAGGATGGGATCATCAGGGGACATGGGGGTGTGGAGGGGTGGTTTGTCACTTTTACTGTTGTCAAATCTGGCGTTGAAGGCATTGGGTTCCTCTGGGAGGGAAGCTTTGCTGTCTGCTACTTCACCAGATTTGGTTTTGAGGCAGCCCTGCCACTGCCGTTGGATATACCTTGTTGTTTCCATTTTCATCCGGAATTTCCACTTGACCTCGGAGATAGCTTTCCACAGGATCTCCGGACTTAAATGCCTGTGATCAGGCTCTCAGCAGGTTCTGGATTTCATTGTTCATCCAGAACTTCTGGTTGTGATTCTGAATGATTTTTACCATATAACCATTTACGGAGTGGAAACAGGCCATGTCGACCTTTCAAGTCCGCACCTGTTCACTAAAACAACTCCACTAGCTCAAACCTCCCACTCACCGCAATGTGATGTTCAGGTTGAAATTTTTTGATGCATTGATAAACATATCCAGATCTCGGTTTTGCTGAAATAGACAATTGCAAAACTATTCATATTTCTACAGTTGACTATAAAGGCACCCTCCTACCCTCTCTTGCATCCCCCAAACTCCTCCATCATCCCTCCCTCATCCCCAAACCCTCATCTCCCCAGCCCTCCCTCATCCCCAATCCCTCATCTCCCCACCCGTCCCTCATCCCCAATCCATCATCTCCCCAACCCTCCCTCATCACTTCAACCCCCCACCCCTCTCATCCCCAATCCTTCATTCCCTGTGGTGACATATTCATCCACAGCTTTTTGATAAAGTCTGTGGCATCCCTGATGTAATCCTTCAGATCCTCAGCTAAGCTTTTGAACTCTGCCCAGTCTGCTGACTCAAAGAAGACATGTAAACATTCTTCAGCCTCTTGTGACCACTTTCTAGTTGTTCTGATCTCCAGTGCCTCTCTCTTTTAGGGTCTGTCTGTATGAAGGCAGAAAAAAGTACAGCTAGGTGATCAGACCTACCAAAATACAGTCTTGGGAAGGAATAGTAGTTGGGCTAGATTTACTTGACACAAGCTTGAATAAAGTCACCGATTAAGATTTGTAGTGCATCAGGCTAGGTCATTTCTTTTTTATTGGCCACATCATGCAGCTCCACAAGTGCCTATTTGTAATTGGCATCGAGAAAGATATAAACTTTGGTGTAGATCATTGATGAGAAATCTTGGGGTAGATAGAAGGGTCTGCATTTAGACGAGATTTTCTCTAAGGCAGTAGAGAATACACACATATAGATACTGTATACACACACACACACACACACACACACACACACACACACACACACACACACACACACACACACACACACACACACACACACACACACACACACACACACACACACATGAATATATTTAAAAAGGAAATAGATCAATTTCTAGACACAAAATCTATCCAAGGTATGAAAAGAAACAGAGAATGGTATTAATATAATAGATCAACCAGGAGAATATTAAATGTTGGAGCAGACTTAAAGGATTGAATAACCTATGTTTTTACATCAAATGGATGAGGTCCTAGTACCAACTTCATGCAGAACTTTGGAGATCAGTTTTCTTGTTCACCTGCAATGAATTGTGTGCCGTTATGCATTACGAATCATAGATTCTCAAAACTTTATTGCAAAGTCATGCAAGAAACAAAAGCATTGTCAGATGATCTCCTGATTTGACAAAAACACTTCAACTGCTCAATCAGAACTGAACTTCAGAAATAATGTACAATAATATGTGGCCTGCTGTGCTTATGGCTATGTTGGGTGAATATAGAATTATGTATTTATACTGTAAAACCCCTAATATCTGGCATCTATGGGGATTGGTAGATGATGGAAAAGTGTATTTTCCATTTGCTTTAAACTTACTTTTACAATGCCTAACTAATATAATCGCATTAACATGTTGTGATAGTACAGATCTATCACCAATGTACATAGGGTATATAGTTACTGTATCTAGACTGTGCTTACAGCGATTGGCTGAGAGCTAAGCCACACCTATTGTCTGGGCCTTAAAGGGTTGTGTCCCTAGCCAGGTCAGATAATTCCGGACTGGTCAGCCACCTGTGAAGAGCTCCTGTCTTTTGCTAATAAAATTGTAGAGCTCATCGAAAGAATCAAAGACTTATTGATCCAGCTGGCGACACCACTCCAGCGACCCAAATCCCGGCACCACAGTGGTCACGCCGGATGGTCAGATCCCCTGACCGCTACAGTCCTTGACCTACCCCTTCCTTTCATTCTCTCCCTCATTTTTTTTTCCCAGGGTCAGTTCTCCAAGAAGGGGTGAATGTGATAGTACAGATCTATCACCAATGTACATAGTGTATATAGTTACTATATCTAGACTGTGCTTACAGCGATTGGCTGAGAGCTAAGCCACGCCTATTGTCTGGGCCTTAAAGGGCTGTGTCCCTAGCCAGGTCGGATCATTCTGGACTGGTCAGCCACCTGTGAAGAGCTCCTGTCTTTTGCTAATAAAAGCCTTGGTTTGGATCAACAAGTCTTTGATTCTTTCGACGAGCTCTACACATGTTAAAAAACAAAAGGCAAACATTCTATACTGTACTTACACTGAACAAAACTTCACTTTAATCTTAAAGCATTTTACTTTATTTTCAGTCACATTCTTTAAAAACATTTAACCCATCACTTCATCTGCAGGTTCCTCCCCTGTATTGGAAATGGTTGTGGCTGTCATGTGATAGCATTTCCCCCTATCTAGTCAGAGGACACGCCAGCAGCCAATCAAGGTTTGGTTCTGTCCCACCCATTAGTGCACACTTTGCTGTTGAACCCATGTAAATTACCTGGACTGGACTCTAGAGCCTGCCTGTACTTGCCCTTTGGCCATTGGCTATTGAAATCAGATTAACCCTCCTGGCGCGGAGCCATTGAGCCCTTCTAATGATTGGGCTGGTGCCTCCAGCACTATAAAGATGCAATATGTTCTTTGTTCTCTCTCTTTGCCAGTTTGGGACTACCCTGCTTCACTCCAGGTCTAGAAATGTGGAAGGGCACTGGAGAAACTGTTGGTAAGATGTGCACTGTTAAAAGAAATGGGACTGTTTAATTAGTGTCCTGTGTAACATAGAGCTATGTCTGCACTGAGTCAAAGGGTTGGTGGGGCATTGTAGTGATTTTTCTTTGATCATTGTATGTACCAGTTCATTGTATGTGTGTGTGCTGCCTCAGTTACCATTTCCCGCACTTGTCTTCTGTAAATACAATCCTTCCCCACCTAAACTGTGTTCAGAGTCCTTTTGTTTGAGACCTACCAAACCTGCTTCCTTACTCACAACATCCCCCTCCATGAAGGCACCCAAAAGACAAACAATAATTTGATAGATAATTAACCCCCCTACCAAGTTTAAAGATAAAGCCTCTCTCTGGGACCGATCTAAATATTAATTAAACAGTATAAAGAAAGGATTAGTGTAAGTACAATATTTAAAGGTTAATATTTATTGATCACTCATATTGAAGTAAATGTTGCAAAAGCTGGGGAAAAATCTAGCTGAAAGTAAGATCCCAATATTTCTAATTTTAACTACCATTCTGTCATTTCCCTATTTGTAGGGTTGGGGGGTGATAGGTGGGAACATTAGTGCAAGGTTCTGCTGATGTTTTGAAAGAATCTAAGTCATGCTTTGACTTTTTCTATTGCACAGGATGTTAAGTATTTGAGTCATTATTTTATTCTGAATATTGTTCATCTATGGCAGTGATTCTCAACCTTTTTCCACTCATACCACTTTAAGTATTCCCTATGCCATAGATGCTCCGTGGGTATGTGGGTGGAAAGAAAAGATTTGAAAACCACTGTTTTAATCATACCTAATTGACTTGTTATATGTATGGTTTCATAACTCCAAAGGAAATGGGCCAATGACAATTTTTCTCAAGCAAAATATTTCAGTGACAATTGGGTCTTGAGCAGTGATTCTCAACCTTCTCTTCCCACTCACATACCACCTTAAGCAATCCCTTACTAATCACAGAGCACCAATGGCATGAGATGACTTAAAGTGGTATGTGAGTGGAAAGAAAAAGGTTGAGAATGAGGCTATTAAACTTGTCAGAGAAGCCCAATCAGTCCTATTTTGATTCTTAAATTAATCTGCCCACAAACCTATTCTTAATTACACACCTACGGTAAGGGCTAATTTACAGCAGACCTGCATGTCTTTATGATGTGGGATGAAACTGGAGTACACACAGGAAACCCATGCAGTCACAATGAGAATGTCCAACTTGAAAGCATTGGATTGAGACCAGGACCCCACAGCTGTGTTGCAGCAATGCCAACTGCTGTGCCACTGTCCCTATTTTTAATTTTTAGAAAAAAAATCAGTTGATTTGATGATGTGGGAGGTATATGCTTGTTGCTCTCCCATACTCAGATGATAGATGGGAATATCTTGCAAGGAATAATACCCATTTCTAGTCAAAACTTTCCATTTTATAATTTTACTTAAATTAATGGATAAAATTACAATGGGCATACCAACACAATCTTCCTTGCTAGTCTTGCCTTCTGTGTTCCAATTGTCAATAAAAGGCCGCTCCTAAATATTGGTGAAAGACATATTGCATAGGAAGATTTTGTAGGATGAGGAAGGTTCCCTGGCTTGCACAACTTTAGTAGAATTAAAATAAGCCTTTTTCATCTAACTGACCTAGGTCAACACCACCCTTATGGTTTTCAGAATATAGTTGAGGAATTCTCCCATTATTCCATTTAGTGCTTGCTTTGCATCATAGCAGTGTGCCATCCACTGATGGATGTGGCTTGCTGTCCCAAACTCAAGAAGGGACCAGGAGAAAACCATGTAAAATGATTATTGAGTTTAGTGAAGAAAATTGGAACCAATAAATCTCACTGACTGCATATGTATCCCAAGTCACATTTAGCTGATTTGGGTAAAGCTCCATTTATTCCTTCCTAATAAGCTGAGATGCTGCAAATGTACATGAAAACATATGAGCATGAATGCTTAGGTTGAGTTCAGTGTTTTGAACCAGTATTCCAGGCCATGCATTATTTTCCCATTACTTTTGAATGTTATTAAACAATTATGATTGATCACTTTTTTCATTCATTTCTACAATTACATGTTCATTCCATATTAAAATTAATGCAGGCTTGTGTAATTTATATTGTAGCACTTTCCAATCAGGCAATAAATGGATTCATATGAAATGTATGTGTGGCATGTTGGAAGTCTATGGATCAATTGAATCATAAAATTGTGCCATTAGAAACTACTTGCTTGCATTAAGTGCTGTAAAAGACAAACATTGGGTAATCATTCTTTGAATACAGATAAAAAAGTCATTGATTACTATATGAGTTTTCATTAGTTTGATACATCAGCATCTTAACTGTCAACTGTTCACGTCCAACAACTCCCAGCTGCAGTGGCATTATGAACTAGACACCAGAGAAAGTCAACCCCACGTGATCATATTTAATGAGCAGCATGTAGATTAAGATTGGTGACATTAAATATCTTTAATAGTAATGTGAATTACTTAATTATTTTTCTAGCCCGCCAGGATGAACTCCAAGTTACAGCAATAGAAGCATCAGCTCTCACAATGATACAATTCCTGGAGGAGAAAATCAAGTTCAAGTTTATGATCGTCCAATTGTACAAGTACAATCCAACGAAACAGAGTTCTCCGGTTCTCTGTGCAAAACATGCAGACACAAATCCAGACATACCACACATACAGACCAATGATGCCTGTGCAGTGAATATGTACATACATAAATTAAACGAAGAGTCTCAGAAATCTTGTATGAACAATTCATTCAGTTGTTTGGCAGTATCATTGGGACATTAAAATAACATTGTTTTGCATTTGCTGTATTTGAACATTTCTATTGAAGATTTTATAAGATTGGAGGCAGGCAATAAAGTTGTTATCTCAATTGAAGCTGCATGAGGTACCTTAAAGGATTATTATGGGGTGTACCAACAAATTTTAGGTATTGGCCTTTGGCCAATAGGAAGGGCCAAATGATACCAAATATCTCTCACACATTTTTATTTTAATGCTGTGCCATTGTAAAGAATAGAAAGAAAAGCTCAATACTAGCTGAGATGTTAAGATGGGATTGGGAAAGTTGGAGGCCAGGATTCATCAACCTTTGGAATGATCAACATTTGAATGAATTGAGTCTTTTTTAGCTCTGAGAATTTAGGCATCAGTTGATGCCAAACTCAGGAAGACCTTGTGAAGTTTTTTGGCTCCTTGTTCAAAAAGGCAACCTGGAGTCATGAGATGATCAGAGATGGAAGGCAGATGTAAGGGAAGAAATTGGGTGATTGTAGGTAAGATTAGTGATTCGGTAAATAAAGTCAGCACAGCTAAGTATGTTCTATGTAAGATCAATTGAAGAAATATACTACTGAAACGTAACTAATCTGAGTATTCCACGACTAGCATACTTTTGAAGAATGTGACCTAATTTTCTTAGCTCTATCATTTCATGAAGTGACTCATTAGGCACTTTGCAGGCTGGCCTTCATCTTCTACAAACTTGCAGTTACTAAACTCTCTATTCTCTATGTACTATTCCACTTCATCCTCATCACATGCTACCTTTGTGCTCTGTGACATAACATCTTCTGGTAGACAGGGACTTAGTTTTACAATTCTCAACCTCAGAGCCTTGGAATACCTTCTGGCCTTCCAAAGATCTGAGCTCCATTTGCTTACTTTGTTTGCTCCAAGGTGATTTTGCTTTCAGTTGCCAAGATTTGCAGCATTCCTCCCTAAACATTCTCCACATACTTTCTTTAAATAATACTTGAAACCTACACTTTGATGAAACTCTGCATTATTTGGCCATTTTGCTCCTTATGTGACCTGGTCAAAGTGTGTCTGAAAATAATGCCAATGAAATGTTTTGAACCCACAACCCTGTGAGACTGAAGTGAGGATTGTACCCAGTGAGTCAAGGCAAATAAAATCCCATGGGATGATGTATAGTTAGAGTGAGCTGACAGGTGATAGCCTCAGGTGGGTAGAGTCAGTATTCCATTGCCATTGTACTTCCTAATTTAATGAAGTGTACAAAGTTATCTTTGGCTGCAACTATATTATAGTAACAGCTGAAGTAATACAACCTGCTTCTGGAACTTTGCTACTTTGAAGTCAATTGAACTGAACTTCAGAAGTGAAATCCTTTAGAATTAGAAGATCGATCATTTCATGAATCTCATATAAGTAATAAACCATTGCAATTCCCTTCACCATTCCCACACATACATGTCTGTCCTCAGCCTAATCTATTGTCAGGATGTGGCCATATGTAAACTTGAGGAATTTCACATCATTATCCTCCTGGACAGCCTTATACCCAATGGCATGAACATTTCTTTTTGCCATATTTTGATAATCCCCACCTTTATCTGTTTTGATAGCCTTTTCAGCTCATTTTTACTCCTGTTATTAATTTTCTCTCTAACTTTCCACCTCCCCGAGGTCTCTCTCTAACTGTCTCTCCACCTTTCCCATCTTCTGTCCAATATACAGGAACATGCTTAGCCACTCCCCAACTATCCCCCTCTATACTTTATAAAAAGATCCTGACATGAAATATTGACTGACTATTTCTACCTGTGGATGCAGACAGACCCATTAGGTTCCTTCAACATCTCACTGATGGCTCTGGATTCCAGTATTAATGTTTCACCATTTACCTTCTAATGTCTATTTTAGCCAGGATGTGTGCAGGAGGGATGATTCATATCTTCCATATCTCCAGTGATTATTTACCTTAAAGAATCCCACACATGCATTTAATGTGTTATATCTAGAGTGCCCTGAAGTGATGAACTTCAATGCAAGTATCTATTAAAACGTGCCACCAGAATGTTCCAATATTTGTGGATGTGAAAAAGACAAATAGGGAAATGACTATTCAAAAACAAATTGAAAGATCTTGTGCCAAAATTTATGGATTTATGTGGTGTTCTTCTCTTTGTTAACATGTTGGATGTACAGTTAATTAGCAGGCGAGTCCTGAACTAATAAGGAACATAAAAATGGGAATCTTTGTGATCTTAATGGATATTGCCAATGTAATCCTCTACTCGGGTTTTCTTCAGGTTATTCAGAAGTAAATCATGTAATAAAATTGTTTAGAGATAAGATTGAAACTTTTCCCTTCCTACGAATGTGGTTTTGCTTTTATTTATATGCAGGTACTACATCAGAGATAGACAGACACACACACACACACACACACACAAACAGTATAAAGATAGAGAAATATAAATTGTGACAAATGTGCTATGATTAATCTTTAGTCTAATGTTAAAATTATATTTGATATATGTATATATATCTTAGTAAAAATTAGTGTTGGGTGGACAGGACTCATTTACATTCTACAGACACATATAGTTCTTTGCAGCTATTAGGTAGCTTCAGCGCAGACAACACATCTGCATTTTAAACACATGGTGTTTTGAGATGGAAGTTGGAGAGCCATTTGCAGAGATGGAATGGCTGCTGATTGAAGTTGAAACCAAGATTTGAAAGGATTTATGATAGTTCTTGCTTAATTGGGTCCAAAATGGCCTGTTAATGTACTGCATGCCATTGCACCCAATTAACCTACAACCCCAGTATGCTTCAAACAGTGGGAGGAAACCAGAGCACCCAGAGGAAACCCAGGCAGATGTGGGGAGAATGTACAAACTCGTTAGAGACAGTGCAGGATTTGAACCCCAGTCCCGATCGTTGATGCTGTAACAGAGTTGTGCGAACATGCTGTCCTAAGGTTTGCAATGGGAACTTCAAGGTTTACCACATTGGTGCAAAGTTCCTTTGAGCCTGATGGGTAACAATTCTGGGTATCCTCTCCTAAAGAATATAAATTAACTCAATGTTTTATAAAACATGTCACCATCTTTGTCGCCATCAAGGAGTTTTTATTTTACATCCCAACTATTAACTGTACGTAAATCCTTCAATTGTCTTGGTGGGAACTGAGATCAGGTCTCTGCAGTCCCAATGAAGTCTCTGGAACATTAATGTATAGATCATGGAATAGAAATACATATTTTTTATAATAAGAATTAAAGAAAGAGGAAAGAATGCTGATGGCAGAGACAAAACAGAACAAATAGTTACAGAGATATTATTTTTATGTATGTATTCTATTGTCTAAAATCCCAAATTTTGCAATGATGTCTCACAGTAATTATGGAGCAAATTATTCAGCAAGTTTCAATGTTAAACACAAAACTTACAATGTAGTTGTTTGCTTTGCCCTGAATCTCCACAAGATACTCAAAACCAGTTCTCTGCTGAGAGCTGCAATATTCATGAGCAAGCTGTGGCACTGATCCAATAGATACCAATTAGCATGTCAGAAAAAGCTAATGCATCCCAGTCAAAAGTTTAAAAAAATCTAACATCATCATTATCATGGAGAAAGCACGTCATAGGTTGAATCCGACTGAGATTGTCTGATCTTGCAAGCGAAAGTGTCAGGACTAGTCTTGGAACACCAGGTGCTGCAAGTTTCCGTGAGGGCCGCTGGACGAAGTGACGACTCTCTGTCTGCCTTAATGTCAACAAAAGTTAAAGAACTTATGTATAATACATTATAAATGCAGTATTATGTGACAATAATCTTTACCTTTTACAAAACAAGCTATTATTTAAAAGTTTAATTCTAGATGTTGTGGTGCACTGAGGTAGCAGCAAACAAGCGCAAAACTCAAAAGACTGTACAACAGGCTTTATTCCAGTAAAAGTCTGAACACTAGTTCATGCCTTGGTGGCTCCTGTGTAACTGGGTCAGGAGGGGCCAGCTAAGGTTTACATTCCTGTTGGCTGATTGATAGCCAGCCAGGTGAGTTAGCCTCCTAGGGGGTCTATTCAGTTCGGCTGATTGACAGCCAGCCAGGTGGAGTCAGCCCCTTAGGTAGTCTTCCTGCAGGTACAGAGATTGCCCCCTGCAGTAGGCTGGTGGTCATAGCACCACATTCACCCACTTCTTAAAATTGTCCTGGGGAGGATGTGTAAAACGGTGCCGGGTTGTATTTAAGATTCAGGTGGTTCGGTGGCTGTCAGAGTCTGGGACTGTCACAGGGTTGGCTCCTGGTCAAAGGTCGGCGAGGGTGTGGTTGCTACCTGAGGGCTGGCTGGATCCAGCATTGTCGTAGTGGGCATTGGTGTGGGCAGCGTGGTGTCTATCTGTATGTCTGTCTGTGGGGGGGGGGGGTGGCCTGGTGGGTGTGGTCCACCAGGAGTGGGGGTCTCTGGAGGGGTGGAGGGAGGACGTCAGCCTCCAGATCCTGGGTAGACCAAGGGTACCCATGGTGGGGAGGATGGGTCAGGTAGTTGTAATGCTGGGGGGGTGGGTCCCCTGCTGGTGCCAGATCCCTGTCGAGATGGGGTCCTCACGACCACTGGGGTACTTGATGTAGGTGTAATTACATGTTTGCGGAGGTGATGTGAGCCAAGCTGAGAGGGAGACACCAGTGACCGATTCCCTGGGGAATGAGAAAAGGAACTCGTGAGGGGTCTGATTAGTAGTCGTGCACAAGAGCGACTTAATGGCATGGAGTGTCTTGGGGAGGGCCTCTTGAAAGTAGTCAACGGACCAGTCTTTGGACCTCAAGGCCAGGAGGACTGCCTTCAAGATCACCCTGTTTATGCACTCTACCTGCCCGTTGCCCTTGGGTGTTGCTAGTTGTGCAACTAGTCGCAATACCTCATGCTACCAGGTACTGGCGCAGCTCTTCACTCATGAAACCGGACCCCTGATCACTGTGGATGAAGGCTGGGTATCCAAACATGGTGAAGATCTGTGTCAGTGACCTGATAACGGTGACTGTGGAAGAGTTAGGGCAATGGATGGCGAAGGGAAAATGGGAGTATTCATCTACGACTGCAAGAAAGTACACATTCTTGTTCATGGAAGGCAGGGAGCCCTTGAAGTCGATGCTAAACCGTGGGCCTGTGGCAGGTGGAAAAAGCATGGTTTGCACTCTGCACAGACCCTGCATGACTGGGTCATAGTCCTGAATTCTTGGACGATGAAGGGGATGTTCCAGGACTTGATAAAATGGTACAGGTGCATGATGCTCGGGTGTTAAAGGGTGTCATGCAGAGCCTGCAGTTGGTCGGACTGCACAATGATGCAGGTCTGGGACAAGGCGTCAGGGGAGTCATTGAACTTCTTAGGTCTGTACTGGATTTTATAGCTGAACGTGGCCTGCTTGACTCTCCAGCACAAGATCTTATCATTCTTGATCTTGCCCTTATGGATGGTGCTGAACATGAAAGCCACTGCGTGTTGGTCGGTGAGGATGGTAAACCTCCTGCCTGCTAGGTAGTGGCGCCAGTGGTAAACCGCTTCCACGATCACCTGGGCCTCCTTTTAAATGGCACGTCTCTGAGCTCAGAACCATGGAGGGTCCTGGAGCAGAAGGCCACAGGTTTCCCCCCCTTGGTTGAGGGTGTCCGCAAGGGCAACATCAGTGTCCTTATCCATGGCATGCATTATAGCATCGGCAATGTCCTGCCTGATATGAGCAAAGGTGCTTGCACCTCGGAGGGGGAGGAAAGGTGGTGGTTTGGGCCAGTGGGCGGACCTTGTCTGAAAAATGGGGGACCTACTGGGAGTAATAGGACAAAAGCCCAAGGCACCTGCGGTGGGCCTTGTGCATTTGGGGAGGGGCAGTTCCATTAGTGGACACATGTGTTCTATATCAGGACGAATGACACCATGTTTCACAATGTACCCTAGGATGGTGTTGTAAGTGAGGTTCAGCTCCTCAGCCTTCCGGAGAAATCTCTCCAGGTCGTCAATCATGGTCCTGCTGGTCGTGTCCGCAGTTAGGGAAATTGTCTAAGTACGGGAATTTTGCTCTTAGGTTCTGCCGGTCTACCATGCAGTCCATCTCCCGCTGGAAAACAGAGACACCATTAGTGACTTCAAAGGCAGTATATGGTTTATCCCAGGTGTGGATAGGGACCAGGTGGTAGGCCGGCTTTAGGTCAATTGTCGAGAAGACCTTTTAGCGGGCTATCTCATTGATCATGTCAGCTATTCAGGTTAAGAGGTAGGTGTCAAGTTGGATGTATTGGTGTATGGTCTGGCTATAATCAATGACCATCCTCAATTTGCTAATCCCTTTTACCACTAGGACTTGGGGTCTCCAGGGACTGGTGCTGGGCTCTATGATACCTTCTGCCAGAAGCTGCCTCACTTCTGCTTTAATGAAGGCTCTGTGGGCCACACAGTAGTGCCTGCCTGCTCCTGGCAGCTATGGGCTTGAAATCTGATGTAAGGTAGTTGAAGAGGGCGGGAGGGGTTACCCATAGCATGGAGAGGCCTCAGGTGGATTGGGGGCAGTCGTTGTGCTGTGTGCTGTGGAGTATGAGTGGGGTGAGGGGCCCACCGAAGGCGAGGGTAATGCTTTGGAGGTGGCACTGATGTCCAGGCCTCAGAGGTCTGGGGCACAGAGCTGGGCATGACCAGGAGCCTGAATCCTTGGTACATTACCCCCCCACCCCACTGTCAATTCCACTGAGCAGCGCCCAAGAGCCGTGATGGAGCAATCCTGGGCTGCAAAAGCGATGGAAAAGTTTGTGGAATAGATTTTGAGCTTTAGTGTCTGGGTCACGTTCAGGTGCATGAAGTTCTCAGTACTACCACTATCGAACAGGCATCTTGTTATCTTCCCATTGACAGTGATGTCCATCATTGAGTGCCCTAGTGGTGGACACTAGGACCATCTCGGGGTCTGAGTCGCTACCCCGATGGATGAGATGAGTAGCGACCAGCTAATTCCTTCCAGAGCATGGGGTATATCTGGTGGGTGATTGGTTATGCGCCCATGTTGACCACGTCATCCCGTCGATGTGAAGTCAGGGCCCAGCTGGCCCAAGATGGCAGTGCCTGGTGGTTGCATGTGGCATCTGTGCGGTCGGGTGACCTGACCAGCAGTAAAGCTGAAGGTGACATCATCTGAGTGACCAGAAATGGCATCTTTGGTGCAGGTGGAAGTCGTGCGGTGAAAGACGGCAGAGCCCAGGTCGAGCACACTGCAGCTTTGTGGGTCAGTGGTTGGGCCGGAAGTGACGTCAATGGTGAGGGTGGAAGTGGCGGGGTGCATAATGGCGTCACCTGGTCCTCGCACATGGCGGCATTTGGGAGGGCTCCCAGCTGGTCGTGGAGGGCTGCAGTGCTTCTGACGGGCCTGGAAAGGTGCTACCCTCATTGGGAGCAATGCGAGTTCCTCACCAGGCAGCCTCTGCGGGATCGCCTGTCTGATCCACACCAGGACCCGCAGTACTTATAGGAGTGAGCTGCGCTGGAAGCTGCGATTGTCTCCTCCACATTAAGGCCCTTCAGAGATGGTGGTCGTTTGTACCTGCCAGACTGAGGGGTTGGGGGAGTCGGGCATCGAAGACCTCTGCATGATGAGCTACAGCCTCCAGGGAGTGGACTACCTCCATTGTCCTGGTAAATGAGGCAATGTTTTCCTCCAGCAGCTTCTGTCGGGCGCTTCTCGAGCGCAGCCCTCGCATGCTGGCATCCTGGATCAGTCACTCCATTTCCCTTTCGGTTACCCTGGTCTCGGCCAGGCACGAGCAGGCTAGCTCACGCAAGGTCCCCAGATAGTCATCTTCTGTCTCACCTAGCTGCTGGAACCTGATGCCGAGCTGCGTACAGTTTATCTTTCGCACAACCAATTAGTGGTAATTCTGTCTTGCTTGCAGGAAAAATTATTTTCAGGGTTGTATGTGATGTCATTTAAGTACTCTGACAATAAATCTGAAATCTGAAAAAAATTAATGTAAAAAAAATCATTCATTTAGGTGAAATGCAAATCAACCACATGGTTACAAGTTGAACAAAGAAATAATGCTTGGATTCTACATGTTAGCATGAAAGATAGAAAAGTATTGCTCAGGAATAGACCTTCCGTCTACCTGTTTGTGTTGAATATGATGCACAATTTAAACTAACACTTTTCTCCTTGCACCTGATACACATCCCTCTTTACCCTCCATATTCATGTGTTTGTCGAGAGGCCTCTTCAATGCTGCTGTCATATTTGCTTCCAGCGCTACTCCTGGCCACATGTTCCAGGCACTGACCACTTGGATTAAAATTCAACTTGCCCAGCAATACTCCTTTGAGCTCTCCCTCTCAATCCCTCATGAATGCATGAACTCTAGTGTGTGACATTTTTAGCCTGCATAAATCATTGTGATGGACTCCACTGTCAAGGATTCTCATAATTTTGTAAACTACTATCAGATCATTGCTCAGCCTCCTACGTGTGTCCATGGAAAACAGCATCCTGATAAATCTCCTGTACCATCATGAAAGCCTCCACACCCTTTTTGTAAAGGGGCTATCAGAACTGTGTACAATATTCTAAGTGTGGCATAATCAAAGCTTTATGTTGCTGGAACATGACTTCCTTACTCTGATACTCAATACCACACCCAATGAAGGAAAGCAGGCCATACATACTTTTAAATCACCCTATCAACCTGCATGGCCATTTTCAAGGAGTGGTTGATGACTACGCTGATGTGTGGGGAATTATCCTTCTATCTGTTTGTTCCAATCAGGCAATTCAGAGGACTAGATATGATCTCTGGAAGGGCATTCTCAATCCAAAATGATAAACATGCAGTCTCAGACAGATGCTTGGCAACTGTGGCAGGGGTTCCATGCCATCACTTCCTATAAGGCAAAACCAAGTAGCATTAATAACAGTGAAACATATTTCCCAGATGAGCTCAATGCCCCTATGCTCTGTTCAAAAGGGAAAAAGTACTGTACCCACAACCCCCAGATCTCTCTACGCTCCCACTCACAGAGGTTGACATGAAAAGAACCTTCCAAAGGGTGAACACTTTGGACCTGGAGGTGTATCTGTATGCATTCTTAAAACTGGCTAGTGAAGGGATGTATTGCTGATTGGAAGCCTGTGACCAGCTGTGTGCTGCAGGGCTCAATGTTGAGCTACTGTTTTTTGTTATCTATTTTGAAGGTTTGAATGGCAATGCAGTTAATGTGATAAGTAAGTTGTGGATGACCCCAAACTGAGCAGTGAGGAAGGATATTGACATTTACAACAAGATGTAGATCAATTGGGAAGATGGGTGCAGTTGAGGCAAATGGAGAGTGTTACAGAACAGAAATGCGTAAGGTTATGGGTCCTAGGTTTCCTGAAAAATGGCAACTGAGGCAAACAAAGTGGTGAAGAAGGGATTTGGAGTAATGAGCACAAAAGATGTGATCTCATGATACAGCTGAACAAGGTGATTGTGAGTCCACACTGAGAGAACTGTGTGCAGGAAAGAAATCAATGAATAAATGAAAAGGGGTGAAGAGTGACCAGGATGCTGCTGGGATGTGAGAGCAGGAATTGTAGGGAGAGGTTAGAAAGATTGGGTCTTCATTCCCTAGAGTAAAGGAGGCTGAAAAGTGATCTTATGGAGGTTTATAAGATCATGAGGAGTGTGGATAAAGTGAACAGTCACAGCCTTCTTCCCAGAGCAGATGGCTCTATAACAAATGAGGATAGGTTTAAGGTGGAGGAGAGAGAATTAAAAGGAAACTTAGTGGGAATATTTCCACCCAGGCTGTTATTCATATTTGGAATGAGCTGCTGGAGGAAACTCTAAAAGATGCTGCAATTTACATATTCAATAGACACATGGATGGATATATGGATAGGAACGACTTTGAAGGATATGAATCAAATGTAGACAAATGGGATAAGCAAAGGATGCCAACTTGGTCAGCACAAGCAGGTTGTGCTGAAGGCCGTGTTTCACGCTGTGGGGACTTTGACTCTTTGCAACTTTGCTAACCTGGAGAAAATATTATGGTTTGGGGTTACTCTATTGAATGTTGTTCAGCAAACATTGAGTGGCTAGCTCATGTGACTCTCGCTTCATTCCAAAATCAATAAACATGCACGACCGTAGTTTTGGGAAGAAGAAATATCAAAAGCCTCCACCATCTCTATGTACAAATGGCCACATCTGCACCAGGTGTACCGAGATGCAGTTACTAAGGGAGCGAATTAGGGATATGGAGTTGCAGATTGATGACCTGCAGCTTGTAAGGGAGAGTGAGGAGTTAATCGACTCAAGTTTCAGGGCGATAAATACTCCAGAACCCGTGTCAGGTAAGTGGGAAACCGTCAGGGGGGAAAGAAAAAAGCAAGAAAAATGGAGAGCACACCAATGACTATCCCACTCAGCAACAGTTATGTTGTGTTGGATTCTGTTGAGGGAGATGACCAGACAGAAGATGGCCACGGGCACCAAGTCAATGGCAATGAGCCTGGCAGAGTGGTGCAAAAGAAAAGGAAAAGGAGAAATGCAGTAGTTATTAGGGACTCCATTGTCAGGGGTACAGACAGGAGGTTCTGTGAGCCAGATAAGTATACCCACATGGTGTGCTGCCTCCCTGGTGCAAGGGAGATATCACAAATTGGGTCCAAAATATTCTGAGAGGAGAGGGAGAGCAGCCTGATGTCTTGGTACATGTGGGTACAAACGACATTGACAAAAAAAGGGAGGAGGTAATGAAAAGGGATTACAGTGAGCTGGGACGACAGGAATGTTAGGGTGGTGATCTTGGGATTACTAACTGTTCCAAATGCAAGTGATGAAAAGAATGTAAGGATAAGGAAAATGAACGTGTGGCTGAGGGGCTGGTGTACAAGACAAGGATATGGCTTCTTGCATCATTGGGATCTCTTTTGGGAAAGGCATGATCTTTACAAGAGGGACGGGTTGCACCTAAGTCCAAAAGGTGTCAACATTTTGGCAAGTATGTTTGGTACAGCAGTGGGGCAAGGTTTAAACTAAGTTGGCAGGGATATGGGAACCAGAATGATAGGGAAAAGGGTAGGGAAGATAAAGTAATGGCCAGGAAAAGTAAAATAGGAAAAGTAATGTTGGGAGGAGAAAGTAAAAAATCAGATGGTGCAGTGAGTTTTCGGGTCAATGATAGTGTTAAGAAAATTACAAAGAAAAATAGTGGGCAGAAAATTCAAAAGAAAATGTTACAGACGTCACTAGATATTAAAAGGACAAAGAGCATAAGGGCTCTTTATCTGAATGCCCGCAGTATTAGAAATAAGGTTAGTGAACTTGAGGCGCAAATCGGTACCCATGCCTATGATTTGGTAGCCATCACGGAAACATGGCTACAAGGTGCCTCTAAATGGGAATTAAACTTTCAAGGGTATCAGGTGGTGCAAAGAGATAGTCAGGATGGTAAGGGAGGTGAAGTTGCACTCTTAATCAAAGATGAGCTTCAGGCAGTAGTGAGGGATGATATAAGATCTAAAGAGCATAATGTTGAGTCCATTTGGGTAGAGATAAAGAATAACAAAGGGAAAAAAAATTACTGGTGTGTGTTATCTATCACCCACCAAATAACAATAGTTTACTGGCACAGGAAATAAATAGAGAGATAAGTGAGGCATGTAATAATGATTCGGCAGTAGTCATGGGGGTCTTTAACTTCCACATAGATTGGGAAAATCAAGTTGGTCGTGGGAGTCTGGAAGAGGACTTCATAGAATGCATCTGCGATAGCTTTTTTGAGCAGCATGTTAAGGAACCCACAAGAGAAAATGCTCTCCTGGATCTAGTGTGCAATGAGATAGGTAGAGTAAATGATGTAATAGTCAGAGATCATCTGGGAAATAGCGATCATAGTATGATTGAATTTCTCATTCAGATGGAAGGGGAAATAGTTTGATCTAAAACAAATATATTATGCTAAAACAGGGGTGACTACCATAGGATGAGGGAGTAATTGGGCAGAGTGGACTGGGAGCACAGGCTAATTGATGAAACAGTTGAGGAACAGTGGAAGATTTTCAAAGAAATATTTTGTAATGCTCAACAAAAATATATTCCGGTCAGGAAAAAGGGCAGCAAGGGAGGGAAAAATCAACCGTGGTTAACAAAGGAAATAAATGAGAGTATAAAATTGAAGGTGCAGGTGTACAAAGTTGCAAAGAGCAGTGGGAAACTGTAAGATTGGGATAACTTTAAGAGACAAAAGGGGTTACAAGGCAGGTAATAAGAAATGGGAAAAAGGATTATGAAAGTAAATTGGCACAAAATATAAAAAGAGAAAGCAAAAAAAATTATAAATATATAAAACAGAAGAGGGTGGCCAGAGTTAACATAGGACCCTTGGAGGATGAGAAAAGAAAACTGGTAGCAAAAAATGAGGAAATGGCTGAGGCATTGAACAAATATTTTGTGTCAGTCATCACAGTGGAAGACACATCCAGCATGCCCAAGTGCGGAGTTAAGGATGCGAATGTTGGGGAGGGCCTTGATAAAATAGTTGTTACAAAGGAAGTAGTGATGGAGAAACTAATGGGACGAAAGGCAGACAAATCACCTGGTCCTGATGATATGCATCCAAGGGTTCTGAAGGAAATGGCAGAAGTTATAGTTGATGCATTGGTGGTCATATACCAAAGTTCCTTGGATTCTGGGCAGGTCCCGGCAGACTGGAAGACAGCAAATGTCATGCCACATTTTAAGAAGGGATGTAGGCAGAGACTGGAAATTATCGGCCAATTAGCTTGACGTCTATAGTTGGAAAAAATGCTTGAAGCTGTCATTAAAGATGAAATAGTGAAACTTTTGGAACATAAGGGTTCAATCAGGCAGATGCAGCATGGTTTTAGAAAGGTAAGGTCTTGTTTGACAAACTTGTTAGGATTCTTTGAGGATATAATGGGTGCGGTGGATAGAGGGGAACAGGTTGATGTTGCATATTTGGATTTCCAGAAAGCGTTTGATAAGGTGATAAGGAGATAAGAGACTTATCAGTAAGTTACAGGAAAGTGGAGTCCGGGGAAGTATATTGGCCTGGATTGAAAATTAGTTGTCTGACAGGAGGCAGAGAGTCGGGATAAATGGGAGTTTTTCATGTTGGCAGAGAGTGGTAAGTGGGGTGCTGCAGGGGTCAGTGTTAGGCCCACAACTGTTCATCATTCACATTGATGACTTGGAGGAGGGGACAAAATGTGGTGTAGCCAAGTTTGCGGATGACACCAAACTGAGTGGAAGAGCAAATTGTAATGAGGATGTGTGGAGTCTGCAGAGGGATATAGTTAAGCTTGATGAGTGGGCAAAGGTCTGGCAGCTGACGTGGACTTTTTACCCCCTCCATAAATCTTCGTCCGCGAAGCCAAGCCAAAGAAAGAGAAGAAGGAGATAAGAGACTTATCAGTAAGTTACAGGAAAGTGGAGTCCGGGGAAGTATATTGGCCTGGATTGAAAATTAGTTGTCTGACAGGAGGCAGAGAGTCGGGATAAATGGGAGTTTTTCATGTTGGCAGAGAGTGGTAAGTGGGGTGCTGCAGGGGTCAGTGTTAGGCCCACAACTGTTCATCATTCACATTGATGACTTGGAGGAGGGGACAAAATGTGGTGTAGCCAAGTTTGCGGATGACACCAAACTGAGTGGAAGA
Organism: Narcine bancroftii; assembly: GCF_036971445.1. Taxonomy (NCBI): domain Eukaryota; kingdom Metazoa; phylum Chordata; class Chondrichthyes; order Torpediniformes; family Narcinidae; genus Narcine; species Narcine bancroftii. Next base: position 97,955,974 of record NC_091471.1, on the reverse strand, counting down.
GCAAATTGTAATGAGGATGTGTGGAGTCTGCAGAGGGATATAGTTAAGCTTGATGAGTGGGCAAAGGTCTGGCAGATGGAGTACAATGTTAGTAAGTGTGAGGTTATCCATTTTGGCAAGAAAAATAAAAGAGGTGAATATTATTTAAAGGGTGAAAAATTACAGCATGCTGTTGTGCAGAGGGACTTGGGAGTGCTTGTGCATGAATCGCAAAAAGTTAGGTTGCAGGTGCAGCAGGTTATTAAAAAGGCAAATGGAATGTTGGCCATTGCTAGAGGAATTGAATTCAGGAGTAGGGAGGTAATGTTGCAACTGTATAAGGTACTGGTGAGACCGCACCTGGAGTACTGTGTCCAGTTCTGGTCTCCATATTTGAGGAAGGATATACTGGCTTTGGAGATGGTGCAGAGGAGGTTTACTAGGTTGATCCCTGGGATGAAGGGGTTGACTTATGATGAAAGATTAAATCGTCTAGGATTGTATTCGCTCGACTTCAGAAGAATGAGAGGAGATCTTATAGAAACATATAGGATTATGAAGGGTATGGATAGGATAGATGTAGGAAGGTTTTTTGAGCTGGCCGGGGAAACTAAAACCAGAGGACACAGTCTCAAGATTCGGGGGAGTAGATTTAGGACAGAGATGAGGAAAAATAGTTTTTCCCAGAGAGTAGTGAATGTTTGGAATTCTCTAACCAGGGAAGTGGTTGAGGCTGCCTCATTAAACATATTTAAAATTCGGTTAGATAAATTTTTACATGATAGAGGAATTAGGGGATATGGGGCGAAGGCAGGTAGGTGGAGTTAGGTCATAAATTAGATCAGCCATGATCGTATTGAATGGCGGAGCAGGCTCGATGGTCCATTTTTGGCCTACTCCTGTTCCTACTTCCTATGTTCTATGTTCCTACAATGCCATATTTTAAAACAAAGTGCTGCAAGCAGATGTTTTTTTTTAAAAAGCATATTTACATTTTGAAAGCTTTAGTTGTATTGTTCAAATATCTGAAAAAACTTTTCACAAATAATTTTGGGTGCTTCTGTGTATTCCCAGCAACCATAATTGAGTCAGTAGGATAAATAAAGGAAAATGTGATGCCGTGAATACAAAATTAACACCTCTACCTAAAATTCATTCCTCGTCGCTGAGACTAAAAATGTTGAACAATATAAAAAAACTGCAAGTTCAGAAAGCAGAAATGAAAACAAGAAATTCTGGCAACTGTCAGACAGCTGCATCAACGAAAAGAGAAAAAAGTTAATGTCAGGTGGATAACAAATCTGCAACTTAGAACATGTTGTACATGACTTAGAAAAGTAGGTAGTGCCATCGATGTGAATGGCAATGTATTTCAGAAAACACCAAATTATTAGCAGCACTTTTTAAACACCATAAACCTTGGTTCCAAGAATCTAGAATTTGAGAATGAAATGAAACAAATATCACAGGCAGCAAAGCTTTGTCTGAATAGGAATTTATGGAAGAAGGGAGGAAAACTTTGGCACTGACATATTTGCCAGAAGAAAGGCAATTTTCCAAATCCTCTGAAAATGAAAGAGCCTACAGCAGCAAGCAACAAGGGGTGAACAGCATTTGTGCATGTGATCTCTGACAGGTAACATTTGCACCACACGAGTGCCAGGCAATAATCAGTTTTAATTAGAGAGAGTCCAACAACCCACCTTGATATTCAAAGTTATTTAGCATCATCCAATATCCACCATCAACATCCTTGGAAGTGGAAGCAGGTAATCTTTGTAATGCAGTGGAGATATTTCCAAAAGTCACCCAGGCTTAGACTAGACTAGTTGAGAATAGACTAATCCGGATATAGATAGGGATGATGGAGAAGATGGAGCCTGTGCTTCAGGAATGGAATTAGTCTAAAGACGATAGCTTTAGTTGATCAATATTTTGTTGAGGAAAGGCTCTGCTTATACATGTTTGACATCAGTGTGACAAATCAGAGATCATTGAGGGATTAAGAGAAATGCTGCTGAGAAATATATTGGTGTTACAAGATTACCGGTGGAAACTGCAACATTTGTGGTTGGTGTGGCTGAATCCTGAACAGAAGAAACTAATAGATGCCTAGAAGCCTGAAATGGTAAAAATAAACATGCAATTCAGCACCATCAAACTTTCTGCTCATGTCTTCTGGGTGCTTTCTACTCCAATGCAACTTAAATCATCCAAAACTCAAGGGAGTGTCCTCAGCTGTTTGTGCATCATATTCTAGAGTATATTCAGGAAATTGGAAGTGGCTGATTTTGTAGGGTTGTTTTGGGGAACTCGACCAGGATTCAAGTTTAGCATGACTACTAAAGAACTAAAAGGCCGTGCACACAGAGCATTATTGGTTCTTTAAAAAGAGAGAGGCTTATTGAGTTTCACAGTGTCCAAATGTGTTCCAATGCTTTGGGCAATGCACTGAAACTGCCCCTTAGCTATTGGGATATGAGCTTTGTCTGCTGGATGCCATAAAAGACTACCAGCATTGTCAGCAGAGTCCCAATGGTTCAGAAATGTTATAGCTAAAAAGAATGGGCTGTGAAATAGCTGCTGGAGATGCACAAGCATGCTCTTGTGCACAATGCTTTAATGCAACACAACTGTTTTCTTTCAGCACATTTGACTATGAAAATTGACAATTATGGCATGGGATTCAGCTGATACACAGAAGATTATATTGTTAACAGTTATGGTTAATATATTCCGATGTGCTAGATTTCAACTGAGCTTGTAGGTGATGCTTGTAGGTGATGCATGCATGGAGCATGCAGTAACAGAACAAATGAGACATTGCAATATTTGGTCTTTGGATGTTGCATTTTGGGAGCTATTTGAGATTGCAAGCCAGCCCTATATGCCCCTTTCTGACAAAGAGATGCTAATCTTTGTTAAAAATTGCCAAATGCCAGAGTATTTTCTATTCCACAGTTGCTTACAAGCAAAGTAGGTGTACATTAGATAATATATTCCCTAAAATGAGGATAACAGAAGTCTACTTGTATTGTAGAATATTCCTGTATTACATCTCGTTTAGTTTCAAATAAAAGAAAGGGGTTCGCCGAGTGAGGCTGTAGGGCTAGAACTTAGAAAGAAGAAGAGAATGATATTTTTGAAGGGATTATATTATAGACATTAAGAATTAGAGGAGCACAATGTGTAGGGAGATCTCAATTAACAGTCTAAGATAGAATTACTGCAAAATTTTTTTACTTCCCCAATATTGACTGGAGCATCCATACTGAAATGGGCTTGGATGGAAAGAAATTTGTTAAATATATTCAAGAAAGCTTTAATCAAATATTTTCAGGCCTAACTAGAGAAGGTACAATGCTGGAGCTCCTGTAGGGAACAAGATAGGCAAACGATACTGGGTGAGAATTTTGTGTTAAGTGACTATAATTATAGAGATAGATGGGACTGGTCTGAAAGTTGTAAATTTGGATCAAATGAGGGAGGAACTTCCAGAGGCTGAATGGAAGAGTATATTTGCAGGTAAGGGGACAGCTGGAAAGTGGGATGGTTTTAAAGGCGAGTCAGCAAGAGTTCAGACACTGAATGTTCATGTTGGAGGTGAAGGGTAAGGCTGGGAAATTTAAGGAACACTGAGTGATAAAAGATATTGAGGGTCTTGTCAGGAAAAGAGAAGCTTGCATCAGATTTAGGGAATCTCGATGACATGATTCCCTTGGCATCATGGAAAGTGTAAGAGTGCAAGAGAGAAATCAGGAGGGCCAAAAGGGAAGGAAATGGAACTGGAAGATAGAGTAAGGGAAAATCCCAAGAGTAGCTTAGGAGAGAATTAGTCCAATTAAAGATTAACATGGCTATCGTTGCATGAAGTTACAAGAGATGGGTGAGATTTTAAATGAGAATTTCACATCAGTTTTTACTGTGGAGATCATAGAAGCTATAGAAATGAAACAAATATGTTGCTATGTTCTGAACCATATATGAATTAACAAAGAGAAGGTCTTAGTTTGCAGAGGCCTTTGCTGAGATATTTACTTCATCTTTGGCCTCAGGTAAAGTGTCATAAGATTGTAAGGTGGCTAATGTGGTATTGCTATTTCAAAAGGGCAGTAAGGCAAGCCAGGAAGGTGCAGGGTAGTGAGCATGACATTATTAGTCGGAAAGTTGTTTGAAGGGATTTTGATGGACAGGGTCTACCAGCATTTATTTAGGCAAGGACTAATTATAGATCGTCAGCAGGCCTTTGTGCATGGAAATTATACCTCATGAATCTACATAATGTTGGATCTACCTGAAAATTTTAAGAAGATTTTTTAAATATAAAGGGGAACCATGATTGATGACTGCTGACAGAGATGCTCCATTATTGAAACATTTGATTAATATTTGAATAAAATTGATTTAGAAAATGTTGTAGGTTCCCTGTCATCATAGATGCCATTAGTTAGCCCTCTTAAAACTTTCTCTAAAGATAATCCATTTTTAAATATATGGTATCATAAAAGAATTTGTAAAATAAGGGATTGTTATGAAGTGGTCGGGATTGATAACATTTGATGAATTGAAAGATAGATATAATATTTCTTGTAATACTCTTTTTTGTTATTTCCAATTGAGAGGTTATTTGAGAGATAAATTGGGACCAGAAATGATATTAATGAATTGTACAGATTTAGAAAAATTGGTTATTGATGGAATTGTTTAAAAAATTATTTCATTAGTATATACAGAATTACAGGAGAAAATGTCTAAATTAGGTTTAAATAGGGAACAAGATTTAAATACTTCAAAAGATAAACAGGCATGACAACATTTGTGTAAAGATACTATGATTAATACAATTAATGTAAGATATAGGTATATCTTCATGTCTTCAAGATATAGGTAAGACATTCCTGGAATGGCAGGAATGACTTATGAGGAAAGATTGTGCAAATTGGGATAGTACTCGCTGGAGTTTAGAAGATTGAGAGGGGATCTCATAGAGACCTATAAAATTCTGGCAGGACTGGACAGAATGGATGCAGATGGGATGTTTCCAAGGATGGGAAAATCCAGAACCCGGGGCCATGGTTTGAGGATAATAGGCAAACCATTTAGGACTGAGATGAGGAGGAATTTCTTTACCCAGAGGGTGGTGAATCTGTGGAATTCATTGCCACAGAGGGCAGTAGAGGCAGGTTCATTAAATATATTTAAGAGGGAATTAGATCTATTTCTTCAGTATAAGGGTATTAAAGGTTACGGAGAGAAGGCGGGGACGGGGTACTGAACTTTAAGATCAGCCATGATCTCGTTGAATGGCGGAGCAGGCTCAAAGGGTCAAATGACCTACTCCTGCTCCTATCTTCTATGTTTCTATGTTTCGTTTGCTACAATGATACTTTACACAAAAATTGAATAAATGGAAATCAGATATTTCAGATCGATGTTTTAGGTGTGGTGATGAGATTGGACCATTTTTACATTCAACTCGGTCTTGTTCAAAAGTTAAACCATTTTCGATATCTATTAGTAATTTTTTGCAACACGTAACTGGTGTTGTTTTTTCATTAAATCCTGAATTATTTTTGATGGTAAATTTTGGAAATATAATTCCTAAATTAGGTTTATCAGATTCTCAATTAAAATTTTCTAAATTAGCTCTGGTAATAGCAAGAAAATGTATTGCTGTTACTTGGAAATCTGATCTCTCTTTAACATTTGGAAGATGGAAAGCAGAAATTCAAGATTGCGTGCAGTTAAAAAAAAATACATATAATCTGAGAGGTAAATGTTACATTTTTTTTACAAATTTGGTGTCTGAATGCTCAAATAGTAGGCTTAAATTTATAAATAATTCCTTTGATTCCTCCAGTTTCATGAAGTCTTCCCTTAATGAATTATCTATTTGTGGAAATGTTTTAATGTGAGGTATTCAAGTGTTTCCAAGAACAATCCAAATTAATGCATATAACCATATAACAATTACAACATGGAAACAGGCCAATTTGGCCCTTCTAGTCCACACTGATCCAAGTACGCTCCTCTAATCCCACTTACCAGCCCTCTGCACATATCTCTCCATCCCCCTCCCATCCATATACTTATCCAACTCTTTCTTAAATGACAAAATTGACCCTGCCTCCACCACCTTTCCAGAAGCCCATTCCACCCAATAACCAATCTCTGAGTTAAGAAGTTCCCCCTCATGTAACTCCTAAACCTTTGCCCGTCAAGTCTCAACCCATGACCTCTTGTATCCATCTCTCCTACTCCCAATGGGAAAAGCCTTTCCACATCAACTCTATCTATCCCTCTCATTATCTTAAACACCTCTATTAAATCCCCTCTCAGCCTTCTATGTTCCAAGGAATAAAGACCTAACTTGCTCAAAGTTTCCTTGTATTCCAGATGCTGAAAACCAGGCAACATTTTTGTTAATCTTCTCTGCACTCTCTCTATCTTGTTAATATCCGTCCTATAAATTGGTGACCAGAACTGCACACAGGGATTTTTATACATCTTTTGTAGCTTTTTTTTGGGTAGGTAGGGTTTTTTTGGGGAGGGGGTGGGGGTGGGAAGGTGTTTTAGTTAGTTTATCTTTTTTTCTACTTATAAATTTAACATGTATTTATTTTATATAATATTTTGATATTATGAAAACTGTACTTATATATGTGTTTATTATAAATAAAATTAAAAAAAAAGAATTTAAGGATTCATGTGTTCAACCCTGAAGTTTTTTGAAGAGGTGACCAGGAAGAAGTCAGGGCAGTTGACATTATGAAGGATTTTAGCAAGGCATTTGACAAGCACTTACTTGATAGTCCAGTCTGGAAATGTTAGATCATAAAGGATCCAAGGTGAGCTGACCAATTGGATTCAAAACAGTTGTTTTCTCTAGGATGGATGGTTCTGGAACTAGCTGGCATCGTTTTAAGGTGAGAGGGGAATGACTTAGGAAGGTCTAGAGGAGAAACTATTTTTTTTCCAAAAGGGTAGTATATATCTGGATTGAGATATGAAAGGAAGCAATCAAAGTGGGTACAATTTCAACATTCAAAGACATCTGGATTGATACATCGATAGGAAGTATTTAAAAGTATCTTGGTCAAGGTTATCTAGCCCAGAATGCCAACTTGGCTGGCACAGCCAAGTTGGACCAAAGGGCATGTTCTGTGCTGTCTAGCTCTATCACAGTAAATGCAAAGAAGCAAGAATACCTCAAATGCATTTTAAAGCCCACTACAATGTTGTAACAAGTTGAATTGTCATATTTTTGTCTGCAGAAATAACATTTGAAAATCAAGGGAGATGCAAACTATCTATTTTTCTCAGATAAAGGGGCACACTTTTTCATTATCTTGAATGGAGGAGGAACATTAGCATGTCAATCAGAATTGCAAGAAATCTATATGGAGGAAAGATTGTACTCTGGGTTTCCTTGGAAGACGTGGAAAATGTAATTTCTCTTTAGAAGTGAGATTTGACATAATTGACAAAAAGATCGAGAAAGAAGATAGGACAAACTTTTTTATTATAGCATAATTTTATGAACTAGAAGTACTGTCTGAGAGAGTAGATTAAGATAATGAGATTCATTTGGAATTGAATAAATACTGGAAGGAGGAGTATATGTAAGGCTACAGGGAAGGAGAAGGGAAATTAAATGAGTTGGTTAGCTCTTTCAAATTATCAGTGCAAGCGTAATGGGCCACTAGCTTCCTGATGCTCTCTATGATTATCTTATTCAACATATAATATATCTCACCCAGGTTTATGCATTTTAATAAACCTCACCAAGAAAGTGCTTTTGAAGGACCTATTGAGTGTGCCATCATTCATCAATTGAGCCATGTTGACAGCTAACGGTCTATTTTATAAAGTTGGGACAAAATAGAATGAAACTTTGATTTAAGCATTAAGATCTCTCATAACGATGTTAAAAACCATTAAAAGATCTCTAGCAATCAGAAATTAAATTGCAACATGATACTAATTGTTGATTAGCTGAGTACTGAGTTAGCTTTTAAAAAGTATCCTTCCGGTCACACAAAACATCAAATGCTGTCATTTTATTCTGTTAATATTTTAATTTTTTAGTGCTGGGGACATGTGAAGGGTTATTTTTGGAAAAAGTGCGAATTTATTTCCAAAGTTCCAGTGACTAAAGTTAAGATTGGTTCATTGTATTACTGAATTCCAGATGCCAAGTGTCCTTGAACTATTGTCTGTCATTGACCTTTTATATTGAAATATCCCATGCAGTAACCCTCAGAAATAATGTAAATTATATTTAATTTCATGGCAAATTTTAATATCAGTTTATTACCTATGACATGTCAGGATATGACTGCAAAAATGTTATTGAAATCTATTATTGAGACAAGAAGAAAATGGCAGCGCGGACTTGCCTGCAGCGGCTATTCCTGATCACTGTAAGAACGTAGATGTTTGGAACCACAAATAACTTTTAATTGGATGAAAGTGGACAGTGGACTGCAGGAAGTCATGTGTTGCCAGTGGCACATGCCGAACAGGAGTGGATCCGAGCGGATGCTGCAGAATTGTGGAACTCACCTGACAGAGGAATGGAGCTTCAGACATGGCTGAGAGGAGGAGGCTGTCCAGCCTGTGTTGTTGACAGCCGGTCAATTCTCGGCTCTTCAGAGCGTTATTAGAGGTGACTATAGTTGGGCTCAGTGGAAAGGACGAGCAGTGGAGTGAGAGGCAGTGTCTGGTTGCAGAGAGTTGCAGAGCCGTACCGGGCTTGGAGGCCAGCAGAAACATGCCTTTCCTTGTGGCTCGGGCCCCATGAACTTATGACTGGGTGGTAGTTCAGTTTCCAACCATTGGTGGACTTACCAAATGTGGAGGGGTCGGTAACCTGACCTGTTGAAGGCTGCACAAGCAGAGCCCGTAGAGACCCCTCGGGCTCGGGGAATGTTCCTCTTCACCTGAGACTGGTGGACATTTTATAACATCCAACTGTAACCTCTCTCCTTGTGTCATTGTCTAGTTTCTGAAAATTGATTGGATGTTGCATTGTATTGTTAGGCAGTTTTTGTACTGGGTCAGGCAAACACTATCTGTTTTAATGCTGTATGGTGACAAATAAAAAATACCACCTGATACCGATAATGCAGCTCTCATTCATATAACGGAGACTGGTTTCGCTCAAACTGACTGTCTTTTTGGACACTCAGCCTGAAGTTTGGTTAGGACAGGCTGAGGTGCAGTTCCACATTCGCAAGACAGAAGCGGACGCCACTAAGTGCTATCATGTGGTAAGCGCCTTTGACCAGGACATGGCCGGTTGAGTGGTGGATTTCTTTCAGGACCCACTAGCTTTCGGCAAGAACAAAGCCCTAAAAGCCCTTCTTCTCTGGATTTACAGTCTCTCACGGCGTGAGCGAGCTGCACATCTCCTCCATATCGATGGCCTGGTGGAACTATGCCACTTCGGAGTTAATGAACGATATGTTGGCACTGGCAGATGGCTATACACCTTGCTTGCTCTTCGAGCATTTGTTTTTAGAGCATATGCTAAAAGACATCTGCCTCATGTTGGTTGATGAGGACATTGATAACCCTTGAACAGTGGCCACACTTGCAGACAGTCTGTGGTGCGTGAAACAGCAAAGCCCACAGAAATTAGAACTTCATCATACCCAAAAGTCCAGGCTCCATGAGTATCGGTAATGAGGGTGCATGTTCCCCCTGACAAGTTATATCCTGACTCTGTGACAATCACCTGGTGTTTTTACCATCAAAGCTGGGGTTCTGAAGCTTGCTGCTGCTTCTGTGAATGTGAAAGCTTGCACTCTTCTGGGAAACACCATGGCCAGTCATCGCATTTCTATGATGGCTGATCTCCGTAACAGCCTACTCTATGTCTCAGTGCCAATTTCTAGTCAACAAGGGTGCAGAAGTTAGTGTCCTTCCTCCTTTGGGCTTTGAGACCCGTACCAGAAGCATAGGTCCTGAACTCACTGCAGTTAATAATTTGATTCGTACGTGTGGCACATGGACTATATCTCTGGAATTTGGTGACAATAAGTTCACATGGAATTTCATTTATGCTGCTGAGTCCCGGTCATTGCTGGGTGCCAACTTCCTCAGTGACCACCCACTGATGGTGGACTTAAAAGGGTACCAGTTGGTGAACACCATAGCATTCCAGACTTTGTGCCTTGTAAAAGATGAACTACCCCATCCTGGTACCTAGACACCATGGAGTACTCAAACAATGAATTTTTCAAACATTTTGTGGTGTTTCCACACATTGTTACACTCAAGTTCTCCACTGCCCCACCCAAACATGGTATCTCACACCACATCCTCACCCAAGGACTTCGTCTTCCGACAAGTTGCGGATTGCAAAACAAGACTTCCACAAAATGGAGGAAAAATGATGCACAGGTCTGATAGCCCATGAGCTTCCCCACTGCATATGGTGCTCAAAGACATGGGAGGCTGGAGACCTTGTGGGGATTACAGGCATCTCAACAATGCTACCACTGGAGACTGCTACCCTGTGCCCCACATATAGGAATTTACAGCTAATCTTAATGAGACCAGGATATTTTATAGACAAATCTGATGCAGCAGTAGGCGGGGTCTTGGAACAGAACATCAATGGACAATGGAAGCCTCTAGCATTTTTTAGCAGGCACCTCTGCCCTAAGGAAACAAAATAAAGCACATTCAATAGGGAACTGCTGGCACTGTACCTAGCAGTCAGACACTTTCGCTATTTTTTTGGAAGGAATGGACTTCACAGATTTACTGACCACAAACCACTAACATTTGCCTTCGCAAGGGTATCAGATCCCTGGTTAGCCTGCCAGCAACGCCACCTATCTTATGTATCTGAGTTTTCAATCAGGAGTAAACATATCTCCGGTAAGAGTAATGTGGTGGCTAATGCCCTGTTCCGCTCTTTCATTCAAGCAGTACATGCCCTCTCTCTGGGTGTAGACTATATGGTGCTCATCAATGAACTCTTGGATTATAGAACTGCTGTCAAAGCCTGCAACTCGAGGATGTAGGTACCATCTCTTGTGTGACATTTCCACAGGTCAGCCTCACCCTATTGTCACTGCTGCATGGAGACGTTGCATTTTCAATGCCATTCACAGACTGTGCCATGGATTCAATATAAACAAGTCAAGTACTGGGCAAAGTCATGCATGGACTGCCAACCTGCAGAGGTGCAAAGGCACGTGAATGTACTGCTTCAGCCTTTCCAGCTACCACAACACAGATTTGACCACGTTCACGTCACCATTGTCGGCCCATTTCTGGTATCACGAGGGTCTAGGTACTTGTTAACGGTCATCAACAGAATCACTATGTGGCTAGAGATGGTTCCTATGACAGACTCATAGACTGATTCATGTGCCAGAGCTTTTATTTCTGCCTGGATATCTCGGTTCGGCCTATCACACACGCCACCTTCAACAGTTTACCTCCACACTCTGGGATGTTTTGTCACAACTGCTGGGACTGCAGCTCCACCACACGACAGCCTACCACCCACAGTCAAATGCCTGGTGGAGCGGTTCCATAGGCACATGAAGGGTACACTAATGGCCCACCTCCAGGGACCTGATTGGGCAGACAAGCTGCCCTGGATCCTCCTGGGAATGAGAACGGCACCCAAGGAGGATCTCAACTCTTCATCAGTCGAGTTGATTTATGGAGCCCCACTCAATGTACCTGAGGAGTTCATGCCTGCAGCATGCAGACAGAAGGTGCCACTGACCAAAGTATTTATCAGACAGTGGGAATGGCTTGGAAAATTGGCCCAAGTTCCCACGTCAAGGCATGAAACAACAACACCCTTCATCCCAAAGTAACACCAGGAATGTGAGTTTGTGTTTGCATGTAGAGGTGCACATGGGCCACCCTTACAGAGGCCGTATAAGGACCCCTTCAGAGTGCTATGTGCACTGGATATTGGGGGGCATCCAGTGATATTTATGATTAATTGACTAAAGCCTGCTCATTTCGACCTTGATCAGTCCTTGCCACGACCCCATATGCAAAGACATGGACGACTGCCCAAGAGCAGTAATGGCACCAGAGGTTTAGCCTCTATCGCCAGTTCGATGAAGGTGTGGTCCATGTAGTGGCTCAACTGAGGTTTAATTGAACTGGTTCAGGAGGTTCCGAGTGACGTCATGACGTGACAATGCAATGGCGTCATTTAAAAATGACTTTTACTGAACTTTGATTCGACTACATCTGATCATTTTATCATTCTTCATTTCGCACTGCGACACAGTTTCTACACAAGACTATTTAAAATCTGGCACTCAATGCATTTGTGATCAGACTCAGAAAGACCTGTGTTGTGACATTATAGCAGAAATGCAATGAATTGGATTGTGCTCAACAGTCAATGACTCTCCTGGAACATGAACATAAGAAATAGGAGCAGGAATAGACCATCTGGCCTGTCAAGCCTGTTCCCCATTCAATAAGATCACAGCTGATCTGGCTGTGGACTCAAATCCACTTTCCCACCTTTTCTCCAGAACAATTAATTCCACGGCAATGCAAAAATCAACCTGCATCTTAAACCTATAGAATGAGGCAGCCTTTCGTGCTTTCTTGGACAAAAACATTTACAGATTCACTCTCTGGAAAAAGCTGTTCCTCCTCAAATGTCACACTTACTTTTTTGTAAAGGTGTGCTTCCTGGTCCTTGAGTTCGTCATGGTCGCGAACTTACCTGCGTCGGGAGCAGTGCCGGTCACCGCAGATGGTGTATCTGATGTGACATGCAGGAGGAATAGTACACATGTGTGGGTTAGTTGAGCAGTCAGTATACAGTTGATGGAGGAGGAGAGTGAGAGTGTCAGGATCACCCATGTTGCAGTGAGCTAATGAGAAGGTCAGAGAGGTTTGGCTGGGTGGTGTTTGGGGAGTTGAAGAATACAGGGTGGTGTCTGAAGGGAATAAAGAAAGTCGACTCCATTTTGTGCTGAAAGACACCAGTGAGTGTATTCTTTAATTAGGTGTAAACTGGGTAAATCAGTGTCATCACAACAGGTGACCCTGTGAGTTTACAGTTTAAGAAAGCATAGTGATAAGGATAAACCCCTTACAGGGAGGTCAAACTGGAGATTCCACCTCTTTTTATTATTAATGCACCAGTGTGGTTCATAATCCTCGAGGTGCGTTTCTCCACGCTCAGTGTGACAAGTCAGAAGGCAAAGTATGATTTACTTGTGATGTGTCTACTAGAGCAGATTGCCTGTGAATGGAGGATGTTTTTTATATTTAAATTTTTTAATTTAGACATACAGTTACAGGCCATTTCAGCTCACAAATATGTGCCGCCCAATTCAGTTTTAATGGATCCGGATGATGATCTCCCATACAACATGCTTAAGGCTGCTATTCTTGAGGTGTACTCAGCCAACTAGGGAGACTCGTTTACCTGAATGACGAGCTGATCACATCCTAGGTAATAGGCAGCTGCCACAGGTGTTGAGGAGATGGCAAAGGTTAGCTGGAACAGACCCTGTTGAAGGGGATTTTTGGAAACAGAGGTTTCTCCAAAATTTACCTTGTTGAGTTCAAGAATATTTGGTGAGTGTCTTTCGAATGTCCACCCTCGATCAGTTGGCAGATCATGCTGACCTTGTTATGTCCATGGCCACGAAAGCTATTAGTGCTGGAATTCGATAAATTAGATGATAATTTTTTAAAATGATCATATAATAAAACAAAAAATGTGATATTATGTGACATTTCTTTTAATCTACCGTCAGGCAGACAATGATTCGCTATCAGTAGGAATTTCCCAGCGCCTCTTACAATCTGGGAAGGAGAAGCAAAAGAGAGCCCTTCCCAGAGTCATTGAGTGTCCGTGGATTCACCTCCATCACTCTTGCAGCCACACAACCTGCAGCAACCCAAGCTCCAGATGCACCTTTGACATGATCTGGAAGCCTCCACCACCCTCATGCATCCTAGTTCCAATACCCAGTACCTTTTCAGCAAGTGTTGAACCAGCCTCCAGCAGTTTGGAGCCTGGTATGAGCCTCTTAACTGCAGTTATGACAACCTGCAACCTCCTTGGGTTCCTTGCCTTGAGTCACCAGTACCCTGCCTCGTGTGCATTCTTCAGCCTCAAAGCCCCTTGTTGGTCCATTGCCGTGGTCACCATTCCATGCGGAGTCTCCTCTGCTTCTCTTCCTCAAATGGGGGGGGGGGTGGTGATGGTGTGTGTGTGTATGTGGGGGGGGGGGGAATGGGGCAGGTGGTCTACCTGTTTTCTGGTGCCCTATGTCAGTTCTCTGCATCCTCGGAGTCTGCAATCCCTTGTGGACTTCTCAGCCCCTAATCACAGGTGTTGCCATCTTGGGCCCAGACCCCGTAGTCACAGAATTTTAAAATCAACCATTTTTGCTCCTTTAATAGGTCATTAAAGGCCTGTTCTGAGCCAATGGCAGTCAGACTGTAAGGTCGGACCCCACGGAGGAGCACTTTGATTCTTCTCCCCACTCTTTGCGGGTCCACAGTAGAGACAACACTATTGTTACATCAGTGCCACCATTTCTTTTGCACTTGTCTAAACAGAGATTTTGTTTTGTTCCAGCAGACACAAGTGGTCCACATCATTGTACTTATATAGATGATAAAATACAAATCCACCAAAGTAAAGGTCAACCCATTGGAAGAAAGATTTGTTTCTAGGTTGAATGAGATACCGGAAGATCCAAGGCAGAAATTAAACTACACCACTCCCATGACAGCATTGCTTTATTGGAGATGATTTCCTGAGTTAGTGTCTTAAACATAATTAAGAATCTGATGAAGTCAGAATGAAAAATAACATGCAGGAGTACAGTACTTTGACTTTTCACTTTTAACTGTTCTTGACAATTGGCAGGACATATTTAACAAGTATACACTTGGTATAGAAGATTGGCTAGAGTTTTACAAATGGCCAGGGCAGATATTGCTAAGGAAACTCCCTGACAAATATTGAGCATCAATTTTCCCTTGGCCAGTATGACCAAGTTCGGCTCTGATCATAAAGGTTCTGTAGCATCTGACCACAAGCTGAGCAGGTGTCCAGCAACTGAGCAGCTCTCCAGATTGCAGACTTCTCACAGACAGCAAAGTATAGCATAGTTATGCTTATTAGTTAAACAAGAAATCTGCAGATGCTGGGAGACTAGAGCTGGAGCAATTCAGCAGGTCACGCAACATCAATGGAAAGCAATGGGCTATTCATGTTTTGGGTGTGAACACTTCCCTTCATACCTGAAGAAGGGCTCAATCTCAAAACATCAGCATTGCTTTATTGGAGATGATTTCCTGAGTTGGTCTTAAACATAATTAAGAATCTGATGAAGTCAGAATGAAAAATAACATGCAGGAGTACAATACTTTGACTTTTCATTTTTAACTGTTCTTGACAATTGGCAGGACAAATTTAAAAAGTATTCACTTGGTATATGCTATGTGCAAAAATAAAGAAGCTGATAGAACAAAACAAATGCTTAAAGGATGTTATTTTAAACATCTGTGGAATTGTTTATGATGGAAAAATTGAATATATAGCCACAGTAATAAGAAAGTACTTTTAACATCAGAGTGTCTCTAAAAATCTGTTCAGCATGTGGATGACCAGAAAAACACTGATGGCAATTTCTGTGCTTCAACTTTTGATATATGAATGACAGAAACAGTCATTACAGTTTCAGACAGTAATGAGAGTGAGTTCTGTCTGTCAGTGTCACAATAGCCACAAGTTCCTGACTACTGGGCAGAATTTGTTATCAGCTGTGATCTCATGTCAAAATGAAGTTTAAACTTTACCTCAGACAATCCAGGAAGCTGCACAGTCCCTCGTAGTGTGGCTGTGTGCTGGAAGAGTGTCATCCACCACATAAATAGATCATCTGGCAAGTAGTTCAAGCCCACTCACTCGAGGTGAAAATCTTTGACTACTGGCTAAGCCACACCCCGTAACATCCCATATCATTAGCCGCTTTCAGGTGCATTCTCCGCCAAGAATGTGCTGGCAGAAGTGGATTCAGATCTGTTGAATGGTCGTTCAGGTGGCAGCGCTAAAAGCGCAGCGCTGGCCACCTGAGAGGGACAGCAGGACTGGAAGTGCCTTAGAAAGCACTCTGGATCCAGTTCTTTGGGATGTCAGGGTTGGGGTGGCCAGTTCGGGACGTCAGCGCTGACATCCTGCGCTGGCCACCCTAGTGCTGATGTCCAGCTCCTGGGGGGGGGGGCAGGGAGAGCGGGAAGGTAGGTTGTCAGGCGCTCGCCAGCTGATTGTCAGCCCTTTAGCAGCTGCTTTCAGGCGGCTGCATTCAGGTGCCTAGGGGACTTCAGTGCTCTGGCGATTGTCCCTCTCGGAGGAGGATTGGAAAGTGTACCTCGGAGGCGCCTCCTGCTCTGTCAGATGGTCTCCTGACAGCTACATGGGGATAGAATATGTGGCTTTACATCAGGGTATTTTGGACACCTTGAAGTGCCTCTTGACTGAATATTTCTGAATGTTGCAGGAAAATCAGCCAAAAAATAATTATAATTTTTTATTATAATTAAAATTATAATTAATTAAAGTGTGTGTGTGTGTGTGTGTGTGTGTGTGTGTGTGTGTGTGTGTGTGTGTGTGTGTGTGTGTGTGTGTGTGTATGTGTGTGTGTGTAAGTAAAATTGGTAATTACATGCATTAAAACACTTAAAATTCAACATGAAAACTCTCCACAAATGTTATAAATTTAAGCTGATGCAGAAAACAATGGTGAACAGCATAAAGAAACTTCAGGGCTTCTTCATTTTTATGCAAATATGCAGAAATCTGCAAATGTTGAGAATTTCTCTGGCATTTTCCCTACACAATCTGGACCATTATGTTAACAAAATGTGAACTGTATGAAACAATTTAATTAAAATTAAACAAGGAATTAATTCAGTTCAGCAGAGGGCAGTATTCATTCAGCAACTTTCCCTTTTTCCCACATAATCAAATATATTCAAGCTCGAATGTACACGTTTGGAATAGCAAATATCCAGAAGTGGTGCAAAGGAAATACTGATGAAAAATGTATTAAAGCATTCAACGAAAGCTGCTGTCATTTGAAAGATAGAAGCAACCTCATCTTTGAAATTCAAACCTCTGCTCTCTTAGTGAAAGTTAATAAATGCTCATTGTTTTTTTAAACTTTCATCAAATACAATGAATAAATTATGCATGATTTCATTTACATTGCCAGTAATTTTAAATACTTGCATTCATTCAGAGAGTTAGTACTTACTTCTGATTGTTGTAATGCATTGCATTATATTGCACCAAATATATTCTGGAGATATGACATTCATCCTTCCATATCTAAACCAATTTTTGTTTTTAGCTCCACATGAAAGTTATACAGTGTCATAGAAGCTTCTCTGTCAGACTAATCATTTCCATGCTATAGCAAGTATTATTCCTCCTTGCTGATTCATGTTCAGATACATTGCTTCAAATAACCAACTGTAAGAGCAAAAAAAAAGAAACGAAAGTTGGCCTCAAGCCTACTCTGATATTTAATAAGATCATGCAATTCAGATAACTGAATGCAACCCACCTGCATTAGAGCCATATACTGCATCTTAAATCCCATAGTACTCAAAAACTTATTAATCACTCTTGGGGGAGTATTCCAAAGATTATTCTGAATGAGCAAACTATTTTTCTCCCTTCCTTGAATTGGCTGATGATTCATCTTGAGTTCACGGCACTCGGTTCAAGCTCCCCAGCTGCGCAAAATATTAACTGCACATCTGCCTTAAAAGAGTTCAAGAATTTTGTATATTTTTAACAAGACTACATGTAATTCTTCTAGACAAAAGAATATTACCCCAGTACGTGGCAATTCTT
Organism: Narcine bancroftii; assembly: GCF_036971445.1. Lineage (NCBI taxonomy): Eukaryota > Metazoa > Chordata > Chondrichthyes > Torpediniformes > Narcinidae > Narcine > Narcine bancroftii. The sequence goes on along the minus strand of NC_091471.1, from coordinate 97,938,105 downwards.
CCATGTCAATTGAGTGAGTTTTTTCTACACAGCCTCAGTATTAAGAACAACCTTCCTTAGAGAGGAGAGGAGACTGGCACATGATATTCCAGCTTGCCCATATATGCTCTATATCAGTGGTCTTCAAACTTTCACATACCACTTTAAACAATCCCTCACTGATCACAGAGCACCGATGGCAATAGGGATTACTTAAAATAGTACATGAGTGGAAAGAGCAAGGTTGAAAACCACTGCAATTGGAGGAAGGTATCTACACTCTTGTACTCATACCTTCTTGCAAAAATCAACAACCTCCTCAAAACCCACACTGCAACGTGACACAATTCTCACATCCAATCATTGATATAGACTGGGAACAGCTGCCTCCCAGCAACGAAGCATGTTGCATCCACTAGTCATGTGTTTCCAACCAGAAAATGACATTAATTTCTATTCTTTCTATTCATTAACCAATACTCAGTCCAGGCTGATGTATTACCTAAATACCTTGTGCTTTAATTTTTTAAATACAATTTAAATTTTGACATACAGCACAATTTTATTGAACAATAATAAATCCAGTAAAGGTCTGTCTGCAGTATTTTAATGCCACTCTTGTACTGTGAATATTTATCATCAATGATCTTTTGTATTTATTACCTCTTTTTATTTTAATTTAATGTATACTATTGTAGCTGTTTTTTGTTATGACAGACCTCTTAAGCTGCAGCAAGAATTTTGTAGCATAAGCACATGGTATAATGTATATTGCAGTTAAGTCATTATCATTCCTCATTATTATCATTAATATAAAGGAGAGTGTGGAGCAGAGGTGTTGGAAATGGATGAAAAGCTATTTTTGTTTTATTTCTTCTTGAACTGTGGCTTCCCTCAAGGACAGAGCACTTTGTTTGCATTTCTTCCATGTCTGTGTTTTCACCCCCCTCTCCTCCAAGATAGAGCACAAATAGAGTTCCCTGATTCTCACCTTCCACTCCATGAGCTTCCAAATCAAGCAGATCATCTGTTGTGTTTAATAATAGGCCTGATAGGTTCAATGAGAATCAAAGCTGGACACGTTATCAACAGACAGTGGTCTTTCATTACGCACAAAAGAATTCACAAAAGGGCATACACTCACAGACCAACCTCAAATAAAACACAAAAAAAACTACATATCACTGCTAAACATTCTCAACTCCATATTGGGAGTGCAACACACAATGTCCACCCACAGGGGTTAATTACAACAAGCAAGTATATCAAATGAACCTTGGTTCCAGCATTGACCATAGCTCAGGATCTGGGATGGGCCCGTTGTAGTCAGCCCGCCTTTGCCCAGCCGTGTCTGGAAGCCGGGACATCAGTGATGGTCTCAAGGCAGCAGTGGGCGAGAGAGAGAGAGAGAGAGAGAGAGCACCATGTGTTGGGCTTTTTCAATTCAGGGCCCATCCACATGATCTGTGCAGACCAATTGCTCATCACACGTCAGCTGCAAGGGCCAAACACACATCAGCCTCACAGGTGGGCAGATCAAACCTTTGATTGGCAGGTGAGGTTACTTCTGACTAGGTTTCAATGGAGAGATCAGATGACCCTCTACAATCCACATTCTGTCCAGGTTCCAGACGGAGTGTCACATAACCCATACTAAATTATCCATTGCAGTTTCTACCAGTTCTAACAATATTCTACCACCAAAAACATCATTTGAAAGGGATTGCTCCCTTCATGACTTTCTGGTCCTCTTTTCCATCCCCACTGAACATAGCCTGTATCCCAGTGCAGACCTCTGCAAGCACAGGATGTACAATAACTGTTTTTTGCATTCCTTCTCTTTCATCCCTCTAGGGATCCAAACAGTTGTTTCAGGTAAATCAGTCATTCACTTGTACTTTTGACAATCTAGTTTAGTGGGTTTCGTGTTCCCTACATGGTCTTCTTACATCAAACACAAGTTGAGTGATCTGTTTGGAGTTCAGTGTTCTGTTTATGGAAGTGATTCTGAGCTTTATGTTGCCTGCCACTTTAGTTCACCATTCCACATCCACTCTGAACTTTCTGTCTGTGGCCTTCTGCACTTCTCTAACAAGGTTAAATGCATCTCATCTTCTGTTTGATAATGTTACAGAGTCACAAGGCTTCTTCAGGTGCATTCTGCAGAAGCGGAACCAGTCCTTTGAATTGCTGTTCAGGTGGCAGTGCTAAAAGTGCAGTGCTGGCCACCTGAAGGGACAGCTGCATTGGTTGCACCTCTGAACGCATTCTGGCTCCTGTCCAGAGTCAACTGTACTCTCGCCACTGATGTGATGTCACTTTGAGCGTGACTAGAAGGAACACAGGATGATGGCGGCCAATGAGCAGGCAGGAGACATAATGATGATGATTTCAGCCTTTCTGAATGTTCAGAACAAGATACATCAGATCCTTGGTAAGGCTATTACTGCTGTTGAAGCTCTTCAAATGTCCTTGAGATCTGAAAATCCTATAGGTGCAATCAGGAGGTTCCTGCAAAGGTTGTGGGCAAGAAGGCGGCAGTTAGAGGTTGAAAGGTACGCAGAGTGTAAGCGCCGCAGACAAAGGTGGATGATGCTTATCAGTCAATTAGCTATGGTGATACATCAGTCTCTCTGGAGGTTTAACTGATCCCATGGAACTGAGTTCTGGAGTAAAGTCCTCACCAAATTTGATGATGCTGAGTGGAGGAGACACTTTCGTATGTCTCATGGCACCTTTCACTTCGTGCTGGAACTCATAGAACCTCTCCTGAAGCCATCTAGACTAGACTTGCAGCAACCATTGGAGCTGGGACTTCGATTAGCTGTGGCCCTGTGGTGGTATGCCACCCATTGTGTGTATCGATCCATCAATACTATCTTTGGAATAGGCATCAGCACCGTGTGCATGGTGGTGCAGGAGGTGACTGCCACTTTGAGGAAGTTCCTCAGTAAACATTTCTTCTCCCTGCCAAGTGGAACTTGTCTCCAGGAGACCATTGACGGCTTTGAGCAAAGAGGATACCCAATGCATGATGGTGCCATTGATGGGCCACATATTCCCATTATCGCCCCCAGTGTGGATGCTGCAGCCTACTACAATCGCAAAGGGTGGCACTCAGTGGTTCTGCAAGTGGTGGTCGGCCACAGGTTCTGGTGAGTTAAGTCTTTATTGATCTTTATCACATCACATCTCAATGTCTATAACTTCAATGTGCTTTCCATTCATGTTACAGCTTCACAGTTGTGTTTGTGGGTTGGCCGGTCCTCACGCATGATGCCCGAGTGCTTGCCAACTCTGCTCTGTATAGAAGGGCAGAGGACCAAGCTGGATATCTCTTCCCACATGGTGTGAATGTTCATCCTTCAAAGCGCCGTCTGTTAATATAATGTAAGCTTATTGTATCAACAGTCACGTGTACGAATTAATTACATTTTTGCATTGTTGTGCCCACAGGTGTCCAAGGATGTTGATGGAGTTCCAGCACATCTTGTGGGTTATGTGGCATACCCCCTATGACCCTGGCTAATTAAGGGATTCACACAGCACCGAGTACTAGATCCAGATCCAGATCAGTGAAAATTTAACAAGGCCCTTAATTCTGCATGGATAGTTATGGAACATGCATTTGGCCATCTAAAAGGCTGCTGGCGGAGCCTGTCCAAACGTCTGGATATCTCTACTACCTTAGTCCCAGATGTTGTATTTGCCTGCTGTGTACTGCACAACATATGTGAGATTAACAAAGGAAGACTTCCTCTCAGTGTGGACATTGGTTGAAGCAGATGGTCCTGCACCCAATAGCCCAGATTGTCATGATCAGCAGGCCCATGGGCACCAGGCCATCTGTTCTGCCATTTTGTCCATCCTGTAAGGGCATGTCCATGCCACCCAGCTCCCTAATTTCCACAACTTGTTCCCCCTTTCCACTCGCTCCCCCACAAAGTGGCAACATGAGCCTGCTGCCTGGCATCTTACATGTTCTTGTGAAGGAACGGTTGCATATAAATGAAACATGAGACTTGTATGCTTGTCAAAAATTTAATAAAAATCATTTTTTGATTTTTTGAATATCGAATTATGCCCAATCCACTCCACACTTCAACACCACAGAACAAACACAAAAATGGTAAACACAACAAACACCTCCACCCAGCACCATAGCATCTCACTGCTGAGTGTTTCAATTCTTAGAGTGTTGTACAGAACATTGCAAATATAAAGGGTTTCATGAACAACAAAAGTGAACAGTGAGTTAGCAGCATGAAGGAAAATAGTCTGATGGACACCTCATTCCAGCATTGAGATGAATGAGGTGGGGGGGTGGTTGAGGGTCCTGTCCTGGACCCCATCATCTCAGTCATGCCAAGCGTCCACTACCATGATGCACTGGTGTGGAATGAAATGGCATGGTGGCTGGAGAGTCCAGGTACATGGGATTAGGGTGACCATATGACTGTGGGAATGGGGACGGACAGACCTCCATTCGCCTGACCAATCTGTTGAAGATGGTAGACTGCCTGTCCATTGTGGCGCTCAGTTCCTGCAGAGAAGCAGACAACTCAGTCACCGACTGGGCATGCTTGTCCACTTTGGACCGGCGCATTGCTTCCTCCTCCTCCCTCAGGTCGGAGAGCATGGCTCTCTCCTGATCCAGCGACTCCTCTTCATGTTACCGGCCCCCCTCTCTGTCCTCCCTATCAAGTGCCATCATCATTGTTTGCAGCTCCTTAGCGAGAACCTGATCATTGGTCAGTTGTTGGCGCTTGCGTCTGGGACCAGAGAATATGGGTGGAAACAGGAAAAGTGCATCAGTATTAGACTTATGTGCTTCTCCATAAACACAACCTCAATGCTACTGTACCTGTATTCTCTGGTGAGAGTGCCAGCTCGCCACTTCCAGGGACGGTGAACTCTGCACTGTCTTTCTCGGGGGCATCCAAATCTGTGGCAGCGGAGTCCTCGGCGGTGGCCTGCTCCTCCTGGACCGGCATGTCTCCTCCATCATTGGCACTGGTTGAGCCTTGAGATCCCTCAGGGATGAGCTCTGGAGAATCAGGGCTCTCCAGAATGCTGGCTACATTTCAAGGGAGTAGCTGAGCAGCTAGCCCCCCCAGATAGTGTGGCACTGGTCAAAGTACTGCCAGTTCTTATGCCCATTGCCGCTCCTCCTGTCGTTGTCCAGGACTGCGTAGAATTTCTTTCTTAGGCTCTTTAGCTTTGTAACCACCTGATTTTTACTGTGCTTGTGCCCTTTTGCTGAGAGTACTCCATAAAAAGTGCTCAAATGTGGTACCATCCCTCACTGTCCCAGTGAGTTCCCTTTCCTGGGATTCCTGAGACAGATGATCAAGCAGCAGTCTTGCTTCTTCTTCCCACCAGTTTGAAGTCTTTTTTTGGAGCCATTGTTGGATTATAATGCTTTTCTGCAATGCTAACCCAAATCGACTTTACCTGCACTAGCCTGCCTGCACAATGTGCTTCAAAATTCACCCCAGGCATCTCAGGCTGATGATGTCTCTGCCACGTCAGCAGTCCGCCCCTTTGGCAACTGCTTTCAGTCAGCTGCATTCAGATGGGTGGGTGGGGGGGGAGGGCACTGTGCTACGGTGATTATCCCTCCTGGAGGAGGGTTACAAAGTTCACCCTGCAGGCGCCTCCTACGCTTTCAAGTGGCCTCCCGATGGCCACATATTGGCTTCACAATCAGGGATTTTGGTCACCTGTAAGTGCCTACTCTTAACCTCTAAATTTGAGTGTTTTGCCCTTCCTCTCCAACCTTCTGTAATATCAAGGGCCTGGACCCTTGATATTAGCCATAAACAAAGAAACAAAATATGGTTTTAACTCCCATATTCATTCATTTGGTTTCACCCTGTAAGAGATATTTTCTCTGTTCTGCCTGCCCCTCCCCCTCTACTGTAAATTAACTTGTTATCTCTCCTTCCCAGTTCCTTTTTTTTAAACTTTATTTATTTGTTCAAAATACAGATAGTAAATAACATATACAACAATGAACCATAAACATGAACATTATATTTTATATTTAAAAAAAAGAAAAGAAAGAAAAAAAGACCCCCTTCAGCCAACTCTCCTAAGGAGAGCCAGAAAGAAAAAAAATTAAGAAAAAATTAAACATACATATTAAGATCTAATCAACATAAATCAAAATGTAAATATTCTGAATATAACAACCACTTACTAATAAAAAAACTATAGTTATCATGTGAAACATATGTATTTTTTTTCCATTATGAACAATATTTCATCTCATTATGCCATCTAATAATATCAATCATATTTGTAACTTTCCACATACTAGCAATACAATTTTTCGCTACAGATAAAGCTAAATATACAAAAGCAAATTGAAATTTATCTAATCCCAAATCTTTCAGAGGTTGCAAACTACCCAATAAAAATACTGTCAGATCTAAAGGTATTTTAATCTTATACAGGTATTCTAAAAACAATTGAATTTTCTTCCAAAAAGATTGTATATGTATACATGACCAGACAGCATGAAAAAAAGTTCCAACAGAGTTACCACATCTAAAACACAAATCTGATTCATGAAAACCATACTTTATTAGTTTTTCAGGAGTTAAGTATAAATGATGTAAGTGATTATAATTAATCATTGCATAGCGTGCATTTATCAATCTAGTTACACTATCATAACAGATATTTAACCAATCATCCTCGGAAAAAATAAAACCAATCTTCACTTCCCATTTACCTTTGGATTTATCCCAACCCTTTTTATCCATATCATCCTGTAATATTTGCGACATAAATGAAATATAACCCTTCTCTGGTACCTTCATAAGAAAAGTCTCAAATTTAATCATTTCAGGTAAAATCATATCTCTACCAAACACATGTTTTACCAAAGATCGAATTTGATAATAAAGAAACAATGAGTTCTTATCAATACCATAACTGTCCCTCATCTGATTAAAAGATAAAAATTTACCTTTTTTAAAACAATCTCCCAAATTTTCCACACCTTTGAATCTCCAATGTAATAAACTTTGATTATGTATTGAGAAAGAAATAAATTGATTATTTTACAATGGAATCAAAGCCGATAATTTACCCCTAGAGCCTATCGTTTTATTTTTCTTTGTCCATAGCTTCATTAAATGTCTTAATATAGGCACATTATGTTGCTGTAACAAATTTATATTCCATCTAAACAAAAATTGATGTATTTCAAATTCAGAAATATTTGCAATCTCAATTTTGGCCCAACTAGGTGGCCGTTCCAAATCCATCAATGAACTAATAAATTTAAGTTGGGATGCTTTATAATAATTTCAAAAATGTGGTAAATGTAATCCCCCTAACTCATATTTCCAAGTTAATTTATTCAAGGCTTCTCTTGAAAATTTACCTCTCCATAAAAACTCCCCAATCATTTTATTCAAATAATGAAAAAAAAATTATCAAGTAAATATGGAATAGATTGAAACAAATATTGCATATGTGGAAAAATATTCATCTTAATTGTATTTATCCTACCCAATAAATTAATAGGTAAATCTTTCCATTTAATCAAATCAGTTTAATTTTTTTTTATTAACGGAACATAATTTAATTTATATAAAGATTGATAATTAACATTCAAAATTATATATGGTTCCCATATTTGTTTGAATATTGAGATGTTATTTCTTAAATTATATGCTATTTTTTTCTAATGGAATACATTTATTTATTTCTATGTACTATTGCTGTATTCTCAAGTTGTCTTCTAATTTCCAGGTTGACATAATACTGCAAATGAGGTTTAATCTTTTTACCATTAATGGCCATAACAGTTCCTTAATACTTTAAACTAAAATTTAAAAAGTTTAAATTTGAAAAAAAAAGGTTAAAAACGGGTACTTAAAAGTCCGGCCAGAGAGGTCGAGATCACACGTCTAGACTCTACGCCATCGTGCCACACCCCGCTCCTTCCCAGTTCCGAAGAAGGATCTAGGATGTGACACATTAACTCTGCTTCTCTTTCCACAGGTGTTCTCTGAACTGCTCAATATGTCCAGCAATTTTTGTACCTGTAAAATGCACTAGCATCCCATAGGATATCAGAAATTGTTTATCAACATGTGCTCACATTGGCAGAATGAATTGTGTGCTACAAAAGATTGTTTCAAAAGGCAAATGAGTGCCAAAGATGACTAAAAAGAATGGGCCTTTGGCACTGGTTACTTCTCAGTCAATGAGCAGGAATACAAAGGCAGTTAATAATAACCTATCGAAATAAAATGCTGACTGAGGAGCAATTCTGAAAAGATCATCTCACAATTGAAGTAATTCAGGCTGTATACTTGCTATGTAATTTTTTGTGTGTCATTGTTTTTATCACTTTAATGTAAAGTTTAATCTCTATCATGGAATAAGACTAACTATTCTCCAGGCTGTTGGTAACTCTTTACCTATTATTGGTTATGCCTGTAAAAGAGCAAAAGTCTACAGTGAGATTATATTCTGATTTAGTACATGCTTTTATTTTCACCTGATTGAATTTTACATTTCTCTTCATAGGGTCTTTTTACATAGAAGCATAAGGTATAAATCATAGGTTTACTGAGAAAAAAAGTGATTTAGTGTCAATTTTTACAATTTATATATTAAACTCAATAAAAATATTTAAAAATAATTAGATCAGTTGTTTTTTGGGTCTGAGTTAGTAATTGAGAATTGCATCAACAACAAGGCAACTAGCATGTTGTGGATTCTCAAAATGTATTTAAATATTTGTTTCAGATGAAAGGCTTACTGCAGTTGTCAAAGAGTCAGAGTTGTACAGCTCAGAAACAGCTTTGATCCATCATGTCCCTGCTGACTTTCACCGTCTATCCCATTTCTCAGCATTGGACCATAGCTGTCTATGCCTTGTCTATATAAATGTCTGGCTAAATGCTTCTTAAATGTAGTAAATGTATCTCATTCCATGAACAACTCGAGCAAAGCATTTCAGATTTCAACAACTATGAATAAGAAGAACTTATTCCTCAGATCCTCTATAAAACATTTTCTTCTCACTTCACCCTTTTGTTTTTGATATCCCTACGATAGACACAAGTCATAGACTCAAGCTTGTAAAGATGATTACAGGTAGGATTCAGGTCATTGTAGTGTAGGGGGTTTTCTTACAATCGGATTTTTTGCTTTACTGGCAATCTATATGCCTGGATAGACATAAAGTAGAATGATACTGAGCTTCAAAAAGATATCAAGAGAGATTATGCTATCATGAAGTGAAACGCATGCCTTTATCAGTTGTGTTGGAGCTGAGTTCATTTCCATCTGAATTCTGTCAAGCCTCTAAAAAACACTTTGCAATATCAAAGTGCAGCTCTAAGGTGGTGCCTTTTCAACAATAGGTTTCTATAAAAAACAAGGCATGATTGATTGACATGTTACAGTTTTCTTCTTGGTTTACACAGCTGGTCTGGAATTGTTCTTGTTTCTATGGTGATCGTCTCCAGTTGTGTGGTCTTTAGCATTGATGAAATTTTTAACCATTGAAATGGATAGGTTGCGGTTAGATGGAAGTTAGCAACGTTTAACATCTGAAACCTAAATCAACCAGCTTTGATCCTGAGCTGTGATCAGTTTTAATGGAGCTAGTTTAGGAATGGACAATGTATAACTGAGTGTTGACCCCCAGGTGCCCAGGCTTCAGAACCCCAACAGCCAATGGTAAAGTTAGCAAGATTGTTTTTTTTTTAACAATCATGTTGGCTAGTGGGATCAAGGGTGCTCTTTTACCACTGCCTCTGAAGCTTTCCTACTTCTAGGTACTCGAGCTGGCAGAGTTCACAAGCATCGAATCCACGCTGCTGAAGACCAAACTGTGCTGGGTGCTGAATGGAGGATCATCGCCTTCCCAAGATCGTGTTCTATGGCGAGCTGTCCACTGGCCATCGAGACAGAGGTGCACCAAAGAAGAGGTACAAGGACTGCTTAAAGAAATCTCTTGGTGCCTGCCACACTGACCACCACCAGTGGGCTGATATCGCCTCCAGCTGTGCATCTTGGTGCCTCACAGTTAGGCGGGCAGCAACCTCCTTTGAAGAAGACCGCAGAGCCCACCTCACTGACAAAAGACAAAGGAGGAAAAACCCAACACCCAACCCCAACCAACCAATTTTCCCTTGCAACCACTGCAACCGTGCCTGCCTGTCCTGCATCGGACTTGTCAGTCACCAACAAGCCTGCAGCAGATGTGGAATACCCCTCCATAAATCTTCATCCGCGAAGCCAAGCCAAAGAAAAAAAAGGTAACCTCCAATCCTTTCTCCATGCCATCTTTACCAGCCAAGACCAGACTTGCCATGAATATAGGACTAAATTCTTGTGATCATCGAGACCTTTCCTGCAATCAGTAACCACCTTGCTTTCACTGATCTAGCCACACAATGTGACCACCAACCATGGATAATATGTGAGGTTTCCATAATTACTGAAACATCTGAGGTAAGGTTTAAAATGCAAGTTGGAAGCAGATTCTGCAAGTAGTCTGTGTAGACCTTGTTTATATTGTTTGTGTGTTTCCATAGAAATGTATTTTTAGCTAAGGACACACACACACTCTCTCTCTCTCTCTCTCTCTCTCTCTCTCTCTCTCTCTCTCTCTCTCTCTCTCTCTTCCTCTGGGTATTATAAGAAGAACAGTCAGTTTTGATTCCCTTTGTTCAGAAAAGATGGAAGGGTTTGAAATGGTACGAAACTTTTAAGTATTGTTTTAAGCATAATTTAATCGTTCAATCATAGTTTTATGATCATATAACAAAGCTGTAATAATGTGGAAACCTATACAAGGTTTAATAAACTGTGGAAAACTCAACTCAACTTTGGAATGGATCTTGTTTGAACAAGTTATAAATAATAATGACATTCTAGTCTCTCCAGTCAATTATAAAGGAAGGTAATCATGACATTTAGTCATTGAAATAGGAACTATTGACTCATTAGTCAATAAAGGACAGAAGAAAAGCAATAGAAAGTTGAAAATTGGATTTGGAATTTTGATTGGATCGATTGGACTCTGTTTAGAGCATTTCGAAGAAGAAGCACAAATGTCAACAGCATTACCAAGACTATTGAACAAGTGGTGGGCCTTACTTAAGGATTTCTTCTGTATGTTTATTGCAGTTTTGGAGAAAATGCCGTTTGTCCATTCAGGACTGTTTTGGTTTTTGAGTCATTGTTGTGAATGTTTAATGTCTGAGTATGATGATCGGCTGTATGGATAATATGGCAGCCACCACAGGGGCTGCTGTCCCTAAGAGGCTATGTGTTGAGAAGATGAAGAAAACGGAACTTAAACAAGAATTGCAAAGGTGGCAAGTGGAAACAAGGGTACTCTTCAAGTAAGACTCAAGGAGGAAATAGAAAAGCTGACGTTTCAGAAAGCAGCCATTTGGAAGTGTTTGAAGGTGTGCCAAGAGATGGTGGTATGGAGGACGGGCAATTGAAATTGGGGATAAAGTCAGATATTAAGACAACATCTGACATACAGGATGTGTGACCTGAAGATAATGTGTCAAATACAGGAAGCAGGAGAAGTGAGATGAGTTCTAGAGCAAGCTCTAGGTTTTCCAATACCACATCTACACATGTAAAGGTTCAGGCTGACACAGCAACTCTTGAAGTGGAAAAATAAATGCTTCAAATTAGAATGGACTTAGAAGAGCAAAAGGTGCAGATAAGAATAATATGGGTGCAGCTACGGAGAGAAGAGCAGCTGAAAAAGGAGCAGCTGCAAGTGGAAAAGGACCTGCAAGAGGAGCAGCTAAGAAGGGAGTAAGTGCAGCTAAAAAAGCAAAAGGAGCTTCTGGAAATGGACAAAACAATTGTTAATCAGGCCAGGTTGAGGGCACTGGACTGCTCATCTAATGTTTTGGAGTCATATTTTGAGGAATCACAATGGAAAAAGAAAATGTGCAATACCAAGGCTGAGCCAGTTCTATAGTCACAAGACATGTTTGGTCCTGAACTAGACAGGTTAAAGCACGGTGGTGACAAATCTCAAAGCCCAATAATGACCCCATTGGACAGAGATGTGAGCCTATTGCAATAGGACATAGAACAATATAGCACATACAGGCCATTTGGCCATTGATATTGTGCTGAACCATTTTTACTTCCTATAAAAAAAAGTTCTAAATCTTCCCTACCCCATAATACTCTTTTTTTTCTTTCATCCATGTGTCTGTCTAAGAGTCTCTTAATGCCCACAATATTTCAGCCTCCACCACCATCCCCAGGAAGGCATTCCAAGCACCTACAACTCTGGGTAAAAACTTACCCCTGTTGTCTCCCCTGAACCTTGTACATATATCCTCTGGTATTTGTAAATCCTGGCCTGGGAAACAGGTGCTGACTATCCATCATATCTATGCCTCTCTTAATCTAGTAGACCTCTGTCAAGTCTCCTCTCATCCTTCTAAGCTCCAAAGAGTAAAGTCACAGCTCTGCTAACCTTGTCTCATAAGATGTTTCCCAATCCAGGCAACATCCTGGTAAATCTCCTCTGCACCCTCTCCATAGCTTCCACATCCTTCCTATAATGAGGTGACCAGAACTGAACATAAAACTATAAATGTAGTCATACCAGAGATTTGAAGAGTTGAAACATGACCTCTCTACTGCTGAATCAATCCCCCTATTAATGAACCCCAACATCCTATAGGCCTTCTTAACTATCCTATCAACCTGTGAAGTGAACTTGAGGGATGTATGGATTTGAACTCCAAGGTCCTATGTTCATCGATACTCTTAAGGCCCTATCTCATTGGCCCGGAGACTAGCTAGCAACCTGGTGGCGACTCGAGTTTCCGCTGGTTGCGGAGACTGGCCGGGTCTCCGGGGAGTCACGGGAAATTCAAACATTCTCGATTTTTTTGGAAACTTTTTCCAGTCTCCAGCAGGACTCGGAGAAGTCTCCATGACATCTCCAGCATTTGCTGCGACATCTCCGTGACATCTCCGGCAGTTGCTGTGATGTTTCTGCAATGTCGCCTCAGTCTCCTTGGTCTCCAGCAGGTCTTGGAGACGTTGCGGCGACATTGTATTGATATCACAGCAACTGCCAGAGATATTGTGGAGACGTCACGGCGATGTCTCCGAGATGTCTCAGACGTCGCCCTGGCGTCGCCTTGGTGAAAGCGCAAGCCATGTTTTGGTCTCCCAAGTCGCCGCAACATCTCCACCAATGAGATACCAGTGTTAAGTAACCGACCATTAACCCTGTACTCAGCCTTCTGGTTTGTCCCTCCAAAATGCATCACCTCATATTTATGCCAGATTGAAATCCATCTGCCATTTTTCTGCACAACTCTACATCCTGTCTCTATCCTCTTGCAACCTTTGAACATCTTCAGCTCCATCCACAACTCCTCCAACCTTTGTGTCATCTGCAAAATTATTGATCCTCCCTTCCGCCTCTTCATCCAGATCATTTATAAACACCACAAAGAACAGGGGTCCCAGAACAGATCCTTGCGGCACTCCACTAGTCATTGACCTCCAGGCAGAATATTTTCCTTCCACTAATATTTTCTGCTTTCTTTCTACAAGCTAATTTTTTTTATCCAAGCAACCAAGGTTCCATTAATCCAATACCACATGACTTTCTGGATGAACCTCTCATGCGGTACAAATGCCTTGCCAAATGCCTTGCTAAGATCCATGTAATCCACATCTACCACCCTACCCTCATCAATTTCTTATGTTACCTCCTCAAAAAACTCAATTAGACTCACAAGGCACGACCTTCCTTTCACAAAGCCATGCTGACTATCCTTGAGTAGAGTCTACTTATCCAAATGTTCATAGATCCTATCATTAAGAATCCTCTCCATTAATTTGCACACCACTGATGTAAGACTCAGCAGTCTATAATTCACAGGATTCCCCCATTACCTTTTTTAAACAAGGGGACTACATTTGCCATTCTCCAATCCTCTGGCACCTCCCCTGCAGCCAAAGAGGATTCAAAGATCATAGCTACTGCCCCAGCTATCTCTTCACTCACTTCCCACAGCAGCCTGGGGTATATCACATCTAGCCCTGGGCCCTTATCAAATTTGATGTTTTTAACAAGATCAAACACTTTTATTTCCTTAATCCCACATTGTCCAGCACATTCTGCTACCATCTTATGTAGCAGAATACCACCTGTTCTCACCAGGTAGTAGAAACTTGGGTGAACATAGTAACGTACACCCAGGGATGGGAAGACAAAATGAAATAGCTGCCTTGTTAATTCAGTTACAGATTCTCTTTTATGCATAAGAGAAAGATTCTAGCCTTTGATGGTGACCCATTTGAATTCCAAGCATTTATGAAAAGCTTTGAATGCAGTATTGACATTGTGTCAAAGCTTGGAGGTTTGTTTATATTCTTTTCAGCAGTTCATGAATGAACAACCATAAGATTTTGTAAAGACATCGAGTCCGAAAAGGTAAAATCCTTATGGGTTGAGTTAAGAAATGGCAAGGGTAAAAGGACCCTAACAGTAGTTATACACAGGTTCACAAACAGCAGCCGGGAAGTGAACTACAAGTTACAGGTGCAAATAGAAAAAGTGTGTCAGAAGGAAAATGTCAAAATAATTATGGGGGATTTTAACATGAAATGGAATTGAGAAAGATAGGAAGGTACTGGATCTCAGGAAAGAGAGTTTGTTGAATGCCTCGGGATAGATTTTCAGAACAGCTTCTTGATAAGGCCACCAGGGTATTGGTTGTTTTGGATTGGGTGATGTGTAATGAACCTGAGGTGATTAGGGAATTAAAGATAATGGAACCCTTAGGAAGTAGTGATCATAATATGATTGAGTTCAGTTTCAAATTTGAAAAGGAAAATCTGATATCAGGTGTGTCAGTATTTCAATGGAACAAAGAAAATTACAGTGATATGAGAGAGGAACTGGCCCAAGTTGACTGGAAAATTAAGCTAGATGGAGGGATGGCAGAGTCAGGAGGCTACAAGGAGGGTCTGTGATTGAGTGCTGTGAGTAGCCATTTTTTTTAAGTCGGGAAGGGAGAGGGCAGACTGCACAGGCATGAGTGTGATGTTGGCACGGCTGAGAGCGAGGTTTGTAAAGTTAAGGAACTCTTACCTTACTTCTTTTTGAGTTGGAGTCAAGAGGCTGCAATTGAGTTAATTGATTAGGGTTAGGGAGCAATTGAGATAATAGATATGGCTGAGAGACAAAGTGGGACATTATGATTTTGTTGAATAATGGCTATTGAGGAGTTTGCTCCCTATAAGGTAAGAGTGGTAAGTTTCTTTAATTAACAAGTTAATTAACTGAGGAATTGGATAATAGAGCCTAGAGTTAGCACAGTCAAATGTTACGATTGAAGGATGTGGGAAGTCAGGGACAACACGTTAGTTGCTGAAGACTACACTTGCAAGAGGTGCACCTAGCTACAACTCCTGATAAACCAAGTTATGAAACTGGAGCTGGATGAACTTTGGATAATTTGGGAGGCAGATGCAGAAGCAGTGATAGAGAGAAGTTTTAGGGAGGCAGGCAGCTGGGTGACTGTCAGGGGTGGTAAGGGGAAGAGGCAGAAGGAACAGAGTGCCCCTGTGGCTGTTCCTATCAATAATAGGTATTCTGTTTTGGATACTGTTGATGGGGATGACTTACCAGGGACAAGTTGAAGTGGTCATGTCTCTGGCTCTGAGACTGGACCCTCAGCTCAGAAGGGAAGGATGAAGGAGAGCAGTAATGATAGGTGTTTTTAAAGTTAGGGGGACAGATAGGATGTTCTATGGAAGAGATCAAGTATCTAGGATGATCTGTTGCCTCCCTGGTGCCAAGGTCTGAGATATCTTGGACTGAGTTCTCTTGATTCTAAGGAAAGAGGGTGAGCAGCCAGATGTCATGGCCCATGTAGGGACCAATAATGTGGGTAGGAAGGATGAGGAGGTCCTGCTAGAGAGTTTAGAGAATTAAGAGCAAAGTTGAAGCACAAGACCTCCAGGGTGGTAAGCTCAGCATTGCTACCCATGCCATGTGATAATGAGGCAAGAAACGGGAAGAAAATGCAGCTAAAGAGGTGGTGCAGAAGGGAAGTCTTCATGTTTCTGGATAATTGGGCTCTGTTCCAGAGAAGGTGGGACCAATTCTGATGGGATAGTTTGCACCTGAACTGGAGAGGGACTAGCATCCTTGTGGGTAAGTTTGCTAGTGCTTCTCTGGAGGGGTTTAAACTAGATTTGCAGGGGAGGGGAAGCAGAGAGATAGACCAGATAGTGAGAAGGAGGACAGTAAGGGTCACATGAAGAGGAGGACAGTAAGGGTTATGCAAGGAATGCATGTAAAGACAAAAAGCAAAGGTTTGTACATGATAGAAATAATCTCAGATGTGTCTATTTCAATGGGAAGAGTATTGTTGATAAAGCAGATGAGTGTAGGGTGTGGATTTGCATGTGGGATTATAACATTATTGCTATTGGTGAGACTTGGTTGCAGGAGGGGAAGGACTGGCAGCTCAATGTTCTGGGATTCTGATGTTTCAGACGTGATCGAGGGGGAGGGATGAAAGGGGGAGGAGTGCCATTCCTAGTCAGGGAAAATATCACAGGTGTGATGAGACAGGACAGCACAGAGGACCCACCTACAGAGGCCATATGGGTGGAGCTAAGGGAGGGGGAAAGGTGTGAGCACACTAATAAGCTTGTATTATAGACTGCCCAATAGTCCAAGAGAGTTGGAAGCACAAATCTGTCAGGAGATAACAGACCATTGTAAGAAACAGAAAGTTATGATAGTAGGAGATTTGAACTTTCCACATATTGACTGGGACTCCCATATTTTAAAAGGGCTGATGGCTTGGAGTTTGTCAAATGTGTACAGGAAAGCTTTCTAAATCAATATATAGAGGTACCAAAAAGAAAGGATGCAATACTTGATCTCTTATTATGGAATCAGGGAAGTCAGGTGGTAGATGTCTGTGTAGGTGATCTTAATGTCATTAAGTTCAAGTTACTTATGGATTAGGATGGGTCTGATTCTCAAGTTGAGGTTCTAATTGGGAAAAGGTCAATTTTGTGGAAATGAGAAAGGATCTCAGAGGAGTTGATTGTAATAAGCCATTTTCTGGCAAGGATGTGTCTGGTAAGTGGAAGGCATTCAAAGGTGAGATTTTGAAGGTGCAGAGTTTGCATGTTCCTTCCAGGATTAAAGGCAAAATTAATAGGCATAAGAAACCTTGATTTTCAAGGAATATTGGTGATGTGATTAAGAAGAGGAGAGGTGTATAGGTAACAGGAGAAAATGAGGTACTTGCAGAATATCAAACATGTAAGAGAATCTTCTTTGGCTTGGCATCGCGAACAAAGATTTATGGAGGGGGTAAAAGTCCACGTCAGCTGCAGGCTCGTTTGTGGCTGACAAGTCCGATGCGGGACAGGCAGACACGGTTGCAGCGGCTGCAGGGGAAAATTGGTTGGTTAGGGTTGGGTGTTGGGTTTTTCCTCCTTTGCCTTTTGTCAGTGAGGTGGGTTCTGCGGTCTTCTTCAAAGGAGGTTGCTGCCCGTCAAACTGTGAGGCGCCAAGATGCACGGATTGAGGCGATATCAGCCCACTGGCGGTGGTCAATGTGGCAGGCACCAAGAGATTTCTTTAGGCAGTCCTTGTACCTTTTCTTTGGTGCACCTCTGTCACGGTGGCCAGTGGAGAGCTCGCCATATAACACGATCTTGGGAAGGCGATGGTCCTCCATTCTGGAGATGTGACCCACCCAGCGCAGCTGGATCTTCAGCAGCGTGGACTCGATGCTGTTGACCTCTGCCATCTCGAGTACTTCGACGTTAGGGATGAAAGCGCTCCAATGGATGTTGAGGATGGAGCGGAGACAACGCTGGTGGAAGCGTTCTAGGAGCCGTAGGTGATGCCGGTAGAGGACCCATGATTCGGAGCCGAACAGGAGTGTGGGTATGAGAACGGCTCTGTATACGCTTATCTTTGTGAGGTTTTTCAGTTGGTTGTTTTTCCAGACTCTTTTGTGTAGTCTTCCAAAGGCGCTATTTGCCTTGGCGAGTCTGTTGTCTATCTCATTGTCGATCCTTGCATCTGATGAAATGGTGCAGCCAAGGTCACCTTTGTTGACCTCACCAAAGCCTTCGACACCATGAGCAGGAAAGGGCTTTGGCAAATACTAGAGTGCATCGGATGTCCCCCAAAGTTCCTCAACATGATTATCCAACTGCACGAAAACCAACAAGGTCGGGTCAGATACAGCAATGAGCTCTCTGAACCCTTCTCCATTAACAATGGCGTGAAGCAAGGCTGTGTTCTCGCACCAACCCTCTTTTCAATCTTCTTCAGCATGATGCTGAACCAAGCCATGAAAGACCCCAACAATGAAGACGCTGTTTACATCCGGTACCGCAAGGATGGCAGTCTCTTCAATCTGAGGCGCCTGCAAGCTCACACCAAGACACAAGAGAAACTTGTCCGTGAACTACTCTTTGCAGACGATGCCGCTTTAGTTGCCCATTCAGAGCCAGCTCTTCAGCGCTTGACGTCCTGCTTTGCGGAAACTGCCAAAGTGTTTGACCTGGAAGTCAGCCTGAAGAAAACTGAGGTCCTCCATCAGCCAGCTCCCCACCATGACTACCAGCCCCCCCACATCTTCATCGGGCACACAAAACTCAAAACGGTCAACCAGTTTACCTATCTCGGCTGCACCATTTCATCAGATGCAAGGATCGACAATGAGATGTAAGAGAATACTAAAGAAGGAAATCAGGAAGGCAAAAAAGAAGGCATGAGGATGCTTTGGTAGCTAATGTGAAGGTAAAGCTGAAAGGTTTCTACAAGTATATTAACAGTAAGAGGATAACAAAGGACAAAATTGGTCCTCTAGAAGATCTGAGTGGTCAACTATGGGAAGAGTCTCACAAAATGGTGGTGGTAGTGGGGGGGGGGGTCTTAAACATTTTTTTGCTTCAGTATTTATTCCGGAAACTGGCATAGTGCGTACAGATAGAAGGGAAACAAATAGAAGTGTCATGGAGATTGAGGAGGTGATTACAATCTTACAGCGAATAAAGGTAGACCAATCCCTTGGGCTGGATATAATATTCCCTCGGACCTTGAGGAAGGCAAGTGTTGAAATTGACGGATATATTCAAAATGTCCTTAGTCATGGCAGAGGTGCCAGAGCATTGGAGGATGACTCGTGTTTTCCTGCTCTTTAAGAAATGCTCCAAAAGTAAACCAGGTAACTATAGGCCAGCAAGCCTGACATCAGTAGCAGATAAACCACTGAGGAGTTCTGAGAGATAGGATATATAGATATTGGGACATCCATGGATGATTAAAGATAGTCAGCAAGGCTTTATTGGTCATGCTTAACAAATCTTGTTGAGTTTTGTGAGGAAGTTACAAAGTAGGTAGATGAAGGAAAAGCTGTAGATGTTGTCTACATGGACTTTGGTAAGTCCTTCGACGAAAATCCACATGGGAGGTTAGTTCAGATGGTTAAGGCACTAGGTAGGCATAGATTTGAAATTGGCTATGTGGGAGAAAACAGTGGTTGTGGATGGTTGCTTCTCAGATTGGAGGCCTGTGGTGTGCTTCAGGGATCTGTGTTGGGACCATTGTCATTTGTTGCCTATATCAATGATCTGGATGAGAAAGTGGTAAATTGGATCAGTAAGTTTGCTGATGACACTAAGATAGGAGGCACAGTGGACAGTGAGGAAGATTTTCAAAGCTTGCAGAGAAATCTGAACCAACTGAGAGAATGGGACAGTAAATGGATGATGGAGTTTAATGCAGACAAGTGTGAGACAATTCATTTTGGAAGAGCAAATCAAGAAGGATGTTCACTGTAAATGGTATGGCACTGAGGAGTGTGGAGGAGCAAAAAGATCTGGGTATACAGGTACATTGTTCCCTGAAGGTGGTGTTGCAGGTGGACAGAGTTGTAAAAAAGCTTTTGGCATCTTGGTCTTTATAAATCAAAGTATTGAATATAGGAGTTTGGATGTCATGTGGAAGTTGTATAAGAAATTGGTGAGGCCAAATTTGGCATGTTGTGCATAGTTCTGGTTGCCTAGCTACAGGAAGGATATCAATAAGATTGAAAGAGTGCAGAGAAGATTTATTAGGATATTGTTGGGTCTTCAGGAGTTGAGTTACAGGGAAAGATTAAACAGGTTAGGACTTTATTCCTTGAAATGAAGAAGAATGAGGGGAAATTTGATAGAGGTTTACAAAATTATGAGGGGCATAGGCAGAGTAAATGCAAGTAGGCTCTTTCGACTTAGATTGGGAGAGATAAATACAAGAGGACATGGCTTTAGGGTGAAAGGGAAAGGCTTAGGGGGAATATTAGGGGAAACTTCTTTACTCAAAGAGTAGTGGGAGTATAGAATGAACTGCCATCTGATGTAGTGGGTGCAGTTTTAAGAATAAATTGGATAGATACATGGAAGAGAGCAATCTGGAGTGTTATGGAATGGGAACAGGTATTGGGACTAGCTGAACAATGGTCGGCACAAACTAGAAAGGCCAAATATATTCCAAGAAAAAAGAAAATTATGATTGGGGAAAAATGGAACAAATGTGGTTAACAAGGGAGGTTAAAGCTAAAATAAAAGCAAAAGGGAAGACATACAAGGAAACAAAAATTAGTGGGAAAACAAGACTGGGAAACTTTTAAAACTTCTAGAAAGAGACAAAGAAACTCATTAGGAATGAAAAGAAGTTGGCTATTAACATATAAAAGGATACTAAGAGTTTTTATACATGAAGAATAAAAGAGAGACATAGGTAGATATAGGACCAATAGAAAATGATACTGGAGAAATTATAATGCATAACAAAGATGGCAGAGGAATTAAGTGAATATCTTGTATCAGTCTTCACTGAGGAATACCATACTCAAAGGTCTCAGTCAAGATAACTAAAGAAATGGTGCTTAGTAAGATAAACGGACTAAAGAAAGAAGTCTCTAGGACTGGATGAGGTGCACCCATAGGTTCTGAAGGAGGTGATTTTGGAGTTTGTGGAGGCACTAGAAATGATTTTCCAGAAATAAAAAAATCTGGCATGGTTCTGGAGGACTGGAATGTCACAAATGTAGTTCTACTGTTTAATAAAGGAAGGAGGCAGAAAAAAGGAAATTGTACACCTATTAGTCTGATGTTGGTAGTTGGAAAATTATTGGAGTCTATCCTCAAGATAACAGTTATGAAATACCTCAAAGGTACAAGACATCACAGATCCATGCCAGCATTGTTTTATGAAAGGAAGAACCTGCCTGACCAACCTATTGGAATTTTTTTGAGGTAATCGCAAGTAGGATGGACAAGGGAGAGGCTGTATGTGTTGTGCATTTGGATTTTTAAAAGGCCTTCAATAAGAGGCTTTTAATAAAATGAGAGCCCATGGAATTGCAGGAAAGATATTAGATTGGGTGGAGCATTAGCTGATAGGCAGAAAGCAAAGTGTGGGACTAAAGGGATCCTGTTCTGGTTCTAGTGGTATTCTGCAGGGTTAGGAGTTGGGGCCACTTCTTTTTACAAAGTATATTGATGATTTAGATTATGGAGTGAATGGTGAAGTTTGCAGATGACACCAAGATAGGTGGTGGAGTAGGAAGTGTAGAAGAAACTGAAAGTTTGCAGAGAGACTTGGACAGTTTACGAGAGAGGGCAAAGAAATGGCAGATGAGATACAATGTTGAGAAATGTACGGTTGCACATTTTGGAAGAGGAAATAAGCAGACAGATTATTATTTGGATGGGGAGAAAATTCAAAATTCAGAAGTGCAAAGGGACTTGGGGGTCCTCGTGCAGGATACTCTTAAGGTTCACCACCAGGTGGAATCGGCAGTAAAGAAAGTGAGTGCTATGTTGGTGTTCATTTCAAGAGGAATAGTGTATAAGAGTAAAGAGATGTTGATGAGGCTCTATGGGGCACTGGTGAGACCACATTTAGAATACTGAGTGCAGTTTTGGGCTCCTTATCTTAGAAGAGATGTAATGATGTTGGCACGAGTACAGAGAAGATTTACCAGGATGATCCCTGGGATACCAGGGATAACATTTGAGGTATGTTTATCAGCTCTTGGACTGTATTTATTCGAGTATAGAAGAATGAGAGGGGATCTCATAGAAACATTTTAAATGTGGAAAGGATTGGACAGAATAGATGTGAATAAGATGTTTCCCTTAGTGAGTGAGTCCAGAGGGCACAGTCTTGGAATTAGAAAGTACCCATTTAAAACAGATGAGGAGAGATTTCTTTAGCCAGAGAGTTGTGGATTTGTGGAATTCGTTGCCACATACTGATGTGGAGGCCTGGTCATTGGGGGAGTTTGAGGAGATTGATAGGTATCTAATTAGTCAGGGTATCAAGGGATATGGGGAAAAGACTGGAAATTGGAACTAGATGTGTGAATGGTTTAGCTCAGGGTGGAGTTGCAGAGATAACTTGATGGGCTGAATGGCCTACTTCTGCTCCTTTATCTTATGATCGTGTGATATGGCTCCTAATGAAGGATTTAAACCGGCTAAGTTGTTACTAAAGAAGCATTTTGGCAACAAGTATAAAATTTCTACAGCTTATGTAGAAGTCTTTCATAGTCGTCAATAAAACCAGACATCACAAAGGGTTTACAAGCTTACGCCCTCTTTCTAAGATGATGGTGCAACATCATGACAGAGAATGGTCATCTTCAAGGCTTGACATAAAAATAATGTTAATCATTGTAAATAAGTTACCCTTCCAGATGAGAGAACTATGGAGAAATAAAGTTGTTGAAAACCAGAAAAAAAATGTGATGAAATAGCTACTTTTAAGGATTTGGTGGAGTTCATTGAAGAGCAAGAGGATGTTGTCACAGATCCAGTATATGGAATTATCAAAGGAACTCAAACAGAAGGTAAAGAAGTTGAGGTCCAAATGGTATCCTCAACCAAAATGTTTAAAATGTACATTCACCACCTTTCTGACAGTGGTGGATAATGAAATTAAGGAAAAGAAAAACTTGCCTGTTGTGAAGAAAGGTTTGTACTCTAATAATAAGCATGATTTGCATTTAAGGCCAAGAAATGAAGTGAAATAATGCGTTTTTATGCATTTCTAGAACCAGGAAGCTCTGCATAATTTTCCATCATGGGGCTAATAAATAAGATTAATCTTCAAGGAAGAAGTACAAAAATTCTATTGAAAACTATAGGTCAAGTTAAACATGTTAAAAACAACATTGTTTTGGGCCAAGAGATCGCTGAACTGGATAGTAAGGATTTTTGTGAACTCCCAGGTGTATACACTCAGAAGACCATGCCTGTGCATGAAGGAAATATCGCACATCAAAATGACATTGATCTGTGGATGCATTTGAAAAATGTTTACATGAAATAAACTCTGAGATTGAGTTGCTGATTGGTTCAAATGTACCAAAGGCTCTGGAACCACTAGATATGATGAGGACTGTGAGAGATGGACTTTATTGTAGTCAAAACTATGCTTGGTTGGATGATTAATGGACCATTAGGAGGAAGAAGACGTTCAAAGCCAGTCGGTTATAAGTGTCAACAAGATATTGATTATTAAGCTTGATAAGCTGTGGGAGCAGCAGGTCAAGAATGACTTTCCTGAAAGGCTCAGGGAACAACCAAGAACCCTCAAAGGAAGAACAGCAGTTCTTGAAATTGGTGGCAAAATCTTCCAAGCTGGTTAATTGATCATTATTGTATTGGATTATCTTTGAACAATAATTCATCAGGATGATTTGAGAAATTTGTGTGAAGATAGTATGACTAAAATTGCTAATGTGAGATATCGATTAGTTCATTATAATTTTATACATCAATTTTATTTAACTCCAGAAAAATTAAAGAGATGTAATCTAATTTCTTCAGATTTATGTTTTAGATGTCAGAAGGAAGTACATTATTTTTTACATTCTATTTGGTCATGTGAAATGGTAAAACCTTTTTGGAAGCGACTTAAAGAAGTTATTTTAAAGTTAAATTTTAATTGGATCCATTAATTATTTTTTAGGTAATATTAAGAAGTTGAGTTTAGAATTAAGATTAACTAGATTTCAAATTACCTTTTTGAGATTAGCATTGGCTGTAGTCAGAAAATGTTTAGCGATTACCTGGAAAAATGCGACTAAATTGAGTGTACATAGATGGGATATGGAAATTAGATATTGTATTCCTTTGGAAAAAAATAACATATAATTTATACGATAATTGTTTTTTTTATTGGAAAATTTGGAACCCTTACTTGGATTATATGGGTTTAAAATTTTGAATTTTCCAGCCATACTATGGTGGTGTTACTCTAATCCATGGTAATATCTCCTTTCTTTTCATTTTTGTGGGGTTAGATTAGTTGGTTAGGAGGGTTGGGTATAGGAGGATAGGGTGAGGGAAGAGCTGTTAAGGGAGGAGGAGGGTGGGTAGTAGGGGGGTATATATATATATATATATATATATATATATAGTGTGTATGTGTATATATTTTGAGCAGGATCTTCGTGATGCCACCAACATCACCCTGTACAAAAACAAAGGCGAGAAATCAGACTGCTCAAACTACAGGGGAATCACGTTGCTCTCCATTGCAGGCAAAATCTTCGCTAGGATTCTACTAAATAGAATAATACCTAGTGTCGCCGAGAATATTCTCCCAGAATCACAGTGCGGCTTTCACGCAAACAGAGGAACTACTGACATGGTCTTTGCCCTCAGACAGCTCCAAGAAAAGTGCAGAGAACAAAACAAAGGACTCTACATCACCTTTGTTGACCTCACCAAAGCCTTCGACACCGTGAGCAGGAAAGGGCTTTGGCAAATACTAGAGCGCATCGGATGTCCCCCAAAGTTCCTCAACATGATTATCCAACTGCACGAAAACCAACAAGGTCGGGTCAGATACAGCAATGAGCTCTCTGAACCCTTCTCCATTAACAATGGCGTGAAGCAAGGCTGTGTTCTCGCACCAACCCTCTTTTCAATCTTCTTCAGCATGATGCTGAACCAAGCCATGAAAGACCCCAACAATGAAGACGATGTTTACATCCGGTACCGCACGGATGGCAGTCTCTTCAATCTGAGGCGCCTGCAAGCTCACACCAAGACACAAGAGAAACTTGTCCGTGAACTACTCTTTGCAGACGATGCCGCTTTAGTTGCCCATTCAGAGCCAGCTCTTCAGCGCTTGACGTCCTGCTTTGCGGAAACTGCCAAAATGTTTGGCCTGGAAGTCAGCCTGAAGAAAACTGAGGTCCTCCATCAGCCAGCTCCCCACCATGACTACCAGCCCCCCCACATCTCCATCGGGCACACAAAACTCAAAACGGTCAACCAGTTTACCTATCTCGGCTGCACCATTTCATCAGATGCAAGGATCGACAATGAGACAGACAACAGACTCGCCAAGGCAAATAGCGCCTTTGGAAGACTACACAAATGAGTCTGGAAAAACAACCAACTGAAAAACCTCACAAAGATAAGCGTATACAGAGCCGTTGTCATACCCACACTCCTGTTCGGCTCCGAATCATGGGTCCTCTACCGGCACCACCTACGGCTCCTAGAACGCTTCCACCAGCGTTGTCTCTGCTCCATCCTCAACATCCATTGGAGCGCTTACATCCCTAACGTCGAAGTACTCGAGATGGCAGAGGTCGACAGCATCGAGTCCACGCTGCTGAAGATCCAGCTGCGCTGGATGGGTCACGTCTCCAGAATGGAGGACCATCGCCTTCCCAAGATCGTGTTATATGGCGAGCTCTCCACTGGCCACCGTGACAGAGGTGCACCAAAGAAAAGGTACAAGGACTGCCTAAAGAAATCTCTTGGTGCCTGCCACATTGACCACCGCCAGTGGGCTGATAACACCTCAAACCGTGCATCTTGGCGCCTCACAGTTTGGCAGGCAGCAACCTCCTTTGAAGAAGACCACAGAGCCCACCTCACTGACAAAAGGCAAAGGAGGAAAAACCCAACACCCAACCCCAACCAACCAATTTTCCCCTGTAACCGCTGCAATCGTGTCTGCCTGTCCCGCATCGGACTTGTCAGCCACAAACGAGCCTGCAGCTGACGTGGACTTTTTACCCCCTCCATAAATCTTCATCCGCGAAGCCAAGCCAAAGAAGATGTGTATATATAATGAATACACATATATATATGGGGCCGTACACAGCCTTTAGAGCCTCGTAAAAACCCCTGAAGTCCCAAGTCCAAAGCTCGCTCCGCAGCTCAGACGGCAAAGTCCTCCTCAGCGATAAGATCTCCATCCTCAACCGATGGTCAGAACACTTCCAATCTCTTTTCAGTGCCAACCGCTCAGTCCAAGAATCTGCCCTGCTCCAGCTCCCTCAACAACCCTTAAGGCTAGAGCTGGATGAGGTCCTCACCCGGGAAGAGACATATAAGGCAATTGAACAACTGAAAGGTGGCAAAGCAGCAGGTATGGATGGAATACCCCCAGAGGTCTGGAAGGCTGGCGGAAAAACTTTGCATGCCAAACTGCATGAGTTTTTCAAGCTCTGCTGGGACCAACGAAAGCTGCCTCAGGACCTTTGTGATGCCATCATCATCACCCTGTACAAAAACAAAGGCGAGAAATCAGACACTCAAACTACAGGGGAATCATGCTGCTCTTCATTGCAGGCAAAATCTTCGCTAGGATTCTCCTAAATAGAATAATACCTAGTGTCGCCGAAAATGTTCTCCCAGAATCACAGTGCAGCTTTCGCGCAAACAGAGGAACTATTGACATGGTCTTTGCACTCAGACAGCTCCAAGAAAAGTGCAGAGAACAAAACAAAGGACTCTACATCACCTTTGTTGACCTCACCAAAGCCTTCGACACCGTGAGTAGGAAAGGGCTTTGGCAAATACTAGAGCGCCTCAGATGCCCTCCAAAGTTCCTCAACATGTGTGTGTGTGTGTGTGATATGTATATATTGGCTATTTTTTATTATATGTATCATGGTTTAATATTTTAAATAAAATATTTTAAAATGATAATCTATGAAGAAAAGTGAAATATATTCGAAGCATTGTCAAACAACGTACACTGAATTTAAAGAGAAGATTCAAGAAAGATACTTTCCTTCATTCCAACTAACCAAATGCATGTCCGACATGACATCAAAAGGATATGTAGAGAAAGTACCAGGTAATATTTAGGAATGTAGTGATGATAAAAATGGTGCTTGCTACTCCATAGAGTTTTGCGTCCACAGAAGAAAAAAACTTCATGTGTTGTTTTATTTTGGAGTGACTTTTCGGGGAGTTCCATTAAATTCTCAACTCTTACAGGGTCCTGATTTGACCAGTACATTGATAGGAGTCTTAACTAGATTCCATAAAGAACCTGTTGTCATTACTGTACACATTGAAGCCTAATGTTGCACCAGCTGAAAGAACCAAATGAAGACCATGACTTGTTATGATTCTCTGATGGAGAAGGTCAGAACATGGTGGAATACAGAATGACAGGGCATCTCGTTGCAGTAACTTCATCACCAAATTGTGCAAATTTTGCCCTTGTGAAGTGTGCTGAGGATAATATGGAGCAATTTGGCTCTCAAGCTATAAGCATCATCAGGAATAACCTCTATGTGGATGACCGTCTCACTTCTGCAGCTATGGTAAAGGAAACAATAGCTCTTTATCATGAATTAAAAGTGATCTAATTCAAGGGAGGTTTATACTTACCAAATGGACAAGTAACAGTCGGCAGGTATTGGCTGCCATATCTGAAAGTGAGAGAGAGAGCAAAATAAATTAAGAATTTGGACTTAGACCATGACAACCTCCCTGTGGAGAAGGTTAAGTGTACAATGGTGTATTCAGTGGGATGACTTTAAGTTCAATATCCTTTTGAAGGGCCAACCTTTCACAAAAGGAGGATTCTATCAAGAGTCAGTTCAATATATGATCCTCTAGGAATATTGGCACCAGTTGTCCTGACTGCCAAGAGAATCCTGCAAGATTTGTGTAGGAATAGGATTGGTTGAGATGATGAGATCCCAGACTTCATTTTACAAAAATGTACATGTTGGATACAAGATCTTCATAAGCTGGAAGGCTTCAAGATTGACAAATGCCACAAACCCACACATTTTGGAAATTCAACATCTGCTCGATTGCATTATTTTTCCTGATGCATGCGAAGACAGTTACAGAACTGTTAGTTAGATTTTATTGCATGATAATAAGGATCAAGTACAGTGTGGATTTGCAATGGGAAAGGAGAGTGGTTCCATTGAAACCAGTCACAATCCCTTGAATGGAGCTGATGGTTGCTACCATGGCAAGCAGAATGGACATAATATTGAAAAGAGAGTTGCAGATGGAAATAACAGACTCCATATTTTGGACTGATAGCACCTCTGTGCTCAAATGCATCACAATAAAATCACAATAAAACCACAAGGTTTCAAACTTTTATGGCCCTCTGCATCACTGAAATTGATAAGTCTCACGTCCATACAGTGGAGATATGTTTACACAATTAACAATCCTTCTGATCTGGCTTAGAAATTCAAATCTTTTCTGAAGAATGAAATGTTGATGTCTGGGCCTTGATTTCTTCTACAGCCTCAAAAGAGGTGGCCTCAAAATCCTGATAAATTAAAATAAATTTTACCAGAAGACCCTGAAATCAAAAGTAAGACTGCAAATGCTGTTCAGATAATGTCTGAACAAATGGACTCAGTTACCTGCTTAATTCATTGCTTCTCATCCTGGAATTGTTTGAAAAGGGCAACAGCATGGATGTTCAGATTTAAAAGATAGTTTCTGAATCGTAGCAGACAGTACAAACAAACTAGCTATGTTCCTGCTCACAATCAATAGATCCAGTTAAAACCCAGTGTTTAAGGGAAAACCAGCTAGTACTCAACAGTGTAAGGAACTGAATATGGATAATTCAATAGAGAGCAGAGTGACAATGAGGAAAAGCAGGTGAGAGAAAATAGAATTAGAAGTTGCAGACTAAGAAAGAATGGAGAGAGGAGGGACAGATGGGTTTTGGAGAGATGGGCATTGGAGGGAGAAAAGTAGACTGGGGAATAATAGTGAAAGATGCAGCAGAAAGAGGGATGCAACAATAATAGAAACAGCTGAGAAGGTATTTACAGAGATGGGAGTAACGGGTTAGCAATACATAGTGAATCAACAAAGAGGGTAATAAAGCAAAGGAATACAGCAGAGGGGAGCAGAATAAATAAAAGTAACAAAGAGGAGTATCTCAGAAATATACATTCAAATGAGCTACAGTGGACAGATTAGCTGCAGGAATTTTTGGTTCTTCAAAGGAAGCAAGGAAGAGCAGAGACTTTCCTCTGATTTGGTTATCAGGCTTGGTTTGGACTAATGGGGATAATGCCGAAAGAACAAAATTATAGATTGTGGCCCATTGATTCAAATCCTGATTCATTTTGAATCCAAATGAAAAGAAACTCGACACCCAGTAACCATGATGAGAAGTGGTACAAAATTTAGCTGACTTTATGAAATAACTAATATACCAACATGATGTTTTCTCAACAGCCATATAGATATTCTTGTTCAATCTTCCTCAAACTATTTCTACAACTCCAAAGTGCTAAAATCATGGTGAGTTACAGATAGGTTCTACCTCTGCTGCAGACCAATGATTCCACTGAGGTGTCATGGTGAACATGTCTTGACGGTACATTGGCAAACCTTTTCATAAACCAGCTTTTCTTGGAGACTGATGGACATATCAAGATTATTCTGTTGGCATTGTCTGTCACAACATGTACTAGTGAATGTAATTGTCAAACAATGTGCAGCTTCTTATTTTAAGTCTTCACCTTGAGGGGAAACTTTAAAAATTACCATGCAAGGAACCAATACTGTATAATGTGGTAAAAGACCATGTTTTATGATGTAGTAAATATTCTTTTTCTGAAGTCAGTGTAAGGTTTAATTCAACATTAATTACTTTGTCAGCATTCTGAATTGAGCTTTTTCACTTGCAAATAATTTATAACTGACCAGTGGTAATTCATGTGGCATTTGAATACATTGAACAGATTTTAAATGATCTTAATCAAAGGGAAGTTTGGACCATGTAATCTGGTATTGCCAAAGAAATAATTCATTATATTTAAGTCAGTTAAATCTAGAACCTCTCATGTAAATCTTCAAACCGAAGTCTCTGTGGTTTGAGTTCAAAAGCAATCATTATGGAACATAATACTTGAATGTTGCCACATCTAATACTTCTTTAATTGACATCTTGCCAGTGTTATTTTGTGATTCTCTTTTTCTTCAGCTGCTATATTTCCATCATCACTTTCTTTAATTTCAGATAGTCCCAGAAACTGTCATGATGTCATGAATTTACATCGTATTCTTTTGTTGCAATGTGTCAGGTTTCCTGCCAGTTCTTCATCTTCAGTGATTAAGTCAAAATGATTTCCTATTAGTGTTCTTTTTTAAATTTGCAGCTTTGATTCAAATATCATCATTTCACACATTGTGTTTTTTTTCAGATCTATTTCATTATCATTATATACCATTAGGCCAGAGACTTTGTAACTAACTTGAGATCAAATGCTTCCAAACAATCCTAAGGCTGCATCATGGCATTTAATGACATGTGATATTCATAGCCAAACATGACTGTGTACAGTACATAAACATTTGAAAAATGTATAAATATTTGGTATTATTTACTCAATTACACGAGTTTCAAAGCCGGAGGAAGAAGCAATTTCCCAGTCTGGCTATCCTGATTTTGATTCTCTAGTTCATCCTTTGGTGCACTGGATTGTTCCAACATCCCAAAAATGTGCTGGTTGTTTTTAAGTTGGGCTCCTGTCAAGATACAAAAAGTACAACCAAGCCACACTGTACAATTCAAACAGATGTTATTTGAATAATGCTAGTGGGAATGAGCAGTCTGTGGTGTTGGGTCGACAAGGTCACCTCACTAAGACTGTTTGGTCTCATTCAAATAACACAGTCACAGGGAACAATATTTACGGCATTTTCCTGCATACAAATTGGATAACATTTCTTTGAACATATTGCTACAGCTTATATTTTGCATATCTACTTCCTAAAGATAGGGAAATGATTTGTTGTTGGTCATTTAATCTCATGTACCAGTTATAATCAAGAACATCATTCTGGTATACACAAAAAAAAAAATCAACAAAAGTCTGGAAGGGTTGCTCACAATACACCTCAGTATCTATTCTCTGCCTGCCTGATTTCTGGTTTCCAATTTACACATGTAAATGGTGAAGTTTCGTAGTGATCTTAGATTCTTGAAGTTGACAATGGTGGCCAACACTTCAGCACTGGAACAATGCCATTCAGGGACTGAGTGGTGCTGGAATCTTATAGCAGCCTTTAGATGGCTTCTAACAGTTAGCTATTGTGCTAAAGAGATCAGGCAGGCATTAGGATATGGCTCAATAGAAGAGTTGAGAATTGATTGCTGTCTGGATTATTCTACTGGCAAAGTCTGTGTGATGGTTTCTTCATCATAATTCCCATAACTAGATATTCTATAGCAAATATTCTACATTCCCTCCTTTTTTTTTATCATGCCTAAGATAACAAAAAAAGGTCTGTGGAGAAAACTTGGACAGCATTAAAACAGTAAATCTACAAGGGTAGCTTGGAGCATAAGTTTTTTAATCTAGTACCAAAGCTTTGTGCAAAGGGATATGTGCAACAGTCAGGTATTTTGCACCAATTTAATGTAAGTCCTGTATCTCACTTCTTGAATGTGGTTGACCCATTTAGTGATATTGTCAGAGCTCTACGAACAGCAGCCTTGACCAATAATTTGATAGGTCTCCCCATGACCAACCGGAATAAAATCAGGGTCCATTGTCACAGTGCGGATGGCAACCATTTCCGCTGACAACTGACAAACAACTTTCCCGGTTACTTGGGAGTCCCTTAGTTGTTTCATTAGCCAATAACCCCCCCCATGCTGAGTCAGTGAATCAGCACTTAGGATGCCTTTCTCGTATGGTCTCAGGGGAACATAATCATAAAGACCTGTTCCATCCCAGAGATACCTCTCTTCATTCTGAACCCAGTTACCTCTGGCCAATCAGGGTATTAGTGTAGCTTTTGTTAATGAGCCATAGAGGGAACCACATATCGCAATTAACAGGACCACATCCAATTAGTAGTCAGCTGTGGATATGTCCTATGTAAAAAAAACATTGTATACAGTGAAGTTTTACATCAACTTTCTCCCAGCTTTGGTATGGTTATGTATCTGTGAATTCCAAAAGATGTCCTGTTACCCTGCTGTCCTCCACGTGTTTGTCCTGACTTTCACTTGTCTGTATAGCCTTAAAAATTCATTATCACTCCCTATCGCTCAAAATATTTCTTTTCAGTCGTGACTCTGATATTCAGTTCATATATCAAAGTGACAAAAAGTCATAACAGTAAAGTTATTTATGTTAGAATAAAATGTCTTTAGGTTTTAGGTGGGCTTTTTTCCTTCAGTCTGTTTGGTGTTTTCAGTGAGGGTGTCCTTCAAGTTTTACTTCAGTGTAGTTTAGCAGCATCTGGAATGGCTGTTCCTCACTGAGTTCTCAATTTCTTCAGATAGCATTTCCTCACGAAGATGGTGAGAAATTCGATGTTAGGGTATTCACCACATTTTGCTGGATTACCCTCCTTTAGGTGGACTTGATGTACCTGTGAATGCACTGCTTGAAGAAGTCGTAGTTAGATTACTAGAATATTTTCACATGATATGGCCTGATAATAATTTCATCCCCACTGGAGGTGCGGGCTTTGCTCCCCAAGGTGTCCGAATTGGCTCTCCGTGGACCATCTCAAGAGCAGATAGCTCCAACTTAACCTGCGGTGTCACTTGCATTTTAAATAAAGCTAGGGGTAGGACTTTTAGCCAATTTTAGCCCTGTTTTCTTAGTCCATTTTGCCACTTTAATTTTTTTTAAATGACCTATTCACACATTCCCCTATTCCTGCTCTTTGGATTTGATGGGAGTTGTGGAAATATTGCAGGATCCCCAATTCTTTATTGAATTCTTTATTTATCTCAGTTATAAAGTGGGGATCATTATGAGTTCAGTACCTCAGGTAGTCCATAGCAAGGAATTATTTCCCTTGATACATTTTAAACTAATTGTGAAAGCAGTATCATTTTAACAATTAAAGTAGAAATATTTACTGCAGTGTACTCACAACAATTCAGTTAACTCAGATTACAAAAAAATGCCTCATGGCAAGAGGAACATCTCTTCTGGCATGGTTTCCCTTTATTCACATTGTTTTATTGGCATGCAGCATTTTTTGTTATTCTTTTTTTTCCATCTGCTTCACTAAAATTTTGGATGCCACCATATCTGTATGGAGGTATTTGCAGTAATATTTATCATTCCCTCTTTGCCAATGTTGGTGTAATTGCTCATGCAAGCAAGTAACAAAGATACAGGTACTGTACACATGTTTGGCCGGCATAATTTATAACTGAGTATCGGGAAGTGGGGCGCGACCCCTCTATTCTCATAGTTGGGTCTCAGTGTCAGAGGCATCCCTCTGCTGTTTTAAAAGAAAACAGCTTTTAATTTTCTCACTGTCTCAGTTGTCCAGAAACTTGCTGTCTGCCTGCTCACTTGTCTCCGTTAGTGAGTTGCTGAATTTCAATGGAATGGAAATTTTTAGGCATTCTCTGTTAATTTTCAATTTAACCAATTATTGATTGATTTTCCTTTCAGTTTGCAGGAACACTAAGCTATTTTATGATTGAGATTAAAGAGTCTTCATTATAAAGAGAATTGGAGTGTTTTTACCAAAAACGAGGATGGTTTGAAAGTGAATATGCTGAGTTAAAAAGATCGCAGTAAAAATGTACACTGCAGTGAGCATTTTGAAATGCTCTTTTCTCAACAAATGATATGTCACACATGTATGGCTCAATCTGAACCACTTTTTGACGTCCTTATTTTGGGTTTAATTTGCATCTAAGGTATTTCCTGCAAGGCTTTTGAACCATCAAATTCTATAGCATGCAGTTAGATTTGAACTGAAAAAAAAGAACCGTTGAACTTTTCCTCAATGGTGACCAGTCGGAAGATGGGGTGTTGTTCTGATTTGCATGTGGCCTTTATCAACTTCTGAAAATCATTTAAAATGAGAAAATTTAAGACACATGGAGTTACTCCATGCAGGTATTTATAGTCCATTAGAACAGCTTCCAATCATGCTTATTTTCAGATTACACATCCTTCTATAGTCTTTCTACAGTTTTGCTGCTTAGCTCATGTGATAGTATGGGATTCTATCACCACTGTATATATTTGCATATAGTGATAATGATTGGCTGAGAGCCATGGCCACACCTATTGGCCAGGTCATAAAGGGCTGCACCTAACCAGATACAGGTCAATCTGGACTGGTCGACCTCGATGTACTACACTCTAGTCTTTTGTAAATAAAAGCCTTGGATTGAGTCAACAAGCCTTTGAGTTATTCGATGTGTTACAATTTTATTAACAAAATTTTCAATGGATGGAGCGAATGCTGCGACCAGAATGCCTCAGTATTGACCCGCACTTTGCTCAGAGTGATTTCAGGCACTGGGTGAGGTGTTTCGAGGCATACCTGCAGTGCTCAGACCCCATCGTGAAGGAAGACGCCGATAAACTTTTGGTTCTAATGTCCATGGTGCCCACGAGGGTCTATGAAAACATCCAGGATGCGATGTCCTACGCAGCAGCCATGTATGTGCTAAAGGGACTCTATGAGCATGAGCAACCTGTGAATAAGGTCTATGCCAGCCACAAGCTGGCGACCAGGAGACAGCAGCCAGGTGAGTCCTTCAGAGCCTACTTCCAGGCGCTAAAGTTACTGGGCCGAGCATGTGCGTGCACCGATAAAACTGCGGCCGGTATCACTGATGACCTCATATGGGACCTTATGTGGCTGGGATTCAATCTAACAAAGTGGGGCAACGACTGTTGGAGCACGGGGGAGACAGTCTCGTGGAAACAGTCTCGTGGAAACTGTACAGATCGCTGAAACGATGGAGGCTGCAGGCCTAAGCATGGATGCCTACACACAGGGTTGGGCCCACAGTTACGATGTGAGTAGAACGCCTGCTTTTAATTTGGCCACCCCACGCCCCGTTGATGGCCTCACCACACTACCCGACGCGACCCTAAAATGCTATTTCTGTGGGATGGAGAAACATAGTCAATCCCTGTGCTCTGCGAGGACGGCCTAGTGCCAGAATTGTTAAAAGAAAGGTAACTTCGCAAAAGTCTGCTTGTCCAAAAAGGCCACCCCAAAGCACAGTGCTTCACGCGAAGCCCAACCACATTCCCCAAATTCAAACTACTCGACCTCGGAATGCTCGTCCAATGAGAGCGAGGAACAGATTGCGTGGCAACACTTGATGTTATGAAGCAAGCATTGCCCATGGAAGGTGCCGCTCTCGCAAAGCTCCACCCTCACCGCTGTGATGCTGCTCTCCGATGGCACACATCTACCACTGCTCCCTATGATGCCGCTTGCACCCACCACTGTGATGCTGCTATCCAACTCGGCCCATCTGCCCAACGGAATCTCTGTGCCGGCAGGCCTCCAAGGACCACCTGCACCTCGAGTGCTGCCACCTCTCCAGCTCGCCACTGACTCCAACTGGGTCTCTGCGTTGGCAGACCCTGATGGCCCGCCTACTCCGATGATATCGCCACACAAGCATAGCATGTAACAGGCCGAGGCACCACAATGCTCTGCTCCTGCTCCAGTGACTCGAGGCTCCATCGGATGGCCCTCCCAACCATGCGTGACGTTATCACGCCAGCTGCCAGAAACACCAACATATGCAGCTCTGTTCCCTGCATCGTTCGCTGCATCTGTGACACTGAATCAAAGCCATCCACGCCCCTTAGCTAAGGCCATGGAAACCATCAAGGTGAACAATCAATATGCTAACTGTCTTTTTGATTCAGGTTTGACAGAGAGCTTCATTCACCCAGACCTGGTCCATCGACGTGCGCTTGCAGTCTGCCCGACTGACCAGAAGATTTCATTGGACACAAGAGCCCACTCAAAGGGCATCAAAGAGTATTGCGTGGTGACTTTGAAAGTTCAGGGTATCAAATTTATGGATTTTAAGTTGCTAGTCCTGTCTCAACTGTGTGCTCCTGCATTGTTGGGGTTGGATTTCCAATGCCATTTTAAATCTGTGTCACTACCCGCTCTCTGTCTGCCACCACTCCACCCCGGTGATATCCTGCCAGTGACAGCCCACGCCAGTCCCTGCATCCGACACTCCACTTGTAGTCTCTCCACTCTCCAAGTTGATCCTCCAGCATTCTTCGCCAACCTCACTCCCGGCTGGAAACCGATTGCCACCAAAAGCCGGCAGTACAGCTTCGGGGATAGGAAATTCATTAAAAGTGAGGTGCGCAGACTGATGAACAAAGGCATAATTGAGCCCAGCACAAGTCCCTGAAGGGTATAGGTAGTAGTCGTGAAGAACAGGGAGAAACTGGATGGTGGTTGACTAGAGCCAAATTGTCAACCGCTTCACGCTCTTGGAAGCTTACCCTCTTCCATGAATCATGGACGTGGTGAATCAGATCCCCCAATACCATATGTTTTTCACCATCGACCTTCGATCAGCCTACCACCAGCTCCCGATCCATCCAGAGGACCACTCCTTCATGGCCTTCAAAGTGAACGGCTGTTTGTACTAATTCCTCAGGGCTCCGTTCAGTGTCACTAAAGGAACTTTCAGGTGGCCAATTGCCCCGCTGTAAAGCTTCATATTTTGGCAAAATGCAGCTGTGGGAAGGCCACGTGAGTATGCAGGAGGCACCTGCAAGGCAAACTTGGTAACCCTCCTCGGAGAGCAGCACAGTGGCCTCTCCAGCCATCTGGATGCAGCTGTCTAAAAGCAGCTGCATTTGGATGACAGTCAGCTGGCCAGCACCTGACAGCTCCTCTCCCAGTCCGCACAATGTCAGGCTCCTGGCGCGGGCTGTCAGCATGGGAACTCCCCCGCACTGATCCCGCTGCCCCGCTCTCTCCCCACTCAAGAAATCAGTCTGCACACTGTCGGGTAGCTGGCGCGGGCTGTCCCCACACTGTGGGCACTCATTTCGGGAGTAGGGAGAAAGGGGCTGGAGCAGCCGATGGGGGAGAAGGGGGCTGGCCGAAATAATGCTGGTTCCCGAATCGAGCACCTTCTTCTCCCCTGCCGGCTGCTCCAGCTTCCTCCCCCGCCGGCCACACCAGCCAGTGAGTGGGGAGAAAGTGGGGCAGTGGGATTAGTATGGAGGCTGATTTCGTGAGTGGGGAGAGAGCAGGGCAACGGGATCAGTGTGGGGATATCCCACACGGGACATCCCCACGCTGGCTGGCCCAGCTGACAGCCAGCCATCCTGAATTGACAGCCCAAGGGACAGGAGCCAGAATGTGCTCAGATGCGCATCCCAGCATTCTTAGCGGAGAATGCACCTGAAAAAGCCTTAAGGGTGACATGGTCTTCCAGCGGGAAATGGACCGGATGGTAGACCAGAACGGCCTAATAGCTACATCCCTGTATCTGGACAATGTCGCCATCTGTGGCCATGATGCTCAAGACCACAACACCAACCTTGAGAAATTCTTCCAAACCGCTAAACGGCTGAATCTAACCTATAATTTCGAAGTGTGTCTTATGGACCACTCACATCACAATTTTAGATTGTGTGGTGGAAAACAGGGTGGTAAAGCCCGATCCTGACCGCATACGCCCTCTCATGGACCTTCCGCCGCCCCAAACCCAGAAGGCACTCAAACGCTGCCTGGGGTTTTATTCCTATTACGCTCAATGGGTCCCACAGTATGCTGACAAGGCATGACCACTCATCAAGTCCACTTCTTTCCCCCTGTCAGCGGAAGCCATAGTGGCCTTCGACCACATTAAGTCAGACATCGTCGCGACCACCCTGCGTGCCATAGACGAATCGATACCCTTCCAGGTAGAGAGCGATGCTTCCAACTTTGCACTGGCAGCCACTTTAAACCAGGCTGGTAGGCCTGTTGCCTTCTTTTCCAGGACCCTCCAGGGCCCAGAAAGCCAACACTCCTCTGTCAAGAAGGAGGCCCAGGCCATTGTGGAGTCCTTACGTCATTGGAGGCACTATCTCACTGGCAGGCACTTCACACTGCTGACCAACCAACTCACAGTCTTATTCATGTCTCGCAACAGCCAGCAGGGTAAGATCAAAAACAACAAAATTGCCAGGTGAAGAATCGAACTCTCCACTTTTAACTATGACATCCTGTACCAGCTTGGCAAACTCAATTACACGCTCGATGCCCTTTCCCAAGGGATATGCGCCAGTGTACAACTGGACAGGCTGGAGAGACTCTATGAGGTGCTCAGTCACCCGGGGGTCACCAGGTTTGCATACTTTGTAAAGGCCCGCAACCTGCCCTATACGGTCAAGGAGATCCGCTCCATGACCCGAGCCTGCCCCGTATGTGCTGTGTTCAAGCCCAATTTCTTCTGGCCCAAGAAGACCCACATCATAAAAGCCACCCGGCCCTTCTAACATCTCAGTGTGGACTTCAAGGGGCCCTACCTTTGACAAACCATAACACCTACATTCTCATGGTGGTCGACGAGTACTCCCACTTCCCGTTCACTATCCCCTGCTCGGACATGACCGCCTCCACAGTCATAATCACACTGCAGAGCATCTTTGCCATTTTCAGGTACCACAGTTACATCCTCAGTGACTGGGGGTCCTTGTTTATGAGTGCTGAGCTGAGGCAGTATCTTCTGGAGCATGGTATTCTTTCAAGCAGGACCACTAGCTACAACCCGCATGGTAACAGACAGGTTGAAAGGGAGAATGCCACCAGCTAGAAAGCGATCACGCTTTCCCTCCGGTCTAAAGGCCTCCCCACCACTCGCTGGCAGAATATACTCCCAAATGTCCTATACTCCATCAGGTCTCTGTTATTCACTGCCACCAACACTACCCCACACGAACGCATGTTCTCGTTCCCACGGAAATCAGAATCAGGGATGACCACACCGGCTTGGCTGATGGACATCATGTCCAATACTCAAAAAACGACCCTCTAGTTGACCGAGTAACGCTGCTACACGTGAACCCGCACTATGCTTATATTGAGTACCCAGATGGGCAGGAGGACACAGTCTCGGAAAGGGACCTGGCATAAGCCGGATCTAACATTGTAACATTCGTCCCCCAACCTTCCTCAAATCCTCCCCCAGGTAACATGCGGGGACAGCGGGACCAACAGCAGTTCATGGATGATGACAGCAATAGACCAGACCAGCATACAGATAATGACAACTATGGACTAGGCAAAACTGCACCCACATTCAGGGACTCCAACGACGATGAACCCAGTGCCATGGCGATCATGTCGGGCAATCAGGCCACCTGACCGTTATAGCCCGTAACCCCTGCATGCTATCCCCCATGTCTACGGACTACGGACTATGAAGAACCCAGAAGAACCACAACTCTGTAACCCACCTCCCCCTTTTTTTTAGCTACCCCCAGGTCAGTTCTTAAAGAAGGGGTGAATGTGATAGTATGGGATTCTATCACCACTGTATATATTTGCATATAGTGATAATGAGTGGCTGAGAGCCGTAGCCACACCTACTGGCCAGGTCATAAAAGGCTGCACCTAACCAGATCCAGGTCAGTCTGGACTGGTCGACCTCGATGTACTACACTCCAGTCTTTTGTTAAAAGAAGCCTTGCTTTGAGTCAATAAGTCTTTGAGTCATTCGACATGCTACAGCTCACTTCCCCTTAAAATTATTCATGGAATAGTACCGCCCAGGAACAGTCTAACTCTACATGTCTGTGCCAGTCCCAAGGTGGAAATCAAACTAGTCGTCATTTAAACATCCCTCCATCTCTTCATATCGCTTTGGCTATTTGGAAACCTCTTAAATGTTGTTATTGTATCTGTTTCCACGTCTTTTACTGTGAGTCTGGCTTCTCAACTTCTTCATATTTTAACTCTTTATCAAGGAAATGGTTTTATTGAATTTCTTACTCAATTTATTCATGATCATTTGTTTATTGAATTTCTTACTCAATTTATTCGTGATCATTTATTTATTGAATTTCTTACTCAATTTATTCGTGATCATTCGTTTCTTAAGTCTACTTTAAATGATCTTCAATTGTACTTGTTTTCCATACATCATTCTATTTATTGACCATGGACAAGTACCTCCTTAGTTAATCTCCTGAGATAAAAGCCTTATCTAGTCTGACTGAACTTTAAGCAGTAAGTTTGCAGACTGTTAAATAATTAGCCAGTTTCCTATGCACCTATTCAAGGAAGGGTCTATTTAAAAAAGAGTTCTAAAGTGGAATAAAATGATCAGCAATGACGCTTCCCTGCTGACATGAAGTAATGTATGAAAAATGTACACTGATAAATTACTTTTTAGTGCCTAAATTTTCTCCATGTATTTTAAGAACTGCTAATTACAAGCCTGCTTTTGTTGATAACATGTTTCATCTTTGGATAGTGTCAGTATAAAATTTAACTGGGCTTGTTGAAACAGCACTTAAAATGGTGTTAGTATGTACATACAGATTCTTTTTCTTTGGCTTGGCTTCGCGGACGAAGATTTATGGAGGGGGTAAATACAGATTAGCAGAACAACAAAGGGACAGCAAAAGTCTCTCTCTCTCTCTCTCTCTCTCTCTCTCTCTCTCTCTGTGGTGATATGATTATGTACACTGGCTGGCCCGCCCTCCAGGTGTCTCCCTGTCCTGCCCATGTAACCCCGGGCCATAAAGGTCGAGTCCCCTCTCCTTCCTGCTCATTTCCTAGCCTTGGACCCCGGGCCAGCAGTCTCTAGTACAATAAAGCCTATCATTCCCCCTCAGTCGTCATCTGTGTCTTTATTGGGGCTACAGACAGCGCCCAACAATTTATTGTACTAGGTTTTGGAGGTCTCTGGTAATGGAGAAATTGCTGTGCCCAGAACGGCTGGAAGTTGACCCCCAAGTCCCGGGTGCATCGGTGCTCTTCGAGCAGTGGATGAACTGCTTCAAAAACTTCCTCAACGCTGCACTGAGGTGGTCGACTCCGATGAAAAGAAGCTAAAGATCCTTCAGGCATGAGTCGGCCAGAGGGCCTTCCTGGCCATCCAAGGCAGCGCGACCTACAACGAGGCGATGGCTCTACAACGAGGCGATGGCTGAGATGTGGGCGCTATAGAAGCCTAAAGTGAGCGTGGTTACTACCGTTACCTGCTAGCATTCCAAAAACCACAGCCTGGTGAGTCCACTGAAGAGTTCACCCGGTCCCTGGTCACACTGGGAAAAGACTGTCTGGGGGATCCCATGGTCACGATATCACTAACCCAGTGCGTGGAAGAACTGATTCAAGATGCCTGCATGTTGGGTCTGATGTCAGATTATATCCGGCAATGACTCCTCGAGGAGAACCTGCTCCCACTCAAAAAAGCTATCGACTTGATCAGGACTTTAGACTTGGCCCAGTGCCACGCGGTGTCGATTGCGGGCAGAGGCGGGCCATCTACGTATGTTCCACCACAAGGGCCTTCGGCCAGGGACTCAGCATCGGGTGTTACCGACCCGACCTCGGTGGCGATTACACTGTCGGCATCGTCAAGATGCAACTTCTGCGGGCACTCCAGGCATGTGAGACGCCTCTGGCCCGCGAGGGGAGCTACATCTTCAGGCTGCGAGAAGAGGGGCCATTACCAAAAGGTCTGTAGGTCCCGACCGCAGTCCAGGAGCAGTATGGCATGCATTCCAGAGGAGCTTAAGGCGCTGACCACGTGCACGGTAAGGGGACCACCATCTTGCTGGCCACCGCTCCCAACCTCAGCACCTTGGTCTACCATTCCGATAACGTAACTTCCAACCGCCACGACTCCACTTCCACCTTCTTCCTCATCAAACACTGTGTGGTCAACGTGGAGGTCGCCATCTTGGGAGGGCCTCTCTACCCATGACGATGATGAAGGGATGCCTATCCTAGCATCGGTGACACTGAACCAAGCCAGCCTTCACCCGATCTCAAACTCCAAGATGCG
Source organism: Narcine bancroftii (assembly GCF_036971445.1). Classification (NCBI taxonomy): domain Eukaryota; kingdom Metazoa; phylum Chordata; class Chondrichthyes; order Torpediniformes; family Narcinidae; genus Narcine; species Narcine bancroftii. The sequence continues at coordinate 97,895,999 of NC_091471.1, read as the reverse complement.
GATCGAGGTGAATGGGCATAAAACAAACTGTCTTTTCGATAGCGGCAGCACGGAAAGTTTTATGCACCCCAACATGGTCCAGAAACTCTCCCTCACGGTCCGACCCATAACTGGGACGGTATCAATGGCTGCAAGGGACCACAGACTAGTATCTAGGGGTATTGTGTAGCGTCGCTGACGATGGGGGGGGGGGGGGAGAATGTTATAATTACTTTGTATTATTAATTATGCCTCACCTCTGCATGGCAATCCTCCTGGGCCTCTACTTTCAGAGTCAGTTCAGGAGCATGACGATAGGTTCGGAGGCCCCCAGCCACTGCTGACTGTCCACAGCTTCCAGTCCCCAATACTGTCCTGCAGTCTCAGAACTCAGTCTCCGGCACCATCCTGCAGCCTCACCACTTTACAGGTGCCCAACTGTCACTGTTCGCGGAGCTCACACCGGAGAGCAAACTGATTGCCACCAAGAGTAGGCGCTATAGTTCGGAGGACATGCAGTTCATCCAGACTGAGGTTCAGTGACTCCTGACGGAGGGGATCATAGCCCCTAGCACCAGTCCCTGGAGTGTGCAGGTCCTCGTGGTCAGAGGTGCGGGCAAGCCCCAGATGGTAATTGATTACAGTCAGGCCATCAACCGCTTCACCCATTCAAACGCATACCCGCTACCTTTGATAGCAGACTTGGTCAATAAGGTCACAAAGAACAGGGTTTTTTCGACCATTGACCTCAATTTGGCTTATCATCAACTCCCCCTCCGTCTGAGCGATCGAATCTATATGGGGTTCGAGGCGGGCAGAAAGAGGAGGTTGTCTGTGCGGTTAAATCTTTAGCTGGTGGGGGTGGGGGGGGGGGCATCTCCTCTCTCCCCTCTGTTTATGATACTGTTATTATTGTTGCTGTGGTCACCCTCGGTTTGCTGTTTGTTTTCCAGTTGGTTCCATTTTTTTAAAGAGAGAGTGAAAGTGGTGATATGATTATGTGCACTGGCTAGCCCGCCATCCGGGTGTCTCCCTGTCCTTAACTCCTCCCTGGTCCTGCCCATGTGACCCCAGGCCATAAAGGTCGAGTCCCCTCTCGTTCCTGCTCATTTCCTAGCCTTGGACCTGGGCCAGCAGTCTCTAGTACTATGAAGCCTATCGTTCCCCCTCAGTCTTTGTCTGTGTCATTATTGGAGCTACATATAGTGCCCGACACACTCTCTCTCTCTCTCTCTCTCTCTCTCTCTCTCTCTCTCTCTCTCTCTCTCTCTCTCTCTCTCTCTCTCTCTCTCTCACACAAAGGTGGAGGGGGGGGGTCTGCATTTGAGTAAAAGTGGACAGAACCTTATAAATTTTAACCCTGTTCGTTTTTATAAATAATTTGCATCTGTATTTTCCCACGTTATAAATGTTGTGATTTTTTTTCCTCAAGCTTGTTAATATTTTAATAGTAACTACCAGGTTTTAAATCTGAAATGATAATTTGTGGTCTTTAAGTATCCCATTTAATGTAATGACCTCTACAGGGCTTCTGTTTTGACTCTTGGAAGCCTCCATTTAGCACCTTCAAGCTTGATATGCTGGAGAAAATTTCAATGTGTGTCTTTTTGGAAGAGCTTTTAGTGTTGCCCCATACCCTACATCACCCCCCTCTTTTTCTTCTAAAGTCATTTTGTTTTCTCGTTACTGTATTAATCGTTAAGTGCTTTTATTTATTTTCCTTATCCCTCTTCTGCTGTTGTTATCATGCCAGTCAGACTCTGACTGCAATACCTGACATGTCTTATGTTGTCTATTTTGAGTGCTAACTGCAATGCTATCATACTTGCATTAACCCTCCAATTTTCATTCCTTTCCTCATCCCACTTTTTGTAAGCCTCCTCCTAATATCCCCTTTCAGGTGGCCAGAATACCCCAATGTAAAGCCATCTAAAATACCTGAATGCGGTGGTTGGGAGGCCAGCTGAAAGCGGAGAACCCTGACCTGAGGAGTACTTACCCAACCCTCCTCGGGTAGGTGTATTCTCTGCTTCTGAGCACTCCCCCTAGGCACCCCTGAAAGCAGGTGGGACTATGGCCACAGTCGACAGGAGCCGGCGTTTGCTCCGTGGAGCTTCTCCCCGCTGTGGACCTTTCAGTTGCCAGAACCGCGCCTTCAGCACTGCCATCTGAATGTCACTTTGCACACACCTGCAGCCGGCTCCGGAGCCGCATTCTCCCAGCTATTCCACCTGAAAGTGGCTTAATTTTATTTTTCATTTCATAGAGGTGTCTTTTTGCCACAGTAGTTGTTCAGCATTGGGAATTGCACCGGTATTCCACATCCCTCTTGCTGGCCATGTTTTATTTCATAATTTCTTAGTTAATACTGCTGACAGGATACAGTATTGTTTACCATGGTTAGAATTGATGTGACACATTGTTTGCCCTGGGTACCCATCCCAGCTTTTATCAATAGCCTGATCCATTTCCCAGCCTTAGTTCCGAATTATCCCAGATGGTATTTCCTTTTGTACTAACTAAATCGTCTGTCAACTGACCCTTTCACTTAGCAGGAAATATTTATAGCCAAGTATCGTAATTGAATGGGTAAAACACAGTTTCCGAATAGGTTGAATAGACCAGGTTGGTTACTCAAGTGTCAGAACATAACCTTCCATTACCAGCCTCTGAGATATTTGTGTGGGCCAAATCTTCCCCAGCAGTTGCAAGGTATAATTTTCATCTGTGTACTGACATTTGCAGTTGGCAGGTCAGGATTATAGACTAGCCCTGTAGACAACCCCGTAGTGAATGATCATGTATCATAATTTAGGAACCTCTCCTGTTCAAATAGGTTAAATAGACCGGTTGATGCTACAGCCAATTGCTCAAAAATTATACCCAAGTGTGGGTGATAGCCTTGCACAAAGACTCGTAACCAGCAGGACAGTTTGCTCACAAATCTCAATCACAGTTCTTAACTCACCACTGTGTCTTGGGCTAAGTGTGTGGTTCTTTCCTCTCGGCAGGGAACCAGATCAACCTCGTATGAGGGACCACAATGTTACCCTGGGTCAGTGAAAGAATTCGGGCTCAAGGGTCCCGAAGGTGCACTGCTGCTCCATCCGATGTCCCAGTGTCCTTGTAGCCAATTACAACATTCGTAGTGATCTTCCCAGTAAGAGATTACTGAATATGCCAATGTTAAAGTCAAGCTCCTGTCAAGATACAAAGAGTATAACCAAACTAAACCAAACAGTATAATTCAAACAGACTTAATTCGAATAACGTTAGCGGGAATGAGCAGTCTGTAGTGTTGGGTAGACAAGGTCATCTCACTAAGACTGTTTGGTCTCATTCAAAGAACACAATCACAAGGTATTTTCCTGCATACAAATTGGATAACATTTCTTTGAAGGTATTGCTACAGCTTATGTTTTATGTTTTGCATATCCTCTTCCTAAAACACAGGGAAATGATTTGTTGTTGATCATTTAATCTCATGTGCCAGTTATAATTAAGAACATCCTTCTGATATACAAAAAATCAACAGAAATCTGGAAGGGTGGCTCACAGTACACATCTATTCTATACCTGCCTGATTACTCTTTACACATGTAAATGATGGTTTCTTCATCATAATTCCCATAACTAAATATTCTATAGCTAATATTCTACAGTTGTTTGGTGAATTGACAATGTTAAATTTCCCCCAAGTAAGAGGGGAATTAGTGGGAGGATGGATGCTAATTGTTGTATGTGAGAGAGAAGGTTGCAGGTGGGGAATAGTGATTGATAGGATTGCCCATGCAATTGATATCTAAATGCCCTCTATCTATTTGTTTGGGAAGTACTACAGAAAATGAAAAATATTTATTGTAATTTTAATTTCCAAGCTGCTGTGAATCCATGAATCTGGGCCTTCAGCAGAGCGCTCAACATTCTAGTCCACAAACACCATTTCATCGTATGACAACTGCTGCTCTCAGAAGGATTGCGTGGATGTTAAACTTTAATATTTTTTTCTGTTTCAACTAGAAGATGGCATTAATTCACCATTCATTAGTTGAGGGTTTGACCTAAGTTTGGATATCATTTCTTGGGTGGTAGGATTTTCTTATCACCTTACCTTTGGCATTTAACGTTACACTTGGAGAGGATTATTGGACTAGATCCTGCTCTCTCTCTTTCATATGCACATGAAGTCCACCAGAGGTCACTGCAAGAACCACAGATGGCCAGACGCTTTGTGACTGAAAAAAGCACAAATATATCTAAATTGAGACTGATTAATTCAGAGTAGATCAGAGGCTGATCTTTGATACCTTCAAATCCATGGCTAGGACTACATGATCAATCTATTAAACTTGAAACTGCTAGTATCCACAAAATAACATTCAAACACTTATTTAGTTAATGTAAAGTGTCTGAAACCATGTGAAAATATATTTGTAAACAAAGAGCCGGAACCCCATTGATGAATGCAATCATATTTTTTAAATGCAAATCTAAATAGGTTTATTTCTTTTATGGCAGCTTTTTTGAACAAATGTAATTTTTTTTGGAATCAATGTACTCCTTTTCCATTGTTCACTAGCACATTGACAAAAAGCTTTATTTTCTGTGGGTTCATTAATTTTCTTCATTCAAACCCTGTAAATAGGATTCTTGATTATATGTATGTCCCAGAGAACACTCAATCTATAGCTGCTCAATAACACATTAGTCTTCTTAGTAAATTCTTAGGAGCAGAGACAGATTCTCACATGTGACCAAAGTTGTTTCTTTGACAATTCTTGATAATTTTATTATCACCACCAGCAGATGGTGTATTATATTGGACCTTTGCTGCATTCACTGTCAACCTTTCTATAATCTGGGATTACCTCTTACTCACTCTGATTTTGCAGCCAGTAAGTGTCTGTGGAAAAAAAAAGGAAAGTTGAAAAGTAAAGATGCCACAAAGAACAGAACAGAATAAACAGTGAAAAGTTTACTCTCAATTCTGTTTGAGATTAGTTTGTCAACATTCTAAGCAGCTGCCACTTTTATGAGACAAGGTAATTAGTAACATGACTGAGAGGAAGACAAATGACATTGAACTATTCTCCATCAATGATCTAAAGGAATGTTGGCCTTACTCAAGAGACAGAATAACCTACTTATGCTGCTACACTGGATGATGATGTTAGAGGTGTATGTATTGATTTGTTGAGAATCCAATAAACTCCTCATAGATTTGAGTCCTGATTCTCTTTAAACTTTAAAATCCTGTCAAACTTTTAAAAAATATTTTTAGTACATTGGACTTGTTTCTCTGCCTCGAATATCCTGCAACTTGTTGGAACCAAGGGGTTAAGTAATCTTGGAAAATATGCCTATGTACTATTCATTATGTATTCATTAATCAATTACTATGTAACAATTTACTATTTACTTCAATTATACTGTTTAAGAGAAATATTAATGCAATTAAGTAACAGCCACAGTATGTAGAAAAGTTGGCTGATTATAGTATGTGTAGAATTTGCTGCCTCCAAAAACAAAATGGATAAACCAATTTAGTAGGAATAATTAAGTCATAAGGATACATGGGAGGCGTTGATTAGAACAGAAGACTATGGCCAGACAAGAACAAAGAAATAATTAGAAATATCTGGGGTATGATTGACTTCTGATCAAAACAACAGGATGTTCTGGCCTTGAGGATAAAGATAGGAGGTCTACACCATCGATAAGTGCAGAGCAAGAAATTGCTTGAGATAAAATCTTATGCAAGGAATCTAGCAAAGAAAGCCAACTCTTGGTCAATGTAATAAGGTTGATCGATATAAACAGAAGAGACTGGACAGTAGGAGTCAGTCTTGGGGAATAGCTCACTGAGCAGGTGACCTATGAACTAACGACTGAACCAGAGCTCTGTTAAGCTTTATTCTTGTGCTGTGTAATAAACTGATTGTTGAACTGAATACCTTCTCCTATCACTTCATTAAACGAGCACGCTGGACTCAGACGACACATAGACCAAATGGAGGGGTAGGGGGGGTAAAGCCAGAGTCTGACAAGATCTAGATCACAGCAGAGTAACTAAAACACTGACATTGGTTCTTTTATTGCCATTCTGGAAAGTTCTAGTGTTGATTGTAGCAATATAAATTTGGTAATGAGAAGATAATACAGCAGTTTAATGGATCAGCAATTTATACAACATTTCATTAGAGAAGTTCATTGTTTGCCAGCAGCATTTATAGATCCTCCTGATGAGCAACCAACTGAGAAAATGAGAAAAAAAGACATTGTATGAAACCAATCCATTCCTGGTGCTTCAGGCAAACTTGATGAAGAAAACTCTGAAACAAGTCACTATAAGGTGGCTCCATGCAGGGCCAATAGATTTCATATCAGCTTATTACTCTTTTCTGCCTTGATCTCTTCACTCTTAATTTTCTAATGTTTTGTTGGACTTATCTACATTTGACACGTGATTGTATCTATTATTTTGCTGCACTCTGAGTTCTGAGTATACACTTCTGATATCGAAAGTTTTTGTCACATATTAAAATCTTGAATCAAGTTTGCAACCATAAGCAATGTTCCTAGCAAAATTCATATCAAAAATTGAATGTACCCAATATGACTTTTACAAAGAACATGAGAACACAAGAAAATAAGAGGGTTCCCCCTCAAGGCAACATCCTTCTTCAATATGATCAAGGCAGATCTATGCTCGCCTTAGTTCCACTTCTGTGTCACTCCCCAAAGGCCCTCAATGCTTCAATCTTTCAATTATTTATTTATCTCCACCTTAAATATATCTAATCGTCTGAGAATTCCAGAGGTTCACTACCCTGTGAGAGAAGATATTTCGATGCACCTCAGTTTGAGATGATTTATCTTTAATTTGTTGCTTTATCCCCTGGTTTGTGACTCCCTCACTCGTGAAAATATCTCAAAATCAGCAGCTGAAGAATGACGGCAGCAGCCCAAGAAGGCAGGTCACCCCCACCTCTCAAAGGCAATTAGGGGTAGGAAATTAAATGTTGCTTCCGCCCACAAAGGTCACACTCTTGAACAAAAAAAAAGCCTCATTAGGAACTTATATAATTGAACCCTCATTATTCTATTTTCATAGGAATATGATCCCAAATGATCGTCTATCTTAATGGAAAAACAATCCTCTTATCCAAGGATTTAGCCTAGTGAATCATTTTCAGACTGCAACTATTTTTAAGTGAGGGAAACCAAAATTGCACAGTATTCCATGTACCTGTATAACCTCATCAATATTCTGGGTAAATGTCACAAAACCATGATCTTAAGCTCTAATCCCTTCCAAATAAAGGTCAATATACAGTTTGCCTTCTTAACTGCTTGTTGACATGATTGCAAACTACTTGCATTCATGACTCAAACAATTAGATCTCCCTGAACACTCATTTTCAGTCTCTCTCCATTTAGGTAATAATCCACCTTCCTCCTACCAAATTACTTGACATCAAACTCCACAAACTTCACTTGACAGGTTTTCAACCACTCACATAGAACCATAGAACATTACAGTACAGAAACAGGCCCCTTCAGTCCTTCTAGTCTGTGCCAAACTATTGTTCTTTCTCTTTGCCTAATCCTACTGACCTACACTCAGTCCATAGACCTCCATAACTCTCCCATCCATGTTCTGGTCCAAATTCTTCTTGAATGTTAAAATGGTGCCTGCATTCAGCACTTCAGCTCGCAGCTCATTCCACTCTCCCACCACTCTCTGGGTGAAGAAGTTTCCCCTCATGTTCCGCGTAAAATTTTCCCCTTTTACTCTTAACCCATGTGCTTTGGTTTGTATCCTACCTACCCTCAATGGAAAAAGCCTATCTACATTTACTCTGTCCAACCCCTTCATAATTTTAAATACCTCTATCAAATCTCCCCTCATTCTTCTATGCTTCAGGGAATAAAGTCCTAACCTGTTTAACCTTTCCCTGTAACTCAGTCCCTGAAGTCCAGGCAACACCCTAATAAATCTTCTCTGCAGTCTTTCTAGCTTATTGATATCCAATTTTGGCCTCCCAACTCCTATACTCAGTACTTTGATTTATGAAGGTCAATATGCCAAAATCACTCTTTATAACCCTATCCACCTGTGACACCACTTTCAGGGAATTATGTATCTGTATCCCCAGATACCTGTGTTCTTCAGCATTCCTCAGTGCCTTACCATTTATCATGTATGTCCTTCCTTGGTTTGTCCTTCCAATATGCAAACCCCTCATTAAATTCCATCTTCCATTTTTTCAGCCCATTTGTCCAGCTGGTCAAGATCCCTCTGCAAGCTTTGAAAACCTTTCTCACTACCAACAATGCCTCCAATCTTAGTGTCATCTGCAAACTTGCTGATACAATTTATCCAGATCATTGATATAGATGACAAATAGCAATCGTCCCAGCACTGATCCCTGAGGCACACCACTAGCCATGGGACTCCACTCAGAGAAACAATCATTCACCACTACTCTAGCTTCTCCTGTCTAGCCATTGTTGAATCCAGTTCATTACTTCACCATGAAAATCCAATGTCTGAAACTTCCTGACTAACCTCTCATGTGGAGCTTTGTCAAAGGCCTTACTAAAGCCCATATAGACACCATCCACAGTCTTTCCTTCATCAACTTTCCTGGCAACCTTCTCGAAAAGCTTTATAATATATGGTTGAACATAACCTACCATACACAAAGCCATATTGACTATCCCTAACCTGTTTCTGGCTATCCAAATATTTGTGTATCCAATCTCTTAGAACTCCTTCCAATAATTTACCTACTACTAACATCAGGCTCACCAGCCTATCATTTCCAGGGTTACTTTTGGAGCCTTTTTTTAAAGAAGGGAAAATCATGAGCTTCCCTCCAATCCTCCGGCACCACACCCGTAGCTAAGGACATTTTAAATATTTCTGCCAGATCCCGTGCAATTTCTACATTAGCCTCCCTCAAGGTCTGAGGGAATAACTTGTCAGGCCCTCCAGATTTATCCCCCCTTATTTGCTTAAAGACAGCAAACACTTCCTCCTCCTTAATCTGTTCCATGACCTCACTGCTTGTTTTCCTTACTTCCCATGAGTCAGTGCCCATTTCCTGAGTAAATACTGATGATAAAGGAAAACATTTAAGATATCCCCCATCTTGGGGTGGGGGGGGTTTATGGGTTAAAATATGTATTGGATTGTATTTTGAATGCATGATTTATTATTGCTTATAAATAAATGTTTTAAAAAAAGATATCCCCCAACTCTTTTGGCTCTATACAAAGCTGACCACTTTAATCTTCAATGGGACCTTTTTTTCCCCTTTGTTCTTAATATACCTATATAGACCCTTAGGATTTTCCTTATTATTATCTGCCAAAGCAACCTCATGTCTTCTTTTAGCCTTCCTGATTTCCTTCTGGAGGTTTGTCCTGCATTTTTTATACTCTTCAAGTATTTCATTTGCTCCATGTTGCCTAAACCTGTTATACACCTCTCTTTTTCCTACCAGATCCCCAATAACCCTCGAAAACCAAGGTTCCCTATGCCTGCTAACCTTGCCTTTAATCCTGACAAGAACATACAAACTCTGTACTCGCAAAATTTCACCTTTGAAGGTCTTCCACTTATATCACATATCCTTGCCCGAAAACAATTTATCCTAGTGCACGCATTCTAGATTCTTTCTCATTTCCTCAAAATTGTCCTTTTCAGAATTTAGAATCTCAATCTGAGATCAACCCTATCCTTCTCCATAATTAACATGATATTAATGGCATTATGATCACTGGACTCAAAATATTCCCCTACTCATTCTTCTGTCACCTGTTCTGCCTCATCCCCTAAAAGTAGATCCAGTATTGCACTCTCTCTAGTTGCTACCTCTATGTATTGATTTAGAAAACTTTCCCTTATGCACGTGAAAAATTCTAAGCCATCCAGCCTTTTTACAGTATGGAGTCCCAGTCAATATGTCAAAAATTAAAATCTCCTACTATTACAACCTTAAATTTCCTGCAGTTGTCTGCTATCTCTCTACAGATTTTCTCCTCCAATTCTTGTTGACTATTGGGTGGTCTATAATACAAGCAATAAGTGTGGTCATATCTTTTTCATTCCTCAGCTCCACTCATATAGCCTCAGTGGATGAGCCCTCTGGACTGTCCTACCTGAGCACAGCTGTGATATTTTCCCTGACGTAATCTGTCTTTATCATATTTCTGAACCACAATGTACTTGGTGCATCATTAAAATTGGGTCCAGGCCCATCCACAGACCTTCCAAGCGGTGTAGAGTTTCACAGGCCTCTCATCCAACCTAGTTTTGCAATAGCCTATGGCCTCCTCTACATCGATGAGATCAAACAGATATTGGATGACTGCTTTGCTTGATCATCTGCAATTTGTCCTCAGGTGCTGGTTGGAACTCTCAGTTGCCAGCCATTTTAATTCTTCTCCCCATAACCCCTGTCTGTCCTTGGGCAGGGTGAGGCCATTCAGAAGCTTGAGGGACATTGTTATCATATTCCTCCTGCTAGCCTAAAACCTAACAGCATGAACAATTAATTTTCCAATTTTTAAGTGAACCCCAATCTAGTCAATTGTTTTAATTTAATTTTTACTCATTCTTATTTTCCTACAACCCCCGCACCCCCTCGCATCATCCTTCTCCATCTCTCTCCCCACTCCTCCCACTTTCATTTGTCCAGAATCCTCATCTCTTTCCTCCTCACCAGCCATGTCCACCTTATTTTTATGCTTGATAGCTCCTCTTCCCACCTTATAAAGGGTGCTAACCTAAAATATTGGTTGTCCATTTTTCTCTATGGATGCTGCCTGACCCATTGAGTCCCTCCGGCTTCTCTATATTGGCTTCTAATCGAGAAAGGTGTCCGTTTTGAAATGTTCTTTCTTCTTTTCTAATTCCAGAATTATCTCTTCCTACCTTACCTCTGATCTCATCTTCAGCCCCCAGTTCTCCAAAGTCCTTTTTCTTTTCCAATGTTGGGCTCTTGCTCAACCTCTACATTGATAATTCCACCAGGATTTCATCTTGAGCCTGCTCATTCCTGATAGAGGTAACCTCTAAAGGTACATGATGGCAGGAAGATAACTTTCTTCTGTCTCATTTTATTTGATTGTGATATTATTATTTGTGTCCTTTCTTCCTCCTCCTTTGCAACCTGAACTAAAGATAGAAAACTTCAAATGCAGTTCTTGTGCAATCAGAGAAACATTCAGAAAAAGTCCCCAATAACTATCCTGTATGAGGTGATGCAGTTGTTAAATTTCCTACTTATGTTAAGCTACGTGGAATTAAGAGAGGAGTGCTGATTTCCAAAGTGAGTAAGTTAGCATCAAATCAATGCTGCACACTATTCTGTTTGCTTTCAAATTTAGCACCAGGTATTTTCGTTCCTTCAACCACTCTGGCATTCGTTTCCTTCAGAGTGCTGTTTACAACTTGCCAACATCTTAAAATGAGACTTGCCGTCAAATTTTCCGAGAAGATTCCTTCAAACTGGTATTGAATGCAAAGGGTTGTTTAAAGTAGGTCAAATTAGCTTAAAGGTTGGGAATGTGGCAATTAGATGAGTTTGAAGCTTCATGTGGCTGTTCAGACAAGGCAAGAGGAAACTGAGACTTCCAAGGAGATGATGGCTTAGTATGCAGGCTGGAAGACAGACTGAATTCATCCTCCCTATGGCAGGAGATGCATCAGTGGCACAAGGATGACTGATGCCAGGAACTGTCTGGTTGAATTTCTCAAATGAGCTGAAAAATTATTGCTTCACATTTTATTTCACAAAAGAACAATATTCCAGTTGCACTGTGTTGAAAAATACTCTGCAAAGCAATTGAATTTCCAGCCAAATTCATTGCCGACAGGGAGCATGGATCAGATACATAGTGCTGAACTGTCCAGCTCCCAGAGTTCCCAAGAAGTCCCATTGAAACATCACAGATGGCAACAATCTATTCCCCTGAACCTGGACATAATGCTGAGATGCGATGCATGATTAGGTGTGACAGGACACCAGGGACACACTAACACCAGGTAAAAACTGATAAAACCGTAACTCGCTAAATTTTAAAATGCTGGGTGTTAAATTACTGAGGCACTCAGCAGTTTAACAAACCAGTTCATTATATGTGAAGCACTTTGGAACATTACGAGTCGAAACATGCCCATGTTCACCCTCTTCCTTATAGCCTGCAGCTATAAATCTCCATGGACTGTACAAGTATAATCCTTGTGCACAAGCATCACAACTGGCTTCATATTAATGGATGCATTTTAAAATTGATAAATATATCTTGCTATTTTGCTTTCACATCTTTCTTATGTTCATCTGCTTTGATTCTACAGACATCTTCCTTTATTTATTCAGGATATACAACAGTCAATACATTTCATGAGAAATTGACATCTGTGGACTAGCTGAAAAATAGAACATCCATCAGAACAATATTAGTTGGCAAGGTTAGTGTAGTGGTTACCATAATACTGTTCCAAGCCTAGCGACTCAGATTCAAATCTGCTGCTTTCTGTAAGTACTGTGTGCATCCTCCTTGTGTCTGTGTGGGCTTCCTCCAGATGATCCTTTCTTTGGCTTGGCTTCGCGGATGAAGATTTATGGAGGGGTAATGTCCACGTCTGCTGTAGGCTCGTTGGTGGCTGACAAGTCCGATGCGGGACAGGCAGGCACGGTTGCAGCGGTTGCAAGGGAAAATTGGTGGGTTGGGGTTGGGTGTTGGGTTTTTCCTCCTTTGTCTTTTGTCAGTAAGATGGGCTCTGCGGTCTTCTTCAAAGGAGGTTGCTGCCCGCCGAACTGTGAGGTGCCAAGATGCATGGTTGGAGGCGATATCAGCCCACTGGCTGTCCAGATGATCCAGTTTCCACCCAAAGACATATGGATTTAGTAGGTTAGTTGGTTACAAGGGTGGCAGGTGCTTGTGCGACCTGTTAGGGTGCTGTATCCCAACATTAAAATTAAACTAAAATATATTGTTGACATGGCAGCAAGGACAGTCTTCTTAACTGGCACGGTAGCAGGGCAAAGCCAGAAGTAGCCATAAGTAGATAAATGTCTGAGAAATTGACCCTAGAATTGCTGAGAGCAAAAAATGAAGCTTAATTTCCATAGCTTACTGAATGTTTCAGCAAATCTGATTCAGCAACTGGTGATTAACAATGACAAAGTTCTGTGAAATGGCACCTGGATGACTGAACTCCATCAAGCCTTTGTTTATCAGCAATTGAGTAACATGTCTGTATATTGAATATTAAATGTTTTTTTTAATCAAAATTTGAGAACAACATTCAATGTCACTGTTAATGATGTAGGTATTGAAAGATTTACCATCCATTGTGCCTCTTCTTATTTTTCTCCAGGACACCCATTTGAAATCAACATTTCTTGCAATTGTATCTTGTCCTTCCTAGTTCCCAGGCCTCCTCCTCCCTCTCCTTGCTGGAGCTGAGTGGAATTCAGTAATTCTCTGTCTGAAGATCATTTCTTTTATTTTTATGGAGCATAAACATGGCTGTGTTAATGCTAATGACCAATCAATAACAGAATTAACCAAAGTGAGAGAGGAATAGATTGGGTGTATGCAAAGAATTATTTGCCCAGAATAATGGGAATTGGTAATGAATAGACATGGGTTGAAGGTGATGGGTAGGGGAGATTTAATAGAAACCTGAGGGATAACATTTTTACAGAGAGGCTGGTGGATGTATGGAATGCGCTGCCATAGGAGGTGTTCATGATTTAAGATTCCTTTATTGTCAGGTAAAAGTACAGTATTACATGAAATTCTCTTCCGTCTGCTGACAGGCAGACTGAGTTGGCATTAGTGACACCCAATGTTGCTTACAGTAAGAAAGAAAGAGGCATAAAAGAGTCCCTTCAGAGTCTCTGACTGTCCGTGGATTCGCCTCTAGCATTCCCGCAGCGTCTGCTGCTGCACAGACTCCTATTTGATCCATTGGCAACATGAGATCCAGATCCAGATCCAAATCTCCGATACAATCAGGAAGCCTTCGGCACCCAAGGCCCTTCAGGAGCCCTCAGCACCCTCTTGAAATGCAGCTCCATACCTGGTTTCCACGAGCTAGTATCCAACAGCCGAAAGTTCACATGGGTCCCCCAATCTCAAGTCTCCGGCAGCCTGTGTTGTTTTTTTCAGCCGCTGAGCCTCTTGCTGGTCTGCCGCCATGTTCACAGTCCTGTCGGATCATCTCCTCTGCTTCTTTTTCTCGTTGGGGGGGTGTGTTCTTGTTCTCCGTTTCTGGTGCCTGCGCCAGTCCACTGCTCCCCTCGGGAGTACAACACCTAGTGGCCGCTCCTGAGCACAGGCACTACTATCTCATCACATACATCTGCTGTGACAGTATTTGAGTTTAAAAACACCATCAACTCTTTTAGCAGGCAGTGTGGGTCAGTTGGACCTTCTGGGTTCAATTCCTTCTCCAGAATAATAATGTGTAATTCAAGTTGGAAGGACTCTTGCCCTGTCAGAGGCAATGCCTTTGAACTTTAATGCCAATTAGTTTCACTGAGGTAGATTCAGACTTAGAAATATCCTGCCTTGCCTGAAGTTCCCTTTCTTGATATTTAACAAGAGTTCACATGATACTTGATGCCTGACTCTCTTCTGCCTGAGTGAGGGCTACCTTCTGGCTTTGTTCTTGTGATGTTGACACTTTAGTGAGGAAAGAACTCAAGTTAACATAACAATTGGTTTGACAATCCCTATTTTTAAGCGTATGTGTTGTGCATTCACAGTTCCAACGGTGATTGTGATTGGTGGAGGTATTATGTTCAGGGAGACATGAAATTGTGTTGGTGCCTTACAGGCTCAGTGATCCAGATTCAACTTTAAATTTTATTGTTACCTGGCTGGTGTCTGTCATTTCTCCATGATCTTTATGGGTTTTCCTAAGGTGATGTGGTTCCCTACTCCCTTCTCAAAGTTCTGCTAGTTGTTAGGTTTATTGGCTGCTGTAAAATCCTTCCCCCCCCCCCACCCCCTCCCCAGTGCAGATAGCTAGGAGGAGAATGTGGAATATGCTTTTGCACTTTTGAGAGAGAATAAGGAACAAGGCATTAAGTTGTGGAAGGGGATTGAGAGAATTGCTTTGAGAGCCATATAATTAATGAGCCAAATGGCTGCCTTTTATGTTGTAAAGGAATGTGAATGCATATTGTTAGAAGGAAAGAAAACAGGAGTGTATGAAAAGGGATTGAAACTATAGGTTTCAATCAGTGGAGAGCAATCGTTGGCAAAATCCTGATTCATAAAGGTAGGAAATAATTTAGTTTCTGTGTGTGCAGAGATGCAGTGAAAAGCTTAGCTTTGTTTGGTATCCAAGCAGCCCACAAAAAAAATAACAGGAGAACATTTTACTCATCTGGGCCTCAGCTGCTGACTTTAATCAGGAAAAACTTGGCTTTCAGCGATGTTGTGAAATTGGTGCTAGCAAATCAGAAATTCTTATTACATTTTTCCCATTGAATTTTTTTTTCACAACTTTATTTATTCGTTCAACAAGGTTATTACATACAGTAAAAAAAAGTACACATTGTGAACATTAAAAAAAATAATAAAAAAAGAAAAGAGAGAAAAATAAAAAATAAAAAAAAGAACCTCCTCACCCTCTCAGACAGCTCTCTTTAGGAGAGCCCAAAAGAAAAGAAAACTAAAATATATTTACTAAAATCTAATCAAAGTAAGTTTAAATGTAAATATTCTGAATATAAAGACCACTTATTAAGAAAAAAAATAATAATGATCATGTAAAACATATGTGATTTTTTCCATTATCAAACAAGTTTTCATCTCATTACACCATCTATTAATATCAATCACATTAGCATTTTTCCATGTGCTTGCTATACATTTTTTAGCTACAGATAAAGCTAAATATATAAAAGCAATCTGAAATTCATCTAATCTCAAATCTTTCAAAGGCTTCAACTTGCCCAACAAAAATATTGCCGGATCTAGAAGTACTTTAACTTATACAAATATTCCAAAAACAATTGAATTGCTTTCCAAAAAGATTGTATATGTACACATAACCAAACAGCATGGAAAAAAGTTCCAATCGAATTACCACATCTAAAACAAGAGTCTGATTCACTAAAACCATATTTCTTTAACTTTTCAGGTGTTAAATACAATTGATGTAAAAAATTATAATTAACCATTGCATAATGAACATTTATCAATCTAGTAACACTATCATGACAAATATCTAATCAGTCATCCTCAGAAAATTAAAATCCTTTTCCCATTTAATCTTAGATCTATCCCATCCTTTTTTTCCATACTGTCCTGTAATATTTGATACATCAATGAAATATATCCCTTCTTTGGTGCAATCACAAGAAAAGATTCAAATTTAGTCAATTTAGGTAAAATCATATCTCTACCAAATATTTGTTTTACTAAAGATTGAAGTTGATAACAAACAAATAAAGAATTCTCATTAATACCAAAATCTTCTCTCATTTGATTAAAGGATAAAAATTTACCTTCTTTAAAACAATCCCCCAAATTTTTAAACCTTTAAATTTCTAATGTAATAAACATTAATTATACATTGAAAAAGGAATAAGTTGATTATTATATAATGGTGTTAAAGTCAATAATTTACCTTTAGAACCTATCATTCTATTTTTCCTCATCCATAACTTCATTAAATGCTTTAGTATAGGCACATTATATTGTTGTAATAAATTTAAATTCCACTGAAATAAAAATTGATCTATTTCAAATTCAAAAATATTCACCATTTCAATTTTAGCCCAACTAGGGGGCCGTTCCAATACCATTAAAGAACTAATAAATTTAAATTGAGCTGCCTCATAATAATTTTGAAAATGAGGTAAACGTAATCCTCCTAATGCATATTTACAAGTTAATTTATTCAAAGCTACTCTTGGAAATTTACCCTTCCATAAAAATTCCCTAACCATTTTATTTAAATCTCAGAAAAAAATTCTTGTTAAGTAAACACGGAATTGACTGAAACAAATATTGTATACGTGGAAAGATATTCATTTTAATTGTATTTATTCTTCCAATTAAATTTATAGGAAGATCCTTCCACTTTATCGAATCAGGTTTGATATTTTTCATTAATGGCATATAATTTAATTTATATAAAGATTGTTAATCATGTATACCCAAATATTTAATTCGATCAGTCCACTTCAAATTAATAATATTCTTATAAACTGAATAATCTCCTTTACCTTTCGGTAACATTTCATTTTTTTCCCAATTAAATTTATATCCAGATAAAGATCCATATTGTGTTAAACACTCCTTCAAGAGTAAAAGTGACTGGGCTGGTTTTGTTAAATACACCAATATATTGTCAGCAAATAAATTAATTTTATACTCCTCATCTAAAACTCTCATACCTTGTATCTGTGTATTTTGTCGTATCAGCTGTGCTAAAGGTTCAATTACTAATGCAAACAAAGCTGGAGACAAAGGACAACCTTGTCGAGTTGAACGGGTTAATTTAAAAGGTTCCAAGATCTGACCATTTGTCAATACCCTGGCTATTGATTTATTATATAAAGCTTTAATCCAACCAATAAAAAAAGGACCAAACTTAAATTCTCTAAAACTTTAAATAAAAAATTCCACTCAACTCTATCAAAGGCCTTTTCTGCATCGAGAGATATCATCATCGGATGGTTAAGGCACTGTCAATGTTTATTAATTAAGCTAATCACACGAAGAATATTATCTGAAGCATATCTCTTCTTTATGAAACCTGTTTGATCAACATGTATCAACTTAGGTAAAAATTTAGCCAATCAATTCGCTAATACTTTAGCTATTATTTTATAGTCTACAATTAACAAAGAAATTGGTCTATATGAAGACACCTTTAACAGATCTCTATCCTTCTTAGGAATTACAATAATTAAAGCACTAGAGCATGATTCAGATAGATCATAATGTTCATTAATCTGTCTTATCACATCTCCAAACACTGTAGATAAATCATCATAAAATACCTTATAAAATTCAACCGAAAACCCGTCATCACCAGGAGATTTTCCATTCGGCATTTCCAACATAGCCAATTTAATTTCTAAATCAGTAAAAGGAGTCTCCAGCTCCAATATGTCTTCTTCTTCTAATACCGGTAATTTCAACATCAATAAAAAGGGATCAATCGATCCGCTCTCCTGTTTTTCCTCAGAAGTATATAGTTTCTTATAAAATGAGTAAAACTCATCCTTAGTCTCATGAGGTTTATAAGTAACAGTCGAATTTCATCTGACTGCATTAATAACCCTTGATACCTGTTCTTTCTTTAACTGCAATGCAAGTACCTTATGTGCTTTCTCACCCCATTCATAATACCATTGTTTAGATCTATTAATCAAGCATTAAAATTGATAAGATTGCAATGTATTGTATTCCAATTTCAATCTAGACAACTCTATTTTCTGATTTTCTGTCACATCTCTCTGAAATTCCTTTTCTAATTCATCAATGTTTCTCTAATTCAAGGCTCTCAGTCAAATAATTCTTTTTAACCTTAAAGGTATAACTAATTATTTTACCTCTCAAGTAAGCTTTCAAAGCATCCCACAATATAAATTTACTCTGAACGGAATTAACATTCTCTTCCAAGAAAAAATTGATTTGTTTTCTTTTAAAAATTCAATAAATTCTGTTTTTTTTTAACAACATCGTATTGAATCTCCAACGAGAAGCTGCACAAACTTTTTCAGAACTCTCATAAGTAAACTACAACAAGGAATGATCTGAAATTACCCTACTTTTATATTTTGCTTGCAATATTTTCCCCTGTAAATGTGCCGATACTAAAAAAAAATCAATTCTAGAAAAGGATTCATGTCTAAATGAATAAAAAGAGAAATCCTTCTCTGTTGAGTTAAGACATTGCCAAATGTCCACTAAATTAAGATCTTTCATCAAAGCTCGAATTTGAATTGCCATTTTGGATTTTTTTAACATTTTTTGGAAAGTTATCTAATAAAGGTTCCAAAACACAGTTGAAATCTCCTCCAACCAAAACATTTTCATTAGCTTGTCCCGGAAGCAAAAATGCATCTGAAATAAATGCTTCATCATCCACATTCAGTGTATAATTGTTAAGTAAAGTCCAAAATTCATTAAAAATCTTACAATTCAATTTAAGAATACATCCTGCATTCATTTCCATTGATTGTAATTCAAAAGATAAATTTTTATGTATTAAAATTGCTACTCCCTTAGCTTTGGAGTTAAATGAAGAAAAAAAAATGTCCAACCCAGTCCCTCTTCAATTTCATACTTTCTTTTTCATTCAAATGTGTCTCTTGTAAAAAAGCAATATCAATTTTCATCTTTTTGATATATGCCAAAACTCTCATATGCTTGATTGGGTTGTTTAATCTCTGAACATTAAAAGTAGCAAATTTCAAATTTGACATATCTAATACAATAGCTAAATACCAAAAATAATCACAAAATTAATGATAACAAAGAAAAAAAATATATATAGGATCCCCAAATTAAAATATATAGGCCCTCCAAATAAAAATAATATTTGTTAAGAAGAAGATAAAAAAAAACAACAAACCCCCCCCCCCCCAAATCTACCAAAACTCCCTAAAAAACTGGGTGTGGATTACCCACTAGTGACTGATTACAAACAAAGAAATTAGTGCAATCCCCTCCTCCCCAGCCATCCAATCAAAAATATTAACATATTACAAAAAAAATTCAGCCTTGAGATTCCAGTCCAGATGGTGAACTCATTTCAAGAGTAGATGAACTCTTTCCATTCCTGTTCTTTCTATTTCTGCCATTTTTCCCATTTCAAAGACCATCAGATTTTCCTTTAGGAGATAATGGTGGGCTTCTTTTTTGTCTTCTGACATCTGGTAGTGAATTAGCAAAATCCATTGCCTCATGTTCATTCTCAAACTTTCAACACAGCAGGGTAACGAAAAGCAAATTTGTAATCTTTATGCCATAAAACGTCTTTAACTGGATTAAATTCACATTGACGTCTGATAACATCTTGACTCAAATCAGGGTAGAAAAAAATTCTACTATTCTGAACCATCATTGGATCTTGCCTTTGTCTTGCATTTTGAACTGCAAGTCGAAGAATTGTCTCTCTATCCAAACAGTTCAAACAGCAAACTATCACAGCTCTTGGAGATTGACCAGGTAAAGGTGTTCTTCTTAAAGCTCTATGTGCTCTTTCCAATACCAATCCATCAGGAAAAGACTCTTCCCCTAACATCTGGGGAATCCAATTTTTAAAAATTTTAACAGGATCTTGACCTTCTATACCTTCTGGCAAACCCACAATTTTCACGTTATTTCTTATTCTTTGATTTTCCAAATCGTCTTTTTTTTTTGAAATTCTCTTTCCCGGGCTCCTAAATCTTTAACTGATTTTTCCACCTTTATTATTGTTTCTGTATTGGATTGTACCTGTTGTTTACATTCAGAAAAGGAAGCTTCAAATTTTTTAAAGTTTTCCCAATTTTCTTTAGCTTCTGCCTTAACCACAGTTAAGTCTGAACTCATATCATTATTCATTTGAACCAGCTGATTCAATTGACCAGTAATGATATCCAAATAAGAAGGAATATCTTCAAACATCATGTAAACAGGTTGAGATGCAATTTGGAATGCAGAATCCAGTTCCACAATTTGTAACTCACTTTCTTCCAGCTCTTCTTCCATTTCCTGTATAGTGGTAGAGTAAGGTAAGTCCTCTTCTGGTTGTACTTCAAAAGGCAGCATTTTAGTTGTTTTGCTGCGAGTTTGGACACCCAACGACAACTCCCTGACTTCCTCAGGGGGTTGTCGCTGTCCTCCTCCCGCAGACCATTTTAAAATAAAATTACAGGATCCTCCGTAATTAACAGCACTACTCAAACCCCCAGTCTCTATAGACTGCATGTCCCATGTCAGAGACCTCTTCCTCCGTCCTCCCATCTCTTCCAATGAGGTTATTCTTTGTGGCAAGCCTCCAGGCTCGTGCCCAACTTCTCGGGAGCGCGCTCCTTCTTCCACAAAATGGGTTGAACCAGCGCCATCTTGAGACTGGTGAGTGGCTGTTACTTTAACTTTTGTCCCCACCAGCCATCGCTGAAGCTTGGGGATCGCTGAAATCAAATGCAAGGCTGTTTCAGGTCGTTTAGGCCCCAAATCTTCTGTACTTCGAAACTGTATTTTCTTTTGTGACTGAGACTTAGTTTTTTACATTAGTAGCCATAATGGCTCACCAAAATATCAAACTATAAATTAAAATTTAAAAATTAAAAATAAAGGGTTAAATAATGGGTACTTAAAGGTCTGACCAGAGAGGGCAGGGATTACACGTCTAGTCTCTAAGCCATCTTGCCACGCCCCCCTTTCCCATTGAATTTAATGGAAGAATTTTTTCTGTTGAGGCAGCTAACTCGTTATCATCCATTTTGTAGTTTTAGACAGTCAAAATGACATTCAGATTCTACAAGATGCTACTTGTTTTAATGTGGAAATCAGCAACATGACAACTCTCATTTAACACTTTGAGCTTTCTCAGTGATAAACTTTTCAGTTTGCCCGTCATGGTGTGTGAAGTAACTTACCTTCTTCGAGCCAGTCTGCTTTGGAAGGCAACCCACCTCAAGAGCACACTGTGGTTCTCTGCTCTCTTGAAATTCGAACCATTGTGTCAAGAATCTAGAAAACCTTTTTGTTGCATACCAGTTAGCACCAATGACAAGGACAATTCTGATCTAGGTTTAGTAAAAGTAAACAATTCTCAATGGAATCCAGATAATTACATTTTTACTTCACAAATGATGTTGCAAGTTATATAAAATGTATTGCATGGTGTATAGAGAGCTGTTGGGGTATGGTTTGAATTTTCTGTTCTCAAATTGATATTGCCCCATTACTTGTGGCTCTTGCTTCAAAGGTCTATGTTTTCAAAATTCCTGTTAAAACCTTTCAACTACTCTTATCTCTAGTTCCTCCTTTAATGTATTCCTTTAACCTCATCCTTTTTACTGACTATTTGGTCAATAGCTTCTCATTACTTGATCTCAAGCTTTCACTTGGTAATGTCTGAACAAGCTCCTTGGAATATTTTGTGATTTTTTTTTAACATACCACATAAGTGCAAGCTATTGCTGTTGTTAGGAGTAAGAGTTTAAAAAAAACTTTTAAAACCTTTGTCAGATTCAATTACATTTTCTTCACAGACCATAACTTAAATTGATAAACAAGTTCCTCTCCAAAAGGTTTGTTCATAGGCGGGATCTTAATTTTGAATTTCAAATCAACTTTGATTAAAATTTTTACTTTCTTTGGCATATCATTTTATGGTTCTTCTTGCTCTTGTCGCAGCCCACGGCCATCGCCGCAGGCCCACAAAGAAGACGCTGTTGGAACACAGCAATCGAGTGGGCTGCGTGAGGCATCAGCAGCCTGTTCCCATGGGCCCTTGCAAAACGGGGTCTGCCAGCCAATCGCCGGCGACGGATCACAAAAGGGCCAATCGGCGCCCAGGGCAGCACAAACCACACCCATTGACGGCGCTGCAGCAAAATGGGCTGATTCAACCAATCAGAACCTGAAGGGCGACAGGTAATGCCCGTTGGTCACATGGCAGCCAGGGTCTGTCTGGCCATATAAAAGAGAGCAGCCAGTTCATTAAAATCTGTGTCATCTGACTCTTTGTTGTGTGTGTCTTATTTCCAAGCCAGAACCATGAGACATGCCACACCCTAATATATAATATTAATATATAATATATAATATTATATATATAATATTATATATATATATATATAAAATATATTATATATATATATATATAAAATATATTATATATATATATATATAATATATAATATCGTACAAGTATTGTGTACAGTTTCAATTCCATCAAAACAAAAGTAACTAATTTTAACAAGAGGGGATATACTAAAAAGCAATACAGACAAAGGATATTTATCTTGAGAATATATTTATATATAGTAAAATCTGCAATTGAGACACAAATGTGTCTATTGCATTGGCGCTTAAGTAGGTTTGAAGGAACATTTTGGCTTTACCATAATTTGTGCAAAATGTCAAAGGCTTCCAATATAATTATTCAATGAGAGTTATCCAGGAATTTGGAAAAGTAAGTTTGTATCATCCTTCCAGGAAGTACATCAATTCAATAGAGAAACACAATTTGCTTAATCACTACCACCACCCCCCTCCCCATTACTCCCTGTTAAGAAGCTGAACGTGAGATTTCATAATACAGGTCAATAATTACAAGACTGTCATTTGAGATTTGTTTTTGGTTGTGAGTCTGCAGGAGGGCATATTCCAGCTGCTGAATTGTTTGTTTCTTAATAGGTTTAGCTTGTGTGCCTGGGGCTCACTGGACATGGCATTTTTATTTTTTGCTGATAAACCAGCTTGCTTAACTCTTTTTTTATTGTCTTTAAAGGTCAATTTGCAGCTTTGATTAATGGTTTTTTTAAATGCAAAATAATGCATTTCAGTTCTCATTTTATATATCTTCCAGCATCTTTAAGCTATGAAAATCAATTCAATAGCTAATTGTGCCTCATCATCAAGTTACAAACATCTGAAGAAAATGTTCAGAAGAATAAAGGTCAAAATGTCAATGATGATGCGTCTTTTTAAAGCTCAGATATTGGTCTTAATTTTAAAATCTGGAAGTTTGTGTTTTCACTGAGTGATACAGATTTACTTGTGACAATCATTCTGAGATTGAGACCAGATTTTCAGAATCAGAATCAAAATTTATTGTCATTAACATGTCATGACATTTGTTTCGCGGCAGCATCGCGGTGCAAATATTGCTATAAATTACAAAAATAAATCAAGTGCAAGGAAATAGGATAAAGGAAGCTATAGTGTGTGTGGTTCATCTTCCATTGAGGAATAGTTCTGAACAGGAATGTGATAATTCTCGTCAGAGCTGCATACAAAGAGTTGTTGGTGTAAGGCAACATTTTTTTTGGATGCAACAAATTAATAGTTTGCACAATGTTATAATTTTATTCTGCAAAATAAGTAAATGATTCAAAATTCTGGGTATTTCAAATTAATTACGTGAGATGGAACCATAAAATGTTACAGCACAGAAACAGGCACCTTCGGCCCTCCTAGTCTGTGTTGAAACTTTTTTTTGGCAAGTCCCACTGACCGGCACCCAGACGATAACTCTCCATGCCTCTCCCATCCATGCACCTGTCCAAATTCTTCTTAAAAGTTAAAAGTGAGTCCACATTCACCACTTCATTTGGCAGGTCATTCCACACTCCTGCCATTCTTTGTGTGAAGATCAGAATCAGAATTTATTTTCATGAACAAGTAATGAAATTCAGTGTTTAGTGGCAGCTTCACAGTGCAAACATTCATATTATAACCATCTGACAACCTTACTATAAAAAAAATTAAAATAATAGAGCATGAAAAGTAAGGCAATGTCTTTGGTTCATGGATTATTCAGGAATCTGATGGCAGTGGGGAAGTGTGGTGATATGGTGCGATGCTTCAGCAACTTCCACGAGGCCGCTCCTGACCTGGTCGTCTCTGATGAAATGAAACTCAAAGTTCTGCAAGCAAGAGTTGGCCAGAGAGCTTTCCAAGCCATCAGGAGCAGTGTTAATTATGCCGAGGCGATGGCTGAGCTTCGGGCCCTCTATAAAACGAAGGTGAACAACTGAGTGTCGATTTCAAGGGCCCCCTTCCCTCATCTAACAGGAACATTTATTTCCTGAACATGATCACAAGTACTCCCGGTTCCATTCCCTGTCTAGATATAACCTCGGCCACTGTGATTAAGGCACTATGCAGTATCTTCACTCTGTTCGGGTACCCCGATTACATTGACAGCGATCGAGGGTTCTCATTCATGAGCGAGGAGCTACAGCAGTACTTTCTAGCCAGAGGCATAGCCACCAGTAGGAACACCAGCTATAACCCCAGAGGTAATGGCCAGGTGGAAAGGGAGAATGCCACTATTTGGAAGGCTGTGCTCCTGGCCCTGAATTCCAGAGACCTGCCAGTGTCTCGCTGGCAAGACATCCTGCCAGAGCTATTACACGCCATCTGATCACTCCTGTGCACCACTACAAACACCATCCTGCATGATCGCATGTTTGCCTTCCCCAGAAAGTTGGCAAATGGATCCTTGATGCCATCCTGGTTGGCGACGCCAGACCCGATCCTGATTCGGAGACACATGAGGGGCCATGAAACTGACCTGTTGGTTAAAGAGGTGCACCTTATTCATGCCAACCCTCAATATGCCTTTGTGAGGTATCCTGAGGGCCATGAGGACACAGTACCCGTCCGGTGTCTGGCACATGCTGGAGAGCCCAGAACCATTCCATACACCTTGACCACCTTGAGTTTATCACTACCCCACAAGGGTACTCACTGTTAGGGGCAGACTCGCCTAGGATACCACCCCCCTCCCCACGGACCTCACTCCAATGGGGTCAGCTCCTATCGGAGCCCTGAAACCCCCTACCTACCTCCCATACCATTTCCGACATCACCCCGACACAGACAGCACCCTCTCCACGAACTCAGATGGTGAGCCCCCCTCTAGACACCTGGCTAGCAGAACAGTAGACTACCCCACCCCTGCTCCCCACAGGTCTCATAGACAGAGGAGGTCACCGGTGTGATTGAATCTTTAGTCTTGGCAGTCTTTTTTCATTCAAAGACTGAGGAAAGTTCTGTTTTAAAAGGAGCTGTGAATGTGGTGATATGTTTCCTCCATTATATATCGTTATTGTTAACTACTGTATATATGGAGCTGGTCCGCCCACTGATGACTCATACCCTATGACTCCTCCCCCATGGTCCTGGGCCATAAAGGTTGAGCCACCCCTCCTTCCCTCCATTCCTATACCTGGATCCAGGCCAGCAAGATTCTTTTGTATATTAAAGCCTATTGTTCCCTCAGCTTAGTCTCTGTGGTTACTGGTAGTACCCATCAGGAAGAAGCTGTCCTTGTGCCATTGAGAGTTCATCTTCAGGCTCCTGTACCTTTTTCCCACTAGTAGCAGAGTGAAGAGGATGCGGCATGGGTGGTGAGGGTCTTTGAGGATAGATGCGGCTTTTTTAAGACACTGCCTCGTAGATGTCCTCGCTGGAATGAAGTCTGGTGCCTATAATGTCGCAGGCCGAGTTAATAAACCTCTTGAGTTTATTCTTATCCTGAGAGCTCCCCCTCATGTTCCCCTAAACTTTTTCACTTTCATTCTTAGCCAATGCCATCTGGTTGGTAACTCACCTACCCTCAGTGGAAAAAGCCTATCTACATTTACTCTGAATATCCCCCTCATAATTTTTAAATACCCTTATCAAATCTCTCCTCATTCTTCTGTGATCCAGGGAATAAAGTCCCAACCTGTTTACCCTTTCCCTATAACTCAGTTCCTGAGGTCTGGGCAACATCCTAATAAATCTTGGTTGATTTTGTACATGGCTATAATTATATCAGCCAGTGGGCTGATAACGCCTCAAACCGTGCATCTTGGCGCCTCACAGTTTGGCGGGCAGCAACCTCCTTTGAAGAAGACCGCAGAGCCCACCTCACTGACAAAAGGCAAAGGAGGAAAAACCCAACACCCAACCCCAACCAACCAATTTTCCCCTGCAACCGCTGCAATCGTGTCTGCCTGTCCCGCATCGGACTTGTCAGCCACAAACGAGCCTGCAGCTGACGTGGACTTTTTACCCCCTCCATAAATCTTCGTCCGCGAAGCCAAGCCAAAGAAAGATAATTATATTTATAAATATTTGAATATGGAAACTGTTTGAAATTAAGTTTGAAAAATTATAAATAAAATAGTTTTAAAAAGAAAGCCAATTTGTCAAAAGCTCTCTTTACAGCCCTAGCCACCTGTGAAGCCACTTTCAGGGAATTATGTATCTGTATTTCTGGATCTCTCTGTTCTACTGCTCTCCTCAGTGCCCTACCGTTTACCATGTATGTCCTTTCTTGGTTTGTCATTCCAAACTGCAACATATAACTATATAACCATATAACAATTACAGCACAGAAACAGGCCAATTTGGCCCTTCTAGTCCACACTGATCCAAATACCCTCCTCTAATCCCACTTACCAGCACTCTGCCCATATTCGTCCATCCCCCTCCCATCCCTATACTTATCCAACTCTTTCTTACATGACAAATTTGACCATGCCTCCACCACCTTTCTCAAAAGCCCATTCCACACAGTAACCACTATCTGAGTAAAGAAGTTCCCCCTCATGTTACTCCTAAACCTTTGCCCGTCAACTCTCAATCCATAACCTCTTGTATCCATCTCTCCTACTCTCAATGGGAAAAAGCCTTTCCACATCAACTCTATCTATCCCTCTCATTATCTTAAACACCTCTATCAAATCCCCTCTCAGCCTTCTACATTCCAAGGAATAAAGACCTAATTTGCTCAATCTTTCCTTGTATTCCAGATGCTGAAACCCAGGCAACATTTTTGTAAACATGTCACACTTGTCCGCATTAAATTCCATCTGGCATTTTTCAGTCCATTTTTACAGCTTGTATAGATCTGCAACTTTGTAAACTTTCTTTGCTGCCTACATCTTAGTGTCATCTACAAACTTGCTGATCCAATTTACCACATTATCATTCAGATCATTGATATAGGTGACAATCATCAAGGGTCCACCACTGATCCCTGAGGCCCACAACTAGTTAACTGGTCTTCAGTCTGGGAAGCAATTATCCATCACTACTCTCTGCTTCTCCCATCCAGCTATTCTCAAATCCAGTTCTCAACTTCATCATGAATACCGAGTTTCTGATTGTTCATGACTAACCTCCCATGTGGGACCTTATCAAAAGCCTTCCCTTTGTCAGCTTTCCTCAAAAAGCCCTTTAAGTTTGATTAAATGTGATCTACCATGCGCAAAGCCATGTTGACAATACCTAATTAGTCCCTGGCTATCCAAATATATATCCAATCTCTTAGAATACCTTCCAATGGTTTATCTACTACTGACATCAAGATCACCAGCCTATAATTCCAGGGTTACTTTTGGAGCCTTTTTTAAACAATACATCAACGTGAGCTTCCCTCCAATCTTATGGCACCACACCTGTGGTTAAGGACATTTTAAATATTTCTGCCAGAGCCCCTGCAATTTCTACATTAGCATCCATCAAGGTCTGAGGGAATATTTTGTCAGGCCATCAGGATTAGTCCACCCTTATTTGATTTAAGACATCAAGAACTTCCTCCTCTTTAATCTGTATAGGTTCCATGACCTCACTGCTTGTTTTCCTTACATCGTGCCAGTTTCCTGAGTGAATACTGATGAAAAAAAAATTAAGATCTCCCCCATCTTTTTGGCTCCATACAAAGCTGACCATTTTGTTCTTCAAGGGGACCAACCATATTTGTCCCTTACTATCCTTTTGCTCTTAATATACCTATATAAACCTATGAAGAATTTTCCTTCACATTGTCTGCCAAAGCAACCTCATGTCTTCTTTTAGCCTTCCTGATTTCCATCTGGAGGTTAGTCCTGCATTTTTTATACTCCTCAAGAATCTCATATGCTCCATGTTGCCTATACCTGTTATACACCTCTCTCTTCTTACTAACCAAATCCCCAAGATCCCTCAAAAACCAAAATTCCCTAAACTTGCTAACCTTGCCTTTGATCTTGACAGGAGCATAAGAAGTTTGTAATCTCAAAATTTCACTTTTGAAGGTCCTCCACTTACCTCGCACATTCTTGCCTGAAAACAGTTTATCCCAATTCACACATTCTAGATCTTTTCTCATTTCCTCAAAATTGGCCTTTTCTAATTTAGAATCTGAACCTAGCCTTCTCCCTAATTAACTTGATACTAATGGCATTATGATCATTAGACCCATAATGCTCCCCTACACATACTTCTATCACCTGTCCTGTCTGTCCCCTAATAGAGGATCCAGTATTTCATTCCCTGTAGTTGGTACTTCTATATATTGATTTAAAAAAACTTTCCCGAACACATTTAACAAACTCCAAGCCATCCAGTCCTTTTACAGTATGGGAGTTCCAGTCAATATGCAGAAAATCAATATCTCCTATCACAACTTTAAATTCAAATTCCTGGGGGTCCATGTCTTTGGACTTTGAATTCAACAGTATCTTTAGTTTTTGAGATATATGAAAAGTTAACCTCAGCCCCAGTGTGCTGTTAGATTTCTATAGCTGTTCTATTGAGAATGTGCTAACATACAGTATTTCACTGTGGTTTGGGAATTGCTCTGTACAAGATAAGAAGGCACTCCAGTGAGTAGTGTAAACAGCCCAACTTATAGTTGGAGTGCAATTGCCTACCATCAAATACATCTATAGGGGATGATGTTTGGACAGGGTGAGGAATATCGTTAAAGATGCAACACACCCCAACTACGAACTATTTACTCTTCGACCATTGGGCAGACATGCAAGGAGCCTTTGTTCGAGAACTACTAGACTTAAAAAGAACTTTGTTCATGAAGCCATGTTAATATTAAGTGCAAATTCATGGTATTGAGTGGTGCTGCTCTTATATTTCAGAATCAGTAATTTTTTAACAATTTATTTTAGAATATTGTGGTGTTTTTGTACATGATCTTTTGTATGTTTTTATTGTATGTGTTTATTGTATTGTATTCTATAGTATATTCTGGCCGATGTTATCATGTTTCATTGGCTGGTATACCAGCATAATGACAATAAAGTGTATTACATCAAAGTGTATCACTTCAACTTTATGTTTCCTGCAGCTGTCTGCTACCTCTCTACAGATATGCTCCTCCGATTCTCGTTGACTATCATACAATTTATGAGTGTGGTTATACCTCTCCCATTCCTCATCTCCACCCATAAAGCCTCAGTAGACAAGCCCTCTTGTCTGGTCTGCCTGAGCACAGCTGTGCTTTTTACCCTGACAAGCAATACCAACCCTCCCCGTTTCATCCCACCTGTTCTAATGCATCTAAAGCAGTGGAACATTGAGCTGCTAGTCCTTCCCCTTCTGCAACCAATTTTCACCAATGGCCACCATGTCAAAATTCCACGTGCCAATCCACACTCTACGATCGTCTGCCTTTCCTACAATACTCATTGCATTGAAATAGATGCACCTGAGAGCATTTCCACCATGTACAATACATTGACTTTTAATGCTGTATGCAATTTTCACATCACCTTTTCCCTCCTCCACTCCTCTATCTACTCTGGCTCTCTGGTTCCCCTCCTCCTGCAAATCTAATTTAAACTCACTTGAGATATTTGCAGTTTGAATTGCTGAAAGCTGTATTCCTTATCAAATTAAAGGTGAATTGCTGGAAATATTTAACAGAATGGCCCACCACTCTGCAGAAAAAATAAGATTCAATCCGATGTAAGAATGTAAACAGTGGGAGAATGAATAGATCTTATGTATCTCACATCTGCATTAATAGTCATTGGGATTTTTGATGATCCTGTGCCTTATTGTCACTTTGCTGACTGATACCCCTATCCTCGAGTGCCCAAAACCTATGAAGTTCATCTGTAGATTTACCGGGTAATTATGCTGTTTTGGAGGTGGAAAAAATATCCAAAGATTAACAATCCTCTGCTTTAAGATACTTCTTCTTAGCTCAGTTCTCTGTGCTGACCTCTCATCCTGAGGGAGTTTTCATCCCTTTAGCTAACCAGCCTCTTGACATCTATCCCATCAATTTCTCTCTGAATCGAGTATATTTCAATATGATCATCATTTATTCTTCAAAACTCCTCTGAGTAGAGGATGTTATTTATTCTCGCTTTCCTAAACATGTCCTATTTCCAACAAATCATTTTTCTGAATCTAGGCTGCAGCAAGTTCAAACCAAGTGAAAGCCTTTTTATGTACAGAGGCAAAAAGTACAAATGGTACAAAGTATGTTTTTTATATAAACATTACATGATTTAGCAATACTTTACTGGTGTTTTCCAAATCGCTTTGTATTAAAGGCTTTCCAAATGCTTATTGTTGATCATTGAACATTGAATGTAGAAATCTACAGCAGAGTACAGGCTCTTCAGCCCACAATGGTGTGGCAACCTTTTACCTCAAACAACTGTCTCGAATTTCCCTGCTCATTAACCCTCCATTTTTCTGAGTTTCATGTACCTATCTAAAAGTGTCTTAAAAGATCCTATTTTACCTGCGTCCACCACCATTACTGCAGCACCATCCATGCGCCCCACCAATCTCTGAGTGAAAAACACCTCTTATATCCCCCCTGTACTTACTCCCAAGCACCTTAAAACTATATCCCCTCACGTTAGCCATTTCAGCCTCGGGTGAACAAAAGCCCCTGGTCATCCAAGCAATCAATGCACCTCATTATTTTATGCACCTCTCATCCTCTGTCACTCCAAGGAGAAAAGACCAAGGTCACTCATCCTCATTAGGTATGCTTTCCAATCCAGGCAGCTTCCTTGTAAATCCTCTCTGCACCTTCTCCATCATATTCACATCTTTCCTATAAAGAGACAACTAGAACTGAACATAATATTCAAAGTAGAGTCAAACCAAGGTCTCAATAGCTGTAACATTACCTCACAGCTCTTGAACTTGATCCCATAGCTAATGAAAGCCATCGCACCATGCGTCTTAACACTGTCAACCTATGCGACACCTTTGAGTCTCTTATGATCCCCAAGATCTCTCAGTTTGTCCACACTTCTCAGAATCCTCTATTAGTATTGTACTATGCCTTCAAGTTCGACCTACTGAAATAATCCACATCACACTTTTCTAGGTTAAACTCTATCTGCCACTTCTTATTCTAGCTCTCCATCCCATTAATGTCCCTTTGTTACCTCTGGCAACCCTCCAGAATATCCACAACACCACACATTTTCATGTAATCTGCAAACTTCCTAACCCACCCTTCAACTTCCTCATCCAGGTCATTGATAAAAACCACAAACAGGACAGATCCCAGAACAAATTCCTATAGAACACTATTGATCACTGTCCCTTTAGTTATTTATACCCAACTCCAAACTCACATCTGGCATTGGAATAAGTGGCAAATTTATGCTTCACACTTTTAGTGCCAGCCTCAAACTAATTAAACTTTAAACAGGAACCAACTTGAATCGTTGAATTCGATGAGATAATACTGCCTAGCATAAGACATCTCCTTTTAATTACATAAAAATTCACTTGAATCTTACTTGAACTTCTATTAGATATTATTGATTCTCTGCAAACATGTTTTATGAATGATTTCAGGGATTTTAACTCCATAATCTTACCCAGAGGAGAATGCTAATCAATGATAACTGCATATGCTTTTATTTTAAATTGTGGTTTTGAGAGTGATTGTTGTGTTTTTCAGGGAATTACCAGCAGGACAGCCTGCATTTTAAGCGAATTATTTCTGGAACTGAGACTTTATTCTTTGAATAGTGTTGGGGGGATGGATGCAATCTTCTGAACAGGATACTTGTGGTAAGCCATTGTGGTTTGTATTTGTCTGGTCAGGCACACCCAGTTGGGTGTACCTATGGCCCTTCCCACAGGCTCCTGCATAAAGGTGTCTGTTCCACAGCCCCTCCTTAGTGCAGGAGAGTCAAGCAGTATGGATATCCCATTGTTCTGTTGTGAATAAAATCCTATTAGTTTCTCAACCTCAGTCTTTGGGTAATTGTTGGTCCATCTATTTTATTCTCTAAATTTCTTGCTATGGAACAGACCCTGAAGCCAGTAAAACTGGAAATCAACCCTCAGTCACCTGAGGTATCTACCAACTTTCAACCCTGGCTATGCTGTTTTGAGGCATTCCTGTATGCCTCTTCAGCCATCGTGTGGTCAGAGGCCAACAAATTGCAGGTACTGCACTCCCAATTTGGGACCATGGTGTACTCCATGATCAGGCACACCATGTCATATCAAGAGGTCATTAACATTCTTAAATGCCAGTACCTGTGAAAGATCAACATTGTCTATGCCAGGGACCTTCAAGTGACCCACAAACAGTGACTTGATGAGTCAAACGCTCTGCGAACTCATGGAAGGGCCTGTGAATGAAAGGCCATGACTGCTGCTGAGTACACTGATGACCTGGTCAAGGATGCCTACATTGCCTGGATTAGGTCGAACTGCATCCACCAGAGACTTTTCGAATAAGGGGAGATCAGTCTGCAGAGAGCAGTTGAGCTGGCAGGTATGCTAAAGGTGGCCCTCCAGAACATGGAGGCCTACTCAACAGATAATGTGGCCGCCTTGTGGTCTACCCTGGGTGCTGCCATCTTGGGATGCATTGTCACCCCTTTGCTCCGCTAATGATTTGACCCCGGCAACAGTGATCCACGAATGCCTCCCACCACATTCACCCAGTTCCATCGGCAACCTGACCACAGCTGCAGTACTCTGGGAGCATCTGAAATGCTGCTTCTGTGGCCTGGGCAAGCACCAGAGGAACAAATGCCCAGCAAAGGATTTGACCTGGTCTAGCTGCGGGAAAAAGGGACTCTATGCCAAAGTGTGTATGTCTAAATCCCTTCCTAGCAGCACCACATGTGGATTGTGTGGGCTGCCATCCTGGATGCTGCTATTACTGGGAGCCAGCAATGCCATGTGCAAACTGTGGGGGGTCACCATCTTGGGGGCCATCTTCAGGATCCGGCAGTACCACGTGCGGCCCTAGGAGGGCCACCATCTTGGACACCACTGTCCTCTATATCACGACAAGCAGCGACCCTTCACTGGCCTCCTTCACACTCGAGCAGGACAGCCCGCATCAGTTCACCAGATCACTGATGGACATTCAGGTAAATGGCCACGTGACAAATTTGCCTATTCAACAGTTGGAGCACAGAAAGCTCATACACCCTGACATGCTATGGCGCTTCTCCCTCGCAGTAATGCCGGTGAACCAGAAGGAATCTTTGAGCTCCAGATCACATACGGTGGATGGCTGGGCTACTGTGTAGTGACTCTATACCATACAGGGTACAGACTATAAAGACTTTAAACTTTTGTTAATGTTGCAGCTCTTCACTGCTGTGTTATTGGGTCTTTATTTTCAATGTCACCTTAAAAGCAAGACAATGGAGTTTGAGGAGCCTAGAAACTGGACTATAATAATTCCCTATTGCCCTAAAACATCAGTAACATTGAAGAGCTATTATTTTCACAAATGCATCTTCATAAATGACTTATTTACACATCACTATTACAAAGTACACCTCATATTTCAGGTGCTGCTCCCCCACAAAATATCAATCCTCTTGCTGAAGAACGACTCTGAATGAACACTGCAGTCACACCCAACTCCATCACTGCATAATTTCTTTAAAACATACCTTTGAAAGTGGAAAGAGAAAAATATGCAACAGTTTTAGAAATAGTAATTAGAAATAGTACAGTTCAGGCCTTTCTGCCCATAGTGTTAGAACCATCAAAACATACAGAAACAGTACAGAAACAAGCCTCTTCGGCCCTTCTATTCTGTGCCAATCATTTTTTTTGGCTCGTCTCATTGACCTGCACCCACTCCATTGATCTCCATACCTCTTCTCCCATCCATGCACCTGTCTAAATACTTAAATGATAAAATTAAGACCGCCTTCAGCACTTCAGCTGGTTCCACACTCCCATCACTTTCTGTGTGAAAAGGTTACACTTCATTTCCCCCTAAACGTTTCCCCTTTCACCGTTAACCTGTGTCATCTGGCTTATATCTCACCTACACTCAGTGGAAAAAGTATACCTACATTTACACTATTTATACCCCTCAGAATTTAAATACCCTTATCAAATCTCCCCTCATTCTTCTACACACCCAGGAATAAAGTCCTAATCTGTTTAACCTTTCCCTGCAACTCTGTTCCTGAAGTCCAGGCAACATCCTAGTAAATCTTCTCTGCACTCTTTATATCTTATTGATGTCTTTCCTATAGTTAGGTGACCATTACTGTGCACAATACTTCAAATTTGGCCTCACCAATGTCTTATACAACTTCACTATAACATTCCAGCTTCCATACTCAATACTTTGATTTATGAAGGCCAATATACCAAAAGCTTTCTTTACAACCCTGTCTATCTGGAATTATGTATCTGTATTCCCAGATCCCTCTGTTCTACTGCACTCCATAGTGCTCTACCATTTATAGTGTATGTCCTTTCTTGGTTTGTCCTTCCAAAATGTAGCACCTCACACTTGTCCGCATTAAATTCCATCTGCCATTTTTCAGACCATTTTACCAGCTGATTCAGATTCCTCTGCAAGCTTTAAAAAAAGCTTCTTTGTTGTCCACAACACTTCCAATTTTAGTGTCAACTGCAAATTTGCTGATCCAATTTATCATCCAGATCATTGATATAGATGATAAACTACAATGGTCCCAGCACTGATCCCTGAGGTACACTCTAGACATAGGTCTCCAGTCTGAGAAGGCAATCATCCACCACTGACTTCTTCCCTCCAGCCATTGTCAAACCCAGTTCACTACTTCATAATGAATGCCTAGCATCTGAACCTTCCTGACTAACCTTGCATGTGGGGCCTTGTCAAAGACATAATCCACAGACTTTCCTTCATCATTTTATCTTGTAATCTCCTCAGAAAACTAAAAGTTTGAATAAACATGACCTATCATGCTCAATGTTGACAGTCCTTGACTATCCAAATGATTGTATATCTGATCTCTTAGAACACCTTCCAATAAATTACTTACTACTGACGTAATGCCATCATCGATCTAACCCTTCCTTCCCTCACAGACTACAACCCCCTATTTTTCTTATATCCATGTGCCAATCAAGTCAAGTTTATAGTCATCTGATTGTAGAAGTAAAACCTGACGAAAGAGTATTCACCAGTCCTTGCTGGAAAACATGCAGACAAACAACCAGATGCAACACACATACAGACAAAAAAAATACATATGCTGAACAAATATTTTCTCCATACAAATAAATAAATAAATATGGTTTTGTACAAATATGAGTCATGGATGTTTAGTGTTAGGAGGAGGTGGATCATCATCCACTCAATTTATGTCCCCCATGATCTTGTACATCATAAAATATTGGAGCAGAAATTGGCTGTTCAGCCCATTGAATCTGTCCCATCATTTAATCATAAGCTGATCCATTTCCCCACTAAGCCCCACTACACTGCGTGCTTCACATTACCTTTGATGACCTGGCTAATCAAGAATCTATTAATCTCTATCTTAAATACACCCAATGACTTGGCCTCTACAACTGCCTATGGCAACAAATTCCATAGATTTACCACCCTCTGAATGAAGGAATTTCTATGTATCACTGATCTAAGCAGACAACCTTCAATCCTGAAGTTGTGCCCTCTTATCCTAGTCTCCCACTATGGGAAACAAACTTTCAACACTGACTCTGTCCACACCTTTTAACATTCAAAATGTTTCAATGAGATCCCCCTCATTCTCCTAAATTTCAATAAATACAGGCCAAGAACTGTCAAATGTTCCTCATATGATGACCCTTTCATTCCTGGAATCATCCTAGCAAACTTTATTTTAACCTTCCCCAACATTAACACATCTTTTCTTAAATGAGGAGCCCAAATTGCTCACAATCTTCCAAGTGAGGTCTCACCCAGTGCCTTATAAAGCCTCGACATCATATCCCTGCTTTTATATTTCATTCCTCTTGAAATGAATCCGAACGTTGTATTTGCCTTCTTCACCACTGTCTCTACTTGCAAGTTTACCCTCAGGCTATCCTACATGAAGACTCCCAAGTTCCTTTGCATCTGGGTATTTTCAATTTTCTCCCCGTTTAAAGAATAGTCTACCCATTTATTTTTTTTTTATACCATGTCTGTACACTTTCTGACATTATATCTCATTTGCCACTTGTAGTGAATGTCTGCCAAGCTGCCTGTCTCCCCTCTGGCGAGCCTTGCTGTTCTAACATTGGCTGTGCATTATCTCTACTGTTAAAGGCACTCCCCTTGGATATAACTGTATATGCATCTATTGTCTTTCATTATTGTACTTCATCAACTGGCACTTCACCACTTCTCTCCCCATTGTCCTAATCTAAATCCATCTTCAGTCTCCATTTTCTTTAACACAATATGCTCCTTCAACTATCTTCATATGATCTGTAAACATGGCTACAAAGCCATTCATTTGATAAATCAAATTGTTAATATACAACATTAAAAAACAGCCCCAACACTGACACTTCTAGAATACCACCAGCAACTGCAGCAAATCAGAATATGATTCTTGTGTTCCAACTCTACTTCCTGCCAATCGGCAATGCTCTACCCAAACTAGTAAATTTCCTCATGTCTTCTGAAAGTCAAAATACACAACATCTACTGCATTTCCCTTAACTGGGCTGATTGTCACTTCCTCAAAGAATTCCAATAGGTTTGTCATGCAAACCATGCTGGCTTTGGCCTATCCTGTCATGTGCCTCCTAGTATTCTGTAACCTCATTCTTTACAATGGACTCCAACATCTTCCTAATCACTGATGTCAAACTAACTGCCCTGTAATTTTCATTCTGCTGCCTCACCAACCTTTTGAATAATGGGGCAATATTTGCACTTTTCCAGTCCTCCGGGACCATGCCAGAATCTATTGATTTCTGAAGAGTCATTACCCATACCTCCACAATATCAACTGCTACTTCATTCAGGATGTGAAGATGCAATCCATCTGATCCAGCAGCCTTATCTACCCTTGGACCATTCAGGTTTCTGAGCAGTTTCTTCTTTAAAATAGTAACTACATACCCTTCGCTTCCCTGACTACCCTTTGAAATCTAGTACATTCTTTGTGTTTTACACAGTGAAGACTGATGCAAAATATTCATTTAGTTCCTCTCCCATGTCCTTGTCTCACAGTATTTCTCCAGTGTCATTTCCTATATCTACTTTTTTTGAAAACTTTTTTTGTAATTTTAAGATACATACAAAAAACAAACAAAAACAAACAATTCCACCCTCCCGCCCTCCTTCCCCCAACTAACCCCTCAAGGGGAGCAAAAAACAAGATATATCAATTCATTACATACGCAGTGTGTTGTGTCAAACTTACAATACAAAAAAAAAGTTGTTATTTCCAAACCCATAAATTTCAAATAAGGTGACCACATCTGAACAAAAAAAGGCTAATTATCACATGTTATTTTCTCCATATAAATACAGGATCTTAACTCATTATACCAATGAGCCATATTCAGTTCCACATGATCTTTCCATGTAATCGTAATACATTTCTGCGCTACCACTAATACCAGATGAACAAATGCCATCTGAAACTTATCCAACTTTAAACCTGTAGTCAAAGATACAGTACAACCCAACAAAAAAATTAATGTATCCAACAGTAATTTAATCTTAAATAATTCTTCCAAAAAGTTTTTAATTTTTTTTCCAAAATTGTTAAACTTTGTCACAGGGCCAAACTGCATGTAAAAATGTTGCAGTGTGAATTCCACATCTAAAACACAGATCTGAATTACTAAAACCATATATTTTTAACTTTTCAGGAGTCAAATATAACTGATGTAAAAAAATTATAATTAATTAAGCTATATCGTAATTAATTAATTTAGTCACACTATCTTGACACATAACTTCCATTCCTCCTGAGATATATCAAAAGATAAATCTTCTTCCCATTTAATTCTCAATTTACTTAAATCTGGTTTACTCATCTTTTATCTTTTAACAAAGCATACATTTCTGAAATAAATCCCTTTTTTGATGTATCCAAAATTTAAAGTTTCAAACTTAGTTAATTTAGGTAGCATAATTTCTCTTCCAAAATTATCTATCACTAAAGCTTGCACCTGATAATATACAAATAAGGAATTAGATGGTATCCCAAACTTCTCCCTAAGCCTGGCCAAAACAAAAAGAAACTGTCCATCTTCAAAACAATCATCCACCACCTTAATACCCTTAGAGTTCCAAATCCTTAAATACAGATTATTCAGTGAGAAAGAAATATCTTTATTTTGATATAACTGAGTTTGGGCTGTAATTTTATCACTAGAACCTATAATATAATTTCTTTTAGTCCAAATCTCCAGTAAATGCTTTTAAACTGGTATCCCCCCAAAGTTCCTCAACATGATTATCCAACTGCACGAAAACCAACAAGGTCGGGTCAGATACAGCAATGAGCTCTCTGAACCCTTCTCCATTAACAATGGCGTGAAGCAAGGCTGTGTTCTCGCACCAACCCTCTTTTCAATCTTCTTCAGCATGATGCTGAACCAAGCCATGAAAGACCCCAACAATGAAGACGCTGTTTACATTCGGTACCGCACGGATGGCAGTCTCTTCAATCTGAGGCGCCTGCAAGCTCACACCAAGACACAAGAGAAACTTGTCCGTGAACTACTCTTTGCAGACGATGCCGCTTTAGTTGCCCATTCAGAGCCAGCTCTTCAGCGCTTGACGTCCTGCTTTGCGGAAACTGCCAAAATGTTTGGCCTGGAAGTCAGCCTGAAGAAAACTGAGGTCCTCCATCAGCCAGCTCCCCACCATGACTACCAGCCCCCCCACATCTCCATCGGGCACACAAAACTCAAAACGGTCAACCAGTTTACCTATCTCGGCTGCACCATTTCATCAGATGCAAGGATCGACAATGAGATAGACAACAGACTCGCCAAGGCAAATAGCGCCTTTGGAAGACTACACAAAAGAGTCTGGAAAAACAACCAACTGAAAAACCTCACAAAGATAAGCGTATACAGAGCCGTTGTCATACCCACACTCCTGTTCGGCTCCGAATCATGGGTCCTCTACCGGCACCACCTACGGCTCCTAGAACGCTTCCACCAGCGTTGTCTCCGCTCCATCCTCAACATCCATTGGAGCGCTTACATCCCTAACGTCGAAGTACTCGAGATGGCAGAGGTCGACAGCATCGAGTCCACGCTGCTGAAGATCCAGCTGCGCTGGGTGGGTCACGTCTCCAGAATGGAGGACCATCGCCTTCCCAAGATCGTGTTATATGGCGAGCTCTCCACTGGCCACCGTGACAGAGGTGCACCAAAGAAAAGGTACAAGGACTGCCTAAAGAAATCTCTTGATGCCTGCCACATTGACCACCGCCAGTGGGCTGATAAAGCCTCAAACCGTGCATCTTGGCGCCTCACAGTTTGGCGGGCAGCAACCTCCTTTGAAGAAGACCACAGAGCCCACCTCACTGACAAAAGGCAAAGGAGGAAAAACCCAACACCCAACCCCAACCAACCAATTTTCCCCTGCAACCGCTGCAATCGTGTCTGCCTGTCCCGCATCAGACTTGTCAGCCACAAACGAGCCTGCAGCTGACGTGGACTTTTTACCCCCTCCATAAATCTTCGTCCGTGAAGCCAAGCCAAAGAGATACCCCTGCAATAAACAAAAACTCCACTTAAATATAAATTGATGAACCTGAAGCCCACCCAGGAGATTGAGTAAATCAAACATCCCGTTAATATATTTTAATTGAGCAGCCTCATAATAATTCTGAAAATGAAGCAATTTAAGTCCACCTAAGGCATACTTCCAGGTCAATTTCTGCAATGCTACCCTAGCTAATTTAACTTTCCACAAAAACATTCTCACAGCAGTATTCAATTCCTGAAAAATATACCTTTGGAAATACACATGGAATTGACTGAAAAAGATTGAATACATGGAAAAATATTCACTTGCAATCCTCCAACTAATGAGGGCTACAACACCATGGCACCTTCCTCACCACCCTATTAACTAATGCATAACTTTGACTTGGACCCCAGGATCCCTCTGTTCCTCTAAACTGTTAAGAATCCTGCTGTAAACCTTGTTTATTTGATCTTCCAAATTACAGGAAATCACACTTTTCTTCATTGAACTTTATCTGTCATTTCTCTGCCCAACTCTGCATCCTGTGTATATCTTGTGGTAGCCTATGACAACCTCTACACTATCCACAACACCTCCAAAACCTTCAAATCATCACCTATTAAGCCATCCTCCTCTTCTTTAAACAAATCATTTATAAAGAACTCAAAGAAGTGGGGTCCCAGAAGAAATTCTTTCAGAGTACCATTCATCTTGATGCATTTATTTAAATCTTCTTCAAGGATGTCCTCTATCTCCAACTTTGTTTATACTAGGTATAGAAACATTGGCAGAAACAATTAGGAATGATTTGGAAATAAAAAGATTCCATGTAACTTATTGAGAACAGCAGCAAACCTCCACCAGAGGAACTGCAACAATTCAGGAAAGTGGGTTATCATCATCTTCTCAAGGGCCATTAAGGATGGGCAGTAATGCACGGCTTGTCAACAGCATGACCATTTGGTAAATAAAAGTAAAAATGGTGGAAAAATGGGTAACTTTTTTTATACATTTCCCTTCAAGAAGAAGAGAACTCATTAGTCAAATACTCTAACTGAATCATAGTTTTGGAAAGGTGATGCACTATGGGTTCTCTTGTACTGGTCTTGTACATGTATCATGGACTCTCAGATACAGAACATCAATTGATTTTTATGATAACCGAAACTATGATGGTGTAGCGTCTCCTATGGCAGCGCTACAGAATCAAGAGATGTCCACACGGTGCGAGTGTGAACCAGTAACTGACTTTATTGTTTGAATTCCTCGTGATGCATGCAGGGAAACACCCACTTCTGGTGATGTGGACATTGTGGCATCACTCCCTGACCGATGGTGCGTCACCTGGAAGCGGTGATGTCCCCTGGGCAACACATGTCATTAACCACAGGCTTCTTCTTGGAGTGAAGGGGATGATTGGGGTGACCATTCAGTCCATCTAACTGTGCAGTCACTGGGCCCACTACACCACCCCTCCCAGAATCACTGCAGCCCTCTGAGTAGGTCACCGTATAGTCTTTGGGCAGATGGCTTCTGTGTCTGACTTGGGGGTCCGGGACCCCCAGGCCTGAATCAAAATGCGCTGCCTTGAGGTGGTCAATCATGAACCTGTCCTGTCATCCTTCAATGTCCAGTGTAAAAATGACACTGTCCCACTGCAACACATTGAATGGGCCTTCGTAGGGGCACTATAGGGGTTTACTTGCTGCCCTCTCCTCCACATGAAAACATAGTCGGTGGACTGTAGGTCTGTGGGGATGTGGCCGGGAGGCGAGCCATGATGGGAATGTGACAAGGGCTTCTGTTAACCCGCTTGGACAATTTATCACTGGAGGATGTCTAGGGCGGTAGGCTGTGGGCTGGGGTGATTGAAATGGATGTCCCCGGGGATGGTAAGTGGGAAGCCATACACCATCTCAGTGGACGAATCTGATAGGTCTTCCTTTGGTGCTGTGCAGATGCCTAAGAGCACCCATGGGAGTTGGTCTATCCAATTCGAGCCTAATAGTTGAGCTTTTAGGGTTGCCTTCAGGTGATGGTGGAAACGCTCGACCAGGCCATTTGCCTGAGGATGGTAGGCCATGGTGTGGTGGAACTAGCTGCCGGAAAATTTGGTTACGTCAGCCCAGAGCGAGGAAGTGAACTGGGCCCCTTGGTCCGAGGTCATGTGGGTCAAGACTGCAAAATGTTCAACCCAAGTGGACAAGAAGGCTCTGACGCATTTCTGTGTCATATATGGGTAGGGGTATGGCTTCTGGTCAATGGGTAAAATGGTCAATTATTGTGAACATATACCACGTCGGCCATGGGAGTGGGCCGACGATGTCCATGTGCATATGCTCAAATTGGCGCTGCACCAGCTCAAAAGTTTGTAGTTGGGCCTTTGTGTGTCTGTGCACTTCGGTACATTGGCGCTGCAAACAGGTTTTAGCTCACAGGGTCATGTCATGGCAGAGGCCATGCCACACAAACCTGTTGGACAACAGGTGGACAGTGGACCTTATGGAGGGGTGGGACATGCCGTGGATTGGGTCAAACACTTGCTGTTGCCAGGTCACGGGTAAGTTGGGTCTGGGGAAGCTTGTGCATACACCACAGAGTAAGGATGGACCCCCTGGTGAGGGGCTGAAATCGCTAACCTTCAGGCTGCTGATGGCAATCCAGTATTCCTGGATGTCTGCATCCTCCATTTGGTCCTTAGCCAGCTGAGTGATGTCGAGCTCCCCTGAGGTGCCGGTGATTGTGGGTCTGGATAACGTGTCAGCCACCATGTTGGACTTGCCTGCGACTTGGTGATGTCTGTTGTGCACTCGAAATGTAGGAGAGGTGAAGCTCTTGTCTCACCATGAGTCTGAGACCTTGCTGAATGTGTAGGTGAGTGGTTTGTGGTGTGTGTAGGCAGTGAATACCCTTCCTTCTAAAATGTACCGGAAGAGTCGTATTGCCAGGTACAGGGCCAACAGCTCACGGTCGAACATGCTGTATTTGAGGTCTGATGTCAGGAGATATTTGCTGAAGAAGGCTAGGGGCGCCATTGCTCATTGACTCATTGCTTCAACACTGCACCCACTCCTCTGTCTGATGCATCCATTGTAAGGGACGGGGGGAGGTAGAATTTGGGTGGGGCAAGAATGTGTCCCACACTAGTGCCACTTTTGTTGTCTGAAATGCTTCTGTGGTTTACGGAGTCCACTTGAGTATTGCTAAGCTTGATGGGGTTGAACAGGGGCTGCGCATGAGGTTGGCCACTCCCAGGAGGAAGCAATGATAGAAGTTCACCATCCCCAGGA
Organism: Narcine bancroftii; assembly: GCF_036971445.1. NCBI lineage: Eukaryota > Metazoa > Chordata > Chondrichthyes > Torpediniformes > Narcinidae > Narcine > Narcine bancroftii. Next base: position 97,852,298 of record NC_091471.1, on the reverse strand, counting down.
ACACCTGCAGGCCTTTGAGCGTGCTTAGCTTGGGGAAGTTTTAGATGGCTTCTACCTTGTCTGGCAGCTGTTTGGCTCCCTCTCGTGTAATATGGTGTCCCAGGAAATTGATTGTCTCTTTTTCCAAAGTGGCAATTGACTGGGTTCATTGTGAGCCCAAACTGCTGCAACTTGTCGAACAGGCAAGTCAGGTGCATCCTGTGTGTGGTGGCTTCACGGCTGATGATGAGGATGTCATCCACGTAAATGAAGATGAAGTTGAGGTCCCTGCAGACCATGTCCATAAGCCGCTGAAACATCTGGGCTGCATTCTTTAGTCCAACTGGCATCTGAAGGAACTCGAAATGGCCGAAGGGTGTGATGATGGCTGCTTTCGGGACATCACCGGGATGCATCAGTGTCTGGTGGTACCCCTTCATGAGTTCCACCTTGGAAAAGATCTGGCAGCTCTGGAGTCTCGTGGCGAAGTCCTGGACGTGTGGGATAGGATACCTATCTGGGACTTTAGCATAATTTAGTCATCTGTGGTCACCGCACGGGTGCCAGCTGCCAGAGCTCTTCTGTACCATGTGCAGTGGGGAGGCCTATGGGCTGTTTGAACAGTGGACGATCCCCAGCTCCTCCATGGCAGCGAACTCAGTCTTGGCTTGCTGGAGTTTGTCTTGAGGGAGGCGCCGAGCACGTGCATACACTGGAGGTCTGGTGGTCTTGATGTGGTGTTTCATGCCAAGTGGCAGTCTGACATCATGGAAATTAGGTGGCAGTAGGACCGGGTACTTGACCAATAGGCAGGCATACTCATTTTGGTCCAAAGGGCCGAAAAGGACATTGCCGCAGAGTAAGGGGGTATGACTGGAACATGGTAGCATCCACAAAATGGCATCAGGTCACATCCACCAAAGATTCATGTGTCCGGAGGTAATCTTCTATGAGTTAGGCCTGTCCCACAGCCACGATTCTGCACTTCCACTGGAAAACCACGTCCGTGTCACGGATTGTGACCAGATGGGTAATGTAACTTGGAATAGTGGAGCCGTTGGCTACTTATAGAGAGAGGCTCTTGGGGTTGTGTTTGGTCTCGAAATACATCGGTGGAACGAGGCTTATTTCTGCACCCATGTCAACTAGAAGTCCCTCTTTGACTGCTGGTCCCTGAGGTAGAGTAGGCCTTTGTGAGTGCCAACCGCTGAGGCCACAACTGCCTGCCCATTTCCCATCACCATGTTTGGTTTGGCAGTGGGGTAGGAGCATGGGGGGTGGCGGTGCACCGCCAGGTGTTTCAGCCCCATCTGCAGTGGAGGAACCAATATTTGTTCTGTTTGTCTGGACAATCGTTGAGCTGCGGTTGGGCCGTGACTACTGTTGGGGGATCTGACAGAGGTGCTGAATGGTGGTACCAACAGCGTAGATGGGGTGCATATACATCGAGCTCTGTTGCAGGGTATGGAAAATCTGCCTGCTTCCTTGGCTACCAGGTGTGGGTCACTGAAATCCATGCCAGAAACTGCTGAGGAAATGTGTGCCAGTAGCTTGGAGAGGAACAGGATCTCAAAAAGGAAAGAGTCTGTATGTCCTTCCTCTAGGGGCTACCTTCTTGTATATGAGCTCGGAGGGGTTTCTATCGCCCAGGCCTTGAACAGCGCACTCATGCTGGCTAAGTTCCATGGAATCAAGGAGGAAAGGCTTGTACTATGCTCCATGGTAGGATTTTCCATGAAGGAGCTTACTTTGGCTGTGGGGCCAGCGACCATGGTGCTGATGTCGTATCAGAACTTGGTGTCCTCTGAGACAATGCCTCTGATGTGGAACTGTGGCTCAGCCAATTCCAGCCAATTCCTGGGCTGGTTTGCCCAGAAGGGCAGCAAATGCACGCCCGCAGCCTTTGCGACTGTAGTGGTAGCAGCATCCTGCACTCTGTCGTGTTCGAGGTGGGTTCCAAAATCATTGGAATAGTCAGGGTCACCATTGTAGTGTCTGCTACAGCAGTGCTACAGAATCATGAGATGTCCACGCGGTGTGAGGTGAACCAATAACTGACCTTATTGTTTAAATTCCTCGCACTGCACTCAGGGAAACACCCACTTCTGGTGACATGTGTACCAGCTTCCAGAAATGATGCCAGCGCGTCCCTGAGTGGTAGCGTGCCACCTGGAAGCAGTGATGTCCCCTGGGCAACATGTGTCATTAACCGCGGGCTTCTCCTCGGGAGTGAAGGGACCCACGCCAATTTGAGTCGGACGACTGGGGCAGCCGCGTAGTCGCTTGGCCTGCTACAATACAAACAATTATACAGCAGAATGAAAAACATATGACTGGATCTTTTAAGGTAGTAGGAACCCACTAAGCTTAAAGCTGAATCTTTTTCTCAGCTTCTAATTACCATGTATTACAGAAATAATTGGCTGCCAGTTGCAAGTGAGTAAGGATAGAAGTATATAAACATTAAAATGATCACTAACTTTAACTACCTCCAACATTTCCAATTTTTAATTGGAGTTTAACAAATCCCATTGTGGGCTGATTCAGGCATCCAGCTTGGGAGTTCATTATCATAGTTAACCAGAAGAAAAATATTGCTGCCGGTGTTACAATGGGAAAAGCTTTCTGGCTGGTAGCCATTTAGGCAATTTAGCAAGCTTACATTTGTTAAACACTTTAACTTACCCACCCCATTTCAATAACTACCACAACATCCTCAGAGCAGCACATAGCCTCTTTTGTTAATAACAAACATGTTTCTATTTCATTCATTGGGTATAATTTAAATTAGTACAACCATATGAGTTGGTGATTGTGAATAAGCCAGCTACTTTACATTCCCTTTAAAAAGATAACACAGCTAAGTTACAAGGAGACATAGCAAAATAGTTTAAGTTACAAAATTAAAACAATGGGATGAGAAAGTAGCATCTTCAAGGCTATGGGTAAAGCCCAGCATGAAAGTTCTAGACATCTGTCAGATTAGCTGGTGCTGAGTCTCTGACACACTGATATTTATCTCAATCAGCCAGAGGAGAGTATGCCATATTTTCCACAGATCTTTTTGAAGACGATACTGGATGACAGTTTGGGAACATCCAGGTGCATGATAATGCGATAATGAAGAAGGTGGCTTCCTCACCTCCCAGCTTGGATATACTGTAAAGTGCCAATGCAACCCTGAACAATGCCAATGTTTCGTATTCTCTGGTTCTCCTCCTCTGGGATTAAAGTTAACATTATTTATTGCTGAGATGACAAATATGGAATCTTTGTAAGTGCTTGTAGTACTGGACTTTTCTTGAACTTTATGGCCAGCTCCATCTACATGTATGAACAAAACAATTTTTTACAGTATTCAACATGTGATAAATGTTCATTATCATTTGACTGTACATATGCAAACAGATGAAACTATATATCTCTAGTCCTTAATGTACACATGTACACACACAACAGAGTACATAATAATCACATATATACATAAAGATATAATTTCTAATATATGTATATATAAATATTTTGGGATGATTCATCAGTCTTCAACCTGTGGGAAGAGGATATTTCCTAGACTGGCAGTCCTGTTTTTGAACCTCCTGTATATCCTTCTTGATGGAATTGGATCCAAGATGCTGTGTTCTGGATGGAAAGGGTCCTCAATAATTTTTTAAACCCTATTTATGCCATGCTCCTGATAAATGTTGTCAATAGAGGAAAGAGAGACCCCAGTGATCTTCTCAGCAGTTGTCCTGATTCTTTCTATTGTCTTTTGGTTCAATGCTTTGCTGCTACCATACTATGCAATGATGCAGCCAGCCAGGACACTCTAAATTGTGCTCCTCTAAAATGTTATCAATATGGGAGCCAGTAGCCTTGCCCTCCTCAACTGCCTTAGGAAGTGTAGACACTATTGCATCTTCCTGACTAATGTGGAGGTGTAGTGGGTCCAGGATAGATTGTCTATTATAAGCACACCAATGAAATTTGTGCTCACTATTCTTTCCTTGATGTGTAATAAGGAGTGGTTATCCTTTGTCTTCCTTAACTCCTCAGTAGTCTCTTTAGTCTTGTCCATGTTGAGATTCATGTTTTTTTCTCACGCCGGTTTATGAGCCGTTCAACCTCTTCTCTGTAAGCCGACTCATCATTATTGCAGAGGCCAACTACTGCTGTAGTGTATCATCTGCAAACTTATTCATTTCATTCATACTGTAACTATCAAAACTGTTGATAAAACAATATTTGTGCATCTCTTCCATGTTTATGTGCGAGCACATTGCTCCTGAGGGGAACTGTGAAGTTTTCATTGCCATTCTCCTGCATGGAATTTACTCATTTAATTTGAAGTATATACTTCAGATTGTAGTGTACTTTGCCTGTGTGTTTCACTTGATAAGATAATTCTTAAGAAAATGGTTCAAAGTTTGCAAAGCTACTGATCAAAATAGTTCCATTGGTCACCATCATCAGACCTATGTGAGGGCATTGGCTTCCAGCTGAAGGAACCAGATGTGCATTAGCGAAATCAAACAGCAGCAAGGAGTCTCTGACCCTTATTGCACCAATAACAAAATTTTTTAAAAATCTTGGATGAAGTAAAGTTTGTTATTTGCTGTCTGTTATTTTAATTTAGACATCTAGTGTCTATTTTCCCTTTCATAACCTGATTTTCAATCATTGTTCATAACATTACCTTTTGAATTCAGAAGCTACAATTCCTGAAATATTCAGCTACATGTAATCTGTGATGTCTGCAGTTCTTTAGTTGTAGCCCAGGTAGTTTCTTATACAGCAACATTTGATTGACATGCTCACCTATAATGCAGAGAGATATCAAACACATGAGCATTGAATGGCATATGTTTAGATATTTTCCTTAAGGATCTACTAGTGGGCCATTGACATTTTTCTCAAAGGACTGCTGCCTATCTGGTTTTTGAGGTCCAATGTTTGGCTTTGAACAGTTTTTTTTTCTTCCTTTGGGGAGATCCTGAGGGAAATGCATTACATTAAAAAGGGCCTACTCAGGGAAGGTTCCCATAGGCAGACTTCATTGCCCGTGAATTGCTTTATTATGTTCCATTTCAGGGATGATGAAACAGACAAAACAAGGTGGGACTTTACAAAGGCACAGATGATGGTGTGAGCCGTGCACACATGAAACGAGTCCCCACAAATGGCAGCTTTGATTGTATGGCACACCTTTAGATGCCACAGTGCATATCTAGAACTCACCATGCATTAGAGTGTAAGACATAAAGAGAGGTTGGAAGGAAAATGATACACTGCTTGCGACTTGTAGCAAATCTCCAATTCTTCTTTATAATCATATAATAATTACAGTATGGAAACAGGGTTTCTCAGCCCCCTCTAGTCCGTACTGATCTAAGTGATCTTCTCTAGTCCCATCTACCTGCACTTTGCCCATAACCCTCCAATCCCCTCTCATCTATATACCTATCCAACTTTTCGTTAAATGACAAAATTGACTTTGGTGCGACCACCTCTTCTGGAAGTTCATTCCATTCAGCCATCACTCTCAGAGAGAAGAAGTTCACTCTTATGTTACTTCTAAACTTTTTCCCCCAACTCTTAATTCATGACCTCTTGTTTCAATCTCACCTACCCTCAAGGGGAAGAGCCTATTCACATCTACTCTATCTATCCCTCTCGTCATTTTATATACCTCTATCAAATCCCCATCAATCTTCTACACTCCAATGAGTAAAGACCTAATCTACTCAATCTTTAAACATAGAAACATAGAAGATAGGAGCAGGAGTAGGTAATTCAGCCCTTCGAGCCTGCTCCGCCATTCAATGAGATCATGGCTGATCTTAAAGTTCAGTACCCTGTCCCCGCCTTATCTCCGTAACCCCTAATTCCCTCATACTGAAGAAATATATCTAATTCCATCTTAAATATATTCAATGAACCTGCCTCTACTGCCCTCCGTGGCAATGAATTCCACAGATTCACCACCCTCTGGGTAAACTTTTGTAAATCCATGTTGACTCTGTCCCATCCCTTCTCTGCTAGTCATATGCTCCGCTATTACATCCTTTATAATGGATTCCATCATTTTGCCCACTACTGATGTAAGGCTCACTGGCCTATAATTTCCAACTTTTTCTCTACCCCCCCTTTTTAAATAGTGGGGTAACATTAGCTACCCTCCAATCCATGGGTACTGATCCTGAGTCTATCGAGTTCTGGAAAATAATTCTTAAAGCATCTGCTATCTGAATGGCCACTTCCTTGAGTACCCTAGGATGTAGATTATCAGGCCCTTGGGATTTATCTGCCTTCAATCCCATCATTTTCCCCAAGACCATGTCCTTAGAGATACTGATTTCTTTCAGTTCCTCCCTTGCATTAGTCTCTATGTTTCCCAACATCCTTGGGAGGTTATTTGTATCCTCTCTTGAAAAAACAGAACTAAAGTAAGAATTTAATTGGTCTGCCATTTCCTTACTCCCCATTATATATTCCCCTGATTCTGACTGCAAGAGACCTACTCTGGATTTCACCAATCTTTTCTCTTGACATATTTATAAAAGCTTTTGCAGTCGGTTTTTATATTTGCCGCAAGCTTACTTTCGTAATTTATTTTTGCTCTCTTGATTAATCCCTTTGTCCTCCTTTGCTGCATCTTGAAATGTTCCCAGTCTTCGGATTTGGTACTTTTTTGGCCAATTGATATGCTCTCTCTTTGGACCTAATGCTGTCTCTAATTTCCCTTGTTATCCATGGTTGATGAGTCACTTTTTTGGTTTATTTTTATGCCAAACCGGTATAAACGATTTCTGAAATTCTTCCATTAGATCTGTGAATGCTTTCCATTGTCTATCCACAGTCAACTCCCCCATAAACACCACCCAATCAATCTTACTCAACTCCCGTCTCATACCATCATAATTCCCTTTATTTAAATTCAGGACCTTAGTCTCGGTTTTAATTTCTTCACTCTCCATGACGAGTGAGAATTCGATCATATTGTGATCGCTCCTACCCAAAGGGCCTCGTACAACAAGATTGCTGATTAGCCCCTTTTCATTGCATAATACCCAATCTAAAATGGCCTGCTCCTGAGTTGGTTCCTCGACATATTGGTCTAGATAACCATCCCGTAAACATTCAAGGAATTCCTCCTCCTCAGTATTTTTACTAATTTGGCTAGTCCAATCTATATGTAAATAAAGTCTCCCATGATGACAGCTGTTCCCTTATTGCACGCTTCTCTAATTTCTCTTTTTATGTCTTCCCTCACCTCTACATTACTATTTGGAGGCCTATATACCACCCCCCCTAACGTTTTCTGCCCCTTGCTATTCCTCAGTTCTACCCATAAAGATTTCGCATCTTCCGAGTTAATATCCTTCCTGTCAATCATGTCAGTCCCTTCTCTCACCATCAATGCTACCCCACCCCATTTTCTTTCTTGCCGATCCCTCCTAAATATTGTATACCCTGGGATGTTAAGTTCCCAGGCTTGCCCACCTTGGGGCCATGTTTCTGTAATCCCAATCAAATCGTATTTGTTTGTCTCAATTTCCACAGCCAATTCATCTACCTTGTTCTGAATGCTTCTCGCATTAAGATATAAAGCCTTCAGATTTGCTTTTTTCACCCTCCTTGCTCTTTCTGATTTTTTACTTTCGCTGTCTAACCTAACTTTTCCTATTTTATCTTTCCTGTCCTTTGCCCTATCATACAGGTTCCCATCCCCCTGACAAATTAGTTTAAACCGCATCTAACGGCTGTAGCAAACCTAGCTGCCAATATATTGATTCTGAAATCCAAGCAACATTTTAGTAAATCTCCTTTGTACCCTCTCTACCTTATTGATATCCTTCCTATAATTTGGTGACCAGAACTGTACACAGTATTCTAAATTTGGTCTCACTATTGCCTTGAATAGTCTCAACATCACTTCCAACTCCTTTAATTTATAAAGGCCAGCATACCAAAAGCCTTCTTCACCACTCTATCCACATTAGATTCCACCTAAAGAATGATGAACTGTTATTCCTATATCTCTCTGTTCCTCTGCATTCCTCAATGCCCTCCCCTTCACTGCATATGTCCTGTTTTGATTATTCTTCCCAAAATGAAGCACTTCACACTTATCGATACTAAACTCCATCTGCCACCTTTCAGCCCACTCTTATAAGCAGTCCAAATCCTCTGCAGTATCCAAAAACCTTCTTCACTATCCACAACTCCACCTATCTTTGTATCATCCTCATACTTACTAACCCAATTTACCACCCCATCATCCAAATCATTAATGTAAATGATAAATTACTAGGGATCCAATACCGATCCCTGAGGCATACAACTTGATACCGGCCTCCATCCTGACAGAGTTATCCACCATGACTCTCTGGCATCTACCTTCTAGCCCATTTGATTATCTCAAAATTAATACCTAGCACCTAAACCTCCCTTATCAACTTTCCATGCAGAACCTTTTTGAAGGCCTTACTGAAGTCCATATAGACAACATCTATTGTTCTACCCTGATCAACATTCTTAGTCACCTCCTCAAAAAATTCAACAAGATTGGTCAAACACAACCTTCCACGTACAACCCCATGTTGAATATTCCTGTTCAGACCCTGTCTCTCTAGATACTTACATATATTGTCCCTAGGAATACTTTCCATTAGCTTATTGATCACCGACGTCAAACGTACAGGCCTATAATTGATAGGCTTGCTCCTCGAACCCTTTTTAAATGAAGGAACCACATGTGCAATACATCATCCTCCGGCACTATGCCCCTCTCTAATGACTTTTGAAAAATCACTGTCAGAGCCTCCATTATTTCTTCCCTGACTTCCCTCAAGGTCCTGGGGAAAATCCCATTGGGACCTTAAGACTTATCCACCTTTACATGCTTCAAAAGCTCCAATACTGCCTCATTCCTGATCCCTACATTTTCCATAATTACCACTTTTGCTTCCATTATCCTGCACAATTCAATATCCTTCTCCTTAGTGAATACTCATTTGGCTCCACACACAGTTGTCCGCCCTGATTCTCTTTTGCTATGTACATATTTGTAAAAACCCTTCGGATTTATTTTCACCCTTTTTGCTATAGCCACCTCGTACCTTCTTTTCACTTTCCTAATTTCTTTCTTAAGATTCTTTTTACATCCAATGTATTTTCCAAGCATCTCGTTTATACCCTGTTTCTTATATTTAATTTAGGCCTCCCTTTTTATTCAAATCAAATTTCTAATATCCCTTGAAAACCATGACCCTCTCGAACTTTTGGCTCTGCCTTTTATCCTGACAGGAACATAAAGATTCTGTACCCTTAAAATCTCACCTTTAAAAAACCTCCAATTCTCCTTCCCATAAAACAAATCATCCCAATCGACTCCTCACAAATCCTTTCTCAACTCTTAAAATCTGGCTTTTACCCCACTCAAAAAGCTCAATCTTTTGACCAGACCTATCCCTTTCCATAATTACATTGAAACTAATGGCACTATAATCACTGGATCTGAAATGCTCCCCAACACATACCTCTGGCACCTGCCCTATCTCATTTCCCAAAAGTAGATCCAGCACTGCCCTTTCTCTAGTTGGCACCTCAACATATTGCTGCAAAAATCAATCCTGCACACATTTTACAAATTCTAATCCATCCTGCCCTTTCACAGAATGTGTTTTCTAATCAATATTAGGACAATTAAAATCCCCCACTAACACAACCTTATGCTTATTACAAATATCTGCAATTTCCTTACAAATTTGCTCCTTTATTTCTCGCTCCCCACTAGGTGGTCTATAATATACCCCACTAAGTGTAACTTCCCCTTTCCCATTTCTCAATTCCACCCATATCACCTCCCTTGACAAGCCCTCTTGCCTAAGCACTGCTGTAATATTTTCCCTGATAAGCGATACTACACCACCCCCTCTTACCCTTCCAATTCTATCACACCTAAAGCAGTGAAATCCAGGAATATTTAGCTGTCAGTCACAACCCTTCTGCAACCACAACTCACTAATCACTACCACATCTTACTGCCAAGTGTTTATCCACAACTTCAGCTCGTCCACTTTCCTTACAATACTCCTAGCATTAAAGTAAATGCATTTCAGAGATTTCACTCATCTTTCTCTGTTTGTCCCTATCTTTACAGTCAACTCTGCTATTTCTTTCCATCATCTCCCCTCCATTTATGTTTTAACTTGTGTTGTAATTGAATTATGTTGGTTATAATTTGTCTAATTTCCAGGCAAACATATTATTTTCAAACATACAAAAATTGTAACCATAGAGTTCATTCAACAGGTGCATCTTGAATTTCATTTGGTTTTTATTACAGTGAACAAGCGCTGTAGCTATTTCAGAATTTGTATATTGTGATGGAATTTCTCTCCAACAGTGGCATAATTTTTAATTTTGTATTTACATGTAAAAATTTGTAAACTGATTTCATGAAAACACTGCACAAATTTGCATGAAGTAGCCCACTACCCATGGAATTGTGGAGGTAAAATTGTATCGAGAATTTCTGAGGTTTTCTAGAACAGAACTTCATTTTATAAAATTATTTTATTCCCTCTCTTATTTCCCCACAACCTAGTCTCTCTCACAGCCATATTGATACTATCTGCTTCTCCTCCCACCCACCTGCGCAAGAAGACATTTGCAGTAAACAATGAATTGTTGTGGGAGGAAACTGGTGGATCTGAGGGAAGCCTTGCATGCAGGAAAAAACATGCAAACTCTGCATGAACAGCACCGGAGTTCAGGATTGAACATGAGTGGTCAGAGGAGTGAGGCAGCATGCGACACATGGACATAATTATGGCAGACAAATCATTTGAAATTTCTCAAATGTTTGAAAGCAAAACAACTAAAAATGTTAGAAATTCATGCTTTTAGTGTCAAAATACAGTATTCTCTGATCTTCTATGGCATAAGTAGTAGTGCCAGGCTTGGGAATTTCATATTAACCTTGAGTCTTCTTTACATGCTTTTGAAAGCTCAGTGTTAACACTAGTGTTGAGAAAGGTGATATTAGCAGCTAATCCATCTCTTCTTTCTGCAAATTTTATCACAACTATTTGGTTCAAATTTACTTTTTCTCTCATTTCAGAAATACAACCATTCTGCGATTTAGTTAATATGTGAGATTCAACATGATGACTGTTTTAAATGGAGTGAAACTATATTCCCTTTGGTTGCTCAACTTTAACTTTACATATTTATGGAACTATAACTGAACATGTTTATTTTTCTAACTTACAAAGCCCTCCACAATGATTGGGACAAAGACACTTCTTGCTTTATTTTCTCCTATGGTGCACAGTTTTAAATTTGTAAT